>NC_064620.1:16255000-17505000 GCF_023898315.1 Schistocerca nitens
ATAATAATAGAAAGTTCAAGTTACCAATTTTTTACTTTGAACTTCTGTGCACACCCTAAATAAATTAAAAGTAACTGAAAATGCACTTCATAGTTGTATAATAACATTTCTGTAAGAGTCCAAAAATTAATACAGAAAAATCCCAAATAAAGGTACAACACACTCACAAACAAAACGTATTTTGCCATTAATTTTGTAGGATACAGATAATGATTATTATCCTTTTTCATCTATAGGTCTTACACATCTTTTTTAGATTAAATAAATAAATAATTTAACAGTAAAGTCAACCACTCACTGTATACTTGAGCCACTGAGCGATCAATAGTCACATACACGAGACTCAACACATTGCTAAGATTTTCGCCAGTGGGCTCTTTAGAGCTAAATAATAAAGAAAATATGCTTGCACATGTGCGGGCATGTGCACACACATGGCTGCATTGTCCCAGGCAACTAAATTTTCCCAGTGCTATAGTGCGACTGGTGTCTGATTAAAAAATAAGGTATATATGGGCAACTATGTTAGTTACACCTGTTTTTCTGGTGATCTATTAATATGTAATATTGTCAGTTCATTACTGGATGATAGCCTTTGAAGCATTTGTTCTATTAGTCGATTATTCAGTGCCTTCTTCAGTGTCCTGAACATACAGCCAAACCTTTTTATAACTCCCTATGAAGAGTACAGAATTTAAAAGGCATGTGAATACTAACCTGTAATTGCTGCATCAAGGTGGGCCTAATTTGTGTGTTTGTGTGTGTGTGTGTGTGTGTGTGTGTGTGTGTGTGTGTGTGTGTGTGTGTACTCCAGCTCAAGAAAGGATTTAATCTGAAAGCTAGCAAGTTTTCCTTCTCTTTCGTGTGAGCCTGTCAACGACTCAACACTTCTGCTATTTGGTTAATGTTCTCCTTTACTCCTAAAGTTCCCACCTGCAGAGTTCTGAGAAACTGGTGTCTGGGACAAGAATCCAGATGGTGCGTGTGGTGAAACAGGCACCAAGGTCATGTTGTGCAGCATGTTTTCCAACAGGATATTGTGTGTTGCCTGTATACTCCCTCTGCCTATATCCATTCATCCTGACTGTTAATGGGGTGGTAGTAATGCTGATGTAAAAGGCTAAACAGTGTTCACATAACGGCTGGTATATGACTTGTCATTTCAAAGGTGGCTCTGCCTTCGATAGTATAGGTTTCGCCAGTTACAAGGCTGGAATAGGTGGTGGTAGGAAGTGCATGGGAAAGTTTTGGAGCGGTGATAGTCACAGGAGTAGGAGCCACAGGAAGATGGGTGCATAAGAAGATAGGGTCTGACAAGGATATCGTGGAGATTGGGAGGGTGATGAAAAGCTATTCTAGGTGTGATGGACAATATCTCAGACAGAATGGATCTCATTTCATGGCATGATTTTAGAAAGTCATGGCCTTGTCAAAGTAGCTGATGAATACATTCAAGACAAGGATAATACTTTGTGACAAGGAGTGAGCTCTGAAGTTGTTTTTTGGAGGGATCAGCAGTACCAGGATTGGATGCAATGGCCTGGGAAATCTGCTTTTGAACTAGGCTGTTGGGATAATTACGTCCAGTGAAGGCTGAAGTGAGAGTGATGGTGTATTGCTATAAAGAGTCTGAATCTGATCAAATACCTTCGCCTTGAATGCCAAGTCTGTATGGGAGGGAACTTATGACATGGAAAAGACAACAACTGTCAAAATGTAAGTACAGTTTTTTGTTAGTAGGCTTGATGCAGATGGAAGTGTGTAGTTGACTTTGGTGGTGATGGGATGAACATTAAGGAAAGTGGCATGGTATTTGGAACAGGACCATGTGAAATTTAATTAGGGGGAAGTTATTACAAATTTGAGAAATTTTTACAGAATCAGCCTCAACGCAAGTCCCTACAGCAAAGATGTCGTCAGTGTACCTAAACCAAACCAGGGGCTGAAGGCTTATGGATCCCACGAGAGCCCCATCCAAGCAACCCATGAAAAGGTTGGTACTGGAAGGTGCCATCCTGGTTCCCATGGCTGTACCCACGATCTTTTTGTATGTCTGTGCTTCAAAAGTGAAGTAATTGTTGGTAAGTATACAGCTGATTGAGTTGGCTGAGAAGGATGTCATGGGTTTGGAATCAGGTGCGCATTGACTGAGGAAATGTTCAGCAGCAGACAGACCATGTAAGTGGGGGTGTTGGTATAGAGGGAGATGGCATCAGTGGTGACAAGCAAGGTATGTGGTGGGTGATGATAATGTTTGGTTTGTGCGGTGCTCAACTGCATGGTCGTCAGCACCTGTACAAAGTACCAATTCTTACACAGCCCATTTCATTTCGCAATCGAATCTAGACACTGTCACATATGATGAAGAGGATGATGATGATGGAATAATAAGGACAACACAAACACTCAGTCCCCGGGTAGAGAAAATCCCCAACCTGGCCGGGAATTGAACCCGGGATGCTATCCACTAGACTACGAGCTGCAGACATGTTGGTGGGAGAAGGATGGTCACAGATTTCAGATGATCTAGGAATTGGTTGGTATCTTTAATATAGGGGGGGGGGGGGGGGGGGGGGGGCGGCATCTTTGTACTATGGGTTGCAGGTGTTGATCAACTAAGGCAGATATCCATTTGGTGGGTGCTTTGCAGCTAGCAACTCTGGGACAGCCAGGATGATTGGCTTAGTGGACCTTAGGAAGAACGTAAAAGTTGGAGGTGGTTGGTTTGGGTGAGGTATGAAGTTCTATGGGTTGAAGTGAAGTCCTTGTGAGGGGCCTGAGGTTTTTAGGAGGGACTGGAGGTTAGTTTGAATCCCAGGAATGGGATCTTGATGGCAGATGCTGTACATAGACCTTCACTAACATAATCCTGTTGGTCAAGTACCACTGTGGTAGATTCTCCGTCTGTGGAAGGATAATGATGGAATCATCATTTAAGTACATGGTCTATCTGCTTCTGAACATTTCCTTAGTCAATGCCCACCTGATTCCAAACCCATGACATCCTTCTTGCTCACTTTAATCAACTTCATACTTACCAGCAATTACTTCACCTTTGAGGTGGCTCCTTCCTATGGCAATCTTTTCATGGGTTGCTTGGAGGGGGCTTTCCTTCGGCCCCTGGTTTAGTTTGGATACATTGATGACACCTTTGCTGTATGGATTCATGGTGAGGCTGATCCTAAAAACTTCAAAAATTTCTAAACACCTTCTCCTAATTAAATTTCACATGGTCCTGTTCCAGATACCATGCCACTTTTCTTGATGTTGATCTCATCCTCACCAAAGGTCAGCTACACACTTCCATCCACATTAAACCTACTAACAAAAAACAGTACTTACATTTTGACAGTTGCCATTCTTTCCATGTCAAACGTTCCCTCCCATACAGGCTTGGCATTCGAGGCAAACGTATTTGTTCAGATGCAGACTCTTTATAGCAGTACACCATCACTCTCACTTCAGCCTTTACTGGACGTAATTATCCCAACAGCCTAGTTCAAAAGCAGATTTCCCAGGCCATTACATCCAATCCTGGTATTTCTGATACCTCCAAAAAACAACTTCAGAGTAACCCCTTGTCACACAGTATTATCCTGGTCTTGAATGTATTAATCAGCTACTTTGACAAGGCCATGACTTCCTAAAATCATGGCATGAAATGAGATCCTTTCTGTCTAAGATATTGCTCACCACACCTAGAATAGCTTTTCACCGCCCTCCCAATCTCCACAACATCCTTGTCAGACCCTATCTTCTTCTACACACATGTCCCTATGGCTCCTACCCCTATGACCATCGCCAATGCAAAATGTGCCCTATGCACTTCCTACCACCACCTATTCCAACCTTGTAACTGGCAAAACCTATACTATCAAAGGCAGAGCCACCTTTGAAATGACAGGTCATATACCAGCTGTTATGTAAACACTGTTTGGCCTTTTACATTGTGTAACATACCCTTTTATTTTATTTTATTATTCCCGCTCGTTCGGGATCTGAATAGCAGCCCAAAATTAGATAATTAATTAATGTGACCGTGTACCTAATGGGCTGGCAATCGGATTGGACTGCTCAGGGGATGTTACATTCCGTATTATCCTTCGCAAATATGGTAATACGTACTGTTTGGTGGTAAGAAGGACACAACACAGTTTCACAAACAAGATCTATATTCTCAGCAAAAGCACAAAATAAGGAGACAGCCACTGCCTTCGTCAATACACTGTTAATGATGGCTAATCTCAGCACAGGTTTCTTTAGTTATTCTTAATCGTCACACGCAACATCCAATCACTGTAATCCAGGTAATGCCGGCGCGGTAGACGCGGAAGTTCAATAGCGGCACTTAATATCACTGAAATCACTCTGTAATTAAACTTTCTCACTTTCCCGTATAATCCTAACACAAAGGGGTTAAACCACGGCGCTGGCCACTCCCTTTGCCGGTAATTTGCATTAATTCGACTGCTGGCTTCTGCACAGCTCTGCCCGCCTCGCGGGAACCTACCACACCCTTACTTCAGCACATCTCAACTCTAACTGCTCTCCGCCCAGTTCTTCCCGCCTCGCGGGAATCTACCCAAGCAGCACTCGGCACTCCGGTGAACCCCCTCTAGCTCTCGCGACCTGCACACACACTACTCAATAGTTGCCCTGTCGACCTGTGTGAGCGCAAACTTAGTAGTAAGGGCCTGCGGACCCCTTACATCCCCGCCCTCAAAAACTTCTTTTGAACCGCAGGCAAAAAAGAATCGGCAAGGGATTTAAAACATGGCTACATTTGAACAGAACATACAATACAAATAATTAATGAATTTACAATTTGTCAAAATAATCCTGGACTCCGGTAGTGGGCTGCCTCCACAATAATTTACAAAAGGTTATTACATCACATAAATGGCATTGTCCAAAATTACAACCTTTACGTCAAACAGCAATAGTCCTCTCTAGTCCAATATTAAAATGACAACACACACAGCATATATACTCAAAAATCATTACCTAAACACAGAACATATGAATTATTACTAAAAAATAGTTATTACAGGTTTTATATTCATCCTTAGATAGTCTTTGACGTGAAATATGCCACTCTAACTGTAATACATCACAAAACACAATGTAAATAAACCCTTCCCTCTTTCAAAAGTCCATTTTACAGCTAAATGTCCTAACCATGTCTTAGCAGGTTTATTCGGTTCCTAGTAGCCCTCACTCTTGACCGAACCTCACCTGGAGTGTCCTTCGGTTTTTCGGTTCCTCCGCCTCTTCCTCGGTAATCAGAAGAATGATTAATATGAATCCTTGGGTCATTACTCCCTTCTCTGTTTCGATCATTAGCTTGCTTGTATTTCTGTGATTTAATAGACTCCAACTGCTCCAGTATCTTCATTAAGGCCTCCCTATCTTTGATTAGGCTCCTTGATACGGTTCCTTGCCTTTTCTGATTCAATCTTCTTCTTATCGCATATACCATTACGTTATCATTCAGGGGTTGTTCCAAAATCTCGTTCAATTCACACAAATGTTTGGCTAATTCTTCCGACGTTCCTTTCCAATTACTAAGTGGTCTGCATCGTAGTGGGTCCTCAAGCGCTGCACACTGACGACTTTTGGGCCAGCATTTCTTCACTAATCCTCCTCCAAACTGATCATAATTAGTAGTCCCTTTCTTCCTTTTGATTCCACAAGTGAAGGCCTCACCTTCGATTGCAACCCACTGGTCATCTTCTTCTCGCTGCACGGCTATAGCATTTCTCGGATTGACTGCCAATTGGTTTTGCTTATCTCCTATCCCCTCAACCACATCGTTGCATTGTTTCTGCATATGCGTCACCTCGGTGATCTTTTCTCCCAATTCGTTTTCAGTTTCTTCAACATCGTCTTCTACCTTCTTTGTTAATTCTCCTTCCATCTTCTCCATGTCTCCCTGGACCTGGACTATATTTTTCTGTAGCTTACTCTCTCTCTCGTCGACGTTCATCTTCAGTCGTTCTGGTAACTCCTGCATTTCCTTCTTCAGATTACATTCCGTCTTTGCGTACGAGGTTCTGATTTCTTGTATTATAGTTTCCTTACCTGATTCCAAGCTTTCTCTAAATTCTTGTAAACCTTTCTTAAATGATGCGTTGATTTCTTGTAAACCCTTTTCTACTGATTCTCCAGTTTCTCGGAATTCTTCTTTTAGTGGTTCTCCTAATTTTCGTATTATTTCTTCCCTTTCTTGTAAACCCTTCTCTATTACTTTGAGTAACCTTTCTTCCCTCTCTCTACTTTCTTTTAGCAAGGTTGCCAACATTGATCGTATTTCTGCATCCTCTGAAATTAGCTTAGCTCTCATCGTTTGTCCCGGTGTCTCAGGATAACTAGTTGAATGTGCTGGTGGGCTATCTAATGACAGTCCACCATCACTGATTCCTGAATCATCCCTGTCTTCCTGTCCTATCCCTTTCCTTTCAACTACTGCCTCACAGATCTGCTTATCTTTCGTAGACATGTTTGGTTTATATTTAATGCCCCGGCAAGTAATACAAAATAACCTCCAATAACCCAACACTCCTAATTACCATGAAACTAATCAAACAGTCCCTGCAATCCTTTCAGTTAATTCCCAAAATGATACAACATGCATGAGTACTGAACATAACCGCTCTCAAAAACCTAAATTTCCAATAACAATTTTCACATACACAATTTATGTAAAAATGTTTCAGACAAGATAATCATAACACTCACAAATCTATAAATGCAAAATTACCAAAACAATTACCATTTATACAGTGCAGTGTGCATAAGTAAGCATGCTATATTTCAGAGTGCGTTTCACAAACTTTTCGGAAATTACTGCAATTGAGCACTTTTCCTAATGTAAATAGCAGTTAAAAACTGTTTATTCATCGTGAATATTGCACACTGCAATTTACTGTTATTTTAACCCGTCGTCTTCACTCACCAACCGACGTTACCGCGAGTCGCGATGTTTTGACGTTTGAGGTGGGTATGGCTGTGCCGCCGCTGGAGCTCGCGTGAAGTTGAAGATCAGCTGCAAGGCGACGTAGTTCCCCGTCGGCCGCTCCGTGGCGCTGCAGGCGGGCGTAGTTCGTAGTTCGGCCGCTAGATGCCAGAACTGCGCTCGTTGTCTCGAAGTTGCGTCGCTCCGTGGCGCTGTAGGCGGGCGTAGTCTGTAGTTCAGCCGCTAGATGTCGGGATTGCGCTCGGTATCTCGAAGTCGCGTCGCTCGCCGTGGTGTCGTGTGAAATCACCTCGCGGATCGAAGCTCTTTGGTGCAACTGCTACGTGGCTCTGCGTGACGTCATTCACTAATTGCGTCGCCACCATATATTATCGTCAGCATAACAGTTTACGGGTCCACACTAAACCGTCCGATTTTCACTGTTCAAAAAGCAATTTCAGTCAACATTTTACCATTAAACACCTTTCTAACAACTTTTGTAACGAAATCTCGCCTCGTCTCACTATTTTACTGTTCACACGTGTCTCTCTTTAGTGTCCACTTTTCACAGTTTTTCGCGCGGATTTTCGCATTTGCACTTTACAACACAGTTTGTTGACGCTATTGTTCTATTTAATATGGCAAGAAAAACAGTTTAGTCACAATTGTGAGATATTATTACTTCGTATTGTTCAAAAAATGCACTGTTCCTTGTCGCGATTTTAACGTTCATGCACTGTCCCGATTCCACATAGAAAAATTAGTACGACTCGTCCGAAAATTGCACTTGTCCTTTCACGGTAAGCCAAGGGTGTAACATGCCCTTTATTTATTTTATTGTTCCCGCTCGTTCGGGATCTGAATAGCAGCCCAAAATTAGATAATTAATTAATGTGACCGTGTACCTAATGGGCTGGCAATCGGATTGGACTGCTCAGGGGATGTTACATTCCGTATTGTCCTTCGCAAATATGGTAATACGTACTGTTTGGTGGTAAGAAGGACACAACACAGTTTCACAAACAAGATCTATATTCTCAGCAAAAGCACAAAATAAGGAGACAGCCACTGCCTTCGTCAATACACTGTTAATGACGGCTAATCTCAGCACAGGTTTCTTTAGTTATTCTTAATCATCACACGCAACATCCAGTCACTGTAATCCAGGTAATGCCGGCGCGGTAGACGCAGAAGTTCAATAGCGGCACTTAATATCACTGAAATCACTCTGTAATTAAACTTTCTCACTTTCCCGTATAATCCTAACACAAAGGGGTTAAACCACGGCGCTGGCCACTCCCTTTGCCGGTAATTTGCATTAATTCGACTGCTGGCTTCTGCACAGCTCTGCCCGCCTCGCGGGAACCTACCACACCCTTACTTCAGCACATCTCAACTCTAACTGCTCTCCGCCCAGTTCTTCCCGCCTCGCGGGAATCTACCCAAGCAGCACTCGGCACTCCAGTGAACCCCCTCTAGCTCTCGCGACCTGCACACACACTACTCGATAGTTGCCCTGTCGACCTGTGTGAGCGCAAATTTAGTAGTAAGGGCCTGCGGACCCCTTACAATTGGCATGACTACCAACTTGTTATCTGTCAGGATGAATAGGTATAGGCAGAGGTATACAGGCAATAAACAATACCCACTGCAGAGCATGCTGTACAACATGACCTTGGTGCCTGTTTCACCACACGCACCATTTGGGTTCTTCTGCCAGACGCCAGTTCTAACAACTCCATAGGTGGGAACTAGCACTGCAACATGTCCTTGGTTCTCGCCACCCACCTGGCCTTAATTTACATTAATTCCTTCCATTTTAGCATTTCTTCATGGTAACTATTTTATTCTTCACTCCCTTTTAGTTTTCTACATCTTTCATTTTCTGACATCTATTTTTCATTCTCTCTCCTCCCACCTCTGTTACATACAATGCACTTAGCTTCTCACTCTTATTAACTCATGGATGCTATTTTAGTAGTAATCTCTGTCTTGCATATTACTCTGTCTTCCACCTTTAAGCTCTTAGGTTTTCAAATCTCGTATGGTGCAGTCCGCAACAATCAGTCTTTCATTCTCACCCTGTCTGGTAAGTTTCCCCTGACCCAGGGTTCTGGGTGACTTTTCTGAACTGTACTCCTTTCCCTAAACCTCTCCAGTCCTTTTCCTTCACCCCTCTTCCTTCCCCTTCAACTCTCCTGCCAGAAGAAGGAGCCACTGTCTTCAAAAGCTTGTAAAAGTTAAACCCTTTTGTGTGTGTTCCCCTGCCACTGCTTGGTGAGTAGATTTTTTTATCTATCCAAAGACACATATTATGGAGCACAAGCATTATATATACTGTGTAATCAGTAAACTAAATCCACTGAGCCATGAGAAAAAGTATTTCAGTCAGACGGCCATTTGCCACAAGTGAAAATTCATTAAGGCTGTCAGAGTAGCAATGCAGCCAGTTGCTATGAACTATGGGGAGAGCTTCAGGTGTTTTCTGTCTTGATTGCCAGTTACTGCAAGCCAGCAGGCTGAATGCATGTGGAGCAGTCCCACTGTATCTTTTAAACAAAATACTTGAGGTATTAGGAAGACTGGCAGGTCTCAGTTAACACCAGCTAATTTGTAAATATCATTAGATCATGATGGCACTGATGACAACCAATAAAATAAACATAAAATTTTCTTAGCAATAGCACTGGTTGCTGACGGTAACTGGTGAAAATTGATGTGAAATATTTCTAGCAATAAACATCTGATATCCCTCAGTCTTGAGCCTGTTATTCAGTTAAGGCAGTAATGACAGTGCTTCCAGTAATGTTCACTGAAGCAGCAGGACCCAATAGCATATGTGAAGCAGAAATGACAATCACGATCAAATTGATGAAATATACTGACAACAGTAAATGAAACATTGGTTGTTTTATCACAGCCTAATATGGACACAGACTCCAAAGAATTTCACTGAAGTGGACTTGGCTATAAAAGACTATGTTGCTATATAAACAGTGCCTATACCATTAGGATTGATTTATACCCTGAGTACACATGCTGAATTGTCTGTAAGAGATTAAGGGAGTCAAAGCAAATCAGGAGCTTTCTACCACTGAGGTATTCCCCTTGTTCCAATACCTGCCTAAAACATGTGGCTCAATTTAATAGATGGATAAGTGATGCTGTAGGTGATGTATTCAGTTTCTGTAGGTATTCCAAATGCATACTATGGATTGTGCGAACATGATAATGAGAAGAGGACTCTCCACCATCTATTTTACTTTGTATGCATGTCACATCATGAGAAGCTGCGGCTGGATGTTGAGCAGTGGTTCACCAGTTGCAGCACAGAAACAGCTGGTTTAGTAGGATTCTATGGTGAATCTAATGCTACCACATGTTGCATCCAACATCTTTAAAGAAAAAGATCTAGCCAATTTTAACAATGCAGAACTGTAGTCATTGAAAGAAGTGTTGGTGGTGATTATTGTCACTGTCATCAACCATCACCATCATCATCATTACCCAATGCCTGGAAGATTATTTTAAATGGTTAATTGGTTGCATTGTAATCATATTGCTTATACTCTAGCACAGTGTTTATAATGTACAGAATGTTCTCGTAAATGCTTACAAGAATTACAATGTTTGCATATCTCTGCAGTTAAACTTTGTGACACATCAGTTAGGAAAGTGTGATCTACATTGTGCTCAGCTGTGAAAGCCAGAAATATAACACCACATCATTTGGCTGGGGACAATGAGCACACTGGCATATCTGAACAGGTTAAACATAAAGCATAAATGAAAAATTAGAAGAAAAGTGTCAAAACATGGTAGACCAGCATATTGTATGGGCCCACTCGGGGTATATGTAACAGGTGAAAGAACATAAACAGGATCACAAAAAGGTTACCATTAGTTTTCTCCCCAAAAATGGGCAATGCATATGTGAAATCCCTGACAACATGGTCCCTGTAGTGTGTGCTCAACAGATGAAGCACCTCTGGATGGAAGTATGGTAAAAATATATAAAATAAAATAATCATTTGAAAAACCTTATGAATGAACACTGTACTGAAGAGTTGAAGCCTCATTCCAGAATGCACTTACTTTCACAGGATTTGCTTTGCATTGATGTTACTGAATAAGATCATAAATTAATATTCAAATACTACAATAAGGTCAGTTAATTTCCGTATTTTCATTAGTTTACTTATAATACTTTAACCACTTCTTTTTCTTACTCTTGTTCTTCTTCTTATTATTATTATTCTTATTCTTCAACTTCTTTACTTGCCCATAATAACTTTCACTATCTTGGATGAATACAATCTTATCTTAGAATTTGGATTCTCTGTGTGAAGAGCATTTTCTAATTACAATATGACTATTTAAAGTATTATAGATTAATTGATGGAAATATGGAACTTAACTGACTGTATCTAGTAATCAAGTATTTATTTATGACATTGTTCAGTAACATCAATGCAACAAAAATGTGTTAAACTGATGTTTTAAGGTTTCTGTCAAAATAAGTTAAAAATTCTTTTTGTTATTCTTTTCTTGTCTAGCCTTTTTAGATGCTTGTACAATACAGCTCTTCTCCTCTGCCTAATATTTGTTCTGTTCATTCATAAACTTATTTATTACTTCTTAATTTCCATTTTCAATTCTCATGTTCTGGCATTAATTTTCCTGACTATTTTCCTTTCTTTGTTTTCTGTTTCACCTAATTGTTTGGCTGTATTTAATGAAAGGAATTTTGAAGCATAAAGGCATTCTGGTCTAATGACAGTGTTATATGACAGAGTTTTGCATTTATGGATAAAGATTTCTTATTATACAAGGTTTTGTTAATTGAAAACCCATTTCAGCTTCCTTGCTCTCACTAAGTTAGCATCTTAGCCAAAGTATTGTTGTATTATTTCACATATATATTTAAATTTTGTAGCCTATTTTATTCTTCCATAATCAGTTTCCATGTATTTTGGTGTCTCCTTCACATCAGTCATATACACTACATTTTCAAAAGATATATATATAGTCCCATTTTAGAATGTGTCTCTTGTAGGAGATTTATTTCTACTGTATTTTTATGATTGTATATATGTTGCCTTCACTAACTTTAAGTTTACCCACAGTGTGCCTATGCAGCATGTTTGTTTACTATGTTTCAACACATTTCTTTAATTTTCATGTAGGTTTTAATGTTAAGCACTTTCAGGTATGCCAGTGTGCTTGTTATTCTCCAGCAATTGATGCAGTGTTAGATTGACAGCCTCCACAGCAAAGCACAATGTAGATCGGGCTGTCTTGGCTGATGTGTCACAACTTTCGATCCCTTAAGGCAGGTATTACTTGTGCAATTGGATTCTTGGTTTCCTGTCAGAAGGGTTACAGTACACGAGAATGAGATTTTCACTCTGCAGTGGAGTGTGCGCTGATATGAAACTTCCTGGCAGATTAAAACTGTGTGCTGGACCGAGACTCGAACTCGAGACCTTTGCCTTTCATGGGCAAGTGTTCTATCATCTGAGCTACCCAAGCATGACTCACAACCTGTTCTCACAGCTTCAATTCTGCCAGTACCTTGTCTCCTACCTTCCAAACTTCACAGAAGCTCTTTGCGAACCTTGCTGAGGCAAAGGTCCCGAGTTTGAGTCTCGGTCCGGCACACAGTTTTAATCTGCCAGGAAGATTCATTACAGTACACGGCCATTGACAGTAAGCCATCTGTATTCTCCAAAGAATCCTTAATGTATATGAACAATTTAGGAGACAGACTGTGCAGACCTTTTGGATTGTTTGCGGTTGATGCTGGCATTTATCATCTAATAAAGTCATCAGAAGATCAACATGAATTGGAAAATCGGATGGTGAAAAAAGTGCAATTTCACCCTAACAACAAAAAGTGTGAGGCCCGCCACACCAGTAATTAAAAAAAATATATATTAAATTTGGTTTACATTATAAATCACAAATTTAAATGTTGTCAGTTCCTCTCTTTTGTGTATTTTATCAGGCTACACAATGAAAAATTATAGAATAACAACATAACCATTGCTCTCCATACATCTCAGATATTTAACAGATTTATTTAATGTATGGAATAAGCAAACTGAGGCTCATTTAAACTTGTATGACTTCTTGTTACTGTCTACAGGTTCAGTGGTTTCTCAGAAGATGGGCAGACACTAAGGCATATTGCTCCACTACGAAGATATATACTGCCTGATCACTTCCATCAACTCCTCAGCAGCCTCAAAGAGTATGAAATTTTTACTCCATATTCATTCTTCAAAACTTTCTGTTTCTTGGAGTGGACAATAAACAGGGTGAATCACGTAAGGCATAACACCCCTTTTGTTTTGCAAATGGTTGCAGACATTGAAATGAGGTATTTGGGGAAACAATAGTAAGTAAAGAGGCACATACTTTGGTGAGTGATAAAGAGTCTTAACTCTTGTATTGATCAAGATATTGATACAAGCATGATTTTTTTTTAATGGAATGATATACATAATTAATGGCATCTGAAAGTGCTTGAAAAGACATTTGTCTGACAGCAGGTGTTTTACTTTTAAGAAGTATTCAGGCAAACAGGTCAGGCTTTTTTTTTTTTTTTCTTTTTCATTTCAAAATTAAGAAACCTCATTCAGTAGTTTCTTTCACCATAAATAGGGCTGTTTGTCTTTATGAAGTATGAATGTCCAACATTTCCGTTTCAGCTTTGATGAGTAAACAGCAATGGGGAGGGTTTAAATGGACAACTGCTTGACATAACCATAGTTGTTTCCAATAAAACCTGGAACTGCACAAATATTTAAAATGGTTTCTCTGAGACCCATATGATGCCCCAGAAGCTAGCATAAGATATAGTTCCATACACAAAAGTCATAACTGACCTTGTATTTATGTCACACAGGAAATGAGGTTTTATCTGAGTAGTGTAGATCAGTCTTGCTGCATATAACAATGGAGCCTGGCATTAGAACTTTGCTAATGGTGATTACACTGCAATAACTGACTCTGGCTGCATTTCTTGAATTCTTTTGTGAAAGGTTTCAGTGTCAATGTTAACAAGTTCTATATAACTGTAATTGTCTTTCCAAGACCTACTGACAGCAGTTATGGAAAGTATACAGTTCCATAAAAAAATTTAAAAAAACTTGCTTCAGTATCTCATTCGATATACGAGTTAAGACTCTTTATCACATACCAAAGTGCATACACCTTACCATACTTTCATTTGTTGAAAACCTTGTTACGATATCTGTAATTGTTCATGAAATAAAAGGTGTGTTATGTCTTACTTGATTCATCCTCTATATTAGTACACCTTTAACAAAAATATCAGAAATGTTAGACTTATACTCATAACATAGAGGAGGCACTGAGTGACAGATAGACACAATTAGAAATGGACTAAGCATAGGAGAGAGTCCTTCTCAATATATAGAAAAACACATACACAAACAATTCAAACACACATGACTGTTGTCTCTTGAGTGCTAAGACCCAGCAGTGGTGAGCAGTGATCTCAGCTGAGGTAGGTAGTTGTTGTATGTGTGTGATGGGGAGGAGATAACAGGATAGAGGTGGTGAGAAGTTGCAGTAATGCTACCTGTGTGCAGGGACATCATGGGGAAAGGGTGTTGGGCTAATACATGAAGCATCAAGAGGCTGTGATGGCGGTGGTGGGAGAAGAGAGGAGCAGATGAGGGAGAAGAGCTATGCAGGTGTGTGCTGGGGAGCACAGAAAGTGTGTGTAAGAAGGAAATGGATAGATACAGGGGACAGGAACTATCAAAGGCTAAGCTCAGGTTGGGTGGTGGGGGGGGGGGGGGTCGTTACATAAACAAAGGATGTGCTGTATGGAAGGTTTCCACCTGTTCATTTCAGAAAAAGTGATGTTGATGGTAAGAATCCAGATGGCCTAGGCTATCAAGCAGGGTGTGAACCAGGGTGCAACGGTTTAGAAGCAGGGATGGAATGGGGATGGATCAGAATATTCGAAAGATCATGCGGACAATGGAGTACCATTGTAGGAGGGATGAGGAGCATAGTGGGGAGAATATTTCTCATTTCAGTAGACAACGAGAAGTAGTCAGAACCCTGGCAGAGAGTGTTATTCAGTTTTTCCAGTCCTGGATGTTACTGAATCATGAGGAAAGACTTCTTTCAGGTAAGTCAGTGGGCGTGTTGGGAGACCAGGTGTGAGAGAGCTGTTTCTGAACAAGATTGGGAGGCTACTTTCAGTCTTTTAAGGTCTCAATGGGAGCTATCTGAAAAGTAACTTCTTGTCAGACTATATGCAATGATCACAAGTGACAAGGCTGTACAGAAGGGATTTTTTGGTGGAAATGGGTAGCAGCTGTGAAGATAGAGGTATGCTGGTGGTTGGTAGGTTTTATGTGTGTCCGCTAAGTGCAAATTGGATGAATATATGTGAGAAGTGGCAAACACATAGCTGCACGTATGGTCAACATGGGCATGTTGCCATGTTTCGAAAGTGGTTGAGACCATTGCTACAGGCTAACTCAGAAGTTACTGAATCCCTGAGTGCTTGTTAAGTGAGAGGAAAGCATGTTTGGTTTGGCAGGTGAGAAATAAACATAAGGAAGTAGAGGAACAAAAGGATGAACACTGAATAATGTAATGCAATAAAGAAATGGAAGAAAGGGAAACTGAACTGGTTTGTACAATGGAAGAGAATAAACTAGACAAAATCAAACAACGAAAATCCATGATCAAGGAATAACAATATTATATAGGATAGAATGCTACTCAACATACAGAGGAGGTGATGAGCAGCAGTATTTTTGTGAGTAGGATAAGCTGTTAGACAGACAGGGAAAAAGACATGCACAATTGAGACACACACACACACACACACACACACGTGGCCACTGTCGTCTCCAGCTGCTAAAGCCTTACTGCTCTGAGCAGTGAGGTTGACTGAGGTATGTTCAAGGCGGTGCCTGGGGGGGGGGGGGGGGGAGGAGGGGGGGTTATGAGGGGAGAGTGTACAAGAGGTGTGGAGTGTGGAGGGAGAGGGATAGCAGAGTGGAGGTAGGGTAGGATGCTGTAGCCCTGCCAGTGAGAGTGTGTAGGAATGGTGCAGCATCAGGAGGGGGAAGGGGGGAGGAAAGAAGCAGAGAAGGGGAAAGGAATATGCAGGTACACTGTGGTTTTCAGAAATTTTTCCTCAAATTAAGTCTTGATTTTTGATACTAGTAGTCAAATGCTTTTTCTGGGTTGACAGATCTTATGAACGTGTCTTGATTTTTCTTTAGGCTTTGTTCCATTATCAAGATAACAAATTTTAATCATTCATAAATATATTAGGAAAATACTGATAGAATGTAAATAATTTAGGAGTAGAGGAGACCACTCACTGAATAGCAGATGCATTGAGTCATCAACAGGCACACACAAAAGAGAAAGAAAACTTGATAGCTTTCAGAATCAATCCTTTCTACAGCTAGTGTACTGGTACACACACACATACACACACACAGTGTTAGCAAGATGCACAGTGCCATGATTTCAGTTTGGCAGGTTGACTGGGTGAGTGGATAGAGGGTGGGGGAGGGGGGGGGAGGCAGGAAGGTGGGTTGGGGATGGGTAGGTAGTGGCCCTGAGAGAGGCAGCCAGTATATTGGGTAGGAATGCGGTGGAAAGGTGTGGGAGGTGTATGGGCTAATGGGCTAGGTATGTGATGCACAGGTGCCAAAACCAGTGGAGAGTGTCACATAATGGAGGTGATGTGGAGATGTAAACAGGTGTGGTGGGGGGGGGGGGGGGGCAGTGATATGACAGAATAAGTGGAAACTGTTGGGTAGAGAGTGTGGTGACAGTGGGTTAACAGATATTAATCCCAGGCTGGTTACGAGAGCAAAGGATGTGTTGCAAGGAAAACTCCCAACTTTGTAATTCACAAATGCTTGTGGTGGAGGGAAGGATCTGGATTCCAAACAGTATGTTTGCCTGTACAAGTCCTGTGTGGTACACTGGTATTCATGACTTGCTCTGCACATGAGGTGTGGCCTTTATTTAAGTAATGGCAGTTGTGATGTTGGGGATAACCTGTTTTAACCCTAATTTGTGAAGATGGTCTGTGACTGAAACCAGTTGATACTTGGGTTTTAAATAACAGAGCAGCTGATGGTCAAACATGTATTTTATACATTACTTCATGGCTGTTCATAGTCATCTTTCAAAAAAAATATTTTTTATGTGTTTGTATTCCCTTTCACCTGCTTCATTTGCTGAATTTTTATATTTTCTTCTTTTTTCAGTTGAATACAATATTTTCCATGTTATCCTAGGATTTCTACTAGGCCTTTTTACCCATTTTATCCTCTGCTGTCTTTAGTATTTCATCTCTTAAAGTTATCCATTTGTCTTCTACCGTATTCCTTTCCCCATTCTAGTCAGCTGCTGCCTATTACTCCCTCAGAAACTCTCAACAACCTCTTGTTCTTTCAACTTATCCAGTTCCCATCTCCTGAATTTCCTACCTCTTTGCAATTTCTTAAGTTTTAAACTACAGCTTATAACCTATAAATTGTGGTCAGATTCCACATCTGCCCCTGGAAATGCCTTACAATTTAAAATCTGGTTCTAAAATCCCTGCCTTACCATTATATAATCAGTATGAAGCCATGTGGTGCCTCCAGGCCCCTTCCACATATACAGCCTTCTTTTATTATTCTTAAACCACACATTAGTGATTAAGTTGTGCGCTGTGCAAAGTTCTACCGGGCAGCTTCCACTTTCATTTCCTTCCCTCAGTCCATATTCACATACTGTGTTTCCTTCTCTTCCTCTTCCAGCTATCGAATTTCAGTGCCCCATCACAATTAAATTTTTTGTCTCCTGTAACTATCTGGATAATTTGTTTTATATAATCACACAGTTCTTCAGTCTCTTCATCATCTCTGGAGCTTGTTGGCATATAAACTTGTATTACTGTGATAGGTGTGGGCTTTGTGTCTGTCTTGTCTACAATGATGTATTCATTATGCTGTCCATAGCATTTTACTCACATTCCAATTTTCTTATTCATTATTAAACCCACTCCTGCATTACCCCTATTTGATTTTGTATTTATAAGCCTTTATTCTCCTGACCAGAAGTCCTGTACCTCCTGCCACCAAACTTCTATAATTCCCACTATATCTAGCTACAACATATCCATTCCCCTTTCTAAATTTTCTAACCTACCTGCTCAAGTAAGGGATCTAACATTCCATATCCAATCTATAGAGCACCAATTTTGTTTCTCCTGATGATGAAATGCTCCTGAGTAGTTCCCACCCAGAAATTCAAATGGGGTAACACCAGGATGTTTTACGCAAGAGGAAGCTGTCATCATTCAACCATGCAGCAGACCTGCAGGCCCTTGGGAAAAATTACAGCTGTGGTGTGCCTTGCTTTAAGCCATTTGCACCATCAGCAGAGCAAGCCTGTTTCGGTTGATGATGCAAGGCCAGATCAGTCAATCATCCAAACTGTTAACACTGCAACTACTGAAAAGGCTGTTGCTCCTCTTCAGGAACCATACAGTTGTCTGGCTTCTCAACAGGTAGCCCTTCATCATGGTTGCACCTATAGTACATGTATCTGTATCACTGAGGCATGCAGGCCATCCCCATCAATGGCAAGGCCCATGGTTCATGACAAGAATAGTATAAGAAATTACATGCAATTGTAGGCAGGTTGTCTTCATAATCATCTTGCAACACTACCATGATCCAGCCTTCCCCATTTTTAATACACATTTTCTCATTTTGCCGAGGAGTGTTGCTGGTTGTAGCTTTTAGGTTAGGGATATTTTGACTAATAACACAAAATCTTGAGACACAATATTTCAATATTTTATATTCCTGCTTGAGTTCAATGTATTTTGGAGCTTCAATTGCTATGTTAAAAATTTACATTAACTGTGTTTGTTTGTCATCTTCATTTGAACATTAAATGAGTGCCTTGTTTCTCAAAGAAAGTTAGCCTAGACTTAGTCAAAATTCATTCAGAAACTTTGTCAAAACCTTCAAAACTGGGGTGAAATGGTAATTCATACTCATCACTAAATTCTATAATTCCATTCATCACTTGCAAATACACTAAAGTTAACTTGTTCCTTCACTTGGTTAAGAACCACTGTCTTCTTCTGTATGGATGGCGATGATTTCAATAACTACTATTCACATTACGGAGAGGAGCTCTTCTGTAGTTTATTAAAATTTTTTCTGTTTCCTTTCTTTTACAATTGAACAGTTACAGCAGTGTTGCAGTTTTGTGAAATTATCTTTACCCACAAGTATTTGTTGAGTAGTTGTACAAGTTATGTTTATATTAATTTGCCTCCAAATTTAACCCTTCTTACTGAAAGATGTCAGTTGCCTGGCCCTATCTTACCATTCATCCATGAGTGCCAATTGAGACTGTGAAAGACATGCTATTTTTCACAATACTCCCTATTACTTAAAACTCTGGAGGACTTTGTTACATCTTACATCATCTCTAAGGGATGATTTATGCAGGATACTCTTCTCACAGCAATTACATATGCTATGTCATACAGTTTGTAAGAAGAGTTTTGACAAGATTCAAAAGTGCTTCCAATATAAATTGGTTTTGTCCATGCTTTGCCTGTCCTAGAGGATGTTATGCAGCTATACAATTGTATGTAATGAAGTAATAGCTGCTTTGCATAGTTTGATTTTAATACAATTGGTTTTTCAATTTGTACATCATTATCTTCAGTTACTTACTCCAACATACTATAGTGTATGCATGAGCACATGGTTCAACCTATACAATGTGTATATGACAGAAGATTATAGGATTGAAATTTAATAGTGATTACAATGCTATGTTTCACATTCATATATACACAGTTCTTGTGAAGCCTATTACTTGGGCTCATAGTTAAAAATAACAATTTGTCAGAATGAACACCTGAGGAAGATTGTATCTTAGCTGAAATTAGCCATGTTATTGAACTAACTGTGGGACTGGAGCAGTTATTTCATTATCATATATGCAATGTTACTGAAGGTTCTGTAGCATACTTTGTAAGAGATAAGTGCATGTAAAATTTCTTACCAGGGGCTTGTTATGCACCTCTTCTGTACCATTCAAAACTTGACGGATAATGTTTTCTATGACCAATGCAATGATATAGGTCTGTTCCTGTCTGTGCACCAATTAAATAAATTATTCACACCTTCAACATTGTTCCTCCATTTAGGATTGTTATCCTTTCCAAATAGCATTTGTCATGAAGAAAAGTAGAACAGAAAGAAAGTGAAATGAAGAGTATGAGCAGCTGAAATCAGCATAAGGCAAAAATGATCTGGGGAACATAATGTGTAGAACATTTCCTTTTTTCAGAGTTACAATATTGTGATGCTTAAGAGGAATTAAGTCCCGTTTTATTATATGTATGTATAAAGTAGGTATTTATGAAGCAAAAGATTTCATTGCAGATGGTTTACTATCCTATTCGGTGTATGTAGTGAGAGCTTAATATCAGTCATCACATGATGACCATTAAACAAATGGCTGTTCCGAGTAGTCAGTAATAATTAAGTTTATGTAGTGAATGTCTGGCTAGAAGCAGAGCCTAAAACACAACATGGACATCATAAGTGTATAAAATCACTCCAGAGTAAATGCTTAAAGAGAGAATCTGCACTACAGGCAATAGTCAAATACTCTCTGAAATTACCTGGTCTGAACACTGCAAAAGATAACAAGCAAGTGGCTGTTTGTGTCTGTGCACAGACATTTAAGTTCAGAAATAATTCCAGAGGGCGCAGCTCTTGTACCCCTGGCTTGCACCATCTGCAGAGCCGTGAGCAACTCTTAATACTTGCTAACTGCAATATCTCATACTTCATATTGATACTGCAGCTTAGCAGGGAACCCTAATCTGTAAGACACAAGAAACTTTGCCCCATTTAACCAGCATGTAGGGGCAAAAGTGGCATGGCTTGTGCCCGGCTCACTGAGTAAGGGAAAGATAGATGCTGACATCCCCACTAAATGTTCCTGTAGAATCTTTGCTCCGCTGTTAGCCAATACCATGACCAGAGGCATAGACATCAGCACTAGCCCATCATATGCCCCCATTGTGGTACTTCAGTCTGCCAATGGGGGAGTGAGTGCCAAACAGAGGGTGTGGCATAGAAGTGGCTGCACCTCTTGAGATATCTCATTTCTCTGCAGATTGATCTCTGCTACTAAGTTTGATTTCTGATGAGTCTCTCAGGTGAATATGAGGGATGCAAGATGTGGCTTAGGGGGTGGCAATAGGTCCACTTCCATCACTGATCATTGTTGAACCCCTAGATTGCCATAAGCAGGGGCAGTTGTGGAGATCATACTGATGGGGGAAGGCAGGGTGGAAGAGGGTTATTAAAGAGATTCGTCATGACATATTGGAGAAAGAAAACATTAATACAGTATTAATTAATTGCAGGAGCATCTATGGAGAGGTCCCAGAACTATCTCACTTATAAATGATAACAATGCCCACACAGAACTAGGTGTAGAAAGCTGGTTGAAGCCAGATATTAATAGCAGTGAAATCCTAAATTCAGATTGAAAAATAGGTTGAATGGTGGTGATGGAGGCAACACACTACAAGTAGAACTCTGGTCACCAACAGGCCTAAAATTTCATCTCAGTTAGCATGGAACAGGGAATCAGTGATCATAAGGTCATCAGTGCATTATTGAATGCTTCTACTTAGCAGGAGTGACAAAAAACAGCTTCCAGATTACCTGAGCAGTCAACATGAAAAATCCATCTTCAGAATGTAAAATATTGAGGACCAATGGATGAGGTTCAAGAGTATTTTACATTAGACCTTAGACAGGTATGTGCCAAGCAAAGTTACGAGAGCTGGAAAATACCCGCCATGATTCAACATCCATGTTAAAAAGCCACTATGAAAGGAAAGAGAGCTTCACTGCTAATTTATAAGTAGCCAAAGCATCATAGACAAACAAAAATGGAACAAAACCACAATTAGAATAAGGAGAGCCATGTGTGAAACATTCAACTAATTCAACAGCAAAAGTCCATCTACCAACTTCACAGAAAATCGTAAGAATTTTTTCTCTTGTGTTAACTGACTAAATAGACTTAAGCCACTGTCCAGACACTGTGTGTCCATAAAGGCACTGAAATAGGGGATGAAAGAGAGACGCATGAAATACTAAACACCTTCTATCGAAACTGTTTCAGTGGGGAATTAAATCATCACATGAGTATCAAAATGACAGATATCAAAATACGTGAGCATGGGATAGAAAAAACAATGAAAACATCTCAACAGATGAAAGGAAACTGAAGCTATTTAATTCTCACAAATTATGAAATTCCAGTAGACCAAAAATCTGCTCTATGGGAATAAATGTGGGTTCCAAAATCAACAATCGTGTGAAACCCAGCTCAATCTGTACATCCTCGAGGCCCAGAAAGCAATAGGCACTGGTGCCCAGGTTTTTGCTGTGTTCCTTGACTTCTGGAAGATGTTCGATACAGTTCCACATTACTGCCTAATAAACAAAACAGGAACATACAGAATACCAGACCAGCTGTGTGGTTGGATTGAAGGGTGTCTAGCATACTGAACACAGCTTGTTATTCTTATTGGAGAAAAATCTCCAGACATAAAAGTAATTTTGCGTGTACTTCAAGGAAGTGTTATGGGACCATTACTTTTCACAACATATATAAATGACCTACTGGATAATGTTGGAACTACCACAAAGCTTTTTCTGAATGATGCTATTGAATAGCGATAAGAATTCACACTACTAGAAAATTGTGCTGAAATGCAGAAAGACCAAGGAGCAACATTTTCAGGAGTGCTAGTTCTGCAAGTTTCGCAGGAGAGCTTCTCTAAAGTTCGGAAGGTAGGAGGCGAGGTACTGGCAGAAGTAAAGCTGTGAGTACCGGGTGTGAGTCGTGCTTTGGTAGCTCAGATGGTAGAGCACTTGCCCGCAAAAGGCAAAGGTCCCGAGTTCGAGTCTTGGTCGGGCACACAGTTTTAATCTGCCAGGAAGTTTCATATCAGCGCACACTCCACTGCAGAGTGAAAATGTCATTCTGGAGACATCCCCCAGGCTGTGGCTAAGCCATGTCTCCGCAATATTCTTTCTTTCAGGAGTGCTAGTTCTGCAAGTTTCGCAGGAGAACTTCTGTAAAGTTTGGAAGGTAGGAGACGAGGTACTGGCAGAAGTAAAGCTGTGAGTACCGGGCATGAGTCGTGCTTTGGTAGCTCAGATGGTAGAGCACTTGCCCACGAAAGGCAAAGGTCCCGAGTTCGAGTCTCGGTCGGGCACACTGTTTTAATCTGCCAGTAAGTTTCATATCAGTGCACACTCCGCTGCAGAGTGAAAATCTCATTCTGGATAGTGAAATGTGATTCATCTGACCAGGCAACACAATTCCACTGATTCATGGTCCAGTCTTGATGACCTCTGCCCACTGCGACCGTAACTGATGTTTTTGACTCCATATGAGAACACACGATTCATCTGTTGCAGAGACCTATGTTTGACAATGTGCACTTAACAGTGTTCTCTGAAACACTTGTGCCTGTACCAGCACTATCTCTCTTTCATCAGATTGGCTTCTTTACAGAGTGGACAAGCCTCCAACCTCCACATTCTACTACCAGCCATGGTCATCCAACACCTTGCACGTAATTTTGGTTTACCATCCTTCAACCTGTTTGCATAGATGCTCACGACAGTGTACGTGAACAGTCTACCAGCTTCACCAGTTCTGACATGTTTGTTTCCATGTGCCAGGCTATAACAATCTGCCTTCTGTCAAAGTCACTTATGTCTTAGTGGATTTCCCCAGTTGCAGCTAGTACCATTACTACAAACATTGCCCATTTGTCTCTGCTACGCTCTCACATGGAGGGCAGTGATCATTATGTCTTGGCTCATTAGTTTATTTTCAATGAATACGCAGATGTACCTAATTAAGATTTTCAGGTCTCTTTTTTACTGTCTCTTTATGATATCTATTTTTTTTCCTGCCCAGGACATCCTACCTCAGCTTTGAAGAAGGATCTGAAGAAGACTTGAGAGATGTTTGGGAACTTCAAAAATGTCTTGACAATCTAATACTTTATAAATCGAACAACCCAAAATATCTCAAAAGTGTTTTATACAGGACTTGAGGAAACTGAATGTTTGTAGTGCAAATATTTCGTAAGAACAATTGGTTTCTGACTGAATATTTTACAAGGCTGTACAGCATTACTGTACATGCAGGAATAGAGAGGACAGATCAGACTTTTTTATTGTAAATAAATATTCAACCTTTTTTTGTAAATATATTTGTTCGCTGAAAATTTTGCAATGTTCTGTGTTCCTATGTGTATAAGTTGTTAATATTCTTCATTCCTGTCATTAGCATTCTTTACAGATTATTTAACTGTTTTCACAATGAAGGATAATGAGAAAGCAACCAGTGCAAAATCAATATATTATATTGAATCATGAATGTAAAGTGATTTGATTATTAAGTGTTTTGAGATAAATTCTTGTATTTTATGTTTTCTGTACAGAAGAAAGTTTCTTGTACCTTAATAGCATTGATAGATTAAGGCTGTGATACATTATACCCAGTGATTCTTAAATTATCATTCATTCAGTTAGTTTTTTAAGATAAGCTATGATAAATAAGCTGAAAAACATTTGTAACACATGAAACAGATATGGTGAAAAAAACCACACACACACACAAAACACATATATGCATACTACTACTGATTCATATGACAATGTATTTTTGAATTAGCAATAGCTAAAATCTTCTTATCTACATTGGAGACACTGGTTTGGAGATTTCTGTACTTATAAACAAATTTAATATTTACCCTAAATTATAACAACTGTTCTCATATACACACTGTCAGCATCATGTAATGGAGAAACACAACTAAAAATGCCCAAAAAACAAGATGGTCATTTAAAATTGCCAGTCATGTTCATTATGTTCCTTGTCAGTAATATGCATTCTATTTAATAAGAACAAGTCAATAAAAGAAATCTTACTCTGGTTAATTGCAAGGCTCAGTATGCTAAATTATATACAGGGTGTACATAAAGTCCGGGAGCACTTCCAATTATTTGTTGCACAAGAACTAAACATTGTACAGATGTCATACATATTGCATTTTGAAGAGAAACTCTGAAAGTTTTTATTTTTCCCAACATTCGATATGCGAACCTTGAGTGACCCGGCAGACATCAATACAGTTATTGAATTCTTGCCATACCCGTCCCAGCATGGCATCTTCGACTGTGGCAGTCACTTCCCATGTTCTCTCCCGGAGGTCTGCTATGTCACGTGGTAGAGGTGGTACATATACCAGATCTTTAACGTGTCCCCACAGAAAAAATTCACATGAAATGAAATCTGGTGATCAGGGAGGCCATTTCATGAAACAGCTGTGCCCTTCTGTAGCACGGCCAATCCAGCGATGCGGCAGCTCCGTGTTCAGGTCCCCACGCACTTCACGATGAAAATGGGGTGGAGCCCCGTCCTACTGAAAGATGAATGGAGAGTGCGACTGCATTTGAGGCATCAGCCATTGCTCCAACATGTCCAAGTAGGAATATCCAGTGACAGTGCTCTCATTCGTGCTCCACATTCTTTTCACTCACACTGGGACGTCGGCTTCTCTTTGCCGGGTACAAGTAACCCGTCGTAACGAATTTGTTGTGCCAGTGGTAAATGGTCTTCCTTTGTGGTGGCTTCTTACTGTACATAGTTCTAAACATCCATTGAACAGCTGTAGCACACTTGTTTTTGTCGAACTCCAACACACAGAAAGCTCGCTCCGCACCTGAACTCGCCATGTTTGTGACTAGCACTGACTGTCGGCAAATTACCAAACTACGCTGTGGCGGTATACACAGGGGAAAAAAAAAAACTTTCAGAGTTTCTCTTCAAAATGACTTATTTATGATACCTGTACAATGTTTGATTCTTGTGCAATAAATAATTGAAAGTGTTCCCGGACTGTATGTACACCCTGTATATTCACAAGACAAAATATTACAGTAGCATTTTGAAAGATTGTTTCCAGTAATCATTTAGTGTTTTATCCCTCTAGTAGGAAATCATTTCCTTCAAACATGTTTTCATGCTCCTATCTATGTTGTCACTGATGTAGCTTTGTCTGCAGAGCAAATTATTACTTCATGATGGGACTGCCACTGATTTATTGTCTGTAATATCTATTGTTTGTAATACTTACAGTTGTTTATATATGTGGAAATATTTCATGAGCTATCACCTTATCTTCAGGTGAAACTTCTTGCATTTTGATATCAGCCATTGCAAAAAGAATGTATTTACTGCAGTGATCTGGCTGTCACTGTGATCAAAGAAAAAACTTGAAAATTATTAAGAATTCTACAGCATGATTTACTATCAAATGTTAGTAATGTGAATTTACAATTTGTCTTGTGTACTGTAAAGAAACTACAATTTTCATCAACACACTACATCTTCATGCACATTTCTATAATTGCAAAATCTTTCATGGTACACTGCACTTCATTACCAAAGATCTTTTGTATATCTTTATTATGAAATTATTTAATAAAATACGTAACAAGGAATTTTATGTTTAGTAGTTCATTATGCTCAAGAAACCTGTAAAAAGAATTATTGTCACCATCATCATTTCAAATACTAGTAATTGGTAATTCATGTTCTTTTGAGAAAGTAAAGGAAGAGAGAGAAATAAATCTTGCTTTCCTTATAAACTCAACTTCTGGTATATAGAAAATGTGTGTGTGTGTTTGTGTGTGTGTGTGTGGTGTTACATATGTATCAAGTATCAACTTTATCTCCTCGTGTTAAGTAGTGATTTTTGATATTAAAGGCTTTTAGGTGTCTTTAGAACCTATCAGTTCATTTAAAATCAAATACTGTATTCACCTTCAAAATTTACCTTAATTGACTTATTTTTGCATGTAGAAATAATAACTGTAAAGGTAAAAAATATGTTAGATGCATTGTTCTTCACATTTTCTATAGACAGTAGTGGTATGAGAACTTATCAGGTTTAGGCACATTTGAGATTCTTCTGACTTCTAAAGTGTCTGTTTCCATAACAGTTTCACCATCCAATATCTTAACAACACAGTACGTGTATTTAACACTATATGCTGAAGAACAATTTTCAAATAGAAGTTAGTGGTTTCTGCTTACTAAAGTCCACATCATGTAGGAAGGCAGCCCAGTTATCAGCCATTCTGCGCATCCCCCTCCACTAGCCACTGGCCACCAATAATATTCATTCTCTATCAGAGCCACTAGCAGTGAGTTGCAGCTAGACAGGAAGAATCTCACTCCTATACGCTGCTCTGTTGCCATACTTCGTGACAGCCAAATTCTTCATTCAGCTTTTAGTTTTCTTTTGTTTTCTTTTTTCTTCTTGTAACACTATAACTGTGAATGTGTATCTGTAAATGTTTAAGTGTGGTTAAAAAAAGTCACGTGATAGCAGTAAATGTGAAGTGCTTCATAATCAGGCGAGGGGAATTATTTACCACATTTATAACTTTTTCAAATGTGAATTTGATAGCAGGTCACCTGCTGTTGACATTTGAAGGCACAAGAATAAACTCCAGAACCATGTGGTCCTGGCAAGAGAATTGCAAATGAAAGTGTCACCTGTAGGGTCACCTGGAAAGCATCAAAAACACAAGGAACCTGTAACACAAATTGGTGGTCTTAACAACAATGTTTTAAAGTGCTCCATGTGAGTGAGAATGCCTGACATCATAAAAATGTGTTACAGTTATGCAGGAGAAAATTGGCTTCAATGGTGCGCACTTCGTCAGTGTAAAGAATTTTAAGAGGCATTGGTTCCAGATTTGTTAAGAAGGAAGTTTTTAGTTCAAAGAAGTGACATAGGTGCAGCACAAACTACATTCCATATAAAGATTCATGATACAAGAGAAGGAGATAGTTCAACAATGTATTACCCTGATGAAACATGGGTCAATTAGAATCATTCCAGGATAATCTGTTGGAAAATGAGCGATGGTACTGGCCGTCTTAAGGTTCTCATAGGAATAGGTCCTCAGATAATTATTTGCATGCTGACTCTTCTTCCAGTTTTGTTTCTGAGAATAAACTTGTATCTACGTGTAAGAAAAATAGCTGTAACTACCATTCAGAAATGAACGCTGTCAGTTTTGTTATGTGATTCACAATTCTTATCATACCTCACTTCGAAGTTAGTCATTGCATTATAATTTGACTATTATAGAGAAAACACCAATTACAAACACCAGAAAAGTGGATATTTTTCCCTGGCTTAAAAATAAAAATATTAAGCACATTATAAACCAGACACATGCCGATCTCATGCAGCTCATTAATTTATACAAGTCACATGACAGAACAAACAAACTTGACTTCCTTGCACATGTACGGGATCACACAGTTTCGCGTTAACCCATGTATCACCATTTGTATAGCCCAATGGAATTAATTTGGACAAAGGGTTAAGGCTGTGTTGGAGAAAAAAACAAAACATTCAAGATAACATACACTGAATGGTTTGTGCATGAGGCAATAGATAACATCCCATCTGTAGAGTGGACACAGTCTGTGTGACATGCTGAGAAGTTTCAGATAGAAGAAGTTTACGGGCAAGTGATGATGGATATAAGCCTTGAAACTGTCATTGTAAATTTACATCGGATTGTTCAGAAACAGGCTCAAATAGAAGTGACAATGGTATTACAATGTAGACTTTGGAACAAAGTAATAATATTTCTTAGTTTTAAAGGCTCATGGTTTAAAAAATGTGTTTGTTAAAATATCAGTTGCATACATAATAATGAGAACTTCCTAGACTATTTGATTAGGACTTTGTACCCTTTGATTTATGCAGACTATAATGTTCAACATATTTCCCAAGAAGAAGTTAAGCTTCTCCCAACATGTTGTGTGCTCTAATAACACATGAGAATGCAGCTGGATAAATTCATCAGAAGTCCAGTATTTCCACATGTAAACCTGTCATTTTCAAGGCACGAACTGGATATGGTCCTAAAATGACAGTAGCTGTTACTTGTCGAGATATCGGTGGGTTTCAATGTTATCAGTCAGCATTCCCTGGAGTTATTCCCAGATGATGAGTAATTGTTTGCTTGATTATAAATGCAGTCTCTCACTGTAAGTCGAATGAGTTAGTTTACACTCATAATGCCCATTAGCAGCGAAAAATATGACAACTTGCTGACCATTTTTACGATAGTCTTTTACATTAGTCTTTCCTACCACTAATTCTTTTTTATGCACAGTGATTACACTTAACTATAGTCAAACACACACACATATACACCTTTCACATATTTAAAAATTCTGTTGAGTAGAAGCAGTTGTCAACCAAATAGAATGGTTTCGGTTTGTGCCTGAAGTTAATTTTGTTGTTTATTAAATTTTTACTTATAATACAGTTCAAATCACAATAAATGATAATTACAGCAAGCAGTATCAAAAATCTTGTTGTTAGACAGTTGTCATTTTGAGAATAATTGTACTTCACGTCTTCATGAAGCTGTGTCAACTGTTCTCGCCTCCTGACGTAATTCAGAGTAAATCTGTGGAGCAGTGGACGCAATGTCATCAAGACGTCAATTAATATTTCTCTCATGACAACTGATCAAAATTAATATTTACTATTCCCCTCATAGATTTGAACATATAATATGATGTACTGTAAGCAAACGAGCCTGACTGTTTTCTTGGCAACACAGTTCAGCAATGTCGACTTTGTCCCCTCTCTGCTGCCACACTTGTGCTGTTCCCATCCCTCCACGCTTCCTTACCGCTCTGGCTCTATGTGCAGTGAAGCTGTCCTATGTAGCACAGGCTATAGTAAACAGTTTCGTGTTACAGATTTTTAATGTAAATTATTACACACACAGACACTGACATTTAGTGTAACAGTTGTCAATATTTGTGTTACGTGACTCATCCACTTTATTGCTTCAAAGTTCTTCTAAGAGACCTCAAGCCTACCTAGAGAATCACCTCATGTAACTATTTATTAGCTATGAATATAACAGAGGGAAACATTCCACGTGGGAAAAATATATCTAGAAACACAGATGATGTGACTTACCGAACGAAAGTGCTGGCAGGTCCATAGACACACAAACATACACACGAAATTCAAGGTTTTGCAACAAACTGTTGCCTCATCAGGAAAGAGGGAAGGAGAGGGAAAGACGAAAGGATGTGGGTTTTAAGGGAGAGGGTAAGGAGTCATTCCAATCCCAGGAGCGGAAAGACTTACCTTAGGGTGAAAAAAGGACAGGCATACACTCGCACACACACACATATCCATCCGCACATACACAGACACAAGCAGACATTTTCATTCAGCTGGTTGGCTTGAACATGAACCTTTCCAAAACAAAAGTAATGTCCAACAAATGGGCCCCAGCTGGAGATGTGAAAGTCAAGGACAGTCTATTAGAAGAGGTCAATGAATATGTCTACCTTGGCCAGATTATAAATATGAAGGGATACATAAGGCCAGAAACCTATCGACGCATCAAGCTTGGCTGGCACAAGCATTTGGGAAGAATTCAAAAGTATTCAGATCAAAAATGCCAGTAAATTTGAAGAAAGCAGTATTTGATCAATGCATTCTTCCTGTGATGACGTATGGCTGCGAGACATGGACACTGAACTCATTTACAAAAGGGAAACTTAGGACAGCACAGAGAGCCAAGGAGAGATCAATGCTGGGCTATACAAGAAAGGACAGGAAAATGGCAGATGACATCCGGTCTGTGACGAAGGTTAATGACATCTTAGAGACAGTAGGTTCCTCGAAATGGCAGTGGGCTGGCCATGTCGCAAGAAGAAAAGACAACAGTTGGACGAAGCTAGTACTGGAGTCCGAGAGAGCACCGGAGGCCCAGAGGAAGACCACCAGACAGATGGGACAAAGACATCAAGAAGATCGCTGGTGACACCTGGCAGAGAACTGCTCAAGACCGTCCCACTTGGAGGAGACTGCTGAAAGCCTACCTGAATCCACGACTTGAAGAGGCCACATCATCTAATGATTGAACTGGCTGATGATGATGATGATATCATTCACCTGCCGTGGCAGGACAGACTGTGTCAAGATTACAATATTATTAATATAATAGAGGGAAACATTCCACGTGGGAAAAAAATATCTAAAAACAAAGATGATGTGACTTACCAAACGAAAGCGCTGGCACGTCGATAGACACACAAACATACACACAAAATTCAAGCTTTCGCAACAAACTGTTGCCTCATCAGGAAAGAGGGAAGGAGAGGGAAAGACGAAAGGATGTGGGTTTTAAGGGAGAGGGTAAGGAGTCATTCCAATCCCGGGAGTGGAAAGACTTACCTTAGGGGGAAAAAAGGACGGGTATACACTCCCACACACACACATATCCATCCACACATATACACTAACTCAATAAAATGTGTGTATTATCGCAGTTCAAACTGTGGTACTAAAATGGATACTAAAAATATATTAAAGTAGAGAACTAGATTAAAATTTATTTTATAATAATAACTGAACTATAAAATCAATACTAGAACAGTGTGTACTCAAAGAGCAGGATTGTTGTTCTTGTGGTCATGACACTGATACACAGCTCAGGTAGTTCTGTCACCAGAGAAATGTTCTTTAGTACTGGAAAAAGGTTGCTCTTTTAATTTACAAAAAAAAAATTATTTCTAAATTTTTTCAATGGTAATGACTGACTATCCTGAGGTAGTGCACTGAATAATTTTAGGGCCACTGTTGGGAAGCAGTTTTGTGTCTTTGTTAATCAATATCTTGGCCTGTCTATAGTGACTGTGTTGTCAGAGCTGTTTCAATGAATTTCATTCCTCTTTCTGTAGGTCTCAAGATCTATATTTGTACGAATGGGGTAGCTGAATATATGTACGCTGATATCCTAATCTGAAAAAATGGTTTACAGTCATCAGTTTTTTTGCTTGAGATGACGGTCCTTATTGCTTTCTTTTGCAATAAAGGCACAGTCTTGCAGCCGGGAGAGTGGTTACACAGCAATAGCCCATAGCTAATGTGATTGTGGGAAATTCCAGTAGTACACTGTTGGTAGGTACTTTCTGTTAGCAGGATACCTTTTAGTCTCTCAAGAGGTAAGGGACCTATGAAAATTTGGAACATGTGTGTCTAGTGTGCTGCTGCCAGGTTAACTTAGTATCAGTGAAAAAGCCCAAAGCTTTAATGGCTGTTGTGTCACACAGTGCTCCAGTATCAATGAGGCTGCAAATCATCAGCTGCATTTTATCTTCATTTATGTTCATCTTGTTCATGAAAAATTAATCCTCGGTCTCACTGAATAAAACCAAATAGTGTGAATGATATTCTCCCCTTTAGAAAACAAGTTTGTATCATTCACGAACTGCAAGGTTTTCCTATTGGAGACTATGTCATTAACAAAAATTAAGAACAACAGAGGCCACAGTATGGATCCCAGTGGCACACTATGTTGTAACTTATTTTCATTTCAGTCTACTCCTTGCACTGAGACAATCTGTCATCTGTTATTCAAGTAGACTGCAACAGTTTCTAGAACAGCTCCCACCAACACAAACTGTATAATTTAAGCTTGCATAGCAGGACTTTATGTAGGATATAATTGAACACTTTACTACAGTATCATGAGAAGAGTAGATCACTACTCACCATATAGAGGAGACACAGTCACAGACAGGCACAACAAAGACTGCTGTACATTTAAACTTTTGGCCACAAGGGTGCCTTCATTAGTACAAAACACACATACATTCTCACAAGCACAACTCACACACACATGACCATTGTCTTAAGCTACTGAGGCTAGACTGTGTATAGCAACTGGCAGACATGGAAGATTAGGTGTGATGGAAGATGAAGTGCAGCTTGTGGGAGCATGCTGGGATGGGGGGGGGGGGGGGGGGATGGAAAAGGAGAGATGTAGAGGAGGGAAAAAAAGTGGGTGTGTTGGTGGAGTAGAAGGCTGTGCAGTGCTGGAGTGGGAGCAGCGAAAGGTTTAGTTAGACGAAGGGCAGAGACTAGTGAAGGTTGAGGCGATGGAGGTTACAGGAACATAAAAAATACTGTAGGGATAGTTTCCACCTGTCCAATTCAGAAAAGCTAGTGTTGATAAGAAGGATCCAGATAGCAGAGGCTGTGAAGCAGTTGCTTGAATGAAGCACACTGCATTGGGCAGCACGTTCAGCAACTAGGTGATCCAACTGTCCCTTGGCCACAGTTTGAGGACAAACAGCTTGTTGGTTATCACCCACTTACAAAGCTGGACAGTGGTTGCAGCTATGTTTGTAGATCACATGACTGCATTCACAGATAGCACTTTCTTTGATGGAATAGGAGCTGCCTGTGACCAGACTGGAGAAGGTAGTGACGGGAGGATGGAGGATGTGTGGGACAGGACTTGCATCAAGGTCTATTGCAGGGATATGATTGGCAACACTGCGCCGACGCGGACTCTTCGAGTATTTGCTGCACTAAATAATTATAAAAAGCATTGTTATTAAGCTATTTTTAATATTTTTAAACGTCTACAGGTGTTATAAATATAATATAAGTGTTGTTAAATTAGTGGAAGTGTTAGTGAAGTATGAAATAAGATTAAACGGTGTAAGAAGTGTATTTTTCTTCTCGCGCCTGTAGCATGAATCCTAGGCCTAATTTAATGCGCGCGAATCATAAGTAAGCGTTTCCAGTTGGTATAAATATATTATAAGTGTTGTTACATTAGTGGAAGTGTTAAATAAGATTAAACGGGGTAAGAAGTTTATTTTCCTTCTCGCACCTATAGCACAGATTTTAGGCTTAATTCCATGTGCGCATATCGTAAGTAAACAGTGACTTAAACTTATATGTAATCACCAGTTTTTTTATTCATTACTCTTTCAATTTATTTATATCTGCCTGAATAGTTTCTAGGGTCCTTTGTTTACGTTTTAGTCAGTACTTAAATCAGTTTATATGATTTCTGTTTTTGCCATGAGTGAGAAGTGTGTGACATGCCGTAGGATCATTAGTTCCGGGGTATGGTGTGATGGGTGCTGTAGTTTCTTTCATTGGGGCGAATGTAGTGGCGTGGGAAATGGGGACATAAATGAGGCTCACCAGTGGTATTGTAGGATCTGCAGTACAGATAGGAATATACTGGAACAGGAAGGGAAAATTGCAGCTATTCAAGCTGACCTAGACAAGGCAAGGGAGGATCTGGACAGGTTAAAGAGGGAGAAGGGTGAACAGAGGTGGGAAGTGGCAACAGGTAATAGGGGGAACAGACAAAGGAGAGCATCAGACAGCTTTGTGATAAATCTTGAAAATAGATTTGACCTGTTGCCTCAGTCAGAATCGGATGAGCCTCGTGTAGCTGAAGCTGTAGAAAGGGCACAACAAGATTTCAAGGACTTGAAAAAGACAGGGAAATTTGTAAAGAGAAAGAAAGTTCTGTTGTTAGGTAGTTCCCATGGTACAGGTGTCGGCCAACTACTGCAGGAAAATCTAGGTCCAGAGTACCAGGTCACAAACTTTTTCAAGCCTAGTGCAGATCTGGGACAGGTAACAGAGGATATAGGCTCTTTATGCAAGGATTTCACGAAGGAGGATGCCATGATTATAGTGGGTGGTCCGGGAAGTAGCACTGACAGAGACTCTGAATATTCCATAGAGAGTGACCTGGTGAAGATAGCATCAGCAATGAAGTATACAAGTGTGGGATAAGTGTCTGTGTTGAGACGCCATGATCGGCCTCATTTGAACTCTTCTGTAGGGAGGGTGAACTTTGAGTTGGAGTGGCTGCTTAGGATGGATATAGGGTCCCATATTGGTTTGATTCCTGTGGATGCTATTGATAGGTGGGACTATACTAGGCATGGCCTTCACCTCAATAGGAAAGGGAAGGGAAAACTGTCTGGGCTGATTGCAGAAAACTTAAGGGGGGACACTGTCACAAGCGGTAAAATACCAGTGGTCACAGGTGTCAGAGGGATGCCTTTTTTAGGATAGGGAAGGGGGATAGAAAACGAGTTTTAAGAGAGATTGGCAGACACACTCAGTTTGAGAAAACAGATGAACAGGAGTCAGATTTTAGCATACAGCCTCCATTTAAACAATGTTTAACAGAAAGTAATCAGAAACTGCCAGTTCATCTTCACCAAAGCAGTTATAATCCCATTAGTATGCAGTATCAGTTATCTTTATTACACCAGAACATTCCGGGTCTCAGAAATAAAGTTGCTGAACTACTCATTTGTATCGATGAAATGAATTCATCTAACCAAATTGACATAATCTGCCTCTCTGAACATCAAGTGACCACTGGTATAGATATATTAGACATTTCAGGATTTAAACTAGCTTTCTACTTCTGCAGAGTAGATATGGATGGAGGAGGAGTTGCCACATTTATTAAAAACTGCCATAAATTCAAGAACATTGACATTAATAAATTCTGTTTAGAACAGCATCTAGAAGCATGTGCAACAGAAGTAGAGTTCCATAACAGATCCTATATAACAGTAACTATTTACCGAGCACCTGCAGGAGCTATTCATAAATCATCTAGAAGCTCTTTTGGGTTATTTAACAGGAAGAAACAAAGAAATTTTGATTGCTGGTGACTTAATACAGATTTTCTAATGCAATCTTCCAGTAAACATTCACTGCAGTTAGTAATGTTGTCTTTCAATCTAACTCACACTGTAAACTTTCCAACTAGGATCACTAAATCCTCAAGGACAGCCATTGATAACATTTTTATAGACAAATCAAAGGAACAAATTCATATCATAAAACCTGTAATAAATGGACTATCAGATCATGACACGCAGCTCCTTGTTTTAGATGTAAATTCTAAGCAGATTATCAAGACTGCTAAATCTGTGTACAGGAGAGTATTCAATCAACCAAAAATTTTGTGTTTTAGAAAACTCCTCAAAGATATGAACTGGAAAGATGTTTATAGTGCTCATGACATGAATGAAAAATATAACACATTCATGAACAATGTCAGTACCATGTTTGAAAACTGTTTTCCTCTAAAAGTTACTCAAATTAAACAGAAGTCTATAATAAAATCATGGATCACACAAGGAATAAAGATTTCCTGTAAGAAAAAAAGGAAAATGTATCTGTCGACCAAGAATAGCTCCAATGCTGATGATTTAGCTAAATACAAGGAATACTGTAAAATATTAAAAAAAGTAATTCAGACATCTAAACAAATGCACTATGAGAAGAATATAGCAATGTCAGGGAACAAAATAAAAACAATATGGGATATAGTGAAAGAGGAGCAAATAGCACTAAGGGTAGAGGACACATTAGTAACCGATGGGCATTGTGTGGCAAATCTGTTTAACAAGTACTTTAAATCCATTACTGATAGAATGGGATTGTCAGGATCAGTAAATAATGCACTTGAATATCCGAAACTAGCCATTACAAATAGCTTCAGGTACATGAATATGTCACTCACTTCACCAAAAGAAATAACTTCCATAATAAAATCTTTAAAAACAAAGCATTCTAGTGGTTACAATGAAATATCAACAAAGTTAATTAAGGCATGTTCTTGTGAGTTTAGTACAATTCTAAGTTACTTGTGTAACCAGTCAATTATAACTGGGACAATTCCTGACAGGCTGAAATATGCAGATGTTAAGCCTCTATTCAAGAAAGGGGATAAAGAGATGCCATCAAACTACAGACCGATTTCACTTTTGCCAGCATTCTCAAACATTTTAGAAAAAGTAATGTACAGGCAGCTTCTCAACCATCTGACCACAAATAACATATTATCAAGGACACAGTTTGGATTTCTGAAGGGTTCTAATATCGAAAAGGCTATTTACACCTACAGTGAAAATGTACTTAATTCATTAAATAACAAGTTACAAGCAGCAGGTATTTTCTGTGATTTGTCAAAGGCATTTGATTGTGTAAACCACAACATCCTTTTAAATAAATTAGAATTCTATGGTGTCACGGGCAGTGCTGCAAAATGGTTCAGGTCATACCTCGCTAACAGGAAACAAATGGTCTCAGTGCAAGGGACTAGTGAATTAAGTCATCAGTCATCATCAGAATGGGAAGAAATTACATGTGGTGTCCCACAAGGATCCATCTTGGAGCCATTGCTTTTTCTTGTGCACATTAATGATCTCTCATCAATTACACTGCCAGAAGCAGAGTTCATTTTGTTTGCTGATGACACAAGTATTGCAATAAATAGTATGTTGAGTGTAGTTCTATAAAGATCTGCTAATGATATTTTCATGGATATTAATAAATGGTTTAAAGCCAACTCCTGACACTAAACATCGAAAAGACTCACTATATGCAATGCAGAACCTGTGAGAGGTTTCCACCCAGCATATGCATAAAGTACAAAGAAGAGCAAATAGAAGAGTTTGACAGTCTTAAATTCCTGGGATTACTACTTGATAATAAATTCAGTTGGGAGGAGCACACCACAGAACTGCAGAAACGCCTTAACAAGTCTGTATTTGCAATTCGAGTGTTAGGAGACATAGGCGACATAAAAGTGAAAGAGCTTGCATACTTTGCCTACTTTCATTCCATAATGTCATATTGTATAATATTTTGGGGTAACTCTTCAAGTCAAACAAAAGTTTTCAGAGTCCAAAAGCGGGTAATACGTATTATTTGTGGAGTAAATTCATGGACGTCTTGTAGAAACCTCTTCAGTAGAACTGGGTATATTAACTACTGCCTCTCAGTATATTTACTCATTAATGAAATTTGTCCTAAATAATATATCTCTTTTTCCAACAAACAGCTCAGTTCATACATACAATACCAGGAACAAAAATGATCTGCACAAGGACTTAAAAGCACTTACTTTAGTTCAAAAAGGGGTCCACTACTCAGGAACACTCATCTTCAATAATTTGCCAGCAAACATAAAAAATTTAGTAACAAATAAAGATCAGTTTAAAAGGAGCCTGAAGACTTACTAGTGGCCAACTTCTTCTACTCCATTGACGAATTTTTTAATAGAAACAAATGACGTATTGTATATATTCATACTATTAGTAAAAAAAAAAAAAAAAGGGTGACATGTTCCACATCCACGAGGATCTCCTGAACACGGATCTATGGAACGAAAAACTAATCTAATCTAATCATGATAGATGAGGCAAGCGGTTGGGAGCAGGGCTGGGGAGTTGGGATGTGGTTCAATACGACTGTGGCAGGAGTGGGAAGAATGGGGGGTAAGAGGGTCTTAATTTCCAGGGGTTCTCAAACTTTTCCTCTGACAGAACACTTTGAGAATCCTTGTACTTTATGGAAACACCCTTTTTTTAAGGTTAATAAACTTGAAAGTTTGAAAAATTGAGAAAGACTAGTTTTAGTCAATGATAACTTCCATTATAGTCATAATTAATAACATAGAAATCATAATAACATTTTTTAAATAAGAAAAAATGAATTATCTTATTTCAAATGTATTTAGTGATTATTTTATATTTTTCTTAACTCATAACAACAAAGTGGAATAAAGTTTTCAATGGCTTCAGTGATAAAGGGGTCCTTAAATTCCTCACACAAATCTTCTTGATATCAGATACAATAGTACCTGTATGTGTAGTGAGTCAGGTGTCATGAAACAATGTGTGTATAGTGCGTGCAGTGATTGGTAGTGAGATATAAGTATACAGTGCAGCATTACATTATTTAACAAGTTATATGTAAAAAAAGTATTTATGCCAGAAGTAAACCTAATGATTGTCTCGAATTAGAAGTCTGAAAAGGGTATGTGTACACAAATTAGCTTATTTTAAATTGGTCTAAACTTGTAAATACTTTGATATGTCCTATATCCTTGTAAAGAGAGATCTACGGATGAATAAAACTACTATTACTACTAATACTACTACTACTACTACTACTACTACTACTACTACCGCTAATTCTAATTCTAGCATGGTGTCAGCCTGTTCCTGAACTTTATCTTTGAATTTTGTCTTCATTGCAGTATAGTCAAAAAATCCTGCTTCACATGTATCTGCACTGCTAAGTGGAAGTAAAACAAGAGTAGCTTGTTTCTATAAGTAGCTTGTTTCTATAAGTAGCTTGTTTCTATAAACTCAAATGTGAGGTCTTTTCAAAAAATTCCAGAACATTCGTAATTTTGCACCAATGGTATGTTGGAGCAAAATGTAGTTGGTGTCCCTGCACATGCCTGTGTTCAATGCATGACTGTGAGAAGTTTCATTGTTGTATGTCTGTGAGTTATTGTTCAGTGCTGTACTGAGTAGAACATTGTCTGTATATCGAGATGGCAGAGTTGGAGGAGCAATGCATCTGCATTAAATTTTGATTGAAACTCAAGAAAAACTTTACAGAGACAAATCAAATGATGCAGGAAGCCTATGGTGATAATGATTAAGCTGTACTTGGTCTTAAAATGGTTCACACAGTTTCAGAATGGCTGGATGGACGTTAAAGATGATCCTCGTTCACGACATCCTTCGATGTCTATTCACAATGCTCATGTCAGGAACAACAATTAAACTGTGCATGTCAATTGAAGACTGAATGTCTGAGAGACTGCAGAAGAATGTAACATTTCAGTTAGATCATATCATGAAATTCTTACACAGCATCTTGATATGCATCGTGTTGCCACCAAGTTCATCCCACGGCTCCTGAGTCAAGACCAGAAAGACCTTTGCCCCACAATCTGTGAAGAGCGTTTGGATCGTGCAAATGAGAACAAGGTGTTCCTTAAGAGAATCATAACTGGTGATGAGACATGGATCTATGGTTATGATGTTGAGATCAAGGTTCAGCCTTCCCAATGGGATGGGGAAGGTTCTCCAAGATCAAACAAAGGTCACCATATCAGGTCAAATGTCAGAGCCATGCCGATAGTTTTATTTGACTTTGAAGGATTAGTTCACCATGAATTTGTGCCACAGGGACAAACTGTTAATTGATGGTACTATCTGGAAATGTTGTGAAGCCTGTGAGAAAATGTGAGAAGGAAATGGCCTGAATTGTGGTGAAATAATTCATGGCTCTTGTATCACAATAACTCAACCACACATACATCCCTATTGGTGCATGACTATTCCATAAAAAACGAAATCACTGTCCTGTCTCATCCTCCATACTCTCCAGACCTGGCCTCTGAAGACTTCTTTTTTAAATTCCAAAGCTGAAAACCCCATTGAAATGGTGAAGACTTGCAACAATGTACAAGATAAAATAAAATTTGCAGACAGCACTTGACACGATCCTGCAAGAGGTGTACCAACACTGCTTCCAGAAATGGAAATGGCATTGGGAGCAGTGTATCAATTGTGGAGGAGAGTATTTCTCAGAAGACCATGCACAATAAGTAAAAGGTACATACAGAAAATTTTTATGGACGAAGTTAATTTAATTTTTGGGACAGATCTCATATTCTTCTGATAAATTGACCCAGATATTATATAACAGTTGATGCTTGTGCCTTTGCTTTGAATCAATGTCACCTTTAATTCTTTAAATATGTCTGCTTGTGTCTGTATGTGTGGATGGATATGTGTGTGTGTGCGAGTGTATACCTGTCCTTTTTTCCCCCTAAGGTAAGTCTTTCCGCTCCCGGGATTGGAATGACTCCTTACCCTCTCCCTTAAAACCCACATCCTTTCGTCTTTCCCTCTCCTTCCCTCTTTCCTGATGAGGCAACAGTTTGTTGCGAAAGCTTGAATTTTGTGTGTATATTTGTGTTTGTTTGTGTGTCTATCGACCTGCCAGCGCTTTTGTTTGGTAAGTCTCATCATCTTTCTTTTTAGATATATTTTTTCCACGTGGAATGTTTCCCTCTGTTATATATATATATATATATATATATATATATATATATATATATATTTTTTTTTTTTTTTTTTTTTTTTTTTTTTTTTTTTTTTTTTTTTTTTTTTTTTTTTTCAGCACGAAGAAAGATACACGTGTACACTGTACAAAGGCCTACCAGTTTAGCTGTTATGGAAAATTGATTTCAACCCATGACTTATCCTCACTAACCTTCAGAAAATATTCCAGACGAGTTTTTCCATGTCATGTAAGTGCTCTGTAAATAGTTTAGTAGTTTAGAAACTTCTTAATCTATTTTAAAATTATTTTCAGTCAAATATTCATTTTTAGCGGAAAAGAAAAAAAATGTTTTCTTGAACTGAAAAAATTCAAAACTTCTCTTGCCTTGCAATGACAAGCTAATTTCATCACACTATGTAAAAATCTCTACCAGGATGTGCATCTTTCATAAATGGAATTAATTCATGATTTTATGGGAAATGGGAATACGGATAACTGTACACGCATCAAACTGTTCCCATAAATGTTTATACATATATATATATATATATTTCAGCACAAAGAAAGATACACGTGTACACTGTACAAAGGCTGACTGGAACATTAACATGGCAGCTCATGAGAGCAGTTAGAGTTCAAACATCATGCTTTACGTGGTCGATCTGATCTATCGATGCCACACAGCCCCCCCACATCAGTGTTGATGGTGGATGGACAACCGAACCTAGCGATCCATAATGAGACAAATCCCTTGACCACGGTTTCTGCTGTGATGTTGGGTAAAGGAACAGCTTCCACCCAACGAGACATGCGGTCAATTGTGAAGAGGATATATCTGTGGTCCTCTGACAGTGGCAGAGGGCCTATAAGGTCGATATGTACATGATGAAAACGTCCTTGCGGAATGTCAAACTTGCCAAGGGGGTGGGGGGTGGGGGGTGGGGTGGGGGGGTGGGAGGTGTGGCATCTGATCATGTTGCATTGGCAGGAAATGCAGCAGCATGCCCAGGTTTGACAGCCCTGCTTAACATTTTTCCAAACTAAACGCTCGATGACGAAGCATGTGGTGATGGAGATGCCAGGGTGGGCAAGGTTATGCAAGGCGTCAACAGCTTGTCGGCTCAACGTGGGAGGGAGCAATGGCCGCAGAGTTCCAGTAGAAGAGTCGCACCACACTTTGTCCAAAATGCCAGGGAACACGGCTTTGGTAAATACAAGCAATGTCTGAGGATCCGTGAGGAGAGCTTGAGATTACTCGTCAGAGGCCTGGAGAGTGGCGAGGTCGGATAAATCGATGATGCACGAGACAGTATTGATCGGCGAAAAGAAATCAGCGGGGATGTTTTCCATGTCTTTGATGTAGCGTACGTCCTTAGCAAATTGAGAGACCAGGTAGAAGGGGGTGGGTCCTTGGGAGGGTTGCAGAAGGCGTCTGCCAGGGGTTTGTGGACAGTAAGGATGAAGAAAGAATGGCCCTCGATGTCAGGGCGAAAGTGTTTGATGGCTTCATAGACCGCCAGAGGTTCTCTATCAAAAGTGGAATATTTCTTCTGTGCTGTAGACAGTTTTTTAGAGAAGACATGAAGGGGTGAAACCGTGTCGCCTTTGCGTTGCTGTAATTCTGCCCTGACCGTGATACCGTTGGCACCCGTAGTGATGAACAACTTGGTAGGCGGATCATGGTGGGCGAGTATGACGGTGTGAGCTAAGGCTGTCTTTAGAGCCCTGAAGGCCTCTAGCACAGCTTCAGACCAACGGACTGGCTTATGGACTGAAGTCTGTTTGCTGGACAGTGAGTCCGTCAGTGTGGCCTGCGTGGTGGCGGCAGAAGGTAGATGTCGACAGTAGTAATTTATATTACCCAGGAAACGTCGGAGTTCTTTGTACGAAGCCAGGGGTGGCAATGACGCGATAGCCTGCATGCAGGATTTGGGAAGCTGTATTCCATCTGCGGAGATGGTGTTACCCAGATATGTCACTGAAGACTGGCGCAATTGGAATTTATCATTGTTGACCTCGACACTATTGGAGTTCAAGGTCTGGAGGGCCTGGGATAAATGATCTTCGTGGTCCTCAGTCAACTTGCTGAAAATGAGTATGTCATCCAGGTATGCAAAGCAGAACTCGAACTGTCGTAAGATTGAGTCAATGAAACATTGCCACGTTTGTGCCGCATTCTTTAAGCTGAATGGCATGAAGTTGTATTGGAATAAACTGATTGGCGTGATGATAGCATAGCAGTCTTTGGAATGTCTTCCGGTGCTATGGGAATCTGGTGATAGGCACGCTTACAGTCAATCACACTCATGATTGTGGCATCCAATAACATATGGGTGAAATCGATTATGTTCGGCACTGGGTAATTGTTCGTGATGGTACAAGCGTTTAAGCATCTGTAATCACCACAAATTCAAAAAGAACCATCGTGTTTGATGACGAGGTGAATCAGTGAAGACCAATTGCTGTCCGATAGCTGTAGAATGACTGCCTCCAGAAGTTTGTTACTTTGTTACCGGGCCGCACACAACTTAATGGGGTTGAGGCATCTAACCTTATGCCTAATAGGAGGGCCGGCAGTGGTAATTACCTTGTGTGTCATTCCATCAGTGACGGAAGAGACTGAGAACTGCACACGAGGCTGAGTAACGTCCTGACGTGAAGTTTTGGGACGAGTTGGGCGCGATGAGGCGTAGCCGTTAGTGCGAGTCGTAAAAGGCAGCACGAAAGTCACATGCCTATTACGTGAGCATGGTGAGCACTTGTTTGGAGAGGTTGCCTGCATGCACAGCATGGAGTGGATCAGGGCGTGCAGCAACTGTCTGTTGTTAGCTTTGCCTTGAGTAACCGGCGTGCATGAGAGAAGCATTGGCGTCGCACGGGGAACTGCGATGGCTGCCGAATAACTTGGTTGGCGCGCGAGAGAGGGGGAATGTTTACAAAATGCGGGGCGGCTGCCTGCGCGGTGGGCGTGTTCGCATTGTGCGAGCAGCTGTCGCTAGAAGCACTGTTTGAAACACATGGCACTGCACATAGCAGGCATGTGGCGGGTGCAGAGATCACTGAACACGAATCGTCACACGCAATGAATGTTTTTGAACTAACCTAATGAGTGTCCGTGCTGGTGTCTGCTGATGAAGGTCGATCAGGTGAAGGAACTGTGGATTGCAGTTGCAGCAGTGAGGTACGAGCCGCGGTGAGCTCGTTGAAAGTTTGAGCAATGCGTTGTTTCAACTTGTCATTTTGCCGACGGAGTTGTGCCGCTGCGTCGTACAGTACATTAGAGAGGCAGGTCACAATTTTGTCCACGACGGTGGAGCATTTGTGAACCAAATCACATGTCACAACGGAAACGGTATGAAAGTGCTTGAGCATGGTATCTGAGTTTCAGAAGGGTGGTGTAGCACTGAACCTTGGACTATGTTCGGGGAGAGTTTGTAATGGGACAAGAAATCCATACCGAGAATTGGTTCATCAACGTCGGCGATGTAAAAAGTCCACGGGAGACGTAGAGAAGGAGATAGATGCACCATAATTTTAGCAGAGCCGACAATTTGTAATGTTGATTTGTTGACAACATGTAGAAGCAACTTCATCAACAAAAAAATGGGAGGAGCCAACGATATAGGTATGATGGACACATCAACGCCTGTATCAACTAGGAAAACAAGCCATGACGAAATGTCAGTCACATATAAACGACAGCTCGGCCGAGAGGATGAGTGGACAGAGTGCAATGTTTGAGGACGCCTGTGAAGTTCCCTGCAGGACTTGGCCTCGCCCGCATCTCGTGGTCGTGCGGTAGCGTTCTCGCTTCCCACGCCCGGGTTCCCGGGTTCGATTCCCGGTGGGGTCAGGGATTTTCTCTGCCTCGTGATGGCTGGGTGTTGTGTGCTGTCCTTAGGTTAGTTAGGTTTAAGTAGTTCTAAGTTCTAGGGGACTTATGACCACAGCAGTTGAGTCCCATAGTGCTCAGAGCCATTTGAACCTTTTTTTTTGACTTGGCCTCTTTTAGATCCCGGTGCCTGCAAGGTAATCTGCACTTCTTGGCTTCATCCCCAAAAATCTTGTGGTACCAACAGTCCGGATGTCGCAGTGGCAGTGACTGTGACACAGGAGGTGGTTTGTACTCATTGATCTATTCTGGAATCTAAACTGAGACATATGGTGTGTGTACGATTCTTGAGTGCTCAGAAAGAGGAGAAAGCGAATGAGTACTGCCCGGTGGTGTAGATGGCATGGATGCGGAACAAGTCCTGCCTCTGCCCACAAATGGCCAGTAAACAGGCAGTGTAGTGCCAACCAGCAGTGAGAGGTAGCCTGGTTGTTTTTGTCACAGCAATGAATACAGCTGATCTGTGATGTGAAGGCGAGAGACGAATGACTCGAAGGAGTGTGGTAGCAGGTGTATCTGCAGGTCGGTAGGTAGCTTGGCAGACCGTATCGCCCACAGGTTAACGTCCAGCATCTTGTGTTCACTCACAAGTAGCCGAAGGCAGCGCCTGAGTTGTGAGGGAGTATGGTCCCCCAGGTGTTCCTCGTACAGGATCTTGAATATTAATTCCTGTGGCGAGCAGGCTGAGTTCGTCCAATATTGTCTTCTTGGTGAACTCGTATTTTGGTGGCAGCGGTGGCGAAAGGAGGAGAAATTTAAGAGTTGTCATCGGTCACTCGATGTAACTTGAAAAGGTGTTCCACAAGCGCGAACCATGAAATGGGGTTGTCCTCGAATAAAGGAGGTAGCTTCAGCTGCAGACGGCCAGGGCTGGGGGCTTTGGCATATCTTGGAAGGCCTGCTGTCCCGTGGTAGGTTAGGCTGTCCTGTAACCCGGTATTATAGGCGTGGGCGTGTTATTAGCAAACACATCTCAAACAATGGCCATTTGCAATGTCCTTGATGAGTCACATAAGCATGATGTGGCAGGAATGGTCAGTACCTTGGGAACGAACAGATGAGTGGCACATGAGGTAGGCCCGTAAACTGGACCAGAGGTTAAAGGCACAGTACTTAAATTGTCCACCTTAGAAGTGACGCAAAAGGCCGGCGCGGCAGGCGCAGATGATACTGCGGAAGGAGCAAGCGGCTGTGTGGTTGGATTTGGGGGCCCCGTGAGTGAGGGAGGGTGGGGGGGTTTGGTACTTGGTGTGGCAACAGCAAGAGTTTTCTGTGCACATCGGAAATGCACCCTGTGTGGCAGGACCATAAATCACTGGTGAAACCTGCTGGCTGTCACATCATTGTGGTACAATGTTCCTGGATGGCGAAGCACTGTCTGGTGTGCTCGAACCCACGTAGTTGAGAAACTGGACGACAGATCTGGTGGTTGAGCCTGGTGAACATGATGTATAAAAATGTCCATTATTAAATTGTGAGCAAGGCAAAACTGGCATAGCTTGATAGTAGTTGACCACGTGCGTTTTGCACGAATGGCGGAGTTGCACATGGCACTACTGTAACTGATGTGCCACATAGAGGATCAGAGCACGTGTGCGAATTTGGGTCCCTTTGAACACTACACGAGCGATTGATCTTTACACGATTCTGGAAATCGTCCACTTCACCTTTCACATGTTAGCGTGCACAGTCCAGCGACATGAAACCTGAGTCCATTGTTTGAGGTAACGGCGTAACACTCAGCCATTGTAGAGCTGTAAAGTTTGAGGTTAACTTCGTTGGAGATCGTGGAAGATTTACAAATTTTTGGGTCACCAATAACTGTTCCCATAAATGTTTATACATACACAAATTTCAGCACAAAAAAAGATACACGTGTGTACTGTACAAGGTAAAAAGGCTGACTGGAACATTAACATGGCAGCTCGTCAGAGCAATTAGAGTTCAGAGATCATGCTTTATGTGGTCAATGTGACCTATTGACACCACAATTTTAACAAAGTCATTGTTCTGTACCATTTTGTTCTATTTTCATTTTCTTTCATTTTTGTTTTTTTAGTATTTCCAAAACAGAACAAGTAGAATTTTGCAAAAGAAGGCCGAGTAAATTCATTACCACAAATTATCATTTAGTAATTGCTTGTGTAAGTACTTTCAAAATGAATCGATACCAGACAGATGATGAGCCTAGCTATGAATGTTAATATTGACTAAAAGAGTATTTCAAGTAAATAAAGAAACTATTAGAATGATTAAAAGCATATACAGACCATTGCATATCAGTTTGTAGCAAAAGCAGAGGTGAATGTTATTTTTTTATCTATTTTTGCCTAACCACCAACTTAAATTTCAGTTAGAAAAGATCTAGAGAGAATTGTTACATTTTACGTAAAAGTTAACATAGGTAAATTTATGTCTTTTATTATTGTGTACTTAAAAATTGTGTTTTTCTTTTCCATTTACAACAATCACATGAGAGAGAGTGTAACAATCAATAAAGAATGAAAAAGGAGATAAAATACAGAAATCCATTAAAATGGGAAAAGTAAGAAAACCAAAATAAACAGCTTTCATGGTCAATACTTATGTAGAAATGGAGATTGATGAGCAAGATATAATTGGCACATTAGTTGAAATCAGGATTCTGCCTTAGCTGAAAAAGAGATGTCGGCATAATCCCAGCAAATCGCTCTTACAGTACCCACACTATGTACCAATTTTTGTAAATTTTTCATAGAGATGTTAAGCTTGAATTTAGAGTAAACTACACTAAACCGAATGAAGAAACTGAATGTAAACTTTGAACACATAGTGTCTGAAATACATACTAAAGTAACTGCACAGTTAAGACTCGCACAAATGTCTGCTTGTGCCTGTGTATGTGCGGATGGATATGTGTGTGTGTGCGAGTGTATACCTGTCCTCGCACAAATGTCTGCTTGTGTCTGTGTATGTGCGGATGGATATGTGTGTGTGTGTGTGTGTGCAAGTGTATACCTGTCCTTTTTCCCCCTAAGGTAAGTCTTTCCGCTCCCGGGATTGGAATGACTCCTTACCCTCTCCCTTAAAACCCACATCCTTTCGTCTTTCCCTCTCCTTCCCTTTTTCCTGACGAAGCAACCGTTGGTTGCGAAAGCTTGAATTTTGTGTGTATGTTTGTGTTTGTTTGTGTGTCTATTGACGTGCCAGTGCTTTCGTTTGGTAAGTCACATCATCTTTGTTTTTAGATATATATGTAACTGATTCAGACATAGATCTTTTTATGTCAACTCTTGACTCCACTGGTCTACTACATGAAGAAATGAAATCGCATAAAGGTAACAGCAATGGTGGGCATGTTACAAACAGTAACACTAATGGGAAAAATAATAATACATTGCCACAGCATCACAACGGTGCATATAGCAGATTAGGAGGTGAGATAAAACTGTCACCTCTATTAAATGCAGGCAACAAGAAACTATATATGACCCTGGCTATTTCCAGCATGGAAATAATTTTCGAAATCATTGGCAAAATAGTCGGTGAAGTAACTGGCAAAAAGACCTGAGGAACACAATCACAACAGAGCATCACAATGGTGCAAATAGCAGACTAGGAGGTGCGAGAAAACTGTCAGCTCTATTAAATGTAGGCAACAAGAAACTAGATATGGCCCTGGCTATTTCCAGCATGGAAATAATTTTCGAAATCATTGGCAAAATAATCGGTGAAGTAACTGGCAACAAGACACGAGGAATACATTCAGAATAGCTGGCAATATGAATCCACAGAAAAACATGCCTACACCCAACAATATGGGGGAGCAAAACTGATGACAATACCTGACTGTCAGACCGATCGAAGAGGTGGGAGATAACCGACCCAGCATCTTGGGTGCACCAAACTAAGTGTGACCCCATTGTGTCCTCAAATGATGGTTGTTGAGGGAGTAGGAGGCAAGTCTCATGAGCTAGCAAACTTAACAAGCTAAGCATTGGAATGGATATCAGGGAAGAACAGTGTAACAGATCCGAACAATGTAAAAGACCAAATGCTGAAGTGATAACAAGATGCATTTTATGCTACAGTCGGAAGCACACCAATTAAATGTTATTATAGACACTGGAGCTGCCACAAATGTCTAGTCTTTGGGACTACATGAAAAGATTTGTGAAACACTCGCACCACATACCCTTTCGGTCCAAACTGTAAAATAGAAGGTGCTTTGGGCAACAAATTTAAAAAGGTACATGTGCAGACATCAGTTTCAGTAGAGACAGGAAATGGAGCAATAACAAGCACATTCCTGGTCACAGAGGATTTATCAGTGGACCACATATGGGGGATAGATTTTTTGCAGGAGAGGAATGTATTGGATGACCTCTCTTGTGGCAAGTGTATATTATATGTAGGTGAGAAAGAAATAAACTTGTCACTTATGTAGAGTAATGCAGGACCAGTAGGTTATGTCAAGGTGTCAGGATTAGGCTCAAAGGTACTGAGGTACTGTCTAAAGACAACCAGTTTCCTGCTTTTCAAAGGACATGAGTTCAGATAAGAAAACTAGTGATGTTAAGACTTGAAAAACATGGTATATAAAAGACTACATACATAAAATGGAAATCACATATCATATTGCCCTTCTACTTTCTCTACTCCTTGGACCAGATGAGAGGCAGTTACCAAAGAAATTGGGGGAATGGCAGAATGGGAGATTATAGAACACTGCTTCCACCATATAGCAGTCCTCTACTAGTGGTTACAAAACCAGGAAGTATTATGAGATTAGTGTTGGATACAAGGGAAATAAATAAAATCATTGTATTAATACATACCAAATCTGAAAGTTTAGAGGAATGAGTTCAGAAATTCTATAGAGTAAAATTTCTTGCTTCAATCAATTTAAATATTCATATTGGCAAGTCAAGGTCACACAGTGTTCAGGCAGTATACAGCATTTATAATTGGTGGGAGAAACTATCAGTTTTAAGTACTGCCATTTGGACAGAATGCAGTGCAGGAGTATTTATCATTGTGCTAGACACTGTTCTTGGTTGAGAACTGATTGATATGGTAATTCTTTATGTAGTTTATTTCTCAATCACTACACTAACTTGGGAAGAGTACATAGAACTACAAAGAGATGTTCAGAAAATTTCAGGAAGCTGGATCACAATTAACTTAAACAAATCAAAATTTGACACAGAAAGAATCAAGTTCTTCAGACGTATTGTGTCTCCAAGTAGCTGATTTAGGAAAATTGAAGCAGTCAGGAACACGCAACCACCTCACATCAAGACACAGTTAAAAGCTTTTTGTCAGTTTTCCTTGTTTTTTAGGAGATTTGTGCTAAATCAGTTGCTGAATAAAGATGCCTTCATAATTTTCTGAGAAAAAATGCCCTTTGGATTTGGTCAAATGAATGTCAAAAGCTATTTGAAGATATCAAACAGGCTATTTTGAATTCACAATTTTGTTAAATGAATGTCAGAATGTATTTGAATATATCGAACAGGCTACTTTTAATTCACAACTTTTGCACTATCAAGACATGTCCAAAGCATTTTGCATAGCCATTGATGTGTCCACCTGTGGTCTTGGAGTTTGTCTCTTTAAAACAGAAACAGTAGATGAAATGGCTGAAATGAGAATAATAGGCATTTAAAAAGTTTAATTATTATATATATATGGGCATCATCTAAAAGTTTTTTGTGACCACCAAGCACTAAGTTTTTTCTTAGGCTGTAAGCTCATGTTTAGTTTAGTTTAGTTTATTGAGCACCCGTTTTATCATGTACAATGATATGGGATTTGTCATATGTTACATACAGAAAAAATATGAATAACAACATATTATGTAAAAACTATCAGTGAATAATCTGAATTAAATATATGGGCAAAACAATTATAGCTTACATGATATAAATCTGTAACAATATAGGACACAAATAAGTTACATATATTCTGTGTATAATGGACAGCAACAAGAAACAATGATTATAACACTCTGTATTGACAGATTAATTAATTTTTGTGTGTACATAAGTCTACCCCACGACACAAGTTTGTATATGAGTAACTTATAAGATAGGTGAAGGCACGCTATCTTTCTGAAGAATTCATATATTCACTAACACTGTAAAAACTATTACTGATTAACATTCTTTTGAGTTCACTTTTAAAACTGCTCAGCTGCTGAATCCTTTTTATTTTTAAGGGAAGAGCACTATAGAGAATTTTCGGGTGGTATATTGCACTCTTGTTGTATTGGGCTTTCTTATGCACTTCTCTGTGAAATTCATTACTCTGTCTTGTTGTATAGTCATGGAACTCACTGTTTAAAGAAGAAAACTGGGGGTGAGACTTCAGAAAGCATATACTTTCATAGATGTAAATGGATGGAAGAGTCATGATTTTATATTCCTTGAAAATTTCCCTACATGGATCTCTAGGTGCAGCTCCTTTTATGATTCTTATCGCTCGTTTTTGAATAATAAAGGAGCCTTTTGCCTGACTTGAATTGCCCCAAAATATGACACCATATCGCAAAAGACTATGCATAAATGCATAATATGTACACAATACTGTTTGATCACTGCAGCAAGTTTTGAGCATTCTAAATACATAGCAACATTTACTTAACTTTTTATTGAGCACATCTATATGCTTGTCCCATTTTAGATGCTCATCAAACCAAATTCCTAAGAATTTTGTATTCGGCGTTTGTAGTATATTCTGTTGGCCTAGCTTCACAGTTATATTGGGCTTCATATTATTTGAAACATGTCTGTAGTTCATCCATAATGTTTTCCCCTCATTCACAAATAAACTGTTGTCCCTGAACCATTTACTTGCTTCAACTGCTGTTGTTTCAATTTTGCTGTTAAGGTCAGTCTCATTCTGAGCTTTAATAAAGAGACTTGTATCATCAGCAAAAAGTACACAATCAGCTTGTGTTAAATAGTTTGGCAAGTCATTTATAAAGATCAAGAACAACAGGGGTCCCAACACCGATCCTTGGGGCACCCCATAACTAACTTCCTTATAACCAGAAAAGTATGACTTTCCATCATGAACTATTTCTACTTTCTGGGATCTGCCAGATAAATATGACTTAAACCATGCATGAGCAGTACCACGGAGTCCATAGCAACTAAGTTTTTCGAGCAGTAGTTTATGATCAATAACGTCAAAAGCCTTTGATAAATCTAAAAAGACCCCACAATTTACTTCATTATTATCAATGGAATTTATGACAAGTTTTAGAAAGTTGTATATAGCTGTTTCGGTTGATCTATTCTTTCGAAATCAATTTTGTTCATCGACCAATATTCCACTTTTTTTTAGGAAAGTAGAGAGTCTTCCATACATTACTCTTTCTATAATTTTTGAAAAACAAGATAACATTGATAAAGGCCTGTAGTTTTTTACATCATAATGATCCCCATTTTTGTATAATGGTTTTATAATTGATTGTTTCAGCTTTCTAGGGAAAGTGCCAGTACTGAAAGATGCATTAATTATATCTACAAGAAGAGGAGAAATATATCTGCTGTGTTTAATGATTTTGTCTGGAATGCCATCGGTGCCACAGGATAATTTATTTTTTAGTTTGCTGATGGCATTCTCTACCTCATGTACTGTTACAGGATACATCTTGTACAGTGGTCTTTAGTTCTGCAAGAATAGTCCTTTGAAATCACTCATGTGAATGGAAAAAATAACATAGAGATGCTTTATCCCATTTACCACAAGGTCTCCCAGAATTTTCCAAATTTACCAAAAAACATTTGATTTTAAAGTCCTCTTGATTGAAGATCCCAGCCGGCCTGGATGGCCGAGCGGTTCTAGGCGCTACAGTCTGAAACCGAGCGACTGGTACGGTCGCAGGTTCGAATCCTGCCTCGGGCATGGATGTGTGTGATGTCCTTAGGTTAGTTAGGTTTAAGTAGTTCTAAGTTCTAGGGGACTGATGCCCTCAGAAGTTAAGTCCCATAGTGCTCAGAGCCATTTGAACCCATTTGAAGATCCCACTTACAAACAGTATCATCTTGACATGTACAAAAATATAGAATCTCTACAAGATACCAACATACAGTGGCGGAAAGTTAGGCAATTATTATTGCAAAATCATTTGCAATAACATAGCTGCACATTACAAGTTTCATAACAACTTTTTGTTTTATTGGCAACTTCCACAATCAGATTTATGGTATGTCTGCATCCCTTCTGTTTATCACAATTAATCTGGTATACTCATCACAAATGGGGACATTTTGGTGTTAACAAGTGTGCACAGAAAATAGACAAGTACCGCTACATTCCAAATTTGCATCATCATCTACAAAGATTACTGAGAATGTGCACCATTTGTCAAAAGGCAAAATCAATGAACACATGTTGACATGTTGTCACCAGCAGCTACATTCAATTCTTCCAAAGAAACCCCTGAAAAATGTGTCAACTGACACTGCTGGATGTTACCCAAAAGCTCATTGAGGTTTTAAATACCTTGTGAGTCTTTTGGACGTTTTCTCAAAACATGTGAAATCATTTGTGGTGAAATCAGTTACTCTGGGTCCAATAATAAAAAGAATTTTAGATGATTACATTCTTCATGTAGGCATATCTGGAGCCTTAATATCAGACAATGCTTTGAACTTTACCAGAATCTAGTCCAGTCACACACATATTTAGAGAATTCAACTGATTCACTCACACATATGAGGTGTGTTCAAAAAGAAACCAAATTTCTGCTGTATCAGCTTTATTGCTTATTGTACAACATTTTAAGCACTGTCTCCTTCAAAATTGTGCCCTCTACTGGCAATACAACATTCCTATCACTTCTTCCAGTTTTGGAACACCTCCTGAAACACATTTTGTTGAATGGCATGCAGTTTTCTTGTCACATTGTCCTTTGTCTCCTCTATGGATTGGAAACAATATTCTTTCAATGTGTTTTTCCGTTTGGGAAACAAGAAAAAGTCTGTGAGGACTAGGTCTGGAGAATATGATGGACGTGGCACAATGGGAATGTGATGTTTTACTAGATAGCTGCAGACAAGGAGTGATGTGTGAGCTGATGCATTGTCATGATGCAATATCCAATTCTGGTTTTCCCACAATTTAGGCCTCTTCCTGTGCACAACATCCCTCATGTGCACTTGGATTCCCTCGTTGGCTTTCTTGCTTACCATCTGACTACATGGCACAAATTCTAGATGGATAATGCCTTTGTAGTCAAAAAACACAACCAATATCACCTTGATCTTTGACCATCCCATGTGTGCTTTGTTTGGGTGATGCGACCCTTTACCCACCCAGTGCGATGACTGCATCTTTGTTTCAGCAAAACAGCCATACACCCAAGTCTCATCACCGGTTATGATGTTCTTAAGAAAGTTTTCATTCTCATTAACAGCAGCAAGCAGCTCCTCATACATTTCAATACGGATCTGTTTCTGATCTTCAGTCAACAACAGCAGTACGAATTTTCCACTGACATGACGCATCTCCAGTTTTTCACTCAGAATATGATAGCATTATCCTATGTTGATGCCCATCTCCTCAGCAACTTCCTGAACAGTTAAACGATGATTTCCATGAATCACAGAATGAATGCTATCCACAAGGCCATCATCTATTGATGTGGAAGGATGTCCAGACTTCGAATCATCACAGACTGACATTCTGCCTTGTTGAAAATGTTTAAACCACTCATAGCACTGTGTGTGACTCAATACAGTCCTCCCCATATGCTTGGCTAAGCATGTTGTTGTTGTTGTCTTCAGTCCTGAGACTGGTTTGATGCAGCTCTCCATGCTACTCTATCCTGTGCAAGCTTCTTCATCTTCGGAGTACTTACTGCAACCTACATCCTTCTGAATTTGCTTAGTTTATTCATCTCTTGGTCTCCCTCTACGATTTTTACCCTCCACGCTGCCCTCCAATGCTAAATTTGTGATCCCTTGATGCCTCAGAACATGTCCTACCAACCGGTCCCTTCTTCTTGTCAAGTTGTGCCATAAACTCCTCCTCTCCCCAATTCTATTCAATACCTCCTCATTAGTTATGTGATCTACCCATCTAATCTTCAGCATTATTCTGTAGCACCACATTTCGAAAGCTTCTATTCTCTTCTTGTCCAAACTATTTATCGTCCATGTTTCACTTCCATACATGGCTACATTCCATACAAATATTTTCAGAAACGACTTCCTGACACTTAAATCAATAGTCTATGTTAACAAATTTCTCTTCTTCAGAAACGATTTCCTTGCCATTGCCAGTCTACATTTTATATCCTCTCTACTTCGACCATCATCAGTTATTTTGCTCCCCAAATAGCAAAACTCCTTTACTACTTTAAGTGTCTCATTTCCTAATCTAATTCCATTATCCTTGTTTTGCTTTTGTTGATGTTCATCTTATATCCTTCTTTCAAGACACTGTCCATTCCGTTCAACTGCTCTTCCAAGTCCTTTGCTGTCTCTGACAGAATTACAATGTCATCGGTGAACCTCAAAGTTTTTATTTCTTCTCCATGGATTTAAATACCTACTCCGAATTTTTCTTTTGTTTCCTTTACTGCTTCCTCAATATACACATTGAATAACATCAGGGAGAGGCTACAACCCTGTCTCACTCCCTTCCCAACCACTGCTTCCCTTTCATGCCCCTCGACTCTTATAACTGCCATCTGGTTTCTGTACAAATTGTAAATAGCCTTTCGCTCCCTGTATTTTACCCCTTCCACCTTTAGAATCTGAAAGAGTGTATTCCAGTCAATATTGTCAAAAGATTTCTCTAAGTCTACAAATGCTAGAAACGTAGGTTTGCCTTTCCTTAATCTATTTTCTAAGATAAGTCATAGGATCAGTATTGCCTCACGTGTTCCAAAATTTCTGCGGAATCCAAACTGCTCTTCACCGAGGTCGGCTTCTACCAGTTTTTCCATTCATCTGTAAAGAATTCGCGTTAGTATTTTGCAGCTGTGATTTATTAAACTGATAGTTCGGTAATTTTCACATCTGTCAACACCTGCTTTCTTTGGGATTGGAATTATTATATTCTTCTTGAAGTCTGAGGGTATTTCGCCTGTCTCATACACCTTGCTCACCAGATGGTAGAGTTTTGTCATGACTGGCTCTCCCAAGGCCGTCAGTAGTTCCAATGGAATGTTGTCTACTCCCGGGGCCTTGTTTTGACTCAGGTCTTTCAGTGCTCTGGCAAACTCTTCACGCAGTATCGTATATCCTATTTCATCTTCATCTACATCCTCTTCCATTTTCATAATATTGTCCTCAAGAACATCGCCCTTGTATAGACTCTCTATATACTTCTTCCACCTTTCTGTTTTCCCTTCTTTGTTTAGAACTGGGTTTCCATCTGAGCTCTTGATATTCATACAAGTGGCTCTCTATTCTCCAAGGGTCTCTTTAATTTTCCTGTAGGCAGTATCTATCTTACCCCTAGTGAGATAAGCCTCTACATCCTTACATTTGTCATCTAGCCATCCCTGCTTAGCCATTTTGCACTTCCTGTCGATCTAATTTTTGAGACATTTGTATTCCGTTTTGCCTGCTTCATTTACTGCGTTTTTATATTTTCTCCTTTCATCAATTAAATTCAATATTTCTTCTGTTACCCAAGGATTTCTACTAGCCCTCATCTTTTTACCTACTTGATCCTCTGCTGCCTTCACTACTTCATCCCTCAGAGCTACCCATTCTTCTTCTACTGTATTTCTTTCCCCCATTCCTGTCAATTGTTCCCTTATGCTCTCCCTGAAACTCTGTACAGCCTCTGGTTCTTTCAATTTATCCAGGTCCCATATCCTTAAATTCCCACCTTTTTGCAGGTTCTTCAGTTTTAATCTACAGTTCATAACCAATAGATTGTGGTCAGAGTCCACATCTGCCCCTGGAAATGTCTTACAATTTAATACCTGGTTCCTAAATCTCTGTCTTACCATTATATAATCTATCTGATACCTTCTAGTATCTCCAGGATTCTTCCATGTATACAACCTTCTTTTATGATTCTTGAACCAAGTGTTAGCTATGATTAAGTTACGCTCTGTGCAAAATTCAACCAGACGGCTTCCTCTTTCATTTCACTCCCACAATCCATATTCACCCACTATGTTTCCTTCTCTCCCTTTTCCTACTCTCGAATTCCAGTCACCCATGACTATTAAATTTTCATCTCCATTCGCTACCTGAATAATTTATTTTATCTCATCATACATTTCATCAATTTCTTCATCATCTGCAGAGCTAGTTGGCATATAAACTTTTACTACTGTAGTAGGCATGGGCTTCGTGTCTATCTTGGCCACAATAATGCGTTCACTATGCTGTTTGTAGTAGCTTACCCGTACTCCTATTTTTTTATTCATTATTAAACCTACTCCTGCATTACCCCTATTTGATTTTTTATTTATAACCCTGTATTCACCTGACCAGAAGTCTTGTTCCTCCTGCCACCAAACTTCACTAATTTCCACTACATCTAACTTTAACCTATCCATTTCCCTTTTTAAATTTTCTAACCTACCTGCCCGAGTAAGGGATTTGATATTCCACACTCCGATCTGTAGAACGCCAGTTTTCTTTCTCCTGATAACAACATCCTCCTGAGTAGTCCCCGCCTGGAGATCCGAATGGGGGACTATTTTACCTCCGGAATATTTTACCCAAGAGGACGCCATCTTCATTTAACCATACAGTAAAGCTGCATGCCCCTGGGAAAAATTACCGCTGTAGTTTCCCCTTGCTTTCAGCCGTTTGCAGTACCAGCACAGCAAGGCCGTTTTGGTTAGTGTTACAAGGCCAGATCAGTCAATCATCCAGACTGTTGCCCCTGCAACTACTGGAAAGGCTGCTGCCCCTCTTCAGGAACCACACATGTGTCTGGCCTCTCAACATATCCCCCTCCGTTGTGGTTGCACCTATGGTATGTGTCTATATATAATAGAGGGAAACATTCAACGTGGGAAAAATATATCTAAAAACAAAGATGATGTACTTACCATGTCTTGTGTCTGTATATGTGCGGATGGATATGTGTGCGTATGCGAGTGTATACCTGTCCTTTTGCCCCCTAAGGTAAGTCTTTCTACTCCCAGGATTGGAATGACTCCTTACCCTCTCCCTTAAAACCCACATTCTTTCGTCTTTCCCTCTCCTTCCCTCTTTCCTGATGAAGCAACCGTTGGTTACAAAAGCTTGAATTTTGTGTGTATGTTTGTGTTTGTTTGTGTGTCCATCGACATGCCAGCGCTTTCGTTTGGTAAGTCACATCATCTTTGTTTTTAGATATATTTTTCCCACGTGGAATGTTTCCCTCTGTTACATATATATGTACAGGGTGGTCCATTGATAGTGACCAGGCCAAATATCTCATGAAATAAGAATAAAACGAAAAAACTACAAAGAACGAAACTTGTCTAGCTTGAAGGTGGAAATCAGATGGCGCTATGGTTGGCCCACTACGTGGCGCTGCCATAGATCAAAAGGATATCAACTGCGTTTTTTTTTTAAATAGGAAGCCCCATTTTTTATTAAATATTCTTGTAGTATGTAAAGAAATATGAATATTTTAGTTGGACCACTTTTTTTGCTTTGTGATAGATGGTGCTGTAATATTCACAAACATATATGTATGTGGTATCACGTTACATTCTGCCAATGCGGACGGTATTTGCATTGTGATACGTTACCCCGCGTTAAAATGGACCGTTTACCAAATGTGGAAAAGGTCGATATCATGTTGATTATATGGCTATTGTGATCAAAATGCCCAACGGGCGTGTGCCATGTATGTTGCTCGGTATCTTGGACGACATCATCCAAGTGTCCAGACCATTTGCCGGATAGTTACATTATTTAAGGAAACAGGAAGTGTTCAGCCACATGTGAAACATCAACCACGACCTGCAACAAATGATGATGCCCAAGTAGGTGTTTTAGCTGCTGTCGCGGCTAATCCGCACATCAGTAGCAGACAAATTTCACGAGAATTAGGAATCTCAAAAGTGTCGGTGTTCAGAATGCTGCATCAACATCAATTGCAGCCATACCATATTTCTATGCCCCAGGAATTGCATGGCAATGACTTTGAACATTGTGTACAGTTCAGCCACTGGGCACAAGAGAAATTATGGGACGATGACTAATTTTTTGCACGCGTTCTATTTAGCGATGAAGCATCATTCACCAACAGCGGTAACGTAAACTGGCATAATATGCACTATTGGGCAATGGAAAATCCAAGATGGCTGCGACAAATGGAACATCAGCGACATTGGCTGGTTAATGTATGGTGCAGCATTATGGGAGGATGAATAATTGGTCCCATAGTGCTCAGAGCCATTTTTTGAATAATTGGCCCCCATTTTATCTATGGCAATCTAAATTGTGCAATGTAGTTTGATACTTAACTTTAATCCATTAATGATGAATATCGCTCTTGACGGTACATGATTCACAATATTATCTGTTCAGAATACATTCTTGAAGTAATTATAGTATATGAATATGGCGCCTTGCTAGGTCATAGCAAATGACGTAGCTGAAGGCTATGCTAAACTGTCGTCTCTGCAAATGAGAGCGTATGTAGTCAGTGAGCCATCGCTAGCAAAGTCGGCTGTACAACTGGGGCGAGTGCTAGGAAGTCTCTCTAGACCTGCCGTGTGGCGGCGCTCGGTCTGCAATCACTGATAGTGGCAACACATGGGTCCGACGTATACAAACGGACCTCGGCCGATTTAAAGGCTACCACCTAGCAAGTGTGGTGTCTGGCGGTGACACCACACAATGTATGCTGATTTCCTATGTAATGTTCTACCGATGTTATTACAAGATGTTTCACTGCATGACAGAATAGCGATGTACTTCCAACATGATGGATGTCCGGCCCATAGCTTGCATGGGGTTGAAGCGGTATTGGTAGCATATTTCATGACAGATGGATTGGTCATCGAAGCACCATACCATGGCCCGCACATTCACCGGATCTGATGACCCCAGATGTCTTTCTGTGGGGGAAAGTTTAAGGATATTTGCTATCTTAATCCACCGACAATGCCTGACAACATGCGTCAGCGCATTGTCAATGCATGTGTGAACATTATGGAAGGCGAACTACTCGCTGTTGAGAGGAATGTTGTTACACGTATTTGCAAATTGCATCGAGGTTGACAGACATCATTTTGAGCAATTATTGCATTAATGTGGTATTTACAGGTAATCATGCTGTAACAGCATGTGTTCTCAGAAATGTTAAGTCCACAAAGGTACATGTATCACATTGGAACAACCGAAATAAAATGTTCAAACGTACCTACGTTCTGTATTTCAATTTAAAAAACCTACCTGTTACTAACTGTTTGTCTAAAATTGTGAGCCATATGTTTGTGACTATTACAGCACCATCTATCACAAAGGCAAAAATGTGATCCAACTAAAACATTCAAATTTCTTTACGTACTACCTGAATATGTAATAAAAAATGGGGGTTTCTATTTTAAAAAATGCAGTTGATATCGGTTTGACCTATGGCAGCACCATCTAGCGGGCCAACCATAGCACTATCTGGTTTCCTCCTTCAAGCTAGACAAGTTTCATTCTTTGTAGTTTTTTCGTTTGACACTTATTTTGTGAGATATTTGGCCTGGTCACGATCAATGGACCACCCTGTATAAACACACACACACACACACACACACACACACACACACACACACACACACACCATTGTCTCAGGCAACTGGAGCCAGACTCTAGCTGCCAGAGACTGTGGTGATGGGTGTGTTAGTTGCATTTTTATGAGTGTTAGCATGTCTGTATGTTGTCTACATTTGACAATGGCATTGTTGGCTGAAAGTTCACATTCCAAAAGTCATTTTTTTGTGCCTCTATGTGACTCAGCAACTATCCTTTACATAATATTGCTACATTTCATCCTGGATTTTCCATTGTTGGATTCTAACTTCCATGTCTCCAATATGTAAAGGGGAAGAAAAAGGCTCTTGTTTATCATAACAAAAGAAAACCCAGAAAACTTTTCAAAACATATGTACAAATATAAAGAAAAGCATAAGTACAATATCTGTACTTGTATATAGTAGTGACTAACTGACTATAAAAAGAGTTAATACTTTTGTTGAAACTGTAATATTTCATTGCACTGAAAGGTTATATTACAAATATCATTAATATAGCATACAGCTAAAGGTCTAAAGCCTTTCCTGTGGTTTTTTCTCTGTTTCCTGAGGGACAGCACCCAGTGGGAAGGCAACAAAATGATCTGAGCATAAGATAAATTTCTGACTCTAACCAAACAAATGACACTCCCATAATTATTGTGTATAAAGGCACAATGAAATATCGATGTATCTGTAATAACTACAATGTAGAAAAAGACAGTGCTACTTACTGTAAAGAATAGGTCCGGATCTAGGGGCATGAGGGGGGGAATATGGAACACATTCTAAGTTGATTTCTGCATGAATCATAAGTTGATTTTTGAATGTGATGTCTCTGCCCAGGGGATCCCCATCACATATAGAAATAAAAACCTTCCCCACAGACAAAAGGGGATGGGGCTATACGATTTGAGCTGAATAAACTCAAACAGGTAAATGCCAATCGCTGTTTGTTTGTGTGGTTGATCAGGTGTGCAAATGATCAGCATTGTTATAATTATTAGCAAAATCCTTAGATTCAGATTACCAGAGTGAAAATAAATGACTAACTGGAATAACAGGTAAGAAAGATTGCATATTATCTTCTCAGTGTATCCAAGAAAATGATTTGACAGAATTTTTATTGCCAGATCGCTACACTACCGGTTGTACAGTCCCTGGTTAGCAGCCACTTTAAATTCTATTCTCGGAATAGTGTGGAAAACATGTTGTACAAACATGTTGTAATGTTTAACTGGAAAATAAATGCAGGACAACTGTACCTGTGATTCTGGCAGGGCTAGTGAAGTTAACCGGAGGAGAAGTTTTGACAATGGCAGGAATAGTTACAGAACTAGTGACAGAAAGATTGTTTCTTAGAATGAGGAAGGAGAAGAAATGGGGATTTCACACAAATTATATGGAAGAATATGACGAGTCTATATTTAGGTAAACGTTTCATACTACTACTTTTTGACCTCATGCTTGAGAAACTGAACTGTATAAATGAAATGTGAAACTATTTCCTAACATAAAACTTTTTGCTTGTAGTAGGCCTAATAGCCATTTAATATTGGTACTTCATGAAATATGTTCTGTTGCGTCATTTATATAAATGAGGTACATAAAAATGACCATTAGTACCAAAACAGTCTTGCTTATTTGGCATGTGCTACAATTGCTGCAATATTAGAAAGGCCTATTTCATTTTATCTAGCAGACAATGACAAAATACACGTAATGAAATTGAGAAACCATGCCAACTTTGAGTAGTGTTCATATTAACAGCTTTTTCCATATTAGACAGAAACATTTTGATTTTTCATGTTGCAAAATGTTTGACAGACTTTGATGAGGTAATAGTGTCTTTTGCGGAAGTGTAAAACTGTAGCAAGATCAGAGAGTAAAAGCTGCTTGGACGAAACAGATGTAAATTCCAAGTATATCCTGTTTAGTAAAGAAATTGCATCAATATTTGAAACCTCCTTCCCAAAAAAAGTTTATAGGAATGTACCAAAAAAACACAAAAAAAACATGGATAACAAATGGGATTAGGACATCTTGCAAGAAAAAAAGAATTTTGAACATAACAGCAAAAGAATCAGGAAACCCCAGTCAAATAAATCATTATAAAAAGTATTGTAAAACTTTGAGTAAGGTAAGCAAACTTTCAAAAAGCATATATTTTAGATCCAAAATCAACCAATCCATTAATAGAATTAAAGCAATCTGGGACATAATAAGGAGCGAGACTGGTACGAACAGTGCCAGTAAACCAGTAGACATTGTACTAAACATTGATGACAATACTGTAAGCAACGAAGAGACTATTGCGAATGCATTCAATGACTACTTCATAAGTGCTGCAGAGCAAATAGGTTGCAATGGATCCTTAGAAAGTGCCATGGATCTACTGAAGCACCGTTTTCCCATTCCAGTGAGTGAGATAAGGACATCCCCCATAACCAGATATGAGATTTAAAAAAACCATTGCCTCATGAAAATGTAAGGGATCATCTGGTGTAGATAATATCTCCACTAAGCTGCTAAAAACCTGCTCTGACCAATTAAGCAAAGTATTAGCCCATATACAGGGTTATTACAAATGATTGAAGCGTTTTCACAGCTCTACAATAACTTTATTATTTGAGATATTTTCACAATGCTTTGCACACACATACAAAAACTCAAAAAGTTTTTTTAGGCAGTCACAAATGTTCGATATGTGCCGCTTTAGTGATTCGGCAGACATCAAGCCGATAATCAAGTTCCTCCCACACTCGGCGCAGCATGTCCCCATCAATGAGTTCGAAAGCATCGTCGATGCGAGCTCGCAGTTCTGGCACGTTTCTTGGTAGAGGAGGTTTAAACACTGAATCTTTCACATAACCCCACAGAAAGAAATCACATGGGGTTAAGTCGGGAGAGCGTGGAGGCCATGACATGAATTGCTGATCATGATCTCCACCACGACTGATCCATCGGTTTTCCGATCTCTTGTTTAAGAAATGCCGAACATCATGATGGAAGTGCAGTGAAGCACCATCCTGTTGAAAGATGAAGTTGGCGCTGTCGGTCTCCAGTTGTGGCGTGAGCCAATTTTCAAGCATGTCCAGATACACGTGTCCTGTAACGTTTTTTTGCAGAAGAAAAAGGAGCCGTAAACTTTAAACCGTGAGATTGCACAAAACACGTTAACTTTTGGTGAACTGCGAATTTGCTGCACAAATGCGTGAGGATTCTCTACCACCCAGATTCGCACATTGTGTCTGTTCACTTCACCATTAAGAAAAAATGTTGCTTCATCACTGAAAACAAGTTTCGCACTGAACGCATCCTCTTCCATGAGCTGTTGCAACAGCGCCGAAAATTCAAAGCGTTTGACTTTGTCATCGGGTGTCAGGGCTTGTAGCAATTGTAAACGGTAAGGCTTCTGCTGTAGCCTTTTCCGTAAGATTTTCCAAACCGTCGGCTGTGGTACGTTTACGTCCCTGCTTGCTTTATCCGTCAACTTCCGCGGGCTACACATGAAACTTGCCCGCACGCGTTCAACTGTTTCTTCGCTGACTGCAGGCCGACCCGTTGATTTCCCCTTACAGAGGATATCCAGAAGCTTTAAACTGTGCATGCCATCGCCGAATGGAGTTAGCAGTTGGTGGATCTTTGTTGAACTTCGTCCTGAAGTGTCGTTGCACTGTTATGACTGACTGATGTGAGTGCATATCAAGCACGACATACACTTCCTTGGCTCCTGTCGCCATTTTGTCTCACTGCGCTCTCGAGCGCTCTGGTGGCAGAAACCTGAAGTGCGGCTTCAGCCGAACGAAACTTTATGAGTTTTTCTACATATCTGTAGTTTGTCGTGACCATATGTCAATGAGTGGAGCTACAGTGAATTTATGAAATCGCTTCAATCATTTGTAATAGCCCTGTATTTAATGCCTCTATGTACCAGGGTGTTTTCCCAGAGGGCATGAAACTTGCTATAGTGAAGCCTCTCCACAAAAAGGTAGACACAACGCAAGTCTCAAACTATCGTCCAATCTCCCTCCCGTCCACTTTTGCTAAAGTTGTTGAGAAACTACTGCACTCCAGAATTGTAAGGCACCTAGAAAACTTTGGCATCATAAGTGATAAGACAGTTCAGTTTCCGGAAAAGTATGTCCACAACTGAGGCCATATTTTCTTTCACAAATGATATACTGGAATCCCTAAATAATAAAATGAAGGCAGTTGGAATATTTTGTGATCTGTCCAAAGCCTTCGACTGTGTGGACCACAAAATACTCCTCAACAAAGCACGCCACTATGGGATCACTGGGGCACTGGGAAGCTGGCTAAAATCCTATCTCCAAAACAGGAAGCAGAAGGTAATTCTCAATGGGAGCAATAAAGAAGGAGAGGTAGAAGTCATACTGGAGCACTGTACTCCATGGAGTACCCCAGAGATCCGTGCCTGGTCCGTTGCTGTTTCTGATATACGTAAATGACCTACCTTTTTCATGCAATACATGCAAGTTCACCATGTTTGCTGATGCCAACAAATTACTTGCAGTTCTATTAACCTGGTTCCAAGTGAACTCGCTCACAGTAAACCTGAGCAAAACAAATTATATCCATATCAGCCTTGACCACAAACTCCCCCAGGAGATTACTGTTTTAAATAACAATAGTCAGATAGAAAGGGTAAACTGCACCAAATTCTTAGGCCTTCACATAGACAGTAGGCTCAACTGGAACCACCATGTTCTCGAGACTGTAAAAAGGCTGTCCTCAGCAATTTTTGCCATTAGGACAATCTCACAATTTGGAGACATAAATGTCACGAAGTCCACATACTTTGCATACTTCCACTCCATTATGTGTTATGGCATCATCTTCTGGGGCAATTCACCCTCATCTAAAAAAATCTTCCCCATGCAGAAAAAAGTAGTCCGTATAATGTCCAGAGTACCCCCGAGAACCTCCTGCCGTACGCTTTTTAAAAAACTTGGAATACTTTCCACAACCTGCCAGTATATTTTTTCCCTAATGATTTTCTTGGTTGACAATCCTGCCCACTATGAAACCAATGAAAGCTTCCATTATCACAATACAAGAAAGAAGGCTGACCTCCACTTTGAATTAAAAAGTTTAACTCGGGTACAGAAAGGAGTGCATTACTCCAGTGTCAAAATATTTAACTTATTACCGAGCTATATAAAAAGTCTACGTAGTAACAGTGCATCATTCAAAAACAATCTAAAGACATATTTAATCGTGAAAACATTTTACTTGATGAACACTTCAACAGAGAAAAGTAGTCTTTGTATGTATTTATATTTACTGTTGTTTGTTTACGTTCTTATTGTTCCTATTTGTAACCATATACTTACTGTGACAAATAGGCTTTTGCATTATTCCTATGACTTTATTTTAGTTCATTATTATTTTTGCAAGTCTTATGTAATTTATGTCTAGTTCTGCTCTTGTAAACTAATTCATACCATGGTCTGTGAACATATATTACTCAATCTGTTCTACATCCTAGTGTCATACGCATAACAGGATCTATGGAATTTGTACATAAATAAATAAATAAAGAATTGAAGAAATATGAACTGCCTTGCTTGCCTCTTGTCTTTGCTGGTTTTATGTTTCCAATATTTACTTTTATGTCACACAAAAGAGAAAGTTATTAGCTAATAGGCAATAAAGAGTACAAATTTTCTGAAGAGTTCTTATTCTCCTGGTCACAAATAATCCCATCCAGTACTAATTGTGAATTTTATTTTAAAGGGGATAGGATATTAAACCGGCTGACCTGGAGCAGGAGGGGTACCACAGGACATTTTAATTTCCTCTGTTCTGAATAAAGGCTTGATGGCTTCCCTTACAAAATATACAGGTTTGAATTCTGCATAGTGAAACACAGTGACTTGTGATTGAAAAATGTTGTGTGAAGAGACATGACACTGCACTTTGGCACACTTAAGACCAAATAACAAATAGTCCCCCATTCGGATCTCCGGGCGGGGACTACTCAAGAGAACGTCGTTATCAGGAGAAAGAAAACTGGCATTCTACGGATCGGAGCGTGGAATGTCAGATCCCTTAATCGGGCAGGTAGGTTAGAAAATTTAAAAAGGGAAATGGATAGGTTAAAGTTAGATATAGTGGGAATTAGTGAAGTTCGGTGGCTGGAGGAACAAGACTTTTGGTCAGGTGATTACAGGGTTATAAATACAAAATCAAATAGGGGTAATGCAGGAGTAGGTTTAATAATGAATAAAAAAATAGGAGTGCGGGTTAGCTACTACAAACAGCATAGTGAATACATTATTGTGGCCAAGATAGACACAAAGCCCATGCCTACTACAGTAGTACAAGTTTATATGCCAACTAGCTCTGCAGATGATGAAGAAATTGATGAAATGTATGACGAGATAAAAGAAATTATTCAGGTAGTGAAGGGAGACGAAAATTTAATAGTCATGGGTGACTGGAATTCGTCAGTAGGAAAAGGGAGAGAAGGAAACATAGTAGGTGAATATGGATTGGGGGGAAGAAATGAAAGAGGAAGCCGCCTAGTAGAATTTTGCACAGAGCATAACTTAATCATAGCTAACACTTGGTTCAAGAATCATAAAAGAAGGTTGTATACCTGGAAAAATCCTGGAGATACTAATAGGTATCAGATAGATTATATAATGGTATGACAGAGGTTTAGGAACCAGATTTTAAATTGTAAGACATTTCCAGGGGCAGATGTGGATTCTGACCACAATCTATTGGTTATGAACTGCAGATTGAAACTGAAGAAACTGCAAAAAGGTGGGAATTTAAGGAGATGGGACCTGAATAAACTGAAAGAACCAGAGGTTGTAGAGAGTTTCAGGGAGAGCATAAGGGAACAATTGACAGGAATGGGGGAAAGAAATACAGTAGAAGAAGAATGGGTAGCTCTGAGGGATGAAGTAGTGAAGGCAGCAGAGGATCAAGTAGGAAAAAAGACGAGGGCTAATAGAAATCCTTGGGTAACAGAAGAAATATTGAATTTAATTGATGAAAGGAGAAAATATAAAAATGCAGTAAATGAAGCAGGCAAAAGGGAATACAAACATCTCAAAAATGAGATCGACAGAAAGTGCAAAATGGCTAAGCAGGGATGGCTAGAGGACAAATGTAAGGATGTAGAGGCTTGTCTCACTAGGGGTAAGATAGATACTGCCTACAGGAAAATTAAAGAGACCTTTGGAGAGAAGAAAACCACTTGTATGAATATCAAGAGCTCAGATGGCAACCCAGTTCTAAGCAAAGAAGGGAAGGCAGAAAGGTGGAAGGAGTATATAGAGGGTTTATACAAGGGCAATGTACTTGAGGACAATATTATGGAAATGGAAGAGGATGTAGATGAAGATGAAATGGGAGATAAGATACTGCGTGAAGAGTTTGACAGAGCACTGAAAGACCTGAGTCGAAACAAGGCCCCGGGAGTAGACAACATTCCATTAGAACTACTGATGGCCTTGGGAGAGCCAGTCATGACAAAACTCTACCATCTGGTGAGCAAGATGTATGAGACAGGCGAAATACCCACAGACTTCAAGAAGAATATAATAATTCCAATACCAAAGAAAGCAGGTGTTGACAGATGTGAAAATTACCGAACTATCAGTTTAATAAGTCACAGCTGCAAAATACTAACGTGAATTCTTTACAGACGAATGGAAAAACTGGTAGAAGCGGACCTCGGGGAAGATCAGTTTGGATTCCGTAGAAATGTTGGAACACGTGAGGCAATACTAACCTTATGACTTATCTTAGAAGAAAGATTAAGAAAAGGCAAACCTACATTTCTAGCATTTGTAGACTTAGAGAAAGCTTTTGACAATGTTAACTGGAATACTCTCTTTCAAATTCTGAAGGTGGCAGGGATAAAATACAGGGATCGAAAGGCTATTTACAATTTGTACAGAAACCAGATGGCAGTTATAAGAGTCGAGGGGCATGAAAGGGAAGCAGTGGTTGGGAAAGGAGTGAGACAGGGTTGTAGCCTCTCCCCGATGTTATTCAATCTGTATATTGAGCAAGCAGTAAAGGAAACAAAAGAAAAATTCGGAGTAGGTATTAAAATTCATGGAGAAGAAGTAAAAACTTTGAGGTTCGCCGATGACATTGTAATTCTGTCAGAGACAGCAAAGGACTTGGAAGAGCAGTTGAAAGGAATGGACAGTGTCTTGAAAGGAGGATATAAGATGAACATCAACAAAAGCAAAACGAGGATAATGGATTGTAGTCAAATTAAGTCGGGTGATGCTGAGGGGATTAGATTAGGAAATGAGACACTTAAAGTAGTAAAGGAGTTTTGCTATTTAGGGAGTAAAATAACTGATGATGGTCGAAGTAGAGAGGATATAAAATGTAGACTGGCAACGGCAAGGAAATCGTTTCTGAAGAAGAGAAATTTGTTAACGTCGAGTATAGATTTAAGTGTCAGGAAGTCGTTTCTGAAAGTATTTGTATGGAGTGTAGCCATGTATGGAAGTGAAACATGGATGATAACCAGTTTGGATAAGAAGAGAATAGAAGCTTTCGAAATGTGGTGCTACAGAAGAATGCTGAAGATTAGATGGGTAGATCACGTAACTAATGAGGAGGTATTGAATAGGATTGGGGAGAAGAGAAGTTTGTGGCACAACTTGACTAGAAGAAGGGATCGGTTGGTAGGACATGTTTTGAGGCATCAAGGGATCACAAATTTAGCATTGGAGGGCAGCGTGGAGGGTAAAAATCGTAGAGGGAGACCAAGAGATCAATACACTAAGCAGATTCAGAAGGATGTAGGTTGCAGTAGGTACTGGGAGATGAAGAAGCTTGCACATGATAGAGTAGCATGGAGAGCTGCATCAAATCAGTCTCAGGACTGAAGACCACAACAACAACAACAACATGTCTTACATTTCCTCAAACATACAGGGTGTTTCAAAAATGACCGGTATATTTGAAACAGCAATAAAAACTAAACGAGCAGCGATAGAAATACACCGTTTGTTGCAATATGCTTGGGACAACAGTACATTTTCAGGCAGACAAACTTTCGAAATTACAGTAGTTACAATTGTCAACAACAGATGGCGCTGCGGTCTGGGAAACTCTATAGTACGATATTTTCCACATATCCACCATGCGTAGCAATATTATGGCGTAGTCTCTGAATGAAATTACCCGAAACCTTTGACAACGTGTCTGGCGGAATGGCTTCACATGCAGATGAGATGTACTGCTTCAGCTGTTCAATTGTTTCTGGATTCTGGCGGTACACCTGGTCTTTCAAGTGTCCCCACAGAAAGAAGTCACAGGGGTTCATGTCTGGTGAATAGGGAGGCCAATCCACGCCGCCTCCTGTATGTTTCGGATAGCCCAAAGCAATCACACGATCATCGAAATATTCATTCAGGAAATTAAAGACGTCGGCCGTGCGATGTGGCCGGGCACCATCTTGCATAAACCATGAGGTGTTCGCAGTGTCGTCTAAGGCAGTTTGTACCGCCACAAATTCACGAAGAATGTCCAGATAGCGTGATGCAGTAATCGTTTCGGATCTGAAAAATAGGCCAATGATTCCTTTGGAAGAAATGGCGGCCCAGACCAGTACGTTTTGAGGATGCAGGGACGATGGGACTGGAACATGGGGCTTTTCGGTGCCCCATATGCGCCAGTTCTGTTTATTGACAAAGCCGTCCAGGTAAAAATAAGCTTCGTCAGTAAACCAAATGCTGCCCACATGCATATCGCCATCATCAATCCTGTGCACTATATCGTTAGCGAATGTCTCTCGTGCAGCAATGGTAGCGGCGCTGAGGGGTTGCCGCGTTTGAATTTTGTATGGATAGAGGTGTAAACTCTGGCGCACGAGACGATACGTGGACGTTGGCGTCATTTGGACCGCAGCTGCAACATGGCAAACGGAAACCCGAGGCCGCTGTTGGATCACCTGCTGCACTAGCTGTGCGTTGCCCTCTGTGGTTGCCGTACGCGGTCGCCCTACCTTTGCAGCACGTTCATCCGTCACATTCCCAGTCCGTTGAAATTTTTCAAACAGATCCTTTATTGTATCGCTTTTCGAACCTTTGGTTGCATTAAACCTCCGTTGAAAACTTTTTCTTGTTGCAACAACACTGTGTTCTAGGCGGTGGAATTCCAACACCAGAAAAATCCTCTGTTCTAAGGAATAAACCATGTTGTCCACAGCACACTTGCACGTTGTGAACAGCACACGCTTACAGCAGAAAGACGACGTACAGAATGGCGCACCCACAGACTGCGTTGTCGTCTATATCTTTCACATCACGTGCAGCGCCATCTGTTGTTGAAAATTGTAACTACTGTAATTTCGAAAGTTTGTCCGCCTGAAAATGTACTGTTGTCCCAAGCATATTGCAACAAACAGTGTATTTCTATCGCTGCTCGTTTGGTTTTTATTGCCGTTTCAAATATACCGGTCATTTTTGAAACACCCTGTATATGTCTGATATATAGTGCCCTTCAGAAAGATGTGATCTATAAAATGAACATATACTCCTGGAAATGGAAAAAAGAACACATTGACACCGGTGTGTCAGACCCACCATACTTGCTCCGGACACTGCGAGAGGGCTGTACAAGCAATGATCACACGCACGGCACAGCGGACACACCAGGAACCGCGGTGTTGGCCGTCGAATGGCGCTAGCTGCGCAGCATTTGTGCACCGCCGCCGTCAGTGTCAGCCAGTTTGCCGTGGCATACGGAGCTCCATCGCAGTCTTTAACACTGGTAGCATGCCGCGACAGCGTGGAAGTGAACCATATGTGCAGTTGACGGACTTTGAGCGAGGGCGTATAGTGGGCATGCGGGAGGCCGGGTGGACGTACCGCCGAATTGCTCAACACGTGGGGCGTGAGGTCTCCACAGTACATCGATGTTGTCGCCAGTGGTCGGCGGAAGGTGCACGTGCCCGTCGACCTGGGACCGGACCGCAGCGACGCACGGATGCACGCCAAGACCGTAGGATCCTACGCAGTGCCGTAGGGGACCGCACCGCCACTTCCCAGCAAATTAGGGACACTGTTGCTCCTGGGGTATCGGCGAGGACCATTCGCAACCGTCTCCATGAAGCTGGGCTACGGTCCCGCACACCGTTAGGCCGTCTTCCGCTCACGCCCCAACATCGTGCAGCCCGCCTCCAGTGGTGTCGCGACAGGCGTGAATGGAGGGACGAATGGAGACGTGTCGTCTTCAGCGATGAGAGTCGCTTCTGCCCTGGTGCCAATGATGGTCGTATGCGTGTTTGGCGCCGTGCAGGTGAGCGCCACAATCAGGACTGCATACGACCGAGGCACACAGGGCCAACACCCGGCATCATGGTGTGGGGAGCGATCTCCTACACTGGCCGTACACCACTGGTGATCGTCGAGGGGACACTGAATAGTGCACGGTACATCCAAACCGTCATCGAACCCATCGTTCTACCATTCCTAGACCGGCAAGGGAACTTGCTGTTCCAACAGGACAATGCACGTCCGCATGTATCCCGTGCCACCCAACGTGCTCTAGAAGGTGTAAGTCAACTACCCTGGCCAGCAAGATCTCCGGATCTGTCCCCCATTGAGCATGTTTGGGACTGGATGAAGCGTCGTCTCACGCGGTCTGCACGTCCAGCACGAATGCTGGTCCAACTGAGGCACCAGGTGGAAATGGCATGGCAAGCCGTTCCACAGGACTACATCCAGCATCTCTACGATCGTCTCCATGGGAGAATAGCAGCCTGCATTGCTGCGAAAGGTGGATATACACTGTACTAGTGCCGACATTGTGCATGCTCTGTTGCCTGTGTCTATGTGCCTGTGGTTCTGTCAGTGTGATCATGTGATGTATCTGACCCCAGGAATGTGTCAATAAAGTTTCCCCTTCCTGGGACAATGAATTCACGGTGTTCTTATTTCAGTTTCCAGGAGTGTATTTTTGAAAATTCAATTTTTTTTTTTTTTTTTTTAGATTTTTGATGCCCTATCTCACACGATTGGGGGGAGGGGACACTATCAAGCTTTTGTCCCAATTAAGAAATATTGTAGATAAGCAGCTGATACAGAAAAACAGAAGACAAAGTAAGTTGCGGACAGGCACAATTAAAAGACACTTACATTTTACATTACGCTTTTGGCCACAGCCTTCATCATCAAAAGAGAAACACACTTCAGATGCTGGAGTTGGCAGTCATTTGTGCATGAGGGTGCTTGCTTGTGTGTATGAATGGGTGTGTTTCTCTTTTGTTGATAAAGGTTGTGGCTGAAATCTTTATGTAAGTGTCTTTTAATTGTGCCTGTCTGAATTTAGCATGTCTTCTTTACGGAAAGTAGCAATCTGCCTTTCGCTACATGTTGATTTTCCTACCTGGAGTTTCCATCATTTAACTGTAATAACTGGATAACTAAAAGAGTCAAACATTTGACAATATTACAAAAAGAACAGATGGCTACTCACCGTATAGTGGAGGTGCTAAGTCACAGACCAGCACAACAAAAAAACTGCTAATCAAGTAAGCTTTTGCTCGAAAGGTCTTCTTCGAAATCAGATAACATGCATACACACATTCATACAAATACAACTCACACACACGACCACTATCTCTGGCTGCCAAGGAAAGTCTGGCCTCAGCAGCCAGAAACAGTGGTCATTTGTATGTGTGTGTGTATGTTATCTGATTCAGAGGAAGGCCTTCTGGCCCAAAGATTAAATGCTTAGCAGTCTTTTTGTTGTACCTGTCTAGCAGAGATGCTGAGTCACGATAGGCACAACAAAAAGATTCACACAATTATAGCTTTTGGCCACAAGGCCTTTGTCAGTAATACACACACACACACACACACACACACACACACACACACAAACACACACACTCAGACACACACACGCGCAAATGCAACTTGCACACACTTCTGCAGTCTCAGACAAACTGTTGGCAAGAAACAAGTGGACCACCCTGCTGCTGAACACGCTGCTAAACATGATATCCCTCATCTCAATGACTGCTTCACAGCCTGTGCCATATGGATCCTTCTCACCAACACCAGCTTTTCTGAATTGCGCAGATGCAAACTTTCCCTGCAATACGTCCTATGTTCCCGTAACCCTCCTGGCCTCAACCTTCATTAGTCGCTGTCCCCCCCCCCCCCCCCCATACTATCCCCCCCCTCCTCACCCCAGCCTCCTCCTTACCCCCACCCAGTTGCCACTCCCATCATGCACTGGTGCTGCCGTTCGCAGTGTGCAGTGTGGTTTCAGTTGTCTGAGACTGCAGACGTGTGTGCAAGTTGTTTTTGCATCTGTGTGTGTATGTGAGTGTGTGTCTATTGCTGACAAAGGCTTTAACGGCCAAAAGCTATAATTGTGTGAATCTTTTTGTTGTGCCTATCATGACTCAGCACCTCTGCTATATGATGAGTAGCAACTTTCCTTCTTTAATATTGTTACATTCCATCCTGGATTGTGTGATTGTTGTACCTGTCTGTGACTCAGCATCTCCACTGTAAGGTGAGTAGCAATCTATCCTTTCTATAATATTATCATTATTCCATCCTGCTTTTTCCAGTGTCAAACACTTGGAAGTTAAAATGAACTGATATTCCATGAGAACCTGGAAAACTATGTAATGTCATCCATGTACAAGAACTGTAGAACAATGTTGTTGGTATGGATGAATCATGTGAATGAGAAAAGCAAGCCCATCTGTTCACAGAATTCAAGGCTGCATATAGATATCATACAACAGTAATCAACATAATATAGCCAAAAAGATAAAAGAAAATAATAGTACATGTAACTACACCAAGACAAATAATCATTGTTTTTGGTTCCTAAAAATGATAATGTTTCAATGTTGGCTGACTCTGACTATGAAGCCAATTAGACTCTTGTATTGTGTCCTGTGGTCATGCCTTGTGTATGTGACTAATATTAACAAAATAATAATCAAGTTGGTTCAAATGTAAGACATGTTACTGATTTAAGGTTATCCTCCCCTTCAGTTCAATGAATTTTTGAATAAACGTGAATATGTCCATCATTCATGAACAGAACCAATCTGTGATTTTCACAAGTCATTTTTGAGCTCCATTTTGCTCTGTTTTCATTAGCCTAATAATTATGAAATAGAACCAGCAGAAGTTTGTAAAAAAGTCCAATTGCTTTTCAGATTAAATTCATTTCCACATATTATCATTTGTTAATTACATGTGTACACAATTTCAAAACGAATTGATATCAGATGATGAGCCTAGCTATGAATGTGAATATTTGCCAAAAGAGAATTTCAATTAAATAAAGACTTTATTAAAATGATTAAATGCGTATACAACCCTCTGCATATCAGCTTGTAGCAAAGGCAGAGGGGAACATTATTTTTTACCTGTTGTTGGCTAAGCACCTCAATGTGAATTTCAGTTAGAAAAGGGTGGGAAGTACAGATCTTGTATCATATGAGTCAAAAACCAGAGTGCCAATCTGTGATTTTCCAGATGTAACTCACTGTTTTGCACATGTGCACATTGACGTTGTAGGACTGCTTCTTCTGTTGAATAGCCGGTGACATCTGATCACAATGATAGATTGGTTTATGAACTGGCTAGAGGCAACACTGGTGGACAGTTTCACTGTGGAAACTTTAGCCTCTGTGTTCACATCAGCTTGGCTAACTAGGTTTGGCTGCCTGCTCTACACACATGCTGATCATGGCCAGCAGTTCAAATCAGATTTGTTTTGACTCCTTGGCTGTGGAACTAGTCTATGGTGAACGATTGCACCTTCCTAGAGAATTTGTGAAGGCCAGCTAACTCCAGTCTTCAACACAAGATCAACTGGAATTCTTTTGTAATTAAGGGACCACATTGCTTGAATGAAACCTCCCACAGCCTTCAAACATGGTACATTGATAACTTATGTGTCCCACAACTTAGAAAGGTGCTTGCTTGTGATGCTCTGAACAAACAGTGTCAAGCCACCACTGCAATTGCCATACTCGGGCTTGTATGCTGACACTGGATATTGTGGTAAGTGGAAAGTCCACAACAATTAGCATCAACTGCGTCAGTCCTGTGTACATTTCCAAGGAAGAGCCACCTTCCATAGCACCAAGACTTCTGCATTCTCCTGTATCAGCACCACAATCACCATTGCGGGGGCAACAACCAGCCGAAGCAGACCAATGACAAGTGTGCACATCCCATTTCAGCCAACATGTGGATTTTACTGCCCAATTCTGTGATGACACTCCACTTCCATTTCAGGGGCTGACATAATGTGTGCTGAGCAGTTGCTTTCATCACCATGGTCGACCGTAAAGTTCTCACCAACCACTGATGCTCATGTGTTGACGGTGTAGTGTCACATGTGCATGACAGCAATGGAATTTCAGATTCTGCACCAGTTATCAGGGGTGCTTTGTTTTCTAATAAGGTTTTTGCCTCTCTGTGTATTGTTTATTATTTCCTGTGAATTTTTATATGTTTTGTATGTTCTATTTTTTATGTTCCTTCTTGATTTTGTCACTCCAGGTTACAGTAATAATTGCTTGCTGACTTCCTCTTGAGTATTCATACATTCAAGAATGATTTACTTCAGAATTTACATTCCAATCAATACTTAATGGACCAGTAATAATTGCTGCACTCCCTGTTCAACCTGCTCACTAAATACAGTGGTACAAGAAAGTATTTTGCTCCAGTGAACCTCCAGCCTCAGTGTGTTCCCTTTTTGCAAAGGACAGACAGCCCAAATTGAGCTATACCTGACACCAGTATCGTTGGACTGTCCTGCGGTGTACAGTAATGCATTTATAATCCCAGACAATCACCACTAATACTGTGCACGGTCTGATTTGAATAAAATAGCTTTGGCTTATTGTTGTTGTTGTTGTTGTATATACTATATACTCTATCTGCTATATACTCTATCTGTTGTTGTTGTATATACTATATACTCTATCTGCTATATACTCTATCTGCCCTAAAACCTTGAGACACACACTGTTGCTTATTGCAAATACAAATGGTTTCAGTAGTGTTCTTTTGCAGTATTTCCACCTCTTTGCAGATCTGTGTTCAAAATCAGCTGTTGGCATCACAAAATAATGTTTCTCTATTACTTCATCTATTGCTGAATAATGTAACCTTGGTGTGTAACTGTTTTCTTCCCACACCTATCTGCGTGAATGCCAGATACAATATACAGGGTGTTACAAAAAGGTATGGCCAAACTTTCAGGAAACATTCCTCACACACAAATAAAGAAAAGATGTTATGTGGACATGTGCCTGGAAACGCTTAATTTCCATGTTAGAGCTCATTTTAGTTTCGTCAGTATGTTGTATCACGTTGGAATGAAGCCTAATCCGTAAAGAGAACATTTGCACTGAAATGGGGATTGACGCATTGTTGGATGAACCATTCGCAGAAGTGTACCCGTGGAGGCCAGTCAGCTGCTGATAGTGCCTGCACACGCTATACATGGTACGGAAACAACTGGTTCTCCCATAGCACTCTCCATACAGTGACGTGGTCAACGTCACCTTGTACAGCAGCAACTTCTCTGACGCTGACATTAGGGTAATCGTCAACTGCATGAAGAATTGCCCCGTCCATTGCAGGTGTCCTCGTTGTTCTAGGTCTTCCCCAGTCACGAGTCATAGGCTGGAATGTTCCGTGCTCCCTAAGACGCCGATCAATTGCTTCGAATGTCTTCCTGGCGGGACACCTTCGTTCCGGAAATCTATCTCGATACAAACGTACCGCACCACGGCTATTGCCCCATGCTAATCCATACATAAAATGGGCATCTGCCAACTCCGCATTTGTAAACATTGCACTGACTGCAAAACCACGTTTGTGATGAACACTAACCTGTTGATGGTAGGTACTGATGTGCTTGATGCTAGTACTATAGAGCAATGAGTCGCATGTCAACACAAGCACCGAAGTCAACATTACCTTCCTTCAATTGGGCCAACTGGCGGTGAATCAAGGAATTACAGTACATACTGACAAAACTAAAATGAGCTCTAACATGAAAATTAAGCGTTTCGGGACATATGTCCACATAACATCTTTTCTTTATTTGTGTGTGAGGAATGTTTCCTGAAAGTTTGGCCGTACCTTTTTGTAACACCCTGTATATACAATATATAAACAGTTACATGATGAAAATGTACAGCAAATAGAGTACATGGCACATAGGCTGATAACATAGAGAATGTTACTTTGCTTATAATAAGTTGACAACGAGTGCCAAATATAAAATGAGTAAAGACTCAGTAAATATAGACCAAGCAAAGCAGAATAAAACAAAGAAAAACAACTATCCAGTTACTATTGTTCTGTTTTGGAGGTTGGGATTGTGCATAAGATCACTTTCTAGCTGAATATGAACATCACTTTGTTGGTAAATTGCACAAATTTGCCAGATTATCTCATAGAGTATTGTATGTAAAAATTTATAGATTTTGGTAATCATCTTTCAATGAGGCACTACATCAGTTGCAATGTCTTTCAATAGTTCCAACATGAACAAGGGGCACAAGAAATACTCCAGTATAATTTTTTAAATTAGTAGAAAAAGAAATTTTGGATTCTGCAGTTATCCTTTTTGTAACACCCTGTATATACAATATATAAACAGTTACACGATGAAAATGTACAGCAAATAGAGTACATGGCACATAGGCTGATAACATAGAGAATGTTACTTTGCTTATAATAAGTTGACGAGTGCCAAATGTAAAATGAGTTAAGACTCAGTAAATATAGACCAAGCAAAGCAGAATAAAACAAAGAAAAACAACTATCCAGTTACTATTGTTCTGTTTTGGAGGTTGGGATTGTGCATAAGATCACTTTCTAGCTGAATATGAACATCACTTTGTTGGTAAATTGCACAAATTTGCCAGATTATCTCATAGAGTATTGTATGTAAAAATTTATAGATTTTGGTAATCATCTTTCAATGAGACACTACATCAGTTGCAATGTCTTTCACTAGTTCCAACATGAACAAGGGGCATAAGAAATACTACAGTATATTTTTTTAAATTAGTAGAAAAAGAAATTTTGGATTCTTCAGTTATCCTCTGTGATGATATTTCACCTTAGGTAACAATATTTCTTGATGGACTGTGGAAGGTTCAGCCAGGCAGTAGAGACATGTCATCATATTCAATTGAAGTTGAAAATCTTCTCTTTTTCAGTAAATGGCCATAGTGTACACTATTACATCTGCAGTAACAATCGTAAAAACTACACCTGCATAATACGCCACACAATAATTAATCTGCTTTTCATTTTATTTCATTTGAATGATACAGTTAATGTGTACTAGTATATCTCATTGTGATACAAGTAAAAGCTTTTCTTAACTAAGATTTTATTTCTTTGTGATTATCTATTGGTTGGCTATTTTGCATTATTACTGATCCATTGTTAATCACTTCTGCCTCGAACTTGGTACATCATGTTGAAGATAGTGTATGACCCATTCAGCAACTGCAAAATAAAATTATTTGTATCAAAGGAAAATTCAGTTGAGAAAATTATTAAATTATGAGACAGAATTTCTGGCCAGCACTTACATGCAAGTGGCAATATGGATAGTACCACCGGCAGATACATATAAATGTAAAAGGGGCAACTATTTAGCTGTCAGAACTAATAGTTCCTTTGTAGAGGAGAAGAAAGGGATATGTTGGGTAAGGACAAGTCACTCAGACCACAGGATGAGAGAGAATACTCGTACTCTGTAATGAGAATGAGGATAGGCAAAGTCCTTCCCTTTTATCCTTTTCAAACGTACCATCTCTCTTCTCCAGCAAAGAAACTACTAGCTGGTGTGTCTATTTTACTTCTTTATGTCATTCACAGTACTATACAATTCACTTCCTCCTGGTCAGTGCTCATATCTCTGTTATAAATTGTAAAATATGATACTTAGATTAAATTCAAGACTCAATCCAAGCATAATTTTGTATTCATTGTATTTCTTAAAGCAAAAGTTAATCTAATTTTTTCATAAAAATAAATAATACCTGAAAATTAAAATTAGCTTTCTTTTCAAAAAACATAATTATTTTTCATACTCCTAATTTAATTCACAATAATAAATGTATCTTAAATTATCAATGTCATTCTATAATTTGTTTTGTGTAACAATTTGCCAAAATTTGTAACAGAAGTATTTAATTGTGTATGAAACTCAGTGGATGTAATAGATTGATGTATTGTAAGATTGCTGAACTGCGACTTCTTGTATTGTTCTTATTTATTTATGTAACAAGTTATAGTTTGAGAATTATTGCATGAGTTGTTATTAAGTAGCTGTTATAGAGATGAATAGCAGTTATATTCTAAAGAGTGAACTGTAGAAAATAAAAGGGATGATGAGGATATAGAGACCAGCGGTGTTCAAATTTTCACAGCAAACCTCATCATGCCACCTAGACATAAGGGTGATTATTTTTGCAAGCCATGTTTCAATGAATCATATTTTCAATAAAGATCTACAATTTTAGATTTACGTATTATTTTGGATGTCCATCTCACTTAAAGTAGTTGCCCAAACTTATAGATATGATTCATAAAACAATATTGTGAGAAGGAAAGTTGTTACTCCCCATATAGCAGAGACGCTGAGTTGCAGATGGGCACAACAAAAAGACTCTCACAATTAAAGCTTTCGGCCATTGGCGTTTGTCAACAATAGACACACATGTGCACACACAAACACTCACTCAAACACAACTCACACACACAATTGCAGTCTCAGGCAACTGAAATCACACTGCGAGCAGCAGTACCAGAGCATGATGGGAGTGGTGACTGGGTGGGAGTAAGGGATAGTCTGGTGGGGGTCGCAGACAGTGAAGTGCTGCAGATTAGACATTGGGCAGGGGAGGTGGGCAGGGGGGGGGGGGGGGGTAGTGGAAACGGAGAGAAATAAAAAGACTGTGTGTGGTGGTGTGATAATGGCTGTGTAGTGCTGGAATGGGAACAGGGAAGGGGCTGGATGGGTGAGGACAGTGACTAACGAAGGTTGAGGCCAGGAGGGTTACAGGATTGTAGGATGTATTGCAGGGAAAGTTCCCACCTGCACAATTCAGAAAAGCTGGTGTTGGTGGGAAGGATCCATATGGCACAGGCTGTGAAGCAGTCATTGTACTGAAGGGTATCATGTTTGGCAGCATGTTCAGCAACAGGGTGGTCCACTTGTTTCTTGGGCACAGTTTGTCGGTGGCCATTGATGCAGACAGACAGCGTGTTGGTTGCCATGTCTACATAGAATGCAGCATAGTGGTTGCAGCTTAGTTTGTAGACCACGTGACTGGTTTCACGGGTAGCCCTGCCTTTGATGGGATAGATCATGTTAGTAAGCGGACTGGAGTAAGTGGTGGTGGGAGGATGTACGGGAGAAGTCTTCCATCTAGGTTGCAGTTCACTGCTCCAGCCAACCGTGATCCATCCCCACTGCTCCCAGACCACCCCCTGTTTACTTTCCTGAATTTCTTAACTTCGAACCTTGCCTCACCATCATTCCCCAAATCCCTCAACATGCAAACTAACCTTACATCTGCAGAAAGAACCTCAGTCCACCATCTAAAAACTGATCCCAACCTTATAATCCTACCTGTGGAAAAAGGCTGCACCACTGTTGTTTTGAACCACAAGGATTACCTGGTGGAAGGACTTCAGCAGCTGTCAGATATTTCCACCTACAAACCTTGCCGCAGTGACCCCATTCCAGTAATCCAGCAGGATCTCCAGTCACTACTCAAATCCTTAGGCCCATCCCAGAATCTCTCCCCGGAGTCCATATCTCTACTCGACCCTATGACTCCCTGCACTCCTACCTTCTACATGCTTCCTAAAGTCCATAAACCTAACCACCCAGGATGCCCCATTGTGGCCAGTTGGTGTGCTCCCACTGAGAGAATCTCTGCTCTGACAGACCAACACCTTCAAGTTATTACCCGGAACCTACCCTACTATATAAAAGATACCAACCATTTCCTCCACCGACTCTCCACAGTTCCTGTCCCTTTACCACACAGTGCCCCGCTCGTCACTATCGATGCCACCTCCCTGTACACTAACATTCTTAATGCCCGTGGCCTTACCTTTCCCAATGCCTGACTGATTCCAAACCAACAACCTCCTTTTCAGTCTCCATGACCAACCATATCCTTACCCACAATTACTTCTCCTTTGAAGGCATCAAATCTGTGGTATGGCTATGGGCACCCGCATGTCACCATCCTATGCCAACCTACTCAAGGGCCATCTAGAAAAATCCTTCCTAAAAACCCAGAATCCTAAACCTCTCACCTGGTCCACATTCATTATTGACATCTTTGCTATCTGGATCGAAGGTGAGAACAACCTATCCACATTCCTCCAGAACCTCAACAACTTCTCCCCCATCTGCTTCACCTGGTCCTACTCAACCCAACAAGCCACCTTCCTAGATGTTGACTTCCAAGATGGCTACATCAGTACCTCCCATCCACATCAAACCTACTAACCACCAGCAATACCTTCACTTCCACAGCTGCCACCCATTCCATACCAAGGAGTCCCTTCCATACGGCCTAGCCATCTGTGGTTGTCACATCTGCAGTGTTGAGCAGTCCCTCTTGAAATATACCGAGGGTCTCACTGAAGCCTTCACTGGCCGTAATTATCCTCCCAACCCTATAAAAAAAAAAAAAAAAAAAAAAAAAAAAAAAAAAAAAAAAAAAAAAAAAAAAAATCTCTCTTGCCTTACCCTTCCCGTCTCCCATCACCTCCCAATGGCCCACCGTCTGGTCAAAGAGGAGAATTCCCCTCGTAACTCAGTAACACCCAGGACTGGAGCAACTGAATTACATTCTCTGCCAGGGTTATGATTACCTCTTGTTGTGCTCTGAAATGAGACATGTCTTGCCCACTATCCTTTCTACCCCTTCCACAGCAATATTCCGCCGTCCACCGAACCTGTACAATATACTCATCCATCCTTACACAACCCTTGCTCCCAATCCCTTACCTCACGGCTCATACTCCTGTAATAGACCTAGTTGCAAGACCTGTCCCATACATCCTCCCACCACCACCTAGCCCAGTGCGGTCACTAACATCACCTATCCCACCAAAGGCAGGGCTACCTGTGAAACTAGTCATGTGGTCTTCAAGCAAGCTGCAACCACTGTGCTGCATTCTATGTAGGCATTACAACCAACAAGCTGTCTGTCTGCATGAATGGCCACTGACAAACGGTGGTCAAGAAACAAGTGGACCACCCTGTTACTGAATATGCTGCCAAACATGGTAATTTCAATGACTGCTTCACAGCCTGAGCCATGCGGATCCTTCCCACCAAAACCAGTTTTCCTGAATTGCGCAGGTGGGAACTTTCCCTGCAGTACATCCTACGTTCCCATAACCCTCCTGACCTCAACCTTCATTAATCACTGTTCTCACCCATCCAACCCCTTCCCTGTTTCCATTCCAGCACTGCACAGCCATCATTCCACCACCACACCCAATCTTTTTATTTCTCTCCTTTCCTGCTACTTCCTCCCCCCTCATCACCTCTCCCCTGCCCAACCTGGAGCACTTCACTGTCTGCCACTCCCACCATACTATCCCTCCCCCTCCCCATCCCAGACTACTCCTTACCCCCACCTGGTCACCACTTCCATCATGCTCTGGTGCTGCTGCTTGCAGTGTGGTTTCAGTTGCCTGAGACTGCAGTTGTATGTGAGAGTTGCATTTGCGCGCGCACCTATCTGCAACTCAGCATCTCCGCTATATGGTGAGAAGCAACTTTCCTTCTCATAACATTGTTACATACCATCCTCGATTTTCCATTGTTTGATTATCCATAAAACAAATGCACAAGAATAATTTAATGTTTCTAATAGTAATGAAGGGGAGTTAATAATAATGTGTGTACAGTTGTCTGGGATAAATTAATGACCAAAATTTGGACACATCTACATCTATATTTACATCTATATGACTACTCTGCAATTCACAATTGACTGCCTCACAGAGGATTCATCAAACCACCTTAAAGCTACTTTTCTGCTGTTCCACTCTTGAACATTGCCCAGGAAAAACAAACACTTAAATCTTTCTGTGTGAGCTCTGATTTCTTTATTTTATTACGATGATCATTACTCACCATGTAGGTGGGCACCAATAAAATATTTTCACACTCTTAGGAGAAAGCTAATGATTGAAATTTCATGAAAAGATCCTGCTGCAACATAAAACACCTTTGTTTTGTTGACTTCCATCCCAGTTTGTCTATCACATCCGTGGCATTCTCTCCACTACTTCGTGATAATGCAAGATGAGCCACGCTTCTTTGAACTTTTTTGATCTTCTCCATCATTCCTATCTTATGTGGATCCCACACCACACAGCAGTACTCCAGAAGAGGCCAGACAAATGTAGTGTAAGCAGGGTCTTTAGTAAACCTGTGTTGCCAGTAAATCACAGTCTTTGGTTTGCTTTCCCACTATATTATCTATGAGATCATTCCAATTTAAGTTAACCATAATCTTAATCCCCCCTAAGTATTTAGTTGAGTTTACAGCCATTAGATTTATTTTATTTATTGTGAAATTGAAATATAGTGGCTTCTTCATAGTGCTTATGTAGCTGACCTCACACTTTTCATGATTCAGATTCAACTGCCACTTTTTACACCATACAAATAGCTTGTTTAAAACATATTGCAGTTTGTTTTGATCATCTGATTATATTATATGATGTTAAATGACAGCATCATCTGAAGAAAATCTAAGAAGACTCCTTAGATTGTTTTGGAAATCATTATGGATTTATGTTTTCCAGATCAAAAGGAGAAATTATATGTCAATTTACACAGAAAGCAGCACAAATGCAAAAAATTATGGATGGACTGATACTCATTGAACAATCAGAAGTGATGGACAATAATTATGGTGAACAACAAACAATTTATGACTTGATCAACAAGGGCAGTGTATGCAGACATAGCAAGTTAAGTAGCAATTTTATTTTCATTTTAAGTTTCGTCTCGTTTGTGTGTGGTCCACAGGTTCAAAATGAAGACAGGTTAAAAGAAACAGGACAATCAGTTAAACTACACAACATCTCACAATTTTGAGTCAAGACAGAGAAAGAATAGAGAGTGAAGTTCATAAATTTGTAAATAAAACTGGAATCATAAATCAACAACCTTAACTGTGACCTTCAGCAAAATTGAAATTAATATTGAAGACAATATAGGAAATTTGAATCTTTAAATGACTCTGTTGTGGAATATATTAATATTACGAGTGAAGGCAACAATGTTGTTTATGCAATAGATGATCCTGTTGTAAAATATGAAGCATTGCATGATCTGGCCAAGAGAAATGAAATTTCAACATTAGTTGCTAAAAATCATTTTAAATCTATTACTTGCAAATTATCTGTGTGGAGAGAAGTGTCTGAAATTATCAAATTATTTATTTGTAGTCAGTTGCAGATGAACTGGTGGACAATGTACCGAACTGAATTTTGTGGTCAGATTAAAATCAGTGGCTATTTGTTTGTAGTAACACTGCACCCAAATTTGATTCAAAATCTTCCTATTTTAACTCAGGTGTGTGAGCTCCTAATATCTCATTATTAGTAAAAGATGAAAAGACCATATGTAGCATGTTGATGGAGTTGAACAGTTATGAAAAATATGGTATGAACTCTAATGTGGAAAAAATAAAAGATTTTGTGACTTCAAGGAAACTGAAGAAGACGGATGAGAGTTTAGTTGTTTTTGTTTACAGAAGAGCCATCAGTAGTTCACTCTGCCTATTAATTTATATCTTCACTAATGTCACATTCCTGAAGGTCCTCTTCATTATGGGTTGTATGAAACATGATGTATGGATGAATGAAGGAATAAATGAGACGGCATTTCATATGCGCAGAACAGTCATGGGACATCGTGTAGATGCATAAACAGATGTACCAGTCTCAGAGGAGACACCTTTCTTTCCCCTTTGAATCAGTAGTGAAGGAAAGAATTAGTAAGATAAAAAGCCACAAGAGCCAGATGAGTACATTTTAGATTTAGGTATGTCGTACCAAAACATCGACATAAACATTGATTCTGAGGAACAGGGATGACAGAGGGAATTAACCAAAATATTCAAAGGAACTATCCTGATTCACACCTTAAGTAGTGTAGAGGCACCAAAGGATGAGAGCTCGTTTCATGCTAAGTGTTACAAAAGCATTAAAAGTATATAGTCAGCAAATAGAAGGTGATTTTGCTAAATGGGGAAAAACTGTACAAAACAATCTCTGAAAGGGTAAGGAATAAAAAAGATCGTATGGACATACAGCCAGAGATGTGTTCCAATGGAAGTACACCCACTTGAAGGTGGAGATAAAATGACTTTAGGAGTGATCCATTGTCAGCACCAGGCAGTGACCCAAAAGCATGAGGTAAAGCAGATGACTGAATGGAACATTCTTCACAACAACTGCTACTATCCATACCACAAACAATGTGTGTAGGCCTTGTTACCTACAGACTTGGCTCTGTGATGACGGTTTTGGCACTGGTTCACTGCACAGGTCACGATGGTGCTGGGATTTCTGTCATCCGTCCTATTCGCAGATAAGACTATCTTTATAAGTGACGGTATCATCGACCTTCACAATACCCACCTGTGACCTATGGAGAACCCCTTGGTATGATGCCAGTGAACCATCAACACTGATCCACTCTCAGTGCACAGACAGGGATTATTGGCAACCACCTCATAGGAGCAGTCATCATCCTACAATACCTCATAGGCAAGGCATACAGGGGGGGACAGAAACACAGAAACATCAAAATACAATTCATTACCACACCTAATAAGCTGTAGAAAAACTGTTTACATTCAAAACTGCTGCTTGTCATCTCACAGTGGATAAATATAGGTCCTGTATGGTATTCAATGGAATTGTATACCATTCTTCCCAGAAAAGAGTGGCAAGGAAGTAAATAACAGTTATGCACCCTTCTCTGAAAAACAGATCACAAAGGCTCAATAATATTGAGGTATCATGACTTTGGTGCCCAGGGGAGATGCAACAATTTATTCTCATGCTCACAAACCAGTTATGGACAATGTGAGCTGTGTGAATAGGGGCATTATCATTTTGGAACACAGCATCACCATTGGAGTACAAACATTTTATCATGAGATGGACCTGATCAACCAAAATGGGCACTTAATCATTAGCAGTAATGCAATCTTGCAGGATCCATGGAATACCACGATGTGGCTGCTCAAATTGTCACTGAATCTCAACCATGTTCAAGGACGTAAACTAGGCCAGAAGTTGGAGTCGTGAGCAGCAAAACTTATCTGACAAAGTGACTTTCTTCCATTGCTCCATAGGTCACGTTTTATGATTTTAGCACCATGTTTTCTTTTTACAGGCATTTGCATCACTGACAAGTGGTTTTGGAATTCCACCTTGCGCTGCAATTTCCCACTTATGGAGCTCTCTTCATGTCGTTTTGGCACTGAACAGGTTTGCAAGTGCAACATTCATCTCTGCAGTGACTTTTGCAGCTGTTATGTTCTTATTTTTTTTCACAATCCTCTTCAATGACTGCTCGCCACACTCACTCGACACAAATTTTCATCCATATTATGGCTTGACAGATCTTTTTCCATTTTCCTAGTTGTTGTTGTTGTGGTCTTCAGTCTTGAGACTGGTTTGATGCAGCTCTCCATGCTACTCTATCCTGTGCAAGCTTCTTCATCTCCCAGTACCTACTGCAACCTACATCCTTCTGAATCTGCTTAGTGTATTCATCTCTTGGTCTCCCTCTACGATTTTTACCCTCCACGCTGCCCTCCAATGCTAAATTTGTGATCCCTTGATGCCTCAAAACATGTCCTACCAACCGATCCCTTCTTCTAGTCAAGTTGTGCCACAAACTTCTCTTCTCCCCAGTCCTATTCAATACCTCCTCATTAGTTACATGATCTACCCACCTTATCTTCAGCATTCTTCTGTAGCACCACATTTCAAAAGCTTCTATTCTCTTCTTGTCCAAACTAGTTATCGTCCATGTTTCACTTCCATACATGGCTACACTCCATACAAATACTTTCAGAAACGACTTCCTGACACTTAAATCTATACTCGACGTTAACAAATTTCTCTTCTTCAGAAACGATTTCCTTGCCGTTGCCAGTCTACATTTTATATCCTCTCTACTTCGACCATCATCAGTTATTTTACTCCCTAAATAGCAAAACTCCTTTACTAATTTAAGTGTCTCATTTCCTAATTTAATTCCCTCAGCATCACCCGATTTAATTTGACTACACTCCATTATCCTCGTTTTGCTTTTGTTGATGTTCATCTTATATCCTCCTTTCAAGACACTGTCCATTCCGTTCAACTGCTCTTCCAAGTCTTTTGCTGTCTCTGACAGAATTACAATGTCATTGGCGAACCTCAAAGTTTTTACTTCTTCTCCATGAATTTTAATGCCTACTCCGAATTTTTCTTTTGTTTCCTTTACTGCTTGCTCAATATACACATTGAATAACATCAGGGAGAGGCTACAACCCTGTCTCACTCCCTTCCCAACCACTGCTTCCCTTTCATGCCCCTCGACTCTTATAACTGCCACCTGGTTTCTGTACAAATTGTAAATAGCCTTTCGCTCCCTGTATTTTACCCCTGCCACCTTCAGAATTTGAAAGAGAGTATTCCAGTTAACATTGTCAAAAGCTTTCTCTAAGTCTACAAATGCTAGAAATGTAGGTTTGCCTTTTCTTAATCTTTCTTCTAAGATAAGTCATAAGGTTAGTATTGCCTCACGAGTTCCAATATTTCTACGGAATCCAAACTGATCTTCCCCGAGGTCTGCTTCTACCAGTTTTTCCATTCGTCTGTAAAGAATTCACGTTAGTATTTTGCAGCTGTGACTTATTAAACTGATAGTTCGGTAATTTTCACATCTGTCAACACCTGCTTTCTTTGGGATTGGAATTATTATATTCTTGAAGTCTGAGGGTATTTCACCTGTCTCATACATCTTGCTCACCAGATGGTAGAGTTTTGTCATGACTGGCTCTCCCAAGGCCATCAGTAGTTCTAATGGAATGTTGTCTACTCCCGGGGCCTTGTTTCGACTCAGGTCTTTCAGTGCTCTGTCAAACTCTTCACGCAGTATTTTATCTCCCATTTCATCTTCATCTACATCCTCTTCCATTTCCATAATATTGTCCTCAAGTACATTGCCCTTGTATAAACCCTCTATATACTCCTTCCACCTTTCTGCCTTCCCTTCTTTGCTTAGAACTGGGTTGCCATCTGAGCTCTTGATATTCATACAAGTGGTTCTCTTCTCTCCAAAGGTCTCTTTAATTTTCCTGTAGGCAGTATCTATCTTACCCCTAGTGAGATAAGCCTCTACATCCTTACATTTGTTCTCTAGCCATCCCTGCTTAGCCATTTTGCACTTCCTGTCAATCTCATTTTTGAGACGTTTGTACTCCTTTTTGCCTGCTTCATTTACTGCATTTTTATATTTTCTCCTTTCATCAATTAAATTCAATATTTCTTCTGTTACCCAAGGATTTCTATTAGCCCTCGTCTTTTTACCTACTTGATCGTCTGCTGCCTTCACTACTTCATCCCTCAGAGCTACCTATTCTTCTTCTACTGTATTTCTTTCCCCCATTCCTGTCAATTGTTCTCTTATGCTCTCCCTGAAACTCTCTACAACCTCCGGTTTGCCTAGTATGCAGCATAAATCTTTGATATGGTTCCTTTTGAAACAACAAGCACTTTGGCTACCTTGGTTATGGATGCACCCACCATAAGAGCACCAACAATTTGCAACATTTGAATTCACTAAGCTCCAACGCAATGCACTCATAGCTACATAGAACACTGTTCTGACCGTGACTGACACTTGCAATGTATTGTAGACATTGCGGAGGTGCTATTCATATTCGAATACAACAGTGCAGCCTGTAAGCATGACTAGCATCAACATTTATGCAAGCATGCATTTCTCATCATGTGCATTTCTCATCATGTTTCCATATTGTTGTCCACCCACTGTATCTGCACTTCCTGCAGATAACCTTGCCTCTGCTGCTGGAACATATGAAGGGTAACGTGGCTACTACATGATTGTGCTCCATCTCATTGCCCTCTTGAGTGTGGAGTTAAAATTCTAGTACAGACAGAACATTCCCATTTGCGTGGTGTGTTGTCATATTCCCACTTGCCTGGTGTGTTCTCAGGTATGCTTTCAAACATTGAAATCTACACTGTCAATGATCTTTTGTCTGCACCTTCAAGTGAATGTACCTCCATTTGAATGCATTTCTGGCCATATATCCGTTTCATCTTTTTTGCTCTTTATGCTCTCAAAGATCATTTCCTACAGTTTCTCCCCATTCAGCAAAATCACTCTGTGTTGTGGATTTTACTACCGAAACTCATTTCACTGGGTGTCTGTGTCATATGTGTGTTCATTCTTTGAACTCAACTGTGAAAGTGCTATGGCAACTGATGAAATGTAAGCTAATAAAAAGTCGCCAGGTTTATCTAATTCATGCTTGGATATTGTGTCTCAAATATGTAATACATGGTGGCACAACAAGACAGAGAAACAAAATACAGCAATAATCAAGATCAGAAAATTACTCAACTTATACAAAATTTTTGTGCACACAATCAAAACATAAAATCATGGAGCACAGAGATTGAAAACTGCCTGAATCTGTTCAACACTGGTTGTAAAAGAGAATGGCCTTGTTGGCCCACACAGTTTCAACAATTTTGAGAAACTTTACAAGTTAATTCAAGCCCTAGGTTCAACAGATATGTTTGTGAATATATTGTATATGGCCACAAACCAAAGATGTATTTCTAGCTTTTGATCTAATGGAAGAACAATGCACAGAATTCACATTACTGGTAAAAGCTTTTCATAATCATTTTGCATTGAAAAGGAATGTGATCTACTAGTGCTCAATGATCAACTAATGATTTCAATGTGTGGGAGAATCCACACATGAATTCATGATTGTATTGTAAAGCCTTGCTGAATATTGTGACTTTTGGGCATTGAAATATGACCTTATCTGAAAAGAAATATTGTAACCATATGTGACTGGAAAATTACTGAAGCACTACCACTATCTAATGACTGAAGACTGTGATTACCTATTTCTCTTGTGAAACAAAGTGAGTAAGTGAAAACACAGCTGACTCAAATTCTGTCTGAATATTGAAAAATGGAAATTAAGCCATGTAGTGTCCAGACAAGACAAAAAGAGTGAATCTTCAGACAGAAATTCCAGAAGAGTAACAAATGTCACAAATTTAAGTTAATAAAAAGCTGTCATGTTTATGTAACTCATGACTGAATGTTCTTTCTAAAGTGTGTAATACAGTGTAGGTCTCATCAACAGTGTAGACAGTATTGCAAAATGATTAAATGGCTATAACACTGTATACCCAAAGACTACAAATACTAGGTAAGAAATGTTGATACCACAATCAACAAAACAAAGTGAAGAAACATCACATGCATTGAAAATTGTGAAAATGTGACATGTAGAGGGCATGGAAAATGATGTACCCCTTATTAAGAACAGTCTCTCCAAATCCACCTTTAAGAACAAACATGCAGTTACTTATAATGAAATACTACCTGAAACAAGGTGCACAATTACACAATCTGAACTTGCTATAAATGAAAAGAAATGTAAAATTGTGCTTTTCATCAAGTACAGGTAAGTATTATTCTATGAGTGCAATACCAATTGGAGGCCGTCAGGTTATACAATTCCTGGGTGTTAATGATCTGAATGTATGTGAGACTGAATGATCAAATAGCCTCAGTCATAGGCAAATCAGGCTGCAGACTTCAGTTCATAGATGGGATAATGGAGAAATACAGTTAGTCTATGAAGGAAATTTCTAACAGAACACTTGTGCATCCCACTTACATTATTGTTCAAGTGTGGGGGACCTCTACTTAACAGGGCTAACTGGGGATGTAAACATATTCAAAGAAGGTCAGTAGGAATGGCCAGGAGTTTGGTTGGCTCCCTGGAGAGTGTCACAGTAATACTAAAATAACCTGAATTGGCAGACGCTTAAAGGCAAGCACAGTTTACCTGAATTGGCAGGCGCTTAAAGGCTAGCACAGTTTCCCCGTGTGTGAGCATCTGGATGATGAGTAGGTACAGTTTTCTTGACGATAATTTCAATCTCTGCTGTATCTTCTGAGGCTGGTTCTGGCACCATCTCATCTTCTGGATGTGATGATCCTGTCTGAGCTGGCGCTGTGGCTGTGACTGTGTGTGTGATTTTGAAATTGTTTTCCCATTTTTCCATTTCCTTGGTCGAAGCTGGTTGCATGGCAATTGGTTTTCTTGCAACGTCATCTTCTTTTTGTATTAATTTTGCTAGCATTTTGCAAACATATGACTTGCCAGCACTATTACAATGTAGTCCATGTTTCGTAAACAAATCTCTTGCATCAGGAAGATCAAAAAATGTTACATTTTGTTGGGACTTGCATATTTTGTAGAACTGTCTGTTTACTTTTGCAAGCTCCAGATTTACGATGGAATTGTCTTGCAGGTCGTATCTGTGAGGCAAGCTAGTAACTATGATGTTCGGAACTTTCAGGTCAAGTAATGTATTTTTTAAACACTGTGTCGCATGTTTACCCTCATTTCTGTATACATCATTACTTCCACCCATGATTATGACGGCATCATTCTTAGATAGCTCATTAAGTGAGTTGCTGCTCTTAATTATCTCAGTCAAAGGTGCACTGGGTTTCGTCATACCTGTTGCCGTGAATAACGTACTGTATTCATTTATTTTTTTGGCAATTTTCTTGGCGTGGCTGTCACCAAGTACAACGCTCGTCGTTTGATGTTCACTGGTTTATTTTTCATATTAGATGTTTTCTTGACTGTGCACTCGATTGGAAGTTTTATCACTGATTTTTGTTCGTCATTGTTCATTGTCTTATCACAATCTTCGTCTAGTGCTGTGAATTTATTTGATAGCGGTATTGCCGGAACTGTACTCACTGTTTGTTTATTTGTTTCTTTTTTCGGCATACACCACGTTTTTTTGCGCAGAACAACGGTTAACAACACTGTCTTGTGCTAGACGATGATCTCGCTCTATCTCTTTGTATTTCGTTTCCAGTTCTTGATATTTCTGCCGAAGTTCTTCATATTTCGTATTTATAGTCATTAAATTGTCTGTAAGCACACATACTTCAAGTCTGAGTAATTTGTAGTTCAGTACTAAACATTCACTTGCATAAAGACATTCTGGTTTTACTACTCTATTGTAGTGCTGTATCTTCAAATTTTTAGACAGACACCTTTTGTTGTAGACATTCCTAGTTATTCCATAAGCTCTCTCCATTTTATGTACTCTTCCTTGTACAGCAAAGTTTTCTAAGTCATTTTCTTGGATAATTTCTCCCAAATATTTAAATTTATTTACTCTCTTTATCTGGCCATATCTGCTGCAAGGGATTCCAGAGCATTTTTTATATTTGTCATTAATTTTGTTTTTTCTACAGATATTCTTAAACCTGCTTTATTGGCTATTTCTTCTAAGAGACTGATTTGTAATCCAGCATTTGTTAGGTTTTCAGAAAGAATGGCAAAATCATCTGCAAATGCTAAACAGTGAATTTTCAATACCTTTGTTTTTGGTTCCCAATCTGATTGGTGATAGCTTCTGTTCTTTTAGTTTTTGTTTCCATTCTCTTACTATTTTCTCTAGTATGCAGTTAAAGAGTACTGGAGACAGGTCATCACCTTGCCTTACACCTGTTTTTATGTTGAATGGCTTCGATATTTCACCCCAAAACTTTACTTTTGATTTGGTGTCTGTGAGCATTTCATGAATATGGTTTGCTAATTTAGATTTGTTTCTTTTTCTTTTTTGTTTATTTTTCTTTTTCCATTGTCAGGAATGTATTATGTAAGATGATGTGATTTCTAAAGTTCTGTCTTATCTATTGACTGAGTTTAAATCTATGACACACTATGTTTGGAGGTTAATACTACTGTACGTTTTGTAACAGATTTGTGCTTTATCGCTTTACTAGTTCATTTTTTCATTACATTTAGCTCTGTTTATTAAAGTTTCATATGTGAACACTTTTTAATTCTGTCTGACGTAAATCCTGTATACTTGCTTTTGCAATTTAAATAGGGAGAGTATATGCCATGTGGTGTGAGGAAGGGATTGAGCATCATATTTAGTACACAAAACAATGTTTCATGATTTGGTGTGAATGGTAGACAGGAAGTTACCTATCTGTTGGCCCATGTGATAAGAAATCTGTGGAGGAAACTGAAAAATGTGGATGGATCCACTCCCACTTTCCTGTATGGCTGCACCAATGGTGGTGCAGCCAACTTAAAAGAGATCATAGGTGATGGGTAATGTACTCAAGCATCTGTCAACTACATCAGTGAAGACAAATGCCTTGCCAATATGCTGCCGATATGGTTGCACTATTGGTCGGAAGATGGCATTCACATATCGTACAGCCGTTTCGTAGCCTTCCATGGCCACCAGCAGCGTATGCCGGCCCCACATAATGCCACCCCAAAACATCAAGGAACCCCCACCCTGCTGTACTCACTGGACAGTGTGCCTAAGGCATTCAGCCTGATTGGGTTGTCTCCAAACACGTCTCCAATGATTGTCTGGTTGAAGGCATATGCGACACTCATTGGTGAAGAGAACGTGATGCCAACCCTGAGCAGTCCATTTGGCATGTTGTTGGGCCCATCTGTACAGCTCTGCATGGTATCATGGTTGCAAAGATGGACCTCGCCATGGACGTCAGAAGTGAAGTTGCACATCATGCAGCCTATTGCGCACAGTTTGAGTCATAACATGACATCCTGTGGCTGCATGAAAAGCATTATTCAACATGGTGGCATTGCTGTCAGGGTTCCTCCAAGCCATAATCCATAGGTAGTGGTCATCCAATGCAGAGTAGCCCTTGGGCGGCCTGAGCGAGGCATGTCATTGACAGTTCCTGTCTCTCTGTATCTCTTCCATGTCTGAACAACATCGCTTTGGTTTGCTCCGAGATGCCTGGACACTTCTCTTGTTGAGAGCCCTTCCTGGCACAAAGTAACAATGCAGACATTATCTAATCATGGTATTGACTGTCTAGGCATGGTTGAACTACAAACAGCACGAGGCGTTTACCTTCTTCCTGGTGGAATGACTGGAACTGATCAGCTGTCAGACCCCCCTCCGTCTAATAGGCGCTGCTCATGCATGGTTGTTTACATCTTTGGGTGGGTTTCATGACATCTCTGAACAGTCAAAGGGACTGTGTCTGTGATACAATATCGACAGGCAACATCTACCTTCAGGAGTTCTGGGAACCGGGGTGATGCAAAACATTTTTTGATGCATGTATTTAGTTCCTTTTCTGAGTCTGTCACTGGCAAATCTGATACACTGAACATGAGTACCATTAAGTTTGATTCCATTATATTATCAATATGTTAGCAAAATTAAATACAATTACACAAGGAAATGACCACCATGGCCAATTGTGAAAGATATTTCAGAGAGAGATAATGGAATGCTGGAAAAAGTGGAGAAATTGTAATGTAACATAATTCCATGATGATTAGAAAAATTTACTTCAGTTCCATAAAAAATAAATGAAATATATGCTTAGGTACACAATGAAAACAAAACAGTGAAATTACTTGGACTAATCATAGACCAAAAGCTCTCATGGGAAGGACACACCAATTATCTATGTAGTAAACAAGCACGAGTACTTTTCTTATTGTATAAATTAAGAAACAGTGTGAGCAAGGAATTGCTACTCCACCCATACTATGCTTTTTTTCATTCGCAACTGCAATATGGAATATTGCTTTGGGGTAACTCCCCAGGGGCTGAATGTATTTTCAGATGGCAGAAGAAAGCAATCAGGTGCATGGAAGGGTTAGCACCCAGGGTCCTGCAGAAATTATTTTAAATCTCTTGGCGTAATGACAGTGCCAAGAATGTACATATATAACTGTCTAATATATGCCAGAGAAAATCTGAAAAAATTGAACATGAGATGTGATGTGCATGCACACAGTACAAGAAACAGTAACCTGCTGGACTTGCCTTCCACAAGACTTGCTGTAGTCCATAATAACTATAAGTAATTAAGCATAAAATTTTTCAATACATTACCATGCTCAGCTCATACAGTACCACTAAATAAATATAAGAATCTATTGCAAACCTGGCTAAAAAACAACGAATTCTATACAACTGAAGAATTCTTAGAAACTAATCATCAAAATGTATGTTTTACCTAAGTTATGAAGAAAATGTTTTGATATTATATAAGCTAGTTATTTACTGTGATTCTTTTCTTATGTGTGTATTTAATTATTGTATAAAACATTGTTTTACATAATGCTGAAGAAAAGGTCTTCAGTTCCTTTTCTCCCCTTTCTGTAACTATTTGAATTTTGCACTGAAACTAAAATCCTCTGTAAACATTGACGAAGCCAATTGTATGAAAAATACTGAAAGGCTAATAAAAATATTCTATTCTAATAAAAAAAAATTCTATTCTTAAAACTGTTATACAAAGAGCATGCCCACAGAGAAGGTCAAGATCTTGAATGAAAAACTTGAACAATAGGGAAAAGGGACCTGCAGCTAGACAACAAAATGTGTGAGTTGGAAGTAATTTTAAACTGTAATCTTAAGGAGGTTTCTGCGCTGTGTATCAGTGAGTACTGGCTTCGGGACACTCAGATTTGTGCAGAAAATATACCAGACTTTGACTTAATAGGTAGCTTCTGCATGGAAACTGATAAATGTGGAGGTGTATGCATCTATGCATACACCTCCACATTTATCAGTTTCCATGCAGAAGATACCTATTAAGTCAAAGTCTGGTATATTTGCTGCACAAATCTGAGTGTCCCGAAGCCAGTACTCACTGATACACAGCGCATCTATGCTTCCCCCATGAACCATGGACCTTGCCGTTGGTGGGGAGGCTTCCGTGCCTCAGCGATACAGATGGCCCGTACCGTAGGTGCAACCACAACGGAGGGGTATCTGTTGAGAGGCCAGACAAACATGTGGTTCCTGAAGAGGGGCAGCAGCCTTTTCAGTAGTTGCAGGGGCAACAGTCTGGATGATTGACTGATCTGGCCTTGTAACATTAACCAAAACGGCCTTGTTGTGCTGGTACTGCGAACGGCTGAAAGCAAGGGGAAACTACAGCCGTAATTTTTCCCGAGGACATGCAGCTTTACTGTATGATTAAATGATGATGGCGTCCTCTTGGGTAAAATATTCCGGAGGTAAAATAGTCCCCCATTTGGATCTCCGGGCGGGGACTACTCAAGAGGACGTCGTTATCAGGAGAAAGAAAACTGGCATTCTACGGATCGGAGCGTGGAATGTCAGATCCCTTAATCGGGCAGGTAGGTTAGAAAATTTAAAAAGGGAAATGGATAGGTTAAAGTTAGATATAGTGGGAATTAGTGAAGATCGGTGGCAGGAGGAACAAGACTTTTGGTCAGGTGATTACAGGGTTATAAATACAAAATCAAATAGGGGTAATGCAGGAGTAGGTTTAATAATGAATAAAAAAATAGGAGTGCGGGTTAGCTACTACAAACAGCATAGTGAACGCATTATTGTGGCCAAGATAGACACAAAGCCCATGCCTACTACAGTAGTACAAGTTTATATGCCAACTAGCTCGGCAGATGATGAAGAAATTCATAAAATGTATGACGAGATAAAAGAAATTATTCAGGTAAGAAGGGAGACGAAAATTTAATAGTCATGGGTGACCGGAATTCGTCAGTAGGAAAAGGGAGAGAAGGAAACATAGTAGGTGAATATGGATTGGGGGGAAGAAATGAAAGAGGAAGCCGCCTTGTAGAATTTTGCACAGAGCATAACTTAATCATAGCTAACACTTGGTTCAAGAATCATAAAAGAAGGTTGTATATCTGGAAGAATCGTGGAGATACTAATAGGTATCAGATAGATTATATAATGGTAAGACAGAGATTTAGGAACCAGGTTTTAAATTGTAAGACATTTCCAGGGCAGATGTGGATTCTGACCACAATCTATTGGTTATGAACTGCAGATTGAAACTGAAGAAACTGCAAAAAGGTGGGAATTTAAGGAGATGGGACCTGGATAAACTGAAAGAACCAGAGGCTGTACAGAGTTTCAGTGAGAGCATAAGGGAACAATTGACAGGAATGGGGGAAAGAAATACAGTAGAAGAAGAATGGGTAGCTCTGAGGGATGAAGTAGTGAAGGCAGCAGAGGATCAAGTAGGTAAAAAGATGAGGGCTAATAGAAATCCTTGGGTAACAGAAGAAATATTGAATTTAATTGATGAAAGGAGAAAATATAAAAATGCAGTAAATGAAGCAGGCAAAAAGGAGTACAAACGTCTCAAAAATGAGATTGACAGGAAGTGCAAAATGGCTAAGCAGGGATGGCTAGAGGACAAATGTAAGGATGTAGAGGCTTGTCTCACTAGGGGTAAGATAGATACTGCCTACAGGAAAATTAAAGAGACCTTTGGAGCGAAGAAAACCACTTGTATGAATATCAAGAGCTCAGATGGCAACCCAGTTCTAAGCAAAGAAGGGAAGGCAGAAAGGTGGAAGGAGTATATAGAGGGTTTATACAAGGGCAATGTACTTGAGGACAATATTATGGATATGGAAGAGGATGTAGATGAAGATGAAATGGGAGATAAGATACTGCGTGAAGAGTTTGACAGAGCACTGAAAGACCTGAGTCGAAACAAGGCTCCGGGAGTAGACAACATTCCATTAGAACTACTGATGGCCTTGGGAGAGCCAGTCATGACAAAACTCTACCATCTGGTGAGCAAGATGTATGAGACAGGCGAAATACCCACAGACTTCAAGAAGAATATAATAATTCCAATCCCAAAGAAAGCAGGTGTTGACAGATGTGAAAATTACCGAACTATCAGTTTAATAAGTCACAGCTGCAAAATACTAACGCGAATTCTTTACAGACGAATGGAAAAACTGGTAGAAGCGGACCTCGGGGAAGATCAGTTTGGATTCCGTAGAAATGTTGGAACACATGAGGCAATACTAACCTTACGACTTATCTTAGAAGAAAGATTAAGAAAAGGCAAACCTACGTTTCTAGCATTTGTAGACTTAGAGAAAGCTTTTGACAACGTTAACTGGAATACTCTCTTTCAAATTCTGAAGGTGGCAGGGGTAAAATACAGGGAGCGAAAGGCTATTTACAATTTGTACAGAAACCAGATGGCAGTTATGAGAGTCGAGGGGCATGAAAGGGAAGCAGTGGTTGGGAAAGGAGTGAGACAGGGTTGTAGCCTCTCCCCGATGTTATTCAATCTGTATATTGAGCAAGCAGTAAAGGAAACAAAAGAAAAATTCGGAGTAAGTATTAAAATTCATGGAGAAGAAGTAAAAACTTTGAGGTTCGCCGATGACATTGTAATTCTGTCAGAGACAGCAAAGGACTTGGAAGAGCAGTTGAACGAAATGGACAGTGTCTTGAAAGGAGGATATAAGATGAACATCAACAAAAGCAAAACGAGGATAATGGAATGTAGTCAAATTAAATCGGGTGATGCTGAGGGGATTAGATTAGAAAAGGAGACACTTAAAGTAGTAAAGGAGTTTTGCTATTTAGGGAGTAAAATAACTGATGATGGTCGAAGTAGAGAGGATATAAAATGTAGACTGGCAATGGCAAGGAAATCGTTCCTGAAGAAGAGAAATTTGTTAACATCGAGTATAGGTTTAAGTGTCAGGAAGTCGTTTCTGAAAGTATTTGTATGGAGTGTAGCCATGTATGGAAGTGAAACATGGACGATAACCAGTTTGGACAAGAAGAGAATAGAAGCTTTTGAAATGTGGAGCTACAGAAGAATGCTGAAGATAAGGTGGGTAGATCGCGTAACTAATGAGGAGGTATTGAATAGGATTGGGGAGAAGAGAAGTTTGTGGCACAACTTGACTAGAAGAAGGGATCGGTTGGTAGGACATGTTTTGAGGCATCAAGGGATCACAAATTTAGCATTGGAGGGCAGCGTGGAGGGTAAAAATCGTAGAGGGAGACCAAGAGATCAATACACTAAGCAGATTCAGAAGGATGTAGGTTGCAATAGGTACTGGGAGATGAAGAAGCTTGCACAGGATAGAGTAGCATGGAGAGCTGCATCAAACCAGTCTCAGGACTGAAGACCACAACAACAACAACACATGCATCTATGTTAGAAGTAACGTTAAATCTAAAGAGGTAAAACTCAGCAAGGTGAAGTGTGCAGAAAAAGATTTTTAATGTTGTATTTTTGAACTTACAGACTGTCAAACTATAATTGCTTGCATCTGTAGGTCCATATCTGGTGACCTTATCCAATTCTTATATAATATAGATGATCTTTTAAATGAATTGAGAGGCAGGTCAAAATGCACAATAGTTCTTGGTGACTTTAACATTAATTTTAACAAAAGTAATAAAAACAAGGTAGAATTATTAAATGTTATTGACACATACAACATGCAACCTACTGTGTAGGAAATTACCAGATATGGGGTGGGTCTGAAACTACACTTGATCAGATATTTACCAACAAACATAGCTGGGAGTACAATATCAAAGTAACAGATACAGGCTCTTCTGACAATATGGCTTTAAAAATGATGATAAGGAATGAGAACAATAAGAAATGCATAATCACTGAAAAATATGTACAAAAAAGACTTATTAATACAAACAACATAAGGTTATTTAATAGTATGCTAAAAAAGCTGCAATGGGGCACAGAACAAACTGATGATGTAGACAAAAAGTATGACAGTTGTCTCACTGATTATAAATATTGCTATGGTGTAGTGTTCCCATTAAAAAGGATTAAAGTCAGTGAGAAGACAAACATGTGGGTAACACAAGGGATTAAAAAATCAGCACTCACCGTTAGAAACCTAAGAAAACATGCTAAAATAAATACAACAATAAAACTATATAGTATAGGCATATAGAAGGGCCTATAGGAAAGTTTTACAGGCAGCAAAAAGGCCAAGCAATGATTCATACATAACAAGGGAAGCAATAAATCAAAATCGATTTGGAAGGTTATAAACAATAGCATAGGAAAATGTAAAACCAAGACCCATGATTTCAAAACTAAAAGTGAGGGTTAAGTGATGGAAGATGCACAACAGATAGCCAATATATTCAATGAACATTATGTGAATATAACAATCCTGGGAGCGGAAAGACTTACCTTAGGGGGAAAAAAGGACGGGTATACACTCGCACACACACGAGTGTATACCAGTCCTTTTTTCCCCCTAAGGTAAGTCTTTCTGCTCCCGGGATTGGAATGACTCCTTACCCTCTCCCTTAAAACCCACATCCTTTCGTCTTTCCCTCTCCTTCCCTCCTTCCTGATGAGGCAACAGTTTGTTGCGAAAGCTTGAATTTTGTGTGTATGTTTGTGTTTGTTTGTGTGTCTGTCAACCTGCCAGCACTTTCATTTGGTAAGTCACATCATCTTTGTTTTTAGATATACATATATTTTTAGATAGATGGTCTTCCATCATACGAGTGTACTAAATCTAGAAACTCATCTATTGAATATACAGGATTGTTTAGGAGCCATAATTTTAATTTCATTTTTAGTTTTGTAATGGGAAATTTGGCGATATTAGGATGGAAGCAATTCAGTAGTTTTATGCATGCGTAGTGAGGGCTTTTCTCATAAAGTGTTGTTCTATGAGAGATGATGTGGGGTCTCTCTCTACCTCTAGTGTTGTGATTGTGTATTTCTGTATTAAGTGTTTTGTTACTATTTACTGCCATAATGATTATCTTCAGCACATACAGGTTATGAACAGTTGGTATTTTAAATTCTTTAAACAAATTTCTGCAGGACTCCCTGGCAAATTTCTTTCCCATAATTCTAAGTGCCTTCTTTTGTAAGGTAAGTACACTTTTCATATTACCTTTACTGCTGGATCCCCATACCTCTATCCCATAACTTAGATGGGATTCAAATAGTGCAAAATATATTTGCCTCAGAGTGGTGATGTTACTAAAAGGTGTCAGTTTTCTTAGGACATATATGGTAGTACATAGCTTTTTGCAAATATCATTCACATGATCAGACCAGTTTAACTCTGCATCTAGTGTCAGGCCAAGAAATTTGGTCGAGTATTGTTTTTTAATGTATTCGTCACCCATTAAGATTTTGTTTTCATGAGTTTTTTGCCTCACAAGATCAAATTCAATATAGACAGATTTATTTCTGTTTAATTTTAGTTTGTTTTCATTAAAATACTGTAGATTTAAGCCTGATGCAGTATTGGATTCCACTTCGAGCTATGAATAGCTTGGATTGCTGCATATTAACGTGGTATCATCTGCATATAAGATAGCTGTTGCATGGTTTGTTATGGACTGAATATCATTTACATAGATAATAAAAAGAAGTGGTCCTAATATTGACCCCTGTGGAATACCAAAATTTATGTCAGTGGTGTTTGATTTGCATGCTCCCTCTGTAGTGCCAATAGACAGAAACTGCTTCCTATTTATCAAGTAGGATCTCATCAGATTATGGGCTGTGCCTTGAATGCCATAGTTCCACAGTTTGTCCAGCAATATGGTCGTATCAACACAGTCAAATGCTTTTTGTAAGTCTAGAAAGATGCCACATACATGTTCTTTATTATCTATTGCTTGAGTGACACCTTCGATAAAGTTGGATGCTGCTGTAATGGTGGATAACCCCTTGACAAACCCATACTGCCCCTTAGAAATCACTTTTTTGCATACCAGGAAGTTCCAGATTCTTGTGTATATTACTTTCTCAAAGATTTTGGATATTATTGGAAGAACAGAAATGAGTCGAAAGTTTTCTACTAAATTCCTATTTCCTTTTTTAAAAATAGGCACAACTCGGGCAATTTTCAACTCATCTGGAAATAGACTATCTTCCATATGAGAATTGATAACTGTTGATAAAGGTGATGCAATTTTATGTATACATTTCTTAAGAGTGTCCAGACTAAGACCATCATATCCTGATGCATGGGAATTCTTTAAGCTACTCACTATTTTAATTATTTCTTCTTTACTTGTTGGCATCAAAAATATACTTCCTGACACTGGTGTTCCTCTGAATTTGTATTTATGATTTTTAAGCTGATTGTTTATGCTGGAGCCAACAGAAGCAAAGTAATTGTTAAATAGATCTGCTATCTTATTCTGATCAGTTTCTATTGTGCCGTTTATCATCAAGTGATTTTCAGTTGTATGTTTCCCAGATTTACCAATTTCTCTATTTACTAGTGACCATGATGTTTTGGAGATATTATTTGAGTTCTGAATGACACTTTCAAAATGTTTCTGTTTTTCTGAAATTAGGAGGTCTACATAGTATTTCTGATACTTTTTGAACTCTTATTTTAATTTTTTATTGCTCAAGTCATTTAACATAGCATACTCATACCATCTTAGTTTTTCTTTAGCTTCAGTGACTGAACTTGATATCCAGTTTCGGGTTACAGCATGTGACTGAATTCTCTTTTTTATTAATGGACATGCTTGATTAAGAATGTAGAATAGTTCACTTGAGAATTTGCCATAACTATGAAGTGTAGTTAGAACACTGTTCCAATCCACATTCCTTAGCATATTATTCAACTGAGTTATATTTTGGTCTGTATTCATCCTAATATATCTATAGCAACTGTGTGTAGGAACCTTTTTTATGTGCACACTTAGTTCTACTGCATGGTGGTCTGACAAAGCACTTATAATAACAGAACGTGTAAGATCGTAACGACGAATACCAGTGATTATGTTATCTATTGCAGACTGGCATGTTTCAGTCTCCCTGGTTGCAGTGTTTATCAGGTATCTTACATTATATTCATGCAGAGTATTCTTGAATAGTCTAGTGTGTAACTTATCTGCTAATACATTTATGTTGAAATCTCCTATAATTACTAACTTGTTCAGGTGTGATATAAAAACATTCTCTATCATGTCACAAAACTTTGTTAAGAAAACTTCGAAGTTTCCACCTGGCGGTCTATATAAACATATAACATCAATTTCATCATTTGGTATCTTTATACGTGCTGCACATAATTCAATTGTTCCTTCTAATGAATATTTACTTACATTTATAGAATTAAAATCAAATGTGCTCTTTACATACATTGATACACCCCCACCTCTGATAGTAGATCTGCAAAACTTATTAGCTAGTACCATGTTTAGAGGTTTAAAAAGTTCTAATTTGGCATCAGGTAGCCAGTGTTCACTAATACCAAGCACATCAGGCATAGTTTCATTTACAAACACGTCTAATTGTTCATATTTCTTGCTCAAGCCCTGTACATTCTGGTGGATTATTTTAAAGTTGCTAATACCTTGTTGTAGATTTCTCTGCTTTACCGACTTAAATAAGGTCAAATCTCTGTTTCTCTTGTGGGCTTCCTCTTCTTTCTGGTTTCCACTAAAAAATCATTTAGATGGGATGGAGGCACTGGCTTCCGTCTGCTGTCTGAAGTTTTTTTAGTCGACAGTATTCAGTATTCAGTTTATTCACCATTGACCACTTACAGCGGAATAGGTCTGAACATTAAATATACAATTAACAATAACTTTACAGTAAAGTTTTTACAATTTAATTCTTTTTCTTTTAGGAATATTCTTATATACTAATGTCAATGCTTATTTCAAAATATTCTGTTATCTTATAAAATGGGTGTTTGAGAAGCCAGTCATAAACCTTACGTTTGAAAATATTATTGGTCAGTGACCGAGCAGATGCTGGAAGTTTATTGAAGAGTTTTAAACTCATTATTTTGTGTGAGTTTGCAGTCTTTGTGAGTCTGTGTCTTGGTATGTCAAAGTCCAGTTTGCCTCTGGTGTTGTGGGGATGTATGTTCTCTCTGGTTTCGAACTCATTTAAGTTGCTTTTGACATAAAGCAGTGCTGTGTAGATGTATAGATTCACCACAGTTAATATCATGTGCTTGATAAAGAGGGGACGGCAGTGTTCCTTGGGCTTAGCTTTGCTTATTATTCTGATTACTTTTTTTTGAATTTTCAGTATTTCACTGACAAAGCAAGAATGTCCCCATAACAATATGCCGTAGGAAATGTGTGACTGAAAGAGGCCAAAATATACCACCTTTAGATACTCATTAGTGACTACACCTGTCAGTCTCCAGATGAGATAACACACTCTTGCTATTCTCTTGCAGATATGGCTAATGTGTTCCTCCCAGTTTAATTTTGAGTCAATGTGGAATCCCAACAATTTTATTGATTTGCTTTCAACAGCTGTAGTTAAACCCAGAATTAGTTCTTGTGTTTTATCAGGATTACACAGGAGTTCATTAGAAGAAAACCAATTCATTACTAGTTCTAGTTTTTCCTGTGTTGCCTGATGCAGTTCTGTTGTGTCATGGTGTGTATTGAGCAACGTTGTATCATCAGCATAACACACAACTGAATTTGCTCCTACGTGGTAAGGTAAGTCATTAATTGCAATGATAAATAGAAAAGGACCTAGGACCGAGCCCTGAGGCACTCCAGTCCGAACTTCCTTCAGTGAGGAGCATCTATTTTTAATTGATACATACTGTCTCCTGTTACTTAAGTATGATTCGATTACATCCAAAGATGGTTTGTGTATGCCATAAAATTCCAGTTTTGCAAGTAGGGTGTTAGATGGTATGCAGTCGAAGGCTTTGCTAAGATCGCACAGTACGACTGATACTAGATCCTTATTTTCGAATGCAGTTAACACCTGGTTAACAACTTCAGTGACAGCAGTAGTGGTGTTTTTACCATGCTGATATGCAAACTGTCTGTTGGAGAGGAGATCATGCTTATCAAAATAGTTATTTAGTTGACTGTACATTACATATTCAAAAACTTTAGAGAAAATTGGGACAATAGAAACTGGTCGATAGTTTTGGGGCAGATGCTTATCTCCCTTTTTAAAGACTGGTATTACTTTAGCAGTTTTGAGTGCATCTGGGAAAACTCCAGATTCTAAACACATATTAAAAATGAAAGAAAGAGGTTGACAGATAAGGTGTATTATTTTTTTCATTACATAGTTAGAAAACCAATAACAGTCCATACTTTTTGAGTTGGTGAACCTTGCCACAGCTTTTACAATATCCTCTGGGGTGACAACATTCCAGTGGAAAGTATACATACTATGGGGTACAGCACCAAGATGATCTAGTGCACAAGTGCCATTTTGCTTGATTTTGTTTTTCAGCTCACTCACTGAGGTTAGGAAGTAATTATTTACTTCTTCTGGGACCAGCATTGCATCTTGTGTACAGGTTTGTGAATTATATTGGTTGATGATATCCCACGCTGCTTTACATTTGTTGGCAGCACTTTCAATGTAATGTTCACATGCTTGTTTTTTGGCCAAGGACAGTTTGTCTTTGTAGATTTTTTTACATTTTAGGTAAGCTCTATAAGAAGTATTATCTAGCTCAGGTCCTTGTTTACAAGAATTTTTATATATTCTGTACAGTCTGAGCATCTCCTCCCTAGTGAGAGCTAGCTCATCTGTATACCATTTTAGCTGTTTGTTTTTCTGTTTATGCTTAGGGCTACTTTTGATTAATGGTGAGCAGGAGTACCATAACTCTATGAGTATTTCCAGGAATTTGTTAAACACCATTTCACCAGCATCCTTTCCAGGTTGTGTGTTGTATACAAAGTCCCAGTTAACATAAGATATTCTGTCAATAAATAGATTAATATATTCATCTTTCTGCCCTCTTACCCATGTGGCATTAGACTTGATTCTGGCTGATTTAGGCAACTGATCACAGGAGAATGTTAAAATCAATGGTTCATGATCAGCTAGGGCTCCACTGGCAAGTCTGACGTCGTACATATCTCTAGAAAGATTTACTATAATATTATCTAAGCACGCCTTATCCCGTGTTGGTGTGTAATTTGTACATTGTAAATTTAGTGATCTTAAGATATTAAAAAACGTTCTAGTAACATGTTCATCACTGTTGGCCATTTCAATGTTGAAATCGCCACAGATAATTAGTTTTATGTTAGATTTTAGTATTTCCCTCATAAGCAGCTCAAATCTTTCGAAAAATATATTTACATCTCCTCCTGGTGATCTATATAAGCTAACAATTATAGTATTCTCTACGTTTAGTCTTATACAGCTAAATTCTCCATCTAGTTCTGTACAGTAAGAGCTAACATCTATTTTAGTAAACATTATACTATCTTTAACAAATATTAGGGCACCTCCATTCTTTCTTTCACTTCTACACATAATGTCTCCAACAGCATACCCCTGAGGAACAAAATATTGTACTTGATCGTCTGTCAGCCAATGTTCTGAGATACAAACAACATCAACGTTTTCAATACTGCAAAAATGTTCTAATTGTAATACTTTGTTCCTAATGCAGCAAATGTTCGTTTGCATCACAGTAACATTTTTATCTTTATTGCTTATTGTCTGAGAACACTCTCTCATTCGAATGTCGCTTTTAGCACCTAGTTCAAGTACAGGAGGTTTATTACCCGCCGATTCACAAACTTTTATACTAAAAAATGACGTACATTCCAGGTATTACTCAAACCGCTACTTTCGTAGATCGTTTTATTCCGTGTGAGTCTTTCTTTAATTATTTCATTGACACGTTCGCACACAAACTTTTTCCCTTCATAGTTTAGGTGGTGCCCGTGTCTGGTGTGAAGGTTACGCTTAAGTTTACTTATATCGACCACAGCACAATTGGCGTATTCAGAGCACAGTTTCTTTATTTTAATATTTGTTCTTCGAATTTCTTTATTAACGCACGAACTATAGATTAGATCGTGCCTATGAGGCACTGTAGCAACAACTGTGTTCTTTGATTTATTTTTTTCCAGAAAGTTCTGAAGCACTTTTACGCAGACATCTGCTTCATTTTTCGCAACATCATTTGATCCCGTTATGCATACGACGAAGTCATGTTCTTGCGTGGATTTTGTTTGAATGCAAGCATCTAAAACGTGTTTAGTTCCCGCTCCAGGTTTAACAACACTGGTCACTGCTAAGTCTCGATTTATTTCTCGAAACATACTTGATAAATTCCTGCCATGGCTATCTGTTAGAAAAAGCACACTGTTATTTTTACCTGTTGTTTCCCGTTTATCAACATTTTCCCCAGAGTGACCATTCGTTTTCAGCGCATTGTCTTTTGAATGGTCTGGATAATTTACACTGTCTTTAACACCGTCACTGGACTGCAGAACACCGTATTTGTTTTTATCCGTAAATGTAACTGCTGTTGCAAAGTTCGTTTTTATTTTTCCAGCTAATGTCCTACCTTTGTGTCTCACTTCTGTCCACTCGGACGATTTGTGCCTTTCGTCAGGTGCCACTTCGGATGATTTGTTCTTCAACCGTAGTTCCCGATTTTCATTCTTGAGTGTGGTGATTTCGCTTCTTAAAGTGTTGACTAAGAATTGTAGACCTGAAACTCGTTCACTTAAATTTGTTATTTCGACGTTACAATTCTCGCACACTCCCTTTTTTAGTACATAACTGTAACTTTTTCTCGTCTTAGGGTTACACACTTCTACACTCGCGGCCATTGGAGTTGATTCTGCTGCTATTTTGGATGGCTCTGCTGTTGCTAATGATGGTTCTGTTGCTTTTGCTATTTGTGTAACCGTTCTTGATGCTTTTACTACTTTTGGTGGAGTTGGTCCATCTACCATTGATTCTGTTGCTGTTGCTGGTAGCAGAGGTGGCTCTGCTGTTGATGTAGCTGCTGTTGCTACTTTTGTTGTTGTTGTTGCTGTGATTGTTTCTGATGCTTTTAAAAATTTTGTGGAAATACTTCTGCAGGTGCTTGCTTTAAAACTGTTGGAGCTAATGGTAATGACATGCTGTAACTATGTTTGTTCAGTCTCTCTAACATTTCACTGACTTTTCCACACAAAAGTTTCTTGCCCTTTTTGTTCAGATGCATCCCATGTTTCGTGAAGCAGCCTCTCTTAAGAAAATCTGTACAAAGAAAGTTTGTATTTGGATACATTTTGCATATTTCCTGAAATTGTGAGTTGGCTTCCCTAATTTCAGCGTTTACATACGAAGTGGGGATAAGGTCATGTCTACAAGGAATGCTAGTGACAATCACGTTCTGCTTCTTACAAGGGAACCTCCCCATCGCAACCCCCTCAGATTTAGTTATAAGTTGCCACAGTGGAGAGACCTTGAAAAACAGAACACAGATAAATCAAGAAAACAGGAAGAAGTTGTGTGTAACTATGAAAAATAAGCAAAATATACAAACTGATTAGCCCATGCACAATATAGGCAACATAAAGGACAGTGTCAGGTCAGGAGCACCGTGGTCCCATGGTTAGCGTGAGCAGCTGCGGATCGAGAGGTCCTTGGTTCAAGTCTTCCTTCGAGCGAAAATTTTAATTTTTTCTTTTCAGACAATTATCAAAGTTCAAGTACTCGCACATAATCAACTTCGCTCTCCAAAATTCCAGGACATGTTCAGATTTGCTTGGACATATGCAGGATTTGACGGTCTACACACGGAAAAATTTGAAAACGTTAAAAACATGTGTTTTGACGGAGCACAGGGAAAAGTGTGCGACTGTGTGACTTTTATATTCATTTGTTGCAGTTCATGTCACAAACTCTTATGTTTTCATCACTTTTTTGGGAGTAATTATCACATCCACAAGAAAACCTAAATCGGGCAACATAGAAGAATCTTTTTACCCACTCGCCAAGTGTACAAGTTAGGTGGGTCGACAACATATTCCTGTCATGTGACGCACATGCCGTCACCAGTGTCATATAGAATATATCAGACGTGTTTTCCTGTGGAGGAATCGGTTGACCTATGACCTTGCGATCAAATGATTTCGGTTCCCATTGGAGAGACACATCCTTTCGTCTACTAATCGCACGGTTTTGTGGTGCGGTCGCAAAACACAGACACTAATCTTATTACAGTGAACAGAGACGTCAATGAACGAATGGACAGATCATAACTTTGCGAAAATAAAGAAAAATTTTCGCTCGAGGGGAGACTTGAACCAAAGACCTCTCGTTCCGCAGCCGCTTACACTAACCACGGGACCACAGCACTCCTCAGCTCAAACGATCCTTGATGTTGCCTATCATCGCGTAGACTACTCAGTTTGTATATTTTGCTTATTTTTTTATAGTTCCATACAACTTCTTCCTGTTTTCTCGATTGATCTGTGTTCAGTTTTTCAAGGCCTATCCACTGTGCCAACTTATAACTAAATCTGAGGGGGGTGCGATGGGGAGGTTCCCTTGTTAGTACCGTCCAGAAATTTCCTTAAGTTGTGCACAGCATTCAGTAACTCATTCCTGTACACATCATTGGCACCTCCAATCAATAAAATATAACGATTTTTGCTTTTTTTTTTGTTGTCTTTTATGACGTACTTTATAATTTCCTGCATTGGAGCGCCTGGTTTTACGCAACTGTAGGCTTTTAAGTCATGATGATTATTGAGAATTTCCACAAGATGGCGTCCATGGCTATCAGAGTAAATATTTAGGCCTACCTCATTTTCTGTGCTGTTGGCAGAGTACGATATTTTTGGCGTAAATACTGATGTTTCAGCGGGTTCAGTAAGAAGCTGAATCATGTTTTCTACTAATTTAATGTACTTTCTAGCTGCTTTTAAGTCTTTGAGTACTTCATTTTTCACACTTAGTTCGAGTTCAGTGTTACACATCTCTGTGGCAGCTTCTCGGCCGTTACACGGATGATTACAGTCACACGAAAATACATTATTGCGATTTACTTTTGCGAAGCACCTTGAATGATACCATATATGTTTTACTGGACACGTTCTAACACCGGTGAAGTTAGAAATACTATTAATAAACTAAAAACTAAAACGTCTTGTGCTATTGATGGAATTCCACACAAGGTAATCAAACATAGTTCTACCAGTATAGATACTCACCTAACTGACATTATTAATACTTCTTTCAGGACAGGGCTGTTCCCATCAAAACTAGAACTCTCCATAATAAAGCAACTTCACAAAAAGGATAGTACAGCTGACATAAATAAGTATAGGCAAGTGTCATTATTGTCAGGTTTCTCTGAAGTAATTGAAAGAGTAATGTATGAAAGGCTAACTGACTACCTAAATAAAAATAAAATACTGACTAATGCTCAAAATGTGTTTAGAAAGAACAGATCCACAGAGACGGCAGTCTTTCAATTCATGAAAATGGTCCTAAATGCCTTGGACAAGAACGAATTACGTTGTGAGATATTCTTAGATTTGTCTAAAGCGTTTGACCCAATCAGCCATGACTTATTGCTTATGAAACTAGAATTTTATGGGGTCCGGGGACTTGCCTTCGAATGGTTCAAGTCTTATCTCTCTGATAGACAACAAGGTAAAGAGTATCTTTCAGATTTCAAAAAAACTAGCTATGGAATGCCCCAGGGCTCCATATTAGGCCCAAAGTTGTTCTTGGTGTAAATAAACGATTTGCCAACCATCTGACAGTTGCAGAAAAGGTGATGTTCGCTGATGACACTAGCATTTTTATAAAAGTTTTCACCAAGAATAATCTACAGCAGAGTGTCTCTTGGACAATAAATGAGACAGGAAAATGGTTTAGCGATAATGCTTTGATCACAAATAAGAATAAAATGGTATTGATGAATTTCAGTAATATTAAGAGTAAAGCTAGAAGAAGAGTAAAAGCTGAGTTAGGGAACTATGTTATTGCACAAGCTCCATACAGAAAATTCCTAGGTATATGGGTGGATGAGCACTTAAGATCGGAAAAGCATCTAGAGGGTTTGAGTAAAAACCTAAGTAAATGCTGCTATGTGCTAAGAATGCTTCGGGAATGTTGCAACACTGGATCATTGCTGTGTGACTATTATAATTATATGAACAGTTTGCTTAGATATGGTGTGATCTTCTGGGGAAATACAGGTATGGCAAAACAAGCTTTCAGACTTCAAAAAAGGGCTATTAGAATAATGAAAGGGGCTCCCTGCAGAGTGCCACGCAGGGAAATATTTTAAGAATTTAAAATAATGACTCATCCTATCTTATACATTTATGAATGTGTGTGCTTTCTGAAAACTCACAAAGAATTGTCAACATTAAATAATCAGGTTCATAACTTACTAGGTAAAGATGGCGGTGAAAAAAGGTTCACGAAAATTGAGTTCCGCAAAAAACGTAAAAAAGAATGAGTGTTATGTATTCAGTGCAAAAAAAGTATCATTGTTCGACCTGGAAAATGTTACTGCTGCGAAGTTAAAGCAAAAAACGCAAACGAAATCATTACAAGATCAAAATCTAGTGAAAAAACCGTAGCAAATGCAAATTCAGTGACATCGACATGTAAACATTGCGATGATTTTCGTCTCGTTTTAACTGCAAAAAACAGTGAAATCAGTGAACTTAAAAGGACTGTAGCCTTATTGGAGAAACAGCTGCAACATCTTGGCTGTAAAACTCAACAAACAGAGCATCGTCTGAACCTGGAAGAAATATAGGCTATGAGTGATGTAATCAAAGGAAGAACTACTGTGGAAACCAGTACAAAACTTGTAAATAATAAAGTAAGTGCATCAAATAGTTATAATGACAAATGTGATTCCACAAACAATGTCAATCAGGAACATATGAGTCCAGATAATAATTACAAACAACAACAGCCGTGCACTGTAAATTTTTCGCGCATGTCGCATCCTAAACAAAGAAATGTGATTAAAAAATCAGTCGACTGGCCTCAAGTGTGCAAAAAAGAACAAGAAGTGTTGATTTTTGCCGATAATCATGGACGTCAGAAAGCAGAAAAGGTAGCAGATACACAAACTAACGCAAGTGTCCAAGCCTTTGTCAAACCAGGAGCAGGCATTGCAGAAGTGACAAAAACAGTGGTAAAATCGTGTGAAAACCTTAACCCAAAAGACTGTGTCGTGATTTTTGCAGGTGCGAATGATGTTGCCAGAGATAAAGGTAGTGAACTCATCACTGTTCTTGAAAGTGTGCTACCCAAATTAGGCAACACAAATGTAGCTGTTGTAAATCAACCACACAGATACGACCTTCCTCCTTGGTCATGTGTAAATAAATTAATAGAAAGAGTAAACAAAGAGATAGATACTGTATGCAAAAAGTTTCTGTATGTGAACTTAATAAATGTAAGCACGTTAGACAGGTCCATGCACACCAGCCATGGCCTTCATTTAAATCACAGTGGGAAACAATTTTTGGTTGAAGAAATCTGTCATCTAGGAAATTGGAATCACAATAGGCCTAATATAGAAGCAGTCCAAAGTACTTTGGACAAATGGGTCATAAAGAAAGATGCGATGTCTTATAAAAAGGGTCAAAAACATTTTTTAGGGAAGTAGACTGTATCACAAAAAATGTGATGCAGAATTAAATTGTAAATATAGACTGAAGATTGTACACCAGCATGTACAGTCATTAACAAACAAAGTTGATGAAATAAATATACGATGGAACATTTTTTGAACATTTTCAAGCATAATTTTGCCATAGCTTTTCCACAAAGGAAAGTTATTTCCAAGAGCACAGATAGATTCAGAAACTGGATTACACCAGGCATCAGAGTATCTTGTAAAAGGAAGCGGTAACTTTTTCTGCAGTCAAGAACTAATAGCAGTCCAGAATTTATTAATTATTTCAAAAAATACAAGCTAGTTTTGAAACGCATCACAAAGGAGGCAAAAATTAAGGAAAATGACAAATATATTATGAAGTCATCCAATAAAACTAAGTCCATGTGGAAAGCTGTGCAGAATCTTACTGGGAAGAAGACAACTCACAAAAATATTGTGATATCACATGATCGCAAGAATTTCACTGACCTAGGGAAGTTGCAAATAGTTTCAATTCTTACTATGCAACTGTTGCTGGGAAATTAGTGAAGGAAAAATTTGGAAATCCACCTAATACAACATGGAAAGAACTTTCAACTACTGAAATAAATTATATATCCATGTTCCTCAGTCCAGTAAGCCCAACAGAGCTCCTAAATATGATTAATTCATTGAAGAGTAGGTATTCAACTGGTATTGATATTCCAGATTATATTATAAAAATAACAGCAAGACAAATACTTTCACCTTTATTGGACATATGCAATTCATCCTTATCACGTGGTGTCTTCCCTCAGCAACTGAAAATGGCAGAAGTAATACCCCTATATAAAGAAGGCGATCATCAATGTGTGGGTAACTATAGGCCTGTGTCTCTATTGTTGGGGTTTTCGAAAATTATTGAAAAAGTGTTCCTTTCAAAACTAATTACATTCTTCCACAAGAATAATATTATTTCTGGATGTCAACATGGCTTCAGACCACAGAGATCAATTGAAACTGCCACTTTCAATCTGATAAACCATGTCTTAAATGCAGTGGACAACCACAGAAATATCTCAGGTTTATTCTTGGACCTAACAAAAGCTTTTGATGTGATTGATCATTCTATACTCCCAAGGAAGCTCGAATGGTATGGTGTAAGAGGTGTGCCAAATCAGTGGATCAAATCATGTTTGGAATATCGCTCTCAGGTAACTGAAATTAAGTACACGGAAGGAAATGAACTCCAGGTACACCTATCAGAACCATGTGGACTAACTCATGGTGTTCCACAGGGCTCCATTTTAGGTCCCTTTCTTTTTTTGGTCTACATTAATGATTTCCCATCACACGTTAGGGATTCTGAACCAGTACTGTTTGCAGATGACACCAGTCTATTGATTGAAGGGAATAATGAAGAAAATCTTACTGCATCTGCAAAAGATATTACAAAAGGAGTGTCTGAATGGTTTACCAGAAACAGGCTAATAGTTAATCCCCAAAAAACGGTACTCATGAGTCATGAATTTCCACACTGATCAAAATAAAAATCCGGCACAACCTGTAATATGTATAGATAACTGAAACATTAGTGCTGTCAATGAAACTAAATTTCTAGGGATTCATATCCAGGAAAATCTTAAATGGAACACTCATATCACAGCCCTAAATTCAAAACTAGCAAAAATGAGCTACGTGGTAAGAATTCTCTGCAACAGTACTAGTGCAGAAACAGTTAGGGCTGTATACTTTGCTCGTGTACATTCAATACTGAAGTACGGTATCATTTTCTGGGGAAATGTACATCAGGCCATAACAGTTTTCAGGAAACAAAAGGCAATTATAAGAATAATGAAACAAGTGAGCAGCAGAAAATCATGCAAACCTTTCTTTAAAGATCTAAAGATCCTACCCCTTCCCTGCATTTATATACTGGAAGTAGTCACGCATGTCAAAAAAAGCATTCTGAGAAAAGAAAGCCTTTTTCCTCAAAACAAAAGTGTCCATGATTACAGTACCAGGTCAGACAGTGACATACATGTCAATCATTGTAACACCACATTATGCCAAAAAGGTGTATATCATGCAGGAACAAAACTTTACAACAGATTACCAAGACATATAAAATCTCTTACTGAACTACAAAGCTTTAAAAAGTCTGTGACATCCTACCTTCTGAAAAACTGCTACTATTAAGTCTCACAGTATCTTAGGCAAGAAAAAACGTAATTTGTATCTTTAATTGTAGAAATAGGTTATAAATATACAGTATTTCAAAATTTGTAATTATTATCTGTATAGATCCAATTTGTCATAAAAATTTATAAAATTTATTAATATTAATGTCCTGTGTACAATATATGTACTTAAAAAGAGACTTATATGGACAAATAAATAAATAACCACAAAACAAGGAAGAGAGATGATTTTCACTGAGACACCCACAAAAGAGCGCTGTACCAAAAAAAGTGTAAACTACCAGCCCAAAATACTTTTTAGTGCATTGCCTTCTACAGTAAAGAAAATTAAAGAATTTCATAAATTCAACGTAGATCTTAAACAATTTTTACTAACACATAGTTTTTATAACATTGAATAATATCTGAATATGTAAAAGTAATATTATTTATATATACTGACATAAAATATTTGTATTTATTATCAAAGTTCTTGAAACAAACTAAATATAAGAAACTATATTGTAATTGGCTGCATCCATACAATGTATATTGTTAATGGATGAATGAAGAGATTGAATTGAATTGAACTGAATTGACTGAATTGAACTGTTTGAGCCCTAGCCAGCATGTGATGAGCATGGAACGGTATATGAATGGTAAGCTCACAGACATGCACTTAATTTATGGAACAGCTGACTGCAGTGGACAAGCTGCTAGACGCATTTATTGAGAACACTTCCCAGGCAAACATCAATCATGCCACAAATGGCACATTCCATCGTTAGGAAAGAAAGTGTGTCGGATGCCATAGGGACTAGTCCAAGCACCAGCATACCTGTCATTGACTCCAATGTAAGAATGTCTTGTAGCAGCATCAAGGATGTTTTGAACAGAGTTCTCATATTCCTTTCATTTCCAATGAGAGTAATTATTTATTGCACCTTGATGAAGATCCTGTACATGTGCATTTTGCACAGTGATTTCTGCAACAAAGTCGCTGAGATGTGCATTTCCCAGATAAAGTGTTGTTCATTGATAAGGGCATATTCACTACGGATGGAGTATTCAGTCATCATAATGAGCAATAGAAGACTCCCATGGTGTGTGGCACCACGTAGCACATCCATTCACCGTTAATGTCTGGGTGGATTTGGTCAGCGATTTCTTAGTCTGGCCATACCTTTTACCACCTTGCTTGATCACTACAAATTATCAGACCTTTCTGGACCAGATTCTTTCTGGCTTGCTTGAAGATGTTCCTACAAGCGTGAGGTACAGCATGTGGTTCCAACATGGTGAGGTGCCAGCTGATTTTGGATTAGCTGTTCATAGGCACTTGAACAAGTCATTCCCACAGCAGTGGATTGCGCATGGTGGCCAGTCCCTGGCCCCACACTCAACAGATTTGTCAAGCCTTGATTTCTTTCTATGGGGAGCCATGAAATCTCTCATGTACCATTATCCTGTGCAATCTGAATGGATCTCATTGCAAGAATCATCTGCACAGCTGCTACAATCAAATAAACTACTGGTGTGTTTGAGAGCATCTGACAGTCAGTGCTCTGTCAGTGTAAAGCATGCATGGCATCTTGTGGTGCAAAACCTCAGGTATCTGTTGTAACATTAGATATGTATTCATGTCGTACATTGTGTGTGCGCATTATGTCCAATAAATGTTGCAAATGAATCACTCTCTTGTTTCCATTCCGATCTTCGAACTCTGCTACCATTTACCCCTGTGCTGCTGTGCAATTCTCAATCCTTATTATGTGTTGCGCCCCCCCCCCCCCCAAGAAGTTCGTTGCAACATTTCTGGGACACCTTGTATAAGAAGTCTGTAGTTTTCTCCAAACTCAATGACACTACATTAACTCTTATATAAGTAAGTGGTAGATAAGAAAAATTTACTCACCAAGCAGTGGGGGGATTTACCAGACAGAAAAGAATTTTCTTCTCATCCATGAGGTAACTCTCCCCTGACTTTGGATTCTGGGTGACTTTCAAAAATTCTACCTCTTTTCCTACACCTCACGAGTCCTTTTTCTTCACTCATCTTCCTTCCCTTCAACCCTTCTGCCAGAAGAGTAACTACCTCTGAAAGCTCACAAACTGTAATACCGTTTATATGTGTGTTCTGCTGTCACTTGGAGAGTAGTTTTTTTACCTATACAATCACTTTTATTTTCAAAAATTGATTATTTTTGTTGATATAAACTAAATCTTAGTGTGAAGTTGTAGGTAAAAACAGCAGCTGAGATTTGTCGAGGAAGGGCACTGGATTTCTGTTTCTTTCCCCTTCCTAGTAGCTTTTTTCCTCGTGAGACATATGTAGAGTAACATGGAGGTATTTTCCATAGTCATAATTGTGAGTAAATTGGATTTATGGAACGTGATGTATGAATGAAGAAATGCAACTGACAGCAGGCTAAAATTAAATTTATGTAGCAAAAAGTAAAAATTATCAATATACAGTAATGTTAAATTTATGTATCTATGAAACTGCAGACAGCAACATCTAAGTAATTAATTTAGCCAATATGATCAGCATTTTAATGATAAGATGTTCTTTGTAATATTAGTTACAAGCAGAGATTAAGGAAATAGTTATGTTAAGTACTAATATAAGGATAACAATCTAAAATCTGTGGTAAACAGTTTTGTGGATGATTAGCTGTTGTGTGAGAAAATTTTCACTCTTAAAGTGTGAATACATTATGCTGAATATCAGTTGATTCTGAAATGTCTTTAATCACACTATTGTACTATTGTTGTGAGTATACATTGCCATAGTGTCAGATGACCTGAAAGTACTACGGTCAGAAAATCATTAAGCACTAAACAAAGAGATAATATTACCTTCTCTTTAGTGCAATACATATCTCTGACAAGTTAAGAAAAGATTGATGTGCAAGCAGAGCACTGTTAATATTTTAGACACAAACTGACACTTCTAGACTGGCTAATTGTGCCTGAAAAATTTCTAATCAATCACAATTTCTTTAGTAATTTATCAATCACAGTAATGTCATTGCTTAGTTATTTAATAGTTGCTCACAAATTTCGGTTGAGGCATTTTTATGAATCACCAGGCAATGTGTATTTTCCATTTGAAGAACCATTTTAAAATGCAGTACAAAGGACAACTGTAAAAACATTAGCAGAAATACAGAGACACTGTTTAAGTGTCTCGGAAAAAATGATAGGGAGAAGCCAACAGTAGTGGTTAACTCACTGTCTCCATGCCCCAGTTACTAGACACTGACTCGATGGATAGATTGGTGGATGGATGAATGGATAAATGTTAACAAATATGAGAAAGAATCTAGTAGTATCTAATTAAATCGCTAGCGGTAAATGTCTGGAACATGCCACATCACACAAATACATAAGGGTAACATTACAAGGCAATATGAAATGGTATGAACACACAAAATCAGATGTAAAGCAGATGCATGAAAAACAAATTTCTTGATCAGTTCTGTGAAAACAAAGAGCAACTCTTAAGGAGATTGGTTATGTGAAACTAATGTGACCATCTTTTTAGTGCTGATGCAATATTTGAGGTCCTTATGAAGTCAAAGGATTGAGAGACATTGCTAAGGTCATAACAGGTCTGTAAAGCTCATACAAAATAGTAAAAGAAATGATTAGGGAACTTGAATGGGAATTAATGGGAAAAGGTGACATTTTTGTAGTGTAGCAAGAAATACTGTGCAATGATTACGGTTTCCCTCACATATTATGTGAAAGAGATGAGAGAGGTTAAGACATGTATGGAGGCACATACTTAGTCGTTTTCTCTCAACTACAGTAAGGCCTGGCTATTTTCAGTTCAACATAGCCTGTACGGTACACTGGTTTGTGGAAGATATATGTGAGTGCATTTGCAGAAACTGATCACAGCTTTAAATGAAACATCGTTAAGCACCACAAAGTAGAGAGCAAAGCTACAAATGTGTGGACACTGTGACATGTATTTACTGTGAAAGTAAACTTTTCTTACTCTCATACTGAAGTATCAGGGTGGCCAGTGAGGGCTAAAAGCTAATGAGTATGGTCGCATGCTCCACCACATTATGGCATTACGGTGACTACTGACAGACAGCAATGTGCAGATGGGGTGAGGGGCACTTTTCATCTGTTGTGAGTGTGCCAGTGGCCTGACCTGCAGATAGGTGTGCCTGGAGAGCGGGTACATCCTGCCCACAGTGATACGGAGTGGAGTGGCTGCACGTCGCATCAACAGCAGCAGTGCTCTCCGCAGGCGGACGTTGCCCTCTAGCCAACCACTGCTGAATGCAGTTGCTGGCAGACGCTCACTCTGTAAAATGTGCACTGTCTTACATAGTAGCTGTACCACTGCAGTATATCTGAGGGTAAAAAATTTAGTAATAAGCTTAGAAAGTAACACTTTTGAGAAAATGCTTCTTAATACACTGTCCATTAAGTTTTTAAATGCACATGTGGCCAAAACACCAGAGAATACTGTTGCACCCTGAAATGATGTATTTGCTGTAGCCAAGTAAAATTCCTAAGCTTTCCCTGGTAGTGCAAAAAGCTGATGAAGGCAGGTCAAACCATAACAGCTAGACAAAATTTCAACAAAGAGCATCCACTGATATCACAGTTTTATGGGTGCACCACCAAGCTAGATACTTCACATCATTGGTGTAAAGAATGGCAGCTAACTCTAAATATAGATAAATGTAAATTAATGCAGATGAATAGGAAAAATAATCCTGTAATGTTTGAATACACCATTAGTAGTGTAGCGCTTGACACAGTCACGTCGATTAAATATTTGGGTGTAACATTGCAGAGCGATATGAAGTGGGTAAAGCATGTAATGGCAGTTGTGGGGAAGGCGGATAGTCGTCTTAGGTTCATTGGTAGAATTTTGGGAAGATGTGGTTCATCTGTAAAGGAGACCGCTTATAAAACACTAATATGACCTATTCTTGAGTACTGCCCGAGCGTTTGGGATCCCTATCAGGTCGGACTGAGGGAGGACATAGAAGCAATTCAGAGGCGGGCTACTAGATTTGTTACTGGTAGGTTTGATCACCATGCGAGTGTTACGGAAATGTTTCAGGAAGTCGGGTGGGAGTCTCTAGAGGAAAGGAGGCGTTCTTTTCGTGAATCGCTACTGAGGAAATTTAGAGAACCAGCATTTGAGGCTGACTGCCATACAATTTTACTGCCACCAACTTACATTTCGCGTAAAGACCACAAAGATAAGATAAGAGAGATTAGGGCTCGTACAGAGGCATATAGGCAGTCATTTTTCCCTCGTTCTGTTTGGGAGTGGAACAGGAAGAGAAGATGCTAGTTGTGGTACGAGGTACCCTCCGCCACGCATCGTATGGTGGATTGCGGAGTATGTATGTAGATGTAGATGTAGACATAGCAAGGTCAGGCAGCCGAAGGTGCCAAATTACAGACACACCAGAAAAGATGGAGCATCCATAACTCAGATGGCCCAATTTATCCAACCTTAGACTCCAGCTCTGTTACGAGTTTGTAATGTTATGCATATGTAGGCAAGTTATTTGACCACCTAGAATCAGTAGGAGATGAATTTGATTGTGCAGCTGAATTCTAGCTGGCAGGCCCAGGACCAATTGGCATGCTGTGACTGAGCAAGCAGAGGTGATGGCTGGAAACGGTGGAACCAGCACAGGGGATTTGGATGGCAGTTGCTTGCACAGTGTGTGCAGTAAATGCACCAGAAATGGTGGAGTGTAAGATGGTCTGAAATACAGCTACTTACAACTCTTAGAAATTCTATAATAAATCACAGATCCATAATACACTGAAGTGACAAAAGTCATTGGATACCTCCTAATATCATGTCAGACCTCCTTTTGCCTGTTGCAGCAGCAACTCAATGTGGTATGGACTCAACAAGTCATTGGAAGTCTCCTGCAGAAATATTGAGCTATACCGCCTCTATAGCCATCCATAACTGAGAAAGTGTTGCCAGTGCAGGACTTTATGCATGAATAGACATCTCAATTATGTCCCGTAAATGTTCAAGAGGTTTCATGTTTGGCCACCTGGGTGGCCAAATCATTCACTGAAATTGTCCAGGATATTCTTCAAACCAATTGTGAACAACTGTAACCCAGTGACATGGCACATCATCATCCATAAAAATTCCATAATTGTTTAGGAACATTAAGTCCATGCACACCTGCAAATGGTCTCCAAGTAGCCGAACATAACCATTTTCAGTCAATGATCAGTGCAGTTGGAGGAGAGGGCCCAGTCTGTTCCATGTAAACACAGCTCATACCATTATGCAGCCACTATCAGCTTGCACAGTGCCTTGTTGACAACTTAAGTCCATCGCTTCATGGGGTCTGCACCACACATGAACCCTACCATCAGCTCTTAACAGCTAAAATTGGGACTAATCTGACAAGGCCATGATTTTCCAGTCATCTAGGATCCAACCAATGTGGTCACAAGCCCAGGAGAGGTGCTGCAAGCAATGTCATGCTGTCAGCAAAGACACTTGCATTGGCTGTCTGCTGCTATAGCCCATTAATGTCAGATTTCATCACACTGTCCAACAGATATGTTTGTTGAATGTCCCACTATGATTTCTGCGGTTACTTGATGAAATGTTGCTTGTCTGTTAACACTGACGACTCTAGACAAACTCCACTGCTCTTGGTCATTAAGAGAAGGCCATTGGCCACTGCATTCCCCATAGTAAGAGGTAATCCCTGAAATTTGGTATTCTCAGCATGCTCTTGACTCTGTGGATCTTCGAATATTGAATTCCCTATTGATTTCTGATATGGGATGACCCATGCAGTTAGCTCTATAACACTAATCTTCTGTGACACAAGCTAGTGTTACCCTCTGAGAGGATTTAGAATTTTGACAGCCTGTATATCTAATGGATAAGGCATCAGACTGTAATTCTGAATATAGTAAAATTAACAGAAGAACTAAACAGACTTTAACTTTGGGGTTTAATGAAAGTAGAAAATTTTCATATACGAAGGAAAAATGAATGGTCACCAGACCAATTAGGCGCATTAAGTTGGAAATATATGTTTCAGAAAAGTGAATACTAGTTATTGAAGTTACTTTCATTAATATTTCCCTTTGAATAGTGCACAGGTTACAAACGGACACAGGGCACTCTGAGCTGTGGGTAGCAGCAGTTACCAATAATGCACAAATCAGCAATAACAAAAAGAAAAATGTACCAAACTCATACTAATAACAGCTACAATCAAGATCATTACTTGAATCAGTACTGAAATGTTACTGCAAGAAGTGCAGAACTAATTTTGAACACGCGGGGGGGGGGCTTCTGACTTAACTGACATGTAAAACCACAAATAAAGATAAATAATATAATAATTACACTGTTCCTATCCCTCTGCTTATATTTGTTTTCAGCAGCAATAATATTCCAATTACCTTTCTATTATATGAAGAATATCATGGGGACCCATAAACTGGTATAGTATCACTAGTCAAATACTATGGTTATTTCAGTAGCAAAAATTAATTCAAACAGTCACTTTATTTATTTATTTATTTTTTATTTAGCTCTTGTTCTGGTGATCCATGTTGTGACACTATCACAGGATATGGAACATGTCAATTTTACAAGCTTTTGGCCAGAATTTATGGTATACATAAAACAAAACAAAAACAGTAAACAGTAACTTAGGTCCCACTACAAAAAAAAAATACATTTTAGATATAGATAGAGATTATAAAACAAAAAACAGTAAACAGTAACTTAGGTCTCACTACAAAAATACATTTTAGAGAGAGATAAAGATTACAAAATAGTAAGTGTTACACAGAAAAAAATATTGCAAAAGATATGTTTACAATAAAAATATTCGGTATTACAAATACAAATTTGGGCATACATTTGCAATTTACAATACAAGAGATGTTAAACACTGTAGTTCAGAAACTCTTCTAATGTATAAAATGATGCTTGCAATAGGAACTGCCTTAAGGTTTTTTTAAACAGGAGATTATCATCTACCAGACACTTAATTCTTGAAGGGAGGGCATTAAAAATCTTCCAGCCACTGAAATGGACTCCTTTCTGCACCATACTTAGATTTGGCTGTTCATAGTGGATATCAAGTTTCCTTCTAGTATTGTGATTGTGATTTGCACTATTCAGCTTAAAGATGGATTTTTCTTTCCTTATGAAGCACATCAATGAGAATATATATTGCGCAGTGGATGTAAGTATTTCAAGCTTCCTAAAAAGATTCCTGCATGTGGCTCTAGGATGGACTCCACACATGATCCTTATGGCTCTTTCTTATACACACAGTACTTTTTTAGCCAGTGGCTGATTTCCCCAAAATATAATTCCAAATGCCATAATTGCATGAAAGTAACAATAATACGCTGACTTCATGGTTTCCATATTTCTATAATAAGAAACAATGCGCAATTCATATGTTGCTGAACTTAGTCTTTTACACAGATCCACGATGTGGTTGGACCAATCCAGTTTGCTATCAATATGCAAGCCGAGGTATTTTGAGGAATCTACCCTGGTTATTGTCTCCTCACCTACCTTTACAAATATTTCCTCATCTTTGGATGTTTTGTGGAACTGAATGTAGTTTGTTTTACAGTAATTTAAAATAAGACCATTAATGTTGAACCAGTTCACCATTTCATTTAAAACCTTATTTGCCGTTACCTCAAGCTTATCTACTGAATTATCAATAAGTAGTGTAGTGTCATCCGCGAAAATGGTGAATCTACAATATTCCGTAGAGAGAGGAAGATCATTTATAAATACACTCCTGGAAATGGAAAAAAGAACACATTGACACCGGTGTGTCAGACCCACCATACTTGCTCCGGACACTGCGAGAGGGCTGTACAAGCAATGATCACACGCACGGCACAGCGGACACACCAGGAACTGCGGTGTTGGCCGTCGAATGGCGCTAGCTGCGCAGCATTTGTGCACCGCCGCCGTCAGTGTCAGCCAGTTTGCCGTGGCATACGGAGCTCCATCGCAGTCTTTAACACTGGTAGCATGCCGCGACAGCGTGGACGTGAACCGTATGTGCAGTTGACGGACTTTGAGCGAGGGCGTATAGTGGGCATGCGGGAGGCCGGATGGACGTACCGCCGAATTGCTCAACACGTGGGGCGTGAGGTCTCCACAGTACATCGATGTTGTCGCCAGTGGTCGGCGGAAGGCGCACGTGCCCGTCGACCTGGGACCGGACCGCAGCGACGCACGGATGCACGCCAAGACCGTAGGATCCTACGCAGTGCCGTAGGGGACCGCACCGCCACTTCCCAGCAAATTAGGGACACTGTTGCTCCTGGGGTATCGGCGAGGACCATTCGCAACCGTCTCCATGAAGCTGGGCTACGGTCCCGCACACCGTTAGGCCGTCTTCCGCTCACGCCCCAACATCGTGCAGCCCGCCTCCAGTGGTGTCGCGACAGGCGTGAATGGAGGGACGAATGGAGACGTGTCGTCTTCAGCGGTGAGAGTCGCTTCTGCCTTGGTGCCAATGATGGTCGTATGCGTGTTTGGCGCCGTGCAGGTGAGCGCCACAATCAGGACTGCATACGACCGAGGCACACAGGGCCAACACCCGGCATCATGGTGTGGGGAGCGATCTCCTACACTGGCCGTACACCACTGGTGATCGTCGAGGGGACACTGAATAGTGCACGGTACATCCAAACCATCATCGGACCCATCGTTCTACCATTCCTAGACCGGCAAGGGAACTTGCTGTTCCAACAGGACAATGCACGTCCGCATGTATCCCGTGCCACCCAACGTGCTCTAGAAGGTGTAAGTCAAGTACCCTGGCCAGCAAGATCTCCGGATCTGTCCCCCATTGAGCATGTTTGGGACTGGATGAAGCGTCGTCTCACGCGGTCTGCACGTCCAGCACGAACGCTGGTCCAACTGAGGCGCCAGGTGGAAATGGCATGGCAAGCCGTTCCACAGGACTACATCCAGCATCTCTACGATCGTCTCCATGGGAGAATAGCAGCCTGCATTGCTGCGAAAGGTGGATATACACTGTACTAGTGCCGACATTGTGCATGCTCTGTTGCCTGTGTCTATGTGCCTGTGGTTCTGTCAGTGTGATCATGTAATTTATCTGACCCCAGGAATGTGTCAATAAAGTTTCCCCTTCCTGGGACAATGAATTCACGGTGTTCTTATTTCAATTTCCAGGAGTGTATAATAAAAAGTAGGGGGCCCAGAACTGAGCCCTGCGGCACTCCACATGTGATGGTACCCCATTCTGAAGATACTGGGACACCATCTTGACTATCTACTACAACTTTTTGTTTCCTGTTTGACAGATATGAGTCGAGCCATTTCCCTGCTGCACCACTTATACCGAGATGTGCAGCTTTTTGTAAAAGAATTTGGTGATTTACACAGTCAAATGCTTTTGTTAGGTCACAAAATATGCCAATCACTTTCAGTTTTTTGTTGATAGATTCCAAGAGTTTGCCAGTAAATGTAAATATTGCATCTTCTGTTGACAAACCTTTCTGAAATCCAAACTGACTTTTACTGAAGGTATTGTGTTCACTGAGATGCTTAACTATCCTGGCATGCATTACTTTCTCTAAAACCTTTGAAAAGCTTGTCAGTAGTGATATTGGCCTATAGTTAGCAGTATCCGTCTCATCCTCCTTCTTATACAGCGGTTTTACAACGGCATACTTAAGCCTCTCAGGAACTATTCCTTGCTTAAGTGACGCATCAAAAATGTGGCAAAGGACTTTACTTACATGGCTGGAGCAGTATTTTAATAATTTGTTAGAAATGTTGTCAATTCCAGCAGAGTTTTTACTATTCAGGGATTTAATAACTCTTTCAATTTCTTGAACAGTGACTGTTTTTACCTTCATGTGTTGTACTGAACCAGGTACTCTAGCTTTCAAAAGATTGATGGCTTGCTTCATGGACCCTTGTAAACCTATTTTTTCTGTTACTGTTAAAAAATTGTTGTTGAATGTGTCTGCAACTGTTTTTGGATCACTAACAAGATTACCCTCACTTTTGACTTCACTAGGGATAGTTCATATTTTACTTTTCAAGGCAAATTATTCAACACTGAGCTTAAACAACTTCAAAGAAACCATTCATGATAGTCATCAAGACTAAATTATGTTTCAAATGAGTTTAACTTATTTGCCTTTTTCATCAGCTGTGAACCAAGTATTTTAGGCAATAACATTTACACAATCTAGCACTGTATTTTTGCAAAATGATACTTTGCACTAAACTGAGAGTACTTTAGCAAAATTCTCACTAACTTTTCTTTTGTAGTTTTAACTTCAACATTTGCTAATCTTTGCACGTTTGACAAACATAAATAATAATTTTAAAACACTTAAATCAATCATAGTTCACTTGAAACGGGATACTCGGTTTTATAAACACTTAGGAAGGGACCCTGCATAGGTTCATGATCAGGGTACAAGATATGATTCCAAACACAGATTTATAGCATTTGGATTATTATTAAAAATCACTCTCACAAATTAACTGGTCCATTCTCTGATACATATCTGTTTGCATGAAGTTCGTGGAGCAGTGGTGAAGTTGTAGTGGCAAGTGACATGGTGGCTAACTGTACTCATGGCTCTTGATGTTTGAATGCTCTATAAAATTTCTTCTTGGCAATGGATTTTAACATATTAGAGCCATTCCTTATTACCGAGAATACCAAGCAACACCCAAGTCCACATCCGAGGCAAAATTCCTTGCAAAGCGGCTTCCATTTGTCTCCCTTGGCCCCGTTGATGTGTACCGTGCAATGGTTAGTCACTGAAGCCACTGACTGCATATCGTACACACCAAGGAGCCGCCCAGTTTGACCACCAAAACTACCTTTCACATTGCACCATGCCACTTCCGTTATGCAGGGACTTCCCTACATCTTTTACATTTTACAAAAACAAGTGCCCTAAGCATGAACCAGCTTCCAATACACATTGTTTTTATCTTATAAATATACACATACTATAAAAATTTCATTATTTTAAATAATAATTTATCTTTTTCCACATATACATTATAGAACTCTAGTTTCTTGTCACAAATCAATGACCTTAACTATCAAAGAATAAACACTTCATAATTACAGATACTTAGTTACATAATATCCCCCCATGAACCATGGACCTTGCCGTTGGTGGGGAGGCTTGCATGCCTCAGCGATACAGATGGCCATACAGTAGGTGCAACCACAACGGAGGGGTATCTGTTGAGAGGCCAGACAAACATGTGGTTCCTGAAGAGGGGCAGCAGCCTTTTCAGTAGTTGCAGGGGCAACAGTCTGGATGATTGACTGATCTGGCCTTGTAACATTAACCAAAACGGCCTTGCTGTGCTGGTACTGCGAACGGCTGAAAGCAAGGGGAAACTACAGCTGTAATTTTTCCAGAGGACGAATGGAAAAACTGGTAGAAGCGGACCTCGGGGAAGATCAGTTTGGATTCCGTAGAAATGTTGGAACATGTGAGGCAATACTAACCTTACGACTTATCTTAAAAGAAAGATTAAGAAAAGGCAAATCTACATTTCTAGCATTTGTAGAGTTAGAGAAAGCTTTTGACAATGTTAACTGGAATACTCTCTTTCAAATTCTGAAGGTGGCAGGGGTAAAATACAGGGAGCGAAAGGCTATTTACAATTTGTACAGAAACCAGATGGCAGTTGTAAGAGTCGAGGGGCATGAAATGGAAGCAGTGGTTGGGAAAGGAGTGAGACAGGGTTGTAGCCTCTCCCCGATGTTATTCAATCTGTATATTGAGCAAGCAGTAAAGGAAACAAAAGAAAAATTCGGAGTAGGCATTAAAATTCATGGAGAAGAAGTAAAAACTTTGAGGTTCACCGATGACATTGTAATTCTGTCAGAGACAGCAAAGGACTTGGAAGAGCAGTTGAACGGAATGGACAGTGTCATGAAAGGAGGATATAAGATGAACATCAACAAAAGCAAAACGAGGATAATGGAATGTAGTCAAATTAAATTGGGTGATGCTGAGGGAATTAGAATAGGAAATGAGACACTTAAAGTAGTAAAGGAGTTTTGCTATTTAGGGAGTAAAATAACTGATGATGGTCGAAGTAGAGAGGATATAAAATGTAGACTGGCAATGGCAAGGAAATCGTTTCTGAAGAAGAGAAATTTGTTAACATCGAGTATAGATTTAAGTGTCAGGAAGTTGTTTCTGAAAGTATTTGTATGGAGTGTAGCCATGTATGGAAGTGAAACATGGACGATAACCAGTTTGGACAAGAAGAGAATAGAAGCTTTCGAAATGTGGTGCTACAGAAGAATGCTGAAGATAAGGTGGGTAGATCACGTAACTAATGAGGAGGTATTGAATAGCATTGGGGAGAAGAGAAGTTTGTGGCACAACTTGACTAGAAGAAGGGATCGGTTGGTAGGACATGTTTTGAGGCATCAAGGGATCACAAATTTAGCATTGGAGGGCAGCGTGGAGGGTAAAAATTGTAGAGGGAGACCAAGAGATGAATACACTAAGCAGATTCAGAAGGATGTAGGTTGCACTAGGTACTGGGAGATGAAGAAGCTTGCACAGGATAGAGTAGCATGGAGAGCTGCATCAAACCAGTCTCAGGACTGAAGACCACAATAACAACAACAGTTACATAATATAAACCTACTTCTAATCGATATAAGTGTTGCAGCTCCAACTACCATTCCACATTCAAAGTCTGTTAATTCCTATCATGTAGCTATAATCTCATCACAAAACTCTCCATGTGAAGCACCTGATTATAAATGACAGTTCTGCCAACACACTGCCCTTTTATACCTTGTGTACACAATATTACCAACCTTTGTATATGGACATATTGCTTTCCCATGACTTTTTGTCAATTCAGTGTAGAGCAAATCTGAATACATCTGCAATCTCAGAAAGATTAGTTGCATCTAATCAAATAATAATATTTTCAATACCTTAAAAATTAAAAAAAAACTTAATACTTTACAAAGACTAAATGTTTTCACAGTGAACCTTAGAAACAACAACTTTCATACACCTCCTACACTTTCAACGAATGGTATCTCAGATGATATCATTGCACTATAGCTATCATTCCTGAAGGCTCCATATCTGTATCTATTTTATTTATTGATTTATTACATTTTATAGCCTTTTCTTTATGCAAATGTTTGTCAGAACATCATATATTCCACAGTAAAACAGCAATTTAATGCTGCCTGAATACCTCAAATCTTATCATACTTGTGTAGTTATGTATAGAATATGTTACTAATTTTGTCAATAGTGTTGTTTAAATATAATTGTAGTTGATATAAAAAACCAGTGTAATTTAAAAGTAATCAGTTATGAGCAAGCTGACATTACCATTGAAAGGAGCACCAAAAGACATGCCTATCAAGCAGATATAAATAATTGTTAAACAATATTTATATCTAAAAACAAAGATGATGTGACTTACCAAATGAAAGTGCTGGCAGGTCGACAGACACACAAACAAACACAAACATACACACAAAATTCTAACTTTCGCATCCAACGCTTGCTTCGTCAGGAAAGAGGGAAGGAGAGGGAAAGATGAAAGGATGTGGGTTTTAAGGGAGAGGGTAAGGAGTCATTCCAATCCCGGGAGCGGAAAGACTTACCTTGGGGGAAAAAAGGATAGGTATACACTCGCACACACACACATATCCATCCGCACATACACAGACACTATTTAATAACATTTTGCTGTTATTTAACATGATCCCACTTTCACAACAATGTCAGATTATCTATTTATAAACAAATCTTTACTTGGATTAAAAACAAAGATTCCATGACTTACCAAACAGGAAAGCGCTGGTAGTTAGATAAAATAAAAAAACACACAAACACACACACAAAATTTCAAGCTTTCGCAACCAACGGTTGCTTCGTCAGGAAATAGGGAAGGAGAGGGAAAGACAAAAGGATGTGGGTTTTAAGGGATAGGGTAAGGAGTCATTCCAATCCCGGGAGTGGAAAGACTTACCGTAGGGGGAGAAAAGGACAGGTATACACTCGCACACACACACACATATCCATCCACACATATACAGACACAAGCAGACATACTTAAAGGCAAAGAGTTTGGGCAGAAAAGGCAGTTCTGTCTATGGTAACATGAACCCACTGTCTAGTCAGTTGTATAGGTGTAACTCTTCAGGCTTTCCCGGCGATCTAATGACATCTTGGGTTGTCGGGTGTTCTGCCGGATATCAGCGTCGTACTTGCACGATATTTCGGTCACGTAGCTCGTAACCTTCATCAGGTGCGACCTGAGACTGCTCCTCGAGTGGACTTGGTCCAGTATTTATGCCTATGGCCTTCCCCCTCCACCAACGGCTGCAGGCGCTTCCTCTGTGGTCCGCGCCCATTCCCTGTGACCTGCTGGAGCGTTGCTGCTCCGTTTTCCATCCGCTGCGGTTCTAGGTGTTCCCTCTGCGGTCCGCGCCCACCAACCCCGCTCCTGGGGGTTTCATCTACGGTATGGGGTACCAAGCGTTCCCCCTGCGGTCCGCGCCCGCTCACCACGACCTGTTGGAGCGTTGCCGCTCCGTTTTTCGTCCACTGCGGCTCTGGATGTTCCCTCTGCGGTCCGCGCCCACCAGTCCCACTTCTGGTTGTTCCAACTTCGGTCTGGTGCTCCTGGCAGTCCGTCAGGGGCTCGTTTTCCATCTCCATGTCTCTGGTTCTTCTGTTTGTGCAGTGTTGCAGCTGGCCCCGTTGCTCCTTTAACAATTCCAGAGCCGGATCCCAGGCTCTGCTTAGCTGGTACCCTGTGTCACGGTTCATAAGATTGTCAGCCATTTTAATTTCTATCGATTCTCTTATAACACTGTCCCAAAATCTGGGTGTTTGTGCTAGAATCCTGGTATCCTCATACTTCATGGCATGATCTAGTTCTAGACAGTGTTCAGCAATGGCTGACTTAGTCACCTGTCTTAATCTAGTGTGCCTCTGATGTTCTTTGCACCTGATCTCCACAGTTCTTGTTGTCTGGCCAATGTAGGACCTGCCACATTGACAAGGTGTATTGTAAATCCCTGGGTTTCGTAACCCCAGGTCGTCTTTGACACTCCCCAGCAGTCCCCCAATCTTGTTGGATGGACAGAAAACACACTTGATATTGTGTTTACGGAGGATCCTACTGATTCTGGCAGAAATAGAGCCAGCATAGGGCAGATATGCCACCTTCTTTGTTTCATCTTGGTCTTCTTCAGGAACCTGCGGTATGGTGGCTGGTTGGAGTGCCCTCTCAATTTGTCTGTCCGTGTATCCATTCTTGGAGAAAACTGTTTTGAGACGTTCTATCTCTATAGGTAGATTCTCTTGGTCTGACAGGGCATGTGCTCTGTGGACCAAAGTCTTCAGAAACCCATTCTTCTGTGCAGGGTGGTGACAGCTGCTGGCCTGCAGATATAAATCAGTGTGTGTTGGTTTTCGGTACACACTGTGGCCAATTGATCCATCTGCTTTCCTCTGGACTAGTACATCCAGAAATGGCAGCTGGCCATTCTTCTCCAGTTCCATGGTGAACTTGATATTAGGGTGGCATGAGTTAAGATGTTCAAGAAACTCATTGAGCCTGTCCATCCCATGTGGCCAGATCACGAAGGTGTCATCCACATACCTAAAGAAGCATGTGGGTTTTAATGTGGCTGTCTCCAATGCCCTCTCCTCAAAACTCTCCATAAACATGTTGGCAACCACAGGGGACAGTGGGCTGCCCATAGCTACACCTTCAGTTTGCTCGTAATATTGGTTTCTGTACAGGAAATACGTGGATGTCAGTGTATGATTGAACAGGTCCAACAGAGCACCGTCAAATTTCTCTGCAATCAGTTCTAGTGAGTCCTTCAGTGGGACCCTGGTGAACAGCGATACCACATCAAAACTGACCATGATGTCCGAATCTGTGATGTGCAGTTGCTTGAGGCGTTGCAGGAAATCTTCTGAGTTGCGGATGTGGTGAATACATTTGCCCACATATGGAGACAGGAGACCTTTCAAGTACTTGGCTGTTGTGTACGTAGGTGCCCCAATATTACTGACAATTGGACGTAGGGGCACGCCCTCCTTGTGTATTTTAGGCAGACCATACAGTCTAGGTGGCACTGGCGCTTTTTCCCGTAGTTGTCTGATGATCTTATCAGGCATCCCTGTTTCCTTCAAGAGAGCACTAGTCTTCTTGGCCACCTTGTCCGTGGGGTCACACTCCAGAATTCTGTATGCAGGGTCCTCCAGAAGTTGGCGTACTTTCTGATCATAATCCACCCGCTGCAAGATGACAGTGGAGTTCCCTTTGTCTTCTGGCAGTACCACAATGCTGTTGTCTTCCCGGAGTTTCTTGAGTGCAAGCCTCTCCTCGGTTGTGATGTTCGATTTCGGCGGCCTGGCCTTGGTGAGGGCCCTGTAGGTCTCTCGGCGGACTTCCTCTGCCACATTAGGTGGAAGTGTGGCTGCAACTTGCTCTACTGCACTGACGAAACCTGAAATGGGTACATTTCTAGGGGTCGTAGCAAAGTTGAGACCCTTGCTGAGTACCTTTAAGGTTGTATCATCAAACTGTATGCCACTCAGATTCGTCACAGTGCGTGTCTCTTCCATCTGCTGTGCTTTCTTACTCATGCGGTCAAACTTTGCAGATTGGCAAGATGAGGCATTCCTTCTAGCACACTCAGCTAAAGACCAGGAGGCACAGTCTACCCAATCCCAATCTTCTCTTGTTAAGGAGGCTGCCATGTACAGATGAATGTGTAACAGCTCCCTGGCCACAACATCTAACCTGTGGCGCATATCTCGAATCCTCTCTCTCACCAGTGCCATGCTGGCTCTGCGTTTTATCTTGTTCGCCGCTCTGGAGTTGATGTGATATTTAATTCTGGCAAATACTGGTACCACTTCTCCATCTCGACACCTCAGCAAAAAACTGAGAGAACTCAGCATCTTCCCTTTCTTCTGCCGAAGCTTGTCCAGCTTCTTGATATTCTGATACATCTCCTCCCCGTAGAGACTTTTGATGTAACTCTTCAGGCTTTCCCGGCTGAACACTGTCTAGAACTAGATCATGCCATGAAGTATGAGGATACCAGGATTCTAGCACAAACACCCAGATTTTGGGACAGTGTTATAAGAGAATCGATAGAAATTAAAATGGCTGACGATCTTATGAACCGTGACACAGGGTACCAGCTAAGCTGAGCCTGGGATCCGGCTCTGGAATTGTTAAAGGAGCAACGGGGCCAGCTGCAACACTGCACAAACAGAAGAACCAGAGACATGGAGATGGAAAACGAGCCCCTGATGGACTGCCAGGAGCACCAGACCGAAGTTGGAACAACCAGAAGTGGGACTGGTGGGCGCGGACCGCAGAGGGAACATCCAGAGCCGCAGTGGCCGAAAAACGGAGCGGCAACGCTCCAACAGGTCGTGGTGAGCGGGCGCGGACCGCAGGGGGAACGCTTTGTACCCCATACCATAGATGAAACCCCCAGGAGTGGGGTGGTGGGCGCGACCGCAGAGGGAACACCTAGAACCGCAGCGGACAGAAAACGGAGCAGCAACGCTCCCGCAGGTCGCAGGGAATGGGCGCGGACCACAGAGGAAGCGCCTGCAGCCGTTGGTGGAGGGGGAAGGCCATAGGCATAAATACTGGACCAGGTCCACTCGAGGAGCAGTCTCAGGTCGCACCTGATGAAGGTTACGAGCTACGTGACTGAAATATCGTGCAAGTACGACGCTGATATCCGGCAGAACACCCGACAACCCAAGATGTCAGTTGTATAGGTGTTTGATTCTGGTTGGTGAATGGCCACTACAATACTTTAGCTTTTGAAGGCACTCTAATTTTCACTAGGTCTGAATGTGCTCCAGAGAATAGCTTTAACTTTTCTGCTTGCATTATGGAACAGAGAATAGACAGAGGGTGAGGTACTACTTTTTATCTCTTGTGTGTGTTAATGTATAAATCGTCATGCTGAACTATGAACTATTTTGAACTGATGGATATTTTGTGTATTGTGATAAAGAAATGAATTCAGTTCTTCCTGCATCTTGGATGACTATCAACCTTGGGCGTCTGCTACCACTTAATGCAATTTCATTGCATCTTAATAAGGCTATCTTTTGTCTGTGTTGTAAATGGTTATTATACAGCAGAATTCTCAGGTGCTGTCTGCATCAATTTCAGATGTTAGAATAGAACCCATTTTTAATTAATTATTCATTTACTGTTTTTTTTAATATTTCTGTTTATTTTAGTAATTTTCAATTTTAGGCAATGCATGGACTATTTGACTGTAGGATCACAGCCAGAAGTTATTATCTGCAGTGAATTAACTCCGGGGTGTGAAAACAAACATTTACAGATCAATCCTATAACATTAGTTAAGCTATTCTTTTTAAACACAGCTGGGCATAGCCCATGTACCAAAGGTATGAGTAACATCATGTGAAATCACAATTGGTTTGTATGTACAGGATTCTGGTTAGAAAAGATACTCAGCAGAACATCCCAATGACTTGGACACTGCTGTGTGGAGTGGCCGTGCGATTAGGGGTGCCATGTTATTGATTGCACAGCCCTTCCCACCAGAGGTTCAAGTCTTTCTTCGGGCATGGGTGTGTGTGTTGTTCTTAGTATAACTCAGTTTAAGTTAGTTTAGTTAGTGTGTAAGTCTAGGACCGATGACCTCAGCAGTTTGGTCCCTAAGGAATTCACATGCTCTTGAACATTTGAACTTGGATACTGTTAGTTGCAGCACAACCAGGACTTAGACACTGTTAACTGCAGCACTGCCGGGACTTGGACACTGTTAGTTGCAGCAGCAATGGGACCTGCACACTGTTAGGTACAGCACCACTATTCTTGCCAAATCTGATGCAGGAGACTTAGGAAACTTTGAGCAGATGTCCACTTGGCAGCCTGCAGCACAAGCCTGGACATGCAGCAAGTCTTCTATATTGCGAGGATAAGCAGTCTTCCTGCTGCTGCTTGTGCTTCTGTGGACTGACTCTGCTGCTGTTGGCTGCCTCCCCCCCCCCCCCACCCCACCCCACCCCGTCTGAAGCCGGCAGCTTTAATCAGCATGCCACAGCGCACCAGTGCAGTGCTATCCAGCTGCTGCTGGTCAAAGTAGCTGATGTTCAGTGGACAGCCTGCCACGTTAGCAACCTTGACCACCTCTGCTGCAAGAACACAGGCCATGTAGTGATGGTGGTGCCTTCCTGGATGAGCATTGGCTACTACTGCCCTGCTTCCATGGGTGGCTTGGAATTTTGTCACATAATCTGTGTATTGTTGAACAATAAATGCTTGGTTCTTTAATGCTGTGTTACTAATCCCCATCAGGCCACAGACAGGCACCAACTCACAAATACACTAATCACCCAGGCACATGGATGGTGGTTTGTCAGCATCCTCAGCACAACTGCCACCCAACATAGCATTTTACCCGTGGTTGTTACAGGAATTGAATTAGTTTGTGTCTTGCCTGTTCTAAGGTCCATATGAAACCCACACAGATCTTTAATTGTATACCTAATGATTAGTCCATTTACTGCAATGCACCAAAAATATTTTCTATCATTATTAAAAATTAAATTGATTATTTACAATTACACTAATTATAAAGACAGCAGACAGAGTTTTGTAAATTATTGTTATTCCAAGAGTAATAGGTATATGTATGAGGAATTAGATGTAATACCACAACAACAATACCATCTGAGACTAAATAAAGATAAGTAAGGGAAGCTTCTCAGTCAGGGAGGCTAGTAGAGCATAGCAGATGAGCTGAGTGTAGCAGGAGCCTGGGGAGCATTTACATAGGACAGATGCAAAAGGCATGGCCTCAAATGCCATCAAGTTATGGATTTGTATTAAAGCTCACAGATTGACATGACATGCACCATATTTGTGAAGAAGTTGGTTTGATGAAAACATTTATTCTGTTCTTCCACAACTGATTACAAACCACATACAGTTACATTTGAGCAGTTACATTGATGGAATAACTAGACCACAATACCAGCTGTGGCTATCTTGAGGCCATCTTATAAGCACTATATCAGCACATGGACTAGTGAAATTATTAATTGTTTCAATATAATTTCTAAGTGTTAAATCTGCAACAAATTTATTTAACCTGAAGCACTGAACCAAAAATAGGATCTTGTACCATACCTGGAACGAGTCAAGGATGTTCAAGATAATTAACTTATAAAATTATAGGTTAAAATTCTCAACATAATTGCAATCTGAAAATTACAACTTAAATTCAATTCTATTTTCAATATTATTTAAGTAAACAACACAAAGTTGTATTTTCATATAAGGTGTGTTATTACAGTCACTTTTAGTTGTAACTGTATTTGCTCTTTCCTGCATGGTGTTGATATAAATGACACTGTACTTTAATGCTATGTTATTCATAAGTGAGAGAAATTGTTAATACTTAAAAATTGATGGACAAGGTTTATGATAAAGGTGTGGTCAGTTCTGAGCAGTCACAAGTGAACCATTTATTAAAGTATACATTAATATGTGGTAAAATTGTTCAAGTCACTATGATAAATATTTCATATGATTAATGTCTCACAAGTCATAGGCCATAGTTTCATAAAATTCAAAATTGACAGAAATGTAATGAAATGTCGTGTGACGAGGGCCTCCCGTCGGGTAGACCGTTCGCCTGCTGCAAGTCTTTCGATTTGACGCCACTTCGGCGACTTGCGCGTCGATGGGGATGAAATGATGATGATTAGGACAACACAACACCCAGTCCCTGAGCGGAGAAAATCTCCGACCCAGCCGGGAATCGAACCCGGGCCCTTTGGATTGACAGTCTGTCGCGCTGACCACTCAGCTACCGGGGGCGGACATTGACAGAAACTCCTGTTTCTTTATGGTGTATTGCAGTAATGCACTATAAGTGAGTAAGCAAAGTAATTTACACATAGCAGATTGTAGTTTAGATCATAATTGTTGTGCTAGAAGTGAGCAAATATTCGGCTTACTAAAATTACTTTGAAATAAGGGCACATCCTCATCAGTCTCATCCTGAGATCTGATTGTCCAGCCCTTCTCGCTTTCCCTTGCTCCATAGGTTGACAGCAGTGACTCAACAATGCCATAACTTAACCCCATTCTTGTTCTTTTGAGTTACATGTGTTACTTCAGTGAATATCTATATTCATAGTAATTTCAGAACATTTTGTTATGATGCCACATTGTCCATATGCATGATGGAAGAGATGACTGAAGTGGTTCATTTTCTGTACTCTGGAGGGCCTAATGCTGAAGACATTGCTCGCAGGATGAAGCTGCATTTGGTGATAGTTACTTTAGTGAAAAAAATATTTACTTGTGAATAGGAGTAATACTGTTAAAAGTGGATGTGTATTTGTCTACGACAACAAAGAGTGTTCAGGTAGGGCATTCACTTCAAAAACCAGTAGGAAAATTGAGACAAGTCATTGGGCAGAGAGTCTACCAGGTCAACTGACAGACAAACACAAAAAGGAACAAACTGATCAGATTACATACATACATACGATGGAAACATTAAATGTCAGAATCACATTTAATGTAACCACTGCCTACAGCAAAGAAGTTCAGAAGCCAAGCTTCTGCAGGAAAGCTGATGATGACAGTATTTTTGGATATAAAAGATCCACTGCTAATTCGTTACACTTCTAAAGTTCAAACTTCAGGTGTTTTTCTTTTTGTGGGTTGATTTTAAGTGTTAAATATATCACGAGATGCCAAGCCTTTACTCATTCCCTGTAATACAGCTACCTTCTTTTCCAAATTTCCTGGTCATCATCTTGTTTGTTCTTGATATTGTGATCCTGCTATGCAGTGCCATGTATTTGACCACTAACTTCTTTTCTCTGATCACAGAGTGATGAGGGGTATAAGAGAGGTTCTACATTTAAGCAACTCACTACGAAATCACAAAGCATGGTTCCCATAATTCTTCTGTATTCAAATAAGTTGTCAACTCACAACTGATAATTAACAAAGCTTTTCAAATAACAAGTTCATACATGATGCTTCAATCCCTGACCAAAAGCAAAAGTTCATACTTAACTGAAGATAATATGGCACAGAGTCTATAAAACAACATTCATTTTTCTGTAGTGCTTGACCATTGTCATCAGGCTTCTTTCTTCTTTGGAGTCTCCCAAAGCATGACTGCATAGTGCAAGTGACCTGTCACTGGCTATTCAAAAAAAAAAAATGAAATGATCGTATGGCATTTATTGGCCGGGATATCCCCTTCAGGGTTCGGCCGCCGTATTGCAAGTCTTTTTAGTGGACGCCACTTCGGTGACTTGCGTGTCAATGATGATGAAATGATGATGAAGGTCACACAACACCCAGTCCCCTGCCGAGAATCGAACCCGGGCCCCATTGCGTGGTAGGCAGTAATGCTACCATTGTGCTAAGGAGGCGGACAACTGGCTATTCAAAATTACACATCTGTCAGCACTTTCTCCACTGTACTCACATTTTTCTTTCTCGTATCTGCAAATAAATTCCCACAAACCCGGGCACAGTAGATGTTCTTTATGCGACTACTAATTAAAGTCATGTTTTTCACATGTACGTCTTCCATCGGTTTAATAAGAGGATAATGAGATGTGTTGCTATGCTTTATAGCAACAGGTACCACTACAAACTATATGCAGTGACAGCTTCTACGAGTTACCACAATATCTGTAACTCAAATTCAAAATGGAGTGAAGAGGGCAGCTTTCAAAAGGTGTGACTTGCTTCAAGATAATGCCAGTCCTCACATGCAGGGAAAACAATCCAGTGCATTCAGAATCTTTGTTTTGAGTTGATGTAACACCACATTACAATACTGACCTAGATTCAAGTGATTTTCATTTTCGTCCCATGAAGGAGCATCTGTGTGAATCCAAGTTTTTATCAAATGATGAAGATGAGGAGTTAGTGCAAGAGCAGATGTACCTGATGGAACAGAGTTTCTTCCGGGACATAATTAGGGAGATTGCCATGGAGAAAGAGTGTATATACACATTTGCAGTCGAAGGGGTGGCTAAGAGTAGGCTTTGGCTCAAATAACTTTCAATGCTGTGTAGCATCACTGGATAATGTTTCAGGACATGGATGCCTATCCTCACTCTCTTACTCGAGACACCCTCTACTATGCTTAAAAATATGTCTGTGACATTTTGTTATTGAATGGACAATTTATCTGCTCTGGCAAGCAGCTATGGTGGCAACAGCAAGTAGTTAACTGCAGATTTTTTACCTGGTCTATTATCATCTGTCCAAAGATGCAGAAGAGTCCTGTCTGGAACATAACAATAGGCAGTGAGGAAACCATCTTGTAGAGTGATGTTGGATCTGAGTCACTCTGCAACAGCTGCAAGAAACAGGCACACCATGTAAGACTACTGCTAACAGTGGTGTAGCTGTAACAACGAGACTCATAAGCTGTAATTCTGCCCCCCCCCCCCCCCCACACACACACAGAGTTTAAGTTTATTTATCACAAAATATTTCTCTCCAATAGCTTTTTTAAATGATGATACAACCCAATTACACAGGCTTCAACATTAGGGTAGTTAAAAATTGATTTCAATACTTTGATGAAGTTTAATGCAGTCTTATATGAAAATTCCAAATTTAAGCACAGTTTTTATCTAGCTCATAACAGTTACTCATAAATAAGCCATGAAATGATGAGAAAATGCCTGCTTTTATGCTGCACTGGTTTGCATATAATAATTACATAAGAAGAATGTCAAAATAAACAATAAGCAATGCATTTAGACTATGAAAAATCTCCAAATTTAAGACTACTTTCATAAACTTATTATTTCCTTTTTTCTTTTTTTCTTTTTCTTTTTTCTTATTATTTTTTTCCCCCACAAGCTTCTCTTGTACAGTTTCTCCTGTGAACAGCTTGCTGCTGCACTCTGTGTAATATCCAACAACAGTAAGCAATAATGTTGATGTTCCATCTGCCCTTGTGTCTGTGTTCCATTTCCTGGACATTTCATTTCATTGGTTTTCCTGCTCCTAACTGACAGCACCAATGTGTTTAGAAAAGCAATTGAAAGTTAAATGGAGGAATAGTACCTTAAAGTTCACTGAACAATGTACTTTTAAAATATTTATTCAACATATTCACCACCATGCACTCAAATTTGGGATCCTTATCACTTCCAACGAAATTCTAAACAGCTGCTTTGAAAGATATATCTGTCTGTTTCTGAAAATGTTTCACAAATATATTTAAACATCCACTGTCTTTTCACAAATACTTCACAAATTGTTTCATTAATGATAGCTGTCTTGTTCTCATGAAAAAGAATGCACAACATCCCTGTTCTCCAGTAAATATGGATATAATTTTCAGTGCACCATATATCGTTCTTTCTTGGTTACTGTATTCTAGTTTTCTCACAGCAATATCACACTGTCTGGTGTGTAGAATACCCAACATATATTGTCTCATACATCTATATCTGTACGCTGAAACCACTTTGTAGTGCATGGACGAAGGTATGACCCATTGCACCAGTCATTAGGGTTTTTTCCTCATTCCACTCATATATGGAATGTGTGAAGAATGATTGTTTAAATTTTTCCATCACAATACCTACAGAACCAATATGTAGGGCATTGTAGTATATTTTTAAAGTCATTATTTAAAGCCAGTTCTTGAAACTTTGTAAGTAGGCTTTCTTGGAATAGTTTACATCTATCTTCAAGAGTCCACAACTCCAGTTTCTTCAGCATCTCTTCACATATGTAAAAAGAGGATTTCTTTCTTTGGCCACATGAGGACACCAGAAACCAGATTAGCAAGAAAAATTATGGAGAAACTGTGGAATCTGAAGCAACAAGTAGGGCGGATCAAGGAAATTAAAGAGGATATGGGAGAACTAGATTTTTACCCCTTGATGATCTACAAAACAAGACAGAAAATCTCAAGAAACTGAAAGACAAGAAAATAAGATTTAAACCAAAAGTAGGCAAATGACACACAATGAAAAGAGTATTTACAGATGAGGAAAGACAGGAAAGATCAGAACGAGTGAAAGAAACTGGGTGGGTAAGAAAGAACAAAACATGTGCTAACTGAAGAAGGGGGCCAGGAAATGATTGTCTAAAGTGGTCCAATGAGGCCGTAAAAGTATATAATGTGAAAAAACTTGTGGATCATGGAATTTTTCTGTAGAATTTAATGAAATCAGTAGCCACAAAGTCTATAAGAATCACCAATTACAGTGCAATCCTTTTTTTACTGTAGACCTTTGTTATTGACAATATTTATACGGATATCTTGACTAACACAAAAATGAAGGTGGTTAGCAAATTGAAAGTAAATGGCTATCTACAGTTTATGATTGTTAGGGTGTGTAGTTATGTCTTACACTATATACAAACATCTTTGCAGTTTTCTATGGAATGAATGCACATTATACAATTTTGTTGATTAATCAATATTGTATACATAGGTAGAGATACTCTAGATGGAATGAAGGAGATCATAAATACCAAACATCTACACTTTATCAGCTGACATACACACACATAAAAAATACATGCATTCACAACACAAGTCTAGACCCCAATGAGTCAGACATTGCTGCTGCAGTGGAGATGTAATGCTGTCCAATGAATTTTCTCATTGGAACATTTGATCATTGCTAGGTCAGCACAGAGCCTCCACCCCTGATGCATGTGGTCCAGATCCTGAAAACATCTTTTAGCACACTCTTAACAATACCAATGCACCTTCTGTAATGAATAATACCAACAGGGGGGGGGGGGGGGGGGTACTTTATGCACACTGTAAAAAATACCATTTTCTTTAGTTTTGTTGACTTTTACTCACAACATATTATTTAAATAGATATTCATGTGTAAGTAAAGTCCTGAACCTAAAAATATTCACTGGGGAAGCGACATCTGCTCCTAAGACAAATTTTTGGGCTAAGTTTAACTGAACAATTTAAAACATTTACAGAATCTGATAGCAAAGTTCATTAAAAATAATAAACATTTTTTTCAAACACTGGAAACTCCAGATTGGAATACCAATAACATTAAGAAAAGGACACATTGCTACTCACCTTTAACCAAAGCCTTCTTCAGCACAGAAAACACACATACATTCACACAAACAAGCACACCTCATACACATGTGACTGTTACCACCAGCAGCTTTGACTGGAATGTGACTCTCACGTGAATAGCAGTCTAGAGTGGGGCAGGAAAGGGAGAGGAATAGTAGGGAGAGAAGAGTGCTGTCTGGTGGGGCATGCAAGGACTAGATGGCATTCTGATGAGACTGTCAGGTGCATCACTGGGAGGTGAGCTGTGTGTGAGAGAATGTGGAGCAGGGAAGGGGAAAGGATGGGTGGCACACAATGAGTGTGGAGGTTTGAAAAGGGAGGAAGTTATAGGTCTGAGGGGGTGGAAACTGTTGGGTGGATGATGTGTGGACAGTAGGTTCAATAGACTGAGACCAGGATAATATCAGGATTGTAGGACTTGTTGTAAGGATGACGCCCATTTGAGCTGTCCAGAAAAGCTGGGTGTGGAGGGGAGGATCCAAATGGCCTGGGTTGAGAAGCAGCCATTGAAATCAAGCATGTTATGTTCACCTGCATGTTGTGCCATAGGATGGTCTACTTTGCTCTTGGCTACAGTCTGGTGGTGGCCGTTCATCCTTGAGGACAGCTGGTTGGTAGTCATACCATTATATATAAAAAAAAAACTGTGCAATAGTTGTAGCAGAGCTCGTTTACAACATGGCTGCTTTCCCAGGTGGCCTGACATTTGATGAGGTAAGATAAGCCTGTTACAAGACTGGAACAAGAAGTGCTGGTTTGGTGGATTGGCCAGATCTTGCAAACTGAGTTTCCACAGAGATATGATTCCTGTGACAAGGGGTTGGGATTGGTGGTGGCACTGGGATGAACTAGGATGCTATGGAGGTGGGGTGGATGATGGAGACCATTTGAGGAGGTTTGGGAAGGATCTTGGGTATGATGTCCCTCATTTCAGGGCATGATGTTAAATAATCAATGCCCTGATGAAGAACCTGGTCCAGTTGTTACAATCCAGGGATGTTCTGGGTGACAAAAGGGGCACTTTTTTGTATGTGGCTCTTGGGGGTAGTGGGAGGATTGGGGGTTTGTTGGAAAATGGCACAGGAAATCTTTTTGTAGACTAGGTCTGGGGGATAGTGCCTGTCTGTGATGGCCCACATGAGATCTTCAGCATACTGCAAAAGGGAGTTCTTGTCACTGCAGATACACATCCCTTGGTGGCCAGACTGTATGAGAGAGATTTATTGGTATGGAAGGGAAGGCAGCTATCAAAATGCAGTTACTGTTAGTGGTTGGTGGGCTTAATGTGGACACAGATGTGGATGGAGCCATCAGAGTGAAGAATGTCAATGTCCAGGAAGGTGGTGCACTGCATTGAGGAGGACCAAGTGAAGTGGGTGGCAGATCAGGTGTTGAGGTTGTGAAGGAATGAGTTGAGATCATGACCTTCATAAATACATCCTATCCTTTCTTCCACCATGAGCTTTTCTGAACTGCACACACGGGAGTTACGCTTACATCACATTCTCACTCCATAAATTATCCTGGCCTAAACCTATGGTAACCTACTGTCCCATGCCATCCACACAACAGTTTCCACCTTCTCTGTCCTATCGCCCCTCTCAATTCATATCCCTCAGCCTTATTATATGCCACCCATTCTTTCCCCTTCCCTGCTCCTCTCCTTTCCTGCTACCCATTTTTCCCCCACTCCTCACTTCCCAGTGCTGCACCTGGCAGTCTTGTCAGACTGCCATCTAATCCCTGCAAGCCCTACCAGACAACACTCTTCTCTCCACCTACCTGTACCCTGCTATCCCTCTTCACCTTCCCCGACCACTCCAGATTGCTATTCACACGAGAATAAAATCCAGTGAAATATATTTTTCAAAATTTTAGAATATAATGTAACTGACTAGATTACAATAATTTCAAAAAGTGGGCATAAAGTGCCTTCTCCCCCTCCCCTTGGTACTGCGAGGCTTAAAAAACAATACTCATATTTATTTTCTTGATTTTGTAGAAATGAACTCAGTTCATTGTTCTGTAAGATAAACAGTGCATACTCTCAGCAAAAGGCCAACGTCTTCATATGTTTTACAGACAAAATCCTTTTCCAAAACTGAGGATTCAATGCAATACCTTTATGCAATAATACTGTTGATAATTAAGCTCTGTTCACTTTTGGAATAATGCAATATTCTTTAATAAAACCCTCTGTAAGCTTCACACTTCTAGTTTTTACCACAATCAAAATCAAAAAACACTGTTGAATATAAATATTTTCCACATATTACATTTGTACAGTTTGTAATGGGCTACTCTCTTCTAAAACTACCTTTTTTTCAGAAATAACTGATACCATGTATACTATCAATTCTTGTATAGGTGAACATTATATCAGCTGTCTAACTGAATGAACTCCATACGATTTTGTATAAGATGTGTTATGTTTTGGGCTAAAATATGTAAAAAGAAAAATAATTTGTTAGCACTCTGGACATACAGTTAACATTATTCTTCGTTAAAAAATATTTGAAATTACATAATTTCTGGTATACTTAAAATTCATATTATTAATTTCACAATCTAACGCAAGTTACACAATTTATTTCTGGACTCATTTACAAAATAATCATAAAAATTAGTAAGGATTCTTCTTTTGTCAAGAAAGTCTGTAGGCCCTTTTACTTTGCAAACTCTTTGGAATATTGTGAGTACCGCAGAATATTAGTGGTAGTAGTGGGCACACCTCTGATGGAAGTAGATGAATTCCTAATCTTGTCAACAACTACGTTAATTCATATTATGAAGTATAATTCATGTTCTGTAGTTGGTGTGATTTAGAAGTATGGGATAAAATAAAAAGATGTTCATGTTGTTGTTGTTGTTGTTGTTGTGGTCTTCAGTCCTGAGACTGGTTTGACGCAGCTCTCCATGCTACTCTATCCTGTACAAGCTTCTTCATCTCAAAGTACTTACTGCAACCTACATCCTTCTGAATCTGCTTAGTGTATTCATCTCTTGGTCTCCCTCTTCGATTTTTACCCTCCACGCTGCCCTCCAATACTAAATTGGTGATCCCTCGATGTCTCAGAACATGTCCTACCAACCGATCCCTTCTTCTAGTCAAGTTGTGCCACAAACTTCTCTTCTCCCCAATTCTATTCAATACCTCCTCATTAGTTATGTGATCTACCCATCTAAACTTCAGCGTTCTTCTGTAGCACCACATTTCGAAAGCTTCTATTCTCTTCTTGTCCAAACTATTTATCGTCCATGTTTCACTTCCATATATGGCTACACTCCACACAAATACTTTCAGAAACGACTTCCTGACAATTAAATCTATACTCAATGTTAACAAATTTTTCTTCTTCAGAAACGCTTTCCTTGCCATTGCCAGTCTACATTTTATATCCTCTCTACTTCAACCATCATCAGTTATTTTGCTCCCCAAATAGCAAAATTCCTTTACTACTTTAAGTGTCTCATTTCCTAATCTAATTCCCTCAGCATCACCCGACTTAATTCGACTACATTCCATTATCCTTCTTGTTTTGCTTTTGTTGATGTTCATCTTATACCCTCCTTTCAAGACACTGTCCATTACGTTCAACTGCTGTCTCTGACAGAATTACAATGTCATCGGCAAACCTGAAAGTTTTTATTTCTTCTCCATGGATTTTAATACCTACTCCGAACTTTTCTTTTGTTTCCTTTACTGCTTGCTCAATATACAGATTGAATAACATCGGGGATAGGCTACAACCCTGTCTCACTCCCTCCCCAACCACTGCTTCCCTTTCATACCCCCTGACTCTTATAACTGCCATCTGGTTTCTGTACAAATTGTAAATAGCCTTTCGCTCCCAGTATTTTACCCCTGCCACCTTCAGAATTTGTAAGAGAGTATTCCAATCAACATTGTCAAAAGCTTTCTCTAAGTTTACAAATGCTACAAACGTAGGTTTGCCTTTCCTTAATCTTTCTTCTAAGATAAGTCGTAGGGTCAGTACTGCTTCACATGTTCCAAACTTTCTACAGAATCCAAACTGACCTTTCCATTCGTCTGTAAAGAATTCGCGTTAGTATTTTGCAGCCGTGACTTATTAAACTGATAATTCGATAATTTTCACATCTGTCAACACCTGCTTTGTTTGGGATTGGAATTATTATATTCTTCTTGAAGTCTGAGGGTATTTCGCCTGTCTCATACATCTTGCTCACCAGATGATAGAGTTTTGTCAGGACTGGCTCTCCCAAGGCTGTCAGTAGTTCTAATGGAATGTTGTCTACTCCGGGGGCCTTGTTTCGACTCAGGTCTTTCAGTCCTCTGTCAAACTCTTCACGCAGTATCTTATCTCCCATTTCGTCTTCATCTACATCCTCTTCCATTTCCATAATATTGTCCTCAAGTACTTCGCCCTTGTATAGACCCTCTATATACTCCCTCCACCTTCCTGCTTTCCATTCTTTGCTTAGAACTGGGTTTCCATCTGAGCTCTTGATATTCATACAAGTGGTTCTCTTTTCTCCAAAGGTCTCTTTAATTTTCCTGTAGGCAGTATCTATCTTACCCCTAGTGAGATAAGCCTCGACATCCTTACATTTGTCCTCTAGCCATGCTTGCTTAGCCATTTTGCACTTCCTGTCGATCTCATTTTTGAGACGTTTGTATTCCTTTTTGCCTGCTTCATTTACTGCATTTTTATATTTTCTCCTTTCATCAATTAAATTCAATATTTCTTCTGTTACCCAAGGGCTTCTACTAGCCCTCATCTTTTTACCTATTTGATCCTCTGCTGCCTTCACTATTTCATCCCTCCTGCCTGATTAAGGGATCTGACATTCCACGCTCCGATCCGCAGAACGCCAGTTTTCTTTCTCCTGATAGCGACGTCCTCTTGAGTTGTCCCCGCGCAGAGATCCGAATGGGGGACTATTTTACCTCCGGAATATTTTACCCAAGAGGACGCCATCATCATTTAATCATACAGTAAAGCTGCATGCCCTCGGGAAAAATTACGGCTGTAGTTTCCCCTTGCTTTCAGCCGTTTGCAGTACCAGCACAGCAAGGCCGTTTTGGTTAGTGTTGCAAGGCCAGATCAGTCAATCATCCAGACTGTTGCCCCTGCAAATACTGAACAGGTTGTTGCCCCTCTTCAGGAACCACATGTTTGTCTGGCCTCTCAACAGATACCCCTCTGTTGTGGTTGCACCTACGGTACGCAAGCCTCACCACCAACGGCAAGGTCCATGGTTCATGTGGGGGGGGGGGGGGGGGGGGAGATTCATAGCAATAGGCAAATCTTCTTCAGTTATTAGGAACCTGTTAAATCAAAATTTTAGCCACAACAATGTACTCCTAGAAGCAACAGGACTTGGAGCCAGCAACACCAACAACAAGAAGAGAAAATGAAGATAAATAAAAAGTTCTTCTTTTGTATATTTACACCTCTTGAAGCTTTCGAAACGTTTATAGACAGAGAATTTTAATAGTGATATGTGTGGGAGGGTACAATTACAAGTGCTGGCATCAGCTAGGATCGGTTGACTGATAATGAGGTTTTGTGTGTTGCAGAAGAGGGAAGGAGAATTATTTGTGTATTTTTATTAAATGGACTGCCCAACAAAATTGTATCAACAGTGACAAGAATTTCGTATGATATCAACAATGATGGACCGGATTAATTGAAAGAAGATTTGACATCAGAAAAGATAAGTACAAACTATTTATGATTTTTTTTACCTGTGTGATTGCTAGGACAATGAATAGAGATGAGATTAATGGTAATGATGTAGGTGTGAAAGCTGTAGGATGTAGCCTAGATGTGTTTCAACAAGTGAAAGTGTAGTCAGCAAAGAAGCAATGAAAACTGATATTTTGCTGTTGATTTTAGTAAAATTAGAGGAAATGAAGATGGACAACAGTAGCAAATTTAGTGCAGTTAATGATCAGTTAATGGAAAAATGTATACACAGCAAAGAAAATTAAATTACCAGAAAACTGAAAACAAAGATAAAATGGGAAGAGTACAATACCAAATAGACCAACTTAGTAATCATGTTTTGTAACTAAAAAATTGGTTGTCAGAGGGATTAAAAAGTGTGAATTAAAAAGTATTAGAAGATAAATTTATTGTTTTGGAAAATGAGTTAGTTTCACATTCTTTACAACAGGAGAAGAATGTTAATGATATCAGAATGCAACAGAAGGTCACTGAGGAAAAAATTGAACAGAACTTTAGTAATTTAAAAAAAAATTAAATGTTGAATACTGTATGCTAACTAATGTAAATGTTTTGGATGAAAATTTTCAGTAGTTCAGGAAAATTGCATTCACAACAACCTGTATTCAAATAATGGTATTGCATGGTCCAACATTCCAATCAAAAGTTTTCTAGAAGACAATTTACATTCAGTGGATTTTCTATACCACTGTAGAGATAGTTTTGTGTCGGGCATGAGTGATGATCAAAAGATTAAATTTGTTAAAAGATGTCTGTAAGGCAAAGCTTTGTCTTGGGTAAATCTAAAATTAAGTCATTGGGCAGTTTCAAAAAAAAGTTTTTAAAATAAATTTTGGTTGGAAGCTGAACAATGGAGAACTAAAAGTGAATGGTCCAAATTATAGTAATAGGAACACTACACTGAAAGAGTTTTGTAAGAATCAACTTAAGAAATTAGCAAACCTTGACAGGCCATTTGATGAAATACATTGATTGATGCAATCAAAAGAAGATTACCACAAAGGTTGCAGTGGGATTTAGTACACGGACCTGATGATTGTTTTGAAAATTTTTTACGATACGTTGACAGGCTGGATAGGGCAGTAGAAAGAAGCATGTTCCATAACAATCGTAATGATAGAGATCACAATGGTAACGACTATAGAAACAGAGATAGTGGTAACTTCAATCAGGGACAAAATGGTAATAGAGACAGAAATTTTGAACATCAGCAGAATAGGAACAATGGGAATAACTACGGGATAGTAGGAAAAACAATCACAGAGGGACTATTCGGGAAATGGTGGTCCGCCTCAATGAAGGTCCATCATTTTGGGGCGAGGAAATACACAAGTGCAGGACCCCCAATTAACACTTGAATTTAGATAATAATTACAGTATTAATGATGTGGCACAGGTATCTAAAGTTGGACAGAAGGAAAATCAGATTTCTCTTTCATGTTTTGATTAAAGCTTTGGAATACTATGCTTAATTATTCCAAAACTTTTAATCAAAACATTATTTATAGCTATCACTTGGTTCAAGAATCATAAAAGAAGGCTGTATACATGGAAGAAACCTGGAGATACTGACAGGTTTCAGATAGATTATATAATAGTAAGACAGAGATTTAAGAAACAGGTTTTAAATTGTAAGACATTTCCAGGGGCAGATATGGACTCTGACCACAATCTATTGGTTATAGATTAAAACTGAAGAAACTGCAAAAAGGTGGGAATTAAGGAGATGGGACCTGGATAAACTGACTAAGCCAGAAGTTGTACAGAGTTTCAGGGAGAGCATAAGGGAACAATTGACAGGAATTGAGGAAAGAAATACAGTAGAAGAAGAATGGGCAGCTCTGAGGGATGAAGTAGTGAAGGCAGCAGAGGATCAAGTAGGTAAAAAGACAAGGGCTAGTAGAAATCCTTGGGTAACAGAAGAAATATTGAATTTAATTGATGAAAGGAGAAAATATAAAAATGCAGTAAATGAAGCAGGCAAAAAGGAATACAAACGTCTCAAAAATGAGATCGACAGGAAGTGCAAAATGGCTAAGCAAGCATGGCTAGAGGACAAATGTAAGGATGTAGAGGCTTATCTCACTAGGGGTAAGATAGATAATGCCTACAGGAAAATTAAAGAGAACTTTGGAGATAAGAGAACCACTTGCATGAACATCAAGAGCTCGGATGGAAACCCAGTTCTAAGAAAAGAAGGGAAAGCGGAAAGGTGGAAGGAGTATATAGAGGGTCTATACAAGGGCAATGTACTTGAGGACAATATTATGGAAATGGAAGAGGATGTAGATAAAGATGAAATGAGAGATACGATACTGGGTGAAGAGTTTGACAGAGCACTGAAAGACCTGAGTCGAAACAAGGCCCCGGGAGTAGACAACATTCCATTGGAACTACTGGCGGCCTAGGGAGAGCCAGTCCTGACAAAACTCTACCATCTGGTGAGCAAGATGTATGAAACAGGCGAAATACCCACAGACTTCAAAAGAATATAATAATTCAAATCCCAAAGAAAGCAGGTGTTGACAGATGTGAAAATTACCGAACTATCAGTTTAATAAGTCACAGCTGCAAAATATTAACGTGAATTCTTTACAGACGAATGGAAAAACTAGTAGAAGCCGACCTCGGGGAAGATCAGTTTGGATTCCGTAGAAATGTTGGAACATGTGAGGCAGTACTGACCCTATGACTTATCTTAGAAGTTAGATTAAGGATGGGCAACCCTACGTTTCTAGCATTGTAGACTTAGAGAAAGCTTTTGACAATGTTAACTGGAATACTCTCTTTCAAATTCTGAAGGTGACAGGGGTAAAATACAGGGAGCAAAAGACTATTTACAATTTGTACAGAAACCAGATGGCAGTTATAAGAATCGAGGGACATGAAAGGGAAGCAGTGGTTAGGCAGGGAGTGAGACAGGGTTGTAGCCTCTCCCCGATGTTATTCAATCTGTATATTGAGCAAGCAGTGAAGGAAACAAAAGAAAAATTTGGAGTAGGTATTAAAATCCATGGAGAAGAAATAAAAACTTTGAGGTTCGTCGATGACATTGTAATTCTGTTAAAGACAGCAAAGGACTTGGAAGAGAAGTTGAACAGAATGGATAGTGTCTTGAAAGGAGGATATAAGACGAACATCAACAAAAGCAAAACAAGGATAATGGAATGTAGTCGAATTAAGTCGAGTGATTCTGAGGGAATTAGATTAGGAAATGATACACTTAAAGTTGTAAAGGAGTTTTGTTATTTGGGGAGCAAAATAACTGATGATGGTCGAAGTAGAGAGGATATAAAATGTAGACTGGCAATGGCAAGTAAAGCGTTTCTGAAGAAGAGAAATTTGTTAACATCGAGTATAGATTTAAGTGTCAGGAAGTCGTTTCTGAAAGTATTTGTGTGGAGTGTAGCCATGTATGGAAGTGAAACATGGACGATAAATAGTTTGGACAAGAAGAGAATAGAAGCTTTCGAAATGTGGTGCTACAGAAGAACGCTGAAGTTTAGATGGGTAGATCACATAACTAATGAGGAGGTATTGAATAGAATTGGGGAGAAGAGAAGTTTGTGGCACAACTTGACTAGAAGAAGGGATCGGTTGGTAGGACATGTTCTGAAGCATCAAGGGATCACCAATTTAGTATTGGAGGGCAGTGTGGAGGGTAAAAATCATAGAGGAAGACCAAGAGATGAATACACTAAGCAGATTAAGAAGGATGTAGGTTGCAGTAGGTACTGGGAGATGAAGAAGCTTGCACAGGATAGAGTAGCATGGAGAGCTGCATCAAACCAGTCTCAGGACTGAAGACCACAACAACAACAACATGTTTAATTATAGTGTTATAGATACTAATCACAAAACAGAAGGTGAGAGTAATGAAAATTTTGATGCAGTGTGTACAAATGATTTCTTCTCTTGGTCAGAAAACAGTGTTATTGATATACGTAAAAAAGGTGATGACTGTATTGGATCTGAATTAGGTGGTATTTTTGATGTAGATGTGAATGAGAGCTGTGACATGACTGAGGTTGGTAACTCTGAGACTGGTAGCTTATGCAAATGAATGTAGGTCAGAAGTGAGTCTTTGATGGTGATGAGACTTGCATTGTTAATGATTTTATTGGTGAAGGCATTTTGGAAGAATATGATAATGAAGATGATTATAATGATGGTGATGCAGAGTATCAGGTTTTTGTGGAGTTTAAGAATAATGAAGTTTCAGAGTTATTTGTGAATACAGGTGAGGTAAGTGATGTTTGTGATGATGTAAGTGAGAGTCATGGAATACCAGTCCAGTCAAAGCAGTTTTTCATTAATGTCATGCAGAGCAATTACCCAAACAGTGAAGGTGAGTTATCTGTAAGCCTAGAGAATGAAGGTGAAAAGTTTCTGAATTTTTTTTATTAGGGGCCAAATTGGTGGTAACATAGATAAATATGCATTCTGGCATAAGTTAACTGTGGTTAGTCAAAATCTGTATCCATATTGGTTGAATGAAGTGAAAAAAGATCAAGTAGGAAATGTAATTTTGACAGTAATATATTTTGTGATCCTTCTGTAATAAGCAATGTTAGTTGTGCTATGGTACCCATTCAGTGTGTTCAATCTTTACCTGATAACATGTGTAACCAAAGTAATGCTATAATATTAGTAAAGTTGATAAAACCCTCCAAAAACAGTCTAGATGTGGCATTTGATGAAATTGAAAGTGAACTTTTACATGAAGTGTCAAATAGCAGAGACGATGATTCAGATTTTGGATGTCCTTACATTAAGATTAAGATCAGTGGGAAGGGAACTGTTTGATTGATACTGGTAGCCCAATTTGTGATATATATGAACATTTTAGAGACAAGATTAAATATAGTACGAATTTTGTGGAAATGGCCACTGTAGGTGTAAAGATAACAGGAACTACAGGTAAGCAAGGTAAATTGGTAAAATCTCAGGTACTTTTAACATATAGTATAGAAAGTAAAACCTTTGAACATGGATGCTTAGTGATCCCTAGTCTGGAAGAAAATATAATTCTCAGTGTGGATTGGATAGAGAAAGTTGAGGCATGTTTTGGATGGAGTGGTAAAGAATTGTTTATTTTGGAACCCAAAAGTAATACTTATGTGAAAACTAATTTCTGTTCCTTAAACTGCGGGAAAAGTTGCAACTATTTTCAAAACACTGTGAACCAAGGTGAGTACCAAGTTGATGATATACATTTTGATGAGACAGGGTCAGGATTTTGAAAGTGTAGTAGAATCTAAAGTAAGGGATGCTACAACTCTTAATGACATACAAAAGGAACAACTTAGGAATTTGTTATTGCAGTTAAGAAATATGTTTAGTGAAATACCATGGAAAGTGAGGGCTATCAGTGCATGCTTTACCTTAGGGAACATCAACCTTTCTTTCTCAAGCCATATAATACATCATTTTCAAAAAGGAAAGATGTAGAGACAGAAATTCAGAAAATGAAAATGAAAACATGGGGTGTAATTGAGAGAAGTAGGAGTGCTTACAATAATCTTTTATTTGTGGTAAGTAAGAGAAATGGTGGAGTGAGAATTGATTTGGATTTTAGACATCTTAATAAATTTCTTATCAGAGTGAATGACCTTCCTGAGAACATGGAAGAGCTGATACACAAATTACGTAAAATACAAGAGTAGTTTGGACCTGACTTCTGGATTTCACTAGATCCCACTTGATATTAATTCTAGAAAGTATACTGCAGTTTTGTAAGGAGGTAAGTGTTTTAAATACTGTTTGGTGCCACTTGGGCTAAATGTATCTGTAGCTGAATTCAAAAGAGCTCTGGATCCTGTCTTGGGTAGTGAGGTGAGTTCAAAATTAATTGTGTATGTTGATGAGGGACATGAAAGGGAAGCAGTGGTTGGGAAGGGAGTGAGACAGGGTTGTAGCCTCTCCCCAATGTTATTCAATCTGTATATTGAGCAAGCAGTAAAGGAAACAAAAGAAAAGTTCGGAGTAGGTATTAAAATCCATGGAGAAGAAATAAAAACTTTGAGGTTCACCGATGACATTGTAATTCTGTCAGAGACAGCAAACGACTTGGAAGAGAAGTTGAACGGAATGGACAGTGTCTTGAAAGGAGGGTATAAGGTAAACATCAACAAAAGCAAAACGAGGATAATGGAATGTAGTCGAATTAAGTCGGATGATGCTGAGGGAATTAGATTAGGAAATGAGACACTTAAAGTAGTAAAGGAGTTTTGCTATTTGGGGAGCAAAATAACTGATGATGGTCGAAGTAGAGAGGATATAAAATGTAGACTGGCAATGGCAAGGAAAGCGTTTCTGAAGAAGAGAAATTTGTTAACATCGAGTATTGATTTAAGTGTCAGGAAGTCGTTTCTGAAAGTATTTGTATGGAGTGTAGCCATATATGGAAGTGAAACATGGACGATAAATAGTTTAGACAAGAAGAGAATAGAAGCTTTCGAAATGTGGTACTACAGAAGAATGCTGAAGATTAGATGGGTAGATCACATAACTAATGAGGAGGTATAGAATAGAATTGGTGAGAAGAGGAGCCTGTGGCACAACTTGACTAGAAGAAGGGATCGGTTGGCAGGACATGTTCTGAGGCATCTAGGGATTACCAATTTAGTACTGGAGGGCAACGTGAAGAGTAAAAATCGTAGAGGGAGACCAAGAGATGAATACACAAAGCAGATTCAGAAGGATGTATGCTGCAGTAGGTACTCGGAGATGAAGAAGCTTGCACAGGATAGAGCAGCATGGAGAGCTGCATCAAACCAGTCTCAGGACTGAAGACCACAACAACAACAACAATGTTGATGGCATTCTGGTCACTGAAAAGACTTGGGAACATCATTTTAATCTTTTAAGATGTGTTTTCAAAATTAGAATCAGGAGGCAGGCCTTTGAAAATAGGTAAGTGTAAATTTGGTGTGGAGAACTTAAATTTTTAGGACATGTTATATCTGGAAAAGGAATTGCACCTGATAAAGAGAAACTTGATGCTATTGCTAATTTTCCTACTCCCAACAATAAAAAACAGCTTAAATCATTTTTTGTGTTAATTGGATTTTATAGAAAATTTTGTAGCAGCCAAGTTTTGAATGCTCCATGCTTTTGTGAACTTTTGAAGAAGAATACCATTTGGGATTAGAATCAGGAGTGTTAGGATGCTTTCAACAAGATCAAATGACAGTTCTGTCAAAGTCAGATATTGTTCAGACCAGATTTGTCTCTTCCTTTTTGTATTGTGATGGAGAGTAGTGATTTTGGTTTGGGTTCTCATTTATTTCAGGAAGTTGGAGTTGATGGTGTTATTGAACATACATCTCTTGCATTTCCTAATAGAGTAATGCACAAAAATGGAAAGACATACAATGAAACTGAGAAAGATCTTTTGGCTCTACATTGGTCATTCAACAAATTCAAAAATTATACTAGTCACAAAGTCATCATCTATACTTATCACAGAGCATTATTTTATCTTCAGGTGTGTAAGCTATACCATAACAGAATTACTCGTTGGACATAGTTTTTACAGCAGTTCAATCATGAAATCAGATACATTAAGGGCACAGACAATGCAGTTACTGATGCTTTGTCTAGGCTACCTTTAGGGAGTGAATCAACTAGCGACTTTGGAGAAGGAGAGTAAGAGTTTAAAATTATGTACTTGAGAGGTGTGAAAGAGGAAAAAAGAGATCTTGAAAATTTGCAAAGACGTCCACAGGTATCAAAATCATGATCAAAATTGGAAACTGGTTAAGAGCATATTGGGTAAGAAAGGAGGAGAAAAGACAGAGCAGTATTAAAAGGCACACAAGGGTATTTTATTCAGGAGACATAAGACTGACTCAGAGGATTGGAAACTATGTTGGCCAGAACAGTGTACTGATACTTTAATTACTTATACACATGAGAGTTTTGTTCATTGTGGATCAACCAAATGCACACAAAATATTCAGGAAAACATCTGTTTTTATAACTTAGGAAGGAGAGTCAAGAAGAAGATTGCCAGCTGTGACAGATGTCAAAGAGTGAAGGTAAGTAACCAAACTAGTAGAGATTAAATGCAAAACATACTGCCTAATAGTAACCTTGATGTCATGTCTGTGGATATTTATGGACCTTTACGTAAGTCTAAGAATGGATTTTGTTGTCGTTTTTGTTGTGGTTGATGTATTTTCAAAGTTCGTAAAGCTGTTTCCTCTCAAGAAACCTACCAGTAAGCAAATCAGCTCTAAGTTTTAAAAAAACATATTTTCATCAGGTGTGTATCCCTAAAACAATTTTATCTGATAATGGTTTTCAGTTTACATCACAAACTTGGAAAGATTTGTTGATCACACAAAAATAAGGCATATTCTAACCTCGGTGTACCACCCTTCAAGTAACCCTGCAGAAAGATATATGAGAGAGATTGGAAGACTGTTTAGAACATATTGTAGTAAGAATCATATCAGTTGGATAGATTATGTCAGTGATTTTGAGGACATTATGAACAGCTTACAGCATTCTTCAACAGGCTTTTCACCATTTGAAATCATGTTTAATCGCAGACCAACTAACTTTGTTTCTGAAAATGTTGAGTTTCCACCATGTAAAATTCTGTCTCCACAAGAGAGGCAGGAGTGTGTTAGGGAGATGATGAAAAAACAGGGGGATAGGAGAAGACAGACATGATAGTAAAGGTAGATTTTCTAAGTCTGAAGTAGGACATCTTGTGTTGTGAAAGCCAGAGAGAAATCTAAAGTGTTGACATCTAAGATAAAGAAATTTTTCAGTATTTAATGCGTACAGACTTGTGTATCCAGAATCTAAGAAGTTGTTTGGATTACACAATATTACTGAACTGAAAGCATATAGACATGACCCATAAGTATCTAAATTTTGTTTATTTGTTCTTTTTTCCATTGTCATGAATTTAGTATGTGAGATCATATAGTTTCTAGAGTTCTATCTTATCCATTGACTGAGTTTAAATCTATCTGCATATGTATAAGACTAGATAACTGTGTTTTGTCTGACTAGAATTTAGTGTGTAAGATGATGTGATTTCTAAAGTTTTGTCTTATCTATTGACTAAGTAAAATCTATGATACACTATATAGTTGTGCTCTGTAATAGATTTGTGCTTTAGCCATGAGACTAAATTAGATCTTTTTGAAGTTTAGAAATGGAACAATGTTCATAATTTGTACTGCAAAAATTAGGAATAGCATCTGAGCATATGTGTGTGTAATGCCTTTATAGCCCATTGCATTTAACTCTGTGTATTAATGTTTCATAAGTGAACACTTTTTAATCACAACTGACATAAATCCCATCTAAATGACTACGTAAAATGATTAAGGAGAACATATCTCGTGTTATGTGAAGGAGGTATTGAACAGCATATTTACTCTGTCCGAACAGGCCTCGGAAGGCCCAATGGCACCAACCGGCCGCCAAGTCATCCTCGTCCACAGGCTTCACTGGATGCGGATATGGAGGGGCATGTGGTCAGCACACTGCTCTCCCGGCCGTTTGTCAGTTTACGAGACCGGTGCCGCTAAATTTCAGTCAAGTAGCTCCTCGGTTTGCCTCACAAGAGCTGAGTGCACCACGCTAGCCAACAGCGCTCAGCAATCTGGATGGTCACCCATCCAAGTGCTAGCCCAGCCCAACAGTGCTTAACTTTGGTGATCTGACAGAATCCGGTGTTACCACTGCAGCAAGGCAGTTGGCTGAACAGCATATTTAGTACACAAATAACAATGTTTCTAGATTTGATGTGAATGCTAGACAGGAAGTTAACTACCCGTTGGAGCGTGTGATGAGAACTCTAGGGATGAAGCTGAAAGATGTGGGTGATCCACTCCCCACACTGCTGTATGGCTGTACCCTGCTAGATCAGTCAGCTTGCAAGAGATCATGATTGCTGGGTAACGTACTCGAGCATCTGTCGACCGGCTCTGTGTTGTGACTGGTCATCAAACCTTATATTATTTGTCTTGTGACAGTATGTTCCGCAGATCTGAAAATCTGAATGCCATATCCTGATATATGTATAAATTATGATTTGTATAGTAGATATTTTTCTTATGGTTTTTGTAATATGTTATGTATCAGCTACTTCTATACATCCATCTGCTGCCCTGGGCATCATTTCGTACACTGTTTGGCAAACCTTATAGTCTGTCACAAAATACTGTAAAAACATCCTGTTTCCAAATTTTGTGAGGGGAATATTGTAATGGGCCACCCTCCTATAACATTACCTTTTTTGTGAAGTACTTACCGTATTTACTCGAATCTAAGCCGCACTCGAATCTAAGCCGCACCTGAAAAATGAGACTCGAAATAAAGGGAAAAAAAAATTCCCGAATCTAAGCCGCACCTGAAATTTGAGACTCGAAATTCAAGGGCAGAGAAAAGTTTTAGGCCGCACCTCCAAATCGAAACAAAGTTGGTCCATTGTAATATGAGACACAATTTAGGTCGAATGAAAGACGATACAGCTACAGTAGTTTGGTTCGAGTCGTAAGCTTAGCAGTTAAGCTTTACCAGGTAGCCATTGCTATGCGTCAGGCGCTCCGTCCGTATTTATACGGGTACCCTTCCTTTTTCACGTGCTTCGTCTGGTTTGAATCGATTGCTTATTTTGCTTTGATCTGATAAGTGCCGTTTTCTTTGTTATAGGTGTTTACGTCACTCTAAACTGAAAATGCATTACTGTACTGTGTAATGCATTGTTTGTCGCATTTTGATAGTGGGTGTTTACGGCCTGTCGCCGCTCGTGGCATGACTTGCTTTTGTGTGCGCTACCGCCGCTTAAAAAAAAAGAGGAATCGTCTCATTAGCGAAACAATGGCAAGAGACTGCTATTTGTTGTTACTTACACTGCTGCTTTCTTTGATAATGATCAACAAGAACCAAATGCGTATGATAGAACATGCGTATGGTAGAACATGTTCTGAACGAGAGTTTTGCGAAAATTTTCCTCCGTTTGAAAATCTTTGCGGCCGCTTCTTTAGTACATCAAATTCTGCACAGAAATTAGTCATCTTACATTTAAAATCTAGTCAGTTGCCGTGCTTCATTTCTGACTGTATCACTATTAGGCATAAGAATAATACGAATATAAACATGACACGATACGTATATTCTTCCGCGTTTGCTGTTGTCTCACTCTAGTTAAGTAGTTTATTACGCAGACATGATTTAAATGAGATAGCAACAAACACGAAAGAATACATGGCAAAATGTTTATATTCGTATTATTCTTATGGTGAAGAGAATACTGCATGTGATTCACATTTCATCAGGTTCCTATTAGCAACCATCTCTTCTCACAGGTAGGAAAAAACTCGGAACGTAGAGTTGGCCATATTGACAAACATCCCTAACAGTCTTGCCAGTCGGATTTTCGTAGTACATTGAAATTCTGCTACATTTGAAGATGAACAATACGGAATTTGTATTTACTTCATTGGATAATGTATGAAAATGCAGTGGTCGAAACTCGGGGCGGAGAAAAAAAAAGCTCGTCTTCTACCTTTTTTTTAAATTTATTTACTGATGCAGTATTTATCTTTGTGCCCACAAAGCATGCTTGTGTAGCGCTACATATATTCGACGGCAGAAGTTAGTTGTGGCGGCACCTATCAACATTTTTCATAACTTCCGCTTGCTTTGCACTCGATTCTAAGCCGCAGGCGGTTTTTTGGATTACAAAAACCGGAAAAAAAGTGCAGCTTAGATTCGAGTAAATATGGTACCTCAGCTCAGTACAGCCGATAGATACACAAAAAACAGAACCGAAAATTTACGTTCCTAGCTTTCGGAACAAATGTTCCTTCATCAGGGAGGAGAGAGGGGAAAGAAACGGAAGAAGGGAAAGTGGATTCAGTTACTCATAACTCAGGTCATGAAGCAACAGGGAAAGGAAAACAGGGAGGGTAGCAAGGATGGAGGTATGGTTGTCAGAGGGAAGCCAAAGATATCTTTATATGAGATTTTCCATTAATCATTTAGATTACCTTTTTTGTTACAGAAATAACCGATACCATGTATACTATCAATTCTTGTATAGGTAAACATTATATCAGCAGTCTAACTGAATGAACTTCATATGATTTTATACACGAAGTGTTATTGCGATATGTGAACTGTGCACCACACAAAGTTCAAAGGAGATAAAGGTTTTTTGATGTCGGTGGTAGATCACTTGGAATAATGCTCACCTCAGATCCAATGTCAATGAGAAAATATTGACTTCCTCTCACGTTAAGACAGCAGGTGACTTGAATTTGTGGGACCACTGTTCTTCTTATTTGAATAATGACAGGATGCCTTACAGTTTCAAGCTTTATTGCCAAAACATCTGAATTACCAGCAGAGGTGTGGTTGCATCATTTTTTTCAGCAGATAGGTTGTTGTTGCCAGCTAGCCATCAGTTTGGTTTGACCAGGCCAAGCAGGTGGGAGTGACATCATCTTCGGAGTCGTCGGGGAGTGTTGCTTGATGCCACAATTCACAACCTGTCCCTGGCTAAGGTACAGCTGGTCATCATTGCACGATGAAGAAATGCATTGTTGATGATGCAGTTCTGCAAGAAGTCTGTCTGCTAAAATTAATCTTCTCCAGTAGTTTATGCTAAAACAAGATTTTTTTAATAGTCAGTGAATTAAATGTCAGAGATGTCTCCAGAGTTGAGAAGACATTTTTGTGCCTAAATGTTGGTCATAGAAAACTTGAGGTAGTTGCTGTTCTGGCATTAGTGCTATGTCAGTTAAATGTCATAGATGTCTCCAAAGCTGAGAAGGTATGTTTGTGCCTAAATGTTGGTTGTAGATAACTTGAGGCAGTTGCTGTTATGGTGTTTCGGTGAGACATTGAATGAGTGCAGTTTTCTCCAAATCATATTTGGTGATAGCTGGAGTTGACAATATAACATCACTGATGAGGTCTGCATGCTCGCTGAGATGGGACAGTGAGGTGTTTAACTTTGAATGTCATCAGAAATATTATAATTGAGTAAAATGCACACTGTGGCAGTGAACTACACTCCTGGAAATTGAAATAAGAACACCGTGAATTCATTGTCCCAGGAAGGGAAAACTTTATTGACACATTCCTGGGGTCAGATACATCACATGATCACACTGACAGAACCACAGGCACATAGACACAGGCAACAGAGCATGCACAATGTCGGCACTAGTACAGTGTATATCCACCTTTCGCAGCAATGCAGGCTGCTATTCTCCCATGGAGACGATCGTAGAGATCCTGGATGTAGTCCTGTGGAACGGCTTGCCATGCCATTTCCACCAGGCGCCTCAGTTGGACCAGTGTTCGTGCTGGACGTGCAGACCGCGTGAGACGACGCTTCATCCAGTCCCAAACATGCTCAATGGGGGACAGATCCGGAGATCTTGCTGGCCAGGGTAGTTGACTTACACCTTCTAGAGCACGTTGGGTGGCACGGGATACATGCGGACGTGCATTGTCCTGTTGGAACAGCAAGTTCCCTTGCCGGTCTAGGAATGGTAGAACGATGGGTTCGATGACGGTTTGGATGTACCGTGCACTATTCAGTGTCCCCTCGACGATCACCAGTGGTGTACGGCCAGTGTAGGAGATCGCTCCCCACACCATGATGCCGGGTGTTGGCCCTGTGTGCCTCGGTCGTATGCAGTCCTGATTGTGGCGCTCACCTGCACGGCGCCAAACACGCATACGACCATCATTGGCACCAAGGCAGAAGCGACTCTCATCGCTGAAGATGACACGTCTCCATTCGTCCCTCCATTCACGCCTGTCGCGACACCACTGGAGGCGGGCTGCACGATGTTGGGGCGTGAGCGGAAGACGGCCTAACGGTGTGCGGGACCGTAGCCCAGCTTCATGGAGACGGTTGCGAATGGTCCTCGCCGATACCCCAGGAGCAACAGTGTCCCTAATTTGCTGGGAAGTGGCGGTGCGGTCCCCTACGGCACTGCGTAGGATCCTACGGTCTTGGCGTGCATCCGTGCGTCGCTGCGGTCCGGTCCCAGGTCGACGGGCACGTGCACCTTCCGCCGACCACTGGCGACAACATCGATGTACTGTGGAGACCTCACGCCCCACGTGTTGAGCAATTCGGCGGTACGTCCACCCGGCCTCCCGCATGCCCACTATACGCCCTCGCTCAAAGTCCGTCAACTGCACATACGGTTCACGTCCACGCTGTCGCGGCATGCTACCAGTGTTAAAGACTGCGATGGAGCTCCGTATGCCATGGCAAACTGGCTGACACTGACGGCGGCGGTGCACAAATGCTGCGCAGCTAGCGCCATTCGACGGCCAACACCGCGGTTCCTGGTGTGTCCGCTGTGCCGTGCGTGTGATCATTGCTTGTACAGCCCTCTCGCAGTGTCCGGAGCAAGTATGGTGGGTCTGACACACCGGTGTCAATGTGTTCTTTTTTCCATTTCCAGGAGTGTATGTATCTCATTGTTCTGGTGGAAGATTCGCAGCTTGGAAAATAACTTAAACTGCAGAGGGCTGGCCGGCCGCGGTGGTCTCGCGGTTCTAGGCGCGCAGTCCGGAACCGTGCGACTGCTACGGTCGCAGGTTCGAATCCTGCCTCGGGCATGGATGTTTGTGATGTCCTTAGGTTAGCTAGGTTTAAGTAGTTCTAAGTTCTAGGGGACTAATGACCACAGCAGTTGAGTCCCATAGTGCTCAGAGGCATTTTTTTGCAGAGGGCTGCCATGAAAATTCTGAGGTCCTTATAGTACTGCATTTGAACGGAGAGTGATGAGGGATGAGCTCTTGTTTGGAGGGCACTGTGTGGAAGTAGAATACGGAACAGTGTCCATACATGGCCCAACCAGATGGGCTGCATATTGCAATGTGAGAGTGTTCAACAGCAGCGTATGTGATGCAGGAGGACCGACATGATCAAACAACACCAGTCCCTGCCTGTTCATGGTAGTTTGTTGAGAAGCATCTTGTTTGGTTGTGGAAGGGTGACATTTGTATATGAAGGTACACAGAATGTCGATAATTGGTACACATTGTTTAGGTACAATAATGTAACTATTGTTACCACTGGTATTGCTCGAAAAACGTCACTTTCACATTTAACCCAGCGTAAGAGTTGTTGCTATTGTAAAGCACTGAAATCAACACCAAAAAAGTCATTGTCTTGTAATTCCTGTTCTTCTGCAGTAAAGTTGTTGCTCACAAGATGAGTCATAAGACATAGGACATTGTGGGGTCATGAATGTAGTGCAGACACAGGTAAAGATACTCCAAATGGAATGAAGGAGATCATAAATACCAAATATCTACACTTTGTTAATTGATGGATGTACATATAAGACACTTGCATACACAACACAAGTCTAGAAATGTCTGAATCAGAGACTGTTCATACACCAGAGCTGCAGTGTTGTCCAACGAATTTCCACATTGGAAGAATCGATCTCTGCTAGGTCACCACAAATCCGTTGTCCTGAGACGTTACGCTCAGTGACATCTTTGTAATATTCCAAAGAAGTAAGCAGTGTGCCTAGTTATGAATTGACCTTTCAAAAGTAAATGTACTAGTCTGGAGCTGTTGTTATGCAACAAAAGCTGTACATGCGAGGTGTGAGTGGAACGTTTTAAGAATGGGCTCATAATTGTACAATGGTGGTACTCACATGGTACTGTAATGCATCTCCTTCAAAGTAGTCCCCTTCTGACTGAACACTCCGACTCCAATGGTGTTTCCACTTTTGGAAACACTCCTGGAAATTTTTTTCCTGAAGTGTGTTAAGGACGCTCTCCATATTTGCCTAGATGTCTTCAGTCAAGTCAAATCTCTCCCCTTTCAGTGAAAATTTCGTTTTAGGGAACAGGTACAAGTCTACAGGGGCCAAATCAGGGGAATATGGCGGTTTTGGAAGCACAGGAATTTTGAATTTGGTCAAAAATTCAACAATGGAGAAGGCACGAGGAGCTGAAGCATTGTCATGGTGTAGAACCCAACTCCTGTCTTTCCGAAATGCAGGCCTTTTCTTCCACACCTTTTCGCGCAAATGCTCAAGGACACATTGTAGTATTCCTGGTTAATTGTCTTTCCTCCAGGGGTAAATTCATGATGCGCAATACTGATAGAATCGAAAAAAATCATCAACATTGTTTTCACCTTCAACCGACTTTGCGTGCTTTTTTTGGCCGTGGTGAATTTGGAGCCTTACACTGCGAAGACTGAACTTTTGTTTCAGTATCATATCCATATACCCACTATTCTTCAACTGTAATTGCCTTATTTAACAAATATGGGTTACTTTTAGTCTGATTAATCAGACTAATAATGGTAAGACAGAGATTTAGGAACCAGGTTTTAAATTGTAAGACATTTCCAGGGGCAGATGTGGACTCTGACCACAATCTATTGGTTATGACCTGTAGATTAAAACGGAAGAAACTGCAAAAAGGTGGGAATTTAAGGAGATGGGACCTGGATAAACTGAAAGAACCAGAGGTTGTAGAGAGTTTCAGGGAGAGCATAAGGGAACAATTGACAGAATGGGGGAAAGAACTACAGTAGAAGAAGAATGGGTAGCTTTGAGGGATGAAGTAGCGAAGGCAGCAGAGGATCAAGTAGGTAAAAAGATGAGGGCTAGTAGAAATCCTTGGGTAACAGAAGAAATATTGAATTTACTTGATGAAAGGAGAAAATATAAAAATGCAGTAAATGAAGCGGGCAAAAAGGAATACAAATGTTTAATAAATAAGATCGACAGGAAGTGCAAAATGGCTAAGCAGGGATGGCTAGAGGACAAATGTAAGGATGTAGAGGCTTATCTCAGTAGGGGTAAGATAGATAATGCCTACAGGAATATTAAAGAGACCTTTGGAGATAAGAGAACGACTTGTATGAATATCAAGAGCTCAGATGGAAACCCAGTTCTAAGCAAAGAAGGGAAAGCGGAAAGGTGGAAGGAGTATATAGAGGGTCTATACAAGGGCGATGTACTTGAGGACAATTTTATGGAAATGGAAGAGGATGTAGATGAAGATGAAATGGGAGATATGATACTGCGTGAAGAGTTTGACAGAGCACTGAAAGACCTGAGTCGAAACAAGGCCCCCGGAGTAGACAACATTCCATTGGAACTACTGACGGCCTTGGGAGAGCCAGTCCCAACAAAACTCTACCATCTGGTGAGCAAGATGTATGAAACAGGCGAAATACCCTCAGACTTCAAGAAGAATATAATAATTCCAATCCCAAAGAAAGCAGGTGTTGACAGATGTGAAAATTACCGAACTATCAGTTTAATAAGTCACAGCTGCAAAATACTAACACGAATTCTTTACAGACGAATGGAAAAACTAGTAGAAGCCAACCTCGGGGAAGATCAGTTTGGATTCCGTAGAAACACTGGAACACGTGAGGCAATACTGACCTTATGACTTATAAGAAAGATTAAGGAAAGGCAAACCTACGTTTCTAGCATTTGTAGACTTAGAAAAAGCTTTTGACAATGTTGACTGGAATACTCTCTTTCAAATTCTAAAGGTGGCAGGGGTAAAATACAGGGAGCGAAAGGCTATTTACAATTTGTACAGAAACCAGATGGCAGTTATAAGAGTCGAGGGACATGAAAGGGAAGCAGTGGTTGGGAAGGGAGTAAGACAGGGTTGTAGCCTCTCCCCGATGTTGTTCAATCTGTATATTGAGCAAGCAGTAAAGGAAACAAAAGAAAAATTCGGAGTAGGTATTAAAATTCATGGAGAAGAAATAAAAACTTTGAGGTTCGCCGATGACATTGTAATTCTGTCAGAGACAGCAAAGGACTTGGAAGAGCAGTTGAATGGAATGGACAGTGCCTTGAAAGGAGGATATAAGATGAACATCAACAAAAGCAAAACAAGGATAATGGAATGTAGTCTAATTAAGCCGGGTGATGCTGAGGGAATTAGATTAGGAAATGAGACACTTAAAGTAGTAAAGGAGTTTTGTTATTTGGGGAACAAAATAACTGATTATGGTCGAAGTAGAGAGGATATAAAATGTAGACTGGCAATGGCAAGGAAAGCGTTTCTGAAGAAGAGAAATTTGTTAACATCGAGTATAGATTTAAGTGTCAGGAAGTCATTTCTGAAAGTATTTGTATGGAGTGTAGCCATGTATGGAAGTGAAACATGGACGATAAATAGTTTGGACAAGAAGAGAATAGAAGCTTTTGAAATGTGGTGCTACAGAAGAATGCTGAAGATTAGATGGGTAGATCACATAACTAATGAGGAAGTATTGAATAGGATTGGGTAGAAGAGAAGTTTGTGGCACAACTTGACCAGAAGAAGGGATCGGTTGGTAGGACATGTTCTGAGGCATCAAGGGATCACCAATTTAGTATTGGAGGGCAGCGTGGAGGGTAAAAATCGTAGAGGGAGACCAAGAGATGAATACACTAAGCAGATTCAGAAGGATGTAGGTTGCAGTAGGTACTGGGAGATGAAGAAGCTTGCACAGGATAGAGTAGCATGGAGAGCTGCATCAAACCAGTCTCAGGACTGAAGACCACAACAACAACAACAATCAGTTCTTGGCACACTTCAAGTCATTATTGTCTCTGGTCACTTGACAACACTTTGGAATCAATTTTATAGACACCCGACACATGCTGAGATCTTCAGTTAAAATTGCCTGAACTGCATAGAAACTTAAATTAAGTTCATCAGCCATCTCCCTAATTGTAAGTCTACAATCAGAGCGAGCTAAGTCGTGAACTTTCACAACATTTTCATTCGTTTTTGAGGTGGAAGGACGGCTGAACGGTGGTTCATCTTCAAATGATTTGCAGTCATTTTTAAATCTGTTGAACCACACAAAAACATTTGACTGGCTCATACAATTATCTCCAAAAGCTCTTTTTAATAGTTTGTAAGTCTCAGAAGCTGATTTCTCGGTTTTAAAACAAAATTTCACACAAAATCGTTGCTCCATTTTAACGTCCATTTTCACACAGACAGAATCCAGCAACAAGCCCTAACAGACCCACACTCAACCAGCTGCCATAATGAATTGAATAAAGGAAAAGCAGTTTCCTGTCAGAGGGCATTCAAGGAAAAGGCAATGATTCACTCCCCACCTTCTGTGTACCTGCCTGCAAAACCAGTAAGCACTAGCGGATCCATTCTTAAAACTTCCCAAGTGCACCTCGTATGCAATTTTTTGTTCCATTCATAGCTCTAGTCTACAACTTGCACTTTGCAGTACTTTTTCATTTTTGTTGTGCTTTTCCGTAAATTCTCAGCATATTCTTGCGAACCCATTAATCCCAGACCTCCAGTAATTTACAGTGCCCTCTTTTAATTACACAGAGCAGAGCGTTTCCTTATGCACTGAAAATGATTTGAATTTGAGGCACCATCACACAATAAAGTTATAATTTTGCTGAATTTTTATTTAGCTATTACTATTCATATCTTAATTTTCACATCTGCTTTCATGCCACCAGTTTTACACTACAGTACATGAGACATTTAGGCCTATATTTTGTTACCTTTGGACTGTACAGACTTTTGGTATAAGTGGAGCTTCCATACTTCGATTTCTTTACTCATATTTTGTTTCCAGTTAATGAAATTTACACTCTGCCTCAAAATATCATTGTAAGTGTTGGTTCTATCTATTATTTCAGGATGTGGGAGAGTGAAATTGGTGGGGAACTGTAACTTATCATGCCACAGTGGGTATGTAGGAATTGAATTAGACACCCAGAAATGAAATGAAGTTGGTGTGAAATCTGTTGAGATACAATGACAAAATCTTACAAATATGAGTGAGAACTGGTTGTAAATATCACATAATGCCTGATAGAACCTCTTGGCATAGTGCTTGAAAATCTTAGATGTAAATATTAGTGACAATGAAAGTTTATGTTAGGCCTGGAGGCACAGTCAGATAGAGTACTGATTCAGTCAGCATTTCCCAAGCCATGTAGCCAGCAGCAGCTATGTTCTGAATTGTGAGTACTGTTTACTCAGACACTTTGGAGTCATCAGTTAGGGAAAATACATTCCATTTAGGCTTTCCATATGGCCAGCACTGTCCTCACATTGGAATGGCTAGCACTACACAAAGCAGTTTTGCTGATTATGCCACACCTACAAAATTTAGGTCTAACATGCCTGAATGGGTTTGTGCACAATGTGACCCAATCATATGCAGTTCAAAACATTCAGTGTCATATTACGATAAGCTCTGTCTCCTTTTGTTTTGGTAGTTCAAGTAACTCAGGAAAAGTGGCAGGTAAATGTTAATTTCAATGTCAGTGATGGCTTCATATTTTATGTACATACTTCAAAAGACATACACCATCTTATGCCAGCATCAATGGCCATACAGCGCTGCACGTACTTGTGCAAAATGCAGTGCTTTCAACCAACTGCACACACAAAGTCTTGCCCCTCAAGCTCAGCAATTTGCATAGGTCACACCTTACATCTCACATTACCCATAATGACACAGTTGTTGGGATTTCAGTCATTTACTAGTAGTTGACAACTGTCATCTACATACTTGTTGGAAGTAGACCAACTTGTGCCACTTCCTAGTCCCAGACTATAAGGCAGTGTAAGTGGATCACCCAGTATTATCAGGATTGAGGCTTCTACAAAAATAGCTCTATCATTGCCAGTGGAAACAACATCGAATGTTCTTGAAGATAAATTATCTATGCAAATAGTCTGCAATACTGCAGACAATAGAAGAAAAGGTACCAGACTCACCACTGTGGTGCTTATGATGAGTGTGCAAATGGTCACCATGTTTAAGAACAGCAGAACAAAAATAGAATAGCTCATTGCAGTCTCCAGTTCTTTGACACACCTGAAAAAAGAAATGGAAAGAGAAGCAGTGAAAAACAGTAAACACAATGCTTTCTTCACACAATAAATGAAACCCAGTTAACATACTTCATATAAATAATAGACAGTTACCTTCACCAGGACATTTATAATCGGTGAGACATTAATAACCTGATCATAAACATAAAGTGAACATACTCTCCCACTAATTTTTTGTCTCTTAATTTATTTGCCAGTACTAATACCCATAAATACCATGTGGTGTTGCTAATCTCTCCCTTGGGTGCCTCCTCAGATAGTGACTCAATGAACATTCCCTAGGTATAGCGGGTGGATACTCAAGGTGTACCAAATCTAGCATGGCCAAGGGTGAGTGAAAAGCTGTGGAAAAAGCAATATGTCTAGGATGGGCATCCCAGCACTGTACCACTGTGCCTTCTGTTTGAGGGTTGTGCAGAAAGTTACCTCTACACACACACACACACAAATACATTGGTCAGGACTCTGTACAGAAACCTTGGAATCTGGCTGGTCTGTCTCAACTGTAATTGGATGTGGCAAGATACAGTGGACTTCTCCTTTGTAACCTGGATTGTAAGGAGCCTACACAGGCCAAAAAGTGGACAGAATATGACCAACAAATTAGAAAAATAAAAGCTGAAAGTTATAGCCACCAGGAGATTAGATTGTAGCGTACAAGGTTAATCAAGATAAGCACTGGGATCATCCTCTATGGAGACTGTAGCAAATGCCACAAATTGGGTAGGCCTACTGGGTTTTATGTACATGACTTAGTAATAAAAGCAGTGAAAAAGTTAAAATCCGTTAACAACAGAATCTCCTACATTACAGTTACTTTCCGGAACAGTGACATTTCCTTGCACATGCAGCCTGTGAGAGGACTTTTATGCTGGAGTACGTACCTAAATCATTGCCATTTCATAATGTTACATCTACATCTATACTCAGCAAACCACCAGGAAGCGCAGGACAGAGGGTATGTCCCATTGTACCAATTATTAGAAGTTCTCCCAATCCATTCAAACATGGAGTGTGGGAAGAACAACTGTTTGAAAACCTCTGTGTACCCTGTAATTATTATAATCTTGTCATCATGATTCCTTTATGTGTGATACGAAGGGGTTTGTAGTGTATTTCTAGAGTCATCATTTAAAGCTGGTCCTTGATATTTTGTTAACAGAATTATCATGGTAATTAACATCTGCCAGTTTAGTTCCTTCAGTATCTCTGTGATACTCTCCCATGGATCAAATGAACCTATGACCATTCAGGCTGGCCTTCTCTGTATACATTCAATATCCCCTGTTAGTCCTATTGGTATGTGTCGCACACACATGAGCAATCTTCTTGAACCAGAAGGACAAGTTATTTGTAAGCAATCTTTTAGCAATCTCCTTTGCAGACTGATTGCACTTCCCCAGTATTCTACCAACAAACTGTAGTCTACCACCATTTTAACCCAAGACTGAGCTTATGTGACCATTCCATTTCATATCCCCACAAAGTGTTACACTCAGGTATTTGTATGAGTTGGCCAATTCCAACAGGCTCATTGACATTATAATCATAGGATATTACTTTTTTTTTCATTTTGTGAAGAGCACAATTTTACATTTTTGAACATTTACAGCACGTTGCCAATCTCTGCACCACTCTGAAATATCACCAAGATCTGACTAAATATTTACACGACTTCTTCCAGACAGTACTTCCTTATAGATAACTAGTACTTCCTTATAGATAACTGCATCATCTGCAAAAAGTCTGAGGTCACTGTTAAAATTGTCCACAAGGTCATTAATTACAAAATGAACAGCAAGGGTCCCAACACACTTCCATGGGGCACAACTAAAGTTACTTCTGCATCTGATAATGACTCTCCATCCAAGATAACATGCTGCATTCTCCCTACCAAAAAGTCCTTAATCCAGTCACAAATTTCACTTGATACCCCTCATTATTGTACTTTTCACAATAGATGTAGGTTGGTACTGCCTTTTGGAAATCAAGAAATACTGCATCTATGTGACTGCCTTGATCCAAGTTGGGTTTCACATGATGGACGTTTTCAGAATCCACGGTGGTTGTCATGGAGGAAGTCATTCTGTTCAAGATACCTCATTTGTTTGAGCTCAGAATATGTTCTAAGATCCTACAACAAACTGATGTCAAGGTTATTGGATGGTAGTTTTATGGATCACTTCTATTACCAATCTTGTACAAGGATGTGACCCATGTTTTTTTTCCAAGAACTTGGCACATTTTTTTGTTTGAGATATCTGCAACAGATTATAGTTATAAGAGGGACTAACCCAGCCACAAATTCATTATAGAATCTGTCAGGTATCCCACTGGGTCCTGGAGCTTTGTTTAATTTTAATGATTTCAACTGTTTCTCAACCTCAATGACACTAATACTTTTTTCAACCAACTTTCCAGTGGTACAAGAATGAAATTGGGGCAGTTCGCTTGGGTTTTCCTTTGTAAATAAACAGTTGAAAATGGAGTTAAGCACTTCCGCTTTTGCTTTGTTACCCTCAATTCATTTCCTGTCTCATTTTCTAAGGACTGTAAACTAACTCTGGTGCCACTAACAGCCTTTACAGACAGCCATAATGTCTTTGGGTTTTGTGGAAGATCATTTGACAATACTCTGCTTTGGAAGTCATTGAAGGCATCACACATTGCTCTCTTCACAGAGCCAAGTATGTTTTATTCAACATCTCTCTATCCCTTGTCCTAAATTTTGTTTTACACCTAATATATATATATATATATATATATATATATATATATATATATATATATATATATATATATATATATATATATATTTTATAGAGTGACTGTGTATCATGGAGAGTCCCTTCCATTATGAACTGTTTTACTAGATACATATCCATGCAGTGCACAGTCAATTATTCTTTTAAACTTGAGCCATAGTTCCTTTACATGCTCAAGCTCCTCATTGAGATAAGACTACTGATTTTTTTATCTAGTTTACTGAACATATATTTCTTTCCACTTGTTTTAGTTGTCCTTTGTAATTTGCTGTCACAGCCATGTCTTCATGACTCATATCAGTTCTGATGTGGACATTCTCAAAGGGTCAGATCTATTTATTGCCGTTGGATCCAATATGTTTCCACAGTAGCGATTCACGAAAAGAACGCCTTCTTTCGTCTAGCGATTCCCACCCGAGTTCCTGAAGCATTTCCGTAACACTCGCATTTTGATCAAACCTACCAGTAACAAATCTAGCAGCCCGCCTCTGAATTGTTTCTGTGTCCTCCCTCAATCCGACCTGATAGGGATCCCAAACGCTCGGGCAGTACTCAAGAATAGGTCGTATTAGTGTTTTATAAGCAGTCTCCTTTACAGATGAACCACATCTTCCCAAAATTCTACCCATGAACTGAAGATGACTATCCACCTTCCCCACAGCTGCCATTACATGCTTGTCCCACTTCATATCGCTCTGCAATGTTACGCCCAAATATTTAATTGACGTGACTGTGTCAAGCACTACACTACTAATGGAGTATTCAAACATTACAGGATTCTTTTTCCTATTCATCTGCATTAATTTACATTTATCTATATTTAGATTTAGATGCCATTCTTTACACCAATCACAAATCCTGTCCAAGTCCTCTTGTATCCTCCTACAGTCACTCAACGACAACACCTTCCCGTACACCACAGCATCATCAGCAAACAGCCGCACATTGCTATCCACCCTATCCAAAAGATCATTTATGTAGATAGAAAACAACAGCGGACCTACTACACTTCCCTGAGGCACTCCAGATGATACCCTCACTTCCGATGAACACTCACCATTGAGGACAACGTACTGGGTTCTATTACTTAAGAACTCTTCGAGCCACTCACATACTTGGGAACCAATCCCATATGCTCGTACCTCAGTTAGGAGTCTGCAGTGGGGCACCTAGTCAAATGCTTTCTGGAAGTCAAGGAATATGGCATCCGTCTGATACCCTTCATCTATGGTTCACAAGATATCATGTGAAAAAAGGGCGAGTTGCATTTCGCAGGAGCGATGCTTTCTAAAGCCGTGCTGATGCATGGACAGCAACTTCTCTATCTCAAGGAAATTCATTATATTCAAACTGAGAATATGTTCGAGAATCCTGCAACAAACCGATGTTAAGGATATTGGCCTGTAATTTTGAGGATTCATCCTTCTACCCTTCTTATAACAGGCGTCACCTGCGCTTTCTTCCAGTCGCTCAGGACTTTACGTTGGACAAGAGATTCGCGATAAATGCAAGCTAAGTAAGGAGCCAATGCAGTAGAGTACTCTCTGTAAAACCGAATTGGAATCCCATCAGGACGTGGCAATTTATTTATTTTCAACCCATTCAGCTGCTTCATAACCCCAGGGATGTCTATCACTATGTCCTCCATACGGGAATCTGTACGAGACTCAAACGGCGGTATGTTTGTACGATCGTCCTGCGTGAAAGATTTCTCAAATGCTAAATTTAAAATTTCAGCTTTCGTTTTGCTGTCTTCCTTTGCCAGGCCAGACTGATCAGTGAGTGACTGTATGGAAGCCTTAGACCCGCTTACCGATTTTACGTAAGACCAGAATTTCCTTGGGTTTTCAACAAGATCTTTTCCTAAGGTACGACAGTGGTAGTGGTTGAATGCTTCACGCATCACAGTACAATTTTACTGCCAAAGATAAGATAAGAGAGATTAGGGCTTGTACAGAGGCATATAGGCAGTCATTTTTCCCTCGTACTGTTTGGGAGTGGAACAGGGAGAGAAGATGCTAGTTGTGGTATGAGGTACCCTCCACCATGCACCGTATGGTGGATTGCGGAGTATGTATGTAGATGTAGATGAGCCATTTTCTGAACTAACTGTTCTAGGTAGTTTTCAGAGAAGGCATTTAGTAATGTTTCATAGGCTGTCTTATCACTCCCACCACTGACAAAACTGCGATTTTCGCAGTTGATTGTTGGACAATTAAGTCTCTGCCTATGATTACAGTATGAATGGTGAACTCTGTAAAGTGGAGATGCTGAATGAAGAAGAAATACTATAAATAATCAGTAACCTAAAAAACACATTGAAATAGTATGGGGTGATTTTAATTACAAATTGGGGCAAGAAGACATTTATAAATCAGTGATCAGTAACACATGTCTGCATCAAGACAGTAGTAACAGTGGCACCCATTTGATTGGTTTCACAATTGACAGTGATATCTGTATCGTGATTACATGGTTTCAAAATAAAAATATACATAAAGGGACACGGGTGGCACTAGATGGCCAAACCACGAATCAGACACACCATGCATGCATGCAGAACTGGTATGCAAATGGCATCAAAGGTATGCAAACCTATGGAGAAGCAGATCGCGACACTGATCACTTCCTGGTGATAAATAAGATGAACATTAAAATTAAGAAGGTGTGCAGATTAGCTACATATTATGATATAAACAGATTAAACGAGACATAGATGAAAATATCATATGTCAGCACTATCAGAAAACTTGAGTAAATGTGAGGAAAAGGTAGGAGTCTGTGACATCAACCACAGTTGGTCTCAAACTAAGGAAACAGGTAACAGGGTAGCACCCTGAAATTCTAGGCAAATGAAAGATGTCACATAAAGTGTGTCATCAAAAAATTAAAGAGAGAAGGTTGCCTTTCAAGAAAGGGTTAGAAAGTATGAAGGATGAGGAGTTAGAAGATAGGGATATCAGAATAAGGCAGGATATGACAACTATACTAAGGCAGGAGAAGCAGAAATATTACAAGCAACTAATAAAGAAGCCAAAGAGGACTGCAACCCCCACAGGACAAGCTGAATGTACCAAAAAGTAAAGAAAGTAACACAGAACTATAAGAAAAAAGAAACATTGACTGAAAACACACAGGGGAAGATCCTCATGAATGAAACTGAAGCAGAACAGCGATGGGCAGAACACTTCACAGCATTACTAAACTGTGATGATTCTGCTGTGTTTTTCAATTGAAGTACCAGACTCTAATCACAGGAAAGCAGAGATCCCGAATGAAGAATAAATATAAACAAATAATTAAAAACCTAAAAAACGATAAGGCTTTTGGCAAAAATGTAATTGCAGGAGAGCTAATAAAAAATAGAAGGCCTGTACTGGTTAAAATAATTAGGAAAATGATGAAGAATGTTTGGGAACATGAGAGATCACCTGACAACTGGAAAATGGTTGTAACCTGCCCTATACTAAAAGAGAATGAGTCATTGCTACATGATAATTATGGAGGGATTGCAGTCTTTAATGCAACCTACAAAATTCTGTCTCAGTGTCCACTTAAGAGAATGATCCCAATTGCAGAAGTAATTTCAGAGGACTGTCAGTGTGCTGTCAGAAGGTACAGATCGAATATAGACCAGCTTTTTGGGTTCAGACAGGTGATCAAGAAAGGTTGGGAGCATAACATTTAGATTCACATAATTTTTGTTGACCTAAAAATCATGTGACAGTCTACATAGGTACACAACCACCAATGTCATGAAAGAATTTCAATTTGTACCAAACCTGATGTGACTAGTACAGATATGTTTAGAAGAAAAATATTGCAGAGAGAAGCTCACTAAAAGAATGTCAGAGCATTTTGAAGTCAGAATTAGTCTTAGAAAAGGAGACGCAATACCTTGCAATTTAATTTTAGAAAAGATAGACAGATAACACCAAAAATTAAACCAGGCTGGAATAAAACTGGTAATAACACAATAAATCAGCTTACGTAAGCAGACAATGTTCTAGAAAGTAATAGCAAAAAACACTTACAGCTCATGGCTAGTTATTAGACAAAAATGGCGAGGAAAGCAGGCTTACACATTAATGAGGAAGAAGCTTCATACAGGCTTGTGAGCAATGCGCCCAATGATGATACCCCACTGACACTTCATGAAGTAACTTGTAAAAGAATAGACATATTAAATTCAGAAACATCGGAATTACAGACACTGCCCGCAAGTGGCCATTGACTGAAATAAATGGGGAAAGTTGAAAATTTGTGGCAGATCGGGATTCGAACCTAGGTCTGCTGCTTACTACGCTGTCATCTGAACACAGTGGTCACTGCAGCTGCATAGATTACTCCAGCATGCCTCCTGTCAGACCCAAAGTCTCAACTTATCGGCACACTACTAATGTAGTGCCCTTGCCCATTATCGTCATTACTCACAGCATTTCTCCAATTCCCATATGATTTGAGCCTAGTGTGCATCTGCTCTGATAAGACAGGGTGTATACGCGGACAAGGAAAAAAATTCCCAGATTTCTCCAGGATTTCACGATTAAAAATACACTTTCTACCGGGTGAAAATATACTTTATCCCTGTTAAATGACAGTATATTTTCTCTCGATACTGTGTAACTTATCAATCCTACGAATTGTTACGGTTTTATTCACGGGCATTGAATCTTCCGGCGCTTTAGAAAACGAAACTCAGGGAGAAAACACGTTTTGAAAATATCTTTAATTTACAGCAACATGTACGGTGCATATTTTCGTATTACGGAAGTATAAATTCGAATTCCACCAACACCTCATATTACTTCCGCTTTTGTAAGCAGTCATAGCTCTTGTCACGTGATCTCGCCAGCCGATGACAGCGGATATTCAGAGCTTAGGCCACGTGATGCAGTCAGCCAATAGCAACATCACTGTTCAGTAGCGCGAACACACAAACAGGAAAAGTTAATGGTTTAAATTAATATACACAGAGTTGCTACAAAAAAAGCAAAGCTTTCACATATAATATTGGCCTCTGTTTGTAGCCCTGCACAAGGCCACACGTACAGAGACAGAGCTCTCGTGAAAGATAAGTAATTTAGGTTGTAATTAATTGTAGTTGAACACTTTTAACTAATTAAATACGTTCAGTAGTGTACTCTTCAAGCTCACCATAAAAAGTTTTTCTTTTATTTGCGTAGTGTACCAGTAATCGCGAAAAGTTCGTTTGTTTACTTACTGCTGCTTAGGCCTAATTTTTCGAGTGTGCATATTTAGCGCTATACCGCAATTGTAAGAGCATTTGCTATAGTTTAACTGATTAAATATGTTCATTAGGGTGCTTTTCAAGCTCACCAATAAAGGTTTTTCTTTTATTTGCGTATTGTCGCAGTAATCGCGAAAAGTTCGTTTTGTTTACATTTCGCGGCTTTGGCTTACTTTCCGAGTGTGCATACTTAACGTTATACCGCAATCTTAAGTGCATTTGCTGTAGATTAACTGATTAAATACGTTCATTAGTGTGCTCTTCAAGCTTGCCATTAAAGGTTTTTCTTTTATTTGCATATTCTTACAGTGATCGCAAAAAGTTCGTTTTGGTTACATTCGGCTGTTTAGGCCTAAGTTTTGAACGTGCATATTTAGCGTTATACCACAAATGTAAGTGCATTTGCTAATAGTTTACTTACATATTAGGTTCCAAAACATATTTAGTGTCCTTTTACATCTGTATTTAATATATTATAGTTATCACTTAGTAAATCTCTTAACTGTCGCCGGCCGGTGTGGCCGTGCGGTTCTAGGCGCTTCAGTCTGAACCCGCGTGGCCGCTACGGTCGCAGGTTCGAATCCTGCCTCGGGCATGGATGTGTGTGATGACCTTAGATTAGTTAGGTTTAAGTAGTTCTAAGTTCTAGGGGACTTATGACCTCAGATGTTAAGTCCCATAGTGCTCAGAGCCATTTGAACTTTCTTAACTGTTTTCCAAACTACCATATGGATACTAACTGTGTGAGGTGCAGTAGGAAAGTTAGTTCAGGGGTTTTGTGCAGCTGTTGTGACAGGTGGTTTCTTTGGGGAACTGTAGCGCAGTGCGAATTGGGGAAGCAAACGAGACTCTTCCATTCTTTTGCAGGGGTTTGCTCAACAGATAGGATTATAGCTGAACAGCAGGAGAAAATTAGAGCCCTTCAGGCTGATATGGACAGAGTGAGGGAGGAACTGAAGAGGTTAAGGGGGCAGGAGGGTAAACAGAGGTGGGAAGTGGTAGCTGGGAACAGGGGCCACAGAAAGAGAACAGTATCTGACAGTTTCCCAATTGGCACAACCAATAGATTTGCCTTGCTACCACACTTAAGTAAAGAAGAGGCTCCAGGAGAACTAGATGTAGTTAAGATGCAACAGAATCTCACTAGGAAACCAACAGTTTCAAAAAAAAGTAGAAAGTAAGAGGAAAGTTCTGTTGCTAGATAGCAACCATGGAAGAGGTGTGGGCCAGATTTTGCAGGAAAAATTAGGTGACAGGTACCAGGTCACAAATTTTTTCAAGCCAAATGCATGTCTTAGCCAGGTGGTAGAGGATATAGGTTCCTTGTGCAAGGGTTTCTCAAAGCAAAATCACGTTATGATAGTGGGTGGAGTGGGAAACAGTATTGATAGGGATCAGGGCTACAGTATTGAGTGTGACCTGGTGAAAATAGCCTCTGCAACGACCCATACCAATGTTGGGCTGGTGCCTGCTTTCGTGCAGCATGATCAGCCCCAGTTGAACCGCTCTGTCAGGAGGGTAAGTATGGAGTTGGATCAGTTGCGTACGGTGGCCACTCTGTCAGACATTGGATTGGTTCCTGTCGACACTATTGATAGGGGGGAGTTCACAAGGCATGGCCTACATCTCAGTAGGAAAGGGAAGAGTAAACTGACAGGGTTGTTAGCTAAATCCATAAGGAGGGACACTATTACTCATGGATGTACCTCTTTTTTAGACTAAATCAGTGTCCAATGAGAAGTTCAGGCAGGCAGGTGCTAAAGAGGTCCAAAACTCACAAGATTCTCACAACAGTGATGTAAGTAATAATGTTACCATATTTAACCAAAATATTGGTGAATTAAAGAAAAAAAGTAGATTCTCACAATAGTAAAGTAAAAAATAATGTGCATTTTTCACCAAAATATTCCGGGATTGATGAATAAAGTAGATGAGCTCCTGGTTTGTTTAAATGACACCGAATCTGATAATGCAATAGATATACTATTCCTGTCTGAGCATCACATTGTGTCTGTTATGGAAAAGGTAAATTTCAGTGGTTATAAACTAGCTGCACATATGAGTAGAGAGAATAAGGTGACAGGAGGAGTTGCCATGTATGTCAAAAGTTATCACTGTGTAAAAAGCATAGATACAAAAAATTTTTGGCTAGAGAAACATATAGAAGCATGTGCCTGTCAACTTAAACTGAAGGAGGGTTCTTTTATAATTGTAACAGTATATAGGTCCCCTTCAGGAAACTTTTATTTATTCCTGGAAAACTTGGATGCCTTGTTGTGCTATCTCTCAGATAGGGGAAAGAAAATTATTATTTGTGGGTACTTCAATGTTGATTCACTGAAAGAGTGTAATAGGAAGAATGACCTGGAAGTCCTGCTCTATCAATTTGACATCTGTCATTGATTTTCCTACTCGGGTAGTAAAGGACAGCAGCACATTGATAGATAACACTTTTATAGACCAAGATAAGTTTAAAAACATAAATTCTTGTCCTGTTAAGAATGGCCTTTCTGATCATGGTGCTCAGCTAGTTACAATATATGACATAGCTCCATTCAATAATTCAAAACTTCCTTCCAAAGTTGTGTGTTCAATTAATGACTCAACAATTCGAAATTTCAAGGAAAATCTTCAGCAGTTAGACTAGAATGAGGTGTACAAGGAACCCGATGCTAATTTAATATGTAACTTATTTCATGATACACTTGTAAGAGAATTTGAAAACTGTTTCCCCAAGAAAGTAGTTAAATCTAAATATAAGAAACCATGCAAAAACCTTGGCTTACTAAAGGAATAGGAATATCTTGTAACCACACAAGGGAACTGTATCTAACAACAAGAAAGATTAATGACCCAGAAACAGCCAAATATTGTAAGAAGTACTGTGCTAAATTAAGAAAGGTTATTAAAAAGTCCAGAAGCATGTGCATCATGTCTGAGAGTAATAACGCTGATAACAAAATCAAAACAATTGGAATATTATTACAAGGGAATGGAAACTTGGCAAACTAGAAGCTGGAAACCGAAAACATTTTGAATAATCATTTTTTAAATGTCGTACAGAAAATAGGATCTAAATGTTCATTAGAAGAAGCAAGGCAGTTAATGGAAGAGGCCTTACCCACACAATTTGATACAATTGAAATTCCACCCACCCCTTCTTCTGAAATTAGGAAGATAATAAACTCTCTTAAGAATAAAAGCTCACATGGAATATTGGCATTTCCATCAGGATAATAAAAGCTTGTTCCCAAGAAATAAGTGGAATTCTTAGCCACGTGTGTAATAGCTCTCTGAAGCAGGGTATTTTTCCATGTAGACTGAAGTATGCCATTGTTAAACCACTGCATAAAAAAGGGGATACGTCTGATGTCAATAACTTCTGCCCAATCTCACTTCTGACTGCCTTATCAAAAATTCTTGAAAAAGTAATGAATTATACAGTAGCTTCATACCTTTGTAAAAATAAAGTTTTAACAAAATGTCGGTTTGGTTTCCAGAAAGGTTTTTCAACGGAAAATGCTATGTATACTTTCACTAATGAAATATTAAATGCTCTGAGTAACCGGAAGTCACCCGTTGGGATTTTTTGTGATCTCTCAAAGGCTTTTGATTGTGTAAATCATGGAATACTTCTAGATAAGCTCAAGTACTGTGGTATGAATGGGACAGCGCTCAAATAGTTTAAATCATACCTAACTGGACGAGTGCAGAAAGTTGAAATAAGCAGTTCACATAATATGCATAAAACTGATGATTTCTCAAACTGGGGAACAATCAAGAATGGGGTGCCGCTATATATTAATAGCTTGCCATTCTATATTCACGAAGATGCAAAGCGGGTACTTTTTGCCGATGATACAAGTATAGCTATCACACCGAGCAGACAAGAATTAACTGATTAAATTGTAAACGATGTTTTTCAGAAAATCATTAAGTGGTTCTCTGCAAATGGGCTCTCATTAAACTTTGACAAAACACAGTATATACAGTTCCACACAGTAAATGGAATGACACCATTAATAAATATAGACTTGATCAGAAATCGGTAGCTAAGGTAGAATATTCAGAATTTCTGGGTGTATGCATTGATGAGGGGTTGAACTGGAAAAAATACACTGAAGATCTGTTGAAACGTTTGAGTTTATGCTATTAGGATCATTGCAAATTTTGGCGATATACATCTCAGTAAATTAGATTACCACGCCTATTTTCATTCCCTGCTTTCGTATGGCATCATATTCTAGGGTAACTCATCATTGAGTAAAAGAGTGTTCATTGCACAAAAGCGTGTAATCAGATTAATTGCTGGAGCTCATCCAAGATCATCCTGTACACACTTATTTAAAGAGCTAGAAATCTTCACTGTAGCCTCGCAGTATATATATTCACTTATGAAATTTGTTATTAACAATCCGAACGAATTCAAAAGAAATAGCAGTGTACATGGCACACAACACTAGGAGAAAGGATGATCTTCACTACTCAAGGTTAAATCTAACTTTGGCTCAGAAGGGGGGTAAATTATGCTGCCACAAGTCTTTGGTCACTTACCTAATAGCATCAAAAGTCTTCCAGATAGCCACATAGCATTTAAAAGGAAATTAAAAGAATTTGTGAATGGCAACCCCTTCTACTCATTAGATGAATTTTTGGGTATAGTAAGTGAGTAATTTCTCCGCTCCTCACAAAAAATATTGAGTGTCATGTAATATTGTGTGTATTGTAATATCTTGTATAGACACCTTTTATTAACCTGACACGTTCCATATCATTACGAAGTGTCGTATTCATGATCTATGGAACAAGTACTAATCTAAGCTTTCATATATAATATTGGTCTTCTATGCGCGTATTACACTTTAAGATATATCTCATAAATGTGCCAGTAAATTTTTTAATAACGACATAAATGTCTGATCTTCTGGGCTCGAAATTCATCTAAATGGCTCGTCATCAACGAGTTGATTTTTAAATGAGAGTCAAACGCTCTGTGACAAGAAATTCATCGTACATTCTCGCACATAGTTCAACTTGGGTAAAAGGAAATTTACTTTGAAAGTAACGCGTTTCATACCATTATTCGCAATATTTTCCCGCGACCTGTTAGGTTCTTTCCAGCAGTTGCCAGAGAGCACCAGGTAACAGGCGCTACCGCGCTTGCGCAGCTACGATGACGGAGGCCCGAATCGAATGTTGGTACATGTAAAACATTAAGAGATCTTACATTATGTCATAAAAGAAACAAGACATCAGAGGATACTCCAAGAGCATTTGAATTTCGTGACCCATACTAAAATGTGCACATTTAAAGTGCTCATTCGTATTCCAGATTTCCAGTGAAATAGGCCTCGACCTGATAATAAGCTTTTCAGTGTGGTTTTCAGGATGTAAATGTTCTTGGAGTACCAGTACTGTGTAATCTCATGTTTGGTTCTTTATTATGGCATAATGCCATACGTGCTAGAAGATGAAAACGTGCACTTGAAATGCAGCGAACAGTTTAAACTAGCCAATAGTGTGGAATTAAACACTTCGTTTCAAATATATTGATTGCTTCAGCGGAAAAGATTAACCGACAAAAATAACTTCATTGCTCTTCAAGGCAATTAATGCTTGACTGTCAGAAAGATGGAAATAAAATCAAATCTGAAACTAATAACATATGTTAGCATTCCGTAATTATGTGAATGTATTTTAATTCACTTGAGAGCTCCCGGCCACAGAAATCCTTTTTGTTTTCATTTGACGTAGGAGCAGTAAACGAAGAGGAAACAGCAAAATCACTAAATGCAAACACGGATCACTTGGAGACTACCCACTTCCTCACTATAACTCAGACTGCTCTGCGCATCAGCCCCGGATCTACGATATTTCCGAACCGAGGCAATACTAGATAGTGCCCCGGCCCCACTCCCTCCGTCCAGCGGTGGAGATAGGACTTCAAAAAATTTTTAAAAAAATCAAATTTTCAAAAACATATTCATTTTGTAGTGCACATCTGTCTGAAGAGTCTGATGCATGAAACATATGTATTCGAGGAAATGTAAGACATGTTATTTGGTCATAAGTGTGCCAAAGTGCAGTGCCGCGACTCTTCACACAGCATTCATCTATCGCACGTCGCTGTATTCCGCTCTGTGGAAGTGAAACATGGATATATTGTAATGGATGCCATGAAACTATATTCAGGACAGTGGAAATTAAAATGTTCTGCGGTGCCTCTCCTGCTTCCAGTTGGCCGGTTGGACATCCTGCCCCTCTTTTCTTTTCTTTTCTTCTTCTTTTTTTTTAAAAAAACATAACTCTTCCGAAAATTTGCACTCTTTATTCCCTATTAGCTAACAGCTTCGTGTGACATAAAATTAAATTTAGGATACATAAAACCAGTAAAGACAAGCAAGACAGTACACATTTCTTCAATCCTTAGCTCCTAGAAATTGTTTTCTCTAATCTTACTACCGCTTTACATAGCGTGCTTTCCTTTCTGCGAAACAATCCGTTACTTCATGAAAGTTCGTCAAATGTTTTGCTACTTGAAAAATCGAAATGTCGTTGTCTAATATTAAAAAGCTGTTAATACAAATAGGACTCAAGACTGGTGTTGTTTCTCGATCTGATTACGTCTATTGTGGTTTCTTCTCCTTCCTCGTTCTAACAAACAGTCTTGTCATCCCGGCTAGGGGCTACTTCCATAATACAACTTAAAGCGGCTGCTAGCCGGGGAACGTACATCTGGACCTTACTAGTATAGCGATATAGCCAAAAATTTTCTGTCAAAATTTCATTTTCTTGGATACACCGAGAAGATAATACGTAATCGTTCTTACCTGTTATTCCTGTTAGTCGTTTATTTTCACTCTGGTAGTCTGACTCTATGGATTTCGCTAGTAATTATAACAACGCTCGTAATTCGCAAAACCCAATCACCCACATAATGAGACAGCGGTTGGCATTCATCCGTTCGGCTTTACTTCGCTCAGCTCGTATAGCCCTTTTGTCTGCACTCTGCAGGGAAGTTGGTTTCTAGATGCGACGAGGATTCCCTTGATAGAAACATAACGTACACTATGCACGCATTCACAAATCAACTTATGATTCATACAGAAATCAACTTAGAATGTGTTCAAAAATCGACAGGGATGCTTTTCCAAAGCCATATGAATAATCCATAGACCAAAGTGCGCTGGTTGCTAGGCGCTTTGCGAAACAAGGTTTTTTTCCTCAAGAAAATTAATCCCCCCTCCCCCCTCCTAGATCCGGCCCTGCTGCGCATGCATGAATCTGGTAGCTCAGGCACGCCGGCAAATTTTTTCCCGGTAGCATCTAGATGCTTGCTGCGACTGCTTGTTGTACAGCCAACAGACACAATTCTGTAGCCACTAGCGGGAGAAGGTACTACTCAACTGCGCATGCGCATGATCCCGCTCGAAACTGCTAAAACAAATCTAATGTAAACAGTTATGATGTCAGGCTCATCGGAGGCAATTAGTTGTTTACAAAACACTGCATAGTCTTCCTAAAGCCTTTGACACATTTTGCAGTTGGCAGACGTTTGTATGCGCACTGTGTTTTGTTGTTGTATATGGCGCATTTCCTTTGCAATTTAAGTTTTATTTCCTTTTTTTCTCTCGTTCATGTTCTATTGCAGCAGTATTATTCTGCAGTAGCGAGATACAGTAATATCCTTTGTTAAGATATAGGTTCTTACAAGTCAAAATTACAAACATTTAACTGAAAACAAAAACAATGAAAAATTCCCGGAATTCTAAAAAATTCCCGGGTTTTGCCCGGTTTTCTCCCGGATGAAAAAATTCCCGGGTTTTTCCGGATCTCCCGGTTGTCCCGGGTCGTATACGCCCTGTAAGAAGCATTATTAGTGTCCAGAATAGAATGGAAATTGAGATTAAGGTGAGGACTGCGGTGGCTGGTAGAGTATATTTTGTCCTACAGGACATGCTGTGCAGCAGAGCAGTTTGAAAAAGAGTTTTAAAATCAGAATATGCCATACAGTAATTCTCTGGTAGCTCTGTATGCCTCTCGTGTATTTACATTAAGAAAAACAGATGAACAAAAACTGCTAGTCTTTGAGAAAAAGATATTAAGCAAAATACGAAGTTACAGGAACGGAGGATATTAAAAAAATCAGGAACTGGCAGACTTACTCTCATAAGCTGATATTGCCTGAAGGATGAAAAAAACAAGATTGATGTGGGCAGGACACGAAATTAGAATGGAAAAGGAAAGAGTATGGCAAGTAACATTCTCAGGACCCATGGAGGGTAGGAGGGGCTGATGAAGGCCCAGACAAGATGGGAGGATGATATCAACTAGAATTTAGTGCAGTGAACCCGAGAAAAGGAGAATGGACTACACACGACAGGTGAAGTAATGCAGGTAATGCATGTGGTCTCCCAGGCCAAACTGAAAATTAAGAAGAAGAAGAAGACCCATAAACAACATTGAAGGAGAACAATAGTTTGCAATGCATTGCAGAGCGCGTGGTGCAAAATACTTCAATCTGTTAACAGTACCTCCCTTTTCGGAAGGAGTGAAGGTAAGTGACTGACTGTAGACATTCTAATCCCTCCTATCTGGTTTTTGTAGTTCTTTTGTGAGATTCACAATGGAGGAAGTAGGATGGTTTTTTTTTTGTCTGCCTAGGTTGTTTTAAGCTCCCCTAAAGAAAATGGTCTTTCTTCAAAAGATTTCCACATAAGGCATCTGAATACTTGTAGTAGAAACAGTGTTCCTTGGAAAATATTTGGAACATTGTTCCTGGATATAATATTTAACTTGTTCAGCTTCTTTGCCTTTTCCAGAGTTACTGAACACTATAAGACTCTGCTGAAACTTAATTTTTGCTGCAGAATACCTTAACCTAATTTATTAGTGTGTTAGTTATGTTTCTTAACAAAATTATTTTTACCAAAGTTAATGGGTCTTTTACAGAAAGTCAGTATTGACAAAAAGTAGGGGTTTTATTAGCCACTGATTTCAACATAAATTTATCCAATGAAGCCAATGACTCTGTACAGTTTATGGACCTAATCGAAAAATTTGGGTTCAAGGTAAACTTCACGGAACCCACAAGAAGAAATAACAATACAGAAACCTGTATCGGTAATATTCTAACCAGTTATAAAATCAATGATGCAAGGAAGCTATGTGTAGGTTTAGAACGTTCAAAAATATTTGAAAAAGTGGTCATAACAGAAATTAAAAAATGTATAGAGAAATCAAACATCACTTCAGATAATCAATATGGGTTTCAAAAAGGCGAAACTACAATAGAGACCATTAATGAGGTTGTGAAAAAAGTCAGTTCCACCTTAAACAAGCTGAGCAAAGTTGCAGTATTATTCTGTGACTTCACAAAAGCATTTGATTGTGTAAACCATCACTTGCTCCCATATAAAATGGCAATATATAGAATTGGGAGTTGTGATTTATAGTAGTTTAGGTCATATCCCACAAACAGGAAACAAAGGGTTCCTACATCATCAAGTAAGGGTAATTCCTTCTCTGAATGGATGATTATTTCGCAAGGCATTCCACAAGGCTCAATTCTGGGTCCAATTTTGTTTTTACTTTATATAAATGATCTACCCCTGTACATAAATTCACACTCAGTTTTATTCACTGATGATACTTCTGCCCTTGTTGAAAGCAATGACCCCAAACAAATTCCTTCAAATGTCACAAAACTATTAGACAGTTTGGAAGTTTGAAAAACTGGTTACAACTAAATGGGCTAAAACTGAATATTGGGAAAATACATTTGATGCAGTTTAAAACTAATATTCTAAGGTAAAAGAATTCCACATTAGTTGTAGAAACCAAGAACTGAAAGAAGCGGACTGTGTTAAATTTTTAGCCATGCATTTGGACCTAAATCTATCCTGGTCTTTACACATAAAATATTTAGCAAGTAAATTAAACAGCCTTACATTTGCAATGAAGATTCTGTCATATTCATCCAGCATGGAGACAAGAAAAATAATTTACCACGGCTACTTTGAATCAGTTATAAGGTATGGCATTATTTTTTGGTGAGGCGCAAGCCAAATGACTAGAATCTTAAATTTACAAAAATCAATTGTTAGAAATATGTCTAATGCAAAACGGAAAGTTTCCTGTTGCCCACTGCAAAAAATTTAAAACTTTTAAGTGCTCCATGTTTGTTCATTTATGAACTGATTATTTTTGTATACAGTAACCCCAAGTTATTCATAGACAACAACTTTAAACATCAATACAGTACTAGGAACAAGGAAAATTTCATGCTTCCCTCTCATAGATTAAAGGTGTTTGCACAAACCCCAGAATACATGGGCATGAAAATTTACAACATTCTAAAAAAGAAACAAATCCTCAGCATGGAGACAGGGCAACTACAGCAAAAACTATGACAATTGTTAGTACAGAAATATTATTATTCCTAATCTGAGCAAGAAAGCAAGTGGCTGAAATGTTTTGTTAATTAAGCTTAGAAGTTTTATGTCTAATAAATTACTTTAATAATTATTCTCTCTTTACAGTCATACTGTCGTTAGGCTACACACAGTCTCTGTAAGTTATAAATTAATAATTTTTGTTTCCTTAATACACATAAATTGTAATTGCAATATTGATGTGTCCCCTGTACATTAAATCTTGTGATTTAACTCTATATGTTATGGAACAATAAAAATTTTCATTCTGATTCTGATTCTGCTGTAATGCAGGAAAAGTACTCCTGCTGCAATGGTGACTGGAACCAGGAATAGTTCCATATGTGACATGAGTCAGATGTTTTCTGATCCTCTACACAGGTCACCAACATATCATAGTGGAAGTCCATGTTACAATACAGAAACAGAAAACAACAACAGCACTCCTAGTGAGCTGACAATGAACTTTAAATATGAGAAAACATGGTACAAAAATCAGTATTTTCAATTCAAAATCTGTAACTCTGATGACAATATTTTTCATTTATACTTTATAGGTGGGCCCCAAAGTGCACGCTTTGAAACTGAAAGGTCTTCATGACTTTGAATGAAGAATTATTTTTAATATTTTTCTTTTATACTTTATAGGTGGGCCTCAAAGTGTAGTGGCAAAATGCACGCTTTGAAACTGAAAGGTCTTCATGACTTTGATTGAAGAATTATTTTTTTTTTTTTTTTGTAAATCTAATGCTGCAATGTCAATGGTGTGGCCATTATCAAGTGGAAATTATTCCCCTTTATCCCATGAAAAATTCTAGAAATTATCTGATGTGGCATGACACAGAAGCTAATTTGATTGCATTGTGTTCCTGATTACAACTTCTTGTATGTATTGCACTCTCTGAATTGCATTGTGAATGTGTTACTCATTCTCTGCTTTATTTTTGAAAACATCTGTAGTAATGTGCTGAATAAATGATTCATATTTGTTTCTTTTTCCATATAAAACTGAAGCTGGTTTCATTACACAGCATTCTGTGGGCTCATGTACATTTGTTCCTAGTTATGAAGCCATGTGTGGACTGTTGGATTTTAAAGGCACTGGAAGTGGATTTATCGTTTTCTACACGGGTTCCCGGGTTAGATTCCCGGTGGGGTCAGGGATTTTCGCCTGCCTCAAGATGACTGGGTGTTTTTGTGTCATCATCATCATCATCATTCATCCTCATTACGGTCGGAGGAAGGCAATGGCAAACCACCTCCTCAAGGACCTTGCCTAGTACGGAGGTGCGGGTCTCCCGCATCGTTCCCCTATGCTCTGTCAAGGCGTATGGGACTTCATCATCATGACTTTATTTTAGTTCGCATCTTTTTTTGTACTTTCTCATATCTAATGTATAACTCTACATTTTCAGCTTTTGATGGAATTGGTATTCAACTTTATTACATTTTGCCAAAGAATGGGCATGTATTTCTTTTTTGAATGGTGTTGCTTCTTCTCACTGTATATGCTTTGAAGTCTTAATGACTGAGGCAGTCTTTCTTCCAAATGCTGAAAATGCAACAGCAGTTACACAAATGTTTTCAAGCATTATTAAGGGGCACTAACAACAACACATTTCAGTAGAAATTAATGTACTACAATCATCCTTCCACTCCAATGAAAATTGAAACATTCTCATGATTTCATCATTGAACCTGCTAGGGAATTCTGTATAACTAGAGTTCACTAAATGGAGTAGCATTCATTATGGTGAAAGTACATACAATCCCATACACAAATGTGCATTTCAATGTAGAATATTTTCTTGCATAATAGTGTCTGGCACAGTAACTAGTATATACTCTGTCAATAATAACACAAAGCATACTCAGTGGCAAGAAGCAACACCATTCAAAGCAGAAATACATATTCATTCTGTGACAAGATACAGTAAAAGTTGAATGTCAGTTCTATTAAAAGCTGCTAAAATGGAGTTCTCCATTAAATGCAAGAAAAGTACAAAAAACGGATGTGATCTAAAATAAAGTAGAATATACTTACAAGGCATTTAAATTGAGCAGTTTACATATGGATTCTTAGGCAGTAACAAAGACCACAAAACACTATGTGACAAAACCAGCTTCTGTTTTATGTGAAACAGAAACAAATATGGCATCATTTACTCCACCCAATATTACATATATGAACAAAAATCGTGAAGAATATAAACAACATATTCACAAAACAGTCAATGAGGTGCAATACCCATATTATGTCTAATTAGGAACACACTGTTTTTAAACCAGATTCTGTTTTGAATGAAACACGAACAAATATGGAAGACTTTAAATCACCCAATAAGAAATCAAGATGATCGACTGATAAACTTGTAGTGCTCCAAGTGGTGTGGCAGCAAACTAGGGTCATGTCACCAGGAGTCCCTATATGAGTTTCAACCTCCTGCAGGCGGTCACCAACAACTCGTAGCATTCGTGACATGCTCAGCTTACTCAGAACAGACACCAATGTACATGTCCAGGAGCACATTTTGGGTAAGCTGAGCGTGACTCAGACACCAAAATATTTGTTACAAGGCAAAATATTAATGTCAGAGGCAGTTGTTTCAGCCACAGCAATTTAAGCTGTCCTAGGTTCTTGCCTAGCCACACCCTCAGAGATCATGACATATTTGGAAAAAAATGGTCAAATATTTGTGACAAACAATAATACTAATGTTGCTTCTGGTCATTTCAATAATAGCAGTTTCATCCTTCGTTTAGTAATAAGACCAAAGTAATAAAACTGAAGAAACTAATTCTTGAGTGATCATACTCATATGAAAATAATATTAAATATTAAAGAACATACTTGTATTTCATTAATAAGGAAGCCACAGTATCTGTCACAAACACAAAGATGAAAAAAAATATTACGATGGGACCATATTTCTTTCCACTCTGTAAGCTGATGAGCCTAATCACAATCCACGACAAACACATGCAATTAACAATATTATCATTCATCTTAGGATCTCCAGAAGGCTTTTACCACCAATGCATCATTAATTGACATTTAATTATAAGAAATTGTACAAAAGGCAACATGTTCATGTTAAATCTTCAATATGCCGTTGTGCATGCTGCTGTAACAAGCAAGTTAGCATCGAAAAACAACAAAATATGATGAAATCAATATGGCATCTCCAAAGTTATCGACTGAAATCGTCGCATCGAGTGACACCATTTTGATATGAGTTCCAAATCACCCAAGCATATCATGAACGTGACACGCATCATGACACGCAAGTTCAAGATTAGCAAACCATGCCATATCTGCACCAACTCACAGGTATCTGGTGGATGGAACACTCCACCCCTCAGCATTCACCTGGATTGCTTTAAGGAAACCATGGAAAACCTAAAGCTGGATGTCGAGATGGAGCTTACAGCCACAGTCCACAGTCCTCAAAATTTCCAGATTAATAGGGCCAGCAGGCCCTGGGCCTGGAACGCTGAGAAAACATGATTGGAGTTAGTAACTTTGGCAAACTTGCTAAAAAACTGTATATAATTTGAAAATATGGAAGGCAAGCCAGTAGCATTTTCATGCATTGCATTAAATTGGAGAGCAGTTGTTAATGTCACTGGTTGCAAATTCTGTATAGTTGAGTTTCGAACTGATTTGTGATGATATGTTAAATTTAAGTTGGCCAATAGGCAGAGGGAGTTTTGGGTGGTGGAGCAAGGAAGCACAGCTCCCACATATATATCACCAGGGTTGATGAGCCTTGCAATGGAGGGGGAGAGAGGGGGGGAGGCGAACAAACCACTCTTGCTTCTCCCAGAGGTGGTACTGAACCGAACCACTTGTCTAATGGGTCTGGAAACCCTGTTTTCCTCAAAGGTTCGCTTTATTAGTCGATGCCTTGTACTTAATAATTGCGATTACGAAAATGACTAGTTCTGAGTATTACTTGGTGAGTAATGATTTACGGGGTATCACAGAACCTGGTTGTCATCATTTGTTCTGGGGCAGATGGAATGATTCCAAAGTTTCAGGTATGTGATGATAGTGGCATTGTGATTTGGCCTGGGTCCAAGGGAGTATGACAGTGTTTAAATTTGTGTACAATTCCGTGTTGGGATGGTACCAGCTATTGTACGTGGAAATTCTGATAGATCTATTTTGAATTCTCTTGGCTCGATGATGTTTGTGTTGGAGGCCATCGACCAAATCTCCAAGCCATGTGTAATCAGTGGTAGGAGTATTGTTTTTAACTAATGTATTTTTGTTTTGTTGGTTGACTGTTACTTTTTATTGGGGGATAAAGTCGAGAAATCGTGTTGGATCCTTCGTTGTAAATGACAGTGACGTAATCTTTAAATGCCAGCCTATTGTCCAATTTGATGCTGAAGGATTGGGTCACTGAACGAGATATGCAGATTTCCATGGATTCTTTTAAAAGTAAGTAATGTTGCATAGGTCTTGTCAGCATTAACTCCTGTCTTTCAGTTGTTTTCCCACTGTTGCACAATTTCTAGGCATTGTTCAAGCTTGTTTACAACGAACTGTATATTGGAGTTACTTCTATAGAGCAGGCTTAAATCCGCAAATAACGGAAGACGATCTCCCTGATGTTTTGGGATATCGTTTGTGAATACAGAGTATGGAACGTTAGAGTTTGGGACCCAGTGACAGCAATTATGTACACTCATCACAAGGAAGGGAAACAGTACGAAATAGAATGAGATACACCACAGTAATACAGCAGACAAAAATGAATACCTCACACAGTACTGTCAGCCAGGTAGCATGGGCTGCATCCAAAGAGAAATGATTACACTGGCCGAAGCTTCATACATACATACATTAATCCTTGTTCCGTAGATCATGAATACGACATTTCGTAATGACGTGGAACGTGTCATTTTAACATACGTTGTTCCCCGCTTCTACCATTCAGGACTACTTAGGGAGCTGCTCAGCCAGCTTACAGGTAACACGCAGTACAAGGCAACATTGCTTTCGTTTTCAGCTGTCATCACTCCACGTGATATTAATATTTTAAAAAATAATCCATCCAACACGATGCGCGGCGTGAGGTAGCTAAGTGAGGATCAAAATAGTAAACGAACTGCTGTTGTTGTTGTTGTTGTGGTCTTCAGTCCTGAGACTGGTTTGATGCAGCTCTCCATGCTACTCTATCCTGTGCAAGCTTCTTCATCTCCCAGTACCTACTGCAACCTACATCCTTCTGAATCTGCTTAGTGTATTCATCTCTTGGTCTCCCTCTACGATTTTTACCCTCCACGCTGCCCTCCAATGCTAAATTTGTGATCCCTTGATGCCTCAAAACATGTCCTACCAACCGATCCCTTCTTCTAGTCAAGTTGTGCCACAAACTTCTCTTCTCCCCAATCCTATTCAATACCTCCTCATTAGTTATGTGATCTACCCACCTTATCTTCAGTATTCTTCTGTAGCACCACATTTCAAAAGCTTCTATTCTCTTCTTGTTCAAACTGGTTATTGTCCATGTTTCACTTCCATACATGGCTACACTCCATACAAATACTTTCAGAAACGACTTCCTGACACTTAAATCTATACTCGATGTTAACAAATTTCTCTTCTTCAGAAACGATTTCCTTGCCATTGCCAGTCTACATTTTATATCCTCTCTACTTCGACCATCATCAGTTATTTTGCTCCTTTACTACTTTAAGTGTCTCATTTCCTAATCTAATCCATTCCCGATTTAATTTGACTACATTCCTTTACCCTCGTTTTGCTTTTGTTCTTGTTCATCTTATATCCTCCTTTCAAGACACTGTCCATTCCGTTACCCTGCTCTTCCATGTTCTTTGCTGTCTCTGACAGAATTACAATGTCATCAGCGAACCTAAAAGTTTTTACTTCTTCTCCATGAATTTTAATACCTACTCCGAATTTTTCTTTTGTTTCCTTTACTGCTTGCTCAATATACAGATTGAATAACATCGGGGAGAGGCTACAACCCTGTCTCACTCCTTTCCCAACCACTGCTTCCCTTTCATGCCCCTCGACTCTTATAACTGCCATCTGGTTTCTGTACAAATTGTAAATAGCCTTTCGCTCCCTGTATTTTACCCCTGCCACCTTCAGAACTTGAAAGAGAGTATTCCAGTTAACGTTGTCAAAAGCTTTCTCTAAGTCTACAAATGCTAGAAACGTAGGTTTGCCTTTTCTTAATCTTTCTTCTAAGATAAGTCGTAAGGTTAGTATTGCCTCACGTGTTCCAACATTTCTACGGAATCCAATCTGATCTTCCCCGAGGTCCGCTTCTACCAGTTTTTCAATTCGTCTGTAAAGAATTCGCGTTAGTATTTTGCAACTGTGACTTATTAAACTGATAGTTCGGTAATTTTCACATCTGTCAACGCCTGCTTTCTTTGGGATTGGAATTATTATATTCTTCTTGAAGTCTGTGGGTATTTCGCCTGTCTCATACATCTTGATCACCAGATGGTAGAGTTTTGTCATGACTGGCTCTCCCAAGGCCATCAGTAGTTCTAATGGAATGTTGTCAACTCCCGGGGCCTTGTTTCGACTCAGGTCTTTCAGTGCTCTGTCAAACTCTTCACGCAGTATCTTATCTCGCATTTCATCTTCATCTACATCCTCTTCCATTTCCATAATATTGTCCTCAAGTACATCGCCCTTGTATAAACCCTCTATATACTCCTTCCACCTTTCTGCCTTCCCTTCTTTGCTTAGAACTGGGTTGCCATCTGAGGTCTTGATATTCATACAAGTGGTTTTCTTCTCTCCAAAGGTCTCTTTAATTTTCCTGTAGGCAGTATCTATCTTACCCCTAGTGAGACAAGCCTCTACATCCTTACATATGTCCTCTAGCCATCCCTGCTTAGCCATTTTGCACTTCCTGTCGATCTCATTTTTGAGACGTTTGTATTCCTTTTTGCCTGCTTCATTTACTGCATTTTTATATTTTCTCCTTTCATCAATTAAATTCAATATTTCTTCTGTTACCCAAGGATTTCTATTAGCCCTCGTCTTTTTACCTACTTGATCGTCTGCTGCCTTCACTGCTTCATCCCTCAGAGCTAACCATTCTTCTTCTACTGTATTTCTTTCCCCCATTCCTGTCAATTGTTCCCTTATGCTCTCCCTGAAACTCTCTACAACCTCTGGTTCTTTCAGTTTATCCAGGTCCCATCTCCTTAAATTCCCACCTTTTTGCAGTTTCTTCAGTTTCAATCTGCAGTTCATAACCAATAGATTGTGGTCAGAATCCACATCTGCCCCTGGAAATGTCTTACAATTTAAAACCTGGTTCCTAAATCTCTGTCTTACCATTATATAATCTATCTGATACCTTTTAGTATCTCCAGGATTCTTCCAGGTATACAACCTTCTTTTATGGTTCTTGAACCAAGTGTTAGCTATGATTAAGTTATGCTCTGTGCAAAATTCTACAAGGCGGCTTCCTCTTTCATTTCTTCCCCCCAATCCATATTCACCTACTATGTTTCCTTCTCTCCCTTTTCCTACTGACGAATTCCAGTCACCCATGCCTATTAAATTTTCGTCTCCCTTCACTATCTGAATAATTTCTTTTATCTCGTCACACATTTCATCAATTTCTTCATCATCTGCAGAGCTAGTTGGCATATAAACTTGTACTACTGTAGTAGGCATGGGCTTTGTGTCTATCTTGGCCACAATAATGCGTTCACTATGCTGTTTGTAGTAGCTAACCCGCACTCCTATTTTTTTATTCATTATTAAACCTACTCCTGCATTACCCCTATTTGATTTTGTATTTATAACCCTGTAATCACCTGACCAAAAGTCTTGTTCCTCCTGCCACCGAACTTCACTAATTCCCACTATATCTAACTTTAACCTATCTATTTCCCTTTTTAAATTTTCTAACCTACCTGCCCGATTAAGGGATCTGACATTCTACGCTCCGATCCGTAGAACGCCAGTTTTCTTTCTCCTGATAACGACGTCCTCTTGAGTAGTCCCCGCCCGGAGATCCGAATGGGGGACTATTTTACCTCCGGAATATTTTACCCAAGAGGACGCCATCATCATTTAATCATACAGTAAAGCTGCATGTCCTCGGGAAAAATTACGGCTGTAGTTTCCCCTTGCTTTCAGCCGTTCACAGTACCAGCACAGCAAGGCCGTTTTGGTTAATGTTACAAGGCCAGATCAGTCAATCATCCAGACTGTTGCCCCTGCAACTACTGAAAAGGCTGCTGCCCCTCTTCAGGAACCACATGTTTGTCTGGCCTCTCAACAGATACCCCTCCGTTGTGGTTGCACCTACGGTACGGCCATCTGTATCGCCGAGGCACGCAAGCCTCCCCACCAACGGCAAGGTCCATGGTTCATGGGGGGGTAAACGAACTATTGTACGAAAAATGCAAGGTGCCATTCAGGCTAAAAGGTTTGTTGAACATTTGTTCTAAGCATAACACGAATATGAACCGATTAACAATCAAGTGTTGATGGTGATGAAATGTGTGCAGACATTGGTGGTCAGTCAAGGGGCTCCTGGCAAGCGCAGTGTGATTGACGGAATAACACTTCATCAGTATGTTGCGCGGCGAGACCAAGAAAGTCGCAATAATACAGCGCAATATTTACGTCCGGGTAAGCGCCAGCCTGCTATTATGGACAAGGCATGTGGCGGTTTCCGATCAGTCAGGAATATCATTTCTCAAAGTACCCCATGGTGCTTTCATACACGCGTTCCAACCCTACTTACTGATCTTTTGTAGCTTACTTTTTACGGTTATGTGTCTGAATCGGAACCCTTACAGGACCACTGGACACATCCAGTGGCGAGTATAGCGTATATTCTGGGGAGGGAGTTTAAGATTAATGAAAGATAAGTTAAGTAAGACACCCCATTATATTTTGTATCAGTTTTGCTGCTCATATTCTGAGGATACATTGCGCTGCAAACCCTTTTACTTTATCAAGATCAAGCTTTTGTATTGTTGATATTAAATCATAAAAATAAAGCTATCTTTTAAAAAACCAAATGATGAAAAGATGTCAGTTATTATTGCCTCGCTATGATGGTTTTCCAGCGGCTGGCTTTGTTTCCTCTCCGCTTTTATAATTACAAGATGCCGACTAGCGCGACAATGTCAAATTCATTAATGTACCGTACATTGTCGCGGTCGTCGGCATCTTATGAGTACAGCGTTGAGGAAACAAAGAGAGTCGCTGGAGAACCAACATAGCGAGGCAATAATACTATATTTCAAACATTGGTCAAGATTTTAAGAATGTCTCATCAGCAAAAACTTATCCAAATTAAAAGAGTGAAAACGCAATTGTGATTATCGTGTTTGGAGTGATTCTAGCTGTACATATTGGTTTGTTCTGTCATGCATGCATAAATTGCCAACACCCCTGTTTTTTTTCTTTATGTGTGTAAACGCGTATGTAGAATGAGATTTTCACTCTGCAGCGGAATGTGCGCTGATTTGAAACTTCCTGGCAGATTAAAACCGTGTGCCGGACCGAGACTCAAACTCGGGACCTATTGCCTTTCTCGGGCAAGTGCTCTACCAACTGAGCTACCCAAGCACGACTCACGCCCCGTCCTCACAGCTGTACTTCTGGCAGTACTTCACAGCTTTACTTCTGGTCCCGAGTTCGAGTCTCGGTCCGGCACACAGTTTTAATCTGCCAGAAAGTTTCAAACGCGTATGTGTTTTGCCAACTGTAATTCAAAAGACTGTTTTGAGTAGGTGTTTTAGAGAGACCTTACATGAATACTTATTAAATTGACTGAAAAATGACACTGCAACAAAATTTGTTTTATTGATCGTTTATCGAACTGGCAATAGAAAGAATACTTAAAATTAGAAAGGAATTTCACTTTTTATATGTAACAATGTCTACAAAACGAAGTCCTGGTTTCTTGGCACACTTGCAGACTTATCAAGAACCTCATCATCATCAATAAGTATAATGTCTCTGTGGGTAGAAAGTACAGCAACCAGTTTGGCCTACTTTCAGATTTACTGTTAGATAAGGGTTCAGCCTTCTCAGGCTGGAGAAAGTTCGCTCTACGGTCGAGACAGAAACGGGAAGAACTGCGAGTAATTTCAGAAGGGTATAAATATTGGAGAAGAAAGTCTTATCACATTTTTCAAGAGAACTCATAGCTGTTGTTGGAAAATTTGACGGATTGTCCTGACTCCACTTTCTTTCCACAGCATAAACTCACTTCGCACAATCTCTTTAGGTGACAAATCTTCGTCTTATAAATTAAAAGCAGCGTCCATTGAATCGAAATCCATTGCGATACACAACTGTGGAAGGATTTTTTGTACGGATGCAACTGCTTCCTTGTGAGATTCAAAGCGTTAGTGAGTTACAAAAATCGTATAGTATGGCACATAAACAGCTCGTTGATACTATTCTTTTTCTGTGGGCAAGCATAAATGGGGAAGAATGCCAGAAAATCTTCCCTGATTTTGAAAGTTTATTTCCCTTCATAACGTACATGCATAGAAAATTGTTCGATTTGACAGATGTCAGTGGTTAATTTATCTTTAAGAATATTATCTCCACTGTTGGCTCTGTATCTTAACAACGATCGAAAATTCCCATCAATTTCGTCCGGTTTTTCAAGGTTTATTCGTCCACACCCACAATGACCTCATAGAGCTAATTGTTGCCTCCCGCAAAATCAAATTGTTCGTATTATGGGGATTAGCAATTTTCTATTATTCTCAATATCCAGTCTTCTATGGACATCTACTTGATTGATAACACTTTCAGCTTTTTCCTTAACTATAGCTTTTGTGTTTTCGGCTATCAAAACATATTTCTTATGATGGATAAGTTTCCAAGTTTACTATCATTTCTCTGGCTTTGTTTTTTTTAAATCGGTAAAAGACTGAGTAACCAAAGCCACTGCTACTTGGTCATTTGCTGCATTTTCGGCATGGGAAAATAGCACGCAGTACTTGCAAAAACATCCAGATTTTTCTGCTGAATAAGCTAACCACGTAAATTCTTCTGGCCACTTCGTTTGAAAAGATCTAGTTTAGTTTGTACGAGTAATGAAGGGAAATTTGTACCCGAGCTCAGGTTTCTAAATATTTTCTAACAAAAAAATCTTTTTTCGTTTGTGAAAGATTGAACGTAAATGTTTTGACAATAGTTTCCATCTAATATCACACATATTTTTCCTTACTTGATCCTCCGTAACCGGAACCACAGTAGCCTAATTGAGCTCGAAGTAGCGACGTCACAAGAAGCAATTCTACCAATGCAGCTGACTTCAGAATTGACACCGTCAAGCCTATTTGCACTTTGTCCTTTCGTAACACTACCGATTTCAGGAGTGTCTCCAACAAGCTTATAGAAAATTGGTTTTTTGGCGAAATAGTTTTGAATAGACGCTTGCCTCTCCATTACGACTGTGGTTCACTTACAGCCAACTTCCATACACTGAAAAGTACGAAAACATTAACACTTAAAACACCACTATACTTCAGTACAAGTACAACGGATGTCGAACAAACAATAACCTACAACAATGAAATATAGATTGTACTGTCGGTGTCCGGTTAGGAGAACTTAGCTCCTGCCGGCATTCGGTAATTGTCGGTAACCGTCGCCATTGAAACAAACGCCAACGCATTTGCAATGACAATGGGTAGTGCTACATAAAAAGAGGTTATTATATCATTACGTTTGTTCACACCATGACAATCACTACACTTGAACATGAACGTGTTTATAATGCGCTTCTACGAAACGCTGTTACTTCCGCGGCATTCCTACTAGAGCAAATAATCGGTATGACGCGAGAAGTTCGTAAGCACTGCGCAGTGCTGCCACCCCGCAACATTCCTCACCTAGTGTCTGCTGTTACACACAGTTTTCTCTTCCTCTATTAATTTATCTATCAAAGGTTATGTGATATGAATTAATAGTGAACCAGTATTTTATATACTCACTTATAAATAAACTAAAACAGGAGACGTCAGAAGTTTTTTTTTTAGTTTGAGCTCCTGGTGTGGACATATTTCAACTTAATCGCAAAACTTTTTATCTCAAACCTAACTTCAGCTCAGACGAGGCTAAGATATGCGACATTTGAACAGGATCTCTTAAGACTCTTTCAGGAAATCCTTGTACAGAAAGCACGTTAAATTTTTTCAGTTACCTACAGACAAAAAATGTGTTTCCAATTATGTACATTGATGAAAAATCAAGTTTGTTTTTGAATTGGAGCATAACGGAATCTACGCGCTTTAACGAGTATTTTTATATATTCCCTTGCGCTCACGGTATGAAATTGTTTTTTAAATCCATTATGAATTCACATTTCGTACAAAAACAACTGGACAATGAGAAACAGACATCTGTCACGTCAGCTTACAGAAGGTTGTCGAAAGCTACCATGAATGCTACACCATTTTCTATTCCGGCCGCGGTATAATTGTCCGCATACGCGTAGTTGGCCGGGCGCGAGACCGACTGGTACCGAACCAACCCGAGCTGGCACGAACGTCACACCACTAACACCCAAGTCCCTCACCAATGCAGGGAAGTGTAGCTGTCTACCAGGGCGATGCCTTCAGACATCATTCAGCAACATAATTCAGATACCGTACTTTTTTCCCTTTATGTTCATTATTTCGAGGGGTCGGGGCGGCGGCCCCCTGCCCCCCTTCCCTTATATACACCCCTGAGTCCATCTGTCTACCAGTCCGACTGTGAAAAACCATTTTAATCAGGAACGAGTACACATATCAAGTCCAAAATTGATGTCACGTATTAAGATCTATGCTCTCTTGGCGATGTAAAAATTTTGAGCTTCTAAGTCAATTCAATCAAAAGATACGGCAATTTATGTTACATATTTTGTTACTCGAAAACACACTCATCAAAACCTGTATGATCAAGGGCGTACCCAGGATCTGAACTAGTGGGGGGGTGGGAGGGGGGAGGTCATACTAGTCTCAGGAAACAAGGACTCGAGACAACATACAGCACTTCTTATTAAATAAAACAGTAAACCAGTGAAAAACTGCGAATATCTTCTTGGGGGGGGGGGGGGGGACTGTCCCTCACCCCCCCCCCCCTGCCCCTCGCTGGGTACGCCCATGTGTATGGTACTTCATGTTGGTGTAGAATCATGAAATGTGGCAAGAATCAAGGTGTCATATAACAAGTAAAGGGAAAAAACCAGAAATTGTTAATTTGTCATTGTATCATACAAGTAAAATATTTATTTTGTCACTTATCCGACTTCAAACTCGAAATTAAAACATTCTCGAAAGTCTTGGAATCCCTGGGAGTGACGTCTTGCCAGTATCAATGTTGACAACATGCAAAAGTCGTCAATATCCTCGGTTTCTGGAATGGATAAACTGTCTGTATGCATAACTAATTTTGTACGAATGCATCAGAGCGAGGGCCAATGTTTTTCAGTTCTTTGCGGAGATTCGTTCGGAGCGAACACAATTATTTCTCTCGGTCTCGGCAGGATCTGCCACCTTTACACGGTACAATATATTGCACAATGTATTGAGCGAAGGTCAATGTTTTGAAAGATCTCTAGCCTACTGCTTGCACTAACTCTCAATAGGCCTGCTGATCGCGGATTGTCAACGTTACTGAGCGCGTAAACGCTCTTTTAGGAGTGGAAGCGACATCGTTGTTGATGCCTAATGGGGTATTAAAGAAGGAAGCTTGTGATAGTAGCATGAAGCTTGCTGCATTTGGAAAAAAGGAGATGGAGGAGGACAAAGCCAGTGAGACAAGAAAGGTCGCGAAGGGCGTGTGGAAGAAAGAACAATGCAGCATCTGGTTGCATGCGCGAATGTGAAAACACCGTGTATTAAAAATGAGAACAATGAAAACGGATCATTCAATAACGTGGCGAACTGGATTATTAATGTTACTGCCCGGAAGTTCGTTTTGTTCAAAGTCCTAGGCAAAACATAGTCAAAAAGAGAATATTCAGTCCACATTAGCTCCTTATCGAAACTCCATTGTACTGCAAATTAGCAAATTGTGAAGAGCTGAGACACTGGCTAGTTTTTTCTCTGAAGGCGGGATTAGTGTTTTATTGGACTTGCAGCGCGATTGTAGAATATGAACTCAAACATAACAACTACAGAAATAAAGTAAAGCCCTTTAATACCCTCGGATAACTGTTATTTATTTCCGTTTCTCTTTTAATATGATGTTTTCCTCTTTTTTCCGATCACATTATAAGCTATGTTGTATTTTAATCATAAATTGTGAGACTGTGCTTGTTGTTGTTGTTGTGGTCTTCAGTCCTGAGACTGGTTTGATGCAGCTCTCCATGCTACTCTATCCTGTGTGCTTAACTCAGATTATTTAGTTAATTATGAGAAATGGGGAATATTTGGTTATAGGCCCATTGTTTACTATTTTCTTTTTCAAGGACATTGCACTTTCGGAGAAAAAGATTATGAAGACTGTAAAACGTTTTTCTGAATACGAGAATTCGGTGAAGGACAGACGTGCTGTGAGGGATATGCGCACGATACAAATATCCAAGATAGCAGGGCTGATTGACAGATAGGCGCGGGAGGAGAAACAGTATCATTAGGTTGTCCTCAAACATGTTGCTGTGGTCGAGTCATTGATTTGTAGCGGTTTACCACTGCGAGTTTGTGATGAACGTTTCGGAACAAAGATAGTGTTAGAAAGTCGTATTTATCAACGGAGTACGTGACGGGTGTGTTCTTCTTATCACTGACCAAGTAAAGAAGGATACAAGGTTGCGAAATATTTTTATGTAAGTGTTGATCCTATGCCAGACTTAACCAACAGGGAGCAATTAGCCCTCGTGGTGTCGTGCATGCCTCAGGAGAAAGGAAAACTCGATGTTCTTAGTTTATACCAAGCACTGGGCACAAAGATCTGGGCCGACCAGAGCATGTTAAATGACTGCAAAACCACGTGACTCAAGGGCGTAGTGAATGGGACGGTCCATCGGGTCCGTAACCCACTAGCACACTGCACTCGCATTTTGGAGGACGACGGTTCAGATCAGTGTCTAAACATCCTGATTTAGATTTTCCGTGATTTCCCTAAATCGCTTCAGGCAAATGCCGGGATGGTTCCTTTGAAAGGGCACGGCCGAATTCCTTCCCCATTATACCGCAATCCAATGGGACCGACGACCTCGTTGTCTGGTCCCTTCTTCCAAAATCAACACGCAGCCAACACAGAACTATAGTTCGATCCACGAAAGATGGCGGTTCGCGCATGTCGAGCGACGGACGGAAATGGCATTGTTGACGATTCTAAGGCCGGTATTACACTATCAAATTTCTTTGTCAAAGATTTGAACAAAGATGTGATCAAATATATTTGACAAAGATCTTTGATGTGGCGCTAAAAAGGGATTTTACACTGTCATCATACTTTTCGTCAAAGTTCAAGATGGCTGACAACAACAACTTGTTATTAACCGCAGCAGTTGTATGTACCACAATTGCACTGCGTGCACATGCGGAAGAGAAGCAGGGGAAAAAGAAAATGTACCTGGGTGAAGCTGTGGGTTTTACGACGATACGATAAAAGCATTCAACAAAACTTATTCGTGAGCTTATAGTGGAGGACGTCAAGTCGTACATCAATTACGAGGGCAGTTCAATAAGTAATGCAACACATTTTTTCTCTGAAACAGGGGTTGTTATATTCAGCATTGAAATACACCAGGTTATTCCCCAATCTTTTAGCTACACAACATTATTTTTCAACGTAATCTCCATTCAATGCTACGGCCTTACGCCACCTTGAAATGAGGGCCTGTATGCCTGCACGGTACCATTCCACTGGTCGATGTCGGAGCCAACGTCGTACTGCATCAATAACTTCTTCATCATCCGCGTAGTGCGTCCCACGGATTGCGTCCTTCATTGGGCCAAACATATGGAAATCCGACGGTGCGAGATCGGGGCTGTATGGTGCATGAGGAAGAACAGTCCACTGAAGTTTTGTGAGCTCCTCTCGGGTGCGAAGACTTGTGTGAGGTCTTGCGTTGTCATGAAGAAGGAGAAGTTCGTTCTGATTTTTGTGCCTACGAACACGCTGAAGTCGTTTCTTCAATTTCTGAAGAGTAGCACAATACACTTCAGAGTTGATCGTTTGACCATGGGGAAGGACATCGAACAGAATAACCCCTTCAGCGTCCCAGAAGACTGTAACCATGACTTTACCGGCTGAGGGTATGGCTTTAAACTTTTTCTTGGTAGGGGAGTGGGTGTGGCGCCACTCCATTGATTGCCGTTTTGTTTCAGGTTCGAAGTGATGAACCCATGTTTCATCGTCTGTAACAATCTTTGACAAGAAATTGTCACCCTCAGCCACATGACGAGCAAGCAATTCCGCGCAGATGGTTCTCCTTTGCTCTTTATGGTGTTCGGTTAGACAACGAGGGACCCAGCGGGAACAAACCTTTGAATATCCCAACTGGTGAACAATTGTGACAGCACTACCAACAGAGATGTCAAGTTGAGCACTGAGTTGTTTGATGGTGATCCGTCGATCATCTCGAACGAGTGTGTTCGCACGCTCCGCCATTGCAGGAGTCACAGCTGTGCACGGCCGGCCCGCACGCGGGAGATCAGACAGTCTTGCTTGACCTTGCGGCGATGATGACACACGCTTTGCCCAACGACTCACCGTGCTTTTGTCCACTGCCAGATCACCGTAGACATTCTGCAAGCGCCTATGAATATCTGAGATGCCCTGGTTTTCCGCCAAAAGAAACTCGATCACTGCCCGTTGTTTGCAACGCACATCCGTTACAGACGCCATTTTAACAGCTCCGTACAGCGCTGCCACCTGTCGGAAGTCAATGAAACTATACGAGACGAAGCGGGAATGTTTGAAAATATTCCACAAGAAATTTCCGGTTTTTTCAACCAAAATTGGCCGAGAAAAAAAATGTGTTGCATTACTTGTTGAACTGCCCTCGTACTTAAGAATGGATGAGCATACATTTCTGTATGTGCTCAGTGAAGTGTATCCTCATATCACAAAGCACAATATTCACTTAAGAACTGCTATATCTGCAGAAGACAGGCTCACTGTAACACTCCGATTCCTTGCTACAGGAGAGAGTTAGATTAGGTCAGGTCTCCAATCTTCTTAATCTATTTTTGTGTTCAGGGTGCCTCACGTTGTAAAGCGCCTCATCAGCTCCATACATCTCTATTAATTTTGTAGTTGTCGCTACACGCCAATTGTATTTACTGGCAATGTTTATAAAAACTCTACAGATGACAGAACGCTGCAGCGATGCTGGCGCTCCACGTGGTAACATGTCACATTGCAGTGAACAGAAGACAAGCGACTTCTATGATCAAATCTACAGCGAGGCCCTAGATTTGATCAAATATTAGACGACATTTGACAAAGTTCCCTATTACACCATCAAATTTCTTTGACAAAGATATTGGACAAAGAATTTGATAGCGTAATACCGACCTAAGTGAAAGTTGTGGAACGCGCATGCGCGTGCGTTTCGCTTGAAGGCCCGAAAAGTGTCTCTAGCTTGCTTAAGCAGAATTTATCACTTACCTTCACAGTCAGGAATGACAACTGGCAACAAATGCAATATTCCCAGAACGAGATTTTCACTCTGCAGCGGTGTGTGCGCTGATAAGAAACTTCCTGGCAGATTAAAACTGTGTGCCCGACCAAGACTCGAACTCGGGACCTTTGCCTTTCGCGGGCAAGTGCTCTACCAACTGAGCTACCGAAGCACGACTCACGCCAGGTCCTCACAGCTGTACTTCTGCCAGTACCTCGTCTCCTACCTTCCAAACTTTACAGAAGCTCTCCTGCGAACCTTGCAGAACTAGCACTCCTGAAAGAAAGGATATTGCGGAGACATGGCTTAGCCACAGCCTGGGGGATGTTTCCAGAATGAGATTTTCACTCTGCAGTTTTAATCTGCCAGGAAGTTTCAAATGAAATATTAGTTCACTAAGCAACTCGCTTCGATCATGATTAATGCTCGCATTAGCTACGGACTTCAGAGCAGAGCGCTCAGAACGCTACTGAACGTTCATTGGTTGTCGGAGTGTGCGTGACGTAGGTGCGCAAACAAGCCTAAACTCGAACGCTATCGGTAGCGACTCCAACTATAGTTGCTGTGTACTCAAATTGAAAGGTAAAAGGGACGATCAAATTTTCCCTTTGAGGGCGTTGCTGCAGCGTACATACAACTTGGCGCGAGTTCGATGCGGGTGTATAAGCGCGGAAATGTGGGTACAAAATTATACGAGGGTTGAAACTTAAATAGTGGCAACTATTTATTCACAACCGATACAAAAGAGTTACATGTTTGCACCTGTTACTGTCCTTCAAAGCAGTCACCAGCGTTGTGTAGAACCCGTTGCCAGCGATGTGGAAGGCGAACGGAGCGGTCTAGTGCCTGTCGAATCTCTGGAACAGTTCTGAAGCAAATGCCGCTAAGTGATTCCTGCATCTTCGGAATCAAATCAAAGTCACAAGGACTTAAGTCGTATTACTGTTCGTTTTTGGAGCATCACCTCCGACCAGCTTTGAGAAAGAAGTGGCCGGCCGAAGTGGCCGTGCGGTTAAAGGCGCTGCAGTCTGGAACCGCAAGACCGCTACGGTCGCAGGTTCGAATCCTGCCTCGGGCATGGATGTTTGTGATGTCCTTAGGTTAGTTAGGTTTAACTAGTTCTAAGTTCTAGGGGACTAATGACCTCAGCAGTTGAGTCCCATAGTGCTCAGAGCCATTTGAACCATTTTTTGAGAAAGAAGCGGCGACACTTTCTGCGCAACCCACCCATCATTTTGCACGACAATGCGCGGACGCACACAGCGCAAACTGTGGCATGCTCTGTTCGGTCGATGAGCCTGGGAAGTACTGTACCATCCACCATACTCACCAGACTTAAGTCCTTGTGACTTTGATTTGCTTGTGAAGATGAAGAAAACACTTGGTGGCATTCGCTTCACAACTGTTGCAGAGATTCGACAGGCAGTAGACCGCTCCATTCGCACCATCAACAGAACAGGCTCTGCTAACGGTATACTACGCCTTCCACATCGCTGGCAACGGGTTCTACACAGCGGTGGTGACTGCTTTGAAGGACAGTAACAGGTGCAAACATGTAACTCTTTTGTATCGGTTGTGAATAAATAGTTGCCACTATTTAAGTTTCAACCCTCGTATAATTTTGTAGCTGGATTCAACTATATACGTGAATACTGTCTGGGAGATTTGTTGCGAATAGAATTTGCAGCGAAGACGTAATAAATTAAAACATCAAGCTTGATGCGACAATTTTTTCACGCATCTCAGTGTGTATGACGTTATATCTCCTGAGTTGTGTGTCGTGCATTGATATACATTCTATGACAGAAGAAGGGTACCAAGAAGGACTTACCCAAATGGGACGGAAATCGGTACATGTGATGTACATGTACAGAGAAACAAATGATAACAATGTCACAAAGAACGAATGATTTATTCAAGAGAAAGAGCTTCAGACATTGAGCAAGTCAATAACGCATTGGTCCACCTCTGGCCCTTACACAAGCAGCAATTCAGCTTCGCTCTGATTGACAGCGTTGTTGGATGTCCATCTCATGGATATCGTGCCGAATTCTGCCCAACTGACGCGTTAGATCGTCAAAATTCTGAGCTGGTTGATGTGCCCTGTCCATAATGCTCCAAACGTTCTCAGTTGGGTAGGGATCCGTCGACCTTGCTGGCCAAAGTAGAGTTTGGCAAGCACGAAGAGAAGCAGTAGAATCTCTCGCCGTATGCGGTCGGGAATTATCTTGCTGAAATATAAGCCCAGGACGGCTTGCCATAAAGGGCATCAAAATGGGGCGTATAATATCGTCGGTGTACAGCTGTGCTGTAAGGGTGCCACGGACAATCATGCGGGTCCAGCTATAAAAACAAATTGCACCCCAGAACATCACTCCTGGTTGCCGGGACGAATGGCAGCTGACAGTGACGTTGGTATCCCACCGTCGTCCAGGGCGTCTCCATACACGTTTTCCGCCTGGAATCTCATTGACTGGGATGGAATTGTCTTCAGTGACGAGTCCCTTTTCGAATTAAGCCCCAGTGACCAACGAAGACGAGTGTGGAGACGCCCCAGTCAGCAGTGGAATACCAACCTCGCTGTCGCCCGCCGTAAGGCCTGACAACCAGGAGTGATGGTCTGGGGTGCCATTCCATTTCATAGTGGGGCCCATTTGGTTGTCATGTGCGGCAGTCGATCTCTTGTCCCTATACTGGCAATTAATCGGCTTGGCATTGATTGATAGAATTGGCGGATGTCGCGGGCATTCAAAGAAAAATAAAATGATGTGGTGTGGCCGTCAACTACGTACCCTCTGACTCAGAGTTGAAATGTTAAAAGTTTTGGCTGGGATACGTAGTTGCCACATTACAAGCCAAATACTGCTGAGTCTACAGTATACAATATGAATATACACATGAACGGAATGGTCGAAGGTTCCTATCACTCGGCAATTGCGAATTTTGAATGAATAGACATTCATAAATGAAAGATTGCAATTAAATAAAATCTGCAGGTACTATTTTAACGACTTTAAATGATGAGAACGATAGTACACGTACCTATAAGAATGCCGTTTATTACTACAAAACACTTACTGGTGTCGATGGTCCAGCAATTAAATAAAATATAAGTTCAATAACAGGGAAACAATAGATTCCCACTTCACGCAATTAGTTACGAACAACAACATAGCTTGTGAGATATTCACTTCTAAACGCATACTACATCTTCACTGCAGAAGCCACGAAAATCTCACAAGTGCGCAAGTCGGCACTACGAAATATTTCTATCTCCCATGACCACACGCAAACTGCTCCACTCTCCAAGTCTTTCCCGCGACCGTGCGTCCATCGCACCGTACTGTCCAGGACTCTCCGTCCAGCACCTCCCGAGTCCTGTGCCGTACTCCCCGTGTCCTGAGCGACTGTCCCTCGCACCGCATTGTTCAGAACTCCCCCTCCATTCACTTCGGTAGTCGCCTCCCTTAGTAACGAGCGCTGTGATTGGCTAGAGCGCTCCCGTCATGTCTCCAAGCCAACATACACTCGCAAACATTTTGAAACTCATTAGAAATACTGGATTTACATTTAAATGCCTTGAAATTAAATAAATATTCCTACAGCTGGACCATGAACACGCTCTAACACACATTATTAAATACATAAACAAATTAAATAAACATATATCAAAGGAATAGAACAGCAGTAAGCCAGTAGCCTAATGTCTCTGTGATTTCTAAAACACAGTAAATAATTGACCAATTTGTTTATGAATAGTTTATATCAGATACAAACAAAGATATAGAGAAATAAATATATTTATGAGCATGCTGATACCGCATTTTCGTGTAATGGCCTGACGCGATCGATAGTAATCGGCCACTTTGACCTCCAATAACTCATGTACTATTCACGTTTCATGCCTGTAGTTTATACCAATTTGGGTTTACACTAATAGCTTTCTAAAGACACGTCATCTGATGATCCATTTAGATTCTGGAAATTCGTTGCTGGGTGTTACTTGTATAATTTACAGTCAGGTACTAAACTTTAAATTAATAAACATATTGAAAATCTGATTACACCAGCAGAATCATAGTACAAATAATGGTCATGTACATGTTTCTTTTTGAGGTACCACGATTCATCTGGCTACTTTTAATTTCTGTATGAAGTGCACAATGTCTGCCATTATGGTCTCACAAAGTCCGCCATCTTTGGCACTACTGGCGTGGACATCTCCTTCATCGACACAAAGCACTGTCCTCATCACAGCGTCAACATGGAATTCCCAGCCACGCGGTCCCTGGACCCTGGCTAACGCTCGGCACCACCCAGCCACCGACAAGTCGGGCCCGCTAAGACGCCCCAGTGTGGCCACGCCAACTCCGAACTTGGAATATTTTCAGGGGGCCACAACTCGCCTGTTGCCTCACAATGTCCACTTGAGGGATATCGTGCCAAATTCCAACCAATCGAAGCGTTAGATCGTCAAAATCCCGAGTTTGTTGAAGGGCCCTGTCCATAATGCTCCAGACATTCTCAGTTAGGCAGAAATCCGGCGACCCTGCTGGAAGGAAGAGCTTGGCAAGCACGAACACGAGCAATAAAATCTCTGGTCGCATGTGTGTGGGCATTTTCTTGCTGAAATGTAAGCCCAGGATGGCTTGCCATGAAGGGCAACAAAATAGGGCATAGGATATCGTTGGTATACCGCTGTGCTGTAAGGATCCATGGATGACAATCAAACGGGACTCGCTATAAAAAGAAATGGCACCCCAGATCATCGCTCCCGGTTGTCTGGCTGTGTGGTGTGGACAGTCAGGTCTGTGTCCCACGGCTGTTGTGGGCGTCTCCACTTATGTCTTCGTTGGTCATTGGGCGCTTAATTCGACGCAGGACTCAGCAATGAAGGCAATTCTACTCCAGTCAATGAGATTCCTGGCCAAAGACGTACATGTTCATCACATCTACCGATTTCAATCCCATTCGCATAATTCCGTCGTGGTGCGTCTTTTTTTGTCTTAGAGTAGTTTTGTAGGTACATTCACTGTTATATGTGAATACCGTATGCATAACGTGCCGCGAAAAAATTTTAGTAGTAAAAAAGTAGTGAATTAAAACGTCACACCTGATGCGGCAGTTTTACTGCATGAACAACGAAATGTGGTAAGCAATAAACTCTACGCGATATCATTTTGTGGAGATTTTCAGCGACAATAAATTTCGCTCGGATATGAAATTATGCCTAAAGTTTGTTGCAAGACACTAAATACTTTCATTCTCAATTAATGGATGAATAAAATCTGGGAATTCACACATAGTGAGCTACATTTCTTTTTCACCCCCATCCCCGCCCATTTGATAGGTAAGTGATTCTTAACCAAACGTCGATTGTTCCCAGACAGGAAGTGACATGTGAGCCAAGTTCGATTGAAATCGATTTAGTGGTTTAAGAGGACATGTGGAACATACATATATACGAGTATACATACAAATATACCAGTTTTATATACTGACGAGCCCAAGTGTGCCCCAGGGAAATGTGATAGTACCACTGTTGTTCTGTATATACATAAATGATTTGGCGGACAGAGTGGGCAGCAATCTGCGGTTGTTTGCTGATGATGCTGTGATGTATGGTAAGGTATCGAAGTCGTGTGACTGTAAGAAGATACAAGACGACTTAGACAAAATTTCCAGTTCGTGTGATGAATGGCAGCTAGCTATAAATGTGGAAAAAAGTAACTTAATGCGAATAGGAAGAATAAACCAGTAATGTTCGTATACAGTATTACTAGTGTCCTGCTTGACATAGTCAAGTCTTAAAAATCTGGGCGTCACGTTGCAAAGCAATATGAAATAAAACGAACATGAGAGACCTGCGGTAGGGAAGGCGAATGGTCTATTTCTGTTTATTGAGAGAATTTTAGGAAGGAGTGGTTCAGCTGAAAAGGAGGTCGCTTATGGGATGCTGGTGCGACCTATTCTTGAGTACTGCTAGAGTATTTGGGGTGTGTACCAGGTCGGATTGAAGGAAGACATCGAAGAAATTCAGAGGCGGGCTGCTGGATTTTTTCCGGTAGGTTCGAACAACACTTATGTGTTACGGAGATGCTTCGGAAACTCAAATGGGACTCGCTGGAGGGAAGGCGATGACCTTTTCTAGAAACACTGTTGAGAAACTTTAGAGAATTGCCACCAACATACATTGCCGTAAGGACAACGAAGATAAGATACGAAAAATTAGGGATCATACGAAGACAATAGGGCTCATACGGAGACATATAGATAGTCGTTTTTCCCTCGCTCTAGTTGCGGGTGCAAGAGGAAAGGAAATTACTTGTAGTGGTACAGGGTACTCTCCGCCACGCACCGTACGTTGGCTTGTGGAATATGTATGTAGATGTATATGTAGACGCAGGTGACAGAAGTCTTTGTGTGGCAGCTGGAAGAGGAAGGAAGTTACTGACAAGGTTGCATCATGCAGCACCAGCCACAGGCAGTGCTAGCGCTCGTGTAGTTTCACGAGAATTGTCAACAGCACGAAAAGTTTTGCGGTCTATTTCACTCTGGTACCCGTACAAGATCCAGACTGTGCAACAACTGAAACCTCATGATCCACAGCAGCATTCTGAATTCGCTCTTCAGTATCTGGCATGGATCGAAGTTGATGACATATGGCCAGGCAATATTCTGTGAAGTGACAAAGCAGATTTTAAACTACAGAGTGTAATGAATACACAGCCCTGCCAAATTGGGGTATTGTTAAACGGCTTGTTGGGCACGAAGAGCCACTGCACTCGCCGTATGTGACTGTTTGGCGTGGTTCACAAACACCGTTATTCTCGGTCAGTTCTTCTTTGAAGAGAATAGATCCAGAGGGCCTGTCAGGTTCATTGTGACGTCTGCACGTTATCGAGACCGCTTGTACAGCGTCTGATTCCTGCTTTAGAAGACAGCAACTATATGGCAACCACTGTTTTCATGCAAGATGCCATGTCGCTCGTGCAATTAAATAGGACTGTTGATATTGTTACGGTATTATTAAAAATATCGGGTGTGTAGCCGCGCAAATAAAACTTCCCCCACTGATATTTCGGCCGCGTATTGTCCGGCCATCCTCAGAGTGAGTCACAAGACTGACGACAAGATGCCAAGCGCGGCCTTGTAATCTCCACCGCCGCGGTACTGTGCATGCGGGTGACAGATGCTGCTCGGCGGCAAAGAAATAAGAAATACGCTTACACATGCGCCGCCTGTGGCGAAGGCGTACAGACATTCGATTCGCTTATCGATATATGATCGGCGGCGGTGACACCATGACGACTTCTCTGCAGTTTAATTACCCCAAGAGCTGGATTCCATGCTTTGTCCAAATTAATACCGTTATCTCTGTTTATTAGATTATTAGCTAATCTAATCTCTATAGCTTCCTTGAAGACAGATTCCCAAAAGGAAGAGGTGGATGTTAAAATCTCCACGATACTGTAATTCATGGCATGCTCTGTATCAATACAATGTTCGGCCAGCTGACTTGTCTGGCTGTAATAAGCGTATGTATCTACGATGCTCCACACATCTCTCATGAACGGTGCGTGTTGTTTGACCTATGTACGACTTCTCACAATGTCCGCAAGGTATCTGGTACACACCGCTTTACGAAACTGTAAATCGTCCTTCACAGAGCCGAGTAAAGCTGCAATCTTCGGGGGGGGGGGGGGGGGGGGGGGGCGGAAGATCACCTTAACAGAGTGTTTCTCAAGAATACGGCCCATCTTCGAGGAAAGAGCACCCACATACGGCAAAAACGCACTAGGTCTGAAGGAATTATTATCTTCTTCCCCATCACATCCCTGCATTCTAGGTTTTGCATTGAATGCTCTACGAATTTGTTACGGAGAAAATCCATTCGATTTAAAAATGTTCTTGAGGTATGTGAGCTCTTCTTGCAAATTGTCTTTATCAGATGTACAGTGCGGCCTTTGCACTAAGGTCTTAAGGACACCTATGGTCTGTGAAGGGTGATGGCAGCTACTGGCATCAAGATATAGATTTGTGTGTGTTGGTTTCCGATATACGGCATGTCCTAATGTGCCATCAACTTTACGGCGAATGACAACGTCCAAAAAGGGGAGGCAGCCGTCTTTTTTCTATTTTCGTAGTAAATTTGATGCTAGCATGGATGGAATTCAAATGCTCAAGAAATCGATGTAACTGATCCATCCCATGCAGCCATACCACAAATGTGTCGTCCACGTATCTCCAGAAGACCGTTGGTTTAAAACTTGCTGAGTCCAGTTCCCTGTCCTCGAAGTCTTCCGTGAATAAATTAGCTACCAGAGGGGAGAGGGGGCTTCCCATGACAACATCATCAATCTGCTCATGAAATTCACCAGTACATATTCAAATAAGGCCGTAATGTTCGTATCAAAATGTTGACCGATAAGAGATAAAGAGTCCTTTTAAGGTATCTTGGTGTATAATGATACCACGTCAAAACTAACAAGCGCATCCATACTATTTAGCCTGACATTGCTAAGTCTCTGAATAAAATCCATAGAATTACGAATGTGGTGACTACATTTTCCAACCAATGGTTTTAATAAGGAAGCTAAATATTTGGCAGAAAAATACGTTGGTGAACTAATAGTGCTCGTTGTAGGTCTCATAGACAAGTCCTCTAGACGCTGATCCTTAACCATCTTGTGAACTTTAGGAAGACCATAAAATCTCGGTGGTACTGCACCTCGTACATTTAAACTTATTAATTCCTTCGGTAGTGACGAAGCGTTCAGCAAGTCAGCAGTCTTTATTGTCACCTTGTTAGTAGGTTCTTTGTTAATCTTCCGGTTTGCAGAATATCGTAATCGGTCCTCGACATACCGTGAAATTATCGATGGATCGACGGAAAAAGATATCGACGTACCAGCGAAAAAAAAAAAAATTATCGGCTCACATTGTAAACATACTGCCAGTTTGAGAGCTGTATATTTAAGTACTTATTTATTATTGAATATTCTTGACTTCAACAAGCTAGCAGCTTGGTTATCACCCTCAAAGAAATAATTGAAAGGAAAACGATGCACATTCACGTTTGGTGATAACCACCTTGCTAACAATGGTAACTGCTTGAAAGTGGCACAATAAAAAGTGTCCGATGGGTCTGTCGTTCGGTTTCGTTAAACATCAGATTTGTCTGGAACACTTCATGTCGACTTCCCCGTTTATTCATTTTTGCAAACCGCAGTAGCCTTGCAGCTGTAGTGTGAAAACTGCGTTGTGAAGTTAAACGTTGCAGTTTTCTGTTGGTAGCGCCGAGCACCGATTTAGTCAGCATTGCCCCCCCAAACGTCTACACCCACCGCAGAGACCAGTTTCGTCATTTAGATATTTGTTGATTGATCAGTTTCAGCAACTGGTTTTGAAGAATTCCAATGTGAAGAAATAGTGCACTAGTTGAGTAAAAAATTGTTTTTGAACGCAACTGGTGTGCTATTTGTTCACATCGGAAATCTTGTTATACCAATTCCCCTCCAGTGCAATAGGAATTCTTCTTTTGTGCCACATATACTTGCTCCACACAGTGAAAGAGAAAGATAGGATGTGATGAAAGCTCAAAAAACCGTAAGTCTCCTTTACACAGTGAAAGTAAAATTACGTTCTACTACTGTTTCAAAAGAATGATTTCGAATATTTATCGAAAATTGCGGAAGAAATATAATATGAAATAAAAATATCAGCATTCAGTATTGCCATTCTGATATCGATACAACGGTTAAAACTTATCGCCAATATATATCGATACGTTTCGGGAAGAATATCGATATTCTATGAACAGCCCTACAGTGAAATATCTGCTCAACCTTTGTAAGTAGGCTGTTTAGGTTTTCATGTTGTTAACGCCACGTAGCGCTCTATATGAAAATCACAGACTGTGCTCTATGAAGGCTGTTAACAGCGCGTAGCGTTGCACAGTTGGAGGTGAGCCGCCAGCAGTGGTGGATGTAGGGAGAGAAATGGCGGAGTTTTGAGAACGGATGATCTGGACGTGTGTCCATCAGAGACAGTAAATTTGTAAGACTGGATGCCATGAACTGCTATATATATTATGACTTTTGAACACTATTAAGCTGGCAGTAGTGGCGCTCGCTATATTGCAGTAGTTCGAGTAAAGAAGATTTTTGTGAAGTAAGTGACTTGTGAAAGGTATAGGTTAATGTTAGTCAGGGCCATTCTTTTGTAGGGGTTATTGAAAGTCAGATTGCTTGCGCTAAAAAATATTGTGTGTCATTTTAAGCACAGTCATTTATAATTTTTCTAATAGGACGTTTCGTATGTCGACCCTTAGCCGAGGATACCTCACTGGAATCTTCTGATTTTTTCTTGTAGTTTCTGTAATTAGTGTGGCTATTGTTTATTGGTAGCGCGTAATTATAGAGAGAATTTCCTTTGTAGTTGTAGTTTTTCATTGTTGTACAGTAAAACAGTTGTGGCATGCATGTAAATTTGCACCAAGTATTTCGCAGCTGCGCTTGCAATTAACGAGATATTATTTTCAGTGCTATGTTAATGTGTTTTCTTATTTTGCTCTACAAATTGTACTTTTCTGTGTTATCGTGTGAAATATTGTGACAATAATGGCGTGTGAAAAACATAATACTAGGCTCCAAAGTAAACTGAGAAATGACAGTGAAGACGAAAGCAGTGTGTTAGCGCCACCATGTAATGAATTAACTAATGTTCAAACTAGTAATTTGGTAACTGTGCATAGGGAAATGGAGTGGGCTGCAAATAATGGTGTAGACAGTGAAACAATTAGTGAACAGGGAAGCATTATCGATCGATCGGTCGGCAACAGCTCGCCTCAGGAATCCGAAATGATAGGACACAATTTCGCAATTACTGTAGATTCAGGTTTTGGATCCTCACCGTTTTCTCAAATAAGTCAAGACACATTTTCTGCTTGTCAAAATGTGAATGTTGCCGGTGCAAATTCACTGCCGAAAAGCACTGAGGAACATGTTTCAGACACCAGTGCATTGTTATTACAATTAATACAACAAATGGGACAAAAGCTTCAAAAGTTAGACGCAATGGAGCAAAATCTTCAATAGTTAGACACAATGGAACAAAATCTTCAAAAGTTAGACACGATGGAACAAAATCAGGGACAAACACAGCAAAAGCTTCAAAAGTTAGACACAATGGAACAAAATCTTCAAAAGTTAGACACAATGGAACAAAATCTTCAAACATTAGTCACCACACTGGAAGATTTAACTACTGAGTTACATAACATCAAATCGAAATGTCAAAAAGTCTGTAATGACGTAAAAACACAAATTTGTGAGCATTTTCAACCTATTTTTTCGCGGCATGAAAATGCATTACACAATCACGAAGCAGCCATAAAAGAACTGCAAACTATTGTTCATGAAAATCACGAGACCTTGCGGGTAAAATTGACTCTGTTGCATCTACTGATTCGGTTACGCTACTTGCAAAAACTCAGGAAAACTTAAAGGACCCAGTAGATACTCTGAAAATTGGTTCAGAAAGACACATGGAGGAAATTAGTTCATTATCAGAGAAAGTAGTCGAACTTTCGGATCAGCTAAATAATTTATCTACGAAGGTAGATGATAATCTGAATGACACAAGACCGGTAGTCTTTCATGATACAGAAGAGTACGAACAAATTAGGAATTTCAAACAAAATCAGAATCAAATTAGTACGCAACACCAAAGAGAAATCCGGGAAGTATAAGATCAGTTGACACAGGTAATACAAGAATTACGTATTTCAGAGGACACTCGCACTCATAGACATAGAAATATGGAACAGCCACAAAATAATAACACAGGGCACTTCGGAAATTATGAAAGAAATTGGCTAGGTACACCGAATTTTGAGATGGAACCGCCGAAACGACGTAACAATGACCGACATGCGACTCGCCGACATGATGATTTTTGACTATAAGCTGTTTATTACTACACGTAAATTCAAAACACTTAAGAATTGCGGCAACGACATTCATCCACAAGCATGGCTTCATCAATTCTCTCATTGTTTTCCTCCCAACTGGTCATTAGAGCACAGATTAGAATTTATGTGTGGCTATTTAGAGAATGAACCAGCTGTAAGAATGCGATCGGTCATTCACGATTGTCACAGTGAAGGAGAATTTTATCATGCCTTCCTCTCAGCATATTGGTCTCAAGCTACACAAGACCGAGTAAAACATAGCATCATAATGATGAAACATTTCGAACAATCTGAATTTTCCAGTCTTGTGAAATATTTTGAAGACATGTTGCACAAGAATCAGTATCTGTCAAACCCATACAGCCCCTCAGAACTCATCCGCATTTGCTTAATCAAATTGCCTGATCATCTACGATATATTATTTTAGCAGGACGTTGCAGAGACGACATAGAAGCTTTTCAGGGACTGTTACAAGAATTGGAAATTGACACTGACAATCGCGGGAACACAACAATTACAGGTCACATCCGTCACAATTCTGCGATGAAAGAAATAATAACTGGACACGACAAGGCTGTTCTTACAATGTAAGACCAAAACAGACACCACCCGTATGACAACCGTTGGCAGAGTAGTAATAATTACAGGGAAAGATCACCTCTCCGCGGTAATGACTATCACAGAGACAATCAGAGAAACAATATGGAAACCAAAATAATTATTATCAAGGGAGACAGAATGACGTCAGACGCAACGGTCTACCGCGCAGTTACGATTCTGGGAGAAATTCTCCACCACATGACCGACAAAAAAGAAACAATGTAAACTACCGACGAAACGACAGACCTGAATTTCATCAGAACTGGTGGGATTCAAACAGGGCAGGGCCCTCTCGACAAGGTTAATTTGTAGAAGTTAGATCTCCAAATCCCAATAACGACACGCGCCAACAAAGAGACAATAGGCAATGACTCACACCGCTGGCAGCCACAAAACGTACTTATGAAGCTGACGACGTAGCTGCCGTGGCTAATAATTAAGTAAAAATGGAAGACATTAGGGACATCTTACTCCAGGAACACGATGTAAAACATAATAACATTGCATATCCTGTGATTCACATTACAGTAAATGACGTAAAATTTACGGTAGCACTTGACTCTGGCAGTTCCATTTCAGTAATTTGTGAAACAGCCTTTAGCAAATTGAACAAGTCGAACGATTGCCCCACACTTCCGTTATGTAAGATTAAATTGCAAGGTGCAATCGTTGGAAAAAGTGTAGATGTACGCATACAAACTAACTTAGAATTCTTTTGTCAAAGCCACAGCTTCTCTATGAACTTTCTTATTGTTCCATTATTGTCGACGGAAATTATATTGGGAGTAGACTTTTTGAATGAATACAAAGCAATCTTAAACTTTCACGATGCTGAAATAAGTTTAGAGAAAGAAGGTAAGCCAATAGCTTTGAAATTTGAAGATTGGCTCTCAAACCATGACGAGGAAATTAAGCGGCTTTACCTTCTGTTACACAACAGTTCGGAATTTTCGACGGAACTAGACACTAACAATCACTCTGCAAGTACTGACAGGGATGATATCGACGGCATATTTGATACTAATGAGTTAATTCAAAATAAAATTCAAACAATTGAGAACTGTAATGACACTGATAGGCATGACCTTTTTGAGATTTTACAAGCACATTCCACAGGTTTTACTCACAAATAGGAACAATCAAGGGATTTCAATACCAATTTCATGTTCGTGAGCATACGAAATTTTGTGTTAGACCATACGTAATTCCGGCACATTATAGAGACCGTGTTAAAACAGAAATACAATCTATGCTTGACGAGGGCATTATTGAGCCTGCAGTAAGCTCATAAGCTCATACAACAATCCATTACATGTTGTTGAGAAGAAAAATGGATCGATCAGGCTTGTCTTAGAGTCGAGACAAATCAATACTATTATCATTCCTGAAACAGACAGGCCGTAAATGATGGAAGAACTTCAAAATTTTAAATTTGTAAAAGTGTTGTCTTCCATTGATCTCAGATCCAGCTTTTATCAGATCGAACTTCATCCAGAATGTAGAAAATGGCACAGTTTTTCTTTGTTTCGGCGTTTGTTATCAATTTCGGAAACTTCCTTTTGGTTTGAACATTTCTTCGGCAGCGTTCATTCGCGGGCTAAATTCCATATTACCTGATTTCTTAAAACGTCACATCATTTTATATGTGGATGATATTCTAATAGCAGAAGGCTCATGGGAACAACATAATCGCATCCTCACAGTTTGTTACGTATTTTTGCAGAATCTGGAATTACAGTTAACTTGGAAAAGTCTGAATTCGGTAGGTCAAAGGTGAGGTTTTTGGGACATATTACTTCTTCTGAAGGCATTCAGCCGGATCCTGAAAAGTTAGAAGCAATCAGAGCCATTCCAGTTCCATCCATAAAAAAAACAAGTCCGCAGTTTTCTAGGTCTCGTAAATTTTTACCGTCGTTTTCTGAATATGCAAATTCTAGTTACACCAAAACTTTGTTCTCCCACTGGAAAAAATACTATTTGGAACTGGGATGAACAAGCACAGTTGGAATTCAATTCTTTGAAAGAACCACTACTTAACGCGCTGATACTAGCTCATCCAGATCTGTCACACGATTTCTGCCTTAGCACGGATTCTTCTAAAGTCGGTCTTGGTGCCCATTTATTTCAACAAGCCATAGAAAATGATACTACTGTTCAGAAAACCATTGCTTTTGGTAGCCGAGTGCTAACAAAATCTGAAAAAAATTATTCCGTTGCTGAATTAGAAGCTTTAGCTATCGTTTGGGCATTTAACAAATTCCGTTTCTTTCTTTCTGGTAAGCACGTAAAAGTATACAGTGATCATTGTGCATTACAATTTCTTATGTCTTCAAAACTAAATCATGACAGGTTAAAACGTTGGGCATTGTTTCTGCAAGAATTCCGCTTCACAATAGTCTACATTCCCGGCGAGGAGAACATTGTTGCGGACGCACTGTCACGCGCACCGGCTGGGCTTGAGAAAAGTAACACAGAAGGCAACCTCGTGAAAAATATCAGTATTATTTACATTCAGAAAGTCGCCTTTGAAAACTTCATCACCACATCTTTAAAGGACATTGCTCATGAACAAGATAAAGATCCGAATTGGAAAGACATCAAAAGTAAATGGCATGAAAAGCCACACACTCAGATTCGGCATTATTATCTGGTTAGAAACAACATACTCTTCAAACGCTGCACTGTTGATGACAAGCTATGGGTACTTTGCAGTCCAGACGATTTTGTTAATAAGCTCATTTGGTACATTCATTTCAGCTACGCACATTTTGGTCCACGAAAATGTTATCATATTCTTCGAACGACTTGTTATTTTAACAATATGGAAAAGGGAATTCAAAGAGTCTTGTCTATATGTAAACTTTGTCAAAAGGCGAAACCATCTACTATCTCCCATCTTGCTCCGTTGTTTCCTATCATTCCTTCTAAATTAAAAGAATTTGCTGCTGTTGATCTCTTGGGACCCCTTGTCAGAACATCGACTGTGTTTTCGTATGTTCTAGTCGCTGTTGATCTTACTTCAAAATTTGTTTCTTTCACTCCATTACGTAAAGCCACTGGATGGTCTGTATCCAACGCCTTTCTTAAAAATTTCTTGCGTGAAGTTGGACACGTTAGTAAAGTCATTTCAAATAACGGACCGCAATTCAGATCTGCTGTTTGGTCACGCATGCTTCGGAAACATAAAATCAAACCTGTTTTTATTTCATTGTACTCACCACATTGTAACCCGTTTGAACGGATTATGAAAGAAATCAATAAGCTTTGCAGACTTTATTGTCACAGAAAGCATCAGCATTGGGACAGATATTTACACTTATTTCAAAACGTGCTGAATGAAATGCCTCATGACTCCACTGCTTTACCACCTATTCTTGTACTGAAGAATGAAGAACCACCGAACAGAATCAGAGAGCTTGTACATTTCCCGAATACACGTAAACTTCGACACAAAGACATAATTGATTTGGCTATTAAAAATATAAAATCTGCAGCAGACAAAAGGAGAAAACTACACGGCAAAGCAAATGCAAAGAAATTATATATTGGTCAGAAAGTTCTCATTAAAGCTTATTCATTGTCATATAAGAAGAAACACTTGAGTCACAAATTCTTTCTGATTTACAATGGACCTTACAGAATCCGACGTATACCACATGATAATTGCGTTGAAGTTGAAACTCTGCGTACTAGGAAGAGTAAAGGATTGCACCACATTTCAAATGTAAAACCGTTTATTGAAAGATAATCTGCTTTTTAACTTAGTCTTTGCCATAAAATTTTTCAGTTCACGCTACTAGTACAATTTGTCACACTGAGAAACTGTTAACATGCAACAATGTTTTGAAGTTAACTATCCAGTCTAGAACCCAGGGAACATATTTGGACAGTATTTACGAGTGCATTGTTGTAGTGAACAGACGACACAGTTTTATTGTGTGTGTACATTCTTGCTTGTTAGTTGCACGATTACGTAATGACTATAAGGCTCACATACTTAGAACATATACCGGTACTGCTAATGAGATTTTAATGCAACATTTTGGTTTACTTGAAAATACATTCTGGATTTAAAGTACTTTCTGAGAGATACGAGATGACACAGTGGTTAGTTTATTTGACAGCTACACAATTATATCACGACGCTACTAATGTGTGACACAATTTACATTGTTGCTTTTGCGGTGTATCTGTTTTATCTCTGCACAGTTTTTCTGAATTTTTCTGGAAAGGAAAACATGTTTTAGTAGTAACTTTGTGGTATAGCTACAATGAGACACCCTTTTCCGTAGCACAACAACACGTTGCAGTACAGTACTTACTTCATCACGGCAATAAGCGTAATAACTAAGATATCTATACGTATAGCATTTCACTTTTGTTTATTACGAGGTAAGTACATTGACTTCTACAGAACTTCGCTTATGGACGACGATAATTACGACACTTGGCACATTCATACCGTTAAGTAATGACAGAGATTATCTTACAACAAGACGCACAGTTTAGCGCTAAAGGACACGTATTTGAGTGATTAATTTTATTTTTAAAGATTTTTGAATCACAAAGATACAAAGGTTTTCCGTGATATATTTCATTCCACTGCTGTAATCTGTAACACAGATTTTTGAATCACAAAGATACAAAGGTTTTCCGTGATATATTTCATTCCACTGCTGTAATCTGTAACACCTGACGGTATAATTACATTAATCCTCAGGGGGATACACGCTTACTTTGTGTACCATGTGTTTGGCAAGCACAAGGAGCCCTAGCTAATATGGTATTTGCTTATACAACTTTACACATCGGTACCATATTTCTCTAACACAGAATTACACAGCTATCTGATTATTTAACAGAGTATCAAACATTTTTTTTACTACATCAGTGACAGATGTTTACGTAATTACGCACCTGGATAACTTCACACTTATGAAATTTTATTTTGTCTGTAGTTTGTGAACTGTTCATATTTTTTCGGAGCCATTGTGGTGCTACGAGAGCTTTGAATGTCGTATTTGGTAAGGAATCATGATTTTTGAAGTACATTTGAGGTAGATGACTTTATTGAAGGTCTTGAAATTATTGAAAGAAGCTGCGATGATTTTGAGATGTGATTGATCTGTTATGATGTTATTATTACGATGACGATGTGTATTATGCTGTTGAGGTATGTTTACGATCAATAAGATGATGCTACCGTATATGAGGAACGTGATTATGTGTTTATATGTATATGAATAATGAATAGAAGTTACAGACTCTGGTTTGTGAAAAAGGAGTGGTTTATGGACTTGCTATATTCTCTGCAAGACTCTTCGATGCTGTTTGTGCACCTGCACAGTCGCAACAGATGGCTGCTGGCCGTCTCTACAAGAACTACAGTGGGTCTGCATCTTTGATGGCCCACAAATACCATTATTTCTACAAGGACTGCAGTGGGTCTGCACCTCTGGTGGCCCACCAATACCGTAATCTCTACCAGGACTACAGTGGGTATGCTCTGTGATGACCTACCTACCAATATTCTTCCAAACTTCGACTGACTCTGCTGTGTCCCATTACCTGTCTGCAAGTCAAGAGTCAGCACTGTCTTTCCTTTGGAAGGACAACACTAGTTCTTCAAGACTGCATGGAAATCCACTACTTCTGTGTGCATTTTCTTTTACTGCTCAGACTTTGTGCATAAAATTGTAATTATACTGCGATGAATGATCAGGACTGTGTTTATGGACTGTGAGAAAATCTTTGCTTTTGGCCAGCAGTGTATAATAAGTGTGTGCATTTGATTTCTTTGTTATTGTAATTATGAAATTTTTTTTCAAATCTCTATTGACCACTGCCCAAAACAATTTGTAAAATTTTTTGTGGGGAGCATGGGGGCTATGTAAGTAGGCTGTTTAGGTTTTTATGTTGGTAACGCGACGTAGCGCTGTATATGAAAATCACTGACTGTGCTGTGTGAAGGCTGTGGTTGGTTTGCATTATTGGAGTATATGCTATTGTAGTGTTGGTCAGTTGGCTGTTAACAGCGCGTAGTGTTGCGCAGTTGGAGGTGAGCCGCCAGCAGTGGTGGATGTGGGGAGAGAAATGGCGGAATTTTGAGAACGGATGATCTGGACGTGTGTCCATCAGAGACAGGAAATTTGTAAGACTGGATGCCATGAACTGCTATATATATTATGACTTTTGAACACTATTAAGCTGGCAGTAGTGGCGCTCGCTGTATTGCAGTAGTTCGAGTAACGAAGATTTTTGTGAGGTAAGTGATTTGTGAAAGATATAGGTTAATGTCAGTCAGGGCCATTCTTTTGTAGGGATTATTGAAAGTCAGATTGCGTTGCGCTAAAAATATTGTGAGTCAGTTTAAGCACAGCCATTTATAATTTTTCTAAGGGGACGTTTCACCTTCCATGATCTTTTTAGTCCCTGATCTGAATCCATGTGACTTTGGGCTCTGGGGATATCTAAAAGAACACGTTTACCGGGGACATGTTCAGTCTCTGCCTGTTCTGAAGGCCAGTATACAGGAACGAGTTGCTCAGATTCCATTAGAACTGCTGGGTGCTAATGATGACGTCTTTTTATGGGTGGTGCATCAGGTCGACGTCTCCGGTGCTCATATTGAACAAATTGTGTAAGCTGCTGTTAATAATAAAATCAACGTTACGCCTTTTTCACTTGTTTGGCCTTTTTGCCCACGTCCTGTTCCTAAGCCATTATATATGGAAACATTTCTAAACGTCTTTCTCGCATTCACAGCGCCAGATTTGTACATGGTGGCCAAAATTGGAACTATTTTTTTCCAGCATAAATGAGTTCCACATTAACGCATTAGCATATCTATCAAATTCTACTGTTGTACGATAATTAAAGCACACACTGGACCTCCGTGCACTTTAATTACAATGAACCGGTTCTAGAAAGTGGGCTAATAGCCGTAAACCTAGCTCCAACAAAAAATAAATCTTCTCTCGAAAGTAGGCCATTGACAAGTGAGTGTGGTTGTACAATCGTTTTACTTACTTCAAAATAAGCTGGTGGTGTTGTATGTTCTTCACCAGCGAGCGGTACATCAGTTCGTGAGCGTCGGCTGTAGCATGAAGTGCACTCGTGCTTTTGTGATTCTCTCGGTGGTATTCGTACTGCTGGGTGCTCGGTATTCCCTTCTCCGTGAGAGGAGATGCTTTTCCATTCCAACGCGTCGCAGAGTTGTCAGCAGCCTTCAGAGGGAATGTATCGATGGGGTGCAGTCGCACCGCCTCGAGGTTGTCGTTGAGTATGTGCAGCTCGGCGGCCACAGCGATCATGAGGACGATGAAGAACATGTCCAGGCAGACGCTGGCCTCCACGGACAGGGTGACGGCGACCGCCTGGAAGGTGCACAGCAGCTCGTATGCGGGCGTCGCGTGGATGTCCAGCGGCAGCCACGCGGGCAGCGGTGTGTTCTGGCCGCCGGACAACAGCGGCTCCAGGGCCCACATCGCGATCGGCACCGCCGTGATCACCTGCACACCACACCGCCGTCTCAGCTGGCGAGTGGTCCACAATACACACCACCAGTTACATACACTGAAGAGCCAAAAAAAAACAAAAAAACAAAAAAAAACTGGTACACCTGCCTAACATTGTGTAGGGCCCCCCGCAAGCACAAGGAAGTTCCACAACATGACGTGGCGTGGACTCGACCAATGTCTGAAGTGAAATGTGACAATTAAATCATGACCCTAAGCTGTCGACAGGCGTTGATATACATCAACGGGCACAGTTGAAAATGTGTGGACTGCCCGGGACTCGATCCTGGGATCTCCTCCTAACACGGCACATAATCTACCCATCTGAGCCACTGAGGGCATGGAGGATAGTGCGCCTGCAGGGTTTTACCCCTTGCACGCTCCCTGTGAGATCCACATTCCCAACTTAATGTCCACACATTACAATCGTAGTGCCCCTGCCCATTACACTCATTACTCGCGGCAGACAATCTTACCAAGTCCCGTAAGAGTTCGGATAATGCGTGTGCATCCAGCACAGAAGAATAACGTCAATGACCGGTTAGCCTTAACTATATGAAGATGCTATCTGTTCTTGCGGACATGTACGAAAGAATAGGTACCATCGGTGACCATGCAGCTCTCTTAGAATGTCCGAAAGAACAGATACCATCTTCATACAGTTAAGGCTAGCCAGCCATTGACCTTCTTCTTCTGTGCTGGATGCACACGCATTGCCTGAACTTTTACGGGACTCGGTAAGATTGTCTGCCGTGAGTAATGAGTGTATTGGGCAGGGGCACTACGAATGCAGTGTGTGGGCATTAAGTTGGGTATGTGAGCCTCACGGGGAGCGTGCAAGGGATAAATCCCTGCAGTCGCAGTATCCTCTGTGCCCTCAGTAGCTCAGATGGATAGAGCGTCTGCCATGTAAGCAGGAGATCCCAGGTTCGAGTCCCATCGGGGCACACAGCTGTCCCCATTGATAAATATCGGCCGGCTGTTCACCAGAAACAAGGGTTTCATCAGGAGTGCCACAGGGAAGTAAGACAGGACAGCTGTTGCTCTCTACGCACATAAACGATTTGGTTGGCGGACTGGGGAGTAAAGGGACCAAACTACGGAGTCATCAGTCCCTCTTTCCTCATTCAAACAGTTCTCGAGTTAAAAACAGTCCCAAAAGGAGTCGGAGAAAGTAAAAAGCGTAAAACCAACGTCGAATCGCGGTGAAAGACAAAATTACAGAAGTTAACAGAAAGGGGAAAACGTACACTAAAAGGAAAAATTACTGGGAAGTATTAAAATAATATAGCAGGCCTGGGCTGGCTGATCGCAAAAACAAAAAAAGGATGAGCCAGCCACCCTGCAACACACTAAAATCTCAAGCTTGAAAGACAAGGCTAAAGGAACACAGACAGCGAAAAGACAAACACCAAGGCGAACAAACAGCAAAGAAAGAGTGAGGAAGAGTCAAAATGGAGTGAGGGTGGGCAGCAATCTGCGGTTGTTTGCTGATGATGCCGTGGTATATGTTAAGGTGCCGAAGTTGAGTCATTGTAGGAAGATACAAGGCGACTTAGACAAAATTTCCAGTTGATGTGATGAATCGCAGCTAGCCCTAAATGTGGAAAACTTGTTAATGCGAATGAGTAGGAAGAACAAACCTGTAATGTTCGGATGCAGTATTACTAGTGTCCTGCTTGACACAGTCAAGCTAAAGTTGCAAAGCGGTATGAGGTGGAACGAGCCCGTGAGACCTGGCGAATGGTCGGGAGTATTTTAGGAAGGAGTGGTTCACCTGTAAAGGAGACCACATGTAGGACACTGGTGCGACCTATTCTTGAGTAGAGCTCGAGTGTTTGGGATCGGTAAGAGATCGCATTGAAGGTAGACATCGAAGCAATTCAGAGGGGGGCTGTTAAATTTTTTACCAGTATGTTCGAACAACACGCAGGTGTAACTGAAATGCTTTGGGAACTCAAATGGAAATCCCTGGAGGTACAGAGAAGTTCTTTTCGAGACACGCTATTGAGAAAATTTAGAGAACCGGCATTTGAAGCTAACTGCGAACCGTTCTACTGCCGCCAGCATACATTACGCGTAAAAACCACGAAGATAAGATACGAGAAATTAGGGCTTGTTCGGAGGCTTACAGATAGTCGTTTTCTCTCGCTGTATTTGAAAGGTGAATAGGAGAGGAAATGACAAGTAGAAGTATAGGGTACCCTCGGCCACGCACCGTACTGTGGCTTGCGGACGAACTACGTAGATCGGCGAAGCTGGTTGGATGTTGGCTTACTGCTGTTGTAAGCATATCTGGAACGTGTTTCAAGGATGGTGAAATCACAAGTATGATTTGTTGGACGTCCAAAACACATCACAGAGCGTGACTTAGGTGTGTGTGTGTGTGTCTGTGTGTTTAGAGCTTACGGACGCTCAACGGCGAGGTTACAAGCGCCCTTACACTCAGTAAAACAAGTGAATGCGGATAAAGTCTAAAATTTTTGTACACAGTTAGGAGGAAAGCCATAGTGCAGCTGGATAAAAATTGGAATCCTGTTATTAAAATTATACAATCACAGCGCAGTCGACGGCGTCATTCGATACTCAATGACTAGATGATCTTTTACTTTCACCACCGAGGGCAGCACGTACAACTCGACTATGCCGCGCATGTCAACACCTGATGCATGCGCTGTAGGATGCCAGTACATATCGCATGCGCGAGTTCGGCATAAATACCGCGACTGCACCTGGTCTCTTCAGTAGTTGTGTTCTCACCTAATGACGGCCGGACGTCTCTGGGCCGAAATATCATGACAGAATGTCGACGGGATCCGGCTGCATACCCGGAAATTATTAGAAGACGAAATACGCCGGGAAAATTTCAGAAGTCACATCACATTCGTTTGAACGTCACTTAAACTAGTAGGCAGATCTGCCGGCAAGTCTGCCGCTGCCCTCTGGTCCGAAAACCAAACGCAATCTAGTAAAATGTGGCGCACAGTGATCTGCACGCCATAAGCACCACACTGTGGAGGGTCATAACAACCAGCCACTCCTCTTCCCATCGACGCATGATTCTATACGTCAATAGCGAGGCGACAGCACGCCAGGCCATGGCACACTGAAGTAGCTGACAATGACGACATGCGTCCTTGACTGCTACATCCGCCCTTTCAGTCTCCTAAGTAATCATCAGAAAGACACCTCCTTCCCCAGTCGTAGTTGGAGGAGGGCACCCTGGATATTCTGGACTACTTTATCTGCTGGGTACAATCGTTGGATAAAGTGAAGGGCACTCAGAGAATCGCAACAGACAAGATATTTAGCATTTGAAGCACGTCCCATCTGCTCCAGTGCCCGCAAGACCGCATATAATTCCGTGTCGAACATAGTAAACTCTGCAGGCAGTCGGACCTTGAGGACACGATCAGGGAAAGCAATAGACCAACCAATGGAGTCCCCTGTTTCAACCCTTTCGTAAAGAGAGCTGCGGAATCGTGGTGCTCATGTAAAGTGTCATAAAATAATGTATTAAAAACATAAGCAACAGTACAATCTCTCCTTTACTGCACCAAATCTAAAATTACTCTGGGCCTCTGCAGTAACCATGGCAGCAAATTGTTAAAACCGTGCATTTTGTGCTGTGCTTGCTCCACGCCAAGTGACTCCAATCGATGCATCTAGTCTTCCCTCTATAGCTATCTCTAGTACAATGGAATGTCTTAACACATATCATCATGTCCCTTCTTCTTGTCAGTGTTTTTTCCATGTTCCTCCCCTCGCCATTTCTGCGGAGAACCGCCTCATTTCTTGTAAAACCATTTAATTTGCAAATATCCTTCTATAGCACATTATTCTCTTCTTTTCCGGTTTTCCCACAGTACAGATTCAGTACCATACAATGCTGTCCGTCAAATGTGCATCCAAAGAAATTTCTTCCCCAAATTAAGGGCAGTGTTTGATAGAAGCGGACCTATCTAGGCCAGGAATACCCTCTTTGCGATCTGAAGTTTTCCCGGCGTATTTCCAATTTGAACAGTTCTCGGGTATCCGACCGGGTAGCGTCGTAATTTCTCCACAATATTTCGGCAGACGTAAGCGCTGCCATCTTCAGGTTGTTCCGGACGAATGCTGTGCTGTTCCTCTCGGCGCCCTATATGTACTAGCCGTTACCCCCTCCACCGTTCCTCTCCTGGTGTCATCGGTGCGGCCGGCGCGGCGGCTACTGGAGGTGGTGGCGTCTGAACTGGGGTGTGCGGTCTCCCTGCTGCCGCCGTCGGGGGCGGTCCTCGATCTCTGGGACCGCATCTTTCTCTCCAGGCTGAGTGCAGGGTTCCAAGCCTGACTAAGTTGAAGGCCGCTGTCATTATTAATTAGATCGTCCTGTAGTCGGATTTCGATGGCCTCTTTAGTAACGCAGTCCCAGAAGTAGGAGGATTGACAGAGTATTTTTGTTTTTTCATAGTCCATAGTATGGCCAGTCTTTATACAATGGTCAGCAACGGCTGATTTAGTGCCTGGCTTAATTCGGTATGGCGCTTGTGTTGGCGGCACCTCTCTTCTACAGTGCGGACTGTCTCCCCAATGTATGATTTTCCGCACTGACAGGGAATTTGATAAACGCCTGGTTTTCGAAGGCCTAGGTCATCTTTCACTGAACCCAGTAGAGTCAAGGTTTTTGCAGGGGGTCGGAATACGCATTTCACATTGTGTTTCCCCAGTGTTCTATCAATTTTTCTTGAGGTGTTTCCGACAAACGGAATGCATGCCAATGACTTGTGTTCTTCTGTTTCTTCTTCTTGTTCTCTTGGCGCAGTCTGTCTGAGTGCGTGTCTTATTTGCTTCTGTTTGTACCCATTTTTCCGAAATGTTGTCTCGAGGTGCTGCAGTTCTGCTGGAAGGCTCTCCTGATCGCAGATCGATCGCGCCCTGTGAACAAGTGTGCGAAAAACGCCTTCGCGCTGGGAGTTGTGATGGCAACTGAAGGCATTTAGGTACAAATCGGTGGGTGTAGGTTTTTCTGTATACACTGTGTCCCAGCTCGCCATCAGGTTTCCGTTTCACCAGGACGTCAAGAAACGGTAGGGCACCATCCTGCTCCACCTCCATCGTGAACTGTATGTTGGGGTGCAGCGAGTTGAGGTGTTCGAGAAATTCATTTAAGCTGTCCCGTCCATGTGGCCAAACAACGAACGTGTCATCCACGTAGCGGAAGAAACAACGTGTATCCCGTCGGATACCCGAGAACTGTTCAGATACTCCTCTGAGCTTGTACTAGTCTCCTTTCATGTCCTTTCTTCGTCCGTCACCCGTTATTTTGCACACGATATAACAAAATTCCTTCACTTCCTCTACTTCATAGTCACAAATTTTGCCGGCAAGTTTATCGCTCATCTCACTTCTGCTACTCTTTATCACTTTCGCCTTTATTCGGTTTACTCCCAGACTACAGTGAGTGTTCTTTTTCTTTACTCTGAGCACTTCATTCTTATTCTATCAGTCTTATTGTTCCCTACTTGTTCTTTTACATATTGTTTTTTTCCCGTCTTTCCCGATAATTTACTCCACTTTCTAAGAGTTTGGAACATCTTGCACCATTTTACATTGTCGAACGCTTGTTCTAGGTTGCTAAGACCTTCGAACGTGCAACGTCAGAACTGCCTCTCTGGTGCTTTTTTCTTTCCTTATTTTCATCTAAGAGGTCCTGAACTTTGTTTTCCATTCTATGTTATTCTTGTCGGCTACTTGGATGTGTGAGTTGTTAAGGTGACTGTTCACACTTATCTGTCCTTGCTATCTTCCGGGTTGTGTGAATGATATTTCTCCGAAAGTATGATGGCATATCTCCAATCTCTTAGACGCTATTCAACAATCTGAATAGTCGTTTGGGTGCCGCCCCCCCCCCCCCCCCCCCAATGAATTTAGATGGTTCAAATGGCTCTAAGACCTATGGGGCTTAACATCTGGGGTCATCAGTCCCCTAGACTTAGACCTGCTTAAACCTAAGGACATCACACACATCCATGCCCGAAGCAGGATTTGGACCTGCGACCGTAGCAGCAGCGCGGTTCCGGACTGAAGCGCCTAGAACCGCTCGGCCACAGCGGCCGGCTGCGAGTAAGAGAATACGTCAAGATCAAAATATTAAGATGTATTAATTAAGTATTAATGAAGCCATAAACGTGTACTCATCATGCCTGAAGTTTTCATTGCAGATTATTCAGTATCACACTTCTCCGATTTCCCTTACGCTACGAGTCTGACCGAGTCAGTTTCCTCATGTGGTTTTGCACTCGGGCCACGACTTTCTACCTAGCCCACTCCGGAGCACCTGCTAAGGTATAAGTAACAAGTGAGATGACCGCCACAGAACACCATATTAAATTAGTAAATGCCCATGTCCGTTACGGCGCTCCTAGTGGCTTGGCAGTGAACATCGAATACAGGAAGATATGGCGCGAAAATCCATAGTCCTCCTTTGTGAAACAAAAGTTATTATATGATAATATCTTTGAATTACACTTTATGGGTGAGCCTCGTAGTGTGGTGTTAAAGCGTGTACCTCTGGAAAAGTTTTTGTTACCTTGCAGAAAAATACATTCGAGAAATCCCATAAAAAACTAGCCATCGTTCACAGTATGAAAAATTTTGTAAATCACATCGCCGTCGACTTTTCACTGTAATACTATTTATTTGTATGAGTAACATTGTCGACCATGTGACCATTATCACGTGGAAATAATTGTGCTTTAGTAAGTGCCAGAACTTAAAAAATCATCTGATACGCATGATAAAGAAGCTAGTTTCAAAACATTGTGTTCACGAATACGATCTTCTTGTGTGTACTCCACTCTTTGAATCGCATTGTAAATATATTGCTCATATTATTCTTAATTATGCTCATACCCATAATACTGGGTGGGGTAATGTTTCCATATTTGTTCTCGTTTCATATAAAAAAGAAGCTGCTTTCGTCGTTTCTGTAGACTGTTGCCTATTTATTACCGCTTACGGGTGAGTGTGCTAACTGCACGATTTAGATGCATTGTGAGTATATTGCTCGTATTCTACATTAATTTTGCTAACATCCGTTTTTCGTATTTTTTCGGATTTAATGGAGGCCTCCGAAATTTTCATTAGAGGGGAAGATTCTAGTGTGAAGGGCGTTCAGTAAGTAGTGAAATACTTTTTTTTCTGAAAGCAGTTTGGTTTCATTCAGGATTCCAATACTCCATATTATTTCCCACTCTTCTGGCTACAAAAGCCTATTTTTCAACATAATCTCCGGTTACTGCGACGGCCTTATGCCACCTTACTGAGAGGGCTTCTATACCCGTATGGTAGCTCTCTACTGGTCGACATCGAAGCCAACGTCTTGCAACATCGACATACTGGAGGAACACAGCAGGCGCAACTGGTCCGCGAGTGTGTCACCACAACCAACAGAGACAGTCCATCGATCACCTCTAGTGAGAGGGTCCGCATGTTCCAAAATTGCAGGAATCCCAGCTGTGTGCGACCGGCCGGCACGCTGGAGATCGGTCAGGTTTGTGCGACTTTGCTGCAGTGGTGACAGATGCCTCGCCCAACGACTCACCGTGCTGTTGTCCACTGACAGGTCTCCGTAGACATTCTGCAAACGCCTATGGATATCTGCAATGCTGTGGTTTTCCGCCAAAAGAAACTCAATGAAAGCTCTCTGCTTATAATGCACCTGCGTTAGAGACATCATTTTGAAGGCTTTGTATTGCTTCACCACCTATTAAACTTCATGAAACTATAGGGGCTGAAGCGGTAATATTCCACGCTGTCCCTCAAGAAATTCCACATTTTTTCAACCGAAGTTAGCCGAGAAAAAAAGTGTTGCTTATTGAACACCCCTTGTATATTTATTTCTGTTAAAATGTAATGTTCGTAGTACTTGTTATGTAATAAAGTAAGAACACATTTGTGTAACTACTGTTGCATTTTTAACATTAGCAAGGGAAAAAATGAAATGATCTTATGGCATTGTTGGCTGAGAGGCCCCATTCGGGGGAGTTCGGCCGCCGTATTGAAAGTCCTTTTTAGTTGACGCCACTTCGGCGACTTGCGAGTCAATGATGATGAAAATGATGATGGACACACAACACCCAGTCCCCTGCCGGGAATTAACCCGGGCCCCCTACATGGTAGGCGATAACGCTATCGCTACACTACGGAGGCGGTCATTAGCAAGGGAGATTGCTCTAGTCAGTAGTGAAATGTGTGGCGCCGGCGGTTCTAGGCGCTATAGTCTGGAACCGCGTGGCCGCTACGGTCGCAGGTTCGAATCCTGCCTCGGGCATGGATGTGTGTGATGTCCTTAGGTTAGTTACGTTTAAGTAGTTCTAAGTTCTAGGGAACTGATGACCTCAGCAGTTAAGTCCCATAGTGCTCAGAGCCATTTTTGAAATGTGTGGCACTCAGTGGCAAGAAATAACACCATTCAAAGCAGAATTACATACTCACTCTGAGACAAGATGTAATAAAGGTGAGTACCAATTCTGTCGAAAGCTAGTAACATGGAGTTCTCCATTAAATGGGAAAGAGTACGAAAAATGACCGTGAACAAAGTAACGTGGAATACGAGCAATATACTTATAATTCATTAACATCAAGCAATCCACACACACACACACACACACACACATAAATACGCATAATACCATGCGACGAAACCACGTATGTTTCGTAAACTATGTGATCAAAAGTATCTGGATCCCTCCCCCCCCCCCCGAAAAAAAAACAAAAACATGCGTTTTTCATATTAGGTGCATTGTGCTGCCATCTACTGCCAGATACTCCACATTAGCGTCCTCAGTAGTCATTAGACATCGTGAGAGGGAAGAATGGGGCGATCCGCAGAACTCACGGACTTCGAACGTGGTCAGGTGGTTGGGTGTCACTTGTGTCATACGTCTGTACGCGAGATTTCCACAGTCCTAAACATCCCTAGGCCTATTGCTTCCGATGTGACAGTGAAGTGGAAACGTGAAGGGACACGCACAGCACAAAAGTGTACAGGCCAACCTCATCTATTGACTGACAGAGACAGCCGACAGTTGAAGATGGTCATAAAGTGTAATAGGCAGACGTCTACCCAAACCATCACACAGGAATTCCAAACTGCATCAGGATCCACTGCAAGTACTATGACAGTTAGGCGGGAGGTGAGAAAACTTGGATTTTATGGTCGAGTGGCTGCTCATAAGCCACACATCACGCCGGTAAATGCCAAACGACGCCTCGCTTGGTGTAAGGAGCTTCACTGGACGATTGAACAGTGGAAAAACGTTGTGTGGAGTGACAAATCACGGTACACAATGTGGCGATCCGATGGCAGGGTGTGGGTATGGCAAATGCCCAGTGAACGTCATCTGCCAGTGTGTGTAGTGCCAGCAGTAAAATTCGGAGGCGGTGGTGTTATGGTCTGATCGTGTTATTCATGCAGGGGTCTTGTACCCCTTGCTGTTTTGCGTGGCTCTATCGCAGCACAGACCTACACTGATGTTTTAAGCACCTTCTTGCATCCCACTGTTGAAGAGCAATTCGGGAATGGCGACTGCATCTTTCAACACGATCGAGCACCTGTTCATAATGTACGGCCTGTGACGGAGTGGTTACACGACAATAACATCCCTGTAATGGACTGGCCTGCACTGAGTCCTGACCCGAATCCTATAGAACACCTTTGGAATGTTTTGGAACGCCGAATTCGCTGCAGGCCTCACCGACCGACATCGATACCTCTCCTCAGTGCAGCACTCCGTGAGAAATGGGTTGCCATTCCCCAAGAAACCTTCCAGCACCTGATTGAACGTATGCCTGCGAGAGCGAAAGGTGTCATCAAGGCTAAGGGTTGGCCAACACCATAATGAATTCCAGCATTAGCGATGGAGGGCGCCACGAATTTGTAAGTCATTTTCAGCCAGGTGTGCAGATACTTTTGATCACATGGTGTATGAAGCGAAACAAATAAAGAATCATTTACTCTTCCCAGTATTAGAGATGAGCAGAAATCAAGCAGAATCTAAGCAAAATATTAGCAGTGCAATGCAAAGAATGCAATACTCACAAGAAGTCGTAATCGGAACCCGAAGGAATTGAAACCAACTTCTGTGTGCTGCGAAACGAAAACAACTATTGAGGGTTTTAAATCACCCAATAAGAAAACGAGATGATGAACAACTGATAAACTCACAGCGCTCCAAGCGGGCTGGCAGCAAACCAGGATCGTGCTACCGGAAGTCCCTGTACGAGTTTCACTCTGTGCTGACTGCCTCTGCCATGAGGTGTGCGACCTGCAGACGTGAGTCTGAGGAACGCAGAGCGCGCGCGCCACTCACCTGTGTGTAGACGAAGACGCGGCGCGCGAGTGCGCGGTACTGGGCGCGTGTGCCACCCCTGCCGCCCCCGTAGAGCCGGCCGCCGCCCACCAGGAGCGCTGCCAGCCCCTGCAGCCGCCCCCGCTGCCCGACGAACGCCGCCGCCTGCCACAGACCGGTCACACGCAAGCGGGTCATCTCGTTCAAGTAGCTCGTGCCTGCCAGCTGACAAGATAGTGTCCGTATCCTGGTACAAACACTTCATTCCAGAAGATCGTTTTGCGCTTCTTCAAGCAACGATACATGCATGGAGGATGATACTTCGCATCCATACTTACGAGGCTTGTCCGTAAAATAACGCCCCCATTTTTTTTTCTCATAGAAATCACGTTTATTGACAATGAACGCTGCATTGATGGAAAGGCTGGACGTTCAGCTACTTTTCGACGTAATCATCATTGCAATCGGTGCACATTTTCATGCGCCGTGTCAGTTTTAGTATACCCTTGTCATGAAACTGTCCTGCAACGCTGCAGAGGTAGCGCTCGCCCTCGTTTTTCAACCCATTGTCTGTTTGGGAATGCGTTCCAGCCAGGTGCGACTTCAACTTAGGGAACATACAAATCACTTTGTGCTACGTCTGGGCTGTACTGGAGGATGTCCCACCCAGATTGGTTGTATGGGGACGAGCGTAGTCGTGATGAAAACACACTCCCTTCGTCAGCATTTCCCTCCTTCGATTTTGAATGGCACGACACTGTTTTGATGCCGCACAATAGCAACGTCAATTGACGTTTTATATTAACATGTTGTTGTGGTCTTCAGTCCTGAGACTGGTTTGATGCAGCTCTCCATGCTACTCTATCCTGTGCAAGCTTCTTCATCTCCCAGTACCTACTGCAACCTACATCCTTCTGAATCTGCTTGGTGTATTCATCTCTTGGCCTCCCTCTACGATTTTTACCCTCCATGCTGCCCTCCAATGCTAAATTTGTGATCCCTTGATGCCTCAAAACATGTCCTACCAACCGATCCCTTCTTCTAGTCAAGTTGTGCCACACACTTCTCTTCTCCCCAATCCTATTCAATACCTCCTCATTAGTTACGTGATCTACCCACCTTATCTTCATCATTCTTCTGTAGCACCACATTTCGAAAGCTTCTATTCTCTTCTTGTCCAAACTAGTTATCGTCCATACATGGCTACACTCCATACAAATACTTTCAGAAACGACATCCTGACACTTAAATCTTTACTCGATGTTAGCAAATTTCTCTTCTTCAGAAACGATTTCCTTGCCATGGCCAGTCTACATTTTATATCCTCTCTACTTCGACCATCATCTGTTATTTTACTCCCTAAATAGCAAAACTCCTTTACTACTTTAAGTGTCTCATTCCCTCAGCATCACCCGATTTAATTTGACTACATTCCATTATCCTCGTTTTGCTTTTGTTGATGTTCATCTTATACCCTCCTTTCAAGACACTGTCCATTCCGTTCAACTGCTCTTCCCAGTCCTTTGCTGTCTCTGACAGAATTACAATGTCATCGGCGAACCTCAAAGTTTTTATCTCTTCTCCATGGATTTTAATACCGACTCCGAATTTTTCTTTTGTTTCCTTTACTGCTTGCTCAATATACAGATTGAATAACATCGGGGAGAGGCTACAACCCTGTCTCACTCCGTTTCCAACCACTGCTTCTCTTTCATGCCCCTCGACTCTTACAACTGCCATCTGGTTTCTGTACAAATTGTAAATAGCCTTTCGTCCCTGTATTTTACCCATGCCACCTTCAGAATTTGAAAGAGAGTATTCCAGTTAACATTGTCAAAAGCTTTCTCAAAGTCTACAAATGCTAGAAACGTAGGTTTGCCTTTCCTTAATCTTTCTTCTAAGATAAGTCGTAAGGTCAGTATTGCCTCACGTGTTCCAACATTTCTACGGAATCCAAACTGATCTTCCCCGAGGTCCGCTTCTACCAGTTTTTCCATTCGTCTGTAAAGAATTCGCATTAGTATTTTGCAGCTGTGACTTATTAAACTGATAGTTCGGTAATTTTACATCAGTCAACACCTGCTTTCTTTGGGATTGGAATTATTGTATTCTTCTTGAAGTCTGAGGGTATTTCGCTTGTCTCATACATCTTGCTCACCAAATGGTAGAGTTTTGTCACGACTGGCTCTCCCAAGGCTGTCAGTAGTTCTAACGGAATGTTGTCTACTCCCGAGGCCTTGTTTCGACTCAGGTCTTTCAGTGCTCTGTCAAACTCTTTATGCAGTATTATATCTCCCATTTCATCTACATCCTCTCCCATTTCCATAATATTGTCCCCAAATACATCGCCCTTGTATAGACCCTCTATAAACTCCTTCCACCTTTCTGCTTTCCATTCTTTGCTTAGAACTGGGTTTCCATCTGAGCTCTTGATATTCATACAAGTGGTTCTCTTTTCTCCAAAGGTCTCTTTAATTTTCCTGTAGGCAGTATCTATCTTACCCCTAATGAGATAAGTCTCTACATCCTTACATTTGTCCTCTAGCCATCCCTGCTTAGCCATTTTGCACTTCCTGTCGATCTCATTTTTGAGACGTTTGTATTCCTTTTTGCCTGCTTCATTTATGCATTTTTATATTTTCTCCTTTCATCAATTAAATTCATATTTGCCGGCCGGAGTGGCCGAGCGGTTAAAGGCGCTACAGTCTGGAACCGCACGTCCGCTACGGTCGCAGGTTCGAATCCTACCTCGGGCATGGATGTGTGTGATGTCCTTAGGTTAGTTAGGTTTAAGTAGTTCTAAGTTCTAGGGGACTTATGGCCACAGCAGTTGAGTCCCATAGTGCTCAGAGCCATTTGAACCCTCTTTTTTGAAATTCATATTTCTTCTCTTACCCAAGGATTTTTACTAGCCCTCGTCTTTTTACCTACTTGATCCTCTGCTGCCTTCACTACTTCATTCCTCAAAGCTACCCATTCTTCTTCTACTGTATTTCTTTCCCCCATTCCTGTCAATTGTTCCCTTATGCTCTCCCTGAAACTCTGTAGAACCTCTGGTTTAGTCAGTTTATCCAGGTCCCATCTCCTTAAATTCCCACCTTTTTGCAGTTTCTTCAGTTTTAATGTACAGGTCATAACCAATAGATTGTTGTCAGAGTCCACATCTGCCCCTGGAAATGTCTTACAATTGAAAACCTGGTTCCTATATCTCTGTCTTACCATTATATAATGTATCTGATATCTTTTAGTATCTCCAGGCGTCTTCCATGTGTACAACCTTCTTTCGTGATTCTTGAACCAAGTGTTAGCTATGATTAAATTATGCTCTGTGCAAAATCCTACCAGACGGCTTCCTCTTTCATTTCTTAGCCCCAATCCATATTCACCTACTACGTTTCCTTCTCTCCCTTTTCCTACTATCGAATTCCAGTCACTAAATTTTCGTCTCCCTTCACTATCTGAATAATTTCTTTTATCTCATCATACACTTCATCAATTTCTTCATCATCTGCAGAGCTAGTTGGCGTATAAACTTGTACTACTTTAGTAGGTGTGGGCCTCTCGTCTATCTTGGCCACAATAATGCGTTCACTATGCTGTTTGTTGTAACTTACCCACACTCCTATTTTTTCATTCATTATTAAACCTACTCCCGCATTGCCCCTATTTGATTTTGTATTTATAACCCTGTAGTCACCTGACCAAAAGTCTTGTTCCTCCTGCCACCGAACGTCACTAATTCCCACTATATCTAACTTTAACCTATTCATTTCCTTTTTTAAATTTTCTAACCTACCTGCCCGATTAAGGGTTCTGACATTCCACGGTTCGATCCGTAGAACGCCAGTTTTTTTTTTTCTCCTGATAACGACGTCCTCCTGAGTAGTCCCCGCCCGGAGATCCGAATGGGGGACTATTTTACCTCCGGAATATTTTATCCAAGAGGACGCCATCATCATTTAACCATACAGTATAGCTGCATGCCTTCGGGAAACGGCTGTAGTTTCCCCTTGCTTTCAGCCGTTCGCAGTACCAGCACAGCAAGGCCGTTTTGGGTAGTGTTGCAAGGCGAGATCGACCATCCAGACTGTTGCCCCAGCAGCTACTGAAAACACCACTGACCCTCTTCAGGAACCACACGTTTGACTGGCCTCTCAACCGATACCCTTCCGTTGTGGCTGCACCTGCGGTACTTCTATCTGTATCGCTGAGACGCACAAGCCTCCGCACGAACGGCAAGGTCCATGGTTCATGGGGGAGAGGGGGGGGGGGGAGGATTACTTGAAAGGTCTATATAAGGAAACTAACTTGAAAACGATATTATTGAAAGAAAAGAGAAAGCAAGTGGAAGTGAGATGGGAGATATGATACTGCGAGAAGAATTTGATGACGCTCTGAAACACTTAAAGTCGAAGCAAGACCTCTGGAGTAGAACACATTCCTTCAGGACTGAGGTCCTTTGGATAGCCAGTTGTGACAGAACTGTTCCACCTAGTGTACAAGGTATATGAGAGATGCAATATACCCTCAGACATCAAGAAGAATGTAATAATTCCGATACCAAAGTAAGAAGGTGTTCACAGGTGTGAATATTAAAAGACTGTTGGTAAAAATGTCATAGTTGCAAAATACTCACAAGAATTATTTACAGAAAAATGGAAAAACAGGTACAAACCGACCTCAGGGAAGATTAGTTGCGGTTCCATAGAAATGTAGGAACATGCGAGGCGATATTGACTGTATGACGTATCTTGGAAGGAAGGTCAGAGGAGGGTAAACGTACGTTTATAACATTTGTAGCTTTAGAGACATCTCTTGACAAAATTGAGCGGACTATATTATCTGAAATTCTGAAGATAGCAGGAGCTAAACACAGGAACGAAAGTTATGTGCAACTTGTATAAAAACGAGACTGCAGTTGTGATTGTCGAACGACAATAAAGGGAAGCAGTAGTTGAGGAGTGAGACATGGTTGTAGCCTACCGCGGTGTTATTGAATCTCTGCATTAAGCAAGCAGTGAAAGAAACTCAGGACAAATAGGGAAAGCGATTAAAGTTCAGGGAGAACAAATAAGTTGTCTGGGGTTTGCGAACGACATATGTTGCTATAGATGCCAAGGACTTGGAGGAGCTGTTGAACGACATGGATAGTATCTTGAAAAGAGATTATAAGATACACATTATCAAAAGTAAAATAAGGGTAATGGAATGAAGTCGAATTAAATCAGGTAACGCTGAGGGGATTAGATTAGGGAATGAAAAACGAAACTTAGTCTATGATTTTTGTTATTTGGGCAGCAAACAATTGATGATGGCCAACGTAGAGAAGGTATAAACTACAGAACTGCAAAAGGAAGAAACGCATTTCTGAAAAAGAGGAATTTGTGAATATCAAATGCAAATTCAAGTGTTAAGAAGTCTTTTCTGTAGGTATTTGTCTGGACTGTACATTTGGGTGACAGTGAAGTACAAGAGGAGAATACAAGCCTCTGAAACGTAGTGTTATAGATGGGTAGATCAAAAACAATTGACGAGGGGAGAAAATAAATTTATGGCACAACCTGACCTAACGTTAGGACCTATCGGAGTCGGCAGTTTAGTAATGGAAGGGTGTGCGTGGAGGGGGGGGGGGGGGGAGGAACTTCAGAGGATGGCGAAGATTTGGAAACAGTAAACATATTCACACTGATAGTGATTGCAGTAGTTATGCGCGGATCAAGAGGCTCGTACAGGATATATTTACGTGTAGGGTTGCATTAAACCTGTGTTTGAACTGAAGAGCACAATAGAAATAAAATTATATACATGATCATTATCTCTGATGTTACAAATCGATCTGATAGTTGTTACAACGAAGCAGTTAAGCCAACACGTTTGCCGATTACTGTTGATTTTTAGAATAGAGAAGGCCATTAGATGGTGTCGTAAGATGTTGAGAGATTCTAGAGCAATCGTGACTTTATAAGGTCGTTCTGTGATTCTGACGTAGCACTAATTAGGCATCTCGATAACGTGTATTGCCTAGGGCTTGTCACGTAAAGCCAATAATCCGTCCGTGAAATGCGTTTCAAGAAACTAGGGGTAAGGTGATTAGCACATAACAGTAAATGGGATGGCGATCAAAATGGTTCAAATGGCTGTGAGCACTATGGAACTTAACTTCTGAGGTCATCAGTCCCCTAGAACTCAGAACTACTTAAACCTAACTAACCTAAGGACATCACACCCATCCATCCATGCCCGAGACAGAATTCGAACCTGCGACCGCAGCGGTCGCGCGGTTCCAGACTGTAGCGCCTAGAACCGCTCGGCCACCACGGCCGGTGGATGACGATCCTCGGGGACTCCTTAATTAGAAGCGAGAAGATCATGTTCCATTTACGTTGTCAGCTTAGATTCTACAGGCTTGAGGCCATAATGACTCTTCTGTTCATGAAGCTGTTCCTAATTGTTTCCAGTCATTATTGAGATGTGTCAGCATTAGATAAAAATCCACTATTTTGGTGACTAAGTTCCAGTAATTAAATTAAATTACTATTTACCTGTGTTAATTTACCACAAACAAGCAGCACTGACGATTAACTAATATGAAGTCACCTTTCACAACAGTGGCTCAGCCATGTCAGGGAAGAAGCAATTGCTAAGGTAGGTAGGAATGCAGTAGCAAATTTTTCTCCGCCACTCCTCTCACAAGCCATGTTCCTCCTCTTGGTAATAAACCAATCACAGAGCTTATAAGCCAACACGTATATTTAGCTCTCCCAATAATAGCCGTGTTCAGCTAACCGTGAATACCGCAAGATCCAGAAGAGGATCCCAGCAGAGGGGTCGAAACACCGATTTTGTATAAAGGGGCGTGTAAATGGGCCATATTTTATTTGGCCACAATAGCGCTGTCTTCAACGTTGCCACAATAGACGACTATTTTGTGTATGGTTGGACAACATCGCTGCTGTTGCAGGGAGTTGCCGACATATTGCCGGTGGGCTGCCGGTGAGGTTAATCAAGGGTGGAGAATATTTCTTATTGCAGGGCAATATCTATTTCTGTCCTAGTCTACAAATGCTCCCTCTCGCCCTCACCTTTGTTTTCCACTTCTCTCACCGACAGCGCTTCAGCCACTTATCTAAGCGAAAACAATATCTTTCGCTTTTATCTGAAAGTTTGCGAACCTGCATACAGCCGCAATCCTGTAATTTTTTGCTGTCGTAAGTTGTATGCAACAACGGAGAAGTGGAAAAACAAGGGATCTATGAATTTTATAAATGCGATTCCTCTACGACCACAGCATGGGATATTGCAAGTAATATACAGGGTGTTACAAAAAGGTACGGCCAAACTTTCAGGAAAAATTCCTCACACACAGATAAAGAAAAGATGTTATGTGGACATGTGTCCGGAAACGCTTAATTTCCATGTTAGAGCTCATTTTAGTTTCGTCAGTATGTAGTGTACTTCCTCGATTCACCGCCAGTTGGCCCAATTTAAGGAAGGTAATGTTGACTTGCGGTGCTTCTGTTGACATGCGACTCATTGCTCTACAGTACTAGCATCAAGCACATCAGTACGTAGCATCAACAGGTTAGTGTTCATCACGAACGTGGTTTTGCAGTCAGTGCAATGTTTACAAATGCAGAGTTGGCAGATCCCATTTGATGTATGGATTAGCACGGGGCAATAGCCCTGGCGTGGTACGTTTGTAGGCCCGCAGCTCTTGGTCGTGCGGTAGCGTTCTCGCTTCCCACGCCCGGGTTCCCGGGTTCGATTCCCGGCGGGGTCAGGGATTTTCTCTGCCTCGTGATGGCTGGGTGTTGTGTGATGTCCTTAGGTTAGTTAGGTTTAAGTAGTTCTAAGTTCTAGGGGACTGATCACCATACATGTTAAGTCCCATAGTGCTCAGAGCCATTTGAACCATTTGTGGTACGTTTGTATCCAGACAGATTTCCAGAACGAAGATGTCCCGACAGGAAGACGTTCGAAGCAATTGATCGGCGTCTTAGGGAGCACGGAACACTCCAGCCTATGACTCGCGACTGGGGAAGAACTAGAACGACGAGGACACCTGCAATGGACGAGGCAATTCTTCGTGCAGTTGACGATAACCCTAATGCCAGCGTCAGAGAAGTTGTTGCTGTACAAGGTAACGTTGACCACGTCACTGTATGGAGAGTGCTACGGGAGAACCAGTTGTTTCCGTACCATGTACAGCGTGTGCAGGCACTATCAGCAGCTGATTGGCCTCCACGGGTACACTTATGCGAATGGTTCATCCAACAATGTGTCACTCCTCATTTCAGTGCAAATGTTCTTTTTACGGATGAGGCTTCATTCCAACGTGATCAAATTGTAAATTTTCACAATCAACATGTGTGGGCTGACGAGAATCCGCACGCAATTGTGCAATCACGTCAACAACACAGATTTTCTGTGAACGTTTGGGCAGGCATTGTTGGTGATGTCTTGATTGGGCCCCATGTTCTTCCATGATTTCATACGGGATACTCTACCTGTGCTGCTAGAACATGTGCCTTTACAAGTACGACACAACATGTGGTTCATGCACGATGGAGCTCCTGCACATTTCAGTCGAAGTGTTCGTACGCTTCTCAACAACAGATGCGGTGACCGATGGATTGGTAGAGGCGGACCAATTCCATGGCCTTCACGCTCTCCTGACCTCAACCCTCTTGACTTTCATTTATGGGGGCATTTGAAAGCTCTTGTCTACGCAACCCCGGTACCAAATGTAGAGACTCTTCATGCTCGTATTGTGGAAGGCTGTGATACAATACGCCATTCTCCAGGGCTGCATCAGCGCATCAGGGATTACATGCGACGGAGGGTGGATGCATGTATCCTCGCTAACGGAGGACATTTTGAACATTTCCTGTAACAAAGTGTTTGAAGTCACGCTGGTACGTTCTGTTGCTGTGTTTCCATTCCATGATTAATGTGATTTGATGAGCTCTAACATGGAAAGTAAGCGTTTCCGGACACATGTCCACATAACATATTTTCTTTCTTTGTGTGTGAGGAATGTTTCCTGAAAGTTTGGCCGTACCTTTTTGTAACACCCTGTATACAAAGTTCGCGATATGAAAAGAACAGTTGGCAAGCCATTGCCGATGAGCTCGTAATCACGCTTGATGAAGGATATCGGTACAAAAAATTCCGAAACCTTCGAACCAGTGCCAAATGCGAGGCAAAAAAGTCGCTTAGGAAGAGTGGAAGTGCTGGTGGCTCTTCACCCAAAAGGTTTTCATTTGATGCCAAGAGTTTCGTTCTATCTCGAGACATACCTGAAGCAGGAATTGCTAGTGTAAACAGTGACGTGTGCTATCGACCAAAAGTAAAATAAAAATAAAAATTGTACTCTTATTTCAAACTTCCAATCGTGAAATCTTTCAGTCCTTCTACCAGATCGTGACATACATTTGGTACCATGAGGCTTATGATGAACAGTGAGCTTTAAAAACATACCGTAATCTTCTGTACGTATTACCAGTAGATAAAAACTGAAGGGTAATCGGCTGTCAGGTTGTAACTGGTATACACTTTCTCATTTTGTATCGGTTTTAGCAATTCTCGGACCCGTTGTTTGTACAAGAAAAAAATGGTTCAAATGGCTCTGAGCACTATGGGACTTAACATCTGAGGTGATCAGTCCCCTAGAACTTAGAACTACTTAAACCTAACTAATCTAAGGACATCACACACATCGATGCCCGAGGCAGGATTCGAACCTGCGACCGTAGCAGTCGCGCGGTTCCGGACTGAGCTCCTAGAACCGCTAGACCACCGCGTTTGTACAAGACCCCGTTTCCTCAGAAACGGATAGCCGTGTCAAGTCGAAATTTGCGTCACATTCTGAGGTCTATAGTCCTTTGGAGGTGTTAAAAGTTAAGATACGCCCATTAATGTCACGTATTTTGATACTCGGTAACTCATTAAAACATACAGGCTACTTCTCATTGTCATAGGATAGTGAAATTTGGCGAGAAGCATGGTTTCAGAGTACAAGTAAAGGAAAAGAAATCAGAAAATTGTTAATTTGTACTTATAACCCACGAAGAAAATATTTCTTTTTTCATTTGGTATCCGAATTCAAACTTGAAATTAAAACATTCTCCAAAGTCTTGGAATCTCTGAGACTTATATCTTGCGAGTATCAATATCGATAACAGGCAAAAATCTTCGAGATTCTCGATTCGCGGAGTGGATGAACTGCCTGTATACATAATTAAGTTTGTACGGAACCCACAGCGAGTGAATCCAGCTCTCTCATGACCAATTTTTATACCGTGAAGATGGTTGATAAACGAAAGTGTTTAAAGTGTTTCTAATAATGAAATAAATACAGACAGCTGCGTGTCGTGCACTCCCAAAAATATACAGCTGCTCTTGCTATCACAAGAAATGTTTAAAACAATTGTTTAATTTTATTTAACAATAGCATTTAACATCGTTTAGTAGTACTTGCAATTTATTTGTACGAAAAATATATATTAATATTCTGGAGCTGGATTTGGACAATACAATCTGCTTACTCGAATTATTTGTTGAAAAAATTTAGAGTGAAATAAGAGGTAACTTTGGAAGGAGGCCCCCTGATTTACACTGCTTAGGCGTCACCACATCACTTTATCTAGACATTTCGTAGCAACATGAGAACAAACGTTAAAAAGCAATAAGTTCTCGTCAGAGTAGGTGGAGGTGGGGTAATGTGGCTAGGGCAGGAAAAGTCGCCACTGCGTATTTTTTGCCCTGAACAATGCTGTTGCCTGTCGATAAGGGTCAAACGTGTTCTAAAACACACTGACGTTGTTGTCAGAAAATTTGGCAGAGGACGTTTGTTATGTTATTTTTAAGCAAAATGTTCCTGATTTTCAGTCGTCTTACTTAATTTCCGACCGAGCGAGGTGGCGCAGTGGTTAGCACACCCGACTCGCATTCGGGAGGACGACGGTTCAACCCCGCGTCCGGGTTGCCCTAAATCGCTTCAGGCAAATTCCGGGATGGCTCCTTTGCAAGGCCACTGCCAATTTCCTTCCACATCCTTCCCTAATACGATAGGGCCGATCACCTCGCTGTTTGGTACCTCCGCCCACCCCCCTCCCTCTACTCCCACCAACCAACTAACTTAAATTTTATATTTTTATTTTTCCTAAAAACGACACCAGTTCTGAACATTTCCAGAATACGTCTCAGATTTTATATTGGGCATTCCTATATTAGGCGGTGTAACAACTGAAGTGACTGTCGTATCATGATGTTTATCACTGATGGCAGCGTGAGCCATGGATTTCGTGTTTCCCCTCTGTTTCCCGTGACGTGCGTACAACAGAGCGCTTGGCTGCGTCTATGTATTCGTCACATTTAACACATCATAAGCGTGAAGGGAACAATTGACAGGAATGGGGGAAAGAAATACCCTCAGACTTCAAGAAGAATATAATAATTCCAATCCCAAAGAAATCAGGTGTTGACAGATGTGAAAATTACCGGACAATCAGTTTAATAAGCCACAGCTGCAAAATACTAACAAGAATTCTTTACAGACGAATGGAAAAACTGGTAGAAGCGGACCTCGGGGAAGATCAGTTTGGATTCCGTAGAAATATGGGAACACGTGAGGCAATACTAACCTTACGACTTATCTTAGAAGAAAGATTAAGGAAAGACAAACCTACGTTTCTAGCATTTGTAGACTTAGAGACAGCTTTTGACAATGTTGACTGGAATACTCTCTTTCAAATTCTAAAGGTGGCAGGGGTAAAATACAGGGAGCGAAAGGCTATTAACAATTTGTACAGAAACCAGATGGCAGTTATAAGAGTCGAGGGACATGAAAGGGAAGCAGCGGTTGGGAAGGGAGTAAGACAGGGCTGTAGCCTCTCCCCGATGTTATTCAATCTGTATATTGAGCAAGCAGTAAAGGAAACAAAAGAAAAATTCGGAGTAGGTATTAAAATCCATGGAGAAGAAATAAAAACTTTGAGGTTCGCCGATGACATTGTAATTCTGTCAGAGACAGCAAAGGACTTGCGAGAGCAGTTGAACGGAATGGATGGTGACTTGAAGGGAGGATATAAGATGAACATCAACAAAAGCAAAACGAGGATAATGGAATGTAGTCAAATTAAATCGGGTGATGCTGAGGGGATTAGATTAGGAAATGAGACACTTAAAGTAGTAAAGGAGTTTTGCTATTTGGGGAGCAAAATAACAGATGATGGTCGAAGTAGAGAGGATATAAAATGTAGACTGGCAATGGCAAGGCAAGCGTTTCTGAAGAAGAGAAATTTGTTAACATCGAGTATAGATTTAAGTGTCAGGAAGTCATTTCTGAAAGTATTTGTATGGAGTGTAGCCATGTATGGAAGTGAAACGTGGACGGTAAATAGTTTGGACAAGAAGAGAATAGAAGCTTTCGAAATGTGGTGCTACAGAAGAATGCTGAAGATTAGATGGGCAGATCACATAACTAATGAGGAAGTATTACATAGGAATGGGGAGAAGAGAAGTTTGTGGCACAACTTGACCAGAAGAAGGGATCGGTTGGTAGGACATGTTCTGAGGCATCAAGGGATCACCAATTTAGTATTGGAGGGCATCGTGGAGGGTAAAAATCGTAGGGGGAGACCAAGAGATGAATACACTAAGCAGATTCAGAAGGATGTAGGTTCCAGTAGGTACTGGGAGTTGAAGAAGCTTGCACAGGATAGAGTAGCATGGAGAGCTGCATCAAACCGGTCTCAGGACTGAAGACCACAACAACAACAAGCGTCATCGAGAAGATTATGTATTTTGTCATCAAGATCTGTTAGTGTATACGATAGCTCCTCCACATGATCTTTGGAATATCCATAATTTTCAATGGTAGTTGTGTCATTAAAGTTGTGTACTTCGTTCAAAAACGTGTAATATTAGCTTTTGCTCTCGCCCGTACTCTTTTCAAGCGTTGTAACTAATGGTTGCCATCGGCGCTTTCCGTATCAGACATCGTGAAGTGATTGCAGTCATCTAAGCGGATCAAGATAGTATGTTGTTTGGTAAACAACTAACAGATGGAAGCACGAGTCATAAAAGATCTGGCCGGCCGAAGTGGCCGTGCGGTTAAAGGCGCTGCAGTCTGGAGCCGCAGGACCGCTACGGTCGCAGGTTCGAATCCTGCCTCGGGCATGGATGTTTGTGATGTCCTTAGGTTAGTTAGGTTTAACTAGTTCTAAGTTCTAGGGGACTAATGACCTCAGCAGTTGAGTCCCATAGTAAAAAAAAAAAAAAAAAAAAAAAAAAAATACAAATGTCTCGACGAATTCAATTCCCGACATAAGAAGAAGGTTCGATCGTCATGCGGATCTTACAGAAATGCTTCAATCACTAAAAAGGGAATCCCTGGAAAAAAGAAGAGGTTCTTTTCGTGAAACACTGTTGAGAAGGCTACGGTACACTGCAGAATGATCCTAGAGCTACCAAAATACACCTCGAGTAAGGACTGTGAAGATCAGAGAAATCAGGGCTGATGTGGAAGCATATAGACAAATGTTTTTCCGTCGCTCCATTTTCGAGTGGGACAGGAATGGGAATGACTAGCAGAGGTACAAGACTCCCTCTGCACGCACCATATCGTGGGTTGCGATATATGTCTGTAGGTGTAGTTTTAGTATACTGATAGTAATGTCATGAACCCCATACAAACTGGTACTTTCAAGAGATGATATTCTTTATTACGCACGGGGAAGTGAGAGAAATTTAAACTGAAGAGTACACTCGTGAGTGAATTTAATGATGCATTTTCGTAAATTCAGAAATTACTGAGAAAACACTTCCTTCACCTCTAAAAACGAAAAAAGCGCCGAAAAATTGTTGAAAGCATGAGTTTTTGGTACAAAACCCGAATCGTGAATTCCAAGACAGCTATGCATAGCAAATGGTTGAATTTTTTACGATTTAATGCTAAGATCCCGGCCTCAGTACCTCACTTACAAGCACATTAATACTTTTTTACGATATCAAGTTTCTACAACGGCTTTTGACCTACAAATATAGTTCCAAGTTGTTTCTCTAGGTTTTTTTGTCTCATCTGTGGCCAACGGCCTTGCCGCAGTGGTAACACCGGTTCCCATCAGATCACCGAAGTTAAGCGCTGTCGGGCTGGGCCAGACCTCGGATGGGTGACCATCCAGTCTGCCGAGCGCTGTTGGCAAGCGGGGTGCACTGAGCTCTTGTGAGGCAAACTGAGGAGCTAATTGATTCAGAAGTAGCGGTACCGGTCTCGTAAAATAACCTTCGGCTGGGAGTGCGGTGTGCTGACTATATGTCCCTCCATATCCGCGTCCAGTGACGCCTGCAGACTGAGGATGACACGGCGGCCGGTCGCTACTGTTGGGCTTTCAGGGCCTGTTCGGGTGGAGTTTAGTTTTCTAGTTTCGTCTGTGAATCACTAATGCCGACATGGCAGCCAATCGGAAAATGCGGCCGCACTACTCATTAGGAAAAGTGACTAATGTGTTTACCCGAATAAGACTTGTGACTTCCGTATGTCACGCATAATGCTACAGACCACACTGATTGTAAACCCTTTATATACAAAGCTTTCATCTGTTTTTTTATACCATTGTGACAATTTTCGCTTATTTTCTGTATCTTATTTGAAATTGGCTGTTTGTTTCTGACACTAGGGTATATGAGGGGCATTTGAAAAGTCCGTGCAAAAATAAAAACTCCTTACGTGTTTGGGGTAAACCTCTTTTTATTTTTCGACATATTTATTTTATTTATTGATTTATTTAACCTGGCAAGATTAGGGCCATCAGGCCCTCTCTTACATCTAACCAGGCATTCTACTTATTTTACATTCATATGTTTTAGTAGGCATGTTAAACTACATCTAGTACAAAAAGTGAAATAAACAATTTGAAAGGTACACGTGGAAAAATACATACATATAGAGTTTATATTCTTAGATCACAAGTACTGTTATAATTAGACATTATTGAACAGACAGATTTGAGATAGGAGTGCTGGCAGCAGGGAGTATGAGGGAGACTCATGGTGAAGGGAGGAGAAGAATAGAGAGACATGATGAAACATAATTAAGGAAATATAAAGTCTCCTTTTAGACTTATACACTTCTTCCAACGGTGTTCTAATTTGTTTATCCCTTCCGTATAATAGCAATTGTCCGAGTCTGCAAAATAGCTGTTAGTTGCTGCAATCACCTCCTCGTTTGAATAAAATCTTTGTCCTGCCGGCCATTTCGTCAAATTGGGGAACAAATAGTAGTTCAAGGGAGCCAAGTCTCGAGAATAGGGGGGATGTGAAAAGAGTTGGAATCCTGTTTCCAATAATTTTGCGACTACAACTGCTGAGGTGTGTGCTGGTGTATTGTCGTGATGGAACAGGACTTTTTGCGGTCCAGTCGCCGGCGTTTTTCTTGCAGCTCGGTTTTCAAATGGTCCAATAACGGTGAATAATATGCACCTGTAATAGTTTTACCCTTTTCCAGATAGTCGATGAGGATTATTCATTGCGAATCCCAAAAGAGAGTCGCCATAACCTTTCCGGCCGAAGGAATGGTCTTCGCCTTTTTTGGTGAAGATTCTCCCTTGGTAACCCATTGTTTAGATTGTCGTTTGGTCTCAGGAGTATAGTAATGTATCTATGTTTCACCCACAGTGACTAAACGACGCTTAAAGTCCTGCTGATTCTTCCTGAACAGCTGAAATCCATCCTTGCAACACTTCACACGATTTCGTTTTTGGTCAAGCGTGAGTAATCGCGGAACCCATCTTGCGGATAGCTTTCTCATGTCCAAATGTTTATGCAAAATATTATGTAACCGTTCATTCGAGATGCCCATAGCACTAGCAATCTCACGCACCTTAACTCTTCTGTCATCCATCACCATATCATGGATTTTATCAATGATTTCTGGAGTCGTAACCTCTACAGGGCGTCCAGAACGTTCAGCATCACTTGTGCCCATATGGCCACTCCAAAAATTTTGAAGCCACTTCTCAACTGTTGCCGCGCGGGATAAGCCGAGCGGTCTTTGGCGCTGCAGTCATGGGCTGTGCGGCTGGTACGGCGGAGGTTCGAGTCCTCCCTCGGGCATGGGTGTGTGTGTGTGTTTGTCCTTAGGACAATTTAGGTTAAGCAGTGTGTAAGCTAAGGGATTGATGACCTTAGCAGTCAAGTCCCATAAGATTTCACACACATTTGAACTTTTTTTTTCTAAACTGTTCTAACCGAAAGTGCAGAGTCACTGTAATGTTTATCGAGCTTCTCTTTAGTCTCCTGTGGCGTTTTGCCTTTTATAAAGTAATGTTTAATCACCACACGAAATTCTTTTTCGTCCATTTTTTGACAATCACTGGACTTCCTTGATTCACACGAATGCCACACACAAAGAAATAGACCAATATGACTGAAACTTGGTGTGCGTTCTTTCCAAATATGCTACTAACTAAACACGACTTCGATACGCGCCGGTGGTGCCATGTGTCGGACTTTGCACGGACTATTCAAACGCCCCTCGTATATGCCCGGAAATCAGAACATGTCCGGAGATCAGCATAACAAACATGAGAACCTTTGCAACGCCATTGGCCACATTACCCCCTTAAGCAGGCAAAAGTGATCACTATGTAAGCCTTCAGAAAAATGGATATTAATTCCCATACATTACTTTCTTTTTCACTTAAAAATACACAATCCAGTCACATTAGTGTGATCATCTCCTTTCAACGCGCAACAACCACTCACAGAAGGCAAGTGGCAGCACTAGCAACGGGAGGGGGGTGTACATAAGGCGTGTCCGGGGGGGACGCGGAAAACAGTGTAGCCATTGTCATAATGCGGAAACTGTTCGCATGCCGCCGTGAATAAATTATACCGTGGATGTCAAAAATGGCCCGATCTAAAACCGGCACCGAGGCAATTGTGGTACACCACGGGCAGTACATGGAAGGCGTGAGCGACGGCTGTCCAGATGAGCCAAGGGGCTATCAACAGTGTCTCCTCAGCGACCGCTCAGCCAACGTTGCTGCGTGTGGGCCTCCACAATGCCGCAACTCGACGTCCAGTGAGTGGCGACAGCTGGCCTTTTGAGGTGAATCACGTTTTACGCTCCATCTGACAGGTGGCCACTGGTACGTACGGCCCTGCAACAACCGTCGGAAGGGTCCAGGCCGGAGGAACGAGCGATATTGCCTGGCGAATATTTCAGCGTAGTGGTCATCAAACTCCTTCGCTCGAGAGCCAGTTCTCAAATTGCGGGGCGGCGCCTTGGGCTGCACGTATTCTAATCTTATTATTAAAGATACAAAGCAATTATAGACATTGGCTGCGAATGGGCATTGATTGAAATGTAAGGGGAAAGTTGAAAATTTGTGCCAGGTGGGGATTCGAACTCGGGTCTCCTGCTAACTAGGCACATGCTCTGACCACTGAGCCACCCAGGCACTGAGCTTACTGCACCTGCACGGGCTACCCTAGCACATCTCCCGTCAGACCCAAATTCTGAACTTATCCGCACACCGTGAATGTAGTGCCCCTTGCCCATTTTCTTCATTGCTCGCGGCATTTCCCGATTCCCGGAAGAGTTCGAGCCTGGTGCACACTGAAGAGATCACTGGCTGTCTCGCATTAATTATTCACACACACACATATATAAAAGTTTCGCCTCACCCCGGTTCCCAGAACTCCTGAAGATAGACGTTGACTGTGGATATTGTATCACAGACACAGTCCCTTTGACTGTTCAGAGATGTCACTAAACCCTCCCAAAGATGCAAACAACCATGTATGAGTAGCGCCTATTAGAAGGAGGGGGTCCGACAGCCGATCAGTTTCAGTCATTCCACCAGGAAGAAGGTACACGGCTCGTGTTGTCTGTAGTTCAACCATGCCTAGACGGTCGATACCGCGATTTGACCGCGACCGTATTCTCACTTTGTGCCAGGGAGGGCTCTCAACAAGGGAAGTGTCCAGGCGTCTCCGTGTGAACCAAAGCGATGTTGTGCGGACATGGACGAGATACAGAGAGACAGGAACTGTCAATGACATGCCTCGCTCAGGCCGCCCAAGGGCTACAACTGCAGTGAATGACCGCTACCTACGGATTATGGCTCGGAGGAACCCTGACAGCAACGCCACCATGTTGAATAAAGCTTTTCGTGCAGCCACAGGACGTCGAGTTACGACTCAAACTGTGCGGAATAGGCTGCATGATGCGCAACTTCACTCCCGACCTCCATGGCGAGGTCCATCTTTGCAACCACGACACCATGCAGCGCGGTACAGATGGGCCCAACAAAATGCCAAATGGACCGCTCAGAATTGGAATCACGTTCTCTTCACCGATGAGTGTCGCACATGCCTTCAACCAGACAATCGTCGGAGACGTGTTTGGAGGCAACCCGGTCAGGCTGAACGCCTTGGACACACTTTCTGGCAAGTGCAGCAAGGTGGAGGTTCCCTGCTCTTTTGGGGTGGCATTATGTGGCGCCGACGTACGCCGCTGGTGGTCATGGAAGGCGCCGTAACGGCTGTACGATACGTGAATGCCATTCTCCGACTGATATTGCAACCATACCGGCAGAATATTGGCGAGGCATTCGGCTTCATGGACGACAATTCGTGCTTCCATTGTGCACATCTTGTGAATCACTTCCTCAGGATAACGACATCGTTTGACTAGAGTGGCCAGCATGTGCTCCACACATGAACCCTGTCGAACAAGCCTGGGATAGATTGAAAAGGGCTGTTTGTGGACGACGTGACCCACCAACCACGCTGAGGGATCTCCGCCGAATCGTCGTTGAGGAGTGGGACAGTCTGGACCAACAGTGCCTTGATGAACTTGTGGATAGTATGCGACGACGAATACAGGCATGCATCAGTGCGAGTAGACGTGCTACTGGCTATTAGAGGTACCGGTGTGTACAACAATCTGGCCCACCACCTCTGAAGGTCTCACTGTATGATAGTACAACATGCAATGTGTGGTTTTCATGAGCAATAAAAAGGGCGGAAATGATGTTTATGTTGATCTCTTTTGCAAATTTCTCAACAGGTTCCGGAACTCTTGGAACTGAGGTGATGCAAAATTTTTGTTGTCGTGCGTCTGTTCCTCGGACATGTCCGAAAGTATAGAACTCCATATAAAGATCTTATTATTAATTTGTAACCTACGTAAATTTATATTAACAAGCTATAGTAAGGGCGCGCTAAGTTGGCCAGTACTGAACGTTAAAAGTCGGCACCTTCGAGAACAAGTCGTGTTGACTGTGGCCTGTTTCACACTGCTGCCAAGCTCAGCGATCTAACAGTTGTGGCACTATGTATGCGTGGTTGAGTGGTGTTGGTCTTACTATGTGAACGAATGACTTTGATTAATAATAGTATTTTTACTTATATTTAAATGCACTGTTGTCTCTCGGCGTAGCCGCGCGGGTTGGGGAGCCTTGCCACGGTGCGGTCGGCTTCCCCCATCGGAGGTTCGAGTCCTCCCTCGAGAATGGGTGTGGGAGTTGTCCTTAGCGTAAGTTAGATTAAGTAGTGTGTCAGCCTAGGGACCGATGACCTCAGCAGTTTGGTCTCATAGGAACTTACCACAAATTTCCAAATGCACTGTTGAATATGAGACACAATCACAAAAGTTTTATAAATGATATAAATGCGGTTTTCTCATACTTGCACTGCGTTGTACCAAGACAATTCCTGTTCTCCCATTTCATGTTCTTGCTACAAATAAGACCGCGTTTGAAGATGACCGTCTCTGTAATGTGCATTAATGAATCCATGTCACTTCCGTGTCAGAATTTATAGCACAGCAGCTGGTGCGTACAAGTAGCGCACGGCCGTGAGTTGTTAGTACTGGAAGACAAACAATAAAACATTCGCCTTCCACAGATATGCATTGCTAGACTGGCGATAGCGTATACAATATCATTGGTGCCACTGAAGCCAGCACCTCAGAATCGCAACATGGCGGCGAGCGCAAAGGACGTGTAAACTGTTGTTGGTGTATTGATAAAACAGCCTTAACCCTAGCATTACCAACGTATTTTTTGTTACATGTAATACCAACGGGGGGGCCTCAAAGGCCCATAAAGAATACCACAATTTATTTTATCATAAATCAAGTTTATTTACTTCTGATACCTCTAATAACAATTCAAAATGCTTAGACATTGTTTTTGTATACTGGATAATAAAAGATGTTATTATAATAGGAATAAAATGAACAAATCACGAGATTCAGTTTATATATTTTTTGGAATAATGTTTCAAAATAGTGTTTTCTTATAAAAACGACTTTTTTAATTCGATACACTACATGAAGCAAACAAAATTTACTGTCTCATTCTGCAACGCATTTTTCACACAACACTGTCTTCCTGCAGTGTTTCCCACAGACGTGTTTGTGGCACTGAGAGCAGGTAACAGTTGACTTTCCCAGCTTGTTGTACTTGATCTTTTTAGATGCAGCTTCTTGGCAGCATAGGTGGCACCGTCCACGTGTTCCTGGTTCTGCTGTTGAGGATGATGGTTCTACAGAGCAGCTGAGCTTCCGTTGTGTGATGCTTTCCATTGCCATTATTACTGGCTTCTGAAGTCCATACAAATTTTGTGCCCGTTTATCTACTTGAGATCTTATTAGTTCGAGACCTAAGTTAGTGATAAAAACTCTTCTGCGGTTTAGCAAATTCTTTTTCCAATTCGGAAAGTTGAGGAGGAAGAGTGAATATGCATTTATTGCTGCTATGTCAATGAGTGTGTAGAAGAGGGACAAAGGCCATCTTCTTGTTCCTCTCTTTGTGCTGTAGTGTCTTGCCATCTGGTCTATGGTGTCCACGCCTCCCTTTGTAGAATTATAAAAAAGATTTATGTTAGTCTTTTTTGAGTCTTCATTCAACACCCCTTCTGAGTGATAAGTTGAAAGCATCAACAGCAGTCGTTTTGGCTTCTCGCGGACTAGCGTTGATGCAAGAGTAACTGGTGGCCTCTGTGTCTGAGGGTCAGTATAAGCAAAGATGGAAGAGTGTAAACTGCGGCCAGTTGTAGTCTTCAGCTCTTCAGGTATGTGTCGTCTGTTAGACTGTAGGGTGCCAACAAGTGTGAGGTGAAAATCATTCGATAGAGTCTCAGCAAGCTCCACTGAAGTATAGTACCGATCTGTGGTAACATTACGGCCTGATTTTTCAATAGGTTTTATTAGTCTCTTTACAATTTCCATCGGTCCATTTGAATGCTGTGTATTTCCTGACTTGCCTGTATAGATGTCCATGCTGATCACATATCTAGTCTCAGAATCAGACAGCATTCGAATTAGAATGCCGTATTTTCCAGGTTTTTCTTTTAGAAACACCTTGAATGGACAGCGACCACGGAACAAAGACAACATCTCATCCACTGTTGTATGTAGACCAGGAATGAAATACAATGGAAGTGAAGAATTGAAGCTTTCAAAAATTTCCCTCATTGGAGCAAACTTGTCAGTCTGGCGACGAATTTCTCTTGTGTTCTTATCATCAAACCTCAATATTTTAGTCAATTCGAAAAATCGGGTCCGTCTCATTGATCCATAGTACACTTGTCGGCCCTGAAGCAAAGACCATAAATCTTGGACAGGTATCTTATTGTCATGATTTGAACCCATGATTAGCAAGAGTCCTATATAACAAAATAACTCATCTTCATCTGTGTGCTGAATACCTAGTCGAGAAGCCTCTTCATTTGAGTGTAGTTTTATTAGATTCATAATTTGAGGTGTAAAAAAGAGCTCTATAGCCTCTTTCGGAGACGCAATTCTTCCTTGTTGTCCTAGCCCCATTTTTCTCGCACTATATTTTGTACAGAACGCCGATATTGTCGAGATGGCTTCGTAATATACTCTCGTCCACTTTTTGCAATGAATTTATCACATTCCGTATCATTATCATCTGGTGGATTGGCTTCAACCTCATCTTCATTCTCAGACGATGAATCAGTTTTAATTTCTTCCAAATCATCATCCACTTCACTTTCCTCTAAATCTGATTCGTTCAAAACTTCTTCCAGCACTCTTTCAATGGAACTATCACGTAAACGATGTCTACTCATGTTGCTGGTTCAACAGCAGTAGAAACACTGAAAATAACAATGGTCCGCTTCATAATAATATGTCTGAAGGCAACAATACCAAAATTCGTTTCATGGTAAGAATTTGAAACGAGAGACTCAACCTCGTAAATCTTTCCTTGCTATTACCAACAACGGGTGGGCTTCTAAGGCCCACAGAGAATTAAATCAAGTAAATGAATTTTAATTACATTTTTATTCCGAAATTCTGTAATGACTCAATAGTACATTCAATAACGAACAATTACCTTTGCTTTCAAGTTCATATATCAAAGGGTGTGGATACAACATAGAAAAACTGAGTCAGTGGGCCTACGAGGCCCCCCCGTTGGTAATGCTAGGGTTAAGAAACGGGTATAAACTGATACACCTACGTTACCTTTATAGTTTCGAAATAATGGTAAATACATACGTCGTGTCTGGCTGTAATTTTTCATACAGCAGACGGAAATCACAAGGAAAGGAATATGTCTCAATGCAAGCATAACTAGAAATATATTACGTATGTTTGTTTTTATACTCTATGTAAGCCTAAATAACTAAATTACAGTTCGTCTTACCTGAAAAACCGACAGTGTTTATAAAGGTCACGTATATTTTAAGGGGTTTCATCAATATAATATTAACAAATGTAGCTTAGTGATGTGCTTTTAAATAGTTTTCTTAAACTTCGGCGTTTGTTCGAATAGTATATTCGTTACGAAAGTGCCCCCAATAAGTAGAATGTGCTTTTGTGGTTGGTAACAAGTGTCTTGGAATCTTCCTGGCAGATTAAAACTGTGTGCTGGACTGAGACTCGAACTCAGTACCTTTGCCTTTCGCGGGCAAGGGCCCTACCAACTTTTTTTCATCTCATTTTATTCTACTTTGTTCGTTGAATTTGGTCGGGGCGGACGTCCGATGACACCCGGTCAGGTTCTGCATTGATCAGTTCACTCAGTTTTTTATTACAGAGGGCAGCTAAACCCTCTGACCGAACACGCTGAGCTACCGCGCCGACTGCCAACTAAAGCTACCCAAGCACAACTCACGACCCGTCTTCACAGCTTTTAATTCCGCCAGTACCTCGTCTCCTACCTTCCAAACTTCACAGAAGCTGTCCTGCGAAACTTGCAGAACTAGTACTCCTGGAAGAAAGGATATTGCGGAGACCTGGAGGATGTTTCCACAATGAGATTTTCACTCTGCAGCAGAGTGCGCGCTGATATGAAACTTTATTAGTTTGAGCGTTATTACGAAAACTTCAGTCTGCCTCAAACGTATGTACACGTAACGTGATATTCTTCTCGTATCACGATTCTACAATGTATATGTTACTCAACTAGTACGCAAATTTTTCCTCAACTGCAGAACTTGTTTAGAAGCCTCGCAAAGGTTACAACGTCACTTCGTTTCAGAAAATCGTAGCAGTACCATCCACAAACTTACTGATGCCGCCATCTTACATCACCAAACGACAGGCCTCGGTAAAACGTAACTTTTTACCAGTCTAGTAATGTATGTCTGTGTCGCCATCTCACATGCTGTAACCCCACAGTGGCCGCATTGCTTACTCCACTGCCGCCGAGGTAAAGGCCTGGCCAGACAGAATGCGGCCTGGCCGTCCGGCCTGTGGCCTTGAACCGCAGCCGGCAGGCCGCACTGTTGAGTCGCTCGTTACTGTATGGCGGCGGTCACCAGAGTGCGGCTCTGACGCACCGGCACGCGGCCGGCCGCACCGCCCGCCGCCGGGTTGTCACAGATTACAGATTCGCCGCAAGCCGGAGCGGCTGCTTGCCTCTGTTGGCGCACTCAACTGCTCGCTCTGCGGTCACACTGGAAGCAGCGGCGTGAGGCGGTCTTTGTCTTCCAGCTCGTAGTGCATGCACACAGGAAGACTTGTAGAGGAGGTGAGAGAATACAACTTTTTGTATGATACACGCGATCCTGATTTGGAGGTAGAATACATTTGTCCTCGATATACTCTTGATAGAAAGCTGAATAGTGTTGTCACTGTGACGTCCATAACTTCCAATATCAACTACTGTAAACTCGGTAGTATGGATCAACGATCGCCAGGAGAACTAGCGAAAAGAACTGGGATCCACTATCCTTCGGGCATTTTAACCTGTCAGCCTTTCCGTCTATGCTTCCAAGGCAGTTCGGAAACCCCCAGTTCTATAAATCCTTCTTCAGATTTCTTCCACATCTCTGTTGTAGGAGTAGGAAAATACTTGGGCTGTAGAACAGTCCTTATTGTCCGGCACACTTGTTTCACAATATCTGAGAATGTTGAACGTCCTAACCGAAAAGAAAAAGCTATGGTCTGGTGACTGTCGCCTGTAGTCAAGTATCTGGAAAAGATTAAAATCAATTATACCGATAGAACAAATAGATAAGTTAACGACCAAAGATATGTTTGTTTAAATTCAATGACAATGTTATGAATACAATGAAACAAAACAATCTATTAAGTAGAAAGTTCTCTCTAGCGGGACATACGGAACTAGATGTTACTATCGTTTGCTGTATTCGTAAACACTGCAGATAAATTTATCACTCCACTCGTAACTACGTTGTGGGATAGCACTTTCTTCCGCCGAACCTTTCATATGATACAGCAAAACTGAAATGGAATAATTTATATGACTTCTATTTTAAGCACAAAGAGGCCACAAACGGTAAAACTTACCTCAAACAAACGGCTTGTCTGTGCCTTGTATCAATTGGCTTTCTCCAGTTCGTTGTGCACTTCTCGGTGCTACCTTTTGATCAGGCGATGCATTTCCTCGAAACATTCTCGCGACATACAAAAATATTTGAAGAACCTATCTTCGTCAGACTCTCGATCAATACACAGAGGACGGTATTCTCCTAAGCTTTCTTTCTTGTTATCAATGTCGTGCACCCAACATGTCCTCTTCTGGTGTCATTTCGTATCGCTAGTGCAAGCGACTCATTTCTGCAATTTAAAAAAAAAAAAAAAAAAAAAAAAACCTCGCACAAAGATAACGTGTCCCGCGTGAAGCTTCCAAATCGTCTAAACGCAAAACAATCGCACTACGCATGCAAGCTTAATAATGGTTTTCGGTCCCTTCCACAGTGTGACAGCTGACGCATCAAGAGTCGCTGCGGCCGGCCGTTGCCTGTGTGGCGTCCCTGGCCGCTGACGGGTCCGGCCCACCGCTGCGCCGTCCGTCGCAGCGGCAGGCCGGATTCTGTCTGGCCAGGCCTTAAGCCGCCAACTTTGCTTAGCCCACGGCCGAGTTTGAGGAAGCACTGCACGGGGAAACTAATGCTTTCAATGTGAGTTCATGTTTATGGACATTTTTGGAAAATCCATAGCAAAAGTCGGTAATTTGGGTGGTACTTTTGTATGAAAACCCCAATAAAAGAAGTTTGACGGTCGGTGTGACAGTTCTGCTGTCACATGTTTTCATAACAAGAAAAATGTGTCGTTCAGTCTGACAGTTCTGTTGTCACATTTTTTTATAACAACAGTAACAACAAATGCCGCATTGAATACTGACTTTTCACGAAAAAGAATATTGAGACCGATATTTCAGTGTGTTATCGGTGGAGATCACATCTTGGTGGAGCGTTGCCAAGATTGAATTGACGTCAGTTCGCGGTAATTTGGTGTGTTGCAAACATTCAATTGATTTCAGTTCGTGTTTTTTTTTTTTTTTTATATCAAATGGCACGAGTGAGGCGTTGAAACCTCTATCGGTGTATTAGCAACGCAAGGCAGCTACATGATCGTCGAGTCAATGAGACTAACGAGAAGTGTAGGCAGCGTTTGGAGGCAAATAGACTAAGAATTTCTGAAGCGCGATCCATTTTGACTCCAGAACAATGAATTCAGATATATTTCATTTCACTAAATTTACGATCTTGCTGAAACTGTGTTATTCATATAACACAAATTCAAGGAAAGATTTGGCTGCATGAATCCCTTCTCGACCAATTGACTGACAACGCATAGCCTAAACTACTGGAGATATAGACCCGTTATACAATAAACACTTTCTGTTGAACCTGCTGCAAGAAACGGCTTGCTAAGCTGTGCTGTGAAATTGTGCGGTTTTTGTGTTTTTGCAGTCATTTTTAAGAGTAAACAGGTAAGTTGTGTTTATGACAAACTTTATAATTCTGCCTCTTCATAGATGAAAAACATGCGACATACTGTCATTAAAGCTACTGTCCTCACAAATGCAGTAGCTGGGAAGGTCTCTCATACTCCGTACACCAATGATTCCAACGGATTTACCCATTCATATCAAGGTTCCGTTTGCAATAACAACGAATAAGATCAGAGAGATGGGAGAGGAGGAGATGGACAGAGAAGGGGGAAAGAAATAGATATAAAGAAAGGGAAGGAAGACATTGACAGAGAAATGAGAGAGGAGATGGATAGAAAGAGTATGGGATAAGAGAGGCGTAGGTATCGGGGGTAGGTGGTGGATAGAGGTGGGGGGGGGGGGGGGGGAGGTGATAGGTGATGGACAGAAATGGGGGAGGAGGAGGAGGAGGAGTCGGACAAAGATGGGGGAGGGGGAGAATGAGAAGAGGTATAGAGAGAAGAGGAGAAGGAGAGTAGGATGTATATCCAATTCCTATACACAATTACAAATTGCGAAGTATTACTGGGTTCGCTAGTATCATAAAATACGGCTGAGAAACGGGAGCCGCATGAACGCTTGATTCGGGCCGCAGTTTGACGACCACTAGTTTAGTGGCATTCTATGGGTAATTTCGTCGTTCTGGAAAGCACAACGAATCAACACAAGCGTGCGTATATCCTTGGGAATCGTGTCCGCCCCTACATGCAGTTTGTTGCTCCTCGGCACGATGTGATCTACCAGCAGGACAATGCAACGTGTCACACAGTTCGTACAGTACGTGCGTGGTTCGAAGACTCCTGGATGAGTTTACCCTACTACTCTGCCCACAAAACTCGCCCGATTTAACCCCGGTGCTCGTGCAATGGAACCTCAACCAAGAAACCTAGCGCAGGAACAGATCTGGAATCGGCACGGCCCCACATCCCTGTCGGTACCTTCTAGGATCTCACTGACCCTCTTCCTGCACGTCATACCTGCAAAAAGTGGCTATTCAGGCTTCTGACGAGTGGTCACATTAATGTGACTGCACCATGTAGTACACTACTGGCCATTAAAATTGCTACACCACGAAGATGACGTGCTACAGACGCGAAATTTAACGGACAGGAAGAAGATGCCGTGATATGCAAATGATTAGCTTTTCAGAGCATTCACACAAGGCTGGCGCCGGTGGCGACACCTACAACGTGCTGATATGAGGAAAGTTTCCAACCGATTTCTCACACACAAACAGCACTTCGCCGGCGTTGCCTGGTGAAACGTTGTTGTGATGCCTCGTGCAAGGAGGAGAAATGCGTACCATCACGTTTCCGACTTTGATAAAGGTCGGATTGTAGCCTATCGCCATTGCGGTTTGTCGTATCGCGACATTGCTGCTCGCTTTGGTCGAGATCCAATGACTGTTAGCAGACTATGAAATCGGTGGGTTCAGGAGGGTAATACGGAACGCCGTGCTGGATCCCAACGGCCTAGTATCACTAGCAGTCGAGATGACAGGCATCTTATCCGAATGGCTGTAACGGATCGAGGAGCCACGTCTCGATCCCTGAGTCAACAGATGGGGACGTTTGCAAGACAACAACCATCTGCACGAACAGTTCGACGACGTTTGCAGCAGCATGGACTAACAGCTCGGAGACCACGGCTGCCGTTACCCTTGACGCTGCATCACAGACAAGAGCGCCTTTCGATGGTGTACTCAGCGACGAACCTGGGTGCACGAATGGCAAAACGTCATTTTTTCGGATGAATCCAGGTTCTGTTTACAGCATCATGATGGTGGCATCCGTGTTTGGCGACATCGCGGTGAACGCACATTGGAAGCGTGTATTGGTCATCGCCATACTGGCTTATAACCCGGCGTGATGGTATGGGGTGCCATTGGTTACATGTCTCGGTCACCTCTTGTTCACATTGACGGCACTTTGAGCAGTGGACGTTACATTTACGATGTGTTACGACCCGTGGTTCAAATGGTTCAAATGGCTCCGAGCACTATGTGACTTAACTTCTGAAGTCATCAGTCGCCTAGAACTTAGAATTAATTAAACCTAACTAACCTAAGGACATCACACACATCCATGTACCTACCCTTCATTCGATCCTTGCGAAACCCTACATTTCAGCAGCATAATGCACGACCGCAAGTTGCTGGTCATGTACGGGCCTTTCTGGATGCAGCAAATGCTCGACTGTTGCGGCCTGGCCAGCACATTCTCCAGATCTCTCACCAATTGAAAACGACTGGTCAATGGTGGCCGAGAAACTGGCTCGTCACGATATGCCAGTCACTACTCTTGATGGACTGTGGTATCGTGTTGAAGCTGCGTGGGCAGCTGTACCTGTACACGCCATCCAAGCTCTGTTTGAGTCAATGCCCAGGCGTATCATGACCGTTATTACGGCCAGAGGTGGTTGTTCTGGGTACTGATTTCTCAGGATCTATGCACCCAAATTGCGTGAAAATGTAATCACTTGTCAGTTCTAGTATAATATATTTGTCCACTGAATACCCGTTAATCATCTGCATTTGTTGTTCGTGTAGCAATTTTAATGGCCAATAGTGTATGTACACTCCTGGAAATTGAAATAAGAACACCGTGAATTCATTGTCCCAGGAAGGGGAAACTTTATTGACACATTCCTGGGGTCAGATACATCACATGATCACACTGACAGAACCACAGGCACATAGACACAGGCAACAGAGCATGCACAATGTCGGCACTAGTACAGTGTATATCCACCTTTCGCAGCAATGCAGGCTGCTATTCTCCCATGGAGACGATCGTAGAGATGCTGGATGTAGTCCTGTGGAACGGCTTGCCATGCCATTACCACCTGGCGCCTCAGTTGGACCAGCGTTCGTGCTGGACGTGCAGACTGCGTGAGACGACGCTTCATCCAGTCCCAAACATGCTCAATGGGGGACAGATCCGGAGATCTTGCTGGTCAGGGTAGTTGACTTACACCTTCTAGAGCACGTTGGGTGGCACGGGATACATGCGGACGTGCATTGTCCTGTTGGAACAGCAAGTTCCCTTGCCGGTCTAGGAATGGTAGAACGATGGGTTCGATGACGGTTTGGATGTACCGTGCACTATTCAGTGTGCCCTCGACGATCACCAGTGGTGTACGGCCAGTGTAGGAGATCGCTCCCCACACCATGATGCCGGGTGTTGGCCCTGTGTGACTCGGTCGTATGCAGTCCTGATTGTGGCGCTCACCTGCACGGCGCCAAACACGCATACGACCATCATTGGCACCAAGGCAGAAGCGACTCTCATCGCTGAAGACGACACGTCTCCATTCGTCCCTGCATTCACGCCTGTCGCGACACCACTGGAGGCGGGCTGCACGATGTTGGGGCGTGAGCGGAAGACGGCCTAACGGTGTGCGGGACCGTAGCCCAGCTTCGTGGAGACGGTTGCGAATGGTCCTCGCCGATACCCCAGGAGCAACAGTGTCCCTAATTTGCTGGGAAGTGGCGGTGCGGTCCCCTACGGCACTGCGTAGGATCCTACGGTCTTGGCGTGCATCCGTGCGTCACTGCGGTCCGGTCCCAGGTCGACGGGCACGTGCACCTTCCGCCGACCACTGGCGACAACATCGATGTACTGTGGAGACCTCACGCCCCACGTGTTGAGCAATTCGGCGGTACGTCCACCCGGCCTCCCGCATGCCCACTATACGCCCTCGCTCAAAGTCCGTCAACTGCACATACGGTTCACGTCCACGCTGTCGCGGCATGCTACCAGTGTTAAAGACTGCGATGGAGCTCCGTATGCCACGGCAAACTGGCTGACACTGACGGCGGCGGTGCACAAATGCTGCGCAGCTAGCGCCATTCGACGGCCAACACCGCGGTTCCTGGTGTGTCCGCTGTGCCGTGCGTGTGATCATTGCTTGTACAGCCCTCTCGCAGTGTCCGGAGCAAGTATGGTGGGTCTGACACACCGGTGTCAATGTGTTCTTTTTTCCATTTCCAGGAGTGTAGGTTCAAAATGTGTAAGCAACAAGCTTCTGACAATGAAAGCTTCTGTCAATAACCACGGCTTGGCGAGAATTCAGTATGACTCAGTGGTGCCACTTTGTACCACCTTCCCCTGTACCCAAGGACTACCGCTGGCGCAGAGCGCTGAACTATGGCCGCCAGTGGCGCACCTTGAAGGTCCAGCTGACGCTGGCCACCAGTATGAAGATGACGGCGATGAGCTCCTCGTAGACGGCGGGCGGGTCGGCGCACAGCTTGGCTCCGGACAGGACGACGGCGGAGCCCATCACGAAGAGCGTGGGGGCGGCCACCGCCACGCGCGCCGCTGGGCTTCCACCCCCGCCGCCCCCGCGCCACAGCCCCATCAGCTGCAGCGCCACCGCGGTGGCGCCCAGCAAGTCGCCTGCCTCCTCCATAGCGGATCTGCACACCACAACACGATAGGTACACACACAACTTCACAAGACGTCACGTCTGGTCACTTTCAATACAGACCCTAATGAAGAAAGACGTATACTTCCTGCATTCATTTAGATTACCAATTTCGGTCTTTATTACAGGTCATTCTCAGAGCTAAATCATACCGACCGCGCTACCTAATAAATATGCTGAGAAATATTTTGGAAAATGTGCTGATTAATAGATTAAAATGCCACAGGAACCTAACTGGATTAAAAAATGCACAACATGGATTGAGTGTACAGAGGACCCAATTAATAAGGCGGCAAATTAGTATGCACAGCAGACATAAATACGAAGGTTGGAACTTTAATAGTGACAACTATATACACTCCTGGAAATGGAAAAAAGAACACATTGACACCGGTGTGTCAGACCCACCATACTTGCTCCGGATACTGCGAGAGGGCTGTACAAGCAATGATCACACGCACGGCACAGCGGACACACCAGGAACCGCGGTGTTGGCCGTCGAATGGCGCTAGCTGCGCAGCATTTGTGCACCGCCGCCGTCAGTGTCAGCCAGTTTGCCGTGGCATACGGAGCTCCATCGCAGTTTTTAACACTGGTAGCATGCCGCGACAGCGTGGACGTGAACCGTATGTCCAGTTGACGGACTTTGAGCGAGGGTGTATAGTGGGCATGCGGGAGGCCGGGTGGACGTACCGCCGAATTGCTCAACACGTGGGGCGTGAGGTCTCCACAGTACATCGATGTTGTCGCCAGTGGTCGGCGGAAGGTGCACGTGCCCGTCGACCTGGGACCGGACCGCAGCGACGCACGGATGCACGCCAAGACCGTAGGATCCTACGCAGTGCCGTAGGGGACCGCACCGCCACTTCCCAGCAAATTAGGGACAGTGTTGCTCGTGGGGTATCGGCGAGGACCATTCGCAACCGTCTCCACGAAGCTGGGCTACGGTCCCGCACACCGTTAGGCCGTCTTCCGCTCACGCCCCAACATCGTGCAGCCCGCCTCCAGTGGTGTCGCGACAGGCGTGAATGGAGGGACGAATGGAGACGTGTCGTCTTCAGCGATGAGAGTCGCTTCTGCCTTGGTGCCAATGATGGTCGTATGCGTGTTTGGCGCCGTGCAGGTGAGCGCCACAATCAGGACTGCATACGACCGAGGCACACAGGGCCAACACCCGGCATCATGGTGTGGGGAGCGATCTCCTACACTGGCCGTACACCACTGGTGATCGTCGAGGGGACACTGAATAGTGCACGGTACATCCAAACCGTCATCGAACCCATCGTTCTACCATTCCTAGACCGGCAAGGGAACTTGCTGTTCCAACAGGACAATGCACGTCCGCATGTATCCCGTGCCACCCAACGTGCTCTAGAAGGTGTAAGTCAACTACCCTGGCCAGCAAGATCTCCGGATCTGTCCCCCATTGAGCATGTTTGGGACTGGATGAAGCGTCGTCTCACGCGGTCTGCACGTCCAGCACGAACGCTGGTCCAACTGAGGCGCCAGGTGGAAATGGCATGGCAAGCCGTTCCACAGGACTACATCCAGCATCTCTACGATCGTCTCCATGGGAGAATAGCAGCCTGCATTGCTGCGAAAGGTGGATATACACTGTACTAGTGCCGACATTGTGCATGCTCTGTTGCCTGTGTCTATGTGCCTGTGGTTCTGTCAGTGTGATCATGTGATGTATCTGACCCCAGGAATGTGTCAATAAAGTTTCCCCTTCCTGGGACAATGAATTCACGGTGTTCTTATTTCAATTTCCAGGAGTGTATTTACAGCTCTTACGAAATAGATACGTGTTTCAAAGTTTAACTGACCTTCAAAGTAGTCACCAGCATTGTGTATAACCCGTTGCCAGCGACGTGGAAGTCGTAGGATACTCTTAGCAGTGCCAGTTGTGTTGACAGCTAGAGCGGCGCCGTCTACTGCTCGACGAATTTGTAGCAGTTGCATGGGGGCTTAATTAAATGTAATGAAAATGATTTTGATTTCTTGCTTTAGCAGCTGTCTGTCCGATTACGAAGTCTCGTAAACGGTTGGCCCTGACTCGTATTATTACGCAATCTGACTGCATTGAACAATAACAATGAATGAAATAGAAATTTTCATTAACACAATTAATTAATTAAGTCCCCAGCAACTATAAAACCAACGCAACAACAAGCACAAGAGTAACTGTTCTGTGTGTGGGAGTGTGACTCAACGTACGCATCTGGCACGGTTCTTCTTCAACAACACAAGAATTTTTAAATAACATTTATACTGAATTAATTAAAGGAAATAAAAATACCATAATTACTCAAGAGAACCACAATTACACTCTAATCCAAGAACACAAGCCAGATGCTTTGTTGACTGAACCTGTAATGACGCATCATTTAAAACATGGAAATCATGAAAAATAAATCAAGTTTCGTTACCTTCATATATTGATGACAAGCACTCAAATTATTACAATATATCTCCACACCGACTCGCTATTACAACATCTCAACAAGAATTTTTCAGTATCACATCTCAGCAAGCACTCCCTACTAGCACATCTCAACACGAACTGACTACTACGAGTCCTGGACAAGCACTGACTACTACGACATCTCAATAATCACTCTGCCAGTGGAGGCGGGCGAACAATGCTCTCTAGCGATCTCTGGCGCTGTGGCTCAGTGTAGCCACCTTTCATATGCCCTTCCTCCACGGCTAGAATTTGATGGTATTTTTGCCAGCATTGGTGGTGAAAATACCACCAAATTCGTCAAAAAAAATACAGACAAAAATAAAAGATAATATTAATACGTAAATACCATATAACTAGATAAAATTTTGGCTTTGCACTGACCTTTCAATAACCTATTATATAGAATACAGTAAGCAATACAAATTCTTTCATGCATGTGACTTTACATAATAGTTTACACAAGTATTATGTGGTTAAACAGTTCAATCAATAGCGTCAGCAATGACGAATATGTGCAGGTAAGAGTCTCATAACTTTCCACAAACAGTAATACACAAAAAAATCAGTTTATACAAATATTCACATAAACGCTATCCATAACCCATGAATAAGCAGTTGACAGTTCCAGCAATAGCACCCAGCAATGGTCAACAGGTGCAAAAACCAATAAGTAACATTTTTTCAATAGAAGCAGTCCATCAGTGGCACCCACAATGTTGATCAGGTGCACACAGCAACAGGTGACTTCATTTCAGTAGAAGCAATCCATCAGCGGCACCCAGCAATGTTGAGTAGGTGCAGACATCAACAGGTGACATCTTTTCATTAGAAGCAGTCCATCAGTGGCACCCAGCAATGTTGAGTAGGTGCAGACACCAACAAGTAACACCATTTCAGTAGAAGCAGTCCATTAGTGGCACCCAGCAATGTTGAGTAGGTGCACACAGCAACAGGTGACTTCATTTCAGTAGAAGCAATCCATCAGTGGCACCCAGCAATGTTGAGCAGGTGCAGACATCAACAGGTGACATCTTTTCAGTAGAAGCAGTCCATCAGTGGCACCCAGCAATGTTGAGTAGGTGCAGACATCAACAGGTGACATCATTTCGGTAGAAGCAGTCCATCAGTGGCACCCGCAATGTTGAGTAGGTGCAGACACCAACAAGTAACACCATTTCAGTAGAAGCAGTCCATGAGTGGCACCAGCAAAGCTGAGCAGGTACACACAGCAACAAGTCACATTTCTCAGCAGAAGCAGTTCCATAAAATACACTGTCACTGATCACACTGTTCTTCAGAGTTTATAAGCAGAAATTAAACATGTCCTAGTGGCACCAATATTGTAGAAAAGGTACAAGTAACAGTCCATAATTTTTTTACAATCACTGATCACACAGTTCATCAGCAGAAATTAAACATGTCCTTGTGGCACCAATCATGTAGAAAAAGTGCAAGTAACAGTCCATACTATTCACCATAACTACTGAGACAGTTCAGTCATGAACAATAGTTTGAATGCACATACAATTTCTTTAACAAAATATAATCAATGCTCTTACACTAAACATACAAATCATAATAAACACACAAATGATATCAGTTAATTGTCACATTAACTATTACAGTACACAATAACAGTTAACCTATAATATTTATGGGTGTCAGTGCAAGCCACTACCAACAAATAAAATAATATTTAGGAGATAGGTGGGTAGGATTAGGAAAGGAAAACACACAAAACATATCCACTCATCTTTCATCCTCATTAAGTGCTACTGTGTAATTGAATAGTGTTAACTGTGTAAATGTAACTCTGTCCAAGATTTGATGTTCATCATGTGTACCAAGTAGTAGTGGCAGCAATGTATAACAGTCAATAATAGTTAGTCAACGTCATAGTCATCATGTCAAAACCAATGTTTGCCAAGCCAGATCAAATTGTACTGTTGCTGAACAACTGTCAGTGAGCCAAGATATGCAAATACTTCCTCTCTTAAAAAAAAATGTATACTGCTTATTGATTTAACAAAGTGTGTGTGTAGGCAATCTTCTTTCTACTTGAGTGTTCTAGTCTGCCATCTTCATCCTCCTTGTTCCATATGGACCAACAAAAAAAAAAAAAAAATATGCTCCTCACTTACTTTACCTCTTATCCACCAAACTCCAATAATCATCACTTAATCTTAATACTTCAATAATACGTCGATACATATAAACCTCAGCACCAATATCATTTCACTTCCATAACAACTCTTTCCTCTAGTCAGTACAAAAAAAAATATGCTCCTCACTTACTTTACCTCTTATCCACCAAACTCCAATAATCATCACTTAATCTTAATACTTCAATAATACGTCGATACATATTAACCTCAGCACCAATATCATTTCACTTCCATAACAACTCTTTCCTCTAGTCAGTCTCCTCGAACAAGTACAGACAAAATCCTAGTGCAACTTCAATTCAGCATCCCATACAATCCGAAGACACAGTGTCCACACACAACCTCTGTGTAATCCATCTGACCCAAATTTTCTACTCATTATAAATTATAAGATACATTTTGGTTCCTTGTCCATCATTAAATAAAAGAAATGCATACATGACCTCTAACAGACTTTAGTTCGAATAACTCTCAGTAATTAAGTATGATTACGGAGTGTGAATGATCATAATATTTCACAGTGTGTACACCACTTCAAGAATCAAAGCAGAAGCAAACATGTGGAGTATTTTTTGTGTCAAGTGTCACTTCCTATTTCAATTGCTCACGAAAAATGCAGTGTAATACTGTCAATGGTCTAAACCTAGTTTTGGTATGTCATGTCGTTAGCTTCCTTCCTATTAGCATAAATTTATACAGCTTCCATAAAACCTCAGCTCATGTGACTTCTATGACTTTCTTGTACTAATGTCGTTCGTCGAATTATAGCAGTTCATTTTCTTATCTTAAATATATAAGGCACTGAGCGTAAGCAAAACATGCAATAGAGAGTAAATATACCAGTAGAGAACAGAATGTCAACAAGTGGATGCAGCACAATTCTTACAACGAGGCTCTGCCAAGCGAACAATCTATAATTAATACCACAGTGTAACCTAAACTCTATGTTCGTACACAGTATATCAGCATTTCTATACACCAAATTAAAGAGTAGTTATGACAAAAGAACAGAAATGTGTAAATATGCAATCCATACAAAAAGTAGCAAACATATATCTTACGTAATAAACAAGTCATTAGCATCATATCAGCATAAGCAAATAAATGTTCGTATGTAATCTTAATAAGTAAACATGAAGGCGCAAGCAGATAAATCACAAAGTATAACTTACATACATAACCACAGTCAGCACAATTAATCAGTTGACAATTACAATTTAAATAAATAAGCACAGCAGGCACATAATAAAAAAATATGACATCAGTGAAAAAGCATAGCAGCCAAGCGATGCCTAATATACACAAATAACAACCCTGTTCATTAGTCAATCACTGTCAAAATCAGTTAATGTGCGCAAGCACGTCGCTTCACAAGTAAATTCATAGAACATGAAATTAGCACAAAGTATGAGTCACGTAATCGCGAGCAGCAAATTACGTCTAAAGTACGTACCTAAGTGGAATTATGTTACCTGAAAAATAAACTCAATTAATCGTTTTTGAAATTACATTCTTCCTGAAATTTTCTCCATAGCAAGTCCTCTTAACGTCGGACACGCACAGAATTTACCTGAAGGTCTTAAATACTTTATACAACCGTATCCTGAAAAATACTGAACGTTAATAACATAATTTTTGAAATCACCATAGCTTTATACAGAATTTAGTCGGAGAAATTAAACTGTGTATTTGTTTACGGCTGTCAGTGCATTCGCACTGAGCGCTCGATCAGCTGTAGGCGCGTGACGTAGGAAGTGATTGTTTGCGGTCAACGACTGCCTTGTGCGGCGCGCCGACTTGACTGTTGCTTTGAGTATGTGCCGCCGCCAAACACAGCGCGGTATCCTTGTACTCTCTCCATGTTTACGTATAGCTATTAGTTTCTCACAAGTATGTCATTCCACAAAAATTTTAACGTTTGATATATGATGTATTCCTTTAGAGCGTCGAGATTTAAGAGTTTCTACTTCAATAGTGTTATCATGAATAATTTTGCGAACTCTATATGGACCGTTATAAAGCAGAAAAAATTTGCGACATAAGCCTTTTCCTTTATGAGATAAACGATGGGACTTAATTAACACCTTTTGACCAACTGACAAGATTTTTAAACGACCAGGACGCTTAGCTGATTTCTCTCTTCTAGCAGCCGCAGATGCAATATTTTGTAGAGCCAGGTTGACAACTTCAGAATGCCGCAGTTTCCGTGAAGGCGGAAAAGGAACTATTTCAGAAATGCGATTTATCGGTGCTTTATTTTTTAATATCAATAGAGGCGGTAAAGAAGTTGAGTCATTTGGAAGTTCATTCAGAATGTTTTGAAAAATATGAAGATACTGATCCCAAGTTCTGTGATTCTGATGACAATAAAGACGGCACAATTTATTGATTTCCTTCATCCATCTCTCTGAAGCATTAGATTGAGGGTGAAAAAGTGAAATGAAGATTGGTTTAATTTTACGACGCCGTAGAGTACGAAGCCAAATTTTAGAGCGAAACTGTGATCCATTATCTGATATAACCTTGTCAACATGACCAACTTCTTTAAGAAAATGTTTGATGAAAGCATTAGATACTGAACGAGCTGTTGCTTTGCGTAAAGGTGTAAAACACACATCTTTTGATGTCAATTCCACTGCTACGAAAATGTACGCAAAACCATTAGTAGAACAAACCACTGGACCGAACAAATCGACTGCAGCCATGTCCTTTAATTTCGCTGGAATGATAGGAAACAACGGTGCTCTGTGAGAAACAGTTGACGGCTTAGCCTTTTGACATAATTTGCATTTGGCAAGAACAGATCGAATACGTTTTTCCATATTACTGAAGTAACAATTTTCTCGTAATTTATGAAAGCATTTTCTGGGACCAAAGTGCGCATAACTGAAATGTGTGTACCAAATCAATTTATTGACCCACTCATCAGGAATACAAACTAACCAAACAGAGTTGTCGACCGATTTTCGTTTGAAAAGAATATCATTGCGAACTAAATAATACTGTCTGATCGCTACGCTTTCCTTTCTCCTCCACTTCTCCTTAATGTCCTTCCAGATTGGATCCTTATTTTGCTCCTTAGCGATGTCCTGGAGCGAAGACGAAATAAAGTTCTCAAACGCAACACCTTGAATGTACATCAAACAATAATGGTTTTCTTTGCCGTCCTCTTCAGCACTTTGTTTCAAACCCATAGGTGCACGTGATAAAGCATCAGCAACAATATTTGAAGATCCCTGTATGTAAACAATACGAAAATCAAATTCCTGTAGGTACAACGCCCATCGTGACAATCTGCCGTGAGTTAATTTTGTTGACATAAGAAATTCCAGAGCTCGATGATCGGTGTAAACCTTAGTATGTCTGCCAAACAAAAATGTGCGAAATTTTGTGAAAGCCCATACAACAGCCAAAGCTTCAAGTTCCGTAATCGAATAATTCTTCTCTGATTTAGAGAGAACACGGCTTCCAAAGGCAACAGTTTTCTGTACTACAACGCCGTTTTCTTCTATCTCTTGAAATAAATGTGCACCTAGGCCTTTGTATGATGAGTCCGTCGCCAAACAAAAATCTTTAGATAAATCCGGATGTGAAAGAAGTGGAGCAGCAACTAAAGCATCACGAAGTTGTTCAAATTCTGATTGAGCTTCCTCATCCCAACACCAATTAGATTTCTTTCCAGATAGTTCACATAAACGAGGTGTGGCCAAATTGTCCAATCTAACAAAGCGTCTAAGAAAATTACAGACACCAAGGAAACTACGAACATCACGTTTTGTGGTAGGAACAGCATAATTACGAATAGCATCTAGTTTCTCTGGATCGGGAAGAATACCTTCTGTAGAAATAATGTGACCGAGAAATTTCACCTGAGAACGACCAAATTCTGATTTTTCCAAGTTCACTGTCATGCCAACTCGTGCAAAAATACGTAATAATGAATCCAAAATTTTGTTATGCACACTCCAAGAACGTTTAGCAATAAGAATGTCGTCAACATAAGAAGTAATATTGTCACGAAGATAAACAGGTAAAATTTCATTTAAACTACGAATGAATGCTGCATAAAATATAGTAAGTCCAAATGGTAATTTCCAAAGTCACTTTTGGGTAAAACAGTCAAATCCGGTTAATCTTTACCTACTGTCTAGATAGATTGATAGTAGAAGAGTTGTTTTTATAGATGCAAAGAATAGTGAAAGAGTAGGCAGCGGTGCAGAAAACTAAAAGGGAAATAGCACCACTACAGCTCGGGGCCCTGTGATCGCTACTGCACATATTCACTTAGTGTAGTGAATCCCCTGAGGACCTTAATAGCTGCACATTAATTTCAGTTTGTGACTTAATGGCAAATTTGGCGGAAGTGCATACATAAATTGATCTAACCATGCACATGGATGTATGTCATTTTTAGAATTGCGGAAGATCTTAAATTTCCGAACAGTCAAAAAGTGTTTATAGTCAAAGTTTTCGCCTCGTGGCGACAAAGACCTACCGCGTCTGTCCCAGTTTGAATGTCGATTATTGTCAAGTTCGCGCGCCTGGCGCTCTCTTGTTGCGTCCCGTAAATGAAACAAATTATCTTCTTCAAAGCCCTCTGCTATCTGTGATTCTAAATTTCTTCTGCTGTCTTTTCCTACGATTTCACCTTCGATTTGTTTGACTTGCTTTCGTAATGCCTCTACTTCCCTTTTAACGCGTTCATTAAACTTTCCCTGATTTTCAACATGCTTATTTATGTTCTGGTACTCTTCGGTTTCTGCAAATGGTAATGGAGATGTATCATCTGAATCTCTATCCCCATTTAAACTAAGATTTGTCAATTTATCTGAAATCTCCTCAACTCTTTCCGATAACTCACCTAATTGCTCTTTCTGTTTATTTACGTCTTCCGTAAGTGTCGCAACTCGGGTTTCAGTATTGTCACATTTAGTAGTTAACTGTTCACACTGTTGCGTTAAGTTATTTATTCTGTCATTTGGTACGGATTCCTCGATTCTCTCAAATATTTCTTCCTTATCGTGTGCACGTTGTAAATTTAACTCTGAAAATTTTTGTACTATCACGCGATCTCTTTCTTCCTGTTCTCGATCCTGTTCCCTTTGTCTAATCTCTACTGCAATTAATCTACTATTGTGAGAATTCAAAATCGGTTGTACTTCTTCTCTGATTTCTTTCTTTAACTCATCTTTCATATTTTTGAAACATGTCCCTATTCGTGAGTCTAACCGTGTTTCCATTGTTTCCATCTCTGTTTTAATTGTTCCTATTTGTGATCCCACTGTTTTTAATTCAGATCGTAACTGTGTTTCCATTGTTCCCATATCAGTTTTTAATTCAGATCCCAAAGTTCCCATCTCGGTTTTTAATTCAGATCCTTGTGAGTCTAACCGTGTTCCTATCTCTGTTTTAATTGTTTCCATTCGTGTTTCCATTATTCCCATCTGTGTTACCATTGTTCCCATTTGTGATCCCAAATTTAATATTGCACCCATTAGCCGCTGCATATCTTCTGTCGTTAATCTCGTATTCTGTGAATTTTCTGATTGAGAAAAATTTTGAAATGGTTCTGGACTATTTTCCCTGCTTATTAAATTGTTCTCAACTTCATTATTTATCGTACTGTTGTCCTGTGTTGGCGAGTTCGCCATGTCAACAATTTCGTCATTCTGACTATCCATCATTTTTGCCTTTTTCATCGATCGCGTAATCATTTACAAAACATACAAAACTCGTCACAGTACGAAAATTACACACAATGACTCTTTATAATCAACAATACCATTCACTCGAAATGTTTCCCAAAAAACACGATTAACGAACAATTGAAATAATTGCACTAAATCGTCAAACGCGTATACAAGGCAATAAAAATTAAATTTTGAAAAATACCATTAGAAGAATGCTAATTACCAAATCTACACATGCAATATAGACTACAATTACTAAACTACAAATTACTACAACAATACTACTGTCTACACAATCAGAAGAATTCCAAGGGACGATCCGAAGCAGCGGTCGCCACGTGCATGGGGGCTTAATTAAATGTAATGAAAATGATTTTGATTTCTTGCTTTAGCAGCTGTCTGTCCGATTACGAAGTCTCGTAAACGGTTGGCCCTGACTCGTATTATTACGCAATCTGACTGCATTGAACAATAACAATGAATGAAATGGAAATTTTCATTAACACAATTAATTAATTAAGTCCCCAGCAACTATAAAACCAACGCAACAACAAGCACAAGAGTAACTGTTCTGTGTGTGGGAGTGTGACTCAACGTACGCATCTGGCACGGTTCTTCTTCAACAACACAAGAATTTTTAAATAACATTTATACTGAATTAATTAAAGGAAATAAAAATACCATAATTACTCAAGAGAACCACAATTACACTCTAATCCAAGAACACAAGCCAGATGCTTTGTTGACTGAACCTGTAATGACGCATTATTTAAAACATGGAAATCATGAAAAATAAATCAAGTTTCGTTACCTTCATATATTGATGACAAGCACTCAAATTATTACAATATATCTCCACACCGACTCGCTATTACAACATCTCAACAAGAATTTTTCAGTATCACATCTCAGCAAGCACTCCCTACTAGCACATCTCAACACGAACTGACTACTACGAGTCCTGGACAAGCACTGACTACTACGACATCTCAATAATCACTCTGCCAGTGGAGGCGGGCGAACAATGCTCTCTAGCGATCTCTGGCGCTGTGGCTCAGTGTAGCCACCTTTCACAGTTCTGAAGCGAATGCCGTGATGTGTTTCCTTCAGTTTCGAAATCGAATTGAACTCAAGAGGGCTTAAGTCAGGGGAGTGCAGAAGGTGGTATAGCACTTAGCAGCCCCATCAATCACACAAATCAGTAACAGCTAGCACTGTACGTGTTTGAGCATTGTCCTACAGAACCATGGTCAGCTCATCCAGAAAGTGGCATCACTTCTGTCTCTATGCTGTTCGTTTTTGGAACACAAACAAATTTGATTATCTCTCTACAGTAAATTGATTCCTTAGGATGGATAGGATGTGTGACTGCTGTGTACGGACGCAGGAGGAGCTGGCCAGTGTTCGCGAACAGCTGAGCGTGTTGATGGCCGCGGTCAGCCGTCTTCAGGCTGCTGCCTCGGAGGGTAGCGGCAGTGGGGAGTCTGGTGCGTCGCATGGTACACCCCAGGTGTTACATGCCTCACCCACTGTCCCTGCTGTCGAGACATCTTCGCGGGTACCGGGCGCGGTTGTGCCACCCTCTCCCCAAGGGGAGTGGCGGGTTCAGCGGCGTTCGCGGCGCACGAGGCGGAGGGTAAATGTGGAGGCTGGCCGTGTGGCATCGCCCGCTCTGCCTGTCAGTGGACATGTGGCTGCTCCTTCAGCAAGGTCCGAGCAGGCACACGGGGGGAGGGGTTTATTAGTTATTGGGAGCTCCAACGTTAGGCGGGTGATGGAGCCCCTTAGGGAAATAGCGGAAAAGTCGGGGAAGAAGGCCAGTGTTCACTCTGTCTGCTTGCCGGGGGGTCTCATCCGAGATGTGGAGGAGGCTCTGCCGGCGGCGATAGAGAGCACTGGGTGCACCCGACTGTAAATTGTTGCTCATGTCGGCACCAATGACTCCTGCCGTCTGGGTTCAGAGGTCATCCTCAGTTCGTACAGGCGGTTGGCGGAATTGGTGAAGGCGGAAAGCCTCGCTCGCGGGGTGGAATCAGAGCTAACTATTTGTAGTATCGTTCCCAGAAGCGATCGCGGTCCTCTGGTTTGGAGCCGAGTGGAAGGCTTAAACCAGAGGCTCAGACGATTCTGCGGAGATCTGGGGTGCAAATTTCTCGACCTCCGCTATCGGGTGGAGAAATATAGGGTCCCCCTGAATAGGTCAGGCGCGCACTACACGCAGGAAGCGGCTACAAGGGTAGCGGAGTACATGTGGAGTGCACATGGGGGTTTTTTAGGTTAGAGAATTCCCTCCCTAAGCCCGACAAGACGCCTCCTGAGACGCGGCAAGGTAGGAGTAGGCAAAATGCAACACGGAATAACAATATTAATGTGCTAATAGTAAACTGCAGGAGTGTCTATAGAAAGGTCCCAGAACTGCTCTCATTAATAAACGGTCGCAACGCCCATATAGTACTAGGGACAGAAAGTTGGCTGAAACCAGACGTAAACAGTAATGAAATCCTAAACTCAGATTGAAATGTATACCGCAGAGACAGGCTGGACAGTGAAGGGTTCAAAAATGGTTCAAATGGTTCTGAGCACTATGGGACTTAACATCTGTGGTCATCAGTCCCCTAGAACTTAGAACTACTTAAACCTAACTAACCTAATGACATCACACACATCCATGCCCGAGGCAGGATTCGAACCTGCGACCGTAGCAGTTGCGCGGTTCCGGACTGCGCGCCTAGAACCGCTAGACCACCGCGGCCGGCGACAGTGAAGGGGGAGGTGTGTTTACAGCGATAAGAAGTGCAATAGTATCGAAGGAAATTGACGGAGATCCGAAATGTGAAATGATTTGGGTGAAGGTCACGGTTAAAGCAGGCTCAGACATGGTAATTGGATGTCTCTATAGGCCCCCTGGCTCAGCAGCTGTTGTGGCTGAGCACATGAAGGATAATTTGGAAAATATTTCGAGTAGATTTCCCCACCATGTTATAGTTCTGGGTGGAGATTTTTATTTGCCGGATATAGACTGGGAGACTCAAACGTTCATAACGGGTGGCAGGGACAAAGAATCCAGTGAAATTTTTTTAAGTGCTTTATCTGACAACTACCGTGAGCAGTTAAACAGAGAACCGACTCATGGCGATAACATATTAGACCTTCTGATGACAAACAGACCCGAACTATTTGAAACAGTTAACGCAGAACAGGGAATCAGCGATCATAAAGCGATTGCGGCATCGATGATTTCAGCCGTAAATAGAAATATTAAAAAAGGTAGGAAGATTTTTCTGTTTAGCAAAAGTGACAAAAAGCAGATTACAGAGTACCTGACGGCTCAACACAAAAGTTTTGTCTCAAGTACAGATAGTGTTGAGGATCAGTGGACAAAGTTCAAAACCATCGTACTATATGCGTTGCCAAGCAAGATCGTAAGAGATGGAAAAGAGCCACCGTGGTACAACAACCGAGTTAGAAAACTGCTGCGGAAGCAAAGGGAACTTCGCAGCAAACATTAACATAGCCAAAGCCTTGCAGACAAACAAAAATTACGCGAAGCGAAATGTAGTGTGAGGAGGGCTATGCGAGAGGCCTTCAATGAATTCGAAGTAAAGTTCGGTCCGCAGCTCGTGATCGTGCGGTAGCGTTCTCGCTTCCCGCGCCCGGGATCCCGGGTTCGATTCCCGGCGGGGTCAGGGATTTTCTCTGCCTCGTGATGACTGGGTGTTGTGTGATGTCCTTAGGTTAGTTAGGTTTAAGTAGTTCTAAGTTCTAGGGGACTGATGACCATAGATGATAAGTCCCATAGTGCTCAGAGCCATTTGAACCATTTTTTTGAAAGTAAAGTTCTGTGTACTGACTTGGCAGAAAATCCTAAGAAATTTTGGTCTTATGTCAAAGCGGTAGGTGGATCAAAACAAAATGTCCAGACACTCTGTGACCAAAATGGTACTGAAACAGAGGATGACAGACTAAAGGCCGAAATACTAAATGTCTTTTTCCAAAGCTCTTTCACAGAGGAAGACTGCACTGTAGTTCCTTCTCTAGATTGTCGTACAGATGACAAAATGGTAGATATCGAAATGGACGAAAGAGGGATAGAGAAACAATTAAAATCGCTCAAAAGAGGAAAGGCCGCTGGACCTGATGGGATACCAGTTCGATTTTACACAGAGTACGCGAAGGAACTTGCCCCCCTTCTTGCAGCGGTGTTCCGTATGTCTCTAGAAGAGCGTAGCGTTCCAAAGGATTGGAAAAGGGCTCAGGTCATCCCCGTTTTCAAGAAGGGACGTCGAACAGATGTGCAGAACTATAGACCTATATCTCTAACGTCGATCAGTTGTAGAATTTTGGAACACGTATTATGTTCGAGTATAGTGACTTTTCTGGAGACTAGAAATCTACTCTGTAGGAATCAGCATGGGTTTCGAAAACGACGGTCGTGTGAAACCCAGCTCGCGCTATTCGTCCACGAGACTCATAGACATGGGCCATAGACACGGGTTCACAGGTAGATGCCGTGTTTCTTGACTTCCGCAAGGCGTTCGATACAGTTCCCCACAGTCGTTTAATGAACAAAGTAAGAGCATATGGACTATCAGACCAATTGTGTGATTGGATTGAAGAGTTCCTAGATAACAGAACGCAGCATGTCATTCTCAATGGAGAGAAGTCTTCCGAAGTAAGAGTGATTTCAGGTGTGCCGCAGGGGAGTGTCATAGAACCGTTGCTATTCACAATATACATAAATGACCTTGTGGATGACATCGGAAGTTCACTGAGGCTTTTTGCAGATGATGCTGTGGCGTATCGAGAGGTTGTAACAATGGAAAATTGTACTGAAATGCAGGAGGATCTGCAGCGAACTGACGCATGGTGCAAGAAATGGCAATTGAATCTCAATGTAGACAAGTGTAATGTGCTGCGAATACATAGAAAGATAGATCCCTTATCATTTACCTACAAAATAGCAGGTCAGCAACTGGAAGCAGTTAATTCCATAAATTATCTGGGAGTATGCATTAGGAGTTATTTAAAATGGAATAATCATATAAAGTTGATCGTCGGTAAAGCAGATGCCAGACTGAGATTCATTGGAAGAATCCTAAGGAAGTGCAATCCGAAAACAAAGGAAGTAGGTTAAGTACGCTTGTTCGCCCACTGCTTGAATACTGCCCAGCAGTGTGGGATCCGTACCAGTTAGGGTTGACAGAAGAGATAGAGAAGATCCAACGGAGAGCAGCGCGCTTCGTTACAGGATCATTTAGTACTCGCGAAAGCGTTACGGAGATGATAGATAAACTCCAGTGGAAGACTCTGCAGGAGAGACGCTCAGTAGCTCGGTACGGGCTTTTGTTAAAGTTTCGAGAACATACCTTCACCGAAGAGTCAAGCAGTATATTGCTCCCTCCTACGTATATCTCGCGAAGAGACCATGAGGATAAAATCAGAGAGATTAGAGCCCACACAGAAGCATATCGACAATCCTTCTTTCCACGAATAATACGAGACTGGAATAGAAGGGAGAACCGATAGACGTACTCTGGGTACCCTCCGCCACACAGCGTCAGGTGGCTTGCGGAGTATGGATGTAGATGTAGATGTAGATGTAGACAACCTACGACCAGTTTAGAGACAGAGGTGATGACACTTTCTGCAGGACCTGACCATGATTTTGCAGGACAATGCTCAAGGATGTACAGTGCAAGCTGTTACTGATTTGTTGGACCAATGGGGCTGTTAAGTGCTATACCCCTTACTGCACTCCCCTGACTTAATCCCTCGTGAGTTCAACGCGATTTCTAAAGCGAGGGAAACACTTCACGGCATTCGCTTCAGAACTGCTACAAATTCGTCGGGCAATAGACCGCACCGCTCGGACTGTCAACACAACTGGCACTGCTAAGAGTATCGTAAGACTTCCACGTCGCTGGCAACGAGTTATACACAATGCTGGTGACTACCTTCAAGGTCAGTGAAACTTTGAAACACGTATCCAGTTTGTACGAGCTGTAAATAAATAAATGATAATTAAACAGAAACCCTTAGCTGCCGACAGGTGTTGTTGATATGCATCAATGGGGACTCGAACACGGGATATCCTGCTTACATGACAGACGCTCTATCGATCTTCTTTTTCATTTTTTTCGGTTGTTGATCGTTGTGTTTGGTCGTTGCGGACGTCACATGACATCTGCTCAAGTTCGTTGTTTATCCTTTCACTCAGTTTATATTATTACAGAGGCCAACCAGTTCTCTGACCGAACACGCTGAGCTATCAAGCCAGCTGGCCATCTGAGCCACCGAGGGCACAGAGGATAGTGCGACAGCAGGAACTTATCCCTTGCACGCTCCCTGTGAGACCCACATTGCCAACTGTCCACAACCTACATTCGTTGTGTTCCTAATAGATATTTGCCCATTCACTCATTACTCGCGCCAGACTAAGCTGACGAGTCCCGTAAGAGTTCGGTCAAAGAGGAAGGTCAATGGCGGGTAGCCTTTAACTATATGACGATGGTATTTGTTCCCGAAAGATCTCGGGTTCGAGTCCCGGTCGGGGCTGTCCCCATTGATGTATAACATCAACTCCTGCCAGCAGCTAAGGGTTTCTATTTAATTATAATTTTATTCTAGAGAAGCTGCACGGTCATCAATGGTATCTGTTCTTTCGGGAACAGATACAATCTTCGTATGTAAATAAATAGTGGTCACTATTAAAGTTCCAACCCCGGTACACAGTAAAACAAAAAAAATAAAAAAAAAACTCGACGCACCACGAAGGAATTATCTGAATGAGACGGAAATCAGTAGATGTGATGTACATGTGCAGATAAACGAATGATTACAATTTCAAAACAATTGGATAATTTTTTTCACAAATTGAGGAAGTCGATAACGCGTTAGTCCACCTCTGGACCTTATGCAATCAGTTATTCAGCTTGGCAGTGATTGATATAGTTGCTGAAAGTCCTCCTCAGGAATATCGTGCCAAATTCTGTTCAGTTGGCTCTTTAGATCGTCAAAACCCCTAATAATGGTTGGAAGGCCCTGCCCAGAATGCTCCAAACTTCAATTGGGGAGACATCCGGCGGCTTTGCTGACCGAGACAGGGTTTGGCGACCACCAAGACAAGCAGTGGAAACTCTCACCGCGTGAAGGCGGGCGTTATCTTGGTGAAATGTAATCCCAGGATGGTTTGCCAAGAAGGGCACTAAAAGGGGTTGTAGAATACCGGCAACGTGCCGCTGTGGTTAAAGGTGTGGCAGATGTCAACCAAAGGGGTGCTGCTATGAAACAAAATGACACTACAAACCATTACTCCTGGTCGTCGGGCTGTATGGCGGGCGACAGACATTTTGGTAGCCCACCACTGACTGGGGTGTCTCCAGACACGCTTTCGGCCTGTAGTCTCATTGACTGGCGTACAGTTATCTTCAGTGATGAGTCTCTATTCGAACTGAGCCCCGATGACCGTACGGCCTCACAACTAGGAGTGATGTTCTCGGGTGCCATTTCTTTTTATAACAGGACACCTTTGGTTGACATCAGCGGCACCCTTACAGCACAGCAGTACGTCGACGATATCCTACGCTCCGTTTCGTTGCCCTTCTTGCACGCCATTCTGGGGTTATGTTTCAGCAAGATAATGCCCGCCCGCACTCGATGAGAGTACCTACTATGTACTGCTTGTCTTCGTGCATGCCAAACCCTACCTTGGCCAGCTGGGTCGCTGGATTTCACCAACTGAAAACGTTTGGAACATTACGTGCAAGGCCCTCCAACCAGTTCAGGGTTTTGACGATCTGAGCCAATTGGGCAGAATTTGGAGCGATATTCCTCAGGAGGGCAACCATGAACTCAGTCAGTGCCAAGCCGAATAACTGCTTGCGTAAGGATCAGAGATGGACCAACCCGTTATTCACTTGCTCAATTTTTTAAGCTCTCTCTCTTGAATAAATCACTGAACTTTTCTGAAATTGTGATAATTCGTTTGTCTATACATGAACGTGAGCACTCACAGAACTGCCTGAGCAGTTTGGCGCCTGCTCGTTCAGGGCGCGCTTGTGACTGGCTGAACTTCTCCACCAAGGATCATCAGGAGTGACAGAAAGTTGCAATTAGTTTCCGAATGTAATTCAGAGTTACTGAAATTATTTTTATCGAGTTATCAGTGCAGGTAATGTCAGCAGTAGAGTTGGAGTAAAGTAAAAAGTAGATCCAAATAATGTAACATACGCTTCTTGACGCAAAGCCTCGTAGGTGAATCCACGGCGTCTCTGTACGTTCCAGCACGACCAGCACGGTAAGACTTCAACTTGCCCCAACGTTCTCACGCACTGAGACAATCTGTCGCGCTGCACACCTGATGTTCCTACCTTCTTACTAGCTTACAGATACGTGAACCTCTTTGAACTGAACGTTAAAGCGAAACAAAAAAATATAATAACATGTACGCACAGATATGGCATGGATGCCGCAAAGTCCCACCAGATGTGGCTTGAATTCAAAGAAATAGTTTCGGCAGCAACTGAGAGATTTATACCAAACAAATTAATAAACGACGGAGCTGATCCTCCTCAGTATACAAAACGGGTTAGAACACTGTTGCACAAACAACGAAACAAACATCCCAAATTTAAACAGACGCAAAATCCCCACGATTGGCGATCTTTTATAGAATCTCGAAATTTAGCGCGGACTTCAATGCGAGATGCTTATAATAGTTTCCACAACGAAACTTTGTCTCGAAACCTGGCAGAAAATACAAAGAGGTTCTGGTCGTATGTGAAGTATGTTAGCGGCAAGAAACAATAAATGCCTTCTCTGCGCGATAGCAATGGAGATACTATCGAAGACAGTGCTGCCAAAGCAGAGTTACTAAACACAGCCTTCGGAAATGCCTTCACAAAAAGTAACGAAGAAGTAAATGTCCTCGTAGTAGTGAAATCATTTAACAAAAGCAAGTCTTCTGGTTCAGACTGTATACCAATTAGGTTCCTTTCGCAGTATGCTGATGCATTAGCTCTATACTTAATAATCATATATAACAGTTCGCCCGAAGAAAGATCCGTACCCAAAGACTGGAAAGTTGCACAGGTCACACCAATATTCAGGAAAGGTAGTAGGAGTAATCCACTAAATTACAGGCCCATATCGTTAACTTCGATATGTAGCAGGATTTTAGAACATATATTGTGTTCAAACATTATGAATTACCTTGAAGAAACCTCTCTATTGACACACAGTCAACATGAGTTTAGAAAACATTGTTCCTTTGAAACACAACTAGCTCTTTCTTTATATGAAGTGTTCAGTGGTACTGACAAGGTATTTCAGATCGATCCCGTATTTCTGGATTTCCGGAAGGCTTTTGACACTGTACCACACAAGCGGCTTGTAGTGAAATTGCGTGCTTATGGAATATCGTCTCAGTTGTGTGCCTGGATTTGTGATTTCCTGTCAGAGAGGACACAGTTCGTAGTAACTGACGGAAAGTCATCGAGTAAAACAGAAGTGATTTCTGGCGTTCACCAAGGTAGCGTTATAGGTTCTTTGCTTTTCCTTATCTATATAAACGATTTGGGAGACAATCTGAGCAGACGTCTCAGGTTGTTTGCAGATCACGCTGCCGTTTATCGACTAATAAGGTCATAAGAAGATCAAAACAAATTGCAAAACGATTGAGAAAAGATACACTACTGGCTATTAAAACTGCTACACCAAGAAGAAATGCAGATGAAAAACAGGTATTCATTGCACAAATATATTATACTAGAACTGACATGTGATTACATTTCACGCAATTTGGGTGCATAGATCCCGAGAAATCAGTACCCAGAACAACCACCTTTGGCCGTAATAACGGCCTTGATACGCCTAGGCATTGAGTCAAATAGATCTTGGATGGCGTGTACAGGTACAGCTGCCCATGCAGCTTCAACACGATACCACAGTTCATCAAGAGTAGTGACTGGCGTATTGTGACGAGCCAGTTGCTCGGCCACCATTGACGTTTTCAGTTGGTGGGAGATCTGGAGAATGTGTTGGCCAGGGCAGCAGTCGAACATTTTCTATATCCAGAAAGGCCTGTACGGGACATGCAACATGCGGTCGTGCATTATCCTGCTGAAATGTAGGGTTTCGCAGGGAACGAATGAAGGGTAGAGCCACGGGTCGTAACACATCTGAAATGTAACGTCCACTGTTCAAAGTGACGTCAATGCGAGCAAGAGGTGACCGAGACGTGTAACCAATGGCACCCCATACCATCACGCCGGGTGATACGGCAGTATGGCGATGACGAATACACGCTTCCAATGTGCGTTCACCGCGATGTCACCAAACACGGATGCCACCATCATGAAGCTGTAAACAGAACCTGGATTCATCCGACAAAATGACGTTTTGCCATTCGTGCACCCAGGTTCGTCGTTGAGTACACCATCGCAGGGGCTCCTGTCTGTGATGCAGCGTCAAGGGTAACCGCAGCCATGGTCTCCGAGCTGATATTCCATGCTGCTGCAAACGTCGTCGAACTGTTCGTGCAGATGGTTGTTGTCTTGCAAACGTCCCCATCTGTTGACTCAGGAATCGAGACGTGGCTGCCCGATCCGTTACAGGCATGCGAATAAGATGCCTCTCAAATGGTTCAAATGGCTCTGACCACTATGGGACTTAACATCTGAGGTTATCAGTCCCCTACAACTTAGAACTACTTAAACCTAACTAACCTAAGGACATCACACACATCCATGCCCGAGGCAGGATTCGAACCTGCGAACGTAGCGGTCGCGCGGTTCCCGACTGAAGCGCCTAGAACCGCTCGGCCACCAACGGCCGGCGATGCCTGTCGCCTTGACTGCTAGTGATACGAGGCCGTTGGGATCCAGCACGGCGTTCCATATTACCCTCCTGAACCCACCGATTCCATATTCTGCTAACAGTCATTGGATCTCGATCAACGCGAGCAGCATTGTCGCGATATTATAAACCGCAATCGCGATAGGCTACAATCCGACCTTTATCAAAGTCGGAAACGTGATGGTACGCATTTCTCCTCCTTACACGAGGCATGACAACAACGTTTCACCAGGCAACGCCGGTCAAGTGCTGTTTGTGTATGAGAAATCGGTTGGAAACGTTCCTCGTGTCAGCACGTTGTAGGTGCCACCACTGGTGCCAACCTTGTGTGAATGCTCTGAAAAGCTAATCATTTGCATATCACAGCATTTTCTTCCTGGCGGTTAAATTTCGCGGTTGTTGCACGTCATCTTCGTGGTGTGGCAATTTTAATGGCCAGTAGTGTATCTGAATGGTGCGAAAACTGGCAGTTGACCCTAAATAACGAAGAGTGTGACATCGTCCACTTGAGTGCTAAAAGGAATTAGTTAAACTTCGGTCACACGATAAATCAGTCTAATGTAAAAGCCGTAAATTCAACTAAATACTTAGGTATTACAATTACGAACTACTTAAATTGGAAGGAACATATAGAAAGTGTTGAGGGGAGGCTCACCAAAGATTGCGTTTTATTGGCAGTTCACTTAGAAAATGTAACACATCTGCTAAGGAGACTGCCTATGTCCGTCCTCTTGTAGAATACTGCTGTGCGGTGTGGAATCCTTACCAGATAAGACTGACGGAGAATAACGAAAAAGTTCAAAGAATGGCAGCACGTTTTGTGTTATCGCGAAATATGGGAGAGAGTGTCACAGAAATGATACAGGATTTGGCCTGGACATCATTAAAAGAAAGGCGTTTTTGTCGCGACAGAATCTTCTCACGAAATTCCAATCACCAACTTTCTCCTCCGAATGCGAAAATATTTTGTTGACACCGACCTCCTTAGGGAGAAACGATCACCACGATAAAATAAGGGGAATGAGAGTTCGTACGGAAAGATATAGGAGTTCGTTCCCTCCGCGCGCTATACGAGATTGGAATAATAGAGAATTGTGAAGGTGGTTCGTTGAACCCTCTGCCAGGCACTTAAAAATGTGATTTGAAGACTACCCATGTAGATGAAGATGTAGAGGAGTTACCAAATCTTCTAGCTAGGAACCAACATGTGCTCCGAAAACAACAGTCTTGCGAAACCAAGTTCACTCTGTTCGTGCACGAGACCTGACAGGCAGTAGACACAGGCACCCAGGTAGATGCCGTGTTCTTAACTTCCGGAAGGCATTCGATACTGTTCCGCGCTGCCGCCTAATGAACAAAATACAAGCGTATGGAATATCAGACTAATTGTATGATTGGACTGAAGAGTTTATAGCAGACAGAACAGAGCATGCCATTCTGAACGGAGAGAAGTCTTCAGACGTAAAAGTAACGTCGGGTGACCCCCAGGGGCTTATTAACGGACCATTGCTTTTCACGACATGTATAAATTACCTAATAGATAACGCCGTAAGTTCCTTGAGGCTTTTTGCAGATGATGCTGTTGTATACAGGGAAGTTGCGATGGTAAAAAAAAAAAAAAGTAGGGAAATGCAGGAAGACCTGCGGGGGATCGACGCTTGGTGTAGGTAGTGGCAATTGACACTCAACATAAACAAATTTAACGTGTTGCGAATATACCTACAGAAAGACCCTTTACCGAACTATTCGAACATTGCAGAACCACTGGAAACAGTAAGTTCCACAAAATACCTAGCAACATGGGTCTGGAACGATTTGAAATGGAACGAGCACACAAAATTAGTCGCGAGTAGGGCAGATGCCAGACTCAGATTTACTGGAAGAATCCTCAGGAAGTGAAGTCCACCAACGAGACTCTATTTCGACCAATACTTGAATGGGATCCCTACCAGACGGGACTGATAGGGGAAATGAGAAGATCCACAGCGTTTCGTTATAGGTTCATTCAAATAGCACCAAAGCGTCACAGAGGTGATCAACGGACTCTGGACGCTGCAAGAGAGACGTTATGCATGAAGTGTGATTTATTGTTGAAGTTCCGAGAGCGTGCGTTCCTAGAAGAGTCAAAAATAATATTGCTTCCTCCTACGTATATCTCGCGAAAAGACCATGAAGATAAAATTAGAGAGATTCAGTCCCACACGGAGGTTTACCAGCAATCGTTCTTCCCGCGAACTATTCGCGCCTGGAACAGGACTGGGGAAAAGTGACAGTGGTAAGCAAGGTACCCTTCGCCACAGAGCGCAAGATGGTTTGTGCAGTATAGCTGTGGATTAGATAAATGTAGACTACGAGAGGATGCTCTCAGGACTCTGTTTATAGTCCCAAAGTCAGGGAGGTTAACCTAGAACAACTTCTGGATAGCTTTCAAGTGTCAGGAATCGTTAGGAGTTGTAGCATATACTGACGACTTGTTACTTTCAATGCATGCCAACAGTGGAGATTCGCTAGAAAACAGTTTTTTCAAACTCGTTGATATCATGCATGAATGGTGCTTGTACGTGCTATTCAAGTATATCTTACTTAAAGGAAGACTTGCTAGGGACCCACTGATTCAAATAAACGATGCAATAATCCGAGGCCGTATAGATATAGTCAACGGGTATTCAGGTATGTACCTAAACGAATACTGGACACTCAATGCACACGTAGAATATGAAGCAAAAAAATGTATAATGACTAATAAGGGATAAAGAAGATTTCGTTCGGCCCTGTATGTAATCACACTGCACCACGAGTCCACATTAACTGCGATTGCGGGCTAGGATGCCAGATATTCGGTGCACCAGTTACAGCAGATCAGACTTGCTGCAGCAGTGAGAAAGTACAGCCTAGAATGCTGTGGACCTTCAGCACCACATCTGTAGATGTCCTAACAGTATTAATGGACGTGTGCCCTTGGACCTACAAACAAGAAAAAGGACTTCCATATGTCGCCGCGCGGGATTAGCCGAGCGGTCTAGTGCGCTGCAGTCAAGGGTTGTGGGGCTGATCCCGGCGGAGGTTGGAGTCCTCCCTCGGGCATAGGTGTGTGTGTATGTCCTTAGGATAATTTAGGTTAAGTAGTGTGTAAGCTTAGGGACTGATAACCCTAGCAGTTAAGTCCCATAAGATTTCACACACATTTGAACAATTTGAACTTCCATCTTTTGATCGAGGAAACAGCGTAGGAAAAAAAATTACGGAGCGTTTCAATTTCTTCCTGATGTAAACGAAAGGCTTTAGATAACACATTTTGGGCCAGGTACGGAACTGAATCAGTACCTTTCTGGACTTGGTACATTGTATTGTATGTATTGTGTGTTAACCGGGGACCTAGAAACGACAGAGAGGCTCCGTCCCCGCCGCAGCCGCAGTGGTCCACAACCCCACGACGACTACTGCAGTCCACTTCACCCCTCCGCCGCCCCACACCGAACCCAAGGTTATTGTGCGGTTCGGCCCCGGTGGACCCCCCAGAGAACATCTCATACCAGACGAGTGTAACCCCTATGTTTGCGTGGTAGAGTAATGATGGTGTACGCGTGCGTGGAGAACTTGTTTGCGCAGCAATCGCCGACATTGTGTAACTGAGGCGGAATAAGGGGAACCAGCCCGCCGAGGCAAATGGAAAACCGCCTAAAAACCATCCACAGACTGGCCGGTTCACCGGACCTCGACACAAATCCGCCGGGCGGATTCGTGCCGGGGACCAGGCGCTCCTTCCCACTCCAGAAAGCCGTGCGTTAGACCGGGCGGGCTTCACTTGGAACATACGACCCATACCTAAACAGATTTGATAAGAGGGCAACGGCCAGCTGTTACTGTGGCGAAATCAGCATTCCAGACTCTTGTCCTATGAGAATGTCCCCCAGCTGAAGCTGTAGAGAGGATTCCTAGGGAGACTCAAAAGTAAGAGATAAAATTGTTTACAGGATAACTAGAGTGAAGGAGGTGTTTGAGCTCTTAACTGATACTGTTTGAGAGAGAGGAAGACGCAGCTATAACATCTGACCGAGTTTGAAAGGAGCTTGCTATGGGTCTCCAAATGGCAGGCTGGTCGAATAGTGCAATATTGAGATCAGTGACGTATTCGTATTGAAATGTAACATACGTTCCGATGATTGTGTGCATGGGAACATAACAGCAGGCATGCTCATCGTAAGGTGGGATGGCCGTGTTGTGCTCAAAACACCTCCATATCTGCGCCTGCCATCCGAGAACAAGTAATGGAATCGCTGCAACATTATGCGTCAACTTGCGCCATTAGTCGGAGACTAGAAACAGCCGGGCTGGAAACTACCATTCCATACGCAGGCAACGCTCTAACGCAAACGGCTTAGTTGAGTTTGGAGTGGCGGCGTGACCGGGCAGCATGGACTGCTGACGAAAGGCATCGGATTGTTTTCACTGATGAGTCACAATGTTGCACTACCCCAGATGTCATCATCGGCGAGTTTGTCGGCGGCCTTGAGAGAGGTCACATTAATCCAGTGTTTTGGAGAGGCATGCCAGTGTTGTGGTGAGCCATCTGGCAGCCATCAGGGAGTGCCTGATGGAACTCTGGACATCACAACGCTACGTCGCGGACATCCTGCATCCTCATGTGTGAAATCTCACTTGGCAGTATTGCGGTGACATTTTTCAAGAGGACAATGCTCGCCCACAAATGGCACGTGCCTCTATGAATTGTCTGCCTGCTGTTGATGTACTACTGTGGCCAATAAGATCCCTAGATCGAGGTTTTTTATTCCGAAGTTACTGGTTTTGGGTAATGTCGATCATTTTCTGATCTGTTAAACAACAAATAAATTACAGGTCAACTCTAATCCCATGTTTACAAAATTTAAAATCTTCTCTTTTAATTACAATAAGAAGTTGTACAAATTACCACATGTTATTATTACAATGTCTGCTCCTTTAGGCATGAATGCACGTCTGAAGGAACAGACGTTGGCGACGATCTGTAGCTGTAATAATATTACGAAAGTTCGTCGCAATCGGGATTTTTTTTACTTCAACTGTATTAGGCAAGCACATCATGAATACTGGTTGGACACGGAAAGTTGTGCCGGAGCGACACTCGAAACCGTTTATCGCGAGCGGCCGCTTTAAGCATCTCAGCTACAACTGCACGCTCTTAGAACCAATCCAGATCTGTATGTCTCACAGTGTCTACGCGCCCCTACTCCTTCATTGCTCGCAGCTTACCTGATTTCCCGCAACAGGGTTATTAAGACAAACGTGTTCAGCGTTAGTAATATCGTCATTTTGCCCGTCTGAGCTGTAATACGAGGGCAGTTCAATAAGTAATGCAACACATTTTTTTTCTGAAACAGGGGTTGTTTTATTCAGCATAGAAATACACCAGGTTATTCCCCAATCTTTTAGCTACACAACACTATTTTTCAACGTAATCTCCATTCAATGCTATGGCCTTACGCCACCTTGAAATGAGGGCCTGTATGCCTGCACGGTACCATTCCACTGGTCGATGTCGGAGCCAACGTCGTACTGCATCAATAACTTCTTCATCATCCGCGTAGTGCCTCCCACGGACTGCGTCCTTCATTGGCCCAAACATATGGAAATCCGACGGTGCGTGATCGGGGCTGTAGGGTGCATGAGGAAGAACAGTCCGCTGAAGTTTTGTGAGCTCCTCTCGGGTGTGAAGACTTGTGTGTGGCCTTGGGTTGTCATGAAGAAGGAGAAGTTCCTTCAGATTTTTGTGCCTACGAACACGCTGAAGTCGTTTCTTCAATTTCTGAAGAGTAGCACAATACACTTCAGAGTTGATCGTTTGACCATGGGGAAGGACATCGAACAGAATAACCCCTTCCGCGTCCCAGAAGATTGTAACCATGACTTTACCGGCTGAGGGTATAGCTTTAAACTTTTTCTTGGTAGGGGAGTGGGTGTGGCGCCACTCCATTGATTGCCGTTTTGTTTCAGGTTCGAAGTGATGAACCCATGTTTCATCGCCTGTAACAATCTTTGACAAGAAATTGTCACCCTCAGTCACATGACGAGCAAGCAATTCCGCACAGATGGTTCTCCCTTGCCCTTTATGGTGTTCGGTTAGACAACGAGCGACCCAGCGGGAACAAACCTTTGAATATCCCAACTGGTGAACAATTGTGACAGCACTACCAACAGAGATGTCATGTTGAGCACTGAGTTGTTTGATGGTGATCCGTCGATCATCTCGAACGAGTGTGTTCGCACGCTCCGCCATTGCAGGAGTCACAGCTGTGCACGGCCGGCCCGCACGCGGGAGATCAGTCTTGCTTGACCTTGCGGCGATGATGACACACGCTTTGCCCAACGACTCACCGTGCTTTTGTCCACTGCCAGATCACCGTAGACATTCTGCAAGCGCCTATGAATATCTGAGATGCCCTGGTTTTCCGCCAAAAGAAACTCGATCACTGCCCGTTGTTTGCAACGCACATCCGTTACAGACGCCATTTTAACAGCTCCGTACAGCGCTGCCACCTGTCGGAAGTCAATGAAACTATACGAGACGAAGCGGGAATGTTTGAAAATATTCCACAAGAAATTTCCGGTTTTTTCAACCAAAATTGGCCGAGAAAAAAAATGTGTTGCATTACTTATTGAACTGCCCTCGTACTTATTGTTACAATGTCTGCTTCTTTGGACATGGGTGCATGGAAGTAGAGATGCATGCATGTAAGCGTGCACAGATGTCCGAGGTGGCTGAAGCAGTCGCTCACGATGAGGGGAAATCCGGGTTCGGGTCTCGGTCAGGCACAAATTTCCAGGTGGCACCACTAGGTAAGATTTCAATGCCTAATACAACTGACGTTACAAATATTTCGTTATACCGTATGTTATAGTTGCAGAGTATGTAGAACACCATATAAGGTACTAAAATCATACTCACACGCTGTCGCTTTACATTAAGACTAGCTTAGTGCTCGCTGCTTCGCTCGCGTATACTGTATGGCCTGTACAGTATTTTTGTTTTTATTTAATCGAATTTTTAAGTTTTTTCACAAATTGCAACACTTTCTAAGCTTTTCACGCTAATTGTGGCCGTGTAAGGGTTGACATTGCTGCTTGTACTTCTGCCCAAAAAACGAGTCTGCTAGATGGAGTCCGAAGTTTTTGTTAAGAATGCCTTTTGCGTTTTTGTGGAAATATTTCCACAGCAATTTACAGCCCATACCAAATTTTTCTTTATTTCTAACCGAGAACTGAAATATCAATTATCATAAATATAGTTTTACCATTTTTTGATGTAACGAATTATTTTCTTAAAAAAATTTGTTCCCTGTTGGACTCCCTTGGAGACTGAATTTCCAGAAACACTGGAACACGATTCTTTTTTAAAATTTCTAACCGAGAAGTCAGACGCCAATTGTCATAGATGTAGCCTTAAAAATCCTTCAGTAGTTCTTTAGTAACTATTTACTTTCAAAAAACATTCACCCACTATTCTACCTCGTTACGGGCTGAATTTCGAAAAATGCAGAAACACGTACACTTAATTTTTTGTCTGAGAAAACAAGTACCAGGTTTCGTAGTTTCAGGTTCAAAATTTCCTTAACAGCGACATACTCTCAAAAAGCATTTCATCCCCTATTTCACTCTCTTAGGAGTGGAATTTCTGACAGTCCCTTCTTAAAAAAAAAAAAAAAAAAAAAAAAAAAAAAAAAAAAAAAAAAAAAAAACGATGCCACAGTATAAGATCCATACCGTCACCTGAGAAGGTAGGGTTGGGCGATGATGTCAGTGAATCATTCTACCCCTGTTTCACCCCCTTACAGGGTGAATTTCCAAAAACAGTGAAATACTTATTTTTTCATCTCTAACCGAGAATCCAAACACCAATCCTCAAACACTTAACTTTAAAAACGCTTTCGCAATAAAATATTTTCACAAACTGTTTCACCTCTATTTCACCCCCTTAGGGATTGAATTTCCAAAAAAAAACAGTGACACGCGTATGTTTTATTTTTAACAGAGAAGCCAAGTACAAATTTTCATAGATTTAGCTTCAAAAATGCCTGCACAATGAAATATTTCTATAAAAACTTCCATCCCCCATTTCGGCCCCATAGGGGTCGAATTTCCAAAATCATTGAAAAACGTATTTTTTATCTCTAACTGAGAAGCCATATTTAAATTTTTATAGGTTTAGCTATGAAATTGCTTTCATAATAAAATATTTTCATAAAAACCTCATTCCCTATTTCACCCCCTTAGGGGTTCAATTGCCAAAAACGATGTGCAAGCTGTCGCTCGCTTCAAAAATGGTTCAAATGGCTCTGATCACAAGGGGCTTAACTTCTGAGGTCATCACTCCCCTAGAACTTAGAACCACTTAAACCTAACTAACCTAAGGACAACACACACATCCATGCCCGAGGCACGATTCGAACCTGCGACCGTAGCGGTCGCGCGGTTCAGGACAGTAGCGCCTAGAACCGCTCGGCCACAACAAGCCGACTCGCTCGCTTCAATCACAGTCTGAGTGAAGCTACTCATGTACCTCCACAATAAAATAAAATCAGTGAATAGTGGAGGGAGTCTCAATGAGAACAGTGGCGTGTTTAAGTTTACAAAATAATGACAAATTGTATTAAACCTTTAGTAATTACAACTAGCTGATAAATCTTACACAAAAATGACAAATGCAGATCAGATAAGGATGGTGTTTGATAGGCAAAGCAAACATTGGGGTGTAAGCTGTACAAATTTACGCCTGGATTAACCCCTTTTGCAACGCAATCTGACTTTGTTTACGTGAATCCACTATGAGGCCCAGTTCTGTTCAAATGTAATCAACTACGATCAGCTGTACCACAAACTATGGTTCGCCTGAGAACATGAAGCTGTGATTGTCATTTAACAACCCTACGCCGGTGCAGCAGTACTTTAACCTTTCACCTTGATTCAGGCGACAGCACAAAACGGCGTGCTGTGTTCGAGGAGCGGTCGCTGCAGCAGCTTAATGTTCCGACGCGTCCACGAAAATATGCGAACTACCTGGTCTGGCGTTCTGATTATCAGAAAGCAGGAAACTTCCCTGCCAGAGCCCTAAAGTCCCTGCAGATTTCAGTGTGAGGTGCACCCGTTCGCTGGGCTGGCCAAACCAATGTGACTCACAGGCACGGCGGTGCATGTTGGAATTGTCGAACTTCACACGGCTGACTCAGGACGAGAAAGTTCACCCTTGTGACACACGGTATGTCCGAGATGACATGCAGTTCCACTGACCGTACAGTTGGAAACTGCTTCAAGCTATTATTCCACCACAAGACTGAAATCTGGTTTCGCAGGACAGAGCGGATCAGGTTATAGTTGCCGAAAGGCGCCAAAATCAGTTACCGTCAGTTGCACAAAACACACAAACTTTATTTTCGTAAAAGCACTTAATCACACATGCCCTTAAAAGGATTCAAAACAATATGGCTGAAAGCCCGAACACAAATTATTACAATTGCTTTAAGGAATGCACGCGGCTGAAGGCCTTACTTAAAAAAGAAAATCTTACGTAAGCACTCGGCTGAAGTCCACACACTGGAGGCAGAAGAACAGAGGGCTTAAGGCCTGGATAACAAGAATTTCCAATAGAGAAGAAAATTAAAAAAGGTTTTAAACAAGTGAATTTTCAAATTTTAATTTAAGACGGCTGAAGGCCTTATCTTAAAAATATTTGACATAAAAGATCGGCTGAAGGCCACTTACTTAACATACAACTCACGGCTTAAGGCCTGGATAACAAGGATTTGCAATAGAGCGACATTCCCCTTTTTTCTTTTTAAAAAATTAGTCCAAACAAGAATCTTCAAAGTTTTAGCTTACGACGGATGAAGACCTTATTTTAAAATTAAAACAAACTAAATTAATAGGCGGCTGAAGGCCTCGCACCGTACTTGAGTTTATCACAATCTAAAAACAACAGAACATTGGTGCTCAGAAGTGTTCCAAGGGTCGGCCTGAGAAGGTAACTCTAACGTAAGGTTAGGTGAAATATGTAGCCGAGAATAAGATTAAGTAATCAGATGGCAACCCAACCCAGGGACGGTTGAAGGACCGACCAACAACCTAATCAATTCCGCTGCGCCGACCAACGGCACGACAACGGAAAGTATCTGCCCAGGACGAAGATACCAGCAGCACTACCTCTTCAAAATTGGCGTCTAAAAATAGCCAAGGCACAATAACCACTCAAAAATACGAACGACACTAAAGGCTATCGAACTACACGCGGTACGGACAGCATCAACACGGCGAGGAAAAACACACTGCGGAACACTACGCTAATGACCTCGCTGCGGAGACTTCCTCGCTGAACTGTCCCAACCGACCGCCTGCCTACTCGAGTACGCAGACAGCATTAACATAACTGCTCAGTCGAAATTACACAAGCTAGACACAGTTCCACGGGAAAACTTCCACAAGAACTCGAAAAATCGTAAAAGCGATTACTGTGGAACAACCAGGACGAATGAGAAGTCGACACACACAGAGAACCCGAAGCGGTCGGCGACCAAATATACGTCGTCCGATGAGACGACCGTTTGAACAACCAACCAAGGTCGTCCCCACTCAAGTCATGTGTGTCAGCAAGAGTCGGACGAGTCTTGGCTGTCCGGACCTCACTGCAGCTGCATCCCGACTCAACTCCATGTCCGTTCGGAACTCTGAGACACGGAGACCCGAACACACTGGCTCGGACCCAACCATGTAGAGGTAACACTTGCGCATTGGCCACCCGACATCTCTGCACAAGGAAGGAACCGACCCACGTCCGGCAAGATGACCAACTGACGAAGCCCAGAAACGGTCAAAAGACCAAATACATGTCGGCCGATGAGACGACCGAACGAACGACCAATCAATGGTCGTTCCCGCTCCAGTCTCCTTCCGTCGGACAGTGCATGTGTGTCACAAGCGGTCGGCGAGTACTAACTGTCTGGACCTCACTGGCGCTGCGTCCCGACTGAACTCCCCCTGAAATACTAGCGGTCGCTTCAAAAACAACACGTCAGTGTTCTTACCGATACGCGCTGCTGCTGCCACTCACGGGCAGGCAAGCCAGCAACTTAGTGACGGCAGTATATCGAATAAGAAACGAGGCGACAGTTCCGTAAAGAGAAGCTGCCAAGCAAGCAACGGCACGAACACGAGCATCGCACAGCTGAAAGGTACAGACCACAGGTCTCACCCACTAGAGAAAGACCTGAGTTTCTTCACCAGGTTAAGACCAGAAGACGAAGTTCTCTAAGAATCACCACCACTTTCCTCCAAGACTAGGTACAGGAACCGAATTAGCAAAACGAAACCGACTCCACATTGCACAAACCACTCGAACTATCCTCTACTCATTGAATCTCCCCTCTCGGCTGTTCTGTTCGCCTCGTAGCCATTACAGACACAGCAACGGGTTTCCCACACTGGGGGTGGGGGTGGGGGGTGGGGGTAAGCCTCTACTTTGCATATCCTCAGAGGAGCCAATCAGCAATTCCAAGACTCTCTTGTCTGAAAAACGAATATTTTAGACTAGGGAAACGTCGTTCTCACAGTAAGCATGGTCATGTTTTGGAAAATAAGTCTGCTTAGATGAGACCACAGTCCTTTGTTTATGGATTGATCTAATCTTTCCAGGCCAACCACTTCTAGCTTCTTGAAGAAAACTGTTAAGCTTCCCAAAAATTGTGCCCATGAAATTTGTGTTTTTGCCGCTTAGGCCGGTATTACACTATCATATTCCTTTGTCAAAGTCGATATGTCAAATATTTATTTCAAAGAAATTTGATGGTGTAATAGGGAACTTTGTCAAATCTCGCGTGTTGTGAAATAAATATGACCAAATCTACAGGCTCGCTGTAGATTTGATCTTAAAAGTCACTTGTCTTTTGTTCACTGCAATGTGAAACTTTACCACTTGGAGCGCTAGCATCGCTGCAGCGTTCCGTCACTAGTAGTGTGTTTGTAAACATGGCTGCGAAGTTTAATTCGTGTGTGCCGTCAACTACAAAATTAATAGAATTGTTTGAAGCTGATTAGGTGTTTTACACCGTACAAAAACAGATTAAGAAGACTCGAGAGCTATAAAAAAATTTGCGGAGGTCATTAGCCTCGAGAAACGGCCCGGGTGCACGGCTGACGACATTGTAAAACGCCTCATCAGCTTTATACATTTCTATTAATTTTGTAGTTATGGGACACAGAATGTAATTATTACTTTGATCTACAATAAAAATAGTTGTTAACGCACATAAAGTCTATTGAACATTTATTTTCTTTCAGATATTGGTCATTTAGTGCTTTATAAATTGCTTCACACGTTTCAAGTATTATTTTATTTAATGCGCACTGTAGTATTCGAGTGCTGTACTGTAAGCTAGAGTAACTCTCTCCTGTAGCAAGAAATCGGAGTGTTACTGTGAACCTGTCTGCTGCAATATGGTAGTTCTTACGTGAGTATTGTGCTTTGTGATATGACGAGACACTCCACTGAGCAAATACTGAAATGTGTGCTCATCCATTCTCAAGTAATTCATGTACGAATTGATGTCCTCCACTAGAAGCTCCCGTGTGCATACCGGGGGGAGTCATTCCAGATGTGGAAAGGGTCCTTCCGGATGCCATGAAGGGTACAGGGTGCACCCATCTGCAGGTGGTCGCTCATGTCGGCACCAATGATGTGTGTCGCTATGGATCGGAGGAAATCCTCTCTGGCTTCCGGCGGCTATCTGATTTGGTGAAGACTGCCAGTCTCGCTAGCGGGATGAAAGCAGAGCTCACCATCTGCAGCATCGTCGACAGGACTGACTGCGGACCTTTGGTACAGAGCCGAGTGGAGGGTCTGAATCAGAGGCTGAGACGGTTCTGCGACCGTGTGGGCTGCAGATTCCTCGACTTGCGCCATAGGGTGGTGGGGTTTCAGGTTCCGCTGGATAGGTCAGGAGTCCACTACACGCAACAAGCGGCTACACGGGTAGCAGGGGTTGTGTGACGTGGGCTGGGCGGTTTTTTAGGTTAGATGGCCTCGGGCAAGTACAGAAAGGGCAACAGCCTCAACGGGTGCGGGGCAAAGTCAGGACATGCGGGGACCAAGCAGAAATCGGTATTGTAATTGTCAACTGTCGAAGCTGCGTTGGTAAAGTACCGGAACTTCAAGCGCTGATAGAAAGCACCGAAGCTGAAATCGTTATAGGTACAGAAAGCTGGCTGAAGCCAGAGATAAATTCTGCCGAAATTTTTACAAAGGTACAGACGGTGTTTAGAAAGGATAGATTGCATGCAACCGGTGGTGGAGTGTTCGTCGCTGTTAGTAGTAGTTTATCCTGTAGTGAAGTAGAAGTGGATAGTTCCTGTGAATTATTATGGGTGGAGGTTACACTCAACAACCGAGCTAGGTTAATAATTGGCTCCTTTTACCGACCTCCCGACTCAGCAGCATTAGTGGCAGAACAACTGAGAGAAAATTTGGAATACATTTCACATAAATTTTCTCAGCATGTTATAGCCTTAGGTGGAGATTTCAATTTACCAGATATAGACTGGGACACTCAGATGTTTAGGACGGGTGGTAGGGACAGAGCATCGAGTGCCATTATACTGAGTGCACTATCCGAAAATTACCTCGAGCAATTAAACAGAGAACCGACTCGTGGAGATAACATCTTGGACCTACTGATAACAAACAGACCCGAACTTTTCGACTCTGTATGTGCAGAACAGGGAGTCAGTGATCATAAGGCCGTTGCAGCATCCCTGAATATGGAAGTTAATAGGAATATAAAAAAAAAGGAAGGAAGGTTTATCTGTTTAGCAAGAGTAATAGAAGACAGATTTCAGACTAGCTAACAGATCAAAACGAAAATTTCTGTTCCTACACTGACAATGTTGAGTGTTTATGGAAAAAGTTCAAGGCAATCGTAAAATGCGTTTTAGACAGGTACGTGCCGAGTAAAACTGTGAGGGACGGGTAAAACCCACCGTGGTACAACAACAAAAGTTAGGAAACTACTGCGAAAGCAAAGAGAGCTTCACTCCAAGTTTAAACGCAGCCAAAACCTCTCAGACAAACAGAAGCTAAACGATGTCAAAGTTAGCGTAAGGAGGGCTATGCGTGAAGCTTTCAGTGAATTCGAAAGTAAAATTCTATGTACCGACTTGACAGAAAATCCTAGGAAGTTCTGGTCTTACGTTAAATCAGTAAGTGGCTCGAAACAGCATATCCAGACACTCCGGGATGATGATGGCATTGAAACAGAGGATGACACGCGTAAAGCTGAAATACTAAACACCTTTTTCCAAAGCTGTTTCACAGAGGATACCGCACTGCAGTTCCTTCTCTAAATCCTCGCACAAACGAAAAAATGGCTGACATCGAAATAAGTGTCCAAGGAATAGAAAAGCAACTGGAATCACTCAACAGAGGAAAGTCCACTGGACCTGACTGGATACCAATTCGATTCTACACAGAGTACGCGAAAGAACTTGCCCCCCTTCTAACAGCCGTGTACCGCAAGTCTCTAGAGGAACGGAGGGTTCCAAATGATTGGAAAAGAGCACAGGTAGTCCCAGACTTCAAGAAGGGTCGTCGAGCAGATGCGCAAAACTATAGACCTATATCTCTGACGTCGATCTGTTGTAGAATTTTAGAACATGTTTTTTGCTCGAGTATCATGTCGTTTTTGGAAACCCAGAATCTACTCTGTAGGAATCAACGTGGATTCCGGAAACAGCGATCGTGTGAGACCCAACTCGCTTTATTTGTTCATGAGACCCAGAAAATATTAGATACAGGCTCCCAGGTAGGTGCTATTTTTCTTGACTTCCGGAAGGCGTTCGATACAGTTCCGCACTGTCGCCTGATAAACAAAGTAAGAGCCTACGGAATATCAGACCAGCTGTGTGGCTGGATTGAAGAGTTTTTAGCAAACAGAACACAGCATGCTGTTATCAATGGAGAGACGTCTACAGACGTTAAAGTAACCTCTGGCGTGCCACAGGGGAGTGTTATGGGACCATTGCTTTTCACAATATATATAAATGACCTAGTAGATAGTGTCGGAAGTTCCATGCGGCTTTTCGCGGATGATGCTGTAGTATACAGAGAAGCTGCAGCATTAGAAAATTGTAGCGAAATGCAGGAAGATCTGCAGCGGATAGGCACTTGATGCAGGGAGTGGCAACTGACCCTTAACATAGACAAATGTAATGTATTGCGAATACACAAAAAGAATGATCTTTTATTATATGATAGCGGAACAAACGCTGGTAGCAGTTACTTCTGTAAAATATCTGGGAGTATGCGTGCGGAACGATTTGAAGTGGAATGATCATATAAAATTAATTGATGGTAAGGCGGGTACCAGGTTGAGATTCATTGGGAGAGTGCTTAGAAAATGTAGTCCATCAACAAAGGAGGTGGCTTACAAAACACTCGTTCGACCTATGCTTGAGTATTGCTCATCAGTGTGGGATCCGTGCCAGATCGGATTGACAGAGGAGGTAGAGAAGATCCAAAGAAGAGCGGCGCGTTTCGTCACAGGGTTATTTGGTAACCGTGATAGCGTTACGGAGATGTTTAATAAACTCAAGTGGCAGACTCTGCAAGAGAGGCGCTCTGCATCGCGGTGTAGCTTGCTCGCCAGGTTTCGAGAGAGTGCGTTTCTGGATGAGGTATCGAATATATTGCTTCCCCCTACTTATACCTCCCGAGGAGATCACGAATGTAAAATTAGATTGATTAGAGCGCGCACGGAGGCTTTCAGACAGTCGTTCTTCCCGCGAACCATACGCGACTGGAACAGGAAAGGGAGGTAATGACAGTGGCACGTAAAGTGCCCTCCACCACACACCGTTGGGTGGCTTGCGGAGTATAAATGTAGATGTAGATGAAATGTAGATGAATGTGTGGGTTTCATGATCAATAAAAAGGGTGGAAATGATGTATATGTTGATATCTACTCCAATTTTCTGTACAGGTTCCGGAACTCTCGGAACCGAGGTGAAGCAAAACTTTTTTTGTTGTGTGTATAATGTGTGTATATAGAGATTTCAGAAGAAATTTGATTGTTGCCATTACCTGCAACGTTAAAGAGTGCCCTCTATCTGTACTAATGGAGTTAAAATACAAGACTGAAATAATTCTTATATAAAATATTCATTTGCGTAATGCATAAGCATTGATGAGGATTTCCTAGCTTTGCAAATATATTAAAATTTAAAATAACCATTTATATTAATTTTTCAAAAAACTGACTGCTGTATAGTGCCTGTGGCGTTAAGGGATACTCTCTATATGGATTAAAATACCATACTGATATAAGTAATACGTAAAGCATTCCAAGGCATTAAATAGGAGATTTATTATCGGGGTTCAAGGGGTTCAAGTCCTCCCTCGGGCATGGGTGTGTGTTATTAGCGTAAGTTAGTTTAAGTAGTGTGTAGGTCTAGGGACCGATTACCTAAGCAGTCTGGTCCCTTTTCACAGACGTTTGAACATTTTGGGAAAACTTATGTAACTTTTAAGAAACTTTTAAAAATGACTCTTCTCTTCTTCCTGCCGGCCGGAGTGGCCGTGCGGTTCTAGGCGCTACAGTCTGGAGCCGAGCGACCGCTACGGTCGCAGGTTCGAATCATGCCTCGGGCATGGATGTGTGTGATGTCCTTAGGTTAGTTAGGTTTAATTAGTTCTAAGTTCTAGGCGACTGATGACCTCAGAAGTTAAGTCGCTTAGTGCTCAGAGCCATTTGAACCAACTCTTCTTCCTATTGGACGAATGTAAAGAGAGCGGTACCACACTGATCTTCCGTTCGTCGTGTCAAATTCGCTATTACTCGTGTATCGCGTGCTGCCGCTGCTGCGGCTAGATAAAGCGTCCTGACCCATTCCAAACCTAGTAAGGTTAAAACAAGTCTTTAAAAATTGCATAATCAGATAGGGTTTGGACAGCACGTGAAAAATAGCAAACACGTACTTAGCACAATAGGTGAACAAAGTGAGATACTACAAAGGGCTCGAAAAAAGTCGTATCTGAATGCTCTGAGAGAACTTGAAATCTGGAAAAAAACTGCTGAATGAACAAAGTGATTTTGCACATAGTAATTACTGAGAGATTTTCTAAGATTTGTTTTAGCCTCTATATTTGAGATGCGCTAGGACGCAACACCGGCATCCGCGGTACACTAGAAGCGGCGAATTTGACACGACGAAGGGAATAACAGTACGGCACTGCTTTCGGCCTGACTTTTACGCCGCTTCCCTTACAGTTGCCAATAGAAAGAAGAAAAGACACGATTCTAGAAGTTTATTAAAAGTTATTTATGTTTCCTCTGTAGTAAAAACGTATTTGTTTAACTAGGAAATCTTCATTAATGTCTTGTGTTTAATGCCTTGGACTGTTTTATGTATGAATTGTTTCAGTATGAGATTTTAACCCGTATAGGGGGCAGTTATGCACCACTCAAAAAGTCCCTCAAAAATTTAACTTAATTTTTTTTTAAATTTTATGTCTCAAAAGCTGAGAAATCCTCATTATCATTTTATTTATAATACTTAGGAATGGTTTGTATACAAATAATTTCAGTAATGTGTTTTAAATCCGTTGGTACGGATAGAGGGCCCTTTTTAGCGCTGCTGGCGTTTGTATTAATCAAATTTCTTTTAAAATCTTAGCATAAAGCGGCAGCATGCAAATATTATTGTAATATATGATAGTATACTTTGTAACTACATCACATGGTATGTAATACAACTTCCTTATTGTAATTAGATTTAAAAAATTAAACTTTGTAAACAATGGATATGAATTTAATTGCAATTTATTTCTTGTATAACAGATCTGAAAAAGATGGATAACATTGCACGAAACCGGTAATTTCGAAATAAAATCAGCGATCGACAGACAGAAAAACAAGCATTTTTTTATTTTTTATTTGTTTAGAGCCACCTGAGAACAACGAAGCGCCAAATTTAATAAGGTCTGAATATGGCCAGTATCACACTAAAATAAGGTCACATAAGAAAACAGTGCATAGAAATGAAGCGGGGAACTGCACAGGTACAATAAGCGTCTTGACTTAAAATGTAAGTCCAACAATTGCTTTCTTTGTTGTTACTTTACTGTAGGAAGCCACGGCATATCAGTATCTAGGGGTTTCTGGACGGAGATAGTTCATGCGGAACGTCCACAAAAATCTGGAAGTGGGGAAGACAGATCCCTGACTCGGATTTACTGAATGAATACCAAGCAAGTGTGATTCACGCATGAAAGAGGTGTCGTTTACAACATTTTTATGCGACCACTCTTGAGTATCGTTTGTCACCCAGGAACACTATTAAGTTGGATAAACGGTAGGTGCAGGAAAGATTCAAAGAAAAGGTCCACAATTCGCGAAGGGTTCGTTTAACAAGCGTAAGAGTCTCACGGAAATTGTAATGCGGACGTCGGGTTCACAGCTTAAATACCCTGATTAACTAGAAGTAAGGACAGTGAGTACATAGGGTCCCCAACGCGCTGTTTACGAAAGAAGCTTTGCAAACACAAGTAGTGGGAAACTTTACTTCAGTGTGCACAATTATGAAATTGAAAATAAAGGAAAAATGATTTTTTTTCATACAATAACTGGAAGGTTGTCGTAGCCATAGGCAGTGCTTGAATATCCTACAACACTGCATTTGCGTAACGGCAATATTACAGAATAACAGTAAGCATTCATACGCACACCCATACAAATAAGGCTATAACCCATATAAAATTATACTGTGCAGGTAGTAAAAGTCTGCTACGTGGCTAATGATCTATAGAAATATTGTAAGGAAGAATTCAGGTAAAGTCAAATAAAATAAATTTAGCAGCAAATAGTGTTACTGATCAAAGTTGTCCTTCAATTTGAAAATAATGACTACCACCCTTTTATTGTGATAGGTTGAAAAATTATTTAAAAAAGGCAGTTTCATTTAAAATATTTTTTAGTTAATGAAACTAAAAGAAGTGATTCAGAAGACACACGTTAAAAAATCTGTTATTCAACTTAGCTGACTAGACGCATTGTTGCAGATGACGTCATAAATTATTGGGAGACTGGTATGTTTCTCTCTTCCTTTCTGCATCTCCGTGGCGATCTTACGCTTGAACAGTCCTCTGCTGACATGCCGGTTTCATGGATTCATGAGGTTGTCTCCATACCTGTACACATCCATCTGCTGGATACAATTTGAAACGAGACTCGACCGACCAGGCAACATGTTTCCAATCATCAACAACCCAATGTCGGTGTTGACGGGCCCAGGCGAGGGGTAAAGCTTTGTGTCGTTCAGCCTTCGGCTCCGAAAGCCCATATCGATGATGTTTCGTTGAATGGTGAAAGGTGGCTACACTGAGCCACAGCGCCAGAGATCGCGCTAGAGAGTATTGTTCCGCCGCCTCCACTGGCAGTGATTATTGAGAACTCGTAGTAGTCAGTGCTTGTCGAGGACTCGTAGTAGTCAGTTCCTGTCGAGTGATCGTGGTGGAGTGTGCTTGTCGAGATGTTGTAATAAGGAGTGCTTGTTCCATGTTTTATGCAGTTGTTTGATGGAATAGACAGCAGATGTTGTTCTAATGGAGATATTGTAATGATGTCCGCAGCTCGTGGTTCGATTCCCGGCGGGGCCAGGGATTTTCTCTGCCTCATGATGACTGGGTGTTGTGTGTTCTTCATTATCATTTCATCATCCATTGACTCGCAAGTCGCCGAAGTGGCGTCAACCAAAAAGGACTTGCAATACGGCGGCCGAACTTCCCCACATGGGGCCTCCCGGCCAACGATGCCATACGATCATTTCATTTCATTTCATTGTAATGATTTGAGTGGTTTTCATCAATATATGAAGGTAACAAAACTTGATTTATTTTTCATTATTTTAATGTTGTAAATAATGCGTCATTACAGGTTCAGTCAACAAAGCATCTGGCTTGTGTTCTTGGATTAGAGTGTTATTCTGGTTTTCTTGCGTAATTCTACTATTTCTATTTTCTTTAATTACTTCAGTATAAATGATATTTAAAATTTTTTTGTGTTATTGAAGAAGAACCGTGCCAGATGTGTACGTTGAGTCATACTTCTACACACAGAACAGTGACACTTGTGCTTTGGTTTCTTAGGTTTTATAGTTGCTGGGGACTTAATTAATTAATTGTGTGAATGAAAATTTCCATTTCATTCTTTGTTGTTGTTTTATGCAGTCAGATTGCGTAATAATACTAGTCAGGGCCAACCGTTTACGAGACTTCGTAATCGCACAGACAGCTACTAAAGCAAGCAAAAAATTAAAATTATTTGCATTTCATATTTATTTTAATTAAGCCCCCATGCACGTGGCGACCGCTGCTTCGGATCGTCCCTTGGAATCTTCTGATTGTAAAAATAGTAGACAGTAGTATTGTTGTAGTAATTTGTAGTTTAGTAATTGTAGTCTATTTTGCATGTGTAGATTTGGTAATTGTCATTATTCTAATGGTATTTTTTTTCAGAATTTAATTTTGTTGTCTTGTCTATGGGTGTGACAATTTAGTGCAATTATTTCAATTGTTCGATTAATCGTGTTTGAGGGAAACATTTCGTGTAAATGGTATTGTTGGAGATAAAGTGTCATTGTGTGTAATTTTCATATAGTGACGAGTTTTGTATATTTTGTAAATGATTACGCGATCGATGAAAAAGGCAAAAATGATGGATAGTGAGAATGACGAAATTGTTAATATGGCGAACTCGCCAACAGAGGAAAACAGTATCATGAATAATGAAGTGGAAAACAATTTAATAAGTCGGGAAGATAGTCCAGAACCATTTCAAAATTTTTCTCAATCAAAAAATTTTCAGAATACGAGATTAACGACAGAAGATATGGAGCAGTTGATGAGTGCAATATTAAATTTGGGATCTGAATTAAAAACAGTGGGATCACAAGTGGGAACAATTAAAACAGAGATGGGAACTTTGGCAACACGGTTAGACTTACAAAGGGGAACAATGGAGCAGTTAGGATCTGAATTAAAAACAGAGTTAGGAACAATTAAAACTGATATGGGAACAATGGAAACACGGTTTGACTCACTGGGATCACAGTTAGGATCTGAATTAAAAACAATGGAAACACGGTTAGATTCGCGAATAGGGACATGTTTCAAAAACATGAAGGATGAATTAAAGAAAGAAATTAGAGAGGAAGTACAACCGATTTTGAATGCTCACAATAATAGATTAATTGCAGTAGAGATTAGACAAAGGGAACAGGATAGAGAACAGGAAGAAAGAGATCGCGTGATAGTACAAAAATTTTCAGAGTTAAATTTACAACGCGCACACGATAAGGAAGAAATATTTGAGAGAATCGAGGAATCCATACCAAATGACAGATTAAATAATCTAACACAACAATATGAACAGTTAACTACCAAATGTGTCAATACTGAAACCCGAGTCGCGACACTTACGGAAGGCGTAAATAAACAGAAAGAAAAAATAAGTGATTTATCGGAAAGAGTTGAGGAGATTTCAGATAAATTGACAAATCTTAGTTTACATGGGGACAGAGATTCGGATGATACAGCTCCATTGCCATTTGCGGAAATTGAAGAGTACCAGAACATAAATAAGCATGTTGAAAATCAGGGAAAATTTAATGATCGCGTTAAAAGGGAAGTTGAGGCATTACGGAAGCAAGTCAAACAAATTGAAGGCGAAATCGTAGGAAAAGATAGCAAAAGAAATTTGGAATCACAGATAGCAGAGGGGTTTGAAGAAAGTAATTTATTTCATTTACGAGATGCAACAAGAGAGCGCCAGGCGCGCGAACTTGACAATAATCGACATTGGGACAGGGACAGACGCGGTAGGTCTTTGTCGCCACGAGGCGAAAACTTTGACTATAAACACTTTTTGACTGTTCGGAAATTTAAGATCTTTCGTAATTCTAAGAATGACATACATCCATGTTCATGGTTAGATCAATTTACGTACGCACTTCCGCCAGATGTGCCACTAAGTCACAAACTGAAATTTATGTGCAGCTATTAAAGTCCTCAGGGGATTCACTATACTAAGTGAATATGTGCCGTAGCGTTCACAGGGCCCCGAGCTGTAGTGGTGCTATTTCCCTTTTAGTTTTCTGCACCGCTGCCTACTCTTTCACTATTCTTTGTACCTATAAAAACAATTCTTCTACTATCCATCTATCTAGACAGTAGGTAAAGAATAACCGGATTTGACTGTTTTACCCAAAAGTGACTTTGGAAATTACCGTTTGGACTTACTATATTTTCTGCAGCATTCATTCGTAGTTTAAATGAAATTTTACCTGTTTACCTTCGTGACAATATTACTTCATATGTTGACGATATTCTTATTGCTAAACGCTCTTGGATTCATTATTACGTATTTTTGCAGGAGTTGGCATTACAGTGAACTTGGAAAAATCTGAATTTGGTCGTTCTCGGGTGAAATTTCTCGGTCACATTATTTCTACAGAAGGTATTCTTCCTGATCCAGAGAAATTAGACGCTATTCGTAATTATGCTGTTCCTACTACAAAACGTGATGTTCGTAGTTTCCTTGGTGTTTGTCCTCAGGGGATTCACTATACTAAGTGAATATGTGCCGTAGCGTTCACAGGGCCCCGAGCTGTAGTGGTGCTATTTCCCTTTTAGTTTTCTGCACCGCTGCCTACTCTTTCACTATTCTTTGCATCTAAAAAAAACAACTCTTCTACTATCCATCTACCTAGACAGTAGGTAAAGAATAACCGGATTTGACTGTTTTACCCAAAAGTGACTTCGGAAATTACCGTGTGGACTTACTGTATCTTCTGCAGCATTAATTCGTAGTTTAAACGAAATTTTACCTGTTTATCTTCGTGACAATATTACTTCATATGTTGACGATATTCTTATTGCTAAACAATTTTGGAGTGAGCATAACAAAATTTTGGATTCATTATTACGTATTTTTGCACGATTTGGCATTACTGTGAACTTGGAAAAATCTGAATTTGGTCGTTCTCAGTTGAAATTTCTCGGTCACATTATTTCTATAGACGGTATTCTTCCTGATCCAGAGAAACTAGATGCTATTCGTAATTATGCTGTTCCTACCACAAAACGTGATGTTCGTAGTTTCCTTGGTGTCTGTAATTTTCTTAGACGCTTTGTTAGATTGGATGATTTGGCCACACCTCGTTTACACATTTCAGTTATGCGCACTTTGGTCCCAGAAAATGCTTTCATAAATTACGAGAAAATTGCTACTTCAGTAATATGGAAAAACGTATTCGATCTGTTCCTGCCAAATGCAAATTATGTCAACAGGCTAAGCCGCCAACTGTTTCTCACAGAGCACCGTTGTTTCCTATCATTCCAGCGAAATTAAAGGAGATGGCTGCAGTCGATTTGTTCGGTCCAGTGGTTCGTTCTACTAATGGTTTTGCGTACATTTTCGTAGCAGTGGAATTGACATCAAAATATGTGTGTTTTACACCTTTACGCAAAGCAACAGCTCGTTCAGTATCTAACGCTTTCATCAAACATTTTCTTAAAGAAGTTGGTCATGTTGATAAGGTTATATCAGATAATGGATCACAGTTTCGCTCTAAAATTTGGCTTCGTACTCTACGGCGTCGGAAGATTAAACCAATTTTTATTTCACTTTTTCACCCTCAATCTAATGCTTCAGAGAGATGGATGAAGGAAATTAATAAATTGTGCCGTCTTTATTGTCATCAGAATCACAGAACTTGGGATCAGTATCTTCATATTTTTCAAAACATTCTGAATGAACTTCCAAATGACTCAACTTCTTTACCGCCTCTACTCATATTAAAAAATAAAGCACCGTCAAATCGCATTTCTGAAATCGTTCCTTTTCCGCCTTCACGGAAACTGCGGCATTCTGAAGTTGTCAACCTGGCTCTACGAAATATTGCGTCTGCGGCTGCAAGAAGAGAAAAATCAGCTAAACGTCCTGGTCGTTTAAAAATTTTGTCAGTTGGTCAGAAGGTGTTAATTAAATCTCATCGTTTGTCTCATAAAGGAAAAGGCTTGTGTCGCAAATTTTTTCTGCTTTATAACGGTCCATACAGAATTCGCAAAATTATTCATGATAACACTGTTGAAGTAGAAACTCTTAAATCTCGGCGCTCTAAGGGAATACATCATATAACCAAAGTTAAAATTTTTGTGGAATGATATACTTTTGAAAAAATTTTGTGGAATGACATACTTGTGAGAAACTAACAGCTACATGTAGACACGAAGAGAGTACAAGGATACCGCGCTCTGTTTTGGCGGCGGCACATACTCAAAGCAACAGTCAGTCTGCGCGCCGCACAAGGCAGTCGTTGACCGCAAACAATCACTTCCTACGTCACGCGCCTACAGCTGATCGACGTAAACAAATACACAGTCTAATTTCTCGGATTAAATTCAGTATAAAGCTATAGTCACTTGATGAATTATGTTATTAACGTTCAGTATTTTTCAGGATACGGTTGTATAAAGTATTTAAGACCTTCAGGTAAATTCTGTGTGTCCGACGTTAAGAGGACTTGCTATGGAGAAAATTTCAGGAAGAATGTAATTTCAAAAAAAAAAAAAGAAGTAAAAAACCAAAAAAGGTAACGATTAATTGAGTTTATTTTTCAGGTAACATATTTCCACTTAGGTACGTACTTTAGACGTAATTTGCTGCTCCCGATTACGTGACTCATACTTTGTGCTAATTTCATGTTCTATGAATTTACTTGTGAAGCGACGTGCTTGCGCACGTTAACTGATTTTGACAATGATTATTAATGAATAGGGTTGTTATTTGTATATTATGCATCGCTTGGCTACTATGCTTTTTCACTGATGTCATATTTTTTTTATTATGTGCCTGCTGTGCTTATTTATTTAAATTATAATTGTCACCTGATTAATTGTGCTGATGTGGTTAGGTATGTAAGTTATACTTTGTGATTTATCTGCTTGCGCCTTCATGTTTACTTATTAAGATTACATATGAACATTTATTTGCTTATGCTGATATGATGCTAATGACTTGTTTATTACGTAAGATAACATGTTTGCTGCTGTGTGTATGGATTGCATATTTACACATTTTTGTTTTGTTGTCATAACTACTCTTCAATTTAGAATATAGCAATGCTGATGTACAGTATACGAACATAGAGTTTAGATTACACTATGGTATTAATTATAGATTGTTCGCTTGGCAGAGCCTCGTTGTAGGGATAGTGCTGCATCCACTTGTTGACATTCTGTTCTCTACTGGTATATTTACTCGCTATTGCATGTTTTGCTTACGCTCAGTGCCTTATATTTTTAAGATAAGAAAATGAACTGCAGTAATTCGACGAACGACATTAGTACAAGAAACTTCATAGAAGTCACATGAGCTGGAGGTTTTATGGAAGCTGTATAAATTTATGTTACTAGGAAGGAAGCTAACGACATGACACACCAACATTAGGTTTAGACCATTGACAGTTATTACACTGCATTCTTCGTGAGCAATTGAAATAGGAAGTGACACTTGACACAAAAAATACTCCACATGTTTGCTTCTGCCATGATTCTTGAAGTGGTGTACACACTGTGAAATATTGTGATCATTCACACTCCGTAATCGTACTTACTTACTGAGAGTTATTCGAACTAAAGTCTGTTAGAGGTCAGGTATGCATTTATTTTATTTAATGATGAACAAGGAAACCAAAATGTATCTTATAATTTATAATGAGTAGAAGATTTGGGTCAGATGGATTACACAGAGGTTGTGTGTTGACACTGTGTCTTCGGGTTGCATGGGATGATGAACTGAAGTTTGCACTAGAATTTTATCTGTACTTGTTCGAGGAGACTGACTTGAGGAAAGAGTTGTTATGGAAGTGAAATGATATTGGTGCTGAGGTTTATATGTATCGACGTATTGATGAGGTATTATTGAGATTATGTGAAGTTGATGATTATTGGAGTTTTCGTGGACAAGAGGTAAGGTAAATGATATTGATGATAAGGTTTATATGTATCGACGTATTGAAGAGGTATTATTGAAGTATTGAGATTATGTGATGCTGATGATTATTGGAGTTTTGGTGGATAAGAGGTAAAGTAAGTGAGGAGCATATTTTTTTTGTTGGTCTATATGGAACAAGGAGGATGAAGATGGCAGACTAGAACACTCTAGTAGAAGGAAGATTGTCTACACACACACTTTGTCAAATCACTAAGCAGTATATACTTTTTTTTTTTGAGAGAAGAAGCATTTGCATATCTTGGCTCACTGACAGTTGTTCAGCAACCGTACATTTTGTGTCTACACACACACTTTGTCAAATCACTAAGCAGTATATACTTTTTTTTTTGAGAGAAGAAGCATTTGCATATCTTGGCTCACTGACAGTTGTTCAGCAACCGTACATTTTGATCTGGCTTGGCAAACATTGGTCTTGACATGATGACTATGACGTTGACTATTATTGACTGTTATACATTGCTGCCAATACTACTTGATACACATGATGAACATAAAATTTTGACAGAATTGCATTTACACAGTTAACACTATTCAACTACACAGGAGCACTAAATGTGGATGAAAGATGAGTGAGTGTGTTTTGTGTGTTTTCCTTTTATAATCCCAGAGAAGTGATCCCAACCTATCTCCTAAATATTATTTTACTTGTTTGTTGTGGCTTGCACTGACACCCATAAATATTATAGGTTTACTGCTATTTGTGTATTGTAATAGTTAATATGACAATTATCTGATATCATTTGTGTGTTTATTATTATTTGTATGATGAACTGTCTAATTAGTGATAGTGAATATTATGGACTGTTACTTGCACTTTTTCTACATGATTGGTGCCACTAGGACATGTTTAATTTCTGCTGATGAACAGTGTGATTAGTGATAGTGAATATTATGGACTGCGGTCAGCACCTGTTCAACATTGCTGGGTGCCACTGGTGGACTGCTTCTACTGAAATGATGTCACTTGTAGCTGTCTGCACCTGTTCAACATTGCTGAGTGCCACTGATGGACTGCTTCTACTGAAATGATGTCACTTGTTGCTGTCAGCACCTGCTTAACATTGCTGGGTGCCACTGATGGACTGCTTATACTGAAATGGTGTTACTTGTTGATGTCTGCACCTGCTCAACATTGCTGGGTGCCACTGATGGACTGCTTCTACTGAAAAGATGTCACCTGTTGGTGTCTGCACCTGCTCTACATTGCTGGGTGCCACTGATGGACTGCTTCTACTGAAATGATGTCACTTGTTGGTGTCTGCACCTGCTCAACATTGCTGGGTGCCACTGATGGACTGCTTCTACTGAAATGATGTCACTTGTTGCTGTCAGCACCTGCTTAACATTACTGGGTGCCACTGATGGACTGCTTATACTGAAATGGTGTTACTTGTTGATGTCTGCACCTGCTCAACATTGCTGGGTGCCACTGATGGACTGCTTCTACTGAAAAGATGTCACCTGTTGGTGTCTGCACCTGCTCTACATTGCTGGGTGCCACTGATGGACTGCTTCTACTGAAATGATGTCACTTGTTGGTGTCTGCACCTGCTCAACATTGCTGGGTGCCACTGATGGATTGCTTCTACTGAAAAGATGTCACCTGTTGGTGTCTGCACCTGCTCAACATTGCTGGGTGCCACTGATGGACTGCTTCTACTGAAAAGATGTCACCTGTTGATATCTGCACCTGTTCAACATTTCTGGTGCCACTAATGGAACTGCTTATACTGAAATGAAGTCACTTGTTGGTGTCTGCACCTGCTCAACATTACTGGGTGCCACTGATGGACTGCTTGTACTGAAATGATGTCACTTGTTGCTGTTTGCACCTGCTCAACATTGCTGGTGCCACTAATGGAACTGCTTATACTGAATGGTGTTACTTGTTGGTGTCTGCACCTGTTCAACATGGCTGGGTGCCACTGATGGATTGCTTCTAATGAAAAGATGTCACCTGTTGATATCTGCACCTGTTCAACATTGCTGGTGCCACTAATGGAACTGTTTCTACTGAAATGATGTCACTTGTTGTTGTCTGCACCTGTTCAACATTGCTGGTGCCACTAATGGAACTGCTTATACTGAAATGGTGTTACTTGTTGATGTCTGCACCTGCTCAACATTGCTGGGTGCCACTGATGGACCGCTTCTACTGAAATGATGTCACTTGTTGGTGTCTGCACCTGTTCAACATTGCTGGGTGCCACTGATGGACTGCTTCTACTGAAATGATGTCACTTGTTGATGTCTGCACCTGCTCAACATTGCTGGGTGCCACTGATGGAACTGATCTACTAAAATGATGTCACTTGTTGGTTTTTGCACCTGTTGACCATTGCTGGGTGCTACTGCTGGAACTGTCAACTACTTGTTTCTTGGGCTATGGAAAGAGTTTATGTGAATATTTGTGTAAACTGATTTTTGGTGTATTACTGTTTGTGAAAAGTTTTGAGACTCTTACCTGCACATATTCGTCATTGCTGACGCTATTGATTGAACTGTTTAACCACATAATATTGTGTGAACTATTATGTAAAGTCATATGTATGAAAGAATTTGTATTGCTTACTGTATTCTATATATTAGCTTATTGAAAGGTCAGTGCAAAGCCAAAAATTTTATCTAGTATGTGATATTTACGTAATAATATTATCTTTTATTTTTGTCGGTATTTTTTTGACGAATTTGGTGGTATTTTCACCACCAATGCTGGCAAAAATACCATCAAATTCTAGCCCGTGGAGGAAGGGCATATGAAAGGTGGCTACACTGAGCAAGAGCGCCAGAGATCGCGCTGGAGAGTATTGTTCGGCCGCCTCCACTGGCAGTGATTATTGAGAACTCGTAGTAGTCAGTGCTTGTCGAGGACTCGTAGTAGTCAGTTCCTGTCGAGAGATCGTGGTGGAGTGTGCTTGTCGAGATGTTGTAATAAGGAGTGCTTGGTCCATGTTTTATGCAGTTGTTTGATGGAATAGACAGCAGATGTTGTTCTAATGGAGATATTGTAATGATTTGAGTGGTTTTCATCAATATATGAAGGTAACAAAACTTGATTTATTTTTCATTATTTTAATGTTGTAAATAATGCGTCATTACAGGTTCAGTCAACAAAGCATCTGGCTTGTGTTCTTGGATTAGAGTGTTATTCTGGTTTTCTTGCGTAATTCTACTATTTCTATTTTCTTTAATTACTTCAGTATAAATGATATTTAAAATTTTTTTGTGTTATTGAAGAAGAACCGTGCCAGATGTGTACGTTGAGTCATACTTCTACACACAGAACAGTGACACTTGTGCTTTGGTTTCTTAGGTTTTATAGTTGCTGGGGACTTAATTAATTGGCCGGCCGAAGTGGCCGTGCGGTTAAAGGCGCTGCAGTCTGGAACCGCAAGACCGCTACGGTCGCAGGTTCGAATCCTGCCTCGGGCATGGATGTTTGTGATGTCCTTAGGTTAGTTAGGTTTAACTAGTTCTAAGTTCTAGGGGACTAATGACCTCAGCAGTTGAGTCCCATAGTGCTCAGAGCCATTTGAACCAACTTAATTAATTAATTGTGTTAATGAAAATTTCCATTTCATTCTTTGTTGTTGTTTTATGCAGTCAGATTGCGTAATAATACTAGTCAGGGCCAACCGTTTACGAGACTTCGTAATCGGACAGACAGCTACTAAAGCAAGCAAAAAATTAAAATTATTTGCATTTCATATTTATTTTAATTAAGCCCCCATGCAATGGTTCGCACACTAACACTTGTTGATGGCCTAGAACTGAAATCTGCAGCAGTTTGCGGAAGGGTTGCACTTCTGTCATTTTGAACGATTCTCTTCAGTCGTCGTTGGTCCCGTTGTTGCAGAATCTCTTTCCGGCCGCAGCGATGTCGGAGATTTGACGTTTTACCGGATTCCTGATACTCACGGTACACTCGGGAAATGGTCGTACAGGAAAATGCCCACTTCATCACTACCTTGGAGATGCTGTGTGCCATCGCTCGTGCGCCGACTATAACACCACGTTCAAACCCACTTAAGTCTTGATAACGTGTCTTTGCAGCAGCAGTAACCGATCTAACAACTGCGACATACAGATGTTGTCTTATATAGGCGCTGCCGACCGCAGAGCAGTATTCCGCCTGTTTACATACCTCTGTATTTGATACGCATGCTTATACCAGTTTCTTTGGTGCTTCAGTTTATATAAAATGTGTGTGTGTTTTCTGCGTTTGTCCTGATGGCTCGTTCCTCATCATAATGTTAATTGTGAATGTGATCTATGGAACAAGTGTGTACACTACTGGCCATTAAAATTGCTACACCAAGAAGAAATGCAGACACCGAGCGAGGTGGCGCAGTGGCAGCACACTGGACTCGCATTCGGGAGGACGACGGTTCAATCCCGTCTCCAGCCATCCTGATTTAGGGTTTCCGTGATTTCCCTAAATCGTTTCAGGCAAATGCCGGGATGGTTCCTTTGAAACGGCACGGCCGATTTCCTTCCCAATCCTTCTCTAACCCGAGCTTGCGCTCCGTCTCTAATGACCTCGTTGTCGACGGGACGTTAAACACTAACCTAACCTAACCTATAAGAAATGCAGATGATACACGGGTATTCATTGGACAAATATATTATACTAGAACTGGCGTGTGATTACATTTTTACGCAGTTTGGGTGCATAGATCCAGAGAAATCAGTACCCTGAACAACCACCTCTGGCCGTAATAACGGCTTTGATACGCCTGGGCACTGAGTCAAACAGAGCTTGGATGGCGTGTACAGGTACAGCTGCCCATGCAGCTTCAACGCGATACCACAGTTCATCAATAGTAGTGACTGGCGTATTGTGACGAGCCAGTTGCTCGGCCACCATTGACCAAACGTTTTCAGTTGGTGAGAGATCTGGAGAATGTGCTGGCCAGGCCAGCAGTCGAACATTTTCTGTATCCAGAAAGGCCCGTACAGGACCTGCAACATTCGGTCGTGCATTATCCTGCTGAAATGTAGGGTTTCGCAGGGATCGACTGAAGGGTAGAGTCACGGGTCGTAACACATCTGAAATGTAACGTCCACTGTTCAAAGTGCCGTCAATGCGAACAAGAGGTGACCGACAATGGCACCCATACCTCCACGCCAGGTGATACGCCAGTATGGCGATGACGAATACACGCTTCCAATGTGCGTTCACCGCGACGTCGCCAAACACGGATGCGACCATCATGATGCTGTAAACAGAACCTGGATTCATCCGAAAAAATGACGTTTTGCCATTCGTGCACCCAGGTTCGTCGTCGAGTACGCCATCGCAGGCGCTGCTGTCTGTGATGCAGAATCAAGGTTAACCGCAGCCATGGTCTCCGAGCTGATATTCCATGCTGCTGCAAACGTCGTCGAACTGTTCGTGCAGATGGTTGTTGCCTTGCAAACGTCCCCATCTGTTGACTCAGGGATCGAGACGTGGCTGCACGATCCGTTACAGCCATGCGGATAAGATGCCTGTCATCTCGACTGTTAGTGATACGAGGCGGTTGGGATCCAGCACGGCGTTCCGTATTACCCTCCTGAACCCACCGATTCCATATTCTGCTAACAGTCATTGGATCTCGACCAACGCGAGCAGCAATGTCGTGATACGATAAACCGCATCGCGATAGGCTACAATCCGACCTTTATCAAAGTCGGAAACGTGATGGTACGCATTTCTCCTCCTTACACGAGGCATCACAACAACGTTGCTCCAGGCAACGCCGGTCAAGTGTTGTTTGTGTATGAGAAATCGGTTGGAAACTTTCCTCATGTCGGCACGTTGTAGGTGTCGCAACCGGCGCCAACCTTGTGTGAATGCTCTGAAAAGTTAATCATTTGCATAGCACAGCATCTTCTTCCTTTCGGTTAAATTTCGCGTCTGTAGCACGTAATCTTCGTGGTGTAGCAATTTTAATGGCCAGTAGTGCAACTAATTAATTAACTAACTTTTCGCCGGCCTCTGTAGTCGAGCGGTTCTAGGCGCTTCAGTCTGGAACCGCGCCGGCCGGTGTGGCCGTGCGGTTGTAGGCGCTTCAGTCTGGAACCGCGCGACCGCTACGGTCACAGGTTCGAATCCTGCCCCGGGCATGGATCTGTGTGATGTCCTTAGGTTAGTTAGGTTTAAGTAGTTCTAAGTTCTAGGGGACTTATGACCTCAGATGTAAAGTCCCAAAGCGGTCAGAGCCATTTGAACTAACTTTTCATTCCTAGCCATGGCTGGGGAATTTTCTGAAATTTTTGCTGGGTAAATATTGAATATTTAACGAACTACGCTAGAAGTACCATTACGTTGTTAATTTCTTATGGTAATAATTACCTTGGAGCAACGGCACTACAGTAAGATAACCGACTGTGGTAGAGTAGGTGCAGTGTTATTAAGGTAGATATCTAAAAGCCAGATGTTTTATGTTCTTCTAATGTACAGTGAAGATGAACTTTTATTCTAAGTAGTATAGTTGATCAGTAAGTGTGAACTAGTAAGAAACAAAACATAAATCAAATTTTAAACCGCTTTTTTGCTCAGATCAGACTGCTATTCTCCATTTTGTCACAAAGAAAAGAGAGAGACGGAAAGAGAAAGAGATGCGCACTGTTTGTGTTCTCCTGTTTTCTTACCGCAAGGGCGGTAGGCTGGCTCCGGTCGCAGCGCGTTGGACCCTCCGCTCGTGGCTGTAGCTACAGCGGTGACAGCGGTGTGAGTCAGTCGATGTTGACTGGGTGAGGGGGGGGGGGGGGGTGCCGCTGGGTGAGAATCGTCACCCGCCAGCTCCTTCCCTACCTACCACTGCGGCTTCTAATTGCGCAGTCGAAACACAACAGCATATTAAAGGCAGACGGCATTCGTAATCCTCATTCATTCCTGAAGAACGCTACCATTGTAATAGCTGCTCCACTGTGTATCGTGCTGCGTTTAAAAGCACGTTACTCAATTTATGTGCTGATCTCAAGATGATGACTTCTGCATGAAGTGCAATTGCCAGTCGGCCTTTCCTCATTTGACGTGATTCCTCTTATCTCGAGTTTCGTGGAGTAGAGTAATAATTGAGCAACTGCGGTGGGACAACTAAATCAAAAAAAATCAGATTTATTTAAGAATTTTTAACATTGCGCAGCCCTGTCAGCAACTGTGATAATTGAACATGTAACGCGTCAGCCTCAGTTGCAAATAGAAACCAATCTTTACCCAGGTTTCAGCCAAAATAATTTGGCGTTCTTCTGAAGCCAGTGACACTAAACTGCTGCATGCCAAAGTTTGGCCATGTCAGGTATAAAACTGTAGCACCGTGATAACCAGTCATAAACCTACATTGCTTGGGCTGAAGAAAAACAGCAGGCCCCACTGCGCGGTCAAGGTCGGTAGGCCGCGAGAGTTGCGCCGGAACTAATCGCAGCGAGCAGCTGTGTACCGAGCATTGCTGATAGCCAAGCGCATCATTGCTGATAGCCAAGCGCATGCGCGCCTGGAAATATAGATACATAACAGTAGCTACCTTTACATTCTTGTAGTTGTTGTGGTCCTCAGACCACAGACTGGTTTGATGCAGCTCTCCATGCTACTCTACCCTGTGCAAGCTTAGAAGCCGACCTCGGGGACCGAGCGAGGTGGCGCATTGGTTAGACACTGAACTCGCATTCGGGAGGGCGACGGTTCAATCCCGCGTCCGGCCATCCAGATTTAGGTTTTCCGTGATTTCCCTAAATCGCCCGTCCTTCCCTAATCCGATGAGACCGATGACCTTGCTGTCTGGTCTCCACCCCCAAAACAACCCAACCTGCCCTCGGGAAAGATCAGTTGGGATTCCGCAGAAATGCTGGAACACGTGAGGCAATACTGACCCTACGACTTATCTTAGAAGCTAGATTAAGAAAAGGCAAACCTACGTTTCTAGCATTTGTAAACTTAGAGAAAGCTTTTGACAATGTTGACTGGAATATTCTCTTTCAAATTCTGAAGCTGGCAGGGTTAAAATACAGGGAGCGAAAGGCTATTTACAATTTGTACAGAAACGATATGGTAGTTATGAGGGTCGAGGGGCATAAAAGGGATGCAGTGGTCGGGAAGGGAGTGAGACAGGGCTGTAGCCTCTCCCCGATGTTATTCAATCTGTATATTGAGCAAGCAGTAAAGGAAACAAAAGAAAAATTCGGAGTTGGTATTAAAATCCACGGAGAAGAAATAAAAACTTTAAGGTTCGCCGATGACATTGTAATTCTGTCAGAGACAGCAAAGGACTTGGAAGAGCAGCTGAACGCAATGGACAGTGTCTTGAAAGGAGGATATAAGATGAACATCAACAAAAGCAAAACGAGGATAATGGAATGTGGTCGATTTAACTTGGGTGATGCTGGGGGAATTAGATTAGGAAATGAGACACTTAAAGTAGTAAAGGAGTTTTGCTATTTGGGGAGCAAAATAACTGATGCTGGTCGAAGTAGAGAGGATATAAAATGCAGACCTGGCAATGGCAAGGAAAGCGTTTCTGAAGAAGAGAAATTTGTTAACATCGAGTATAGATTTAAGTGTCAGGAAGTCGTTTCTGAAAGTATTTGTGTGGAGTGTAGCCATGTATGGAAGTGAAACATGGACGATAAATAGTTTGGACAAGAAGAGAATACAAGCTTTCGAAATGTGGTGCTACAGAATAATGCTGAAGATTAGATGGGTAGATCACATAACTAATGAGGAGGTATTGAATAGAATTGGGGAGAAGATGAGTTTGTGGCACAACTTGACTAGAAGAAGGGATCGGTTGGTAGGACATGTTCTGAGGCATCAAGGGATCACAAATTTAGTATTGGAGGGCAGCGTGGAGGGTAAAAATCGTAGAGGGAGACCAAGAGATGAATACACTAAGCAGATTCAGAAGGATGTAGGCTGCAGTAGGTACTGGGAGATGAAGCAGCTTGCACAGGATAGAGTATCGTGGAGAGCTGCATCAAACCAGTCTCGGGACTGAAGACCGCAACAACAACAACAACAACAATAGTATCAGTAGTTAAGGTAGCATTAACAAAAACTGCGTAGAGTAGTTAGAAACTGGGTAAGCCTAGCAGAACATACATGTAGTAACTTAACATGATGTAACACATTAATCGTGGTACTAAAAAAGTATAAAGCTAAGTATTAGGTTTCCGAGGACCTTTCTATAAATTTGCCATAAATACAATGTAACAATTTACATGCACGTATACTGTGTCAAATTACATATTCGTAGTAAAACATAATGGTTGAGAGAAAGAAAGGCAGCAGTACATAAATATTTTGTACTTAAAAGAAAATGGTTCAAAATGGTTCAAATGGCTCTGAGCACTATGGGACTCAACTGCTGAGGTTATTAGTCCCCTAGAACTTAGAACTAGTTAAACCTAACTAACCTAAGGTCATCACAAACATCCATGCTCGAGGCAGGATTCGAACCTACGACCGTAGCGGTCTTGCGGTTCCAGACTGCAGCGCCTTTAACCGCACGGCCACTTCGGCCGGCAGAAAATGGTTCAAATGGTTCTGAGCAGTATGGGACTTAACATCTGTGGTCATCAGTCCCCTGGAACTTGGAACTACTTAAACCTAACTAACCTAAGGACATCACACACATCCATGCCCGAGGCAGGATTCGAACCTGCGACCGTAGCAGTCGCGCGGTTCCGGACTGCGCGCCTAGAACCGCTAGACCACCGCGGCCGGCATTTAGTACTTAAATAATAAGTTAGTGTCCAGGTGTGTTAAACCGATATTTGCTAACACTGATTAATGAAAGACCAGAAGTTAACCATCAGTATTAGTAAGACTGGGCGTGCAGCGCCACAGTCGTCAGTTATATAATTTTTTTACTGACATCAGATCAGATTTGCATACCGGCATTTAAACATGCGTTTTTGCTTACGAAAAACATTTAATATCAGTGTGATTGGGCGTGTAACGCCACAGTCATAACAAAAAGTCAACGTTACATTTTCACACTTAAATATACATTTCTGTCTATGAAGGAGACGAAGAATATTGTCTCATTACGATTACTTAACGGCTAATGGCATGATGAATGGGTATGTATCCCACAGTCATATACCATATTGGATACAAGTATCCAAACTGGCTACAAGTGACAAATAATTAATATCTAACAAGTGGGATTAAAGAGATCGTTTCACATAGGTAAGTGCTAGCAAAAACTTAACAGCTGATGGTAACATTCAGTGGGTGTACAATACCAAGGTACTAATAACATACAGACCAATTCTGGTCAAACGTTAATTGCAGGCTGTAGGCTGCTCTTAAAATGAGTAAATTTTAACGTGTCGCTAATGTGGTTTACCATTATTCACATTTAGCATACACGTACTCCATGTTCGGGATACCCTGAAATGGTCTAGATCCTAAAGTAACACACAATGGCCACGTATATTGTGGTAGTAAACAAAGTGCAGACGTACGTTATAGGACTAAGACATTTTTAGATATGGTCGTACAAAGCTATGTGTTAGGTTTCCTATGACCTTTTATAAACTTGGCGTATAACGATTCAAAAATCGTAAATAGTCACAGTTTCTATACTGTCTTGCTCTGATTGTCGCACTGTAAATAATGCAGTATGAAAACGGCTGAGGCTGTTTCCCGCTCCGTAGTGAAACAGTCGTGTGGAACACGGTTAAAGAGTGCCAAGAAATAGGTTGTTCTTAATATTTTTCGTAAATTTACAGAAAAATTCGGTTTTGAATTTTTTCGAGGGACTGTATTAGATACAGTTGAGATACTAATCCCACTGGGCCGGCCGTTGTGGCCGAGCGGTTCTAGGCGCTTCAGTCCGGAACCGCGGGACCGCTACGGTCGCAGGTTCGAATCCTGCTTCGGGCATGGATGTGTGTGATGTCCTTAGGTTAGTTAGGTTTAGGTAGTTCTAAGTTCTAGGGTACTGATGACCTCAGATGTTAAGTCCCATGTGCTCAGAGCCATTTGAACCATTTTTGAACTAATGACACTGGACATATAGCGGAGTCGGTAGCATGGTACAGAGATAATTTGATGCACTTCATTAATCGCTGGTTCCTGTCTCGCCTTCGCTATCATTTTTTTTCGTTCAATTTGTATTACCTACATCTCGTAACTGTGAAATTCAGCATCATTTTTTATGAATAATACATGTTTTCTTTTTTTCTGATTACATATTGCACGCGAAATTCCCGTTTTCATTTCAGACATAAACTCTTAACTATCGATATTTTATGAAAGACTGTTAATAAAGGTTGCTTAAATTTAAAAAAATAACAATTTCATTGTTTAAGACACAAATGAGAAACCAAATACATTGATTTGTAACACAGATGTAGCGCCACACGAACGAGAGTGACAACTGTCGTAGAAACGTGAAGAACAATCATTTTCACAGCATCGAGCACACCATGCAAATGCTGCCTTTTTACATTTGCCACTGTACCATTACAATATGAACCCAACAGAACTGATCTGGAACCAAGTTAAGGGTTTGTTGCGAGAAATAACAAGACTGTTAAGCCGCCAGACGTCTTGCAACTAACGCATGCAGGTTTTTCACATGTTAACTGTCGACCGCTGGCGGGGTATACAACGGATCGTCATAAAAGAAGAGGAGAAAATGCGGAGCCTGGGTGGCTTCGTGAATTCTGTTGTTGACCGACTCGTTACCAACGTAGCGAATGACAGTTCCAGAGCTGAAATGTACTTCTCGGATTCGGATAAAGAAGGAGCTGAGATAACCAGACGACTGACTAATTCATACCGCCAGCGGCTTCAGTATTCAACAACGCGGTGAAATTCCTTCAGTATGCTTTTGCATCACACATAGCTCGCGCAGAAAAATTACCCTATGTTTAAGTTACGAATTTTCATTACTTGTTTGTAATTAGAATACTATGTTAAGTGAGAACGAGAGCATTTTACGCTTTCCGTCTGGTCACCTAAAAATCCTGCGTTAGTGCTGGAGTTTTGCCGAATAGTATTTCTTTCTGTTTAAAAATTAAAGGACACTCGGAGCTATATTTTTTCTCTGCTCGTCTCTATTTACTTTGAAATGCAAGTGCTCACATCATTGCAGGCTAGTTGGACTAGCTCGCTGGCCAGTGCTGTCCAAGTGAAATACGCCTGTAAAGCTGTTGTACCCCATTATCGTTCAGTTGTGTGTAACACAGCATAGCCGGCCGGAGTGGCCGAGCGGTTCTAGTCACTACAGTCTGGAACCGTGCGACCGCTACGGTCGCAGGTTCGAATCCTGCCTCGTGCATGGGTGTGTGTGATGTCCTTACGTTAGTTCGGTTTAAGTAGTTCTAAGCTCTAGGGGACTGATGACCTCAGCGGTTAAGTCCCATAGTGCTCAGAGCCATTTGAACACAGCATAAAACGTATCCTTATGATCGTACTTGACTGTACTGGACACAGCTTCGCTTCCGCTCCACGTGAAACGAAGTCCAATGAAGAATGCATGGTTTAATGTTCACATCAGGTTTATTCTAACGATTCTGGTCTGCGTTTCAGTCTAGCGACCGATTTTAGAAGCACACAAAGGAATGCACACTAGAGAACGCCATAAACAGTTCCCGGCATTTTATGCAGTTGTTGTTGTTTTGGGGTATTTGGTACGTTTTGCGGCATTTGTAAATATTTTTAGGTCTATGCATTCAATAGCTGTATAATGCACCAAATTATTTCGAAGATGCTGTATAATGCACCAAATTATTTCGAAGATGTTGTTAATCCTTCAGTTACATAATTTTATGGTGAGTAAAATTCTATATATTTTAAAATATTCTATAGCGCGTACCATACTTCTTCAGTCGGACACCATTTTGTACACTGGAATTGTCGTTTATTCTCAAACCTGATTGTGTAATATGCGTGTCCTCTGATCTCAGAACTGCTCTATATTTATTTCGATGGAAGGTAATGACGGATCTGCTTCGTTGTATCCGCATGTGCGTCAGTAATTACGTTATGTTAGCGACCCAGTCGCTATTACGGAAAATAAGTTCCCTCTGTCGCTCGCTGAAATTGCGTAGTCATCTATAATAAGTAAGAGTCTTGATTGTAGACGCGGAAGAGTCTTAAGAAGCAGAAAGAAAGTTAATTATCTGCATCGCTGGCGGTACGCAGCCGGCGAGTTGCCACAGAATTGTCACAAAGAACTGCGTCATAGCTGCTCCCAGTAAATCCTGGTCGTGGTGCTAATAATTCACCGATGGAGGAAATTTCTGCTTGCGTAACACAGAATGTACGTAATCGTATCTCGTCTGCTTCCAACGAACTGGTAACTTTCAATTCGAAGAAAAGAGCAAACGATATTAATCACGCTTTTGTTCATTGATACTTTCGCAACCAACATACTAGCCGCAATCATTCCACAATATTCCTTAAGTGCTGAAAAGAGCTTTGATTCGAGTCTTATTAGAAAAGAGAGATTATAATTACTTCAGTAATTACTGGGGTATGAACATGATCAATGTGATGTTCAAGAAATACGTTAAAATACTTGTGTGAAGGTTCAAAATAACATCAGTATTTGTCGATGAGTGGCACAGCTTAAGAAAAGGTCTAATGCACATTTATTGTAAGTACAGACACAGACAAACGCAGAGTGTACGTCTAGCAGACACGTAGCTTGTTAACTGAATGTGTGGAGGCCTTACCAGTGTACAGTGAAGAAACTTATGGAAAACGACGAAACAATATGCAGATTAGTTCATTGAAATAATAGAAATTTGTTCAAAAATGAGGCAAAACAGGTATTTCTGTGTTCCTGCAGTACTCTATTTCTGTATCAAAGCAGTTGTTTGTTATTAATAATTACAACCATCACTTAGACAGTTCTCTACCAATGTCACGACCTCACACTGTTGTCTGACAATTCTCAACCAATGTCACGACCTCACAAACTATGGCATCATAACCATATAACATACTATAAGCTTTTGTGTTTTAGTTGTTGTGTATAATACTGTCCATTGCCTAAAGTTTAATTTACAATGTTTAAAAAATGTTGGTTGCACAACATAAATGAAGAGTGCTCAATTTAACAGTATCACAGCCAATGTCAAGACCTCAAAAGCTTTAGCATTAATGACATTTAACCTGTTACATTGTGTGGTTCAATTATTTATTGTGCTTAATACTGTCCATTGGGTGAAGTGTAATTTCAATGTTATGAAACAAGTTCGATGCACTACACTCTATGCCAGTGGACTGTACCTTTGCTTAAAATGCTTGGTTACCTAACAAGGGAACCTCCCCATCGCACCCCCCTCAGATTTTGTTATAAGTTGGCACAGTGGATAGGCCTTGAAAAACTGAACACAGATCAATCGAGAAAACAGGAAGAAGTTGTGTGGAACTATGAAACAATAAGCAGAATATACAACCTGAGTAGTCCATGTGCAAGATAGGCAACAACAAGCAATACGCAAGAGCAAGACTGCCATGGTCCTGTGGTTAGCGTGAGCAGCTGCGGATCAAGAGGTCCTTGGTTCAAGCATTCCCTCGGTTAAAAAGTTCAACTTTTTTTTCAGTTTATGTGACAAACGCTTGTGTTTTCATCACTTTTTTGGGCAAGGTAGAAGAATTTTTTTACCCATTCGCCAAGTGTACAAGTTAGGTAGGTCGACAACATATTCCTGTCATGTGACGCACATGCCGTCACCAGTGTCGTATAGAATATATCAGACGTGTTTTCCTGTGGAGGAATCGGTTGACCTATGACCTTGCGATCAAATGTTTTCGGTTCCCACTGGAGAGGCACCTCCTCTCGTCGACTAATCGCACGGTTTTGCGGTGCGGTCGCAAAACACAGACACTAAACTTATTACAGTGAACAGAGACGTCAGTGAACGAACGGACAGATCATAACTTTGCGAAAATGAAGAAAGTAAACTTTTCACCCGAGGGAAGATTTGAACCAAAGACCTCTCGTTCCGCAGCTGCTCACGCTAACCACGGGACCACGGCGCTCCTGAGCTCAGGCTACCCTTGATGTTGCCTATCTGACCTATGGACTACTCAGTTTGTATATTTTGCTTATTTTTTCATAGTTCCACAAAACTTCTTCCTGTTTTCTCGATTGATCTGTGCTTAGTTTTTCAAGGCCTATCCACTGTACCAACTTATAACTAAATCTGAGGGGGATGCGATGGGGAAGTTCCCTTGTAAGAACTAATGTCCCTTCTGGATGGTAATCAGTTGTTTCCTGAAGATGGCCCAGTAAGCCGAAGACTAGTTTCAGACAAACAAAACTCAATAGAAAGAAAAGCAGTGTACTTGTTAATCAACCTTAAAAATACTAATGTGCTATAATGTGGTGGCCTATCACAGTGGTACTAATCGTAACGAAATTGAATATTTTGATTTATGTATACAAATTGAACTGTTAAAAATGTTTGAATTTTATAATTAATAGTTTAATATTGCAACGAATAAGATAAATTTAAAAAAAATTAGTATCAGCAGGAATCTAACTGAGGTCCGCAAATTACCAATCTATGCTTAAGAGTATTAGCCCGCAGTAGTGTCATTACAATACGGCGTTAACAATTCTTCATACTCTATGCTTGCATAATACGTTATGCACAATTTCAAAGAAAAATACTGACATATTGAGTACAGTAATCTGTGGCAAATGATTGACTTCAGACTAAATATTTGTTCAGAACATGATCTACCCTTCGTAAAACCACCTTGATATTCACCTAAATTATTCTCTGGTGTTGTTTCTACTCTGTTTACCACAATCTTGGAAAATATGTTACATAACTGGTTTGGGAGAGATACATCCTGTTATTGTTAACATTCTGTTTATTGTCTTTCTTATGTAGTGGATGTATAAACTCCATCCCTCCACTCTCCTGGGAGGTTTCTGTTTTCCAAGTTTCCTCAAAGATTAATTTTAGCCCATTTCTTACTTTTGGTAGAAACCCTTTCAAAAGTCCTGCTGTAATAGTCTTCGCCACTAACTTTATAAGATTTCGATAACTTCCTTTGATAGTTGGGGTAAATCTTCTTGTATATTTTCATGGGTGTTCGAGTATTCGAGCTTATGGATTGATTCTGGACGGTTAAGAACCTGATCACAAGATTTTGCGAGTATTTCGAAAGTTTTAGTGTTATGTAAACCAAATAGGTGAGACTCATCCAACGCCAGTCTGTTGTTAGATTTACATTTGTAGTACAAGCATCTAACTTTTTAAATATCACTTTCTCCTCCAAACATTTACTGGAAAAGGGGCTCTCAGCAGATTATCTACAGGAAACACTTTCATACTAAATTTCCTTGTTTACTCACTTGTTTTACCACCGTCCAGCCTATAGCCCTTGACTTGAAAGGGCAGTAATAGTAACTAAAACGAATATATTATTTTTACGAATATAAAGTGAACTATTATTTTTAATCTTGGTTATTAATAAAGCGCTTCAGCTGTATTTAGTCGTTTATTATTAGATCACTGCCGGTTTCGTACCACTAAAAGCGACATCTTCAGGTGTACATATGTATAACAACAAAATCCAAAATAACAACACTGAGATGCCAAATGATGTGGTAAATTTTCTAAAATTACTTTAAGATTGAAAAAATATTTAAAAAACAATTTAAAAACTTTTATCTGAGAATATTAAAATATTTGTACTCATCTAACTTAAACTTTAGACCTAAAAGGCTCGGAACTTTGTACCCAACATTTGTTGTCGTCAGAACAAAACACCGTTAAAAGGTGTTAGGTCATGGAATAAAACAGCCAGTTTCCAAACTGGTGGGTGGGTCCTAAACGGGTTATACCATAGTGGCCCATTGGTAAAGCGATAATAAAGTAAAAGCTATTAAGACCTAATCGTGAGACTGAATGAAAAATCAAGAAGTGGTTGCCACATAATGGAGAAATGTTACACCTGGATCAAAAACTACTGATGGGAAAGCAGAACCCAAAAACTCCACTTACCACTTCTCCGGTCTATATGCAATCGTGAACAGGGGATGCCCGGCTACCTGCTGTGTCGTACAGTTCTGACTTTTTGTCTCTGATGTTTTAGTTACGTGAGTACAAATATTTTAATATTCTTATGTAAAGGTTTATAATAGTTTTTAAAAAATATTTTAAATCTTAAAATAATTTTAGAAAATTTACCATATCAGTGGATATCTCAGGGTCGTTATTCCTTCTGGATTTATTGTTATACAGATGTTCACCTGAAGATGTGGCTTCATGTGCCACAAAACCGGTAGTGATCCAATAACAAAAGACTAAAGACAGCTGAAGCGGTTTATTAATACCCCAGATGACTACTCATAGCTGCAGTTGCCCTTCCTACAAGGTTCTCTGTTATTTTTAAATTTTATAATTAATAGTTTAACTCTGCAAATAATAAAATAAAATGGAAAAGAAATTAGTATCCGCAGGAATCTAAGTCCCGTCTCTGAATTACCAGTCTATACTTCTGATTACTACACCACAATGGAGCTTTAAAAATCTCTCATACTGTTTGCTTATGCAATAAGCTACAGGCAGTTCCAAAGAAAAGCACTTATCTCATGTTGTGAGCAACGTTTCACTCGTAGTGTCAGATGGGACGATATCACTCAAGAGCATGCGCAATAAAAAAACAGACAATCGCTTCGCTTCTCTGACAATGTGACTGACCGTCATTTCAGCAATCGAAATTGGTTCCTAGTTCCCCTAGAGAGAGTGCTACAAAACACGTTTCCGTCCGTTTTAGTTCCATACCAGCACATATTCTAAGAGAAACGAAATATTCTACTGCAATTTCCAGCTCGAATGCGAAGAGAAATTGTGTAATTTTAGTGTGATTTTCCGTGTCGCATTCGAAGCGAAATGGCATAATTTTAATGCGATTTTTATAGTGTGCTGTAGCACATTAGCACATGATAACCGGCCACCACTGGTTAGCGGATGGGGTTAACGAGAGAACTGGAGATACCGAATATTGGGGTCCCATCAGTTAGCTACAGTGCTTTCGTAGGAGGTGTTGAGGAAAAGGGTGAGGCGTTCATTTGACGAAAGACAAAGGAAGGACGTTGACACTGTAATATATGTAACTAACATTTATGTGTATATAGGTGATTCAGTCATATAAAAAGTCTTACTTCTGGGAAGAAATTAAGCACTGGGAGACTGTGACGTCACCAATATGCGTCTGCAGCTTGGTGGCGTCATCTGAAGGAAGGTGGCAGGGAGCAACTGTTTCCACTTTATGGTACCTCAACGGTTTCCACCAGGGCGACCTAAAGAAGTGACACCAAAATGATGTAGCCCGATGGTCATATCAAAAGCTATTTGTGCAGAATACTGTCGTATAAAACGGAATTGTTCCATGAAATTAATGCTATATTCTTATGTTCCGGCCTAACCCCATCGTCGGAAATCGGCACTTTCTGACAATATCCCGAAAAATTTTTGAAACGACCCTTCGTCACGTCTTTTGGCCATTCAAATGGAAAGAATGCCTCCCGAAGCAGTTTGGTTTGAATCGTCCATTGGCTCCATATTGTTTGTTGTGACTGTAGTGGGTGGAAGCCGGTTTCGTTTGGTTGTATATTTTGAACGTACTTCATTAAAATGTTAAAAGAATGATGTATGCCAAATTACGGAAAGAACTATGATAATGGTCCTAAAGGTGATGTATATTATTTCCCATCTGAAGAGAATTTGAGACGTAAATGTACATCGGCTGTTCACAGCCAAGACTGGGTACCCAGTAAATACTCTTTGGCAAGTATCAGCGTATTTTAGATGATCAATATATCGTAGATACCCGAGTAAAAACGCAGTACATCTGAAATACAGGTAGATACAGTCAATACAAGAATGCATTTATAATCTAGTAACTCCTTACTTTTTATCATATCTTTAAAACTGAACTGTATTTTTGTTTTTCAGGTATGTGTATTGCATTACAACAAATGAGACTTTTTAAGCTGTATAAGTATGTATGACCCGAAAGTGGTACGCTCTTGGCAGCACCAGCGCACCGTCGATGCTTGAAAAAAGGTAAGTTAAGAAATTAGAACTAACCTTTAATCAAAAACAAGTGGCGCTGAATAATAAAGCTAGAAAGTCAAAGTCGATCAGAATGTGCAAATGTATGGCAAAAGCAACTGTTACAAGTCTCAGTTTGATCGGAGCAATATTTTGGTCAAAATCGCCTTTTTTACTAAAAATTGAATGTGCTAAATATTAGACTCTGAAAGATGAAAATTCGTATGAAGCTTCAGTTTGACATAAAAACTTTAAGTTTGTGATTACATTAAGCCACTTGTAATAGCTTTCAAGTAATTGACTAAAAACTAAATTTGTAGTAGATTAAGTATCAGTTATATTAATGATAGACAGTTCTAATAACAGCACTTGATTACATCCATTAAATAATGTAGCTATAATAAGTTTCAAGCCTTTGATGTAAATACCAATGAATACAAGGTCTCTTAGAGTTGTAGTTCAGAGGTCATGTTGGACTGTTGGTTCTGTTCTAAAATTTCTAGCCGGCAAAATGCGGTTGAGCTGAAACTTTTTCTGTGATTAAGCGAACTTAGCTCTATTCACATAAAAATTACGAAGATTGTAAATTGATTCATGACCGTGTTATTAAAATGTCTGTGTCCGAGAAAGCGGCCATTTAGATGCTGCTACCTCGCATACAGCAGAAGTTCCCTTCGGCTGTCCGCTGAGCCGCATACAGCAGAAGTTCCCTTCGGCTGTCCGCTGAGCCCGCATATAAATACGGCCCGAGAGGCAGAGCCAGACATTTCGCACCCCCCTATCATACGGTCCGCGTCAGTCAAACGACGCTTCCTGGGGTAGCCTCACAGGCAGGCTGCTACTAAACATGTGTTTAAGAGTAGAAAGTGAAATCGCGGGGCCTGCACATCGTCCTGGATCGTTTAAGTGAGACACACTTCACTTCGCACCGGGCTATCATTCAGTCCACGTCAGCCAAACGCCGGATTACGCGCTGCTTCGGATGACGTCACAGCCAGGCTGCAACTAAACGCATGTATGTCTTAGGAACAAACTGGAAGTGAACTCGCGAGGACTGTACACCGTCCTGGATCGCTTAGATTTCGCGGAAGTAACTATTTATGCGTCGCCCGTAATGTTAACTAACCGCGTGGCAAATGGTAAGATTCTTTTCCACTTTTGTGGCGAGCAATTAACTTTGATTGTTAAAAGTCAAGGCGAAAGATCATTTAATGGGACCTTACCGTAGAGGTCGCCTCTGAACTGTTCATAGAGCTGTTTATGATAAGAACATTATTATTATTATTATTACGAGGAATATTACTGCGTTGTGCGTGCGAAATTTCATCAAATATATCAACAGTTAGAACTCAAAACTTTCATTTATAATCATAGTTCCTGATCCCGTTGATTAAATAAAGAATAGAAACATTTCCTTCAGAGAGCAAAAGAAAAATGTGGACTTGCAGACTGGAAACTATAGTCAGTACGTTCTCTATCGCTGTCTAGCTGACCGCAAAAATAGTTTTCATGCTCTCGTAAAATACAGCGACGAACGAACAAATGCAATATTTCATATTATTATTTGAGCCGCCTCCCACATAGTGTAACAAGTCATCATCCTTAACCAAGAGTTGACTGTTGCAAAGTTAAAAGCATTGTTTTATTACCTGTGGTGTTCATTAATTATGCTGGATTGAAATATAACAGTAACATGAAATTTCCTCTCAAGTACACTACATACAGATGGTAAGTGGTGATCGTAATGAAAATTATATTCTATGTAAAGGTGCTGAGGTTCCTGTTGATAACATTTTGTCTTTAATGGAACAGATGTTGCAAAACGTACTAGAAAATTTGCCAGGAAACGAAACTAAAAAGTTTTGAAGGAAAAGGTTTCATTTTTGAAGTGAAAAAGTTCAACTCAATTTAGATACGGTACTGACTCCATGATAATGCGGCCATTAGTAAATTCTGTCAGCCCACATGCCTATAAATTTTTGAGAAGGTATGGTAGTTTTATTTGCCAAATCCTAACACTCTCAAGGCTTTGCAGTAAACTCTACAAATCCCATCACTGTACAACGCAGTGATCAGAGAGCTACGTAGAAAAAGTTGTCACTTTAGCTTCAGATCATAAAACTGCTCCTGTTGACTGATTAGTTTCATTTCAAGTGAAATGTTGCAGGGGATGTCTTAAAGAAGGACAAATTTCCGTGTGCAACCAGAGCACATTTTTTTTTATGATTCACAGCATGGGTTCACCTTACGAAGGCATGGTATATATTTTACCAGTTCATATTATTCAAGCTGATGTTCTGTTCTCGTGCATTAAAACTGCAGTTCTTAAATTACAAGCAGTTTGATTTGAGGAGTTTGGGACAGTAGCAGCCGATCATGAAACTAATAGGAAAGTAGTATCTAAATTTTTTACTCACCATATATGAAAATAAAGTGTATTCGTCCTGTACATTGTTCTACAAATCGCCAACTGTGCTATTTTGTAGATACTGTTCATGTTTTGAAGTGTATCCGCAACAACTGGTTCAGAAATAAGGGGCAGATCCTATGTTTTTATTATATTAATGACAGTTTAATGGGAAGTTTTGCATCTGGCACAGCACTGCAAATTGCACATTATAGAAAAAGATACACCATTGAAATATGGCAATCCATTAACATTAAAGTCTCCATTTCCTAATTTAACTGAACACCAAAATGTCAAGCTCTTTTCATAATATTAATATCTGAACACGAAAATTAAAGCACCGACTTTAAATATTAACTGTACAAGGAGGCCAGTGATCATTACATAATTCGAAAGGTACTTTGTCATAGATGCTCACAAAGAGAAAATAATGTGTATGCAGCCGTTAGGAGTGGTAAAAGGAAGTAGAAGCTTTCTCATTCATAACATTGATGCTACATTCTCTATCACGCATTCTAATCTCCAATACTGAACATCGAAAACTGAAGAGCTATCAACCTCTGCCCTGTGCGCCGATCAGGTGCCATGGTACAAATGACGCAAGAAAGTAAAAACATTTCGTGAAATCTCATTCTAGAGACTTTCATGTTCACATGGTTCACTTGCAGTAAAACACATGTACCGGGTAGCTACAATGCTTCAACTGCTAGGTCGATCATGTTGTCAACAGTGAAAATCAATAAATTGTAGTAACAAAATCCGTAAATAACATTGTATACTGGCGTCATTATTTCACTTACTTTTCTCTAAGAGTAACTGTGTGGTTATTTTCTGCCACTGCCAGAAAATTTTAAGTAAGTTCATAATTTTTAATTTCTTCCTTTTGAATAACTGCGGCTTTCGACTTCCCTTATTATGCAGAAACTATATTTGTTTTAAAAATGAACATAAACAGTCACAGCCGCAAGATACTCCTTTTTTTATGAGGTTACCGGTTCGATCTGTTTTAGACCATCTTCAGACCTCACACCATGATGTTAGACGGTGGCGGTGAACGAAGCAGGCGCTACGACACCACGAACGCCAACTGCCGATAATCTCATAAAAAAATAAGTATTTTGCGGTTGTGACTGTTTTTAATAATAAAAACAACCTCTGTTCTCCAAGAGAAGTGTTCTCCAAAATTAATTATATATTTATTTTAGGCTATGACTAGAAGGAGAATACCAACGGGTCAGAGTGAAACACGCAGAACTAGGCAGACACAATTTTTGCGTAGAGACACTATGTAAGAGCAATGTGAACATTCATAATGATAATACACCTGTTATCTGCTTTATTTAACGATCATAATATTAATACTGAGAAACTGAAGTACCGATTTTTAAAATTAATAATACAAGTAGGTCAATGAAACTTATATAATTCGAAAGGAACTTTGTCATAGATGAGCACTAAAGAAAAAAAATAACGTGTATAGATAGCCATTAGGAGAGTTAAAAGGAGGTAGACGCACACATGAGAAAAGTTTTCCTTTGTCTCTGACATTACCACCCACTTCTACCACGCGTAATGATAGGGTGCTATGGAAGAAACGACACACGAAAGTAACGTTTCGCGAAGTTGCATTCTAGGGATCTCCATGTGTAAATGTTGCAGATAGCTCATTGTAGTAACACACGCAGGGTTGCCAATTTAGCGACTTTGCCGCTAGAAATGGCGACTTTTGCCTTCGTCTTAGCGACAAATAAAAAAAAAAAAAGAACTTTTTAGCGACAAAAATTATTTAGCGACTTATCTGGCGACTTTTGGAGTACTGACGACTTTTGAAGTACAAATCAAAACTATTTTGGGCCAGTATTTTCATTAACAAAACTAAGATTTTAACTATAGAATGGGTACTACACTGACTTTTTTGTAGAGTTACTAAGTTAAATTAAGTTCTTAGCAGATCATTTAGCATTGTTCAGCATTTAGTAAACCGGAATGTGGGAATTGCCTACAGAGTAATAAAACCTTGACTATAGAACAATTCATTATTCATTACCCACTAGCCTGTTATCGTTGATAGTGTATCGATCTATAATTCTTCAACTTTTGAACTCCCTTTATTTTTAGAATTGCAAAAAACGTACGTAATATTAAGTATAATGAAATACATTTCTGTCCAGCAACCTCTAATTTTTCGTAATGTTAACTCGCAGTCAAATTATTACCAAATGCACAGTGGTAACGCAAGAACAATTCGGTGAGGGTATCTCAGACATTATTACGTTCCAAACAATGAACAATAGGACTGGTATCGAGTTACCGAGTGAGTAGGTATTTCATGACCTCTAGTTCGCCTGAGTTTCAATGTATTTTCAGTGATTATAAATTGATGAAACTTATGTTGTGGTGGCTTACATAATGGATTTACCGCAGAAGAAGAAGCAGTACGCTCAAAAATATCGGGATGCGTGGGCAGCAGAACCTGAATTCAATGGGTCGCTGAAACCAGTCGCTGGAGACTTATTCAAGGCAAGATGTCAAGTATGTGCAACAGAGTTTTATGCTAAATTGTGTGATATTAGAAAGCATTCGAAAACTATTAAGCATAAACAAAAAATTGATTTAAAAAGAACACAAACCACCTTACCTATGATTATTGTTCCGAAAACTACAGTTCGAATAGCAAGCAGAGCGGAAGGCGCTCATTCTTTATTTATTGATGAACATTGTTCTATTTTAGCTGTAGATCATTTAGGAATACTGTGCAAGAAGGTGTTTTCCGGTGATGAGGGCGCTAAAAACATGCAATTACATCGTACAAAGTGTACTAACATTATAACTGAAGTTTTGGCTCCATATTTTACACAATCATTGGTTGAAGAAATAGGTAACCAAAAATACAGTGCACTAATAAATGAATCCACAGATGTATCAGTATCTAAAATGCTAGGTATCGTTATACCGTACTATTGTGTAAACAACCAAACCATTAGATCAGCATTTCTCAAACTCGCTGTAGTAGAAACTGCAGATGCAAGAAATCTGGCTGCTGTTCTTGTGAATTCTTTGAAAGATCTCAAACTTCCAATCGCTAATATGGTAGGAATTGGCACAGATAATGCTTCTGCAATGGTTGGAATAAACAATGGGCTTTTCGAACAACTCAAGAGAAAATATGGTTTGAAGCATTTGGTATTGATCCGTTGTATTTGTCACTCTCTTCAGCTTGCAGTTTCGCACGCCTCAGTGAATACCATACCTAGAAACATAGTGTTTCTTGTACGGGAAACCTGCAATTGGTTCTCCATTTCACCTAAAAGACAAGCGGAATATAAAAAGGTTTATTAGACAATAAATTGTGGAAAACAGCCACTAAAAATTTTGAAGGTCTGAGCAACACGTTGGCTTTCAATTGAACCAGCAATACGAAGTATTTTGGAGCAGTGGGAAGAACTAAAGCTACATTTTTCACTTGCCATGGTTCAAGACAATTGTTACACTGCCGATCTTTTTTACAATATGTATTGTGACGACTCAAATCATCTTTACATGTTTTACCTTAAACATGCTTTAAAAGACGTACAAATAGCAATAAAAGCTTTTGAAGGAGAAGACAATGACCCCACTAAATTACTAGATACACTTGTATTTCTCATGCAGTCACTCGGACAAAACATAGTTTCTCCAACTGTTGATTTGTTGAAAACCCAGTTCCAAGCGAATGTATGTACGCAAATCCGAACCTTAGCTTTATGTTTGAACAGAAATTGTCTGAGTCAAAATTGTCTGAAGAAAATAAAGTTTATTTGAAGAAAAGATGCATTCAGTTTAGTCAGAAACTCATAAAAGAAATTCAACAAAGACTGCCAAGTAACGTTACGATCCTGAAAAAAATGTCGATGCTGAATGTTGAAGAAACACTAAAAGTGAATAAAAATAATGCTGTAGCGGATGTAGCCAAAGAATTGGGTTTTAGTGGCAATTTCATAGACGGTATGCTGCAAGAATGGCATAATATAAACTTCATTAGGTGCAATAACACTACTAACACTTCGATTTTGGAGTGAGGTTTTGCAGTATAAAAATGCCGCAGGGGAGAATCCTTTTTCTTCGATTTCACAGCTAGCAATGACTGTTCTATGCCTACCGCATTAAAATGTAGAAGTGGAAAGAATATTCAGTTCTATGAACTAAACAACGTAACAGAGTATCGTTAAAGACAATTAATGCTTTGATCATATTGAGAGACGAGCTGAAGAAACAAAATGAAGATTGTGCATCTTTTGACATACCCGTCAGACGTACTGGAGCTTATTGGAACGAACAAAAGTTACTTTTTTGCGACAAAACCAGTCGAACTGCAACATCATCTTTTGAGCGACATCAACTACAGTTCTGTCAGAGCATGAAACAGAAGAGTAATACGATGTTGGCTCTGAGCACTAACTTCTGAGGTCATCAGTCCCCTAGAACTTAGAACTACTTAAACCTAACTAACCTAAGGACATCACACACATCCATGCCCGAGGCAGGATTCGAACCTGCGACCGGAGCGGTCGCGCGGTTCCAGACTGCAACGCCTAGAACCGCTCGTCCACCACGGCCGTCAATTCGATCTTCTGAGTGAAGACGATGAATAGCTCACATACCGGTATGTATACAGGGTGTTACAAAAAGGTACGGCCAAACTTTCAGGAAACATTCCTCACACACAAAGAAAGAAAATATGTTATGTGGACATGTGTCCGGAAACGCTTACTTTCCATGTTAGAGCTCATTTTATTACTTCTCTTCAAATTACATTAATCATGGAATGGAAACACACAGCAACAGAACGTACCAGCGTGACTTCAAACACTTTGTTACAGGAAATGTTCAAAATGTCCTCCGTTAGCGAGGATACATGCATCCACCCTCCGTCGCATGGAATCCCTGATGCGCTGATGCAGCCCCGGAGAATGGCGTATTGTATCACAGCCGTCCACAATACGAGCACGAAGAGTCTCTATATTTGGTACCGGGGTTGCGTAGACAAGAGCTTCCAAATGCCCGCATAAATGAAAGTCAAGAGGGTTGAGGTCAGGAGAGCGTGGAGGCCATGGAATTGGTCCGCCTCTACCAATCCATCGGTCACCGAATCTGTTGTTGAGAAGCGTACTAAATGTGCAGGAGCTCCATCGTGCATGAACCACATGTTGTGTCGTATTTGTAAAGGCACATGTTGTAGCAGCACAGGTAGAGTATCCCGTATGAAATCATGGCGGTGAATCGAGGAAGTACAGTACATACTGACGAAACTAAAATGAGCTCTAACATGGAAATTAGGCGTTTCCGGACACATAACATCTTTTCTTTATTTGTGTGTAAGGAATGTTTCCTGAAAGTTGGACCGTACCTTTTTGTAATACCCTGTATATTTTGTAACCTAATTTGAGTTCTTGCTTTCTTTTCTTACAAATATAGTTGTATATTTCTAGTATGTTTGACTACTGTGGTTGAAGCAACAATATGTGTTGCGTCAATTATGATAACGTTTAATTAAACGTTAGCGCATTTTATATGTATGTTGTTGCAAGCCATGTGTCATTTAATTAAGACAATATAGCAATTACGTATGAGACAATTTTTATTAATATTTTATTACCTCCCCCCCCCCCCCCCCCCTGGCTTATTGCGCCATTCACAGCACGAAATTTTCAGTACACCCCTAGTAAAATCAGTAGTAGAAGTGATCCACAAAACTACCATCCAATATCCTTGACATCGTTTCGTTGTAGAATCTTAGAACATATTCTGAGTTCAAACATAATGAAGTATCTTGAACAGAATAACCTCCCGTATGCCATTCACCATAGAGTTCGAAAACATTGATCAGGTGAAACCCAACTCGCGTTTTTCTCATATGACGCACTGAAAGCTTTGGATCAACGCAGTCAGGTAGCTGCAGTATTTATTGATTTCTGAAAAGTACTTGATTCAGTACCGCATCTGCGCTTATTGTCAAAAGTACGATCGTGATATATTGAGTGTAATTTGTGACTGGACTGAGGACTTTTTGATAAGGAGGATGTAGAAAGTTATTTTGGATGCAGAGTCATCATCAGATGTAGAAGTTATTTCAGGTGTGCTCCAGCGAACTTTATTTGTGACCCTTGCTGTTCATATTGTATATTAATAGTCTTGCAGACAATGTTAATAGACTTTTTGCAGATAATTCAGTTATCTAGAATGAACTGTTTACTGAAAGAAACAGCATAGATATTCAATCAAATCTCTATAAGATTTCAAGCTGGTGCAAAACATTGGCAGCTTGGTTTAAATGTTCAGAAATGTAAAATTGTGCACTTCACAAAACGGAAAAACATAGTGTCCTATGGCTATAATATCAATAAGTCGCCGTTGGAATCGGTCAACTCACGTAAACACCTGGGTGTAACACTTCGTTGGGATTTGAAATGGGATGGTCACTAGGTTCAGTCGTGTCTAAAGCAGGTGGTGGACTTCGGTTTATTGGCAGAACACTGGGAAAGTGCAATCAGTCTACAAAGGTGATAGCGTACAACTCTCTCGTGCGACTGGTTCTAGAATATTGTGTGGGACCTGTACCAAATAGGACTAACAAGGGATATTAAACGTATACAGAGAAGGGCAGCACGAATGGTCACAGATCTGTTTAATCCGTGGGAGAGTTCCACAGAGATACTGAAGAAACTGAACTGGAAGACTATTGAAGATAGACGTAAACTATCCCGAGAAAGTCTGTTAACAAATTTTCAAGAACCGGGTTTAAGATATATTTCTCGGGATATAGTGCTATCCTCTTCGTATCGCTCACATAGGGATCGTGTGGATGAGATTAGAATAATTACTGTGCGCACAGAGGCATTCAAACAATCATTCTTCCGGCGCTCCAAACGTGAATGGAACGGGAAGAAACCCTAATACCTGGTAAGTGGGACATCTCTCCGGCCATGCCCCTCACGGTGGTTTTTAGAGTATAGATGTAGATGCAGATTTGTTACTGGTAGGTTCGAACAACATGAAAGTATTACGGAAATGCTTCTGAAACTTAAATGGGAATCCCTGGAGGGAAGGAGATGTTCTTTTCGAGGAACACTATTGAAAAAACTTAGAGAACTTTCATTTAAAGCTGACTACAGAATTCTACCGCCGCCAACATGCATTTTGCGTAAGGACTACGAGGATATGATAGAGAGACTTGGGCTCATACGGATGCATACAGATGGTCATTTTTCCCTTCGCTCTATTTGCGAGTGGAACAGAAGTGTACCCTCCGCCACCCAGCGTACGCTGGTTTGCTGAGTATGTGTGAAGACGTAGATGTAGTAAAAAAAAAAAAATTATTGCTTGGATGACGTTGCCGGAGAACTGGACGTATGGTACAGTTTATGGAGGAAAAAGAACATACCTGTAGCTAAATTAAGAGACCGGAAAACTGGACCTATGCTACAATTTATGGAAGAAAAAGAATGTACCTGAAGCTATGGTAAATGAAGGGACATAGAAGTCAGTGCCATTATCTAACCCCCCACCCTCCGCATAAGGCAAGCACTACAAATTTTGAGCACTATTCAATGCGCAACGGTTACTGTGGAACGATCCTTCAGCACACTTGGAAGAGTGAAGACGTGGCTTAGAAGCACGATGGGAGAAGAAAATCTGACTGTGTTGTGCCTGAAGAGGGTACGCCGAAATTACGTAAAAGAAAATTGCGAGAAGTTAGAAAAAAAAGTAACTTACAAATTTGTAGAAATCCGAGAAGATTAATACTGCGGTAAATTAAAAAATTGTGTTGTTATGCAAGGGCACTCTTATGTTTAAAATGTTTATCAGAAACAGTTTTTCCGTTCTAATTATTAAGAAATGCTGTGTTGTTCCTGCTCCCTGTTCCTTGAGACTAATATAACCTAACCTACCCTCTCCTAACCCAAATTCTGGGTACCAGCACGTTCTTGTATCAAAAGCATGTAACTTCAAAAATATATTGAGTAGGTAACTGTCAGTTGATTAGGATAACAAAAAATTGATTTAGTGTCAGAGTACGGTACACATCAATTTTTGTTCTTCAGGCACAATACATGTTCAAATATACTGAATCAGTTATATCAGAATTAATAATTGCAGACTTTTGCATAAATGGATGCGGACGCCAATGTACTATAGCAAGAGGTGACTCAAGGTTAATTATTCGAATTGTTATCGTGGGATGAATATTGTAGCAAGTGTTGGCTCCCCTGTGAAAGCAGAGTAGTTCTGCTGTTATTGGCGGTTGAGATTGATAAGGTAACTCATTAATAACTGAATTTCGGGTGCGATTTTGTGTTTGAAACATTGAATTTATTAGATTTTACTGTATTTCATTAGTGCTCATACTTTCTTCTTTTTCAGGTACGAGCTTCATTATTGGCAGTTTTTAGGCGCGCTGAACCACTGCCCACTTGTTACCTCATACGCTAGTAATTTGTAATTGGATTCTCGCGGCGATTTTGAGTAAGTGGTGAATTAATTGGATTTAGGGCTCTGTGTCTACTGCAATATCTGTTGCATTTGTAATGCATGCCTACTGAAAAGTTGTATCCATAAAGCTAACCAGCTGTCGACGGTACCAATATCATCTGGTGATATTTAATGCGCCACTGTGTGCATCATCTAGTTTTCAGCCGTATAAACAAAACGCTTGTTTTGCAGATTCGTCGAGTTCTCAGTTTACATATACAATTCCTGATGGAGTCGTGGAAAGACCACGCAGCGGGGAAAGTTTCTGCCCAGGTATGAACGAGTTATTGTTTGTAATGGAAGTGAATGTTGCATACGCTGGTGAAGAAATATTAAAGAATTGATATTTGTGTGTGTGTGGTAATATTCCTCTGGCATCGTCTGCTATAGCTTGCAAGCTGCCAAGATTCAACGTACAGTGTTAATGATTCGACCCTTCCTGATTGACGTCTTGAGTTAGGCATCTGACGCTTAACGGTCCACCAATTACAAGGACGCCTAACACTACGCATCCCAGATAGTGAACGGCAGTAATGCATAATTAATTTTGGTAGATTACGTGGTTCCATTATTCTCAGACCTGCGGCCTATTTGTTTTCTGTTTTTCAATCGGTGTTTAATTCTTCTCATGTCTAACAATTTCGTCGTTCTCTCTCGAGGCACCCTTTACTGTGTGCAGAAACCTCTTTTCTGCTTTAGTGTCTGAGATTCCTTCGTTGTAGCATGAGACATCACTCCCATATACCTAAGCAGTAGCAGCAGCCATCTTTTCTGAAGTTATTTCGTTTCAGCATTATCTTTCCAGCATTGTGCCACATGCTGTAGAAATTATTCTTTTAACCTTTAAGTGACAAAATGTCAGCAGTTTGGATCTGTGACTTACTGAAGGCATTTGGTTGTGTCAACCATAGTATCCGAATTAGATGAAGCTTTTGGCACGGAGTTGGTAACTTGCAGCCAAGTTGTTGCCTTTGAACATAATCTATACCTCGGTCTAATTGACATATAAGTCTGTCATCACATCTCAGATGTCTTCTTCACATTTGTTGGCTTTGCCAACTCTCATATTGCCACATTCTGACCTAATCAAGATCTCAAGCTATACTACAGATTACTGTCATCGCAACCTACAGTCAGCAAAATAATACAGAAGGAAAGCAATATAGCCAGTGTTCTGTTCTCTTCCTGTTTACACATACAAATCACACTCTGCGTGATCATTATGTTTGGATGAATCCGATGTCTGGTATAGGTAGGTTCAGTTGTCCATAATATTCTATTAGGATAATGTTAAATTTTTTAAGTAGTATGTGATTCAGCACATGCCTGCTTTAGTTTTATTTAAGAAACAATGCAGAAAGTTTATCTAGACTATTGTAGTAATACAAAGAAGGATACCATCTCAGCTATATGGATTGAAATTACAATTGTGTGTTCCAAAGGGTCAGATTATCGGTTACTACTGTTGTTACGTTTTATTTGAATGAGGAATTAGAGTCTTGTTTGCAGATGATGCAAGCATTGTTGTGAAGCTGAGCATTGAATCGTCACAAGAGTAAATGGTAGATGATGCTCTTGTGCTAGTTACTGCCCAATTTCGCATGAATGAGGGTAGCATTTAAACTGGATAGGGGGAGGGGGGGGGGACGACACCATATCTCATCCAGTTTTGTACAGTCATAAATATTTAAATCCAATGAACATAGCATACTGACAAAAAATAATAAAACAATGTAGGAAGTTCTAAATTTTGATTAAAAGTTACTCTGGAAAACCATATAGTAGCCCTGCTAAAATATTTAGGTTTGGCTACTTATGCCATCAAAGTAATTGCCAACTTTGGGGTGTAGAAATCATTAAGCTAACATATTTTGCATATTTCCATTCACTAATGTTTTATGGGGTAATATTCTGGGATAACAGCTCACTTAAATTTATCAACAATCCTTCTCTGTATTATTCTTTAATGAATTTTTGGCATGAAAAGGTTTAAATATACAGCTATTAAACCCTTTTGACAATCTACCCGTGAAAATATAAGATCTCAACATATAGATGTGTTTCCAAACACAGATTAAAGGTGTTTCTCCATAACAGTTCCTTCTGTATCATAGATAAGCCAATGGCCTTGTCTTGTTGAACACACTGGTTTCCATCAGATCACCAAAGTTAAACAGTATTGGGGACGGCTGCACTTGAATAGGTGACACCTGGGTATGCCACGTTCTGTTGTAGCTTTCCCTTTCCCTTTACGACAAAAAGGAGGAGAGGTGCTGTTGTAGAGTCTTTGATCACTAGTCTTTGCACCAATATTCTGGATTAAACTGCAAACATCTTCTCAGTGTGTCATGAAGTGAGGGTCTGTTGATGGTGACTGTTCTGTCAACCCCCATACCCCCTTGGTGCTATTTGAGAAGAGTAAATTGTCAGCACCAGGTTTTACGATCTTCATTCTCTCATCATTATCCAACACACACACACACACACACACACACACACACACACACACACACACACACACACACACCGGCGTGCATGCGCTCTCTCTCTCTCTCTCTCTCTCTCTCTCTCTCTCTCCCCCCCCCCCCCCCCCCCCCCCACTCTCTCCCTCTCCCCTCTCTCCCTCTCCCCTCTTCCTCCTACACATCCCAACCAGATGCACATAACCACAACACTTCCCAGATACACCTAAATAACCACAGCTTTCGTATTGCGCCAAGGAAAGGTGCCAGTGTGTGTGAAGGATAGGAAAAACTTTCTCAATTAGGCAGCTGAACCTGCCCCTCAATGTCTCGCAACCAAACATGCCACATGACTTTAATTGTTCTACCACAGAGGAGTTCTCGAATAGAAATGATTAGTATTTTTTCTGTTGTTACACATTCCATGTCATAACAATTATCATGTATATGATCTATTGAATAAGTAACTAACCATCTTGGAATCAGTGTCTTAGTTAAGTGTCCCTCCTGGGGGACACTGCCTTGACATAGGCATCTTCAGTGTCAGGCTGAAGGGTTTGTGTGAGTCAATGACGCTCAAGGCTATGCTGGTGGTTGCATAGCCACTGGCAGTGATCATCCAAGCCTGGCAGGCCTCAGCAGAGAGGCCCGACGATGAGTGTCCCACAACTTAGAGAAGGGAAGGTTGTGTTTATCCAAAGGAGCTCCACTAGCAGTGGTTGCGTATGGGCACCTGTTGCCACTTGCCCCCCACCCCCTCAGTTTTATAAGGCTTGCTGAGGCATAGGGGCCTCCGTCTGGGATGACATTTGTTTCCCTAGTTGCATGTGGGATCCCTGTAGAGCGACCTCAGTTTGCATCTACTCCTGTTGGGATGGGTTTACTGTCAGATAGTAACTACAACAATCCAATAAGAAGAGCTCGGTTTGTCACGCGGCTTGAGATGTAGTCTCAGAATTACACTACTGGCCATTAAAATTGCTACACCATGAAGATGACGTGCTACAGACGCGAAATTTAACCGCCAGGAAGAAGATGCTGTGATATGCAAATGATAAGCTTTTCAGAGCATTCACACAAGGTTGGCGCCGGTGGCGACACCTACAACGTGCTGACATGAGGAAAATTTCCAACCGATTTCTCATACACAAACAGCGGTTGACCAGCGTTGCGTGGTGAAACGTTGTTGTGATGCCTCGTGTAAGGAGGAGAAATGCGTACCATCATGTTTCTGACCTTGATAAAGGTCGGATTGTAGCCTATCGCAGTTGTGGTTTATTGTATCGTGACATTGCTGCTCGCGTTGGAATTAGTGGGTTCAGGAGGGTAATACGCAATGCAGTGCTGGATCCCAACGGCCTCGTATCACTAGCAGTCAAGATGACAGGCATCTTATCCGCATGGCTGTAACGGATCATGCAGCCACGTCTCGATCCCTGAGTCAACAGATGCGGACATTTGCAAGACAACAACCATCTCCACAAACAGTTCGACGACATTTGCAGCAGCATGGACTGTCAGCTCGGAGACCATGGCTGCGGTTACCCTTGACGCTGCATCACAGACAGGAGCGCCTGCGGTGGTGTACCCGACGACAAGCCCGGGTGCACGAATGGCAAAACGTCATTTTTTCGGATGTTCCAGGTTCTGTTTACAGCATCATGATGGTCGCATCCGTGTTTGGCGACATCGCGGTGAACGAACATTGGATGCGTGTATTCGTCATGGCCATACTGGTGTATCACCCGGCGTGATGGTATGGGGTGCCATTGCTTACACGTCTCGGTCACCTCTTGTTCGCATTGATGGCGCTTTGAACAGTGGACGTTACATTTCAGATGTATCACAACTCGTGGCTCCACCCTTCCTTCGATCCCTGCGAAACCCTACATTTCAGCAGGATAATGCACAACTGCATGTTGCAGGTCCTGTACGGGCCTTTCTGGATACAGAAAATGTTCAACTGCTGCCGTGGCCACCACATTCTCCAGATCTCTCACCAATTGGAAACATCTGGTCAATGGTGGCCGAGCAACTGGCTCATCACAATACGTCAGTCATTACTCTTGATGAACTGTAGTATTGTGTTGAAGCTGCATGGGCAGCTGTACCTCTACACGCCATCCAAGCTCTGTTTGACTCAATGCCCAAGTGTATCAAGGCCATTATTACGGCCAGAGGTGGTTGTTGTGGGTACTGATTTCTCAGGATCTATGTGCCGAAATTGTGTGAAAATGTAATCACATGTCAATTCTAGTATAGTATATTTGTCCAATGAATACCTGTTTATCATCTGCATTTCTTCTTGGTGTAGCAATTTTAATGGCCAGTAGTGCATAGCAACAGGGCACAAGTCTGCCCTAACACTTCACTGGGGTCAAGAGAGAAGAGCGAACCTTTGAGAAGGTTTGGTCCTTACAAAGTGTTAAACGACTTTGTAATTTAACACATCTCATTGAAACTGCTACATGGAGGTAGACCATGAGGAGTTATGTGAAGAGTGGATAAATATCGGTAACAAAGAAGTGCAGAACTCTATGAGGAGAGTAAGTGGCACATTGGAAAAAACAACAACATTCATTCTAATGTTTCTCCGTAATTACATGAACAAATTCTTGCAGGCTATATTTGTCTTAAGGTTTAAAACGTTTTTCCCTGATTCATTATGACACTTCAAATGTCAAAGATTTGGCTGTACCACTGTGGTATGTAACAGGAAGGCTGCATGTGGAAATTGTGCAGGCTCAGCTCATGAATCAGGCAATTCTTGTACACTTCCTCCGAAATGTATAAATTGCTCTGTGGTTCACCCAGTATGGAACGGGAAGTGTGCGGTTTAAAACACGGAAAGGAAAATTCAGGAGTTGAAAGTTAAGAGATGCACACCATATGGTGGAGCTAGAGATGCTTTCAAAGCAATGCAACCATCGGTGTTTGCTACTGCTTTTGCATCACCCCATAAGAAGCCAGTTTCCAAATGTGATACTTCCACATAAACCCAGAGCACAGATTCAGGTATGAGTACATGCATGTGTTGGTGTACCTGTTGGGTGAGAAGCTACACTTGAACATCAGAAGCCCATTAAGCAACCCGTGCAAGCAACTCCTCTCATAAGTAAGGAAAAGCGGAAAAGCATCACAGAAAAAGTTGTTTGAAACTAAGGAAAGTGGCAGCTAAACCGTTGGGTCGGTGAGCATTCCTCCTTTCTAATAGTGATTTTATTGTCGAGGATATTGATATCCACTGTCTCAGGTAAACCAGTGCCTCCAAGAGATAAGGATAAGGACAAGGGTAACCATCACTGATCAAAGGCTCCGACAGAGAGTTCTGTGTTGCAGTGGAATTTAAGTGGATACCAAGTGCATCCTCCCCCCCATGAACCATAGACCTTGCCGTTGGTGGGGAGGCTTGCGTGCCGCAGCGATACAGATAGCCATACCGTAGGTGCAGCCACAACGGAGGGGTATCTGTTAAGAGGCCAGACAAACGTATGGTTCCTGAAGAGGGGCAGCAGCCTTTTCAGTAGTTGCAGGGGCAACAGTCAGGATGATTGGCTGATCTGGCCCTGTAACACTAACCAAAACGGCCTTGCTGTGATGGTACTGCGAACGGCTGAAAGCAAGCAGAAACTATGGCCGTAATTTTTCCCGAGGGCATGCAGCTCTACTGTATGGATAAATGAAGAAGCTTGCACAGGATAGAGTAGCGTGGAGAGCTGCATCAAACCAGTCTCAGGACTGAAGACCACAACAACAACAACAACAACAACAACAACAATCAAGTGCATTTGGAAGAATTACAGTTCCTGGCACAGGAGAGACTGTTCTGCACCTGCTTACAAGAAACTCATTTTAAAGTCACTGACATACTGCATTAATGGGCTGCCACCATTAAAGGTAGGACAGTGTTTCTGGAGACAAGGCGAAGGGGGGAGTGACTGTTTTCATTGATGACAGATGCCACTCTTCTCTTGTCACTTTTATGATGGCCACACAAGCTGCTGGAAGTCCCCACACCAGTTAAAATCCAATGTGTTCTTTATATGATCATCCTCATGATCCACTGGATGCAGATGCACTGACAGAACTCTTCCAGGAACCCCTCACCTTTTCCTGTGCACGGGTGACTTAAGTGCATGCAGTACACTGTGGTGCTCAGCTACCACTTGCTCCAGGGGTTGGCTTATCAAGAGCCTCGCCCATTCAGAAAAAATTTGCTTTTTGAACTCTGGTCAGATGACACACTTTTCCACAGCTGCAGTGTCATCTTCAGCCGTTGACTTGTTTTTGCTCCCCAGCTATTGCAGACTCTGTTCAGTGGGAAGTGACCACAGATATACATTCAAGTGACCACTTTCTGGTGTGAGTTCATCTGCTGACTTGAACGCTGGTTGACAGGAGACCGCGATGATGGGCATTCGAAAGGCAAATTGGTTGCGGAACAATCAACAGGCCATTTTTTAATAACAAGATTGTGACTAGGAGGTGGTGGACCATATCATCTGTGTAATCCAACAAACTGCTGCAGAGCCCATACCCCAGTCTAACAACTACCTTAGACGATGGCCTGTCCCTTGGTCGAATGATGAATGTCACTTGGCTAAGAGAGCCAGGTGCACAGCTTTGCAGAAATTCAAACATCATGCAACTACAGTAAACCTTTGCACTTTCAGGTTTGTGAGATCAGAAGTGTGGTGAGTGAAAAAAGAACGGGAGAGGGACTCTTGAACGAAGTTTGCTACTTGCATTGATTGGTCAACTTCCATTGTGGAAGTTTGGGACTCAATAAGGTGGATTTCATGCAAGGGCAGTACACCAACCCTTATATCCTTATTGAGAAATGGGATCTTGGTGGTTGTACCTAAAGATGTGGCCCAGGTTTTAGCTGAACACCTCTTTACTGTTACTGCGTCATCCATTCAAACTCCTGCAGTCCATCTTTTCTTTAGGACTATGGAGATTAGGAGGCTTCTTCCCATATGATGATGATGTCTACAATCTTCTGTTCTCCATGTGGTATTGGAATTAGCTCTGTCCACAGCCAGAGACACGGCTACAGGACCATATCAGATTCATTATGCCATTTCCGTTATTTGTGTCCTGAAGCCAGAGGTAAACTTGTATCTTGTTTCAACCAGATCTGGTTTGATGTGCAGTACCCCATGACTTGGAAGTAGGCAATATTAATTCCACTATGGAAACCAGGGACTGAGCGAGGTTGCACAGTGGTTAGCACACTGGACTCGCATTCGGGAGGATGAAGGTTCCAACCTGTGTCCAGCCATCATGATTTAAGTTTTCCGTGATTTCCCTAAATCACTTCAGGCAAATGCCCAGATTGTTCCTTTGAAAGCGCATAGCTTACTTCCTTCCTCATACTTCCCTAATGCAATGGGACTGATGACCTAGCTGTTTGGTGCCCTCCCCACAATGAACCAACCGTGGAAAGCAGGCAAAGATCATACAGACACTTCAACAGTTAGTGGAGTTTAGTTCTTACGGCTTGTATGGACAGCATGATCATTTGCTGCCTCCATCTGCTTCTTCAAATTCCAAGATCACCTGTACCCATCCCAGTGTGGTTTCAGGCACTACTTTTCTGCCCTTGATGATTTAATTCTACTGGATAAGGTGAAACATGACTCTTTCTTATGTCGAAACCATTTAGTTGGTGTGTTTTCTGACCACATGTAAGTGTATGATACCACTCGGAGGTACAGCATCCTTCGCAGACTTCATGAATGTGGACTACCTGGACGTCAGCCACTTCTTATACAATCTAACGTGATTCCCTGTAAAACCTAAGTTTTTATTTAATTGGCATTTGATGGATTTTGTGAAGTGTTAGGCCTCATCCCAAATGTGCTGGGGAATGGAAGCAGACTTCAATGCATTACTCTGCAAAACACTCCTCATGTGGGAACATTATTCGTTCCCCGCCCCCCACCCACTCCCCCAATCCAAAGAGAATGGCACACTGTGAGTTTTATAAGGGTGCTATTGACCATGATGTTGTGCTCCCACATCCACAACCGTCATCGTCGTCGTCATCTACATCTACATCGGTGCTCTACAAACCACTGTACAATGCATGGCAGATGGTACTTTATTGTACCAGTTATTAATGTGCAGGGAGTGTAGTGTGTTCCTTGAGTCATCATTTACAGTTGGTTCTTGAACTTTGTTAGTAGGCTTTCTTGGGGTAGTTTGCATTTTTTCTTCATGTATCTTCAGTTCACTGTTTTCAGCATGTCTGTGAAACTCTCCCATGGGCCAAATAAAGCTGTGACCACTTGTACTGCCCTTTTCGGAATACGTTCAATATCCCGTTAGTCCTATTTGGTACAGGTCCATGCACTAGTTTCTAGGAATGTTACGTAGAAAAAGTAACTCTCGTAAAATTTTCAATCACATGAATGTATCACCAAGTTCTCCTTCTGAAATTAAGATCATTATACACTCCTGGAAATTGAAATAAGAACACCGTGAATTCATTGTCCCAGGAAGGGGAAACTTTATTGACACATTCCTGGGGTCAGATACATCACATGATCACACTGACAGAACCACAGGCACATAGACACAGGAAACAGAGCATGCACAATGTCGGCACTAGTACAGTGTATATCCACCTTTCGCAGCAATGCAGGCTGCTATTCTCCCATGGAGACGATCGTGGAGATGCTGGATGTAGTCCTGTGGAACGGCTTGCCATGCCATTTCCACCTGGCGCCTCAGTTGGACCAGCGTTCGTGCTGGACGTGCAGACCGCGTGAGACGACGCTTCATCCAGTCCCAAACATGCTCAATGGGGGACAGATCCGGAGATCTTGCTGGCCAGGGTAGTTGACTTACACCTTCTAGAGCACGTTGGGTGGCACGGGATACATGCGGACGTGCATTGTCCTGTTGGAACAGCAAGTTCCCTTGCCGGTCTAGGAATGGTAGAACGATGGGTTCGATGACGGTTTGGATGTACCGTGCACTATTCAGTGTCCCCTCGACGATCACCAGTGGTGTACGGCCAGTGTAGGAGATCGCTCCCCACACGATGATGCCGGGTGTTGGCCCTGTGTGCCTCGGTCGTATGCAGTCCTGATTGTGGCGCTCACCCGCACGGCGCCAAACACGCATACGACCATCATTGGCACCAAGGCAGAAGCGACTCTCATCGCTGAAGACGACACGTCTCCATTCGTCCCTCCATTCACGCCTGTCGCGACACCACTGGAGGCGGGCTGCACGATGTTGGGGCGTGAGCGGAAGACGGCCTAACGGTGTGCGGGACCGTAGCCCAGCTTCATGGAGACGGTTGCGAATGGTCCTCGCCAATACCCCAGGAGCAACAGTGTCCCTAATTTGCTGGGAAGTGGCAGTGCGGTCCCCTACGGCACTGCGTAGGATCCTACGGTCTTGGCGTGCATCCGTGCATCGCTGCGGTCCGGTCCCAGGTCGACGGGCACGTGCACCTTCCGTCGACCACTGGCGACAACATCGATGTACTGTGGAGACCTCACGCCCCACGTGTTGAGCAATTCGGCGGTACGTCCACCCGGCCTCCCGCATGCCCACTATACGCCCTCGCTCAAAGTCCGTCAACTGCACATACGGTTCACGTCCACGCTGTCGCGGCATGCTACCAGTGTTAAAAGACTGTGATGGAGCTCCGTATGCCACGGCAAACTGGCTGACACTGACGGCGGCGGTGCACAAATGCTGCGCAGCTAGCGCCATTCGACGGCCAACACCGCGGTTCCTGGTGTGTCCGCTGTGCCGTGGGTGTGATCATTGCTTGTACAGCCCTCTCGCAGTGTCCGGAGCAAGTATGGTGGGTCTGACACACCGGTGTCAATGTGTTCTTTTTTCCATTTCCAGGAGTGTATATTCTCCCAAAAATAAAAACTCATCTGGCTTTAATTATATTACCAATACAGTTCTAAAAATTTGACACCATATGATAAGCCATGGCTTATCTGAAATATGTAATGCATCACTAGCGTAAAGCATTTTTCCAGTGCGACTGGAATATTCCATTGTTAAACCCCTCTTTAAGAAAGGTGTTGCAGAGAGATGTCAATAACTACATACCTGTTTCACTGTTGACATCACTTTCCAAAATCTCTGAGGTGGTGATGTATTCCGGGATAGAAGTATCGCACCGTAGCAGCAATAATATCCTCAGCAAATCGCAGCCTGTGAAGAGTTGCTGTACTAAGAATGCCATTTACAAGTGCACACACCAGATTTTACAAGCATTAAATAATAAAATAGTTCCTGTTGATATTTTCTGTGGCCTAAAGCATTTGACTGTGTGAATAACGGTATTCTCATAGATAAATTGAAGTTGCATGGTATTGATGGTACAGCCAACCAATGGATAATGTCACATCTTACCAAAAGAATGCAGAAAGTTGTAATTCGTGATTTAACTGATATAGTCCGAGTACACAATTCTGATTGGGGAGAAATCACCTATGGTGTTCTGCAAGGCTCAATTTTGTATCCACTGTTGTTCCTAATTTACAACAAGCAGAATTAGTTCATTTTGAAGATGACACTAGTATTGTAATTAATCCAAGTATACATACAGAAACAGAAGAAATCATAAACAGTGTTCTTAAAGGTATCAGTGAATGGATTTCTGCGAATGGTCTCGCGCAATTTTAAAAAGTCAGAATATATTCAGTTCAGGATATCTAGGGGTACAACACCAATGATAAGTGTTAAACGTAGTGAGGAAGTAATAAATTGGTTGGAAAATTCAAAATCCTTAGGGGTCCATATTGAAGACAATTTAAATTGGAAAAAAAACACATTTTGGAACTCCTAAAACAACTTAGTTCAGCCACATTTGCACTTAGAATCATTGCGAATCTTGGGGAGAGACAAATCAAAATATTGACATTTTTTCATATTTTCGTTCAGAAACGTCATATGGAATAATGTTCTGGGGTTAATCATCTTTAAGAAAGAAAGTTTTTATTGCTGAAAAATGTGCTGTAAGAATAATATGTGGTGCACATCCACAAACATTCTGTACACATCTGTTTAAGGAGTTGGGCATTCTGATTACTGCTTCACAGTGCATTTACTCCCTCATTAAGTTTGTTGTAAGTAAACTACTGCATTTCAAAAGGAAAAATGGTGTTCATAATTACAATACCAGAAGGAAAAATGACATTCATTACCCCACATTAAGGTTGTCTTTAGCATAAAAAGGTGTGTACAGTTTTGCACCAAAAATTTATTATTATTTACCCAGTGATATAAAATGTCTGACAGACAGCAAAGTAGAATTTGAAAACAAAGTGAAAAAGTTTCTTCTTATCAATTCCTTCTATTCTGTAGACAAATTTCTATTATGGTAATGTGTAAAAAGTGGTGGGTAGGAATTAACTCACTGACTTCCGTATATTAAAAAAAGTTAATAAAATAATAAAACTGATAAATGTTCAGCATGTAGACAGATTTACATATTAATTTGCAATATGTATGTAAAATGACTCATTCCACATCATGACCATGTATTGTGCAAAATCATCCATGTAACATGAAACTGACTGACTAAGGATATGTCGAATGGCTGACTTGTAGGCAGTCTCCGTAGCAGAGCAGTTGTATTTCCCAAATATTCTCCTAGTAAACCAAAGTCTGCCATTCACAGTAATTTTTTGGCAGTTGTTCATCCCTTTATCCATCACATTTCTGACCATTTTAAATGCCTTTTTTCCACCTCTTTGTTTATGCGTGTGGGAGTTTTAATTTGCTTCCTGATTTATGTGGTATCTTCTCTCCCCTTTAACTATACAACTTCTTCTCAAAAAAATCTGCCTGTGCAGCTTCAAGTCATCTCCTTTCTTGTTTTGTCATTTCCCAGTAGTCTGCTCCATATAAATGATTGTTTTGTGTTATTGATTCATATAACCACTTTTTGTCTTTCTCTTAATTTTACCAGACCAAGGGGTCAAATTCGGCTTACTGATGTCTTGTTTAGCTTGTTTTCTCCTCTGTCTTATCAAGATCCGACTGAATATTTGTGCAGATTTATTCAGTGTGTACTTCATTACCAATAACTGTATCATCTGCAAAAACCACTCTGTGCATTCTCCCTGCCAAAAAATTCTCAATCCAGTCATAAAATTTGCTTGATGCCCCATATGATTGAGCTTTTTATAATAATAAGAGTTGCTGTGGAACTGAGTGATTTCTGGGAATTGAGAAATGTTTTCATTTTTGGTTTTCAGTGTATCAGGTTAGAAAAGTGCAGTTGGGGTTTCACATGATTGACATTTTCAGAATCTGTACTGGTTGGCACGGAGTAGTTCATTCTGTTTGAGATACCTCATTATGTTTGAGCTGTGGATATATTTTAACATTCTACAGCAAATATATGTGAAGTATATTGGACAATAGTTCTGTGTGTCACTTCAGCTACCCTTCATTGTAGACAGATGTGGCCTGTTCTTTTAGCTATTGGACAAGGTTTCTTGTTTGAGGGATTACAGTGAATTGTAGTTAACATAGGGGCTATCTCAGCTGCAAATTCAGTATAGAATCTGATAAGGATTCTATTGGTCCCTGAGGTTTTGTTAAATTTTAGCGATTTCAGCAATCAAGACAGCCAGGTAGATGCAGTGTTTCTTGATTTCTGAAAAGCATTTGACTCAGTACCACACGCATGCTTATTGTCAAAAGTGTGATCATTTGTGGCTGGATTGAGGACATTTTGGTAGGGAGGACATAGCATGTTATCTTGGATGGAAAGTCATTGTCAGATGTAGAAGTAACTTTGGATTGGGAACATGCACACCAGGAAATTTTCATATGAAATCAAACTGACATTGCACATACAATTCTGTTTTTACATAGTTCAGCATAAGAAACACTCGTTGATCCTTTGTGTGTACTGTACCATATGTAAACTCGATAGGAAACTCGAAACAAAACACTCAAATATTCAGTTCCACAGTATAGAAGACATGGTGCACGGTGGTTTTGTCTGAGGGGATTGGGCCCAGTGACGTGTGGGGAAAGCCTTAGACTTGGCACAATTGCAGTAGTGACGTCTAGCAACAATATTTGAAGTGATTAAACTTGACCAAAACACCAGTGCACATAGTCCATGTTTTAATTATTTTCATTGATAGTTTTATAAATACAGATCGGTCTTTGTTCCTGAAGTACATCCTGTTACTTACTTTTCTATGTACAAACTGTGTGAACATTAATTTGGACTTTTGTTTACATTTATTTTTAGATATTGTCAATTTGTGATTTGATATCTTTATAAACTGTTAATTACAATTCACATTAATTGTTCTTAATACATGTCAAGTTGACTTAATTTCATCAATACAGTAATCCAGTAATGTTACAAAACAAGTTCTTTCATGTAAGTAACTTTGCGACCTAGTTTCAGACACTTCATTATTGTCAAAATCGTAGTTTTCCTTAAATATTGTCCTATTCTGCCACATTAAAAAGGGCACAGTTGATTTCCTTCCCCAAACCAAGCTAGCACTCCATCTCTTGATTACCTCAGTGATGGGGCATTGAACCCTAACCTATCTTTTTTGTGGAATTTATTAGGCCTGTCATCTTTGTCCAACAAGAACTGTAGTTTCTATGACTGCTGCTATAATTATTCTAGCCTGTAGATGTTTTGTCCATGTTCAATGAACTTGTCCTGTTGTAGTTCAAATTCATCTTATTTTGTCCACAAAGGCTTGGCGGACTTCGTGTCAGCCTCATCGCTGGGAGGAGGATTAGCTTACCAGACTGCGCATCGGGCATAGCCATTTCACACCTGGCTTCCTCCGCTGGTGGGAGGATCCACCATTCTGTGAAGTTTGTGGAGTGCCACTTTCAGTTCAGCATATTGTGGCTACGTGTGTCCTGTACACTGATATTAGGGCAGATCTCGGTCTCACTGGAGATCTTCCCACCATCCTCGCAGATACTGATATCAGTGTTAACGGAGTGGTGAAATTTTGTGAACTGTCAGGCCTCATCCCTAACCTGGTGGGGAAGGGTGGCAGACTTTAGTACGTTATAAACTGCTCCGCATGTGGGGACAGCCTTCGTCCCCATCCATGAGATTTCATGTTGACTTTTCGTCAGGGCACTGATGACCATGATGTCTAGCGCCCCCTCAACCCAAATCATCATCGTCATCTTATTTCGTTTCTTGAACACTAATGTAACCAAGGCTAGCAGAAATTATTTCAGAATTATTGTCAGCATCTAGTGTATGGTCAAAAGTGCAACAGACTTAAGTTTCAGCTGGATACCATCATATTTTAGAAGTCGTTAATTAGTGCATCTACAGCTCTAGCTTCATATTTTTCTACTTTTTGACAGCTTCTGCTACTTCCTCAATGGTGGTTTCATTTACTCTTAGTTCATAAGTCACTCTTTTTTCACCAAATACAGATTTGTACCAGAGATTCTTGTAGTATTCATGCTAGCGTTCACTTGATACAATATTTATCTTAGTTGTCTCACTTTTATTGAGTTTAAAATTGTAATATTTTGATGCTCATTCCTGTATCATATTTCATATGCTCAATGCTGCTTATATGTCAGGATCAATTTTACTGATATGCTTGGGTTGTCAGAAATATAGTCTTCTTTCAGTTCTGAAACTTCCTGACATTAAAACTCTGTGCTGCACCAAGACTTGAACACAGTTTTCAGTGCAAGTTCACCACATGGTTCATATTTGTTGCGAAGTTAAACAACAGCACACACTCTGCCACAGACTAAAGAGTTTTGTGTCACTGGTGTTTCCACGCCTTTAGGTTTTATGTTTCTTTTTTTTTTTCCTCCTTCATATAATCTTGTATGCTTTCTTCTCAAGTCATTTTTAATTGAGATGCACCTATAGACTCAGCCAATTTTCTACAATATAGGTGTTTAAAATGTATTCATGTATTCCTATTTCCAAAGTAAAATCTTTATATTTGTAGGAGATAAAGAAATTTCTGAGTTATCTCACCTACAAATGAACAACTCTGTCAAAGAGCACAGCAAATAATTTATTAAGCATCAAAACAATTGCAAGGAGCACAGATACACACTCAATTCACATTGAAGAAGCAAAATATCAAAGAAATTCGTACACAGTCATTTCACTGGAGTTAGTCGATGCTGTGGTTGCCCCAGGAACTCCCCTTCCTTGAAAAGCTGTAGAGGCTGCAGTTGGGATTGATGGCGCGTTGTGCCTCCTCTGACCTCTGTCCTCTCTGAGGACTTTGGGGGAGGTGATTAACTCATGCCTGTGGCAGGCCACCTGGACAGAGGCACAGTTAGGCTGTTTCTCGATGGAGGTGGAAACACCAGGAGCCGTAGTGAGCACCTGGGCATAAGTTGGCACACAGGGTGGCAAAACCATTGGAGTTTAGGAGGGGGAAGCCATTTCACCCCTTCCTTTTCTGTGCACACGATAGCCTGGTGCTTCAGGAATATCTGGGAATTTGCATTTTATTTGTTGCAAATGAATATTAGTGTAACAGGTGGCAGGACAGGGGTGTCTGCTTCCCCCAACAAGATTGTCACTTGAGATGAAGCGGAGAGGGGCATGGTCGCAGGGGCATGTAGTACAGGTGTCAGCACAAGGTGGATTGCATGGTAGCATCATGTGGAGGAGCAATGAAGGCAAGTTTAACTCTTTTTGTTGATACTGTCTAAGTGCCTCTTCCCTTGTGGATGAGGGAAGTGTTAGGTCCCCTCGAGAGCACTTTGTATGGTCCGGATTATGGGGAAGTGAGAGGTGGACAAACCACATCATTAAGCAGCCGTACCTGGATTGATGTGTGTATTTTCTTTGAAGATGAACTGATCACATTGACTGTGGCATTGTGGGTTGTTTGGGTGTAAACGACTGATGTGTTGCTCCAATTTTTTAAGAAAGGTCACCTGTTACCCGGGAATCTGTGCTGGTGGAATTGCGATGAAGTCATATCCTCTTTTAATGCTACGTGGAGGCCAAGGCAGAGTATCAGTCCACGCCTCTTTGTGGCTCGCGATGATAGATTTGAGTGACCAATTTATGCATTCAAACCTGCCATTGCTAGCAGGATTATATCTTATGGTATGAAGGTGATGGGTATCACTCAAGTTAAGTAGGTGATTGAATAGCTATGCTTTAAACTAATGACCATGGCCAATTGTGATGGTGAGAGGAATGCTGTAACGAGAAAACCACATGTTGCCAAGTGCTGTGGCAGCAGATTCGGCGGTGATGTTGGCGAGAGGTTTGGCCACCTGGTGCAACAATCAATGATGGTTGGAAGGTAATGTTCACCGTCAGTGCATGGTAGTGGACCATCCAGATCTAAGTGTATAGTAGCAGTGTGCTCATGCTGTGGGATTTTGTTTTGTTGGCATGCAAGGCATGAAAGGGCCCATTGGGCCCATGTATGACTGTCCTTTTTGACCCCAGGCCCGATGACCTTGCTTGTCACCAATTTGACTGTTGCCTTGATACTGGGATTTCACATGTGGTGGACTGCTTTGAAGACATCTCAACAGTGTTTTTGCAGGATGAGCGTACTTAATTGGTTGCCAATGCTGACACACCACATTTCATATGAGGGACCATCATCTGCCACATGCGCAAGATGAAGTGATGCAGAGTTTGCACTGTGGATGTACCCTTGAATGAAGGTGTCTGTGTGCTGGCTATCTGCAGTCTTTGCCCAGTCTACCACAGTAATTCTTGCCACTGCTCATGAGAGGCAGTCTGCGACAGCGATCTTCGCATTTGATGTGGTAAATGTCGGTTGTGAACCGAGTCAAGAAGTCTGCATGTCTAGTTTGACGTGGTGAGGCGTGTTCTGTTGGCCACTGGAGAATGGACGTGAGAGGCTGATGATCAGTAAACACTGCAAAGTATTGACCTTCTAGTTTAGGTTGGAAGTGTTTGAGGGCAAGGTAGATGATCAGAAGACCTCTGTCCATGGGACGTCATTTTGTTTGTGCTTCTTGCTGATGCTTGGAGAAGAATGCTGAGGGTTTACATGAACTGTGTACTTGCTGTTGGAAGGCTGCACCTACTGTTACCTGAAAGGCATCAACAAAGAACCCGATCGGCGTCCCAGGCTTTGGATGTACGAGCAATGTAGACTTGGATAGTGCTGTTTCCAGATTTTCGAATGCTGTGGATGCTTCCGCATTCCATGGGACCTTCCTGTTGCTGTTGGTATCTTTACCCAAGAGAAGTCAGTCAATAGGCTGTTGTTGCACTGCTGCATTTGGTAGATGATGATAATAATTTCATTCCAATGACTCTTCGGAGTTCTTTGTATGTTGTGGGGTGTGGCATATCTTGAATGGCAGAAACCTATTTCTACAGTGGAGTTAGGCCAGAACAGGAAACCTTGTAGCCCAAAAAGGAAATTTCGGGTTTGGTGAATAACCTTTTCCGGGATTGAAGACAAAACCATAATCCTCAAGACATAAAGACCTGTCGAAGATGTTGAAAATGATCTTGTAGGGATTTGGAAAAGATCGAAATGTCAATGACATAGTGGAAGGTGAATTAGAGATAGCATAAAACACCATTTACAAACCTTTGCTGTGTATGTGTGGGGTTACATAATCTGTAGAGCATAAACATGTACTGGTATAGTCCAAATGATATTGTGATGACCACTTTTTTAATATCCTATTTGACCAAAGGAATATGGGAGATTACCTTGTTGTAATCAGTGATGCTGAATACAGATACATCACAAAACATACAGTTGAAGACTGCAATATTGGGGACCAGGTAATTTAGATTTTGGTAGACACCACATAGTTTCCATGTACCATCTTTCTTTTTTGCAATCTGGAGCGGCGATGCCCAATCACTGTCTGACACGGATACAATGCCCTTTGCTAATATTTTGTACATTGCCTGTTTTGCATCTTTGGTTGGCGAGTTGTGCACATTGACAGTTCTCGTAAAGATAAGTGTTTCATTGAGTAACAACAATTAATTAAGGCAATATTACATCATAAATAAGTAAATTAATACCTATTGTAAGCTATGAATTGAAGGTTTCACATTTTTTGCATATCTTCTGGAAAAAGAAAATATTTCATAGGCACAAATTTTGGACCAGTATTTGTTTACGTTGTGGTATAATGCAAGTTATGTGATTATTTCAATAAAGTAAAGTTTGTGTTGTTAGTGTATTCTTATACGCTATCTATTTTATTCTCTAGTAAGTAGCCGAAGTGAAAATTCTGAAATAAGTGAAAAGTTTATATAGTGTAGGCTCAGTTCTTTGTTTACTTTTTGTTTCGTCATGTAAACAATACAGGTTAAATCATTTTTGTTTGTCCAAAAACTTTGAATTAGTATCCGAACTTTAGGCCTAAACATTCTAAGAAATTTAATATATTAATTGCATAGTCTACAAAGTTATTCTTGTTTTAACTAAGACTAAAGCTAAAATTTGTTTGCCATGAGTGATAAGTGTATGACTTATCATGTGATTGTTAGTTTCCTGGTGTGGTGTGAGGGTTTTTGCAGTTTCTTTCATGTTGGCGGCTGTAGCGGCATGGGAATTGGGGAAATAAACAAGGCTCATTGGTTGTGTAGGATTTGCTGTAGAGATAGGAAGATAGTGGAAGAGCAGGAGAAGATTGCTGCCCTTCAAGCAGAACTAGATAAAGCAAAACAAGATCTGGAAAGGTTAAGGGGGAGAAGGGAAAAGAGAGGTTGGAAGTGACAACAGGTTATAGAAGAAATAGGAATAGGACGTTCTCAGACAGTGTGGTTGTGAATGTGGAAAACAGGTTTGATCTGTTGTCACGGTTGGAAACTAATGAGTCGCAAGTAGATGTAGGAGTAGACAGGACACAACAAACTTTCAAAAAGTGTTTGAAAAGAAAGAAGTCAGAAAAAGTTGTAAAGAAGAAGGTTTTGTTGTTTACATGGCAGCTTTGTTGGCCAACTGTTGCAGAATGAACGAGGGTTAGTTTACCAGCTCACAAGTTTTTTTTAAACCTAGTGCAAGTCTGGGTCATGTGATAGAGGATGTAGGTTCACTTTGCAAAGACTTCACATAGAAAGACACCATGGTAATAGTGGGTTGGGCAGGCAGCAGCATAGATGGGAACCCCCATTATTCAATTGAGAGTGACCTGGCAAAGACAGCTTCAGCGACGAGACATACTGACGTAGAGCTCTGTTGACTCTATCAGCAGATGGGACTATGCCTAACATGGCCTTCACCTCATCAGGAAAGGGAAGGGAAAAGTCTGGGCTAATAGCAAATAACTTGAGGGGGGGAGGGGGGGGGCACTGTCACAAGGTGTAAAGTACCAGTGGCTACAAGTGACAGATCAGCAGTTTTTTTAGGGTAGGGAGGGCAGAAACAAAAGATGTTCAAAAACATGTTGAAAATGACATTCAAATTGATAAAACAGGCAGCCAGAAAGCAAATTTTAATGTACACAATTCATGCAGACAGTCTCTGATTGAATCTAGAGATACTCAAAAATTGACAGGAAAATTAGATTCATCCAGTTGTAATTCAGCCAGTGCACAAAATCGGTTTTCTTATTGCATCAGAATATCCACAGACTAAAGGGTAAGCTTAAGAGGTTGCTTATTTGTGTTGAAGAATTACAGTTCAGCAAACCAGTTGATATAATCTGCCTCTCCGAACATCATGTGACCCCTTCTTACTTCTGTAGAGAAAATATGGAGAAAGGAGCAGTTGCCACATTTGTCAGAAACTGTTTTGATTTCAGGAATATTGATATTAATAAATTTTACTCAGAGCAGCACTCGGAAGCTTGTGCAACAGAAGTAGTATTTCCTAATAAGTCCGTTATAATTGTAGGTATATATAGATCACCTTCAGGAAATTTTAATCTCTTCATAAAAAATCTGGAAGCTCTGCTGTCGCGTCTCATAGTAAAAAAAAAAAAAAAAAAAAAAAGAGAGAGAGAGAGAGAGAGAGAGAGAGAAAAGAAAAGGGAAATAGTGATTGCTTGTGATTTTAATGTGGATTTATTGAAAAGCTCTGACAGTGAACACTATCATTCAATTTAGTTCCTACTGTGAACTTTGCAACTAGGATATGTAAATGCTCTGAGACTGCTATTTATAATACCTTTGTAGACAAATCTAGGGAAGAAAGTCATATCACAAAACCAATGGTAAATGTGCTGTCTGATCATGACATGCAGCATCTTGTGTTAAATGTTGAAACTTGTCAGGATAAAAAATTTATTAAGTCTGAGTACAGGAGTGTAATAAATAAGTAAAAAATTTAGAAATTCAGGAAATTGCTCCAAGACATAAACTGGATGAATGTTTACAATACTTCTGATTCAATTTCATTAATATAGTTACCTCCTCTTTTGAAAATCGTTTTTCCCTAAAGGTAACTCAAATCGCACAGAGTCAAAAAGTAAACCATGGATTACACAAGAAATAAATATATCATGTGGGACAAAAAGAAGACTGTATCTACTATGTAGGGACAGCTCTGATGTTAAAATTGTAATGCACTGCAAAGAATACTGCGAAATATTGAAGCAAGTAATCCAGTAATCGAAGCAGCTTTATTGTGAGAAAAAGATAATTACACCAGGCAACAAAAGAAAAACTGTATGGGGTATAGTGAACACAGAGACAGGTGGGGCCAAAAAGGAAGACCTCTTAAACTGGCACTTCATTTCTGTTACTGACAGCTTGGGGTTATCAGGTTTAGTGAAGTGTGCAATGGAGTATCTGAGACAAGTCTTTAAAAATAACTTTAGTGAAATGGAAATGACACATCTCCCAAAGAAGTAGCATCCATCATAAAATCCCTAATATCTAACAAGGGAACCTCCCCATCGCACCCCCCCCCCCCCTCAGATTTAGTTATAAGTTGGCGCAGTGGATAGGCCTTGAAAAACTGAACACAGATCAATCGAGAAAACAGGAAGAAGTTGTGTGGAACTATGAAAAAAATAAGCAAAATACACAAACTGAGTAGTCCATGCAGAGATAGGCAACAACTACAATGATCTGAGCCCAGGAGCGCCGTGGTCCCGTGGTTAGCATGAGCAGCTGCGGAATGAGAGGTCCTTGGTTCAAGTCTTCCTTCGAGCGTAAAATTTTATTTTGTATTTTCAGACAATTATCAAAGTTCAGGCACTCACACATAATCAACTTTGCTCCCCAAAATTCCAGGACATGTTCAGATTTGCTTGGACATATGCAGGATTTGACGGTCTACACACGGAAAAACTTGAAAACGTTAAAAACATATGTTTTGACAGAGCACAGAGAAAAGTGTGCGACTGTGAAACTGTTGGATTCATTTGTTGCAGTTTGTGACAAACTCTTATGTTTTCATCACTTTTTTGGGAGTAATTCTCACATCCACAAGAAAACTTAAATCGGGCAATGTAGAAGAATATTTTTATCCATTCGCCAAGTGTACAAGTTAGGTGGGTCGACAACATATTCATGTCATGTGACGCACATGCCCTCACCAATGTCGTATAGAGTATATCAGACGTGTTTTCCTGTGGAGGAATCGGTTGATCTATGACCTTGCAATCAAATGTTTTCAGTTCCCATTGGAGAGGCACGTCCTTTCATCTACTAATCGCACGGTTTTGCGGTGCGGTCGCAAAACACAGACACTAAACTTATTACAGTGAAGAGAGACGTCAATGAACGAATGGACAGATCATAACTTTGCGAAAATAAAGAAAAATTTTTCACTTGAGGGGAGACTTGAACCAAGGACCTCTCGTTCCGCAGCTGCTCACTCTAACCACGGGACCACGGCGCTCCTGAGTTCAGGTCATCCTTGATGTTGCCTATGTTCGCGTGGACTACTCTGTTAGTATATTTTGCTTATTTTTTCATAGTTCCACACAACTTCTTCTTGTTTTCTCGATTGTTCTGTGTTCAGTTTTTCAAGGCCTGTCCACTGTGCTAACTTATAACTAAATCTGAGGGGGGTGCGATGGGGAGGTTCCCTTGTAAGTATTCCAGTGGGTATGATAACATATCAACACAGTTAATCAAAGAGTGCTCATGTGAGTTAAGTTCTATCTTAAGTTACTTGTGTAATCAATCTCTTATCAGCGGAACATTTCCAGGCTGGCTAAAAAATGCTGAAGTTAAGCTTCTTTACAAGATGGGGGATAAGAGATACCATCAAACTATCGACCAATTTCACTTTTGCCAGCTTTCTCAAAAATATTTGAAAAGGTTGTGTTCAAGCGTCTCCTTAAGCATCTGACTGCAAATAATATATTGTCGAAGTCACAGTTTGAATTTCTCAAGGGTTCTGGTATAGAGAAAGTTATTTACACTTACAGTGAGAATGTGCTGAATTCATTAGATAATAAATTAAAGGCTACTGGAATTTTTTATGACCTGTCAAAATTCTTCGACTGTTTGAATCACAGCATTCTCTTAAGTAAATTAGAATATTATGGTGTCACTGGCAGTGCTGTGAAATGGTTTGAGTCTTATCTATCTAACAGAAAGTAAAGGGTGTTGTTGCAAAATACCTGTGCAGTAAGCAGTCAATCTTCATCCGATTGGGTGTTAATTACATGCAGTATTCCTCAAGGTTCCATCTTGGGTCCATTGCTTATTTTGTGTACATTAATGACCTCTCGACTGTTATGTTGCCAGATGCTAAGTTTGTTTTCTTTGCAGATGATACAAACATCACAATAAGTAGCAAGTCAAGTACAGATTTAGAAATAGCTGCTAATAAAATTTTCACTGACATTGACCTTTGAGAAGACCCACTGTATGCAGTTCAGAACCTGTAAGAGCTGTCCTCCAGCATGTGTATAACATATGAAGACATGCAGATCAGAGGTTTACAGTGTTAAATTTCTGGGACTAGAAGTCAATAATAAATTCAGTTGGGAAGGGCATACCACAGAATTGCTTAAGCGCCTAAACAAATCAGTATTTCCATTGAGAATGTCAGATGTAGGAGATATAAATATTTAAAAAAACTTGCATACTTTGTGTACTTCCATTCTGTTATGTCATATGGGATCATACTCTGGGGTAACTCATCAAACCGAGCAAAAGTTTTTAGGGCGCAAAAGTGTGTGATAAGAGTCATTTGTAGTGTAAATTCAACATCATGCAGAAACCTGTTCAAGGAACTTTGTATTCTAATCACTGCTTCCCAGTGTATTTATTCCTTAATGAAATTTGTTGCAAGTAATATATCTCTATTTCCAACAAGTAGCTCAATACATGGTATTAATACTTGGAATAAGAACAATATGCATAAAGACCTGAAATCACTTACCTTGGACCAAGAAGGGATCCAATATTCAGGAACACCCATTTTCAATAAATTGGCAGCAACCATTAAAAACTTGGTTTCAGATAAAGCATGGTTTAAACAGAGTTTGAAAGACTTTTTGATAGGCAACTCCTACTCTATAGATGAATATCTTAACAGAGATTGTTAAGCCAGCTTAAGTAAAAATGCCTGTTAGATTTCAGTTTTGACAGAACTTGGCCACAACAGTCAAGATTAGGTATTTTGTGTATGATAAATTTATTAATAGTGCATAACAATGTTTCATTCTGACAGCGTGTTACTTCTATAAATATTCGCTGTTCCAGTTTACTGCATTGTATTCACCTATTTCAACAATCTCCAGACAAATGATCAAGGTAGTAAGTATGCTTTCTGACATGTTCACACCCATGAGAATCATCTCATTTTTGGGGTCTATGGAACAAAAACTGAATCTAATCTGTAATCTAATCTGCTTTGAATTTATGAGGTGGTAGGCGACATGCATGGGAGAAGATTGGCTGTCCAGGCATTGTTTTGATGTGATGCTGTGTGCTGTGCAAATGTTTTCAAATGCTTTGGCAGGATCTGTCACAGTGGGAAAATCGCACAATAATTGAGCATCAATCGTATCGCTGGAGATGGCATAGAGTTCATTACTTGTCACGGATACAGTATCGAAAGGAATGGGTTGATTCTCACATTCTGCAAACATGTGCAGTCCATATTTAGTTCAGGACACCGTGGAGATCTTCGTGCAAGGCAAAGCGAGCTCAGCACACTCATCACAAACCGGCACGGGTGTCGTCACAGGTGGAAAATTGTCAGTGTGCCACTAGAATAAGTCTGGCATCATTTTGTAAAAAGTAGGAGATTGGCTCCAATGATTGGACCACTAACTTCAGAAAGTATGAAGTTCCACAATGGGCAGAAGGAAAGGCAGATATATAGTGAAATTTCACATTCGCTGTAGGTGTTTCTGTGGCTATTGTTTGCTGCAGTCAACGTATGGGATGTGGCTGAAGTTGATTCAGAGTACAGATGCCATAGGAAAACACTAATTTCCGCACCAGTCAACTAGATATTTGTAACCACTGTACCTCTCTTTGGTAAACAGCCTGTTGGAATGTGGTAAAACTGTGGCCATCACATTGCTACAATGTAGGGCACTGGTTGTGTTGGGCATGTTTCATTTGGATGATGAGTGGGAACGCCCACTAACACTTGTCACTCACGTTTGAGTATTCACACTGTGCAGAATTTTTTTTGCATTACCTCCAGACTTATTGTGAAACCAACACCAAGTGGATGTGATGCTTGTGTTACTAGTGAAATTTGGTTTTTTGCGTCCTAGAGATTTGTTGGGGGATGCAAACTTGCGAACTGACATTGAATTTCAGCGAGGTATCACTTGTTTGTTGTGTACATGTTGTGGCATGGCACGCATCGGAGCTAGTTTTGACCATTGTAGTCATGCACATGACAGGGCTGCTAGTTGTTACACTACAGGGCATGCATGGTCCAGGGCCACTCTCAGATGTACATGATAAATGATAGCAACAAATACTCTCTTCAAGGTAGGTAGCTATTGATTGATTGTTAGCAGGGAAGCTAAAACAGCTTTGGTCTAAACCTGCCACTGCCTGCACCAAAACTAACTTCATTGTACGGTATTGCTCCCTGTATATCTAGTAAAGCCAACCAATGCCTTTAAATAGTGCAAGGAGTCCCATTACCAGTTCTTCAGGTCTGCGAACTGACATTGAATTTCAGCGAGGTATCACTTGTTTGTTGTGTACATGTTGTGGCATGGCACGCATCGGAGCTAGTTTTGACCATTGTAGTCATGCACATGACAGGGCTGCTAGTTGTTACACTACAGGGCATGCATGGTCCAGGGCCACTCTCAGATGTACATGATAAATGATAGCAACAAATACTCTCTTCAAGGTAGGTAGCTATTGATTGATTGTTAGCAGGGAAGCTAAAACAGCTTTGGTCTAAACCTGCCACTGCCTGCACCAAAACTAACTTCATTGTACGGTATTGCTCCCTGTATATCTAGTAAAGCCAACCAATGCCTTTAAATAGTGCAAGGAGTCCCATTACCAGTTCTTCAGGTCTAGTTGTCTTGAAAATTTTGTCTCTCTTGCTCTTTAGTGTGTAAAGGTCCGCCTAGTCGTTGATATCTCTAGTTGCTGTAATCGCACTATTTCACTCCCATTTACGGAGCTTGTTAGCACTTGATGTTAGGTTGGCGCCATTACAATGCATTGTAGTAATCGCTGCTGCTTGCTGGATCGCTGCTGTGTCTCGATGCTGATGCTGGCTCTAAATCTGGTTGTCTAGGGTTAAAAACATGAGGTCCCGTGTTTTTCATGTGCTTTTGATGATAAAGAACAAATGAAACCAACACATATGTAAACATCAAATATTTATTACTTTGGTGGCCATCTTAATTCCACTGTCCACCAAAGACCATAACACAACACAAAGTAGTACTTCCTTTACATGTTCTTTGCATTGTTTTTCCATCCCAAACAATAACACAGAAACACACTTCACCAAAGTGACATTCCGACTGCCCCTGACTGCCTCCGACTGCCTGTATTTATAACATTGTCAAAGAACTACTAAAAAGAGATATAGTTTATAAGTCACATGTACATCTGTTATCATAATTTGTGCAGAAAAGTTATTAATTTGCATTGAGTGACATAATTTAACATGTTATTAAAATGACAGACAGATTTGTTGACTTGACAGAATAATTCTTTGTTACAAAAAGGTCGTTTTTTAGAAGTTTGTCAATTGACTTCTCTAATTTGCATAAATAAGTAAGTAAAATGAATTATTAAGAATTACATTGGTTTTCGTCTAAAATAGGATTGATTACGTGAATACTGAGTGAAAACGCTCCTAGTGAACAAATAGGTTTCACTGGGTGATTTTTATTTAAGGAGATCCAAAATACCTATGTTGGCCACTATTTTTCGTACTTCATATTAATTATTTAAGATGAACTTAGTGTTTTTACATGATGACATTTGCTGTATCAGTGATCAAGTGATATTAACTTTTGTGTGGGTCAGTTATTCAGTATAATTTAATGGGTTGACTGTTTATGGAGACATGTTATGCAATCATTGTTAACATACACAATAACTTTTCTATAATCATAAATACTCATTAAACTGGTTGAATTTGGAAGGGATCGCATTCTTCATTAAAGTAAAGCCTTTAATATGTTCCGTTACAATACCCCCCTCGGGTAATATCATTTACAGAATGTTAATGATATTAGCCGACTAGGACAAATGTGTCAATTACTATGCATAATGTGTATGTATACAACAACCGTTACACCGTTTCAAAATGACTTTTTCCTGCAAATATTTTAGTTGTGTTGTTTCAAATGCACTTTGTGTTATGGCTCTCAGTATGACAGCATCATAAAAATATTTAGTAATATATGAAAGTAAAAAAAAATGTTAATCTTTGCTCCCAGTGAGCCACATGGAAAATGATCAAAAACAGACACAAATATATCACATGTGATTTTAAGATATGTAAAAAATATATGTAAATTATTTCAAAGTCAGCTCTCATTGAGTCACAGAATAATCAAGATAATAGAAGGAACATAAATATATTACATAGATGGACAGGTCAGATGTCCATAGGAAAATATTGCAACTGTCTGCTCGTTTTGAGTCACATAAAGGAAATGAAAACAAAGAACATAATTATAAGTATGGACATGATATATAAACACAAACACTAGAGAAGTCACATGTATGAATGCATTTGAAAAAAAAAGGAAATATTTAAAAAACTTGTCTCCCATTGAGACACATAGTCAAGACAGTACAATAACATATTAATACTAAAATTGGACACTTAAATTGGTCACAACATAACACAAACATCAAACTTGCTGAACATCTGATTAGCTGTAGAAAATTGTACACAAATCTTATGCCTAAGAAAAGAATAGTAACAAAATGATGAGTCTTGCACAACAATTTTTTTTACATTGTCTTTTATTTGGTGCAAGTATGTCCCATATTCAACAATACAAAAAGAAAGTAATAAATGTTTGTCACCTTCTTGCCCGTTGCAAGTAAAGAAGATGTCTCAAAATTTAATATTCAATAGTGACAATAAAAATATAAAAACATTCTGTCAGAGATCTGGAACTTTTCCAGGGTCTGTAGCATGAGTGGTAGTTGCTATTTGACACACCCAGTAAAAACTTTGCTGATAACATGCTTTATGGAAAATGGGTAAGTGACTGTATTCAAAGAGGGAAATGTGCTTAATCATGTTTATATGGTTTCAATTCAGTGATGTTTCTTAATCCAAATAACCTTCTTGATCTGGGAAAGATAGGTCTATAAGCATTAGGATGTGGGCTTTCTTTTATTTCAAATGGACAAATGTCAATATTTACTTTAACATATAATACATCATTTTCAATTTCTTTAGTTCCTAAGTCTAATGTCTCTTTCCTACACTTAGACACATCCCTCTCTGTTTGCAAAGCATTGACATTTAAACATAAACCTTTGTTTTCATCTGTTCCTCTTAACACTGTGTTGCCACTCAACAAATTATTGTTTTCACCCCATTTTTTATAAAGTCCACTACGGATTCTTGTCCACTATGTAGGATACAAGGTTGCACTTACCTTTGCTAATTCTTTCCAAAAGGCATCTTTGTTTATACAGTTTCCATAGTTGTTCCACAAAACTTCTAAAAACTTTTCCCCTTTTTCTTGAAAACACACATTTACATTCCATCCGTTTATATTTTCTTTAATATTATTATTATTACCATTCTCATAGATTAGCGTTTCATAGTTCCCAATAGGCAATAGCTTGTCCTCAGATACACATTCCCTAGTCTGCATTTCACTTAAATTAACCTCATTATTACCCATGTTTGTCACATCACTTACCTTTACCACATCATCACTTTTCAATTCTACAAATACTTTTATTTCTTCCTCCACACTCTCATCAATAACATCACTTGATTTAGGATCATTATTTAAATGTCCCTCTATTACTTCTTCCTCCTCCTCAACAACAACCCCATCTGCAGTTTCCCCCCTATGTATCTGAATCTCAGCAATTGAGTCTTTGGCTCCATTAAACACTTCGTCATCCCCCTTCTTATCAAATAAACCCCCCAAAATAGATTCTACTTGTGGTGTGTCTGACTTGTTATTAACACCAGTATCTTTTTCAGCCCAACTATGGAACTCTGCAATACCTTCAACTTCTGCACTTTCACTAACTACCTGTGCTTGAATACTGTTTTTATTAACTGTATCACTTTTACTCATAGTATCCCAAAACCTTTTATTAAATTCTAATTTATTCATTCTAACAACATCAGTATTTTCATGGTATTTACTCTTTACATTGTATCCTCTCCTTTTCCAGTTTCGGTTCTGTGTTGTCCTGTCATAATATTGTCTATCCCCAAAACTACGGACATCTAGTGGGACTGTCCACCGTTTCCCGGCTGGTTCCCTCGGTCTGTCTGCTTGTAGTTGTCATTTTGTTCACTAGTTTCAAGAAACCCCCTTCTATCTGGTTCTCTTCCCCAATACTTATTTCTATCATTCCTGTTATCTCTCCTCCATCCTCCCTCCTGTGTATTGTTTCTGAAATCATTTTCATATCTCCTATCTCCCCTATTTGGAGCATTATTTCCAGAATTTTCAAAGTCTCTCCTCCCATAATAATCTCTATTTACATTCCTGTTCCACCCCCCATACTGGTTGTTGCCAGAGCCAAAACTTTGGTTACTTTCTCTTTCCAAGGCCCTATCTAATCTATCTACAAATTTCAGGAACTCTTCCATTGAATCGTCTGGTCCATGGACCAATTCCCACTGCAGTCTCTCTGGTAATCTTCTTTTTAAAACATCAATTTGTGTCATAATATCAAAAGAGTTATTCAAGTGAGCAAGTTTTTTCAATTGATCTCTGCAAATTTTTTGCATTCCCCCTACTTTCCCTCTATACACTGGTCCATTTAGAAATTCTGACTTTAATCTGGCTTGTATGGATTGTGACCAAAATTTGCAAATAAATTTAGCTTCAAACTCTTCAAAAGTATTCCAAGAATCATTATTCTCATTTGCCCAGGATAGGGTCTCCCCTTCTAGAAACCGTTTAACTAACTTAATTTTTATGTTATCTGACATTCCTACAACAAACATATCTTTACATTGGTGAATAAAGTCAATAGGGTGCAGATTTTCACCAGGAAAGCATTTCACTTGGATGTGTCCATACATTGTATTTTGATTGTAAAACATTTGTTTTGACATCAATGCATCTTCCAATTGTGTATATTTAGTGTATATTTTCTACTTTTGTATCTACATTAGTGGTATACAGGTTGTATTCTTGTTTAAGGTTTTCTGATGTTTTGTCTATTCTCTGATCTAATCTTTTAGCTTCAGTATCTACTCTGTTGTAGATGACAGCAATGCTGTCTGTGTTATCTTGTATGTTTTCATTTAAGCTTTCAACTTTATCTTGAAATTCTTTTCTGAAGTATATCAGCTGCTCCCTAGTGTCCTTACTGAGGGTAGTTTTAATTTCCTCACACTTCTCATTGAGATGAGTACTTAATAGATCAAAATCCAAACTTAACTTATCCAGTCTATCTGTGTTTTCTTTAAGTTTCAAACTTACTTGTTCACTTGAATGTTTAAAATCCAAACGTACTTGTTCACTTGATTGTTTAAGTTGCGAGCTTATTTGAGTTGCAAACCCTGCTAGCCACTCTGTTAAGTTTAATTGTTCACCATCCCCTGGTTCAATTTTCACATTTCCTACGATCTCATCACTCTCAGGTAGAGACATGTTAACAATTAATTATTTTAAATGACAACAACAAAATACCTTGCTTTATGTAGCTATGCTATGATGTCGTGATCGGTGTTCTTGTTGGCTTTCTTCACTTATATTCGGTTTTATCGAAGCTGAAGTCTTGATTGATGAATTCCATTGACATAATCCAGACGTTAATCTTCCGAGCGGTGTGATGAGTTTTTCGTAGTCGCACAAACACACTTTATTTATTTATTTATTTTTGACATATTTTCACTGTTGTCACACTGCACAAATAAACTTTTTTGGAATGCTAAGCACTTACGAAATTTATCGCTGCACTATTATCATCGATGCACTTAAAGATCCCGGACGAGCCCCCACTTTTGTAAAGGTCCGCCTAGTCGTTGATATCTCTAGTTGCTGTAATCGCACTATTTCACTCCCATTTACGGAGCTTGTTAGCACTTGATGTTAGGTTGGCGCCATTACAATGCATTGTAGTAATCGCTGCTGCTTGCTGGATCGCTGCTGTGTCTCGATGCTGATGCTGGCTCTAAATCTGGTTGTCTAGGGTTAAAAACATGAGGTCCCGTGTTTTTCATGTGCTTTTGATGATAAAGAACAAACGAAACCAACACATATGTAAACATCAAATATTTATTACTTTGGTGGCCATCTTAATTCCACTGTCCACCAAAGACCATAACACAACACAAAGTAGTACTTCCTTTACATGTTCTTTGCATTGTTTTTCCATCCCAAACAATAACACAGAAACACACTTCACCAAAGTGACATTCCGACTGCCCCTGACTGCCTCCGACTGCCTGTATTTATAACATTGTCAAAGAACTACTAAAAAGAGATATAGTTTATAAGTCACATGTACATCTGTTATCAAAAATTTGTGCAGAAAAGTTATTAATTTGCATTGAGTGACATAATTTAACATGTTATTAAAATGACAGACAGATTTGTTGACTTGACAGAATAATTCTTTGTTACAAAAAGGTCGTTTTTTAGAAGTTTGTCAATTGACTTCTCTAATTTGCATAAATAAGTAAGTAAAATGAATTATTAAGAATTACATTGGTTTTCGTCTAAAATAGGATTGATTACGTGAATACTGAGTGAAAACGCTCCTAGTGAACAAATAGGTTTCACTGGGTGATTTTTATTTAAGGAGATCCAAAATACCTATGTTGGCCACTATTTTTCGTACTTCATATTAATTATTTAAGATGAACTTAGTGTTTTTACATGATGACATTTGCTGTATCAGTGATCAAGTGATATTAACTTTTGTGTGGGTCAGTTATTCAGTATAATTTAATGGGTTGACTGTTTATGGAGACATGTTATGCAATCATTGTTAACATACACAATAACTTTTCTGTAATCATAAATACTCATTAAACTGGTTGAATTTGGAAGGGATCGCATACTTCATTAAAGTAAAGCCTTTAATATGTTCCGTTACAAGTGCCATGCATTCAAAGATTAGGTGTGATGCAGTTTCTTCACTCTCATCACAGATCCTACATTTAGGGTCATCTTCCAATTCCTTGTTTCTCCTTATCCTCCATTGCCCCACCTCATACACAGCTCCAAGAATCTTTCTTAATATTCTCCTTTCCCATCTTCTCAAGAGCTCTTCTTCTGCCACCGTCATTGTCCATGTTTCTGAGCTATACATTACCACTGGTCTTATGACTGTTCGATAGACAGTCACCTTCAATTTTCTGCTCAGGCTATGTGACTGAAGTATCTTGATCAGGGCCCAGTAAGCTCTATTTCCTGCAGCAATCCTAGATTTTATTTTTCTCTTATTCTGCTATCCTCCATAACCAGCACTCCCAGGTATTGGAATTTCTCACATCTCTCATAATTGCCTCTGTTCAACTTAATATATTCCTCTTTAACAGCAGCATTTTTCCTCTAATCAAAGAGATACTGTGTTTTTGTGTTGTTTACTCTTAGTCCCAACTGTTCTGCCTCCTTTTCCAGTCTGCCAAATTCTTCTTCCATTTCTTTCAAACTTCTAGACAGCATACACACATCATCGGCATAAGTTAGATTTTGGTGCATACAGTTAAACAAAGTGCTACCTTGGTTATCAATCTCCACCCTTTGCATCACTCTGTCCAACACTATGTTGAAGAGTAGCATGGATAGTACATCACCCTGTCTTAACGCTTGGTTACCTCTAATTCTTTAGAAAGTTTTCCTTCTACTTTTACCTGGCATTTTGTGCTGGTGAGGGTCATTTGTACCAGTCTGATAAGTTTACTTGGGAATTCCATCTCCATTAAGGTGTCATACAGCTTTTTCCTTTGGACACTAACATAGACATGTTTTAAAGTCTGCAAAAACCTGGTACACATCCACATTATATTCATAACACTTTTCCATTATTTGCCTTATAATGAAGATCTGGTCAGTTGTTGATCTGCCTCGTCAAAAACTGCACTGGTAGTCTCCAAGTATTTCTTCTTTAATTTTCACAGTTTGCTTTGTCCTTCTTCCTATGAATCTGGCATATAAGGGCTATGTTCCACTGGTCTGGCATCTCTTCTTTTTCCCATATTTTCACTATCATCTGATGTACCAATCTTGTTAGATGTTCACATCCACCCTTGATCATCTCTGGTGAAATGTTGTCGTTACCTGGAGCCTTATTATTCCTTAGGCTTTTAATTGCCTTCCTAACTTCCGCTATTGTTGTTATAGGTACAGGTCTTTCATCCTGACTAACACACTGCCACGGTCGGTCACCCTCTGTTTCATTTTCTTCCAGAACTTCTCTTTCTGTAGTGACTTTCAACAACTCACTGAAAAATTTGGCCCATCAGTCTAGAACCTGTTCTTCTCCTACTACAAAATTTCCTTCTTTATCTTTGCAGAATACTGTATGTGGTAGGAAGCCTTTCTTCAGTTCCTGAACTCTCGTGTAGAATTTTCTTATTTCTTGATCATTATACTCTTCTATCTCCGTAATCCATGTCCTCTCTAAGTCTCATTTCTTTCTTCTGCAAATCCTATCTGCTTCTTCCCTTTTCTTCATGAATTACTCTGTATTAGGTCTTGTTGTCCTGTTTATCATTTTCTTCCTTGCCTCATTTCTTTCTTCCACTGCCTTTTTACAAGCTTCATCATACCATCCTGCCCTTTCCACCTTTTCTTCTAAATCTAATACTTCTTGTTGTGACACTGCCACGACATTTACAGTGCCGCCACGACAGTACGGTACGCGCAAACGGCGATAGAGGCACCCCGCAACTCGGCTGAGCGTGGGAGGGCCACCTAGCTACGAACGGCGCCGGCCGCACTTCATGGCACGGCAGTCAAATAAGAGATACGGAGTTGTTATCATGTAACCAGCTATAGTTTCTAAGTGAGTGTGTTTGAATATCCACGCAATTATTGGTGATTAAAGGTTATAACACTTTTTGGCGACGCGGTCGGATATTTTCTCTGCGTTGTGGATTTGTGTGTTCATGACGGGGCAGACATGGAACAGCTTATGCAAGCGCTCATTGAACAACAAACACAGCTGACGGCTGCTATTCAGGCACAACAAACACAGCTGACGGCTGCTATTCAGGCGTTGTCAACATCGCTTACTCATCGTCTGTCTTCCTCTTCTCTGCCTCCGTTCCCTCCTTACGACGAGGCTGCTGAAGACTGGGAGGATCATGAGAAGCGTTTGCGGCAACACTTCTTGGCTTTCGGCGTTGTCGACGCTCCTATGTGTAAGTCGTTATTTCTATCTTGGATTTCCCCACGGGTCTATCAGCTGCTATCTCAGTTAGCCCCTCTGCGGGAACCTGCCTCTCTGTCCTTCCAAGAAATGTGTGACTTATTGTCTAACTATTACCGAAAAAACACCCACGTCGTTGCCGCCCGATTGGCGTTCTACCGCTGTAGTAAACAGCCCCATCAATATTACCGGGCTTGGGCGGTGGAACTACACGGTCTGAGTAGGAAATGTCAGTTTGTCACGGACACTCATCATGAGTCTTATGCTGATTCAATGGTTAGGGATGCTATTCTACGGCTTGCTCCTGATAAATAAGTTCGACAACATGCTCTACAACTGCCAAACCCATCGTTGTCGGAAGTTCTAAGCATCGCTCAATCCTTTGAAGTGTCTCACGCTGCTGGCGCGCAAATAGACGCGTGGTGTGATGTAGGCACTGTACAGTCAACTTTTGACACGGACAATTTGCCTGTTTCACAGGAGAACGAAGATGTGGCGGCGGTTCACTCGCGTAAACAACATCGCGTTGGGCGGCAACGCTCGCAGCGAAAACAGCAACCACAGAAGCAGGTTCGTTCCACACTTCCTTCTTGTCCACGTTGTTTCGTACAGCATGACAGGGCCACGTGTCCAAAACATTGGGCCACGTGTAATTCCTGTAGGAAAAAAGGCCACATTGCTTCTGTGTGTCAGTCCCCTAAAGTTCCTGTCGACGAGGACGAAGCATCGGACATGGATGTTAACTGTGTGCTTTCTCAAACAAATAAGTTGTTTGTTACTGTTCGTGTTCTGGATAAAGACATTCGCATGCAAGTGGACACTGGCTCTGCAGTAACTCTCATTAATTCTCGCACGTATTTGGAGTTGGGCTCCCCTCCCTTGTCTCCAGTTACGCAAAATCTGAGAACTTATAATAAACAGAAAATTCCTATCATTGGCCAGTTTGATGCTTCCACTGCCTACAAGTCTGTTGTTAGGCCCCTCACGTTTTATGTGGTGGATCATGCGGGCACTGAAAACCTGTTCGGTTATGATGCTTTCCAGTTGTTCGGGTTCTCCATTGATGATGACGTGCACCTCATATCTGAGGATATTCCGTATCAGCAGCTGGATGGATTGTGTTCTGAATTTTCGTCCGTGTTCTCTGCTGGTCTGGGTCGTGCCAAGGATTTTGAAGCCCACATTACTCTTAAACCTACAGCTCGCCCTAAGTTTTTCCGGGCACGTCCTATTCCGGTGGCGTTGCGTGCACCTGTCAAGGCTGAGATAGACAGGTTAACAGCTTCAGGGATTCTCCTTCCTGTTACCTCCAGCGAACGGGCATCGCCCATCGTAGTGGTTTCTAAACCAAACGGGAGTCTGCGATTGTGTGGTGATTTTAAAGCCACTGTCAACGCTCAGAGCCTCATTGACACTTATCCTCTTCCCCGTCCTGAGGAGTTATTTACCAAGCTCGCTGGGGGCCAGTTCTTTTCCAAACTTGACTTATCGGAGGCGTACCATCAGTTGCCTTTGGATGCTTCTTCCAAGGAATTTCTCGTCATCAACACTCCTTGTGGATTGTATCAGTACCAGCGGTTACCATTTGGCGTCGCTAGCGCGCCGGCCATTTTTCAGTGGTTTTTGGAACAGCTCACGGCTTCCGTTCCCGGCTGCATAAACTATCTGGATGACAGTGTTGTCACGGGGGCCTCCACTGAGGAGCACTTTCACAATTTGCGTTCCCTGTTTCGGGTTTTGCATTCGGCTGGGTTGAGGTGCAATCTGGACAAGTCACAGTTCTTCCAACCCTCCATTGTGTATCTTGGTTTCCACTTGTCCCGTGAGGGTATACGTCCTCTACGTCAGCACGTTGCGGCCATTAACGCTCTACCCCGGCCATCTACGGTCAAAGAACTTCAGGCGTTTCTAGGCAAAATTGCTTATTATCACAAATTCATTCCATCCGCGGTGGTGGTAGCTCATCCTCTGCATCAGCTGTTACGCAAAAACATCCCTTTCTGTTGGTCCGACGAGTGTGAGCAGGCTTTTGTCCGCTTGAAGGCTCATTTGCAGTCGGCGCCTTGTCTTGCCACATTCCGTCCGGGTCAGCACTTGGTTCTGGCGACTGACGCGTCACAGTATGGCCTAGGGGCTATTCTCGCCCATCGGTAGGAGGATGGGTCGGAACGACCCATCGCCTATGCTTCCAAGACCCTCAACGATGCCCAACGGCGTTACTCTCAAATCGAAAAGGAGGCGCTCGCTATCATTTATGCTCTAAAAAGTTCAGCGTTTTTTTGTATGGTTCTAAGTTTCACCTCATCACCGACCACAAGCCGCTGGTCTCTCTGTTCAGCCCATCGGCGTAGCTTCCGGATAAGGCAGCTCACCGCCTGCAACGTTGGGCCTTATACTTGTCTCGTTTTCACTATGAGATTCACTATCGCCCCACGGCCCAGCACGCCAAAGCTGACGCATTGTCGCGATTGCCGATGGGCCCCGACCCGGTTTTTGATCGTGATGAACTACTGTTTCCACATTGATGAGGAAGAACGTCGTGTGGTCGAGGGTTTTACACTTACAGGTTCGCAGGTCGCATCGGCTACTGTGCGGGACCCGGTCCTGCGTCAGGTGATCGATTTTGTTCAACGGGGTTGGCCGGACAGGACCGAGGGCCAGGCATCGGATCCCCTTCGCAACTACCATGCCTTGCGCCTTCGTCTGTCTGTTAGTGATGGTGTTGTTCTTCTGGCCACGGATGGTGCATCTCCACGGGTCGTGGTGCCAGCCTCTCTTCGCAAAGATGTCCTCAAACTGTTGCATGAAGGCCATTGGGGTATTTGTCGGACTAAGTCCCTGGCCTGCAGGCACGTTTATTGGCCTGGTATTGATTCGGACATCGCCCACATGGTTGCTGCGTGTGGTCAGTGTGCTCAACAACTGGCTGCACCTCGTACTATGCCCTCTCCGTGGCCTGATCCAGCGCAGCCATGGGAACGGGTGCACGCTGACTTTGCCGGCCCCTTCCTCGGTACTTATTGGCTACTGTTGATTGACGCCTTCTCGAAGTTTCCGTTTGTTGTTCGATGTCCGTCGCCCACCACTGCGGCGACGACGCTGGCTTTGTCCAAAATCTTCGCGCGAGAAGGTCTTCCATCCACAATCGTCACGATCAATGGCCCTCAGTTCTCTTCGCTGGCCTTCCGTACTGGACAAGGGATTCATCATGTTACAGCACCGCCCTTCCATCCGCAATCGAATGGGGAGGTCGAGTGCCTTGTCCTCACTTTCAAAAGCCAGATGAAAAAATTCCTTAGTGATTTTTCCACAGATGACGCTCTGCTGCAATTTCTGAGTTCTTATCGCTTCACGCCTCTGGGTGATCGCAGCCCTGCTGAACTCTTGCATGGCCGCCAACCGCGCACTCTACTGCACCTGCTTCACCCTGTCAGGCCTTGTGCTGTGTCCCCTAGTGTGGGAAAATACTCGGTGGGTGCCGACGTGTGGGCACGAGGGTATGGATCTCGTCCTAAATGGATTCCAGGGGTGGTCCAGGCTCTTCGCAGCCGCCGGCTTTGTGAAATACGTACGGACGACGGCACGGTTGTTCGCCATTACGACCAGATGCGCCCACGAGTGGTGGCCACGCCGGTGCCATCGCCCCTTCCTTTGCCTCCACTAGCCCGAGACGCCAGTCCTGTCGCTGCTGCTGATCTACCGTACGTGTTGCTGCCACTTACGTCGCTACCACTTCAGAGCACGCTGGAACCGGCCCCAGTCTCGATGCCGCCTTCTCCAGGACCCATCTTGCTGGAGCACACCCCCAGGTCCACGACACCTATGGATGCTGCTCCGGAGTTTTCACCCATCATCTCGTCCAGGAGGCACGTTCCACGCACAAGCTTCCATCCTGGACATTTTCGACCATACTCTCGTGTCTCTCTGCGGGATCTTCTCGGGGCCTCACAAGAGGTCATGGATGTCTCCGCACTGTCCATGTCTCCAAGGAAGTGAGTATTTTTTTTTTTTTTTTCCAAGTGGGGAAAAGTGTTGTGACAGTGCCACGACATTTACAGTGCCGCCACGACAGTACGCGCAAACGGCAATAGAGGCACTCCGCAACTCGGCCGAGCGCGGGAGCGCCACCTAGCTACGAATGGCGCTGGACACACGTCACGGCACGGCAGTCGAATAAGAGATACGGAGTTGTTATCATGTAACCAGCTATTGTTTCTAAGTGAGTGTGTTTGAATATCCACGCAATTATTGGTGTTTAAAGGTTATAACACTTCTGCAGTTTCTTGTAGAGCCTCTTTAATCATACTCCACTTCTTTTCAATGCTTTCCAGAGCTTGTCTGTGTTTAGCCTCAGTCTTCTTCTGCTGTTCTGTTTCATACTTTTCGGGTACTCCCTTCTCTTTCAGTTTGGAAACATTGTATCTTCGTGGAGCTTTTCTCTTCCCTCTGGATCTATAGATAGCCATGTGTTGTCTGTATTTCACTCTTACCATATAATGATCCGAATCGCAGTCAGGCCCCCCTGTAGCTATGAACTTCAAGGATGTCAGATGCATGTCCCCTGTCGATTACCACATGGTCAATTTGATTAAAAGTAGTGCCATCTGGCGAGCGCCATGTGGCATTCGTTATGTTTTTTCTCTGGAACCATGTACTCTTGACTACCATTGCATTTCCCATGGCAAAGTCTATAAGTCTTTGTCCATTTTTATTCGACACCTCATGCAGGCTTTCATTTTCTACTGTTTCTCTAAAGGCTTCTTCTTTTCCCACTGTATACATAATATCCCCAAAAATCTTTAGTACTAAGTGACTATCCTGGAAACCAGTAACAGTTGCAGGTTGCTTGTCTAATGGCAACAAAAATTTTATTTTCAGAATTTCTCTTAATTATCGACAGAATTTTAAAAATTTAAAGTTCTGTCCCAATCTACTCATAAAGAGTTATAAGAAACTATGCATTTGTATTGATGCAGCATAAATGACAGCACACAAATAGTGAGACCTTATTCATCCAGCATTTGAGAATGGGAGTGTTTAACGAGTCCCAACAAACTTCACACATAATTTCAAACCTTTCTGAAACCTTATCTCATTGATATCTCCCACAAAATGATGAAAGGAAAAAAAAAATATTACTTACTAAATTTTTGCTGTTCGTGCAGTTAAACTTCACCATCAGACATGATATTCAATTTATTACTTCTTTACCACTGCCACTATTTGCAGCACAGTTTGCAGACAGTATCAACTGAATGTCCCTGCAAAATTATATCATTGAACAACACATGGTCTAGGAGATTTGTCATAGACATTTATGAAAAACTAGGTTTTGCTTAAAATGGAGTACACATTACCCAGACTTTATTCATCCAGCATTTCATAATGAGAACATTTAGTGACCAACAAAGTTTAAGCATAATTTCAACCCTTTTTTGAACTTTTTCTTGCTTATATGCTTATTGTTAACTACCTAACACATTAACTCATGTAAAGTAATCAAATGTTTGAAGCTCTTTTATACATGGGAATTTGATTCTTTAAAGAGTCTGTGTTTTACTGGTAAATAGCTAACACATTACCCCATAATGGCATCTAATTGTTAATCTATCATTTGTTGTTTTCCCCACATGTTATCATCCACAATTAATATTGAAAATGTCACAGCTACATGTGTTACCATATGCACAAAATCTGTACACATTAGTTTCTGCAGTACATGACACTTTACATGGACTTAAAAAACATTAATGTAGAACTACTTTTGTGTTCTTAATGCATGTGGAATAAAAACTGAAAATGAAGTTTTTGGTTAGTCCTCTGGTATACTACCAGTTTACGATATTCTTAAATCTGTGGTGGAACAAATATGTACATTGCCTCAAGTTACCAAGGGTTTCCAGTACATTCCATATTGGTTGTGCGCCTACAATTGTTTGACTGTTGAGATATCTGTAGTCTCAACAGAATTGATACTTCTTCATACTGTTCAAACTACAGGTGCGCCCAGTGGGCTGGTACTTTTCTCAGTGGTACTGTCATGAAATCGTTAGTTAGCGAGTTCCTCCATTATTGGCTGTTGGTGGTGGTCTACCCTATATGGCTTACAGTACCCAGGTGATTGATTCTCAGTTGGGATCCTGTGTTGTGTCACCAGGGTGGCTGCTAAAAGCCCATGAGGATTAAATAGATTCTCAAATTCTAACAGTAACTTTTACATTGCCATTCTCTCTGTTCCTTGTGAGTGCTTCATCTTCTCACATAATGCATTTACACTGGCATCTTGCTCCTGGCTATGATTTACATATGTTGTCATTAGATAGCCTTTGTCTACAGTATCGAAATTGGCAACCAGTAATGACTTTGTCGAACTTTTAGGGTCCCAAAATTATCAGCACCAATGGGCACTATTCACTCACTGTGTGCTTCCCATACACATGCAGTGTTCCTGTGCAGAGAACACCGTGCTGTATCTAGCTCATTCTTTTCTTTTGGTGATTCCACCCTATACAGTACATTTACAAGTAGTTCCATTTGATGTTCACCTGCAGTAGTTTGCCTGTACCTTGTGGTACTTTATCACATGAGTTGTTCTATAGTGATCTTGCACACAGTTTTAGTGGTTTGATGGAAATATTAGTGTGTGTAGTGCTTGCTCGCCGTACTTGATAAGTGCTCAATCACACTCTGAGAATAGGCTTGAACAGTTTTATTAACGTGAAATAACAGAAGGGAAAGAATCAGTTGCTTAAATGAGTTACAACTCCAAGGCGGAAGTAATAAACATTAACACAATGCCCCAAGTGGTAGGTACAAACTCAGTGGTTGACGCCATGCATTTGTCACCCCACAGTCGCTCAACTCATGCCACTACTGCATCTCTGTATGGCACAAACACAGCTAACACGCGAGACCGCAGCAGTCGACGTGTGTAGTGGTCAGTGCAAGTTTCTTTCATCAGTATTATGTCATTGAAAAGTTTTTCCCAGATGGAACAGTCTCCTGCGTTCTACCATGTGGCATCCAAGGTCAATTTTAGTATGATGCTTATACAGGAAATCTAACTCTAGGATCATGCAGTACCCTACACCTGTATCGGGCAAAGCTTCCATATTTTCCCAGAATTGCTCTGCTCTTACTGTAACATTGCTTGTGCCTAAGAAAAATCTATGTTCCTTGCCACCCACTTTGCCAATCAAGCAGGATTCTGCCTCTACATACATTTTTGTAGTGTTAAATTTTCCTGGTTGTGACACTCCTACTACTGTTTAATGGATGATTATTCATATTCTGTCCCTTCTCATTGTGCCCTTTACTTATGTGTTCCACTACACCATATCTCTTAAATTGTGGTTGATGTCATTCCCTTCATATACGGCCCAAATGTCCAAAATTTCATGTCAGTAGGAAAGACATTTTTCCTATTATGCTTTCAGTGCACAGCATTGATAAAAGCTGTTTGGAAATTATTCATGCACCTTTCTTGACATACTGGTTGGCAGTCACAGTAAAAATGTGTCTAACATTCTTTGTTCCCCTTCCTGCAGAATGACGTTATTTGCTTCATCACTATCTGCTAATTCATAAGTTTTCCTGTTAATTTTCCTTATCCTGTCCATAAACCTTTTTACAGACTTGTTGTGCTTCTATGATATGCAGTTAGACTGCTTGCAATAGTATGTACAGCTATTTGGTCTCATATATCATTGATTGAGCATTCCTTAGGTGCTCTTGGGGTTAACATAGGTTTTTGTGTCTCATGTCAAGCATAACTTGGCCATTCACAACAACTGTTTATCTGTCCAGCTGCGAACAGGTTCTCGATAAACACTGATAAATGCTCTCCTGATTTGACTGAAAGAGATTGACTAGAATAGTGGTACAGGGTGGCGCACAATAAGTCACCTGATTGAATTTTGATCCTACAAGTACACTATTGGGACAGTAGCTTTCAAATTGTGCGCTCAACTTCGTGCAGTTCATGGAAATTACGCCAGATTTCGTTGTGAGCTCATTGCTTCCGTTGTGAGTCCGCCATTTCAGTTTGCCGTGATTTTGGACAAAGGGCGGTTGACCGTCACACAAAAGACGAAGATTGTGTTACTGTTCGCGGCAACGAACAGCGTTACACTGACACGGAGAAGGTTTTGTGCTCATTTCGGCACATGGTGGGCTCCCAGCCCACAGAGAATACACAGATTACATCAAAAATTTGAAAGTACGGGATCTGTTTTGGAGTGTCAGCGGCGCCACATGCATGTAGCTTACGTTTGCTGCAAAACACTGAAGCAGTTAAAGTGGCTTTGACCCGTAGTCCGAGTAAATCAACAAGAAGAGCGAGTGCCGAGTTAGGAATTTCACGCCGATCTGTACAAAGAATTATTCAATCTGACCTTCGCTTGTATCCCTACAAGATGACTGTGGCACATAAGCTTACTACAAGAGATAAGAAGCGGAGACTGCAGTTTGTTAGGTGCACTGTCGAGCGAGACCAAGAGGCAGTGCTACACAACACATGGTTTTCTGACAAAGCCTATTTTTATGTGAACGGTGTTGTGAACAAACAGAACGTTTGATTCTGGGCACGTGAACCTGCGCGAATAATCCGCATGAAACGCATCTATGGGGAGAAAGTGTGCACGGGGGTCGCGATGTCAAGCCATGGAATCATCGGTCCATTCTTCTTCAATCCTACAGTAACCGGGGAAAGCTATTTACACATGCTGCGAAACCAGTTCTTTCCTCATCTTATGGCCTCATGTCTTCCATTGCAGACACAATGGTTCATGTGGGATGGAGCATGCCCCCACACTGCCTTGGCCTTAGGTTTTTGTCAAAGAGATTTCCAGAATGTTATGCAGGAGGAGGAGTGTGGCCGCCCAACAGCCCTGACCTTAATCACTGTGACTTCTTCCTTTGGAGGCTCCTTAAAGAGAAGGTGTACCACAGAAAAACTGAAAATGCAGTGCAATGTAGGGCCACCATTGTGGAGTTATGCTGCGCCATTCCAGAAGATTTGTGTCAGAGTGTTGTCACAAATGCACATGTGCAACTTGAAGAAGTTGTAAACTGAAACAGCAGCCATATTGGACAAGTGATTCATTAGGTTGTATTTCAAAGCTGTATTCTTTACTTCTGCATCAATTAATTACAAATCTTGCCAACAACAAATGTGTTATTCATGAAAAAAATTGGGTGACTTATCGTGCGCCATCCTGAAGTTGAATCTAGAGTGAAAACAGCATCTAACCACTTGTGCAGGTCTATATTATCAGCTCCCAATTGAGCTACTTGAGCTAACAAAGACTGAACTGCTTTCCGAGTGGTTACTGCCTGTTTTTTTATTCCAGCATTATGAAACCTCTAACTAACAAGCCAGGAAAAAAAAGTGTAGAAAAAAGGACCGGATGATGAGAAGAACACTTAAATGTAATACAGCTACAATGTAATCCAGTCTTTCAGGCACATAAATTGCACTTCTAGAATAGTGCCCATAACTACGATATGTAAAGCATGTTACTGGGGCTGACTCCCCACAGGGGACACCATAACAAAATAAATTACACTGTGTGTGTGTGTGTATGTGTGTAACTGGACTCATACCGGCATAGTCTTCATATACTTTTCTCTTGGATTGATTGATATCCGTGCCCTTGTTGATTGTAACAAATTTCACTGTTAAATTGATCTGTCTGTCCAATTGGCCCGTTATCACACTTGAAGGAATGACAAACAAAAAGGTAGTTTCCTCACTGATCTGACTGTGCTATTGATGTTATGCATCAACCCATGACATTGATGATCAGTACAGCAGTTGATGGAGTGGTCTTGGTGCAGTCATCACCCATAGCATGGGCTGGCCCTGGATGGCGGGACTAGATAACTCAGCACATGGCAGCAAGAGGTGACAAGTGGTACGGAGTTGCAGCCTAATAGGGGTCAGCAGGAGAAATGTCAGCACCCTAACCATTGGAGCGCTGTGTCAGGTCAGGATGCAAACATGCAGCAGCAACAGCAGAACTCTGTTGTAGGATGGTCACACTATACGATGCAAATGCACAACCAACTAACAGCACTGTGGTGGGCCCTTAAGCACAGTGGCAAAACAATGATACCCAACATAGGGGACAGTGTCAGTAGGCTGTGGCACAAGCCTGTATAGCATAGGGAATACATGTTTGTGGGGGACGGGGGACGGGGGGGGGGGGGGGGGTGAGGCTGTTGTTTGACAGAAGTCTGGTGGTGCATGTGGCGCTTGGCGATGGGCTCCAGAACTTGGACACCTGGGTAGGCTCCCTGGAGTCGGTTGAAGTAGCCAGAAGATGGCCTCCATCTGGAAGGTACTAGTTTAGCTCCAAGCACCGTCAGAGACAGGTGCAACCAATAGACTTGCGTCTAGCGGACGCAGCCTACAGGCTGTTGACTGGCATGGAATACTTCTTAGCGTTGGTAGCATATAATGATAGATACTGTGTGCCTGGAGCTGGTTGTATTTATGGCTTCTGATCGCATAGGTCCTGGAAGTAACACAGCTCCAGGCTCGGACATGTTGTAATTTATGTCACCAATGTGACAATCTGGGCCTCTTATTGTGCTGTGTCAACATTGTCCCAGACCCCTGGCAAAGGGATACTCATGTGGCAATAATGTTATCTTTAGCGAGACTTCCTTCAGTGCCGGGGCAGAGACTTCTGTCATGTCAGCTTAGCCTCTTTCAGCTTCTGGTCGAGGAATGAGATGGCATCTTTCTGTTCACTTGGCTGCAGGTTGTGGACACCAATTTGGAAGGCAGTGGCGCAACAGTTGGTGTATGCAGCTTAGTGCTGTCGAAGTATTTTGTGATATTAAATTGACCAACCCATCTACTTCTTAATTTTCTTTTTATAATGAATGCCAAGTAACTTAAAACATGCAACATTATTTACTGATTTCTCTACCTGATAATAGTAGCAAAAAGTTTATTTGGTAGGTTTTTTGCTTATTTATAGTAGTTAGAATTTTTGGGGGTAAACCTTAGCAGTAATTGCTCATTGTGTGATCATCCAGATAATCACTTTCTTCCCTACCCAAAGATAAACATGCATGGAAGATTAAAAAGGAACAGGGAGCAAGAGAAACTGTGAAAGTCATCAGACCAAAGAACTTTGCCAATTGCAGTACAGCAGTGATTGTTGATGTCTACTCGAGAGATCTAAAAATCCCCCAAAAAAACCCCTCCCCCTTCCTGGCCCCTCCTCTCCCAAGCACGCGCGCACGCACACACACACACACACACACACACACACACACACACACACACTAATCTCATTCCAATGTAATTACAAACACAAACCTTGTTAAATGGCTCCCATGTTGCAGTTGAACAGTAATAGGTTCAAAAAATGTGTAGGAACACAAACTTAGCACATCTAAGGCCTAAGGAGTGGCATCTCCAAGATGTGGATATCAAAGACACTGACACTTGTGCTAAGGGGATGTCGAAACAATGTCAGTGGGAAGAGGGCTAAACATGTGACCAATCTTAAAAACAAATGAGCAGACAGTCGCTGTTATAATTCACGAAGACATGTAGGTTGGTACCACTATTCACACCTCGTAATGAAGATGTAGACAACATGGTTCCCACTAACCCTAATACACAGCTCCTCTGTGTGTTTTTTCTTTGTGGGTACTTGAGGGCATATAATATACCATGGGTTCTACCCCTTCCTGTCTTTGAATCGAACTGTTGAGGGGCTCATGTCTTCAGAATGTTTATGCCTTTAAAATAGAGGGTGTTTGTTGTTGTTGTTGTTGTGGTCTTCAGTCCTGAGACTGGTTTGATGCAGCTCTCCATGTTACTCTATCCTGTGCAAGCTTCTTCATCTCCCAGTACCTACTGCAACCTACATCCTTCTGAATCTGCTTAGTGTATTGATCTCTTGGTCTCCCTCTACGATTTTTACCCTCCATGCTGCCCTCCAATGCTAAATTTGTGATCCCTTGATGCCTTAAAACATGTCCTACCAACCGATCCCTTCTTCTAGTCAAGTTGTGCCACAAACTTCTCTTCTCCCCAATCCTATTCAATACCTCCTCATTAGTTACGTGATCTACCCACCTTATCTTCAGCATTCTTCTGTAGCACCACATTTCGAAAGCTTCTATTCCCTTCTTGTCCAAACTGGTTATCGTCCATGTTTCACTTCCATACATGGCTACACTCCATACAAATATTTTTAGAAACGACTTCCTGACACTTAAATCTATACTCGATGTTAACAAATTTCTTTTCTTCAGAAACGCTTTCCTTGCCATTGCCAGTCTACATTTTATATCCTCTCTACTTCGACCATCATCAGTTATTTTACTCCCTAAATAGCAAAACTCCTTTACTACTTTAAGTGTCTCATTTCCTAATCTAATCCCCTCAGCATCACCCGATTTAATTTGACTACATTCCATTATCCTTGTTTTGCTTTTGTTGATATTCATCTTATACCCTCCTTTCAAGACACTGTTCATTCCGTTCAACTGCTCTTCCAAGTCCTTTGCTGTCTCTGACAGAATTACAATGTCATCGGCGAACCTCAAAGTTTTTACTTCTTCTCCATGAATTTTAATACCTACTCCGAATTTTTCTTTTGTTTCCTTTACTGCTTGCTCAATATACAGATTGAATAACATCGGGGAGAGGCTACAACCCTGTCTCACTCCTTTCCCAACCACTGCTTCCCTTTCATGCCCCTCGACTCTTATAACTGCCATCTGGTTTCTGTACAAATTGTAAATGGCCTTTTGCTCCCTGTATTTTACCCCTGCCACCTTCAGAATTTGAAAGAGAGTATTCCAGTTAACGTTGTCAAAAGCTTTCTCTAAGTCTACAAATGCTAGAAATGTAGGTTTGCCTTTTCTTAATCTTTCTTCTAAGATAAGTCGTAAGGTTAGTATTGCCTCACGTGTTCCAACATTTCTACGGAATCCAAACTGATCTTCCCCGAGGTCCGCTTCTACCAGTTTTTCCATTCGTCTGTAAAGAATTCGCGTTAGTATTTTGCAGCTGTGACTTATTAAACTCTCTACAACCTCTGGTTCTTTCAGTTTATCCAGGTCCCATCTCCTTAAATTCCCACCTTTTTGCAGTTTCTTCAGTTTCAATCTGCAGTTCATAACCAATAGATAGTGGTCAGAATCCACATCTGCCCCTGGAAATGTCGTACAATTTAAAACATGGTTCCTAAATCTCTGTCTTACCATTATATAATCTATCTGATACCTTTTAGTATCTCCAGAATTCTTCCAGGTATACAACCTTCTTTCATGATTCTTGAACCAAGTGTTAGCTATGATTAAGTTATGCTCTGTGCAAAATTCTACAAGGCGGCTTCCTCTTTCATTTCTTCCCCCCAATCCATATTCACCTACTACGTTTCCTTCTCTCCCTTTTCCTACTGACGAATTCCAGTCACCCATGACTATTAAATTTTCGTCTCCCTTCACTACCTGAATAATTTCTTTTATCTCGTCATACATTTCATCAATTTCTTCATCATCTGCAGAGCTAGTTGGCATATAAACTTGTACTACTGTAGTAGGCATGGGCTTTGTGTCTATCTTGGCCACAATAATGCGTTCACTATGCTGTTTGTAGTAGCTAACCCGCACTCCTATTTTTTTATTCATTATTAAACCTACTCCTGCATTACCCCTATTTGATTTTGTATTTGTAACCCTGTAATCACCTGACCAAAAGTCTTGTTCCTCCTGCCACCGAACTTCACTAATTCCCACTATATCTAACTTTAACCTATCCATTTCCCTTTTTAAATTTTCTAACCTACCTGCCCGATTAAGGGATCTGACATTCCACCCTCCGATCCGTAGAATGCCAGTTTTCTTTCTCCTGATAACGACGTCCTCTTGAGCAGTCCCCGCCCGGAGATCCGAATGGGGGACTATTTTACCTCCGGAATATTTTACCCAAGAGGACGCCATCATCATTTAACCATACAGTAAAGCTGCATGTCCTCGGGAAAAATTACGGCTGTAGTTTCCCCTTGCTTTCAGCCGTTCGCAGTACCAGCACAGCAAGGCCGTTTTGGTTAATGTTACAAGGCCAGATCAGTCAATCATCCAGACTGTTGCCCCTGCAACTACTGAAAAGGCTGCTGCCCCTCTTCAGGACCCACATGTTTGTCTGGCCTCTCAACAGATACCCCTCCGTTGTGGTTGCACCTATGGTACGGCCATCTGTATCGCTGAGGCCCGCAAGCCTCCCCACCAACGGCAAGGTCCATGGTTCATGGGGGAAGATAGAGGGTGTAGCACACACTTAAGCTCTGCTACAGTGTGATTGTAGGACATTGGTCTCTTGATACCTTCTTGTGTCATTGCTCACACTGTTCAGTGGGAAACAGTTAATGATTTGCACTGCATTGATCACTTCCCAATTTGGACAAATGTGATAACAGAAGTCAGTGCTCAAAATGAAAAATCGGCAAAGTGAACTGGAGACAGTGCAGCTAACTGGACATTGAGTTTGGCAGTGCTCAGGAATAGGTAGAACACGTTCCAACTGTGATCCATAAGGCTCTGATGCATCTAGTCCCAAGTTTTTTGTGCTTTTCTCCTGGTGAAGAACATCGTACTAAGAACTGAGTGTTAGTTGAAAACTGAAGTAGTGTTGGGAAATTTTTGATAAGATGTGGAACGTACATCAGAAAGATAGATTGGACTTCCCAGAAGGAGGAAATTTATGGTGACAAGCAGACACATTGCAACTCGCAAGATCCAAAATAAGTCTGACTGCAGTCTGATAAGGACATGAGTAACGTTGGTCACTGGAATTATATTAATAATCTGGTATGTCTACTGACTACCACATTTGGCCACACTGGTCATAGAGTCATTCAAAGGTAGCCAAAATTTGATAGCATATGAATACCCCAAGCTTACAATAGTAGTAGTTGGTGGCTTATACCTGCCCAGTATCGAGTGGGATAGCTAAACATACATTATTGGTAGTAAAGTCAGACAGACTTGAGAAGTAATACTGAAAACATTGTCTGACAGCTGCTTTGGGAACAACTAATCAGACAACCCATACATGAAGGAAATATTTTGGACCTCATTAGAAACAGACCCAATCTTTTCAAGAGTGTCACCAATGACAGAGGGATTAGTGACCGTGAAGCTGTTAAACGAACAATGGTCAAAGGCATCAAGGTTGTCAAGAAACCTTGGAGAGGGTTTGTGATTGGTCAAACTGATACTGTCACTATCAACTAATGTAAAGGACTAAATGAGAAAATTTAGTGCAGATCAGGGAAATGCAGAACAATTACGGGTAAAGCCAAAATGTGTTATAAACTACAGTCTGCACAAATATGTTCCAAGTTAATTAATAAAAAGACAGTAAAGACCCTCCTTGAATTGGTGCTGCCATACGGAGAATGTTGCAGAAACAGACACTACTGCATTCTTTCTGCAAAAGTGACTGCATGGAAACTTAAAGAGAAAAGTTAATAGCAACTTGTTGATCCATAAGAAGGGCCATATGTGACATCTACAATAATTTTTACAGCCAGATGCTGACAAAATAAATATCAGGAAAATCTAGGGAGTTCTAATCATATACAAAGTTGATGAATGGGTCCAAACTGTATGGCTGTATTTAGTGTTGAAACTGAAGACAACATACAGAAATAAGTTACTTTAAATTCAGAATTAAAAATGTATTCATGCAAGTGGAACAACTATACTGGTATTTGACCACCACACTGGCTCACAAATGAGAAACACTGATTTTGGGTCCTCCGGTATTTAAAAACCATTAAGACAACATCTAGCGAACAAGGTATCAGGCTCCAATGGAATTACAATGAGATTTCACTTGTAACAAGCCACAGAATTGGCTCCTTTCCTAGCTCATGTTTATCAAGAATCTCTGCGCAACAAATAGCCCTATGAGAGTGAAAAAGAATGCAGATCACTCCTGTTGACAAAAAGGCTGGTAGATGGGATACACAGAATTATTGAACAGTACTGCTGACATCTGTCTGCTGCATGATCCTAGTGCATATTATAAACTCTTAACATATGCAGTTTTTGGAGGAAAACTAGATTATCTCAAAGAATCAGCATGGATTCACGAAAAACCACTTGTGTGAAACATAGGGTGCTTTATTCAGAAACATCATCTTGCACACAATAGATGCAGGTGAATAAGTAGATTCTGTCCTAGATTCTCTCAAAGTATTCATCACGGTACCATGTTATCAACACTGATGAAGTTACGATCATACAGAGTATCTGTACAGAGATGTGATTGGATTGAGGATTATTATATATGTTATACTGGATGGTGAATATTCCAAAGATCGATGTAACATTGTGCAATAGGACCTTTAATTTTTTCTGTGTGCATAAACAGTTTATCAAACAGGATCAGCAGAAATATAATATTGTTTACTGACAGTGTTACTGTGTAGTAGAAAACATAATCATTGGAGGTGCAAAAGGAGTAGCAGAAAGACTTGGATGAAATTTCCAATTGGTGTAATAAATGGCAGCAATCTATAAATGTAAGATAATGCTGATGACAAGAGAGAGAACCAGATAGTCCAAAAATTATCGGTAAGCATCTTGAGCCCATTACATTCCAAAGGTATATGGGGGGTTAGTACTAAGAAGGAAGATGAAATGAGGCAATAGAGTAAAATTACTGTAGTGGGAATGAATGACAGATTTGTTGAAATGGTTGTGGGAATGTGTTGACCATTGTGCTGCCACAATAGTACGTACATCTTGCCTAGGGACCATGAGAATAACTCACTGAATAGTAGAGGGGACACTGCCTTAATGAATCACTGTCTGTGCGGGCGAGGATGTTTGCATGCTCTGGATCCGGAGGGCTATGCTGGTAGCTTAGCTACCAGAAGGGTCACCAAAGCCGGACAGGCCGAAGGGGAGGAGCCAGACAAAGTGTGTCTCACAACGTCCTATCTATCCCCATTTTCCTATTGTCATCCGGTCCTTGCCTTGTCCTTCTTCCTAGCATTCCTTGTCATAAGTAAAGGGTGGGGTAGACAGGGCTCCTTAGCCATAGTGAAGGCAATCTGTCTAGGGGTGACAGCCTCGAATAATAAGCCTCTCAAGCTAACAACTTGGGTAGTATCTTAAACTGAGCATAGAGGAAAATTTCGCTCTATGCGCTACCCCAGGTGGTAACCAATCCACTGTCACCCTTGATGACATTTTCGGACCTTCGTATTCTGGGGAGTCCGCACCAACATGCTTTAAGGATGAGTTGGAGCATCTTGAAATCACGGGACGTAAACTCAGACCAAGGCAGCAAAGCTTCTTTGCAACATTTAAACTCAGACCAAGACAGCAAAACTTCTTTGCAACATTTAATGCTAATTCACTGCTCAAAGTGGGTAAATTGAAACATCTGACCGATTCACTTACATAGCACAACACAGTACTGACAGCAGTACAGGAAACCAGATTCACAGATGATCGTGCCTTCGAGTCCCAAGGATACAGAATCCTCAAAGGAAAAGTGGGTCAGCGGGTAATGAAGAACGTACCCCACTTGGCTACAGGATTTTCACCTCCCGACTAGACACTTAAAGTAGTAAAGGAGTTTTGCTATTTGGGGAGCAAAATAACTGATGATGGTCGAAGTAGAGAGGATATAAAATGTAGACTGGCAATGGCAAGGAAAGCGTTTCTGAAGAAGAGAAATTTGTTAACATCGAGTATAGATTTAAGTGTCAGGAAGTCATTTCTGAAAGTATTTGTATGGAGTTTAGCCATGTATGGAAGTGAAACATGGACGGTAAATAGTTTGGACAAGAAGAGAATAGAAGCTTTTGAAATGTGGTGCTACAGAAGAATGCTGAAGATTAGATGGGTAGATCACATAACTAATGAGGAGGTACTGAATAGGATTGGGGAGAAGAGGAGTTTGTGGCACAACTTGACCAGAAGACTGGATCAGTTGGTAGGACATGTTATGAGGCATCAAGGGATCACCAATTTAGTATTGGAGGGCATAGTGGAGGGTAAAAATCGTAGGGGGAGACCAAGAGATGAATACACTAAGAAGATTCAGAAGGATGTAGGTTGCAGTAGGTACTGGGAGATGAAGAAGCTTGCACAGGATAGAGTAGCATGGAGAGCTGCATCAAACCAGTCTCAGGACTGAAGACCACAACAACAACAACAACAACAACAACAAGCAGTCGTGTATCCATCCTGTCCCTCAAATGTGCTAACAAGGGCTATAGTGTAGTCAGTATGCATGCCCCTACGAACCAGTACAACAGACACAATCCAGACAGAATGGAGAAATTCTGGGAAGACTTAGAAGATATTCTCCGTAAAATTCCAGAGACTTACACCATCTTACTGCTTGGTGACTTCAATGCCAAATTGGGAAGAGAGAAAAAGTACAGACATATAAAGGGCAACTATCCAGCACATATGAGAACTAACCGCAATGGGGAACAATTGGTGGATCTCTGTAGGACTTTCGGGTTGGTTATGAAGTCTACCTCTCAAAGATCAAAATTAAACTCCAGCCTAGAAACACTAGAGTACACAAAACCCCCAAGATGTTGAGATTTGATGTAGATGGACTTAAGAACAGTTAAGAATTAAGCCAGAGACTGAACAGTACAGATTTCAACAGCTGGGACCAACTGAAGGAGACTCTAGTGAAGACGGCCAATGAACTCGCCCCCTCACAAGAAGAAGGAAGCATCTGTGGTGATGGAATGAAGACTGTGACAATGCAATAGCCCAAAGACAGACACTCTGGGAGAAGTGGTATTGTAAGAAAATGAAGATAAATTGGGAGAACTTTTTGGAACAAAGAAGGCTAACAGCGGGTCACGCTGGGAACTGACCATTCGGATATGTGACCTTTGTTCTGTGAGGTTCTCATGGTTGCGCAATGGCTTCATCAACATAGTGTGTATCCTCCAGGATTGGCGATCGAACCGTGGTGCCAGTGCAGCCCTCTAGTACGGACATTAAATATAAGAGTTTGTTTGTAATATCTAGCGAGGTATGGCAAAATAAACGTATTTCACTGACAAAACAACTCTCATCAATTTCTGTCATACTCCCACCACCAAGACTCTTCCTTGGACATAGTGCATGGGTGTGGCAGCAAAGCTGGTTCACTGCACATGTAGGACGTAAGCAGCGAGAACTCGTGTCCATGCTTAAAGAGCAATAAGTCTCATACATGGACTAGGCCATAGAGAATTGTGTGATACGTTTGTGCAGCACAGATATTAACAATATATTCCTTACACATATTTTAATAACTTACACTTTCAGTGTTGTACATGACCATAACACCAGAACTAAATATAAAAACTTCCAGGAAAGAACAAAATTAAGAATGACAGGTAGAAATCCATACTTCAATGGTTTGATTTGTTTTAACAAACTACCAAACTCTTTAAGAACATGTAAGGGGATTGTTTTTAACAAAAAATTAATCTTTTCTGTTAGAAATGAATTCTAAGACCGTGCTTGTTATGAGCCAGTAGCACATCAGCTGTAAGAAATAAATGTATAATACATACATAAGTTGGAACAGCTGTACCCTGCAACATATTTTGTAAATGTAATGTAAATGTAATTATTGTGTAAATGTAATTATTGTCATATTGTTATTTCCGACGTTTGCAAAAGCCGTCATTGTGCTGGCTCCATGCAAAGAAAATCTTAAGAAGTAAAAATTTAGTAGTAGCATTTCTCCCACAGAAAACTTATTTTTAGAAACTCTGCCTTTACATTAAATATATTTTTGTCTGCTAATTTATTACAAATTTTCATTCCCATATATCGTAGAGCCTGTTCATGTAAATTGACTTGGTGTTTGGGTAGAAAAAAAAATTCTTTGTTTCTCATGCTGTATATGTTTCTAAAATGATTTCCCTCAAATAATTTTTATCTGCTGTGTAAGGAGGTTATTTCTTAAATGCGTCGGGATGGGACAGTCAACATTTTTAGATATAAAAATAATGAGACAAGATTCTTTTTACTTTGTATTATACTTGTATCTAACAATTTTGTTCTGCAGTGTTAGTATGTGAAATGTGTTTTATTAATCTCATAATGTACACAATTTCAGAGGATATGTCTGATGTACAGGAACATGTCATGGTTACAATTTGCTTACTAAAATTTTGTCATACTTACCATAAAACTTTATCAAAACTAGACATGATTGTCTTAATGGGATTGCCGTGATCGTTCTTTAAATAAAAATATGGCTTTTCAGTCTTTGATCACTATTTTTTATTTTCAGTGACCGGTTTCAGGCTAGCTGCACATCTTCAGATCTGGTAGACAAAGTTAAAAATATAATTAACAAGAGAGATACAGTTAATGATAGAAATCTCTTAGTTTACAAAAGAAATTTTGAAATGTATTAAATGCCAACATACCATATTGCACTTACAGAGAAACTTGTCAGTACAGAACTATCGGTTCACTGTCATAACTAAAGTAAATTTTAATCTGTTAAAACATTATATTGCAGTTTTGGAGAAACCTGATTGGTAACAGTAAAAAGTGCCCTCTACCTATAAGAATTGTGCATATGTTATTTTTCACTGTACATATTAATGGTGAATATACTTTTCAATAAAACAATTTTTAAAGTAATAACATATGAATAACTTTTTTGAGTAGATCATAAACCGAAATTATTTACACTAATTTAAATTTTTTTAATAAAGAAACTTAAAAATATAATTAAAAAGTAGATATTCTTTCGAATCTTTTGTACTCCTGAATTTTTGTATTTCATTTGTTTTGTTGTTGCTGGTTTATGTCTTAGTCTATGTGCCATTTGCCCTTCATTCTGGAATGCCACAACAATGTTTTTTGGAAAGCATTTAGCGATTCTTTCCGACACACGTTCTTTGTATGTCAGGGTGAAAAACTACTTCTTAACTTTAATTTTCCTAGAATCATTACTGATACCCGCTGATTTGTTTTTGATCTTGTTAAACGTACATGTAACATCTTGTGTCCTGTATCCATTAGCTGCTGCTACTTGCTTAATAATAGCTAGTTCTTTCTGCAACTCAACTTCCTTTAGTGGCAATCTCGGGGCTTTGTTGCACATTGCATGCAAGTACGCTCTTTTATGCTGTGCCGGGTGGTGCGATGTCGCTTCTATGATGTTGTCAGAACAAGTGTCTCTTCTATAGACGCCGAACACGTGCCTACCTCCCTCCTTTCTGACGGTCAAATCTAAATAGTTAATCATCCCATTGTTCTTCATTTCTAGCCTGAATTGAATTTTTGGATGCTGCTCATTTAAAACTCTAGTCATTTCCTCTACTTCTTCTTTTTTCCCTTTGAATAATAAAATTGTGTTGTCAACATACCATCTGTAATAAATTAACGTCTCCTTAATTTCTGGAAAAGAGCTGAAAACTTTGTTTTCAAAGTCATTCATAAAAATTTCAGCTAAAATGCCTGATAGACTGTTTCCCAAAGCTAAACCTTCATCTTTAATAAAAACCTTATAGTTAAAGATGAAACTATTAAAATTCAATGTAATGTGAACTCTAGCATATCCACGAGTTCGATGATTTCTCCCATGCTCATTGAACTATTTTTTATCAGGTTTTTCCTTATAATTTGCAAAGTTTCCGCAATTGTCACCCTGACATATAAAGGACGTGTGTCGGAAAGAATTGCTAAATGCTTTCCAAAAAACATTGCTGTGGCATTCCAGAATGAAGGGCAAATGGCACATAGACTAAGACATAAACCAGCAACAACAAAACAAATGAAATACAAAAATTCAGGAGTACACAAGATCAAATGTGCTGAATGTGACAGTTATTATGTAGGACAGACAGGGCGGAATTTTGAAATTCGACACAGGGAACAATCCAGTCATAGCAATCAGACAGCATTTGGAGCGCATGTAAAAGATAGTAAACATGAAGTGAGTAATATAAATGAACAAATGGAGGTGCTACATAGAGCTCCAAAAAGTCTCCAACTTAACATGCTCGAAGAGATTGAAATATACACTCATCAAAGAAAAAACCCAGACCTACTACTTAATGAGCAAAGTGATTTTATGCACAGGAGTTATGAGATTTTTAAAGACCTGTTTTAGGCTTACTCTTGAATGCAACAGCACGCTCCAGTAAGAACAAGCTGCAGCGGAACGGCCCTCAGCATACTGGCAGTGAGGTGAATTGGGCGCGGTGGGAAAGGACTTGGCGTGGCGTTGTATACGTTCTGACGTAGGGAAATCCTCTCCACCACCAATCAATACAAAGAGGAGGAAACACACATTTTAGAAAAAATATCTACTTTTTAATTATATTTTTAAGTTTATTTATTAAAAAAATTTAAATTAGTGTAAATAATTTCGGTTTATGATCCACTCAAAAAAGTTATTCACGTGTTATTACTTTAAAAATTGTTTTATTAAAAAGTATATTCGCCATTGATAAGTGCGGTGAAAAAATAACATATGCGCAATTCTTATAGGTAGAGGGCACTTTTTACTGTTACTTATCAGGTTTCTCCAAAACTGCAATATAATGTTTTAACAGATTAAAATTTACTTTAGTTATGACAGTGAACCAATAGTTCTGTACTGACAAGTTTCTCTGTAACTGCAATATATGGTATGTTGGCATTTAGTACATTCCAAAATTTCTTTTGTAAAGATATTTCTATCATTAACTGCATCTCTCTTGTTAATTATATTTTTAACTTTGTCTAGCAGATCTGAAGATGGGCAGCTAGCCTGAAACCAGTCATTGAAAATAAAAAATTGTGATTAAAGACTGAAATGCCATGTTTTCACAATAATACTTTGTGGAGCGTTATATGTAGTATTTATGCCTACTGAGTCTGCACTTTGTTTTAATTCATGTGACGTGAAACGCTCGTTTTGCAGGAAGCTCATATTTGTATCCCTCTGCAAATGGCGTACTTCCTTGTTTGCATCGATCATTTTTTGGGATTTGTTTGAGTTGCTGTTTTCTTCATGAATAAGATCCACATATTCATTTCTATGCATCAGTACTTCTCATTGTCATTTTATTGCTTCACAGAATGCCTCATTGCCGTTTTATGAAACAAGGTTTGTATCACTCCGCATCCACAGATTTTCGTCGTTCTCGCAATGTAGTCCCCGCAGTCACAGTATTTTTGGCACTTAAGTTCGCTGTTTTCGTTTTGTAACGCTAACAAGTGGTCCTTGAGGGATTCAATTTCTTTCTGCAGCACTTGAATAACAGTTTCTCTTGCAGTCACTTCACTTTGGAGATCAGCCTTTTCCTCGCATAAATAGGTCCGTAATCAATCCTGGCAGCATCACAAAAAATCATCCTTTATGAATTTTAGGTTCACTTTTGCACACTTTTCATGTAGCCAGAAGCGAAATTTTACGCACAGAATTCCTTTTACAACACATTTTTTACATTCCTTGCACCCTGCACAGCTAAACCGCTTTTTTTTTTTTTTTTTTAAAAAAAAGAGAGAGCTGCACTATTACACTGACCTATCGGCGCCATGTTTCCTAATGACCCAGTGTTTGAGATAGGCTATTTGAACTTCCCCAGAAAACTATACCATACCTAATGAAAGAGTGAAAACAACTATGAAGCATCCTTCTGAGTATTCCCTGCTTGCAGATCTGAATGAAGAGCAGTTTTACCCCAGAGAATGCTAGAATTATGGGCGATGCATCTAGCATACTTAAATCTCATCTGAGCAGTTAGAAGCAGAAGGTTACTTTACATTGTTACATAATAGGTATACACTGAATCAGACTGGGGTGTTGTCAGTATACTGTGTTTCTCAAAGTAACATATAATTACCACTTTTTTACATTTATTCAGAAAAAATTTGTCTTCGTTGTAACAGATTACCTTAGAACTGCTTTATTTACAAATAGTACAAGCATAATTGTTGCAGATCCAGATCAGAAACTAAGGAATAGTGCAAATCATACAATAGAGAAGACTTGAAGGCTGTTGTGTGTACAGTTGCTATGAATCTGATGATGGTGTAGCTCAAATGGACTTGGGGGGGGGGGGAATAGCAGGGACCGTACAGTGACATCAGTGTCTCATATCACTCTGTTGGTTGTTGCTGATAAGTAGTTCATGTGTGTCAATTTTTAGATCTATCAGTGGTTATAGAAGATCAACTAGAGTGGTTCATAGTGGGCATAAAAGGCGTGGGTTGCATCTTCGCCTTTTCCTGTCCATTATTAAGTCTTGTAAAATTGTGTTTGCTTTACTGTTCCCCAGAATCTGGTGAAGAAAACAGTCACAAGATACAAACAAAACAAGGATGCTGGAACACTAGCTGTTATTCAGTGGATCATTGACGCATGCAATTGTAAATATAGAGTGCAAACAGTTGAAAGCATCCCAGATGTGCCAAAAGAAATGGAAAATGAAATTGCTGTAAGTATACCATTATGTGTTTAATGTGCACTTAATATTAGAAATGTTGTCAAGTTTGGAAATAAACATTCTCCTTCAGTACTTTGTTTCATTTTCAGTCGACAGCTGGTTAGCCTCATTACCAATGAGGAATGAGTTGCACTGCAAAACCAACTAAATTAAATTAAATTTAATATTCACACCTACATGAACCGTATATGTTTGTACTGTTCTCGGGTCTCCAGCCGGGTGCAGTCGTTTTCAAACCACAATATTTCGACAGCGTTCCTTGCAGTCATCTTCAGGTGATACCTGCAGACTGAGTGTCTCCGCTGAGTCTCCCCCCCCCCCCCCCCCCCCCCCCCCGTATACTCTGATTGCTGCCCACCCCTTCCCCTGCATCCTGCCACAAGCGGCGCTGTGTGGAGTGGTGGTGGGGAGGGGCGGGCTGCTGTCATCCATAATACGCTGTTAGCAGTAAAGACCATAGAACATGCTCTTTGGGTTATCTGTCCAGTGAACTGTTACAATTGCCTGGAATGCATCGTTGCTCCAGAAACTGTTGGTAGAATGGAAGCATGGTCGTTTAAATAGTCTACATAGAACCATTCAGCTATCGTATCACATCCAGTTACCTGTCCTTTACTTAACGATTTTAGTAGGTTTTTCCATCCTGTAATACATTGTCTCAGTGTTTGCTGTGTTGGCATATGTACAATTATTGAAAGGGGGAGCCACTGTATGATCTTCTTAAGTGAAACAACTTTGAAGAAGATTTTCTGTATTTCAGCTTTCTGTGTCATCCTCCTTTTAGGTGCCAATATGATAACTAAATGGCCATATAGTGTACTTTGATCTGTTTACTTACTTTTTGTGGGATCAAAATGTCTGAGGAGTATTAGTCAGTTCACAGCACAAAATATACACTGTGATCCAAAGTATCCGGACACCTGGCTGAAAATGACTTAAGTTTGTGGCGCCCTCCATTGGTAATGCTAGAATTCACTACGGTGCTGGCCCACCCTTAGCCTTCATGACAGCTTCCACTCTCACAGGCATACATTCAGTAAGGTTCTGGAAGGTTTCTTGGGGAATGGCAGCCCATTCTTCATGGAGTGCTGCACTGAGGAGAGGTATTGATGTCAGTTGGTGAGGCCTGTGTAATGCAATTAACTGTCGGAGATAAAGTTTATCTCATGCGAAAAGTACGATGCCCACAGTAAAGAGCTAAGGTAACTTCATTATGTTGTCAGAAAGTGTATTTAATTTACTTAATTATGAATATTTTCTTTTATGATAAATAATGGATTCGTTTGAGATGTTAAATGTTGTATATTTATATGTATCTTTGGAGTTTATTAAGGTCAGTAGACCAAAGAATCTGGAATGCAGGAATGTCTGCAACTTCCGGGCACATTTTGGCTTGCCCGCCACTTCTTTGTCGGTATTGGAGGGAGATGGACGTGTTTACGTGACCAGTACAGTATAATGCATTTAGAGTATCAATCAATGTACATATTGAAAATGTTGTAGTTACTAAACAAAAAGTACGAATAAATATAATTTTTAGCTGAAAGTATTTCGGATCCGGTAGTGTTTATTTCAAACAAGAAGAAAACCCAGGCCATGCTTGATGGAGTAATTATTTTTGTAGACAAAACTTCGAAAACCCCTAGACAAACGAGATCTGCAGTGTGTAATCTTTCAGCAGCTACTAATAAATAAGTCTTGCTGAAATTGTGCTGGAACTACCCGTATTATTCTCAATTACAAACACGTGGTGCGAATGTGGTCCTACCACAATATACCGCGTAAGATTCCACAATCATTCAGTTATCAAGAAACGAGATAGGTAACAACCAGTACAATATGGTGGTGGCGTCCGGGATTATTGAAAACTTTACCGAAATAAATTACCACCGAGATTGCGAAGAAAACGACAGAATTCGTACATCCTGGATGAGAAAGTTCAAGGAAGTCGTATGCTGATACCTCCAAGACAAAGGAAGTCGAATGCAGATACTTCAAGACAACGGAATGCAGTTACTGGAGCAAGAATAACGGCGCAATAAGTCAAGAAAGAAGAAAAAAGTGTGAAGTGTTGTGCAACAAAAAAGCAATATTCATATAAGTGTAGTGTTTCAGTGTTGTGAATTCCATGACGCACCAATCAACAAAGAAGACGTTATAAGATAAGAAAACGCGTAAACTGTGAGCAAGATAGTTTAGTATCCTTTAGAAAAGATAAATTTGTTGTGTTTTGTTTATTCCTGTGTAAAAAGATGACTATTGTGAAAGAGGAAAGTATTGACGACGGTGTCGCCAACGCTAGTACAGATGTAAATTTATCATACGAAAGTGAATGCAACAGTAATATTCCGAATCCTGTAGACAAAGTTGAAACTCGTACGGAAAGACAGAATGAAGTTAAAGACATGTTATCAAAATTAATGAATTATATGGAGGGAAAATTTAAGGCAATTGATGACACTAACAGACAAAACGGACAGTGGTTAGGAAATATTAAAGACAGACTCGATGCTAATGAGATTCGTTTGGATCAAATGGAGCAAAACCATGGTGCTCAGTTAGACCAGACTCTTAAGCTCATGAGTGATAAATTTGAAAAACAGTTCAAAGAATATGAAAAGAAAAATGACGATCACTTTCAAAAAGTAGAAGCAAAAATTTCCAATTTGAGTCGTAATATGGTTAAGATCACGGGTAAGGTCAATTATGTCGGGAGAAAAGTTAAAAATGTAGATGCAAAAGTAAAAAATCTGAAAACTGAAGTTAATGCATTCAGATATCAAACATGTAGAAGAAACAGTATCTGATCGTATTTCTCTTGTAGACGATAAAATTGTTAAAGTAGAAAGCAAATTTTAACAAAAGATAGGATTTATTACTGAAAAAATAGATGTAAATAATCAGATAAACAAAAATGAAGTCAAGAGTTTAGAAAGTAGTATTAATGACATCACTAAGAAACTTGAAAATGTTAGTAGCAATAGGGTCACCAATAGTTTGCCGAACAATATTGGCACTTTGTGGTGCAACATTCCAGTAAAAACTTTTCAGATGAGAGCAGTATGCATCCGGTAGATTTCCTGCAGCATTGCAAAGATAACTTTTTTCCAAATATGAATGATGATTTGAAAATTAAATTTGTGAAAAGATTTCTAGAAGGTGAAGCATTGTCATGGACCAATCATTATTGTATGGAGGGAATGGCTTTTGCAGAGTTTGAGGAGAGGTTCTTAAGTAAATTCTGGTCGGAGACAGAACAAGCAAGGATAAAAAGTGAATTCTTGAATGGACCTGTTTATAAACATGAATTTGGTAGCATGAAGCAATTTTGCAGAAATCAGTTAAGGAAACTCACTCACCTAAGCAAACCTTTTGATTAACTCACTCAAATTCATGCACTTAAAAGGAGGCTACCGTATGAACTACAGTGGGAGTTAGCTTATGGTCCAGATGACACAATAGATCAGTTTTTGAAATATGTTGACAAACTAGACAGAATTATTGAGAAAACTGGTAAACCACCACACCATAGTCAAAACCATTTTCAAAAGACAGGGCATACAAATTGGGGAAACACACAACATGATAAAAAGGAAACACACAACATGATAAAAAGGAAACACACAATTTTGGAAGTAGTGATTCTCATCAGAGAAATCACCAGTACAACTTCAAGGGATCACAAGGACACAATTTCCATTACAAGGGTCAATATGGAAATAGTCATAATCAATTTGGTAACAGGCACTTTGGAAATAAACCAAAGGAGTGGAATAGTCATAATGGTATGGGGAGAACTGAACAGGAGTTAAAAAAACTGAATAGGGCTCCATTGGCGGTCCGCAAGGTAGGAGCTACTTATACACAAATGGAAAGGGCCAACCCAAACTGTCTAACTAAACAGAAAGATACCAGTGACATAATGAGTAATTATTTTAAAGAGAAGTGTTATCCCATTAATGTAGTATCTGTTACAAATAATATATGTCATACAAATAAACCAGAAACAAAAGGTAAGTTATTTAAAGACACTGATTGCTTGGAAAACTGTGAAGAATTAAACTTAGATTCATTCTATGAGTGGGCTGAGAGGGGCACCTTGCTGGAAAATAGTTGTTCAAATGATCCAAGTGTATTAGGAATTAGAGATCAAATGATCCAAGTGTATTAGGAATTAGAGAACTTATGGAAGAGTCTGGTGGGCTAGGAATGAAAAGAGCACCTAGTAAGGATGATTTAAATGTGTATCTGCATACTGAAGGTAAGGGTGCAGAGGATCAAGGGGATAATTTTTTGTGATGTTGATTGGGAAGGAAAGGAGGTTGAGGCTAGTAGTGAAGAAAGATGTTTTATTGGTGTAGGTGAGGAGTTGGAAGCTTTAGGGATTACTAATATAAAAGAGGGTAGTAATGAAGTTAGTGAGGTACACATGAAAACAGTTGACAATTTGAATGATAAGGATGCCAGAATTTTAGTCAATGAGTTATTTGATCTTGATACATGTAAGAAAAATGAGAAGGTATTGACAGCAGGTAATCTTAACAGCATTAGGGGAGTAGATGATGAAATGTCAGATAGTGAGCAATTTTTGTTTAACTTATGGGTTAACAGTAGTGCCATTAAGGATGATGAAAATTTCAGAAAGGTAACACTTGATATATGTGAAACGTTGTATCCAGAATGGTGGCATAGAATTAAGTATTACATTGGACAAGTGTTAAGAGATAAATATAAAGGAGCGACACACAATAGCACAAATGAATGTAGTTGGATTAATGAAATATTCAGGAATAGTAATCAGGCCAAAGAAAATGCAATTAGGGTAATAACAGCATATAACTCTGGTGGTAATGATATAGGTAAGGACACTGGAAAGGGATATGGATTTAGTGAAATTGAAGATGACTTATTACATGAGAATATTAACAAAAAATTTGACTTTGATGTAAGCAGTCCGTTTATTGATGTGCAGATAGGATCATGGAAAGAATTATACTGGAAGAAAAAAAAAAGAAAAAAAATTTTTTTTGCAGTCACCATACTATGCCATGTAACATATCTCATGCAAAACGATGTTGTACCTAGACTGATTGTCACATAATTCTATTATAAGATTAGATTTCATGATTCCTATGTGATTGTTTAAGTAATTGTGCAGTATTAAATGAATTGCAAAATATGTAAACTTGATAAATAAGGGATTTTATTTTACTGATGATGCTAGGAGACAAGACATGTCACCCACCCCCACAGTTTGAGAATAGCAAATCTCATAAATTTTGAAATCTTGTTCATTCACTTAAATAGACCATAATGCTTAAAAAATTGTATAGTTAAGACTATATTTTCTGTAAATGGAAGTGTGCTTTTGTTTTACATCATGCTCACCATAACTGTTTTTATTCAGCTCTGTTTATAACACAACACAGATACTTTGTTGGCTTATTTTGCCTCTTAATTTTGATATCACATAATTTACAAGGCTCATGAGAGAATAGTGTTGTTGAATTGACATACTTTTGCAACCTCACTGATGACATAGGAGTTAGTACTATGTTTGTTCTAATATGAGAAAATGTTTTAACTTTAGTATTATTTTATAGTAAATTTCTGGGCAACAAATCGACATATGTATTTATGTAATTTATGTTGTGAGACAAAGGAGGAAGTCAATGGTTGATGAAAGAATAAACAGTTTACTACAGTTGTGATAAAAAGTTGTATACAAGCCAGGACAATGATGCAATTTCTGTATCGGACTGACAGGTGGACCAGGGTACACTTGTAAGTCCTGGTGGGATATTGTAATGCAATTAACTGTCGGAGATAAAGTTTATCTCATGCGAAAAGTATGATGCCCACAGTAAAGAGCTAAGGTAACTTCATTATGTTGCCAGAAAGTGTATTTAATTTACTTAATTATGAATATTTTCTTTTATGATAAATAATGGATTCGTTTGAGATGTTAAATGTTGTATATTTATATGTATCTTTGGAGTTTATTAAGGTCAGTAGACCAAAGAATCTGGAATGCAGGAATGTCTGCAACTTCCGGGCACATTTTGGCTTGCCCGCCACTTCTTTGTCGGTATTGGAGGGAGATGGACGTGTTTACGTGACCAGTACAGTATAATGCATTTAGAGTATCAATCAATGTACATATTGAAAATGTTGTAGTTACTAAACAAAAAGAACGAATAAGTATTATTTGTAGCTGAAAGTATTTCGGATCCGGTAGTGTTTATTTCAAACAAGAAGAAAACCCAGGCCATGCTTGATGGAGTAATTATTTTTGCAGACAAAACTTCGAAAACCCCTAGACAAACGAGATCTGCAGTGTGTAATCTTTCAGCAGCTACTAATAAATAAGTCTTGCTGAAATTGTGCTGGAACTACCCGTATTATTCTCAATTACAAACACATGGTGCGAATGTGGTCCTACCACAATATACCGCGTAAGATTCCACAATCATTCAGTTATCAAGAAACGAGATAGGTAACAACCAGTACACCTGGCACTAAGTCGGTGTTCCATACATCCCAAAGGTGTTCTATAGGATTCAGGTCAGGACTGTGTGCAGGCCACTCCATTACAGAGACGTTATTATTGTGTAACCACTCTGCCACAGGCCGTGTATTATGAACAGGTGCTCGATCGTGTTGAAAGATGCAATCACCATCCCTGAATTGCTCTTTGACAGTGGGAAGCAAGAAGGTACTTCAAACATCAATGCAGGCCTGTAGTGTGTTAGTGCCATGCAAAACAACAAGGGGTGCAAGCCCCCTCCATGAAAAATACAACCACACCATAACATCACCGCCTCTGAATTTTACTGTTGGCACTACACATGCTGGCTGATGATGTTCACAGGGCATTCACCATACCCACACCCTGCCATCGGACTGCCATATTGTGTACCATGATTCGTCACTCCACACAACTTTTTTCTACTGTTCAATCGTCCAATGTTTACGCTCCTTACACCAAGCGAGGCGTCACTTGGTATTTACCAGCGTGATGTGTGGCTTATGAGCAGCCATTTGAATGTGAAATCCAAGTTTTCTCACCTCCCTCCTAACTGTCTTAGTACTTGCAGTGGATCCTGATGCAGTTTGGAATTCCTATGTGATGGTCTGGATAGACATCTGCCTACTACACATGACGATCCTCTTCAACAGTCGGCGGTCTCTGTCAGTCAACAGACAAGGTCGGGCTGTATGCTTTTGTGGTGTATGTGTCCCTTCATGTTTCCACTTCACTGTCGCATAGGAAACAGTGGACCTAGGAATGTTTGGGAGCGTTAAAATCTTGCATACCAGACACATGACTCAAGTGACAGCCAATCACCTGACCACGTTCGAGGTCTGTGAGTTCCACAGAGTGCCCCATTCTGCTCTCTCAAGATTTCTAGTGACTGCTGAGGTCACTGATATGAAGTATCTGGCAATAAGTGACAGCACACTGCACCTAATATGAGAAACATATGTTTTTCTGGGTGTCCGGATACTTTTGATCACATAGTGTACCTTCAAATGTAGTGTATGCTTCTCGCACTGCCCGTTTGCAATCATTTCGGCTATGTTTAGCCTTTGTTGGTAATTCTTTGACTTCATAGCTTATTGTACAATATTCTTGTACACTCCTGGAAATTGAAATAAGAACACCGTGAATTCATTGTCCCAGGAAGGGGAAACTTTATTGACACATTCCTGGCGTCAGATACATCACATGATCACACTGACAGAACCACAGGCACATAGACACAGGCAACAGAGCATGCACAATGTCGGCACTAGTACAGTGTATATCCACCTTTCGCAGCAATGCAGGCTGCTATTCTCCCATGGAGACGATCGTAGAGATGCTGGATGTAGTCCTGTGGAACGGCTTGCCATGCCATTTCCACTTGGCGCCTCAGTTGGACCAGCGTTCGTGCTGGACGTGCAGACCGCGTGAGACGACGCTTCATCCAGTCCCAAACATGCTCAATGGGGGACAGATCCGGAGATCTTGCTGGCCAGGGTAGTTGACTTACACCTTCTAGAGCACGTTGGGTGGCACGGGATACATGCGGACGTGCATTGTCCTGTTGGAACAGCAAGTTCCCTTGCCGGTCTAGGAATGGTAGAACGATGGGTTCGATGACGGTTTGGATGTACCGTGCACTATTCAGTGTCCCCTCGACGATCACCAGTGGTGTACGGCCAGTGTAGGAGATCGCTCCCCACACCATGATGCCGGGTGTTGGCCCTGTGTGCCTCGGTCGTATGCAGTCCTGATTGTGGCGCTCACCTGCACAGCGCCAAACACGCATACGACCATCATTGGCACCAAGGCAGAAGCGACTCTCATCGCTGAAGACGACACGTCTCCATTCGTCCCTCCATTCACGCCTGTCGCGACACCACTGGAGGCGGGCTGCACGATGTTGGGGCGTGAGCGGAAGACGGCCTAACGGTGTGCGGGACCGTAGCCCAGCTTCATGGAGACGGTTGCGAATGGTCCTCGCCGATACCCCAGGAGCAACAGTGTCCCTAATTTGCTGGGAAGTGGCGGTGCGGTCCCCTACGGCACTGCGTAGGATCCTACGGTCTTGGCGTGCATCCGTGCGTCGCTGCGGTCCGGTCCCAGGTCGACAGGCACGTGCACCTTCCGCTGACCACTGGCGACAACATCGATGTACTGTGGAGACCTCACGCCCCACGTGTTGAGCAATTCGGCGGTACGTCCACCCGGCCTCCCGCATGCCCACTATACGCCCTCGCTCAAAGTCCGTCAACTGCACATACGGTTCACGTCCACGCTGTCGCGGCATGCTACCAGTGTTAAAGACTGCGATGGAGCTCCGTATGCCACGGCAAACTGGCTGACACTGACGGCGGCGGTGCACAAATGCTGCGCAGCTAGCGCCATTCGATGGCCAACACCGCGGTTCCTGGTGTGTCCACTGTGCCGTGCGTGTGATCATTGCTTGTACAGCCCTCTCGCAGTGTCCGGAGCAAGTATGGTGGGTCTGACACACCGGTGTCAATGTGTTCTTTTTTCCATTTCCAGGAGTGTATTTCCACCATCAATACTCCAAATTTTCAGCGCAAGAGTAGCATGTTTGTTGTTGACTGCTCAGGTAATCGTGTATTTGCTTACTAATCAGAAATATTTTCCTATCTTTCTCAATACTTCTTTCAACATATAGAATAGTCGATGCAATAATAGCTTTATGACCACTACTACCCTTTTCCATGTTAATCGAATTGAAAATATTGGGCCTGTCACCAGGAGATTGTAGAGAATATGCTTTGATGTGGTTTCTAATGTTATTTAGAATTACTTGGCCACTTTGAATTGGTACGAGGTGAGGTGAATTTGCTTGTGAGGCTGAGTGCCAGCAAACAGCCCCAAAGCCATCAAACTGCTGTGGCCTGTCCAGCTGCAGTGAACAGTGCTGGTGAGCCCAGGTGTGGGTAAACCCAAAGCTGAGAATTTGGAAAGCGGTCGGTCACTTAAAAGAATACAGAATGCACCAGCAATGGATGGACTTTCAGAAAAACTGAAAGATGACTTCTTATAGCTCTTCAAAATTCTGTAATAATTCAGTCAAATAATAAAGCAAATTTGAATACATCTGCGACTTCAGAAAAATGAGGTACATCCAAAAGCACAACAATAATTTCATCATCTTTAAAGCTTGAGAAGTCGATATTTCTCAGTGAACAAACTTTTATAGTGAACCTTAGAATTAACAACTTTTAATCATCTCATGCACTTTCAATAAACTATATCTCAGATGATAACACTGCACTATAACTGTCATCCCTGGAAGCTTATTTCTTGATTTATTACATTTTCTGTATCATTTCATTATCCAAATGGCTGTCAGAATATATTATTCCCCACAATAACACACAAAATGAATGTGGCATGAATACCTCATATCTTACCATATTTGTGTATACATTTAATGAATATATTACTACTTCTGTCAGATATTTATTTAACTATTGATGTTATTGTTGTTGTGGTCTTCAGTCCTGAGATTGGTTTGATGCAGCTCTCCATGCTACTCTATCCTGTGCAAGCTTCTTCATCTCCCAGTACCTACTGCAACATACATCCTTCTGAATCTGCTTAGTGTATTCATCTCTCGGTCTCCCTCTACGATTTTTACCCTCCACGCTGCCCTCCAATGCTAAATTTGTGATCCCTTGATGCCTCAGAACATGTCCTACCAGCCAGTCCCTTCTTCTTGTCAAGTTGTGCCACAAAATCCTCTTCTCCCCAATTCTATTCAATACCTCCTCATTAGTTATGTGATCTACCCACCTTATCTTCAGCATTCTTCTGTAGCACCACATTTCAAAAGCTTCTATTCTCTTCTTGTCCAAACTATTTATCGTCCATGTTTCACTTCCATACATGGCTACATTTCATACAAATACTTTCAGAAACGATTTCCTGACACTTAAATCTATACTCGATATTAACAAATTTCTCTTCTTCAGAAACGCTTTCCTTGCCATTGCCAGTCTACATTTTATATCCTCTCTACTTCGACCATCATCAGTTATTTTGCTCCCCAAATAGCAAAACTCCTTTACTACTTTAAGTGTCACATTTCCTAATCTAATTCCCTCAGCATCACCCGACTTAATTCGTCTACATTCCATTATCCTTGTTTTGCTTTTGTTGATGTTCATCTTATATCCTCCCTTCAAGACACTGCTCTTCCAAGTCCTTTGCTGTCTCTGACAGAATTACAATGTCATCGGCGAACCTCAACGTTTTTATTTCTTCTCCTTGGACTTTAATACCTACTCCGAATTTTTCTTTTGTTTCCTTCACTGCTTGCGCAATATACAGATTGAATAACATCGGGGACAGGCTACAAGCCTGCCTCATTCCCTTCCCAACCACTGCTTTCCTTTCATGCCCCTCGACTCTTATAACTGCCATCTGGTTTCTGTACAAATTGTAAATAGCCTTTTGCTCCCTGTATTTTACCCCTGCCTCTTTCAGAATTTGAAAGAGAGTATTCCAGACAACATTGTCAAAAGCTTTCTCTAAGTCTACAAATGCTAGAAATGTAGGTTTGCCTTTCCTTAATCTATTTTCTAAGATAAGTCGTAGGGTCAGTATTGCCTCCCGTGTTCAAACATTTCTGCGGAATCCAAACTGATCTTCGCCAAGGTCGGCTTCTACCAGTTTTTCCATTCGTCTGTAAAGAATTCGCGTTAGTATTTTGCAGCTGTGACATTAAACTGATAGTTCGGTAATTTTCACATCTGTCAACACCTGCTTTCTTTGGGATTGGAATTATTATATTCTTCTTGAAGTCTGAGGGTATTTCGCCTGTCTCATACATCTTGCTCGCCAGATGGTAGAGTTTTGTCAGGACTGGCTCTCCCAAGGCCGTCAGTAGTTCCAATGGAATGATGTCTACTCCTGGGGCCTTGTTTTGACTCAGGTCTTTCAGTGCTCTGTCAAACTCTTCACGCAGTATCGTATCTCCCATTTCATCTTCATCTACATCCTCTTCCATTTCCATAGTATTGGCCTCTAGTACATCGCCCTTGTTTAGACCCTCTATATACTCCTTCCACCTTTCTGCTTTCCCTTCTTTGCTTAGAACTGGGTTTCCATCTGAGCTCTTGATATTCATACAAGTGGCTCTCTTTTCTCCAAACGTCTCTTTAATTTTCCTATAGGCAGTATCTATCTTACCCCTAGTGAGATAAGCCACTACATCGTTAAATTTGTCCTCTAGCCATCCCTGCTTAGCCATTTTGGACTTCCTGTCGATCTCATTTTTGAGACGTTTGTATTCCTTTTTGCCTGCTTCATTTACTGCATTTTTATATTTTCTCCTTTCATCAATTAAATTCAATATTTCTTCTGTTACCCAGGGATTTCTATTAGCCCTCGTCTTTTTACCTACTTGATCCTCTGCTGCCTTCACTACTTCATCCCTCAGAGCTACCCATTCTTCTTCTACTGTATTTCTTTCCCCCATTCCTGTCAATTGTTCCCTTATGCTCTCCCTGAAACTCTGTACAACCTCTGGTTCTTTCAGTTTATCCAGGTCCCATCTCCTTAAATTCCCACCTTTTTGCAGTTTCTTCAGTTTTAATCTACAGTTCATAACACAATAGATTGTGGTCAGATCCCACATCTGCCCCTGGAAATGTCTTACAATTTAAAACCTGGTTCCTAAATCTCTGTCTTACCATTATATAATCTATCTGATACCTTCTAGTATCTCCAGGATTCTTCCATGTATACAACCTTCTTTTATGATTCTTGTACCAAGTGTTAGCTATGATTAAGTTATGCTCTGTGCAAAATTCTACCAGGCGGCTTCCTCTTTCATTTCTCTGCCCCAAACCATATTCACCCACTATGTTTCCTTCTCTCACTTTTCCTACTCTCGAATTCCAGTCACCCACGACTATTAAATTTTCGTCTCCCTTCACTACCTGAATAATTTCTTTTATCTCGTCATACATTTCATCAATTTCTTCATCTGCAGAGCTAGTTGGCATATAAACTTGTACTACTGTAATAGGCATGGGCTTTGTGTCTATCTTGGCCACAATAATGCATTCACTATGCTGTTTGTAGTAGCTAACCCGCACTCCTATTTTTTTTATTCATTATTAAACCTACTCCTGCATTACCCCTATTTGATTTTGTATTTATAACCCTGTATTCACCTGACCAAAAGTCTTGTTCGTCCTGCCACCGAATTTCACTAATTCCCACTATATCTAACTTCAACCTATCCATTTCCCTTTTTAAATTTTCTAACCTACCTGTCTGATTAAGGGATCTGACATTCCACACTCCGATCTGTAGAATGCCAGTTTTCTTTCTCTTGATAATGACGTCCTCCTGAGTAGTCCCCGCCCGGTGATCCGAATGGGGAACTATTTTACCTCCAGAATATTTTACCCAAGAGGACGCCATCATCATTTAACCATACAGTAAAGCTGCATGCCCTCGGGAAAAATTATGGCTGTAGTTTCCCCTTGCTTTCAGCCGTTTGCAGTACCAGCTCAGCAAGGCCGTTTTGGTTAGTGTTACAAGGCCAGATCAGCCAATCATCCAGACTGTTGCCCCTGCAACTACTGAAAAGGCTGCTGCCCCTCTTCAGGAACCACATCAGTTTCTCACTGACACCATTATAAGCAAGTTTACCTAAAAGAGCGCCATGATGGACTCTGTCAAACGCTTTGGAAAGATCTAAAAACATTCCTGCCGTTTCGTAATCCTCATTTATTTTCTCCATCAGACAGTGTACAAACTGTACTGCTGCAGATATGGTGCTCCGACCACTTCTAAAGCTGTGTTGGAAATCTCGTATTAAGTTATTCATATTATAGTGCTCAATTAAGATTTCTAGCATTATTTTTTCAATTAATTTACCAAACACTGAGGTTAAGGCAACTGGTCTGTAGTTCTGTGGTTGTTTTCTTTCCCCTTTTTTATATAAAGGTTTAACTATAGCAAGTTTCAGTTTCTTTGGAAGCACACCTTCTTCAAGTACACAATTTATTAGATGGACTAATGGTCTGACTAACTCACCCTTGCATTTTTTCAGTAGAAAAGGAGAAAATCCATCCCATCCAGCTGATCTTTTATTTTTTAGGCGGTCAATTAACTGTGTTACGTCCTTGATGGTTACTGTAGGTAGCTTACAAGAGTCCCGTTCCTTTTCCTTATCATATTTAAACTGCCTCTCCTGTTTCATGCAAGTATCATTTTCAATAGCATCTATAACGTAATCATTAAATATATTGCAACTATATAAGGATCAGAAAAATTATCATTATGTAAACTTAACTCTAAATTATTAATTTTAGTTTTTGAATCAGTGTTCCTCATATCATTAACTACTGCCCAGCATGACTTTGAGGCACAGTCAGAATTTCGGATCTGTTTACTAATATGTTCTACTTTCCTTATCCTTACTTCCTTGCGATACTCATATTTATATTTTTTATAATCCTCTTTATATGAATCATTATTCTGTAGCACCACATTTCGAAAGCTTCTATTCTCTTCTTGTCCAAACTATTTATTGTCCATGTTTCACTTCCATACATGGCTACACTCCATACAAATTCTTTCAGAAACGACTTCCTGACACTTAAATCTATACTCGATGTTAACAAATTTCTCTTCTTCAGAAACGCTTTCCTTGCCATTGCCAGTCTACATTTTATATCTTCTGTATTTCGACCATCATCAGTTATTTTGCTCCCCAAATAGCAAAACCCCTTTACTACTTTAAGTGTCTCATTTCCTAATCTAATTCCCTCAGCATCACCCGACTTAACTCGACTACATTCCATTATCCTTGTTTTGCTTTTGTTGATGTTCATCTTATACCCTCCTTTCAAGACACTGTCCATTACATTCAACTGCTGTCTCTGACAGAATTACAATGTCATCGGCGAACCTCAAAGTTTTTACTTCTTCTCCATGAATTTTAATGACTACTCCGAATTTTTCTTTTGTTTCCTTTACTGCTTGCTCAATATACAGATTGAATAACATCGGGAATAGGCTACAACCCTGTCTCACTCCCTTCCCAACCACTGCTTCCCTTTCATGTCTCTCGACTCTTGTAACTGCCATCTGGTTTCTGTACAAATTGTAAATAGCGTTTCAATTCCTGTATTTTACCCCCTGTCTGGAGCCGCGAGACCGCTCCGGTTGCAGGTTCGAATCCTGCCTTGGGCATGGATGTGTGTCATGTCCTTAGGTTAGTTAGTTTTAAGTAGTTCTAAGTTCTAGATAACTGGTGACCTCAGAAGTCTCATAGTGCTCAGAGCCATTTGAACCATTTATTCCAGTCAACATTGTCAAAAGCTTTCTCTAAGTCTACAAATGCTAGAAACATAGGTTTGCCTTTCCTTAATCTTTCTTCTAAGATAAGTCGTAAGGTCAGTATTGCCTCACGTGTTCCAACATTTCTACGCAATCCAAACTGATCTTCCCCGAGATCTACCAGTTTTTCCATTCGTCTGTAAAGAATTCGCATTAGTATTTTGCAGCTGTGACTTATTAAACTGATTGTTCTGTAATTTTCACATCTGTCAGTACCTGCTTTCTTTTGGATCGGAATTATTATATTCTTCTTGAAGTCTGGGGGTATTTTGCCTGTCTCATACATCTTGCTCACCAGATGGTAGAGTTTTGTCATGACTGGCTCTCCCAAGGCCATCAGTAGTTCTAATGGAATGTTGTCTACTCCCGGGGCCTTGTTTCGACTCAGGTCTTTCAGTGCTCTGTCAAACTCTTCATGCAGTATCTTATCTCCCATTTCATCTTCATCTACATCCTCTTCCATTTCCATAATATTGCCCTCAAGTACATCGCCCTTGTATAAACCCTCTATATACTCCTTCCACCTTTCTGCCTTCCCTTCTTTGCTTAGAACTGTGTTGCCATCTGAGCTCTTGATATTCATACAAGTGGTTCTCTTCTCTCCAAAGGTCTCTAATTTTCCTGTAGGCAGTACTATCTTACCCCTAGTGAGACAAGCCTCTACATCCTTACATTTGTCCTCTAGCCATCCCTGCTTAGCCATTTTGCACTTCCTGTCGATCTCATTTTTGAGACGTTTGTATTCCTTTTTGCCTGCTTCATTTACTGCATTTTTATATTTTCTCCTTTCATCAATTAAATTCAATATTTCTTCTGTTACCCAGGGATTTCTATTAGCCCTCGTCTTTTTACCTACTTGATCCTCTGCTGCCTTCACTACTTCATCCCTCAGAGCTACCCATTCTTCTTCTACTGTATTTCTTTCCCCCATTCCTGTCAATTGTTCCCTTATGCTCTCTCTGAAACTCTCTACAACCTCTGGTTCTTTCAGTTTATCCAGGTCCCATCTCCTTAAATTCCCACCTTTTTGCAGTTTCTTCAGTTTTAATCTGCAGTTCATAACACAATAGATTGTGGTCAGAATCCACATCTGCCCCTGGAAATGTCTTACAATTTAAAACCTGGTTCCTAAATCTCTGTCTTACCATTATATAATATATCTGATACCTTTTAGTATCTCCAGGATTCTTCCAGGTATACAACCTTCTTTTATGATTCTTGAACCAAGTGTTAGCTATGATTAAGTTATGCTCTGTGCAAAATTCTACAAGGCGGCTTCCTCTTTCATTTCTCTGCCCCAATCCATATTCACCTACTATGTTTCCTTCTCTCCCTTTTCCTACTGACGAATTCCAGTCACCCATGACTATTAAATTTTCGTCTCCCTTCACTACCTGAATAATTTCATTTATCTCGTCATACATTTCATCAATTTCTTCATCATCTGCAGAGCTAGTTGGCATATAAACTTGTATTACTGTAGTAGGCATGGGCTTTGTGTCTATCTTGGCCACAATAATGCGTTCACTATGCTGTTTGTAGTAGCTAACCCGCACTCCTATTTTTGTATTCATTATTAAACCTACTCCTGCATTACCCCTATTTGATTTTGTATTTATAACCCTGTATTCACCTGACCAAAAGTCTTGTTTGTCCTGCCACCGAACTTCACTAATTCCCACTATATCTAACCTCAACCTATCCATTTCCCTTTTTAAATTTTCTAACCTACCTGTCTGATTAAGGGATCTGACATTCCACGCGCCGATCTGTAGAACGCCAGTTTTCTTTCTCCTGATAACGACGTCCTCTTGAGCAGTCTCCACCCGGAGATCCGAATTGGGGACAATTTTACCTACAGAATATTTTACTCAAGAGGACGCCATCATCATTTAACCATACAGCAACGCTGCGTGCCCTTGGGAAAAATTACGGTTGTAGTTTCCCCTTGCTTTCAGCCGTTTGCAGTACCAGAACAGCAAGGCCGTTTTGGTTAGTGTTGCAAGGCCAGATCAGTCAATCATCCAGACTGTTGCCCCTGCAACTACTGAAAAGGCTGCTGCCCCTTTTCAGGAACCACATGTTTGTCTGGCCTCGCAACATATACCCCTCCGTTGTGGTTGCACCTGCGGTACAGTCATCATTGATCAGTACAGCTACTGTGCACTTGTATTGCATGTATCCTCCCCCATCCCCCCTTACACAGAATTTCTACATTTACATCTATACTTTGCAAACCTCTGTGAAGTGCATGGTAGAGGGTATATCCAATTGTACCAGTTATTATGGTTTCTGACCATTCCATTCATATATGGAGTGCAGGAGCAATTGTTTGTTAAATGCCCCTGTGCATGCTGTAATTAATGTAACCTTGTCCTGACAATCCCTATCGGAGCAATACGTGGCGGATTGTAATATTTTCTATAGTCATCATTTAAACCTGGGTCTTGAAACTTGGATAGTTAACATCTACTTTCAAGAGTCTGCCAGTTTAGTTTATTTGGCATCTCTGTAACATGTAACACTCTCCTCAGGCCAAGTTAACCTGTGGCCATTCGTGCTGCCCTTCTCTGCATACGGGCAGTATCTCCTGTTAATTCTGTCTGCATACAGGTCTCGCATGCTCGAGTAACATTCTAGGGTGGGTCGCATGAGTGGTTTGTAAGCAATTCCCAGTATTCTACCAATAAATTGAAGTCTACCTACTGCTTTACCCATGACAAAGCTATATATTCATCCCATCTGTACTGATATTTAATTACTGGCGCTGTAAGAAGGTGTGAATAATTGGTATTATTTCGAGGTGTGTGGCTGGTGGATACTTTTACCAGCAGCAATTCACATGTCTAAGTTCACACCTCCAGAGTCTCTCGCTATGATTACCACTGTAAAAATTGATTGAGATATTAACTCTTCTTTGAATGGAGTGATATTTACCTCATCTTTCTGGAAGAAAAAGATGCAGCTCCCGTCTCCATGATAATAAAATGCAGTATGATGCAATCATGAATAATGTCAGTATTATATTTTAAGATTGCAGGCTATGATTTATCCAGGTATCAGTTTCAGGATGAGCAATTTAGAAGTGAAAGAAACTGCCTCCCTTTCCAGAACATATATTGTCTGACCTACATGCAATATGTTCACCCAGAACCACGAACGGGAAGATTCAGATAGGTGAAGAGTGAAAAATTTGATATCAGCTAAAGGAAACATTTGAATACACATATACGTTCGTCTTTCTTTTTGTACATATCTCTTTTTGGCACGGGCATATTTATATTGCATCTTTGCCCTGCACGGTGTTCAAATACTTATTAAATATCATACACTATGAGATCAAAAATATCTGGACATCCCCAAAAACGTACGTTTTTCATATTAGGTGCATTGTGCTGCCACCTACTGCCAGTTACTCCATATCAGCGACCTCAGTAGTAACTAGAAAGCATAAGAGAGCAGAATGGGGTGCTCCGTGGAACTCGCAGACTTTGAACGTAGTCATGTGATTGGGTGTCACTTGCGTCATACGTCTGTATGCAAGATTTCCACACTCCTAAACATCCCTAGGTTCGCTGTCTCCAATGGGATGGTGAAGTGGAAACATGAAGGGACACGTACACCACAAAAGTTCGCCACCTCCAAGCCCATGTTCTTTGTTCAGCACATCGAGGACATCTTCGGGGAAATCGAGGCTCTCAGTAAAATGTGTTCGGGGTCCGTTCTTATAAAGACCACCTCCGCCACACAGTCGGCGGCGCTCCAGGCGTGCGACCGACTAGGGGACATCCCAGTGTCCATTGTCCCGCATCTGGCACTGAATAGGACGCAGGGGGTTATTTTTCATTGGGACCTCCTGCTGCAATCTGATGATGAGCTCAGGGCCAACCTGGAGCGCCGAGGCGTGCATTTCGTCCGGCGAGTCCAGCGCGGCCCCAAAGACTGTCGCATCGACACCGGGGCCTTTATCCTCGCCTTCGAGGGGGACGTTCTCCCAGAGAAGGTAAAGGTGATGTGCTACCGGTGCGACGTGCGACCTTACATCCCGCCTCCTATGCGCTGCTTTCGGTGTTTGCGCTTTGGGCACATGTCGTCACGGTGTGAGGCTGAGCCCCTTTGTGGCGATTGTGGACGTCCTCTTCGTGAGGAACATACATGCACCCCATCACCCCTCGGTGCGTTAATTGTCCTGGCATCCACTCGCCTAGATCCTTAGACTGCCCCGCGTATCAGAAGGAGAAGAAGATTCAAGAACTCAAAACTTTGGATCGTCTCTCTTATTCTGACGCCAGGAAGAAGTATGACCGCCTCCATCCTGTGACGTTGACCACTTCGTTTGCCTCAGTCGTGTCCACTCCTTCCACGGTATCCTCACCCCTATCTTGTCCCCCCTCCACCTCCTCCCACCATCCGGGGTCTATGCCTCTGCCTCCCAAATCCCTCCCTTCCAAATCCTCCTTCCCCGCGGCCCCCGCCCCCTCTGCCCCAGGGGCCACCCTTCCTCCTTCTCCCTCCCCGCCGCCTGAGAAGTGATCCTCTTCTCAGGTGTCCATCGGGGAAACGTTCCGGACCCCAGCTTCCGAGGTCCGGCGTTCCAAAACGGACCCCGCGCGTGAGGACCTTCTTCGGGTCTAGCCCACCATCCCTGTGCCTCCTCGGACTTCCAAGAAGGCCTCCAAGAAGAAGCCCCATCCCCCACCCCACCCCGGCGCGTTTCGTCTGACGCTCCATCCGTGAGTCGCTGCTCCCGGCCGTCCTCAGTTTCGCCAGGACGCTCTGCTGCCAGGCGCTCAGCTGGCCTCTCGTCGGCAAATGATGCTGCCCCTCCCACACAACCCGGGACAGTGGCCACAGCTGGTGACGACTCGATGGAACAGGATCCGCCTCCCGCTGGTTGTAGCGTTGCTCCCTTGAAACCTGGCCCTCCGCGGCCGTCGAGGTGACCAGCTCTTCCCCCGTCTCTTTCCCCCTCTTTTTTGACTAGCGATGGCCTTGTTACATTGGAACATAAGAGGTATTCGGTCTAATCAGGAGGAATTACAACTGCTCCTCCGCCTGCACTGTCCGCTCGTCCTTGGTCTCCAGGAAACCAAGTTGTGCCCAACTGACCGTATTGCTTTTACCCACTATACCTCGGAGCGGTCTGACCTCCCCCCTGTGGACGGTATTCCAGCTCATGGTGGGGTCATGTTGCTCGTTCGGGAAGATGTCTATTACCGTCCCCTCCCATTGACCACCCCACTCCAAGCAATAGGTGTCCGTATTACTCTTTCTGCCTTTACTTTTTCTGTTTGTACCGTCTACACTCCATCGTCATCCGCAGTTAGTTGGGCTGACATGATGCACCTGATTGTTCAGCTTCCTCCGCCATTTTTATTGTTTGGCGACTTCAATGCCCATCATCCCCTTTGGGGCTCTCCTGCATCCTGTCAGAGAGGCTCCCTCTTGGCGGATGTCTTCAACCATCTCAATCTTGTCTGCCTCAATACTGGCGCCCCGACTTTCCTCTCGGACTCTACTCATACCTACTCCAACTTGGACCTCTCGATCTGTTCTGCCTCTCTTGCCCGTCGGTTCGAGTGGTATGTCCTTTCTTACACCTATTCGAGCGACCACTTCCCCTGTGTCGTTCGTCTCCTGCACCACACCCCATCCCCACGTCCTTCGAGCTGGAACATACCGAAAGCTGACTGGGGACTTTACTCCTTCCTGGTGACCTTTCCGGACCACGATTTTCTCAGTTGTGACAGTCAGGTCGAATACCTCACAGCTGTTATCATCAATGCTGCCGAACGTTCCATTCCTCGTACTACCTCTTCTTCACGTCGCGTTTCCACCCCCTGGTGGAATGAGGCTTGTAGAAATGCTGTCCGTGCTCGACGACGTGCTTTACGCACCTTTCGCCGCCATCCAACGTTGGCGAATTGTATTGGATACAAACGACTCCGAGCACAATGCCGTAGAGTCATCAAAGACAGCAAAAAAGCTTGTTGGGCGTCTTTCACCAGCTCCTTTAACAGTTTTACTCCCTCTTCTGTCATTTGGGGTGGCCTGCGCCGGCTGTCGGGCATTAAGGCCCACTCCTCGGTACCTGGCCTGACCTCAGGTAATGAGGTCCTTGTTGATCCTGTGGCTGTCTCCAACGCCTTCGGCCGGTTTTTCGCGGAGGTTTCAAGCTCCACCCATTACCACCCTGCCTTCCTTCCCAGGAAAGAGGCCGAAGAGGCTCGGCGACCTTCCTTCCACTCGCTGAATCTAGAAACTTATAATGCCCCCTTTACTATGCGGGACCTCGAACGTGCGCTTGCACTGTCCCGGTGCTCTGCTCTGGGGCCAGATGCCATTCACGTTCAGATGCTGGCACACCTTTCTCCGGCGGGCAAAAGCTTCCTTCTTCGTACCTACAATCGCGTCGGTACCGAAGGTCAGGTCCCCATGCGTTGGCGTGACGCCGTCGTTGTTCCTGTACCCAAACCCGGGATGGATAGACACCTTCCTTCTAGTTACCGCCCCATTTCTCTTACAGGCTGTGTCTGTAAGGTGATGGAGCGCATGGTTAATCCTCGGTTAGTCTGGATTCTTGAATCTCGACGGCTCCTTACCAATGTCCAATGCGGCTTTCGTCGCCGCCGCTCCGCTGTTGACCACCTTGTGACCTTGTCGACATTCATCATGAACAGCTTTTTGCGAAGGCGCCAAACGGTAGCCGTGTTCTACGATTTGGAGAAGGCTTATGATACCTGTTGGAGAGGAGGTATCCTCCGCACTATGCACAGTTGGGGCCTACGCGGTCGCCTGCCCCTTTTTATTGATTCCTTTTTAACAGATCGAAAGTTTAGGGTACATGTGGGTTCCGTATTGTCCGACGTCTTCCTCCAGGAGAACGGAGTGCCTCAGGGCTCCGTCTTGAGCGTAGCCCTTTTTGCCATCGCGATCAATCCAATTATGGATTGCATTCCACCTAATGTCTCAGGCTCTCTCTTTGTCGATGACTTCGCGATCTACTGCAGTGCCCAGAGAACATGCCTCCTGGAGCGCTGCCTTCAGCATTGTCTAGACAGCCTATACTCATGGAGCGTGGCAAATGGCTTCTGGTTCTCTGAAGAGAAGACGGTTTATATCAACTTTAGGCGATATAAAGCATACCTTCTGCCATCCTTAAATCTCGGTCCCGTTGTCCTCCCATTCGTGGAAACAACTAAGTTTCTAGGGCTCACATTGGACAGGAAACTTTGTTGGTCTCCGCATGTCTCTTATTTGGCGGCCCGTTGTACACGTTCCCTTAACGTCCTCAGAGTTCTTAGTGGTTCATCTTGGGGAGCGTATCGCACTGTCCTGCTTCGCTTGTATCGGTCCACAGTCCGATCGAAGCTGGATTATGGGAGCTTCGTCTACTCGTCTGCTCGGCCATCCCTCTTACGCCGTCTCAACTCCATCCACCATCGTGGGTTACGTCTTGCGACCGGAGCCTTCTACACTAGTCCTGTCGAGAGTCTTTATGCTGAAGCTGCCGAATTACCATTGACCTACCGGCGCGACGTACTGCTGTGTCGGTATGCCTGCCGGCTGTTGTCAATGCTCGACCACCCCTCTTATCAGTCCTTCTTCGCCGATTCCCTTGACCGTCAGTACGGGTTGTATGTGTCTGCCCTGCTGCCCCCTGGAGTCCGCTTACGTCGCCTGCTTCGACAATTGGATTTTGCCCTCCCTACCACCTTCAGAGAGGGTGAGAGCCTGACACCACCTTGGCTCCAGGCTCCGGTTCATATTTATCTCGACCTCAGCTCACTCCCGAAGGAGGGTACTCCGGCTGCAGTGTATTGCTCACGGTTTGTCGAACTTTGTGCTCGACTTGCCGGTCACACCTTTAATTACACCGATGGCTCCAAAACTGACGATGGTGTCGGCTGTGCCTTTGTCGTCGGGGCCGCCACCTTTAAATACCGGCTCCTTGACCAATGTTCCAGCTTTACGGCCGAGCTTTTTTCTCTCCATCAGGCCGTTCAGTATGCCCGCCGCCACCGCCATTCATCGTATGTACTCTGCTCTGATTCCCTCAGTGCTCTTCAGAGCCTTGGAGCTCCCTATCCGGTCCACCTCTTGGTGCAACGGATCCAGCAGTCCCTCCATTCTTTCGCTGATAATGGTTCTCCTGTGAACTTTCTGTGGGTTCCTGGGCATGTAGGAGTGCCTGGGAATGAGGCTGCAGATGCTGCAGCCAAGGCTGCAGTCCTCCTGCCTCGGCCAACGTCCCATTGTGTCCCATCATCTGACGTTCATGGGGTTGTTTGTAAGAGGCTTGTGTCGTTGTGGTGGGATGCTTGGTCATCCCTCCAAGGAAACAAGCTCCGGGCAGTAAAACCGCTTCCAACTGCTTGGACAACCTCCTCCCGACCATCTCGGCGAGAAGAGGTCCTTCTGACCAGGTTGCGGATTGGGCATTGCCGGTTTAGCCACCGCTACCTGCTCTCCAGTGACCCAGCCCCGCAGTGCCCTTGTGGTCAAGCATTAACAGTGCGCCATGTTTTATTGTCATGTCCCCCGCTTTAGTCAAATCTCGTGTTGTCCTGTCCCTGCCATCTACTTTACCGGATATTTTAGCTGATAAGGCTCGAGCAGCTGCTTGTGTTCTGCGTTTTATAACTTTGACTGGCTTGTCCAAAGACATCTAACTTTTTTACTTATTTTATCTGCATCTTTGTCAGGACTTTCTGGTGTCCCCCCCTCCCCTTGAGTTTTACTAGATTCCATGTGCTCTAACAACTGTGACTGGGTGCTAATGACCTCAGTAGTTGAGCGCCCTTAAACCCCACAAAAAAAAAAAAAAAGGAAAAGAAACTGCTGGGACTGCACAGCTGCCACACTGGGTAAAGGCTACAGAACAACCTCCTCCCTACAGAATTCATTTGCTTAATGCTGGCTTGGTAGTCATTATGATTACTTACCCGTGTGTTGAATGCACATTTAAATTGAGAGTTTCATCGGCCATCAGCAAAAGAAGCTATGATTTATTCGGTAACTTAAAGTGGTGCATTACTAGCCCAGCGGCTAGTAGGGATCAGGCGTTCCCTTAGCCGTCCGCACCGCGGCTTTATATATAAGAACGCTGCGTGAGGAAGCAAGGCCCCAGTTCTCTCCAGACGCTGTATAGCACACCATCTGTGTCGGGAGTCGCGTCGCATCGGCATCATTGCTATAAACAGCCTTGGATGCCGTGTTAAGTTACTTGGGATACGCGTAACCATGAAATCATTTTCGAGTGAAGTGTTAATTCTGGGATGACTTTAATTATCGCCGGCCGAAGTGGCCGTGCGGTTAAAGGCGCTGCAGTCTGGAACCGCAAGACCGCTACGGTCGCAGGTTCGAATCCTGCCTCGGGCATGGATGTTTGTGATGTCCTTAGGTTAGTTAGGTTTAACTAGTTCTAAGTTCTAGGGGACTAATGACCTCAGCAGTTGAGTCCCATAGTGCTCAGAGCCATTTGAACCATTTTTGAACTTTAATTATCGATCTTCAGTTTGCGTATGTCGTATTTTCACGTGCCGTCGTGGGACAAACATTCTACCATTATTTAGCGTGGCGTTTGATGAACCTAATCATCAAATTATGGTGAGCATTCATTTAAATATTTAATTCGGACAGTTATAGTGGCATCAGCGCATTAGACTCTGAACTGCTCTGTTAGTCAGATTGTGTGGGCTCTTTTTTTTTTTCATCTGTGACTTTCAGAATATAGAGAGAGTTTTTTTTTCACGATCGTTTTTGATTATAAATCCCAGACAATCTCCTAATTCCTCAGAGCTATAAGCTGTAGCTATAAGTGTATTTCTCAGATGAAGTGGGCACTAGGAATTCTAATTACAGGCTTCACGTTTTGCTAATCACTTTCTGGTTGCCAATATTGTAGTTAGAAAGCCAGTGATGAGAACGGCGAAAGACAGCATAAATAATAGGAACATTTTAAACAACATAATTCCACCTGCCGCCCCACATATGGTTAAGACGGCAGGGAATTGCATCTTTTCTACATTACAACATAAATTCCACCCGCCGCCCCACATATGGTGCATCGGCCGGGAAATGCAGTGTTTCTACATTCAAACCTTTATATAACAATTAATTCCACCCACATATGGTGAATCGGCCAGAAAGTGTTTCAACATTCAAAAATTAAATAATGCCGCAGCTCTCGTGCGGTAGTGTTCTCGCTTCCCACGCCCAGGTTCCCGGGTTCGATTCCCGGCCAATGCACCATATGTGGGGCGGCGGGTGGAAATTTATGTTGCTATTTAAAATGTTTGGTTTGTAATGTCATACCGGAAGATTTTAGTATTTGAGAGTGAGCCTAAATTTTGGTGAATAGGAAAGATGAAGAATGAGTGAGATCTGAAAAGGAAAGAAGATCTCACACAGCTGGGACTGCACAGCTCCCACACTGTGTACAGGTTACAGAACAACCTCCTCCCTACAGAATTCATTCACTACCTATGAACTTCTTTAGGTCGATCACGTTCCTGAGACCTAATAGCTTTTTACTCTTAGGGTACTCTAGCCTTTAACTTCTTCTCGTCTGTGGATATTCGCGTTAGAATAGGAAATTCTACCATATCTGCAATCAATTTGTGCGGTTCTTGGCCAAACATCAATTCGCAAGGCGCAAAACCAGTTGCATCATGCCTTAAGTTGTTAATTACATCCTCAAAATACTTAATGTGCTCTGCCCAACTTGAGTGTTTCCGAGCACAATAAGTTCTGCAAAGCCTATTCAATTCTCTCATAATACGTTCACTCATATTTCCCTGGGGGAAATACGCAGATATTTTCAGATGTTTCACACCGGCCTTATCTAGACATTCCTTAAATCTATCAGAAGTAAATTGAGGCCCATTGTCTGACAGCAAATTTTTCGGAACGCCAACATTCATGAAGAAATCTTTTTCCAACTTTTCTACCAACGTTTTTGCATTTGCTCTTTTAATTGGGTATAGCTTAACATATTTACTGAATCCATCCACAACAACAAAAACATGGGTGCAACCACGTCTCGAAGCAGGAAGAGGGCCAAACAAATCACAAGCCAGTAATTGTAGCGTTTCAGTTGGCTCTACTGAATGCATATCCCGTTGTATTCCGGTGTTAGCAGCACGGACTTTCTGACACACTACACAAGGTGCTAGACGCTTGGCCACACGGCGGTACATGTTGTCAAACACAACCTTCTCTTTTAATTTTGCAATGCACTTCTTTGCACCGTAGTGCCCATACCTCAGGTGTACATAGTCGATTAGTAAGTCTACATGTTGTGAGGAAAAGCACAGCTTCCAGTCAGAAACACCTACCTTTTTCCTCCTAAACAGAATACCTTTATGCAGACAATAGTATTGCGAAACCTTTGGATAGTTCGCATCTCCTAAATAGCTCTTCACTAATTTCAGCTGGTCATCTGCATTCTGCTCACGTCTCAAGTTCTTAATTACTCTCTTTAATGCACTTTCTTCCTTCACTTCGTGCAACGCAAACATTCGTACTTCACTTAGATCTGTTGCTGTAATTCCCGCGTCATCACAGAGCTCCGCACTTCTAGATAACCCATCAGCTACCAAATTATCTTTCTCTTGAATATATCTAACCTCAAGGTCAAACTGCTGGAGATACAATGACCATCTTACCAAACGAGCATTCCTCAACTTACAGGTCTTTAAAAAGGTCAACGCCTTATGGTCACTGTAAACAATTATCTTGTGACCTAATAGATACTGCTCAAACTTCTGTACCCCAAATACAATTGCCAATGCTTCCAGTTCTGAGATGCCATAATTTCTCTCTGCTGCCTGTAAAGATCGACTTGCGAAAGCTATAGTCTTGTGCACTTCTTGTTCATTCTCTATTTCTACTTGGAATATCTCCACAGCTATACCATAGCCACTAGCATCAACAGACATACAGAATGGTTTTTCAAAATCAGGATGATGTAAAATAGGACTATTAATTAAAGATTGTTTAAGCACCTCAAATGCCTGTTGACATTCTGCTGTCCAAACCCAAGGGGTATTCTTTTTCAGCGGGAGGTGAAGACAGGGCGCATTAAAAGCCTGATCACTAACAAAACACCTATAGAAGCCGAAAAGACCGAACATCGATCTCAACTGCTTCTTGTTTCTGGGAGCCTCAAATTTTTCAATGACTGCTAGCTTGCCTGGGTCAGGCAGAATACCTTTTCCACTTATCATATATCCCAAGAAACCTATTTCCTCTTTAACGCACTCTGTCTTTTCAATCTTTAGTTTCATGCCACCTCTCTCAATAGCCTCTAACACTTCCTCTAATAAAGCTGTGTGTTCTTCCCAGGTAGGAGTTGCTATTAACAGATCATCTACGTAGACTGTTATTTTATTACTTAAGGCTGGTCCTAAAACATGGCACATCACACGTACGAAAGCACAAACAGAGATATTAAGTCCGAAAGGTACCACACGATATTGGTAACAAACTCCTTCGTACAAGAAAGCTGTGTACTTCTTTGAACTTTCTGCCAGTGGCAAATTCCAATATCCACATGTAATGTCCATAGAAGTTAAGAATTTTACTCTCCGGAACTTTTGCAATAACTCGTCCATGTTTTGTGGTCTATCACTTTCCCTAACCACTATTTCATTCAACCAACGAGCGTCCAAGACCAATCTGACACTCCCGTCTCTTTTTGGTACAACAACAAGAGGATTATTGTACTCACTGACCGCTTTTTCAATCACACCCCACTCTAGCATTCTCTGTATCTCCTTTCGAACTGCCTCCTGCCTAGCTACATGTATTTGGTATGGCTTCCTGGAAAACACTTGGCCAGGTTTCACCTTTAATTGACATTCATAACCTTTGACCACGCCAGGTCGATCTGAAAATACCTTATGATGCCTTTTTAAAACCTGTCTCAGTTCTTCCTTCTGATTAGCTGAAATTTTATCGATTTCCTGCAATTTAGCTTCTATTTTGTCCAAAATAATTGCTTCTTCTTCTTCTGTGTTCAGCTTATTTTTACTAAGATTAACACCTTCGTCCCAATACCTCCTATTTTTCAGAACTCGTATAGGCAGCTCCCAAGTTTCATCATTAGTTACTACATGTTTATCACTAAAAGGTACTGTAATTACTCCGGTTATTGGCAAGACCATTTTTAACTGGCTTCTTTCAAAGTCAACAACACTCTGATATTTTGACAAGAAATCTATACCAATTAAAACCTCAATACTGAGATTGTTTACAATTAAACATGGATGATCAATTAAATTACCATTAATGTTAAAGGGCAGCAAAGCTTCTTGCTTTACCATTTTTGACACCTTGCCAGTAGCACCAATTATTCTTAGTCCTGATACCCTCATTACTGTAAGCTTGTCTTTACCAGGTAATGCATCAAAGGAGGACTGAGATATCGCACTCACCTCACTTCCACTGTCTGAGAGACAACGTACATTGATACTCAACATATTCACTATTATTATAGGGTGGCTTATTGTAGTTTGTACAGGTGGTTCCTCAAACTCGTCCAATAGTTCCTTTTTGATTTGTCTCCAACTAAAGTGATCAACATCTGTCTTCATTACATTTAGGTCAAAGTGTGTAGGCGTTTCCTGAATTACATTTTCAGCTGCCTTTTCCAGTCAGTCTATTAATTTTAAATCGAAACACCGCACGACTTCATTACATTTAATTTGCTGAACATGTCCCAAATTACTGTAGTCTGGGCGATTCTGCGCCTCCAGACCGGGCATAACGTTAGTTACAGCTAAACCACTTTTACTATTATCGTCGGGTTCCTTCTCCAGTGACAACTGGTCACAGCTACTGGGTTCGTCGACCCCCAACAGGCTACCCTCTACATTCTCACTTACCTCCTGCCCTAAATCTATTAGTACAGTATCAACCTCCTGCACAGGCACTTTAGATAAGAGCACATCATCCTCATCGTAAATATAAGCATGAATTTCTTCTGCTTCTTCACCTGACAATTCAGTATTTTGTAGCTCCTCCCTATCGTTACACTGCTGCGCCTTCTCTTTCTCTTCCCACTTAGAAAGCGTCTCTAACACGGTATCTATCAAATACTGTGAGTGATCTAATATTTCTGTTGTATCCTTAGATGCTACCGACCCCTCATCTACATGTTCAGTCTGAGTATTCTGATCTGTCTTACCAATTACCGTAACTACTGGCTTAGAAAAAGTAACCGCCTGGTGAGTGCCAGTGTCCTCAAAGACGGGAACTAGTTTTCCTGCCTCTGCCTACTATTGTTTCCTTTATTTCCATTATAGTTAACTGGCACAGCATTGCTTTCCGTACTGTTGTTTAACTGCATAATTTTGTTTGGAACAAAATTACTGTCATTTGGATGCCATTGTTGGTTCTGATAATTATTTCTCCAATTCCTACCTCTCTTAGAATGGCGAACACCTACTGTTCTGATGTTTACATTGCCATTCTGCTCGTTCTTAAAATTACTACTAGTGTTATTAGCATTTCTGTTGTTACGTGCTTGCTCCTCATTGGCAGCCACACGCTCTACACGTTCCAAATACTCAATGAAACGATCCAGATTGTCTCTTGGGGCAGATATAATTCTAGTTGCCAATACCATGGCAGTTTGGCTTCAAGACCTAGTATTTTCATTTCAGGTTTTAGCTTTTCGGCCAAATGTGACAAACGTGAGATCCATGACCTAGCAAATTCTTTAATAGATTCCTTGCCTACATTGAAGCGTTTTCCACTCCAAAATTCTCTCAACACTTCATTTTGCTTATTACTAGACCAATACTCATTAATGAAAGCTGTTTTAAATTCCACTAATGTTTTACACTTCAACATAACATCAGCTGACCAACGCATGGCGTCACCTGCTAAATGGCTTCTAATAAATGAGATTTTCTCTCGTTCAGACCAAGTTGGTGGAATCACATCTTCAAAATCGTTCCAGAAATCTAGCGGGTGGATATTTTTATCTGGATCGAACCGCAAGAACTGCCGACACCCGATAAAAGCGGCGTTTGCAGCTACAACTTGTTGTATACTACCATTACCAGAATTAACTGAAGCTACTTCACTCTCAATGTTAGCAATGTTAGTACTAATATTTTCTACTCTCATTTCAACATTATCTACTCTTTGCACAATATGAGTAGTATCAGTTTTGATTGCGTCTACTTTTGCTTGACATATGTTTACTTTTATATTAACATCTTTAAACCTATCTGAGCACAGTTCAGATTCCGCCTCGATCTTTTCTGTTAACTTGTGCTCCAGCTTCGCATCTTCCATTTGGAAGTCTTTGCGAACCACAGCAACTTCGGATTTTACTATTTTATACATTTCAGAAAATTGTTGAGCAACTTTTTTCTTAATATCCTCATGGTTGTAATCAATTTTATAATTCAAACTGTCCAGATCCTCTTTCAACTTATTGCAACCAGCCTTGAAGGTATCGTCCATTATCTCCAATCGTTTATTAAAATTAGTTTGGCTGGCCACAATCTCATATTTTAATTCAGCATTATTGGTTTCTAATTTATTGTCCATTACCTCAAACCGTTTCTTAAAATTGGTTTGACTGGCCACAATCCTGTTATTTACCTCAATTATATTAGATTTTAATTCAGCATTACTGGTAGCTATTGCTTGTAATATAACATTTAAATCAATAGCCCCAGTATCTTTGGGTTGCTCACTAGCTGGCTTTTTATCACACTCAGGTGATGAAAAACTAGCTCCAACACCAGAATCATCAAAACTAAATGAAACTTCTGATTGATTAGTCATATCTAACTTCTCCTTCTTAAACTCTACCATCTCTGATGACTATTTCGTTTTTAACTCATCAGATAAACTATCATCCAATAAATTAACAATTTCTGCTTTCTGCTATACTACAGGGGTCTCTATTATTAAATCATTGCCCCTTTTCACACTACTGCCAGGAGACAATATTTCATCTTTCACCTCAACATTACTATTTTCATGCATATTTACACTTGAACCGTTGTCTGGATTTACAGTTCCCTCAACAGACATAGGTTCTGATCTAAGTTTAACCTCAGTTTCTTCTGGCAGTTCCATTTCCGACAGTCTTTTAGTGCAGGTTAGTAAAATTTTTAACAGCCTTTCACTTAACTTAGTTCCTTCTGCCCGACGTATGGTGTTGCCGGTGCGGCGTACCAGGATTACTGATGCGACGCAGCGCGTTGAACTGCAGACGGCACTCCGATGGCTGTTGTGTGTTTGCGTGGCCCACAACTGCAGGCGCTGCTCGGTTGCTCCGGCGGACGACTGCGGTGAGGCGAAACTGGCTTCTCGCGATGCCGGCAGCGCCGCTAGACTCAGTGCCACTCCAGATGCGTTGTTAATCCAATTGCGTCGTCCACATGCACACGTAACACTTTCACTGTTCTATTACTCAGTTGCGTGTCGCATTTCACTCCCGAATCCAAATATTTAAAAATCACTTTCACTTCTACTCAGTTTGTTTCTTTCCCGGCCGATGCACCAATTGTGGGGCGGCAGGTGGTATTTTATGCACTTGTTATTTAAATGTTCCTATTATTTATGCTGTTGTTTGCCATTCTCAACACTGGCTCTCTAACTACAATATTGGCAACTAGAAAGTGATTAGAAAAACGTGAAGCCTGTAATTAGAATTCCTAGTGCCCACTTCATCTGAGAAACATACTTATACTGCAGCTTGTAGCTCTGAGGAATTAGGAGATTGTCTGGGATTTATAATCAAAAACGATTGTGGGAAAAAAAAAAAAAACGTTTCTTATATTCTGAAAGTCACAGATGAAAAAAAAAAAAAAAAGAATCCACACAATCTGACTAACAGAGCAGTTCAGAGTCTAATGCCCTGATGCAACTATAACTGTCCAAATTAAATGTTTAAGTGAATGCTCGCCATAATTTGATGATTAGGTTCATCAAACGCCACGCTAAATAATGGTAGAATGTTTGTCCCGCGACGGCACATGAAAATACGACATACGCAAACTGAAGATAGATAATTAAAGTTATCCCAGAATTAACACTTCACTCGAAAATGATTTCATGGTTACGCGTATCCCGAGTAACTTAATACGGCATCCGAGGCTGTTTATAGCAATGATACCGACGCGACGCGACTCCCGACACAGATGGTGTGCTATTCAGCGTCTGGAGAGAACTGGGGCCTTTCTTCCTCGCGCAGCGTTCTTATATATAAAGCCGCGGTGCGGACGGCTAAGGGAACGCCTGATCAAATCGGCTCTCCCGACTAGCCGCTGGGCTAGTAATGCACCACATTAAGTTATCGAATAAATCATAGCTTCTTTTGCTGATGGCAGATGAAACTCTCAATTTAAATGCGCAATCAGCACACAGGTAAGTAATCATAATAAGAGTTTGACGTGGCTAAGTTAAATATTTTGGGCGAGGGAATTAATTTAATTACAGTGCACGCAGTAGACGAGCTCTGAACTTGCCCTTTGGAGATAACGCTATCACTATAGTTTTATAGTTATTCAAATGAAACTTCTCACATCTTTATGGTTATAGCGGATCTCCATTCTACTTAAATATAAACATCCTAGCCTTATTAATTAGCCTACTTAATCTATCTTGCTTCCTTAATTTTTAAGACAAAAACCAGAAAATCATGAATTTCCACTAAAATCTTAATTTGTGAGATCCAAAGTACTGTTTCTATTAAATTATTATGGAAAAGGAATCTAAATATAAATTTTAAAGTCTGTAGCTCTTTTCTGTCGCGCCAATGATTTTTACAGAAAAACGTCCAAATTTCGAAAAGGGTGAAAGTTATTGAACTGGCATTCAATACATGTTGATTTAGTATTACTCCTGACATGCTAGAACCGTTTCAGGTTATTTGCTTGATTTTAAAAGTATTGCGCAACATTTATGACGTCAGAGCTAGTTACTACGGCGTGAGTAGGCTGCTTCCCTACAAGACGTTACCTGGCATGTCATTTATGTAATATAGAAATAGTAAGGGGCCTAGTAGGGATCCCTGGGGTACACCTTCATGTATTTCTGTTCAGCTAGAGCAAGCTTTCTCTCCCTTACGTTGTATAACTACCCTCTGTTTTCTATTTTTGAGATAAGATGTGAACGAACTTAAAGATTTCATGGAAGCCATAAGAAGCTAATTTGAGGAGCAGCTGCTTGTGGTTTACCATATCAAATGCCTTACTGAGGTCACAGAAGATACCGGATAAACTCTCTTTGTTATTGCGTCATTTGCGTATTTTAGTGATTAGTTCATTAATAGCATGCACAGTGCTTCGGCCCTTCCTAAGTCCATAGTGATTATTACAAATAAAGTTATGTTTTTTGTTGTATTTTTCTAATTGGTTACACACTATTCGCTCAAATATATTAGAAATATTTTTGGTAGTATTGATACTGGGTGAAGATTTCATGTCTCCTCTTGTCTGCCCTTTTTGTTATTAGGTCAAATTTCTGCATACTTCAGCCTGATTTATCATGTGACACAGTTGGAGTGCAATATTATCACATCCTGCCTTTATTATTTTTGTCGGAATTTCATCCCAGCCCACAGATTTGAGAATTTTTAGATATTTTATAATGATAGCCACTACAGAGCAGGATTCTTGAGTAAATTTGAATTCTCCTGATCTGTGTCACATTATATTGGGACTTACATGTGGAGGAGGGAGTTAATCAATTTTGTTAGAATATATAAAATGTATGTTGAATCCTTTGCATATATGTGTGGAGTTTGTAATCATTTCCCCATGTATTTCTAATTTAGGGTTAAAACTTTTTTGTTTTTTTCAGCACCTATTTGTCTTAACAATCTGCCATACAGCTTTTGATTCATTTGTGGCAGCTGATATGTATTTACTGTTTGCCATTTTTTCTGCCTATTTAACTACCCTACCAAATATTCTTTTGTACTTGTTTACATAGTTGACAAACTCTGCATCATGGTAGTTCTTTGCTTCCATGTGCAGTTTCCTCTTTCTAATACTAGAGATCCTGGATGCCTTCAGTTATCCTTGAGTTTTATTCCCCCAGTTTCTGTCACGTGATGAAGGGAAACACTCATTGAAAACACTCGTGATTTTGATACAAAAGCATGGTAGTTTGTGTTTACTGAGTACCACTTGCTGAACAGCCAAGAAGTTTCATTTGGTCTTGAGAGAAATGTATTCACATTTTATATAAACATAGGCTTCGGCGACCATTGTCACATTCAATAAAATTTTTCTGGGTTTGTGACGGTATTGTCAATATGTATCAAACTACCGACGTTTCGGTCCCTGTTGCAAACGACCTTCTTCAGGGTGTTTTTGTAAATAAAAACACCCTGAAGAAGGTTGCTTGCAACAGGGACCGAAACATCGGTAGTTTGATATATTGACAATGCGGTCACAAACCTAGAAGAATTTTATTGAATATTCAGATTTTGTTGGCTGAAGTTCCTGACTCATTTCACTGTTACAGTTTTATATAAATTTGGCAATGAGACAAAAAGGGCTGAATTGTCAGATATCCCTAATTCTAAGATGAACTTTTCTGTAGCACCATAGTTTATACTGCTCACTATATTATCTATACATGTTGCAGAAGATGATGTTATTCTAGTGCACTCGCTAAAGTTTAATATTAAGCAATTTGTAGATAACATGTCCTTCAGAGAAACGACAAATCTGTCATCGGCTCTTAAATTTTTGTGGAAGTCAGCACAAATTATGACCTTTTTACATAACTTTTCTACTTGCAACCTACACAGTAAGTTTTTTTCAGATTTGTATAGAAATGAACACATAGCTGAATAGTCGTGGATATGATATATGCTAGTAATTAATACACGGCATTCTAAGAGTTCAATGCAGAAGCTTTCAAATTATAGCTCCTCATCCAAGCAATTAAAGGTGTGCCTGACTTCAAAGTTTAGTGATTCTCCTGCTAGAATTCACGATCTTGCAAAACCGTTTTTTTTTTTTTCTACAAAAACTCACAGCTAAATTTTATCCTAAATGTGAGGTTATCAAGTTCATAGTTTCACATTTAAGCCAGTGTTTGTTTAAGCATATAACCTTTAGAGAACTTATGTTCTCCAGAAATACTTCTACTTCATACAATTTGTTCATCATTCCTACTGATAGACTGCCTATATTAAGATGCATTATGAAATTATTGCGAACTAAATCAAACAGAAAATAATTTAATTGATCATCGAATGTACCGCCTGCACAGGTCTTTATTTCTAAATTGCATTCCATTATTTTGTATCTCGTGGACCAAATTCCATGGGAATTCTGTGGTGTGTGAAACAGTTTCTTTCGTAGTTACTAATGTCTATCAGCTTAACATTCACAAACTTGGCACATAAGCTTTTCAGCTTAGCCACACCTATCTCAATACTACCAGGCGGTGGTGTACGAATCTACAGAGGTTATGATAAGGGCTGGAAAGAAGTATTTATCATCTCCTGCCGAAATCGATTGTTTACACATAACACAGTAATTGAGAAAATTCTCTGTGAACACCACTTCATGTTTTGTGAGAAACTATTTACTCAGTGTTTGCAGTGCTGCAGATAAAATTCTAACAAATATCATACAAGTTTATTAATGCCATTTGCTTAAAAGTACCTGCAATGATTGTATTTCAGTGTACTTAATTTATACTTTTCATCATGGATACAGCTCCTGTGTACTTTGATATATGTATATTTAAATACTTGCTACAAGAGTTGTGTCAAAAGAAATGATCAAATGATCATGTAAGGACGTTCAGATAAGCGGTGATAATGCATAATTGTGTCTTAAACACTTCTGTTGCATGTTCATATCTGTTACTTGTGGTGTTCAATGTATGGTCTGACAGCCCCCCTCCCACCTAAACTTTTTTTTTATCCTTTGGTAGTACCGGATTAGAACATTTTAACTTATTACAGCTTCTTTGTATTCACACACAACATTCACACAATCACATTCGTGCACATATTTATATATAAATAATTACTCATATTGTGGTATTGCCTGTTTCTTTTGGTATCAGCTGTCTGAATTCTCTTTTTTCTCATTACTGGTACATGTCCTTGCTTCATTCCCTGTAAAAAAGTCAATATTAACTTGTGAACAAAGTATGTAGTTGCTCCAAGGCCAACCAGTGTGACATTCACACTTATATATATTTTCATTCAGTATGCAGATGTTTTTAATTCATTATTTTCTGACTGATTTTCAGAATTCAACACTTTTTCTTTTTGTGAAAGTGCAAATATTAACAGCATGTCCATCACTTGAACTTACCTTTTCTGTCTCTTATATATTCATATAATGAGTGCACACGAAACTGATAGGTATCTTCTTAGACAAGGCATGGTGTCATATCCCTAGAATTATTCATTCATTCATGGTATTAATGATTTCCTATACTATAGTGCTTAGTTTATTTTGTATACAGCCATAATGTAGATTTCTGTGTATATATTCTAAATAGTAACCTAGTGAGTAGACATCTTCCCGTAGTTTGTTCATTTTCTTTCCTTCCATGTAAATTTTTCCTTACCATAGTTCTCTTTTGCTATTTAATTTTATTAATATAGTGTTGTTGTTGTTGTTGTGGTCTTCAGTCCTGAGACTGGTTTGATGCAGCTCTCCATGCTACCCTATCCTGTGCAAGCTTCTTCATCTCCCAGTACTTACTGCAACCTACATCCTTCTGAATCTGCTTAGTGTATTCATCTCTTGGTCTCCCTCTACGATTTTTACCCTCCACGCTGCCCTCCAATGCTAAATTTGTGATCCCTTGATGCCTCAGAACATGTCCTACTAACCAGTCCCTCCTTTTTGTCAAGTTGTGCCACATACTCCTCTTCTCCCCAATTCTATTCAATACATGATCATTAGTTATGTGATCTACCCATCTATATAGTGTAGACCTCAGTATATTTTTTAGTAATCCATCTATACTCATAATATTTCGGGTATATTCTACTAGTAATTTTAACTGAGCATCTGGCATGTTAAGCAGCGTGTTGGACTCGTTTTGTCTTCAGACATGTGCCAAGGTCATTGTCCTGCGATGCAAATTTCTACTGTGCCTGTGCATTGTCTCTGCCTGCTCATTGCCTCTCATCATAGTGCTACATCATTTATTTCTCCCCACAACATTTATCAATTTACGGTTGGAAGGTGTATGTATTTTAGTAGTCAATTCACATCATGGCAATTCAGCTTATTACTTATTTCACAACATCCTTTTCTCAGTGAACAAAATTTTAAACAACTTACGACTTACCTTATTTCTTTTTCAACACACATAAATAACAAGAGAGAACCTTATCCTGAAACTAAGTGAACATCTTTCATAATTTATAGTGCAATATTTTTGCTATACTTGAGCACATAAACTTCATGTGTTGTTTTAACCTTTTATCAAACCCATTCAGCATGCAGACTCCTTCAGATCCATTGTATGGATAAAGGTACTTATCCTTTCCACTTAAAGGGTAAGCTAGTCTATATGCTCCTGGATGAGAGACTTGCGTAATTGTAAGTGGGCCGTTTGTAAGAATTGTCGTTTGTGGTTAAATTTTTCATGTTTGGTGTACTTTGGGTTAATTCGCAATAATATGTCTTCTCCAATATGGAATTCTTCAGTGCCCCTTAATCTTTTATTGTAAGACCTTTTTCTCTGCTCGGCCTTTTCTCCTAGATTAATCAAGACTTAGCATATTTTTGCTTCAAATGACATTTCTCTCATGGGTACTTTAGGCAGTGGTTTTTCCGACTGGTCCATTCTCATTTACCCCCTGCAGGTTCGGGGGTAAGAATCGGCCCGCGGTATTGCTGCCTGTCGTAAGAGGTGACTAAAAGGAGTCTCAAACGTTTTGGCTCTTATGTGATGGTCCCCTCTTGGGTTTGACCACTATATTTCAAAATTATTCCGAAGATCGAGCCAATTTGGGAAGGGCACCTGACTTGGTACATTGTGTCCATCGTGCATTGAGACCTTTAGCCAACTTATTCATCGTTGCATTGCAGTCCCGCTCGCTCCCATCTCTTGTGCTAGGATACATTCCTGGGTGCGATTTCCGCCATGCACTCTGCGGTGTCACTTTGTACACTGACGACGACAATGGTCCACTTGCCACCTAGTATCCAGCACGGTACCAGGTCCGTTGTGGTGGGGCCGCCATATACCCTGTTGGTTGTAGCCCCCTGACAACAAAGGGATCGCTCTACTGATGCCTGCGCCGTTAATTCCCCACTTATGCCAAGGAGTAAATGCCTATCTCCGTGGGGCATCGGGACTTCCGGCAATGGGCATCCTGCCAGATGGCCCTTGCTGTGGCTGGGTGGCGCCTGTGGGGAGGGCCCTTGGTCGGAGTAGGTGTCATCAGGTTGGATGACACGCAGTGAAGCATGGCACATCTTCTCTTGCTGGTGGCCAACCGCCAGCAGTCTCTAAGTGTTCGAGGCTAACTTTAATGCAAAAGTGTATGACCCAAAATAGTTCCCCTCCCTGGCCACACCATGGGAGGAACGAAAGGCTATGAATGACAGCGAGACCTATTTTCCCCCATATCTAGTCTATATATGAGAGCTGATGGAGAATCCTTTGTGTTTATGAAGCCTCAGTTCTTTGTAGAGCATTTAGAGGACGCGTTTGGGGAAGTGGAGGGCTTGTCCAAAATGCGGTCCCAGTCAGTCTTGATAAAAACGGCATCCTCTGCCCAGTCACGGGCATTACACACTTGTAAGAAGCTGTGGGATGTTTCTGTTACAATCACGCCCCATAAAAGCTTAAATATGGTACAGGGCATTATCTTACACAGGGACCTTCTTTTACAGTCTGATGATGAGCTGCATGCCAACTTAGAGCAATGAAGTGTCCATTTCGTCCAGTGCGTCCACTGGGGTCCGAGGGATAATCAGGTTGCCACCAGTGCCTTCATCTTGGCCTTTGAGGGTGACACATTACCCGAGAAGTTGAAGGTGATGGTCAACTGCTGTGATGTCAAGCCATATATCCCTCCCCTGATGCGGTGCTTCAAGTGTTGGAAGTTCGGCCATATGTCTTCCCACTGTGCTTCCAGCCTCATATGTCGCGATTGTGGTCGTCCATCCCATCCCAATACTTCATGTGCCCCGCCTCCCATCCGTGTCAGCTGCGGAGAGCACCATCCCCCTTGCTCGCCGGACTGTAATATTCTACAGAAGGAACGGAAAATAATGGAATACAAGACCCTGGACCGACTGACCTACACTGAGGCTAAATGGAAATTAGAATGGCTTCATCCCGTGCGCATGATGTCATCTTATGCCGCCACTGTCACTCCTGTTACAGCTCCATCCTTTGCACCACATACAGTCGGCTCTCAGAGCCGAAGGACCACACCTGCCCCCTTGACGGTGGGGGTCACTTCCCTCCCTGTTGCTCGTGCACCACCTACCTTGGGAGCAGAACCCCTCCCAACCATCGGGGACACCAGCCCCACTTCCCCCCAGGGGGTCCACAACTCTTTTGTGGACACGTGCGTAGCGAGCACGGGACCCCGAGCTAATGTGGCCCTCCTTCCTTTCCGGGCTGCATACCTTCCCTTTCCGCATCCTTCCCCATCCCCCATCTTGGCCCCCCCCCCCTCACCTCTGGCTCTTTCCTTCCTTTTCTCCCCCTCTGGGGGAATGGTTTGTGCCTACGTCCGGAGACGGACGCTTGTAAATGTACCACATTCTTCGCCTTCCTTACTTGTAAGTCTTCATCCTTCCTTTGTCCTTCTCTTTTCCTTACCTCTTCTCTCTACCCTTTTCTCCGCTGCGGCGTTTGAGACCTCTTCTTTCCTTTCCCTTTCTCTTTCTTCCTCCCTGTGCGTGTCTGAAGGCCGACCCACGCACTTCCATGCGTAGCCGGTAACGGGGTAATGCGTAATTCCCCGCCCCGGGTAGACAGGTAGGACACGTACGTACCCCCTGGTAACGGCCAGGCCCAGGGAGGGGTGATTACCCGAGCTGATACCTTCCGAAAGTGCCGATTGGTCCCTCCGTCCGTTTGTCGGGAGGTGTGACCTGAGGTGTGAACAATCACCTAAGGCGGGAGTGCCCTCAGAGAGGGCCCCCACAAGGGAGGAGCGCACCATCGGAGACGCCGGTAATCATGGGGGATTCTTCCGCAATGGTTTCCTCACCTTCCACTATGTCTGCTCACAAACGTAAGTTCACTGAGTCTCAACCACAGTCAGTTCTTCCATCGTTGCCACAGTTCCTTGTTGTTTCTCGGTCTGATGAAGGTCACGACTTCTCCACGGTCAACCCTTTCATTATTCAGAAAGGTGTCGACGCAATTGCAGGTCCTGTAAAGTCTTGTTCCAGATTACGGAATGGCACCCTGTTGCTAGAAACACACAGTGCCCTCCAGGCACAAAAATTGCTGCGTACCTCACTACTACACACTTTCCCTGTCCGGGTGGAACCGCACCGTACCTTAAATTCCTCGCGTGGAGTCGTTTATACACGCTCCCTCGATGGACTGTCTGACGAAGAAATTCAGCACTACCTGTCAGACCAGGGCGTAACGGCTGTTCATAGGGTTATGAAAAGGGTTGACACGAACATCATTCCAACCCGCACTGTGTTTTTGACATTTGACAAAGTGCAACTCCCATCGAAAATCAAACCCGGCTATGAGATAATTTCCGTTCGTCCTTACGTCCCAAACCCTACGCGTTGCTATCGGTGCCAGCGCTTCAATCACACCAGCCAGTCCTGTTCTAATCCGGCCAAATGTGTTACGTGTGGCAGGGATGCCCATGAGGGTGCTTGTCCACCTCCATCCCCTCGCTGTATCAACTGTATGGGTGACCACGCTGCATCCTCTAGAGATTGCCAAGTTTTTAAGGACGAAAAGCTCATCCAGGAAATAAGAGTGCAGGAAAAGGTGTCGACCTTTGCTGCTCGAAAATTATTCGCCAGTCGACAGCCCACCGTGCCTCAGACAGGCAAATACAGCACTGTCCTTGCTACTCCTCGGCCAACAAAGGAGGCGGCCACGCAAACTTGCGACCTCACCTTTAGTGCCACGGTCGTCAGATCGGCCAGCGCAAAGATCGCCCGTTCAACTTCACCACTTTCGCCTGCCCACTCTATGGCTCACTCTTCGTCGGGTTCTACTAAATCTCGAGCCCAAAGTCCGACACCAAGTCTTCGAAGAAAGAGCATACTCGTGAAGAGTTTTTACGTACGGCAACTTCACCACCATCGGTTCCTCCTTCCTCTAAACCTCATACTTCCAAGAAGGCTACAAAGAAACCCAGTTCCTCTCCTTCTCCGCCAAGGCGTGTCCCATCCACAGCGCCACCTGGCGGAAATCGCCCTCGGCCGTCTTCTGTGTCGCCGAGGCGCACTGCTGGTGGCCGGTCAACCGGCCGATCGCTGGTGGCAGGAGCTGCTCCTGACCAGCCTATGGATCAGGATCTTCTGCCTTCGGCTGAATGCCATTCCATGCTGTCGGTCGCAAGCTCTGAGCAGTCGTTGAGTTGACAGCACCCTTGGTCACATTCCTCCCTTTTCTGTTCACCCTATGTCCATTATCCACTGGAATATCCGCGGCATTCGAGCCAATCGGGATGAATTGTCGATCCTCTTACGATCCTACTCGCCGGTCATCTTCTGTCTTCAGGAAACAAAGCTGCGTCCTAATGACCGCTTTGTTCTCCCTCATTTTCAGTCCGTCCGATATGACCTCCCCTCTGTGGAAGGCACTCCAGCACATGGAGGACTCATGATTCTTCTCCATGATACTCTCCATTATCATCCAATCCCCTTAGACAGTTCCTTCCAAGCTGTCGCCGTCCGTCTTTCCCTTTCTGGATACACGTTCTCTCTTTGTACTGTATACATTCCATCGTCCACACCAATGGCACGAGCTGATCTCCTTCATCTTCTTGGTCAGCTTCCACCCCCCTATTTGCTGGTTGGGGACTTCAATGCCCACCACCCGCTTTGGGGATCTCCACATCCTTGTCCACGTGGCTCCCTATTGCTAGACGTCTTCCACCAAGCGGATCTAGTTTGCCTCAACACTGGGGTCCCCACGTTTTTGTCTGCCTCCACGACAAATTTCTCTCATTTGGACCTTGCGATCGGTACTGTTCCGCTAGCTCGGCGCTTCGAATGGTTCGCCCTTGATGATACAAACTCGAGTGACCACTTTCCATGTGTCCTTAGGCTGCAGCCTCAACTGCCATATATGCGCCCGCGACGCTGGAAGTTTGCCCAAGCCGATTGGACACTTTTTTCGTCTCTAGCGACATTCGATGACCGTCGCTTTCCCAGCGTCGACGATGAGGTCACACATATTACCGACGTTATTCTTACCGCTGCGGAACGTTCAATACCACGCACCTCCGAATTGCCCCGGCGCCCCCCAGTTCCTTGGTGGAACGAGGCATGCCGTGACGCAATCCGTGAGCGGCGACGTGCTCTTCGCATTTTCCGTCACCATCCTACTTTGGCAAACTGTATCCGCTATAAGCAACTCCGTGCGCGATGCCGTCGCGTCATCCGCGATAGCAAGAAGGCAAGCTGGCAATTCTTTATTAGCTCATTTAACACCTTCACTCCCTCCTCGGAAGTTTGGAGTCGGCTTCGACGGTTCTCAGGCGCGCCTAGTTTCTCCCCGGTCTCTGGGCTCACTGTCGCGCATGATACCTTAGTGGACCCTGTCGCAATTTCTAACTCATTGGGTCAGCACTTTGCTGAGATTTCGAGCTCTTCAAATTACCCGCCAGCGTTTCTCCCGAAGAAACGTGCAGCGGAAGTGCGACCTCTTGCTTTCTCCTCTCAAAATCGCGAAAGCTACAATACTGTTTTCTCCATGCGGGAACTCCAACATGCCCTCTCTTCTTCTCGCTCCTCCGCCCCTGGATCGGATGGTATCCATGTCCAAATGTTGCTGCATTTATCAACCCATAGTCTGCGTTACCTCCTTCGCCTTTATAATCGAATTTGGACCGACAGTACCTTTCCCAGACGATGGCGGGAAGCTATCGTCGTTCCCATTCCGAAACCTGGAAAGGACAAACATCTCCCCTCTAGCTATCGCCCCATTTCTCTCACGAGTAGTGTCTGTAAGATTTTGGAGCGTATGGTGAATTACCGTTTAGCTTGGTGGCTGGAATCACGCAGTCTTTTAACACCTGCCCAATGCGGATTCCGAAAGCATCGCTCTGCAGTTGACCATCTTGTTGCTCTCTCCACTTATATCATGAACAATTTTCTCCGGAAACGCCAAACGGTAGCAATATTTTTTGATCTGGAGAGAGCATACGATACCTGTTGGAGGACAGGCATCCTCCGCACACTGTTCTCTTGGGGCTTTCGAGGCCGGCTGCCCCTTTTTCTTCGCGAATTTATGGCAGAGCGAACATTTCGGGTGCGGGTGAACACTACTCTCTCCTGTACTTTCTCTCAAGAAAACGGGGTACCCCAGGGCTCCGTGCTGAGTGTTGTACTGTTTGCCATCGCTATAAATCCAATTATGGATTGTCTCCTTCCTGACGTCTCGGGCTCCCTCTTTGTGGACGATTTTGCGATCTACTACAGCTCTCAACGGACCAGCCTTGTTGAACGACGTCTTCAAGGATGTCTCGATCGCCTCCACTCTTGGAGCCTCGAAACCGGCTTCCGTTTTTCTCCCAGTAAGACCGTTTGTATTAATTTTTGGCGACGTAAGGAGTTTCTTCCGCCCTCCTTACATCTAGGTCCTGTCAACCTTCCGTTTTCAGACGTCACTAAATTCTTGGGTCTTATGTTTGACAGAAAACTGTGCTGGTCCTCCCACGTTTCCTATCTTTTGGCTCGCTGTCTGCGAACGCTCAACACCCTCCGTGTCCTGAATGGTACCTCCTGGGGAGCGGACCGAGTGGTCCTTCTCCACCTCTATCGCGCCTTAGTGCGCTCGAAATTGGACTATGGAAGCATAGTCTACTCCTCTGCTCGGCCGTCTATTCTTCGGCGTCTCGACTCTATCCACCACCGTGGATTGCGTTTAGCGTCTGGAGCTTTTTACACTAGCCCTGTGGAAAGCCTTTATGCCGAGACTGCTGAACCTCCGCTGTCCAATCAGCAAGCGGTCCTTCTGAGCCGTTATGCTAGCCATCTGTCTTCCATGCCTGCTAATCCAGCACCCTTTTTTCGACGCCTCCTTTGATGTAGGGTATGCAGGCCGCTCCTCCTCCCTACTACCCCCGGGAGTCCGCTTCCGTCAACTGCTCCTTTCTCTTTCCTTCCGCTTTCCTAAAACCTTCTTGACAACTTGGGGTACAGCACCGCCTTGGCTGCGTCCCCGGATCTGTCTGCTCCGTGATCTTTGTCAATTTCCCAAGGACGGTACACCTTCACTTGTTTATCGTCGGGCATTTGCTGCTCTATGTGCACAAATGACGGACGCCACATTTATGTACACCGACGGCTCGAAAACATCGTTGGGTGTAGGGAGTGCCTATATTGTTGGCGACGCCCCAAATCACTTTCGGCTTCCCGACCAGTGTTCGGTTTATACTGCGGAGCTTTTCGCTGTTCTCCAGGCTGTCCACTACATCCGCCGCCATCAGCGGATACAGTACGTAATCTGCTCAGATTCTCTCAGCTCTCTCCTCAGTCTCCAAGCTCTTTACCCTGTGCACCCTCTGGTCCACCGGATTCAGGACTGTCTGCGCTTGCTCCACCTGGGGGGCGTCTCGGTGGCGTTCCTCTGGCTCCCGGGACACGCTGGTATCTGTGGGAATGGGGCGGCTGATATAGCAGCCAAGGCTGCAGTTTCTCTTCCTCGGCCAGCTATTCAGTCGCTTCCCTTCACCGATCTACGGAGCGGTTTATGTCGCAAAGTTGCTCATTTATGGCATGCGCATTGGTCAACACTTCCCCGCAATAAATTGCGGGAAGTGAAAGCCCTTCCTTGCGCTTGGACCTCTTCCTCCCGAACGCGTCGTCGGGAGGAGGTAATTTTAGCTAGACTCCGGATAGGGCACTGTCTTTTTAGCCATCGACATCTTTTAAGCGGCGATCCTCCCCCACTCTGTCCCCACTGCTCTCAGCTGTGGACGGTACGACACCTTTTAATTGAATGCCCCTATTTTAATCCGTTACGCTCCCGTCTACAGCTATCGCCTGATCTATCGTCGATTTTAGCAGATGACACGCGCTCAGCCGACCGCGTTCTCCAGTTTATTAGTGACAGTGAAATGACGCCAGTCATTTGAAGTTTTATCGGGGACCATCAACCCCTCTCTGTAGTGGAATTTTAAGCCTTGTTTCTGCTTTTAGTGTCCAATTTTTTGAGTTTCGTTCCCATTTTTGCTGTTTTCAATTTTCAGTTTTTATTCTTTCCTCAGTCACAGACCGGGCGCTAATGACCTTAGCAGTTTTGCGCCCTAAAAAAAAAAAAAAAAAACCAGCCCCACTTCTCACTTCTAAGCCGGAGAAGCTTAAGTCTTCTTCAGCTTCTCTCACTAGGAAGGGATCCCTTGGGTCACTCCCTTCCTAGGTTCCTACCAATGGCAAACCAGATACCTGCCGGGGGCTGAAAAAGTCCCAGGTAGCTGGTCGTAGGGCTTCGTGGTCCTCTTCAGTCCCGGAGACTGAATCAAAGAAGCCCTCCCAGCAAGTGAACCGAAGGAACAGTGTGAGAAATTGAAATCGAAGACCCTTAAGACCAAGGAAATTGTGGTGGCACCCACTCCACCGCTACCTACAAGCTCTGCATCTGAGGATGCGTGGAGATTCTGGCGTCTGCTGATGACCTAGATCTCGCTGGTCCGTCAGACATGATGGATGTCACTCCCGTCGGTACTCAGTCAGTGGCAGCAGGTGACCCAGTGGCGTAATCTGCCTTCTCTGTCCCTTCACGCCTTTCTCAGCCATGGACGATGTCATCCTCCAGTGGAACTGCAGAGGTTTTTTTCCGCCATCTAGCTGAGTTCCGACCTTTTCTTCTGCATTGCTCTTCAGGAAACTTGGTTTCCAGCGATGCGGGGTTATTGTAAGAACCGGGCAGCTTATGAGAGGGTATCTGGTGGTGTCTGCATCTACATCCTTCGCTCTCTTTACAGCGAGTCTGTCCCTCTACAAATACCTTTAGAGGCTGTCGCTGTTCAGGTGTGGATGCCTCAGGCTGTTACTGTCTGCAGTCTCTACCTTCCACTGGATGGTGATGTCCCGCAGCATGTGCTGGCTGTGCTGATAGACCGATTACCGCCACCTTTTTTGTTACTGGGTGACTTCAATGCCCATAACCCTCTGTGGGGTGGATCAGTGGCAATAGGACGAGGCCGCATCGTTGAGCAAGTATTGGCACAGCTCGACCTTTCTCTTTTAAATACTGGAGCCTTCACACATTTAAGTGTGGCACATGGCACGTACTCAGCCATCGACCTTTCGATCTGCAGCCATAGTCCAATGGAGTGTGCACGATGACTTGTGCGGTAGTGACCACTTTCCGATCTTTCTGTCACTGCCACAGTGTCACTCTTCTGGGCGCCCTGCAGATGGGCTATGAATAAGGCTGACTGGGACTAGTTCACTTCTATTGCCACTATTGAGCCTCTTTCCAATGACACTATTGGTGTGGGATTCACATGGTCACCACCGGCTTCATTACTGCCACAGAATCGGCCATTCCCTGTTCATCTGGGTCTCCTCGGCGGAGGACTGTGCCTTGGTGGTCGCCCGAGATCGCTGAGGTGATTTAAGACCGCAGCCAGACACTCCAGCGTCACAAGCGGCATCCCTCATTGGCACACCTCATCGCCTTTAAACGGCTCTGTGCGTGAGCCTGCCGCCTCATTCGCCAATGCAAGCAGGAGTGCTGGGAAAGGTATGTCTCCACCATTGGCCTCCGTACCTCTCCATCGCAGGTTTGGGCCAAGATTAGGCGACTCTATGGCTATCGGACCCCCGTCAGCGTACCTGTGCTTTCACTGAATGGAACAGTTTGTACTGACTCCGACACAATTGCAAACAGCTTAGCAGAGCATGTTGCTCCGAGTTCTGCTTCTTCGAATTACCCACCGGCCTTCCGCTCCCTGAAAGTGCGGTTGGAACGTCGGAGCCTTTCATTTCACATGCGCCACCCTGAATCGTACAATGCTCCTCCGTTCAATGAGTGGGAATTCCAAAGTGCCCTAGCCACTTGCCCTGATACGGCTCCTGGGCCAGATTGCATGCACTGTCAGATGCTCAAACACCTCTCGGTGGACTGCCAGTGATGCCTCCTAGACCTTTTCAACTGTATCTGGGTTGAGGGTGAGTTCCCGTCACAATGCCAGGAAAGCATCGTAATCCCCGTGTTGAAACCTGGCAAGAACGCACTGGAGGTGAACAGCTACTGCTCCATTAGCTTCACCAACATTATTTGCAAGTTGCTCAAACACATGGTGAGCAGGAGGTTGAGTTGGCTACTTGAGTCTCTGGGCCTTCTGGCTCCATCTCAGGGTGGGTTCCGTAAAAGCATAAGATACGACATGGGGACATCACATCCTCTCTATACTTCGAGGTTGGGGTCTTCGGGGTCCGCTCCCGATTTTCATACAAAATTTTTTCTGTCCCTTCGTTCCTTCAGCATCCAAGTTGCATCCTCCCATAGTTCCTCCTGAGTTCAGGAGAATGAGGTATCGCAAGGATCTGTCTTAAGTGTCTGCCTCTTTTTAATTGCAATTAATGGGCTCGCTGCGGTGGTGGGAATGTCTGTTTCAGCTTCCTTGTATGCTGACGACTTATGCCTATACTTTAGCTCCACTGTCATTGCAGCTGCTGAATGGCAGCTGCAGGGCGCTATCCGCAAGGCGCCGTCTTGGGCTGTAGCGCATGGCTTCCAGTTTTCGGCTGCCAAGACCTGCGTTACGCATTTCTGCCGGCAACACACTGTTCACCCTGAGCCATGGCTTTATCTTGATGGCAAATCTCTTGCTGTGGTGGAGGTGCATCGGTTTTTGGGATTGGTTTTTGACACCCGGTTGACTTGGCTCCCTCATATTCGACAGCTTAGACAGACATGCTGGCGGCATCTTAACACTCTTCGTTGCTTGAGTCACACCAGCTGGGGTGCTGATGGATCTACACTTCTATGGCTGTACCAGGCATTAATTCAGTCCTGTCTAGATTATGGGAGCCTGGCTTACAGTTCGGCATCTCCTTCTGCATTGCGGTTGCTGGACCCTATCCTTCACAGCAGGATCCGACTCGCCCTTTCTGGACAAGCCCTATCAACAGCATACTTGTGGAGGCAGGTGTCCCTCCATTGCGGTTCTGGCGCGAAGGATTACTGGCCACTTATGCTACACACATTTGTTGTAGCTTGCCCGGGCATCCCAATTATCATCTCCTGTTCCCTCAGCCGATCGTCCATCTTCCGGAACGGCGTCCCGTTCAGGGTGTACGATTGCGGTTCGCGTCAGAGCTCTTCTCTCTGGGCTTGAGGTTTTCCCTCTTCCACCTCCTTTCTGGGTCCCTCTGCGTACACCACCATGGTGTGTGCCACGTCCATGCCTTCGGCTCGATTTGGCACAGGGCCCGAAGGACTCGGTCCCTCCTGAGGCCCTCCGCCACTGCTTTCTTTCAATCCTTGCCGCGTTTCAAGGCTCTGACATTGTCTATACTGACAGTTCGGTGGTTGCTGGTCATGTCAGTAATACTCTAGGAGATCGTTATGAACAACACTCAGTGTTTTCACTGTCGAGCTGGTTGCCGTATCTCACGCCCTACACTATATCCACGCCTGCTCAGGTGAGTCCTTCGTTATCTGTAGTGACTCCTTGAGTGGTTTACAAGCTATTGACCAGTGTTTCCCTCGCTCTCATCTGGTGATGGCTATCCAGGAGTCCTTCCATACTCTTGCATGTTGCAGCCCCTCTGTGGTCTTTGTGTGGACCCCTGGTCATGTCAGTATCCCGGGAAAAGAACGTGTTGACATGCTGGCCAAACAGGCTGTCGGTGCACCAGCTTGGAGATTGGCCTTTCGGAGAGTGACCTGAGGTCAGTTTGCGGCAGAAGATACTTCGCACCTGACGTGAAGAATGGTGCACCCTTCCTTCACCCAACAAACTTCAGGCCATCAAGGAGGCTACCGGTGCGTGGCACTCCTCGTTGCGGTTCTCTCGCAAGGACTCTGTTGTCCTCTGCCGGCTGCAGATTGGCCACACCTGGATAACACACAGCTATTTATTGTGCCGTGAGGACCCACCTTTATGTCGCTGCGGGTCAGCTTTGATGGTGGTCCACATCTTGTTGGACTGCCCACTTTTAACTCCACTCAGGCAGACGTTTGTGCTGCCTGATACGCTTCCTGCACTTTTACCAGATGACGCTGCGATGGCAGATTTAGTTTTGAGTTTTATTCGTGCAGGGGGTAATTATCGCTTGATCTGAGTGTTTGTCCTTTTTTTGTGTTGAGTCTGGCCTTTGGTCTACAATTTTAGACCGGGGTTTTTAGTGCGTTTCTTGGTGGTTGGAGTTTCCTTTTTTCTTTCTATGGACAGTCAACCACTGTCACACTCGGTGTGACTTTAATTCCTTTTTTCTAGTCTTTGTGTGTGTCTTTCTTGTCTTGTGTCGTCTCTTGTCACCTCCATTGTTTGTTTTTATTCTTTGTGGGTGTTTAAAGTTTGTGGAAATAGGGAGCTATGGCCCTAGTAGTCTGGTCCCTTCAATCCCACAAACCAACCAATCATTCTCATTTCTTAAGCATTAATTGAATTGGTCTAAAACCTGTCAAAGTATGTGGCAAGTTAATAATGACTTGCTGAAGTGGCAAGACAAACTTGATCCATTTTGTATGTATCTGTTGTGTATAGCAGTGTGGGACTTGTTTCGGGGTGGAATCATGATACCAGTAATGTTTTATTTGATGTGTGGTTATGAATTGCTCCCATCTGTTACCTCTGAAGCACGATGCATTATCTCTTAACAGTATCTGCGGCTTCTCTACTCTCGGGAGATAGTCATGTGTTATGTGTTATGTGATATTCATCTCATTACATACAATTTTCAAATCATTTGATTTGATGTACAGGAGACATGTCAAGGTTTACAAAAGAAACTTTTTTCACTTTTTTAAGAGAAATACAAAAGTTCACATTATATTTTACATTTCTAAGTTACAGCTACACATGTACATAAAATAATACATGTAATACAATCCCTGTGTTCAGATTGTGAAGCTGTCCTCAATGAATTCATCAACAGAATAATAACACTTTTCCACCAGAACAGTAAAGAGCAATCTTTTCAGTGAACCAATCTCCATTTTAAATATGTTACTGCCTTCTATTTTATTGAAAATTTTTAACCCCATATACTCTGGCGTTTGGGCATAAAGTTTTAAACGATGTGTTGGAAGTTTGAAGTTATCTCTGTGGCAAGTGCTGTAGTTGTGGTCAAAACAGAAAGTGTCTAGTGTATGTTGATTTCTATATAGGAACACCACCATCTCATATGTAAAGTGAGGGGATATATAGTATTTTTAAATTTTTTAACAGTGGTCGACAGGATTCCCGTTTTTTTGCAACACACGTTTCTAATTACTTTCTTTTGTAATAGTAGGAGCCTAGTGACATTTGCTGAATTTCCCCAGAAGATTATGCCATAACGAATAACTGACTCAAAGTACCAGTGATAAACTATCTTTCTGGTATCCATGTTTGTGCCACCTGACAAAATACACATTGCAAATGCTAAGTTGTTCAGTTTATTTGCTAAGTAATCTGTGTGTACCTTCCAATTTAAATTTTTGTCAAGATTTAGGCCTAAGAACTTCACGTGGTTTGCTTCTGTGATATCCTGATCATTGCGCGTTATCTTTATTTCACTCCTTTCTACTGATTTAGCTTCAAATTGCATCATTTTGGTTTTAGTTACATTTAGTTTTAGTCCATTTTGATAGAACCAAGACTCAAGTTTTTCTAAAGTATTTTTTGCTTTTTCTGGAATGTTTTCAGATACCTCATTTTCAATTAGAACTGATGTATCATCAGCAAATAAGACTGAATGAACATCAATAGCAAGTGGTAGGTCATTTACGTAAAAAAGAAACAGATAGGGACCCAATACCGAACCTTGTGGGACTCCTTGGGGAACTGTTTTCCAGTCTGATGAATAATTGGTTCCATTTGAAGTTAAAATTACTCTTTGTTTCCTACCTGACAGGTAAGAGCTAAACCATTTTAAGGCAGTGTCTCTGATTCCATATATCTGTAATTTGTGGAGGAGTAATGCATGGTTCACTGAATCAAAAGCTTTAGTCAGATCACAGAATATACCTGTGACCTTTCTACCTTTATCCAACGTGGAGCATATTTTTTGGATAAACTAATTTATAGCGTTCACAGTGCTTTTACCCTGTTGGAATCCGAACTGGTTTTTAAAAATTATATCATTTACAGTAAGAAAGTTATTAATTTGTTTTGCTGCAATATTTTCAAACACTTTAGAGAAGACCGGCAAGAGAGAGATATGGCGGTAATTCCCCCATATCTTCTGTCGATCCTTTCTTGAATAGAGGTTTGATCTCACCATATTTCAATACATCTGGAAAGCATCCCTGTTCAAAAGATAGATTTATAATAGTTGACAGTGGTTGAGAAATAATATCGTACACATACTTGATTACAGATGTTGTTATTTCATCCCACCCATGTGAGGTTTTGTTTTTTAGAGACAATATTTCCTTTTCCACATCCACTTGGGTGATTTTTTCAAATTGTTTAAAAGGTGTGTTCTGGCTGTTCTCCAAATTTGTGATGCCCTGATAGAATGTCATATCCACATCTGATCTTACTACATTTAGGAAGAATTCATTGAAACAACTCATTTTCATGTCGAATTTTCAAAATTTCATGAATTTTTACTTTGGCTCCTAATTCAGACTGAACAACTAACCACACTGTTTTTGTCTTATTTCTGTGTTCTCGTATGAATTTATTATTTGCAATTTTTTTTAGCTGCCACTACAACTTTCCTAAATACTGCTTTATACTGTTTGACATAAATAACAAAATCCGGATTTCTGTTGATTTTAACTCATTGTGGAGCTCTCTCTTTCTGGCACTAGAGACTTTTATTCCTGTTGTAATCCATTTGAGTTTACCATTAACTTTCTTTTGCTTATATCTACGAGGAAATGATTCATTAAATACCTCTAAGAACCATTTAAGAATTTGTCATAGTTCATCGAGCTTGAACTATTGTAGTCTACAGGCCAGCTTATTATACATAATTTACTGCAGAATAAATCCATTTTACTTTTACTGAGATCCGTTTTTATACACACTTCTGGAGGCTTTGGGTTATTTGCTTTTGGGAGCTCAATAAACAGAGCTGAGTAATCTGAAATACCCAAGTCTAAGCAGTATTTGTGCTTATTTCCACTGTCAAATTTGTTGTTAGTAATAATATTATCAATGCAGGTCACTGATCAGCTGTTTTCCCTAGTGCCTTCAGAAAAATTTAGCTTGAAACCAGATTTCTGAATTAAGTCACGAAATTTTGTGGAATCATTGCTTTCAACCAAGACATTTAAGTTGAAGTCTGCTGCTATAACAACTTTTTTCTTACTTTCTTTCTGGAGTTTTTCCAAGAGGCATTCGAATTTGGCTAAAAACACTTTTGTTACCGCACATCCAGGAATTCTGTAGATTGCTATAACCAGTGTATTCAGATCACTTAGTTCTACAGAGCAACTTTCAAACACGCTCTCTTCATTTAAATAATTAAAACTATCTCTTACTGTATAACTTACAGAAGAATTGACATGCCGGCCGCGGTGGTCTAGCGGTTCTAGGCGCTCAGTCCGGAGCCGCGCGACTGCTACGGTCGCAGGTTCGAATCCTGCCTCGGGCATGGATGTGTGTGATGTCCTTAGGTTAGTTAGGTTTAAGTAGTTCTAAGTTCTAGGGGACTTATGACCTCAGCAGTTGAGTCCCATAGTGCTCAGAGCCATTTGAACCAAGAATTGACAAGAATGCAGGAGCCTCCACGAGATTTGCTTATTCTACAAAAGCTAGCAGCTACCTTAAAATTATTAATACTATTTAGTACTTTTATACTATCTTCTGTTAACCAGTGTTCATTTAGGCAGATTATTTTAATATTTACGGATTCTGAAAGCAGAATTTTTAGTTCGTCGATTTTTGAGAATTTACGATTTGATAGTTCTGCCCCTAAGCCATTTATATTCCAGTGCATCAATAGACCATTTTTGCTTTTAGTTATTGCATGTGCATCCTTTGTTTGGTATCCAAACTTTTTATTTTCAGTTTGAGTTTTTTCTTTGTCACCCCTATCAGAATGAATTAGTTTCCCTTGCTTCTTAGGATTTTACACACGTCTATGAACATTTTACTAAGGTTCACAGAGCCTAATCTATTCAAGTGCAGGCCGTCTTTTCCCAGACACTTGCAGTTTAAGAATTTGTTTGGGTCAATGAATACTGCACCGAGTCTGTTGCACTGTTCCCTAAAGCCGGTATTTATCCTGTTGATGTAAGTATCACTTACCGATCTTTGATGAATAATTCCAATAATTACCAGCCTGGATGTTGGGTATACAGTTTTCGCCGATCTAATGAGATTTCGTGTTTCATTCACGATTTCTTCCTCACTGTTACTGCGGTTGGAGTTTGTGCCCATGTGGATTAAGACACCTCTGTAATTGTCGGTACTTCAAGTTTTGCTTCCAGTTTCACCCGTGTTTCTTTTTGTGGATAATACATTCTTAAAATGTTGTTGAGTTGATGCGATCAGATTCCAGGTCGAACATCGACCTTGCAGTCCGGCACAATAACATTTTTTAATATAGAATCACCTATTAACAGAAAATCGTTTTTGTCATCTTCTTTGTTCATTGCACATTTACGTTTGTCCTTCTTATTGTAGGAAACTGTTTTCCATTTATACTTATCACTTGTTTCTCGGACAGAGTTCTCTGTGGTATTATTCGCCGTATTACACATATGCGGATGTTTGCCACTTTGTTCAGTAATGGGTTGATTTCTACACACGCAGGATTTTCTTTCAATAACTAGTTCAGAATTTTCTTGTTTCAATGCTAAAATTTCCGCCTTCAGCACTTCAATGTCACGTTGAAGCAATTTAATAATTTCTTCTTTTGAGTTCACGGTACTTAAGAATTCAGCCGTCTCAATACGCAAACAATGTGGCTGCAACCATGGAAACTCGCCTTTTATGAGTTTTAAATTCACTTTCGCACATTTTTCGTGAAACCAGTAGTTACACTTCACACAAAAGATGACTTTCATGACCCGTTTCGAACATTTCCTACACGATGAACTATTTAATTTAACCTTTTTTGAGGACTTAGATGTGTCATAACACTTTTCTATCGGCGCCATCTTGCATCTGTAATTCTTCTAATGGAACCAATGTTCACTGAATTACTGCATACAACTTAACATTCTTGGAAAAAACATTACATACGGCAACTGTATGCTTAACACCCCCTTTTCCTTTTGGCTAAGGATCGGCAGCATCCAGTGATACTAATTCTGAAGGTATTGTGGGAACTACTGGATGCAGTTCAATTACTTTTTATTTATTGGAGTGATTGGTCTTCTGACAGGTAATACATTTTTAAATTACTTGGAGAATTTGGCACCACATGTTGGGGAAGTACCAATAAGTATTTGTCTTATCAGTGCATTTAGATACGCTATATGTTGTGGATGTAAAGAATGAAATCATCTACCAACTTTTCAGGCAGACATACACACCTCCATTCTTAGGTATATGCTGATAAAACTGTGCTCCTTTATAAATAGTATAAAATGTTTTAAGCAGTGGCAGGGGAACAAACACACACTCAAAAGGATTTAACTGTTACAAGCTTTCGGAGCCAGTGGCTCCTTCTTCTGCCAGAAGAGTAGAAGGAGAAAGGAGGGGTGAAGAAAAAGGACTGGTGAGGTTTAGGGAAAGGTGTACAGTTTAGAAAAGTCACTCAGAACCCCGGGTCAGGGGAGACTCACTGGACGGGATGAAAAAGAAAGACTCGCTGTTGGGGACTGTACCAGACGAGATTTGAAAACCTGAGAGCTTAAAGGTGGATGACAGCATAATATGGAATACAGAGATTACTACTAAAACATCATGCATGAGTTAGTAAGAGTGAAAAGCTAAGTGCATTGTATGTAACAAAGGTGGGAGGGTGGATGGCAAAAAATAGAAAAGTCAGAAAATGAAAGATGTAGAAAACTAAAATGGAGTGAAAAAAGGAGTAGTTAATGTGAGTGAATTCTGAGACAGAAGGAATTAATGTAAATTAAGGCCAGGTGGGTGGTGAGAACCAAGGACATGTTGTAGTGCTTGTTCCCTCCAGCGGAGTTCTGAGAAACTGTTGGCTGGGGGAAGAATCCAGATGGTGCATATTGTGAAACAGGCACAGAGGTCATGACTGTCATGTTGTACAGCAAGCTCTACAACAGGATGTTGTGTGTTGCTGTACACACTCTCTGCCTATGCCCATTCGTCCTGACTGATAATGCCAATGTGAAAGGCTAAACAGTGTTCACATATCGGCTGGTATACGATGTGTCATTTCACACGTGGCTCTCCCTTTTATTGTACATGTTTTGTCAGCTATAGGTCTGGAGCAGTTGGTGGTATGAGGGTGCATAGGGCAGGTCTGGCAGTGGGGACGATCTCAGGGGTAGGAGCTATAGGGTAAGGAGATGGGTGCAGAAGGAGCATAGGGTCTAGCAAGGTTATTGAGGAGATTGGGAGGGTGACGAAAAGCTATTCTAGGTGTGGTGGGCAAAATGTCAGACAGAATGGATCTCATTTCTGGGCGTGATTGTAGGAAGTCATGGTCTTGTTGAAGTACATTCAAGATCAGGATAATAGTGGATAACAAGCGGCGTGCTTTGAAGTCGTTTTTTGGAGGGATCAGCATTGTCAGGATTGGATGTGATGGCTCGGGAAATCTGCTTTTGAACTGGGCTGTTGGGATAATTATGTCCAGTGAAGGCTGGAGTAAGAGTGGAGCCGTATTGCTGTAAAGAGTCTGCATCCAAGCAAATAACTGTTGCCTCGAATGCCAAGTCTGTATGGGAGGGAAAAATTTGACATGGAGAGGATGGAAACTGTCATAATACACTCCTGGAAATTGAAATAAGAACACCGTGAATTCATTGTCCCAGGAAGGGGAAACTTTATTGACACATTCCTGGGGTCAGATACATCACATGATCACACTGACAGAACCACAGGCACGTAGACACAGGCAACAGAGCATGCACAATGTCGGCACTAGTACAGTGTATATCCGCCTTTCGCAGCAATGCAGGCTGCTATTCTCCCATGGAGATGATCGTAGAGATGCTGGATGTAGTCCTGTGGAACGGCTTGCCATGCCATTTCCACTTGGCGCCTCAGTTGGACCAGCGTTCGTGCTGGACGTGCAGACCGCGTGAGACGACGCTTCATCCAGTCCCAAACATGCTCAATGGGGGACAGATCCGGAGATCTTGCTGGCCAGGGTAGTTGACTTACACCTTCTAGAGCACGTTGGGTGGCACGGGATACATGCGGACGTGCATTGTCCTGTTGGAACAGCAAGTTCCCTTGCCGGTCTAGGAATGGTAGAACGATGGGTTCGATGACGGTTTGGATGTACCGTGCACTATTCAGTGTCCCCTCGACGATCACCAGTGGTGTACGGCCAGTGTAGGAGATCGCTCCCCACACCATGATGCCGGGTGTTGGCCCTGTGTGCCTCGGTCGTATGCAGTCCTGATTGTGGCGCTCACCTGCACGGCGCCAAACACGCATACGACCATCATTGGCACCAAGGCAGAAGCGACTCTCATCGCTGAAGACGACACGTCTCCATTCGTCCCTCCATTCACGCCTGTCGCGACACCACTGGAGGCGGGCTGCACGATGTTGGGGTGTGAGCGGAAGACGGCCTAATGGTGTGCGGGACCGTAGCCCAGCTTCATGGAGACGGTTGCGAATGGTCCTCGCCGATACCCCAGGAGCAACAGTGTCCCTAATTTGCTGGGAAGTGGCGGTGCGGTCCCCTACGGCACTGCGTAGGATCCTACGGTCTTGGCGTGCATCCGTGCGTCGCTGCGGTCCGGTCCCAGGTCGACGAGCACGTGCACCTTCCGCCGACCACTGGCGACAACATCGATGTACTGTGGAGACCTCATGCCCCACGTGTTGAGCAATTCGGCGGTACGTCCACCCGGCCTCCCGCATGCCCACTATACGCCCTCGCTCAAAGTCCGTCAACTGCACATACGGTTCACGTCCACGCTGTCGCGGCATGCTACCAGTGTTAAAGACTGCGATGGAGCTCCGTATGCCACGGCAAACTGGCTGACACTGACGGCGGCGGTGCACAAATGCTGCGCAGCTAGCGCCATTCGACGGCCAACACTGCGGGTCCTGGTGTGTCCGCTGTGCCGTGCGTGTGATCATTGCTTGTACAGCCCTCTCGCAGTGTCCGGAGCAAGTATGGTGGGTCTGACACACCGGTGTCAATGTGTTCTTTTTTGCATTTCCAGGAGTGTATAAATACTGTTGTTCGTTAGTGGGTTTGATGTGGACAGAAGTGTGTAGCTGGCCTTCAGTGAGGATGAGATCGACACCAAGGAATGGATTAGGACCATGTGAAATTTAATTGGGAGAAAGTATTTAGAGCTTCCAGGAATTTTAACAGGTCAGCCTCACCATGAGTCCATAGAGCAGAGATGTCATCAATTTATTTAAGCCAAAGCAGGATCTATAGACTTACTGATCCCAGGAAAGCCCCCTCCAAGCGACCTGTGAAAAGGTCGACGTAGGAAGGAGCGATCTGGGTTCCCATGGGAGTACCCCTGATCTGCTTTCCTGGAATCCATAAGTCTACAGCCCCTGGTTTGGTTTAAATACATTGGTGACATCTTTACCACATGGACTCTTGGTGAGGCTGACCTGTTAATATTCCTAGATCATCTAAATACCTTCTCCCAGTTAAATTTCACATGGTCCTATTGTGAATCCCATGCCACTTTCTTTTTCTTTGATGTTGATCTCATCCTCACCGAAGGCAAGCTACACACTTCCGTCCACATCAAACCTACTAACGAACAACAGTACTTACATTTTGACAGTTGTCATCCTTTCCATGTCAAATGTTCCGCCTGCATCTCGTGGTCGTGCGGTAGCGTTCTCGCTTCCCACGCTCGGGTTCCCGGGTTCGATTCCCGGCGGGGTCAGGGATTTTCTCTGCCTCGTGATGGCTGGGTGTTGTGTGGTGTCCTTAGGTTAGTTAGGTTTAAGTAGTTCTAAGTTCTAGGGGATTGATGACCATAGATGTTTAGTCCCATAGTGCTCAGAGCCATTTGAACCATTTTTCAAATGTTCCCTCCCATACAGACTTGGCATTTGACACAACAGTTATCTGTTCGGATGTATACCGTTTACAGCAATACAGCACCACTCCTACTCCAGCCTTCACTGCACGTAATTATCCCAACAGCCTAGTTCAAAAGCAGGTTTCCCCGGCCATCACATCCAATCTTGATAATGCTGATCGCTCCAAAAAACAAATTCAGAGCACATCACTTAACACCCAGCATTATCCTGATCTTGAATCTACTTCAACAAGGCCATGTCTTCCTAAAATCATGCCCTGAAATGAGATCCATTCTGTCTGAGATTTTGCCCACCACACATCCCAATCTCCACAATATCCTTGTCAGGCCCTATGCACCTTCTGCACCCATCTTCCTACCCTTGTGACCATCTCCGCTGCAAGAATTCCCCTATGCACCCTCCTACCACCAACTATTCCAGCCCTGTAACTGACAAAACATGTACTAAAAAAGAGAGGTCCATGTGTGAAATGACACGTCATATACCAGCTGTTATGTAAACACTGTTCAGCCTTTCACATTGGCATTATCAGTCAGGATGAATGGGCATAGGCAGAGGGTGTATACAGCAACACACAATATCCTACTGCAGAGCAAGCTGTACAACATGACAGTCATGACTTTGGTGCCTGTTTCACCACAGCGCCATTTGGATTCTTTCCCCAGACACCAGATTCTCAGAACACTGCAGGTGGCAACTAGCACTACAACATGTCCTTGGTTCTCACCCCCCAACTGGCCGTAATTTACATTAATTCTTTCTGTCTTGGCGTTTATTCACAGTAACTACTCCTTTCTTCTCTCCACTTTTGTTTTCTATGTCTTTCATTTTCTATCTTGTCTATTTTTTGCAATCCCCCCTCCCACCTCTGTTACATATATACATGCGTTAATCCTGGTTCCATATATCATGAATATGACATTTTGTAATGATGTGGAACGTGTCACTTTAACATAAGTTTTCCTTACACAAAATAATTAATAAATTTTTTTTTATAGTTACTACTTCATATCTAAAAATTCATCTATTGAGTAGGAGGAGTTGTCATTCAGAAATTCTTTCAGTTTGCTTTTAAATGTTGGTTGGCTATCTGTCAGACTTTTAATGCTATTTGGCAAATGACCAGAGATTTTTGTGGCAGCATAATAAATCCCTTTCTGTGCCAAAGTGAGATTTAATCCAGAATAGTGAAGACCATCTTTCTTTTAGTGTTGTTGGAGCTATGCACTTAGTTGCTATTCTTGAACTGGGATTGGTTATTATTGGCAAATTTCATAAGTGAAAATATGTATTGTGAAGGTACTGTGAATATCCTGAGTTCCTTAAATAAATGTCTGCAAGGTGATCATGTGTGGGCTCCAGCTATTAGTCTGATTACACGCTTTTCTGCAATGAATACTTTCTTTCTAAATGATGAATTGCTCCAAAATATGATGCCATATAAAAGCAGTGAATGGAAATAGGCATAGTAGGCTAATTTACTGATAAACTTATCACCAAAATTTGCAATAACCCAAATAGCATAAGTAGATAAAACTAACTGTTTCAGCAGTTCATTGATGTGTTTCTTACAAATCAATTTCTCATCAGTGCACACACCCAGAAATTTTTAATGTTCTGTCTTAGCAACAAACTTCTGTTCATAGTCTATATTTATCAATGGTGTTACTCCCTTTACTGTACAGAATTGTATAAACTGTTTTTTCTCAAAATTTTGTGAGAATCCATTTGCAGAGAATGACTTAATAATAATTTTCTGAAAGACATTATTTACAATTTCCTCAGCTGATTCTTGCTTATTGGGTGTGATTACTATACTTGTATCATCAGCAAGAAGAACTAGCTTTGCATCTTTGTGAATATAAAGTGGCAAGTCATTAATATGTATTAAGAACAATAAGGGGCCCAAGACTGAACCTTGTGGGGCACCTTTCTTGATACCTCCACAGTTAAAGAACTCTGCTGATTTTTGCAGACTGTCTGTACTGTTAATTTCAACCTTCTGCATTCTTCCAGTGAAATATAAATTAAACCATTTGTGCAGTGTTCCGCTCATACCACAATGCTTAAGCTAATCTAGAAGAATTTCATGATTCACACAGTCAAAAGCCTATGAGAGATCACAAAATATCCCAGTGGGTGTGTTCGGTTATTCAATTCATTTAATATTTGATCAGTGAAAGAATATATAGCATTTTCTGTTGAAAAGCCTTTCTGAAAACCTGATTGACATTTTATTAGTACTTCATTTTTACAAATATGTGATGCTACTCTTGAAAACATTACTTTTTCAATAATTCTGTATAAAGCTGTCAGAAGTGAGACTGGGCAGTAGTTGTTAGCATCAGACCTATCCCCTTTTTTATGCAATGGTTTAACAACAGTGTCTTTCAGTCTATTTTGGAAAAACACACTGTTTCAGTGAGCTACTACATATGTGGCTGAGAATCCTACTTATTTGTTGGGAACAAGCTTTTAGTACTCTGTTGGAAATGCCATCAATTCCATGTGAGTTTTTACTTTTGAGTTAATTTATTATTTTCCTAATTTCAGTAGGAGAGGGGGGGTTGAATTTCAATTTTATCAAATTGCATAGGTATTGCCTCTTCCGTATACTGCCTTGCATTTTATGATGAATAGCTGGATCGTATTTTCTCTGCAACACTTAAAAAATGATTATTAAAAATATTTTCTACGTCTGACTTCTTGTTACCAAACTTTTCATTGAGTTTGATAGAAATACAGTCTTCCTGTGCACTTGGTTGCCCTGTTTCCCTCTTAACAATATTCCAAATTGTTTTAATTTTATTTTCAAATGTGCTAATTTTGGACATAACGCACATACATGTGGACTTTTTAATAACTTTACTTAATACATTGCAGTAGTTTTTATAAAGTTTCACTGTTTTAGGATCATTACTACTCCTAGCTATAAGATACATTTCCCTTTTCTGTTTCCAATATATTTTTATCTCTATAATAAGCCATGGCTTTTTACATGGTTTCTTACGATTATATTTCACTGTTTTCTTAGGGAAACTGATGTCAAATATACTCACAAAGGTATCATGAAATAGGTTAAATTTTAAATTAGCATCAGGTTCCCTGTACACCTCATCGCAGTGTAACTGTTGCAAGTTTCCCTAAAGTTTTGAATTGTTGAATTGTTAAATCGTTGATTGAATACACTATTTTGGATGACTTTTTTGCAGTAGTGTATGGAACTATATCATATACTGTGAATCATGATCAAACAGACCATTCTTAACAGGAAAAGTTTTTATTTTATTAAATTTATCTTGGTCTTTTTTAATTAAATTTATCTTGGTCTTTTTTAATCAAATTTATCTTGGTCTGTGAAAACATTATCTATCAGTGTCCTGCTTTCCAGTACCACCAGAGTAGGAAAATGAGTTATTGACATCAAATTGAAAGAACCAAGTAATACTTCAAGGTCAAGCTTTCTATCAGACTCTTTCAGAAAATCTACGTTTAAATCCCCACAAACAAGGATTTGCTTTCCTCTGTCTGACAGATAGCTCAACAAAGAATCCAAGTTTTTCAAAAATAGTGAAAATTTCCCAATAGGGACCTATACACGGCTACAAGTGCCATTACTTAGTTAAATTCACACGCACATGCTTGTATATATTGCTCTAAGCAAAATTTTTTAGTTTCCAATTTTTTCGCACTATGACATATTTTAACATTTATGGCACCACCTCCTCTCTCCGTAGTGTTTCTACTTACATCTGCTGAAAGCTTATATCCACCTACATTTACCATTTACATACCTGCGACACTATGGTGTTCAGACAGGCATAGTACATCTACTCCACTCTCAATTTCTAAATTTCTAAACAAGCAAGAAGCTCATCTACTTTTGTTTTTTAATCCCCTGATATTCTGATGCAATACACTAACATTATTTTTCACTGTGCTTTTACGAGAATCTAGTGACATACCAATATTATTTTTCACTGTACTATCAACAGAATCTTGTGATATTTTAACATCTCTAGTACCTGCCTGTCTGAACTTCTCATTAAGCTTAATTTCAATCAGTGCTGGATGATCGGACACTGACCTTAGCCGAAAAAAGGTACTCCCATGAGTTTCAGTGCTCCCTCCCCCTTAAAGATTTTGCTATCATCTCAGGCAGCTTACCCTTTGTCATAATGTCAAGTTGAACAAATATATTTCAAGGACGACACAATACATGTAAGTCACAGATCAAGTAAACAAAGTAAGATGTGTGTACACTGTAACAGTCAAATCAGCACTAAGTCCAAGTCTAGCGGCCACTGGCTGGCTGGCCGCTTATGTGGTGCGGCTGCTGCACGGCTGGCAGACAGCGCCGCATGTAGATGACGCGCGTAACTGCGCGGCGGCACTTTGAAAGATCGGCGAATCACAACACCCTTCCCTTTCCTATTGAGATGCAGGCCATATCTTGTGAAGTCCCTCCTACCAATACCATCAACAGGAACCAAACCTATGCCTGACAATGTAGCTGCCAGAAGCAGCTGATCTAGCTCCATATTGACCCTCCTGACAGAGCTATTCAGTTGGGGCCGATCATACCGCATGAAAGCAGGAATCAAGCCAACATTTGTATGGTTCATTGCAGATGCTATTTTTACCAGGTCACAGTCAATATTGTAGCCCTCATCCATATGAATACTGTTGCCCACTCCACCCACTACCACAACAGGATCCAGCTTTGTAAAACCGTTGCACAATCATCCTACATCCTCTATCACTTGGCTAAGACATGCTCTGGGCTTGAAAATACTTGTGACATGGTACTTTCTGCTTCTTTTGAAACAAATAGTTTCCTAGTGAAAGTCTGTTGAGTGCTGACTATACTTACATCTACTTGAACCACTTCCGTAGTTGACTGAGGTAGCAAGGCAAATCTGTTGTTTGTGACAATGATGAAACTGTCAGATACTGTTCTCTTTTTGTGCCCCTGTTCCTTGCTATCACTTCCCATCTGTGTTCACCCTTCTACCCCCTTAACCTAGTTCCTCCATAGCACTATCCATTTCAGCCTGAAGGGCTCTAATCTTCCCCTCCTGTTCTGCTATTTTCCTATCCCTTGAACATAATCTGCAATACCGTGGAAGAGACCCATTTACTTCCCCAATTCCCATGCTCCCATGCCACTACATTTACCCCAATGTAACCATCTGCCACCGGACGCACAGAACCCCAGAACTGACTTTCCTACGGCAGCTCAAACACTTCTTGCACATGGTTGTTTACAATATTTTTACAAAATTTATCTAGGCAATAACAGTAATATTCTATTAACTACAGATCACAAGAGTTACATACAATGCACTTAGCTTTTCACTAACCTGTGCACGATGTTTTAGTAGTAATCTCTGTATTGCATATTACCCTGTCTTCCACCTTTAATCTCTCAAGTTTTCAATCCTCGTCTGGTGCAGACCCCAACAATCACTCTTTCCTTCTCATCCTGTGCAATAAATCTCCCCTGACCCAGGGTTCTGGGTGACTGTTCTAAACTGTACCCTTTTCGCTAAACCTCTCCAGTCCTTTTCCTTCACCCCTCTTCCTTTCCCTTCATCTCTTCTGCCAGAAGAAGGATCCACTGGCTCTGAAAGCTTGTAAAAGTTAAATCCTTTGTGTGTGTGTGTGTGTGTGTGTGTGTGTGTGTGTGTGTGTGTCTGTGTGTGTGTGTCTGTGTGTGTTCCCCTGTCGCCACATGGTGAGTAGATTTTTATCCGTCCATTTACATTATACTATCAATTATTAATTATTTTTGTCATTATAAAATTATTCAAGTTATTTTCATCATCTCCTTCATATAATTTGAGTTTTACCTTTCTCCAGCTTGGATCTTGTGCTTGCAATTGCTCCAAGGTATTGCACATTGTTACAAAATAGGGTTGATGTGTTTTGTCTTGCATAAGTAGGACGCAGATTTTAGAATTTGGTACGGTGAGTTCTAAAAAATCATTTAACCTTTGGGGTAGCCTCGACAAGGTGTCAGCAATTATGTTTTATTTACTTTTGATGTACACCACCTCAAAATTTAATTCCTGGAAGTAGAAAGACCATCTGGCTATTGTTCTGTGCAGCAATTTGCACGTCAAGAGAAAATAAAGTGCTTGGTGGTCATAGTGGACTTTGGTGTGTTTCCACCCAAATAATTTTCGAATCTCTTAAAAGCCCACTCTGTAGAGAGAGCTTAGAGGTACGTTACTGAATATGATCACTCACATTCAGTAAGAGTTCTGCTTGCAAAACTAATCATCTTCAGTGTTTGTTGTTTATCTGTCTCAGTTATTTGGAATAGGCGTGCTCCCAGACCATGCCAAGAAGCAGCACTGCTCGAATAAAACTGTCGTGACAAATCTCGGTGATGCAATATATTTGCTTTGAGTAGAGCTTCTTTTATGTTTTCAAAGTTGGTGTGACGTTGATCATTCCACAAGTTCAACAGGACATCGCTTTTCAGCATCTGCTCAGGAATAAATTTTCTAAAGAAAGACACCAAGCTCAGATAAGCTTTGAGTTGTTTTTTGTTCTGAGGTGGCGGGAAAGTCACAATTGCTTACGATTTACCCAGATCTGGCAAAATACCTAGTGGTGATATGATGTGTCCTAGGAATGTTGCCCATGATAAAGCATTGCCTTGGGTGTACCCCACAACGAATCTGATTTTCTGTGTCCTGATACAGTTGCTCGGTAATACGCTATGGAAGACTCTGACGAATAACGGGGTTTGTAGTTTTACTCTCTGTAGTAAACATTGGAAGCTGCTTATGCCAGAGTAATCTTTCGTCAGCTAGAAGAGTAGACAGACAGGATGGTACCATCTATTACTCCAGTTGAATTGTTTGGCTGCATACGGGTATATCTGTATTGACTTTGGCTGTGCCTGTTGCATTTTATTCTTCCCTTCCTCTCCACCTGAAGAACTAGTGGTAAACGGGGATAAGTATTGCAGCTCAGTATTCTGCCTGACTGCACCTGATTGTTAGCGGTTAGAGGCTCCTTTGTAATTTCAGTACCACTAGTTCAACTGTTCCACAATTTTTCTTCCGCAGCCTTTAAACATAATTCAGTGCTGGCAGTCAAGTAATTTTCCTTCTTGCTGGCTACCTCTTCAACCCCTTATACTTAGGTCTTATGCTCTTGCCCTACCTTTTGTGCTAATGTCATACCCTTATCTAGTAATCTTGATTCTGCTCTCTCCTTAAATTTCTTTATGTCATTATCAATTCTTTCTTGGGTTTTGTTTACAGAATTATTGCTCAGTTTTAAATTACTCAATTCTACAGACAGTTCTTGTACTACTTCTGGCAAATCTTTACATGTTGTTGTTGTTGTGGTCTTCCTTCCTGAGACTGGTTTGATGCAGCTCTCCATGCTACTCTATCCTGTGCAAGCTTCTTCATCTCCCAGTACCTACTGCAGCATACATCCTTCTGAATCTGCTTAGTGTATTCGTCTCTTGGTCTCCCTCTACGATTTTTACCCTCCACACTGCCTCCAGTACCAAATTGGTGATCCCTTGATGCCTCAGAACATGTCCTACCAACCGATCCCTTCTTCTGGTCAGGTTGTGCCACAAACTCCTCTTCTCCCCAATTCTATTCAATACCTCCTCATTAGTTATGTGATCTACCCATCTAATCTTCAGCATTCTTCTGTAGCACCACATTTCAAAAGCTTCTATTCTCTTCTTGTCCAAACTATTTATCATCCATGTTTCACTTCCATACATGGCTACACTCCATACAAATACTTTCATAAACGACTTCCTGACACTTAAATCTATACTCGATGTTAACAAATTTCTCTTCTTCAGAAACACTTTCCTTGCCATTGCCAGTCGACATTTTATATCCTCTCTACTTCGACCATCATCAGCTATTTTGCTCCCCGAATAGCAAAACTCCTTTACTACTTTAAGTGTCTCATTTCCTAATCTAATTCCCTCAGCATCACCCAATTTAATTTGACTACATTCCATTATCCTCGTTTTGCTTTTTTGATGTTCATCTTATATCCTCCTTTCAAGACACTGTCCATTCCATTCAATTGCTCTTCCAAGTCCTTTGCTTTACATATAGTTTTGCAACTCGGTAATAGTATCTTGCATCTCCTTTACACTTATATTAATTTCTGATTTAGTCGCCTGCATTTCAATGGTGTGTTGCTCACGATTTTCAGCTTAACTGCCATTTCCTCCTGTGCCTTCTCAACATCTGGTACCTTTTTACCTAACTGATCTATATCCTGAGACAGATCTGTAAATAACTCCTATTTTTAATTCTTTTCACATTTCGGACAACTTACACGTTAAATCATTTGACGGGACAGTCCGCAACTTTTTTCTTAGGTCATCAAACTTTTGCCTTTGTTCATTCGAAAGTACCTCAGGGTTTTTTTTATTTTTATTTTTTTAACATGATTCCTATAATCATTAGCCCGCATCTCGTGGTCGTGCGGTAGCGTTCTCGCTTCCCACGCCCGGGTTCCCGGGTTCGATTCCCGGCGGGGTCAGGGATTTTCTCTGCCTCGTGATGGCTGGGTGTTGTGTGCTGTCCTTAGGTTAGTTAGGTTTAAGTAGTTCTAAGTTCTAGGGGACTGATGACCATAGATGTTAAGTCCCATAGTGCTCAGAGCCATTTGAACCTATAATCATTAAATGTTTGTATTTGTTGTTTTGAAGAATCTTTGACTTTTTGTGCCAAGTAATTAAATTTTTGTGTTGGACCATTAAAAAAAGTTTTGTGTTCATTCATTAAATTTTTGTGTTTCTTCATTCCTAAAATCATTTGAGTTTTCAGTATCCCTTGGATAAGTTGTATCAGCATTGAGGTATCATTTTGAACACCTACTGAGCTGTGTCTGATTACTTTTGGGTCCATTTAGCCCAATTTGGAAATTTTATATCCTCTAAAATATGTGCCACCGCGCCTTTCACTAGCCTCCTGAAGAATTGCTTCCCGGTGAGATTCGTGAATTTCTTTCGTTACCATAAGTAAAGTCATGTCATTATTGTCAATATTGCTATCCTCAATTGTAGTTGAGCTTAAATAATACTTGCGGTTGCCGCCTGACTCACCGACATGTTGACATGTTCACACTCACTATCATTTGTCTTCGTGTTAGTTGTGGCGACATTTTGTGCTTGTACATTAATTGCTGAATTGGAAACAATGGTTTGGTCTGTTGCATCCGTTCCTGCCTTGTAATTAACCAGTCTCAAAATTTTATAATGAATATCCCTTTCTTAATTAAGCTGAGAAAATTTTCTAAATTATACTGTGATGTGTTGCAATTCATTGTTGTCGCACTTAACATTTATTCAAAATTATCAGCCAAAAAATGATTTTTAATAAATATGCCATTTTACTACAATTTAAAATGTTCCAGTTTTTAGAATGGGAGGTGAGAGGTACTACTACTGTTACATACTATTGAGATGTTATCTTGACGTGTCTCACAATTTTTTTGTGGTGGTTTCCATGCAAATTTTATTCTCCGTCCATTGATATCCTTCTTTTGCAATCCTTCCTGTCTTTCTCTTGGCAATATTCATACAACAAAGAAAACAAAAGATAATACAGTGGAAATTCTTACATATTTACATCAGTTGTCTGTAACTGACGCAGTCCTTTCTAGGGTCACCAGTTCTAGTGGTATTTAAGCACTGGCACCATAAGAAGGTGTGAATAATGTGTATTGTTTCGAGGTGTGTGTTGCTGGCATATACTTTCACCAGTAGCAATTCACATGTGTTTAAGTTCACACCTCCACAGTCTGTCGCTAAGATGACCTGTTTAACAATATAATACATTGATACAGTAACTCTCCTTTGAACAGAGTGACATTTACCTCTTCTTTCTTGAATAAAGGGATGCACCATCCATAGTAACTCTCCTTTGAACAGAGTGATATTTACCTCTTCTTTCTTGAATAAAGGGATGCACCATCCATAGTAACTCTCCTTTGAACAGAGTGACATTTACCTCTTCTTTCTTGAATAAAGGGATGCACCATCCATGTCCATGATAAAGAATGCAGTATAATACAATCATAAATGTCACCATTCAGGCTACAAATTGTTGGGGTATCATTTTCAGGATGAGCAATTTAGAAATGAAAGAAACTGCCTCCATTTCCATAAGATATATTTTAAAAACTTTCATACAAATATTTATATTGTTGTCGGACCTATACGCAATACATTCATCCAAAATCACGGACGCCAAGAGACAGATAGTTGAAGAGGAGGAAATTTGATATCAGCTTAAGGAAACATTGGAATACGGATACATGTTCATCTCTCCTTTTGGCGCGGTGGCGTTTGTTTTGTGTGTTTGCCTCACACTGTGTTCTTATACTTATTTAAGATCTTTCACACTTTTCAAATCCCTACAAAATGTTATACCTACATATTTATACGAGTTGACTGATTCCAACTGCGGCTTGTTAATATTGTTGTCATAGGATACTACATTCTTTTGTTTTGTGAAGTGCACAATTTTACACTTATCAATGTTTGAAGCAAGTGGCCTGTCTTCACACTGCATCGAAATCTTATCAAGATGACACTGAATATTTATTTTGCTTGTTTCAGTCAGTATTTCATTACTTATAACTGGGTCTCCTGCAAAAAGCAGAGGTTACTATTAATATTGTCCAAAAGGTCGTTAATGTATAAGATGAATAGCATGGGTTCCTACACACTTCCCTGGGACACACCCAAAGTTAATTCCACTTTTGTCAATGACTCTGCATCCAAGGTAACTTCCTGTGTCCTTCCTACCAGAAGATCCTCAGTCCAGTCACAAACTTAGCTTGATACTCCATACAGTCGTACTTTTTATAACAAACGTAGATGTTGTGCTGAAATCAAAAGCTTTTGGAAATTGGGAATACTGTATCTGCATGAATGCTTTGATTCAAGGCATTCAGTACTTCTTGTGAGAGAAGTGCTGGTTGGATTTCACATGATTGATGTTTTTCGGAATCCATGCTGATTGACATTGAGGAGATCATTCTGTTCAAGGTACCTCATTGTTTTTTAGCTCAGAATATATTTTAAGATTCTCCAACAAATTGATTTTGAAGATGCTGGATGATAGTTATGTGGGTCACTTCTGCTACCATTCTTGTACATGGGAGTCTCGTCTGCTTTCTTACAACTACTGAGCATGTTGTGTTGTTCGAGGGAGGTGAAATAGATTATAGTTAAAAGAGGGCCTAACTCAGCCACAAATTCAGTATAGAATCTGATAAAGATCCCATCAGGCCCACTGTCTTTGTTGAATTTTAATGATTTCAGCTGTTTATCAATGCCACTGACATGAATATCTATTTCACTCATCTTTTCAGTGGTTGAGAATTAAATTGGGACAATACTCCTTAATTTTCCTTCATAAAGAACATTTGAAAACAGAGTTAAGCATTTCTGCTTTCACTTTGCTCCCCCAGGTTTCAGTTTCCATCTTCTCCACAAGTGACTGGATGCAAACTTCGGTACCACTAACAGCCTTTACATATGACCAGAATTTCTTTGGGTTTTGTGAAAGATCGTTTGGCAGTACTCTGCTATTGTAGTCATTGAAGACTTCATGCATTACTCTCTTGACAGCTAAATGTGTTTCATCCAGCATCTCTCTATCAATAGCTGTATGGTTTGTTTGACACCTATTATCCAATAGTCTCTGTTGCTTTAGAAGTTAATGACAGTATACTAAGGTGAGCCCCTCCTATAATGAATTGGTCTACTAGGTACATACCCGTCCTGGTCGACTATTGTGTTAAACTTGAGCTGTAGTTACTGTTCATGCTCCTGTCCTGTGCTAAAAGTTTCTATTTCCTATTGCTTCTTTATCTGGTTTACTGAATATATTCACCTTTCTACTTACTTTAGTTGCCCTTTGTACTTTGATCGTCACTGTTGCCACAACTGCCTCGTGGTCACTGATACTAGTTTTAATGTGGACATCTGTAAAGAGATCAGATCTGTTTGTTGCCATTAGATCTTATATATTTCCATCATACGTGGGGTTCTGAAGTGTGTATTGTAAATAGTTTCCAGAGGAATTATTTAGTAATATTTCACAGGATGACTTGTCATGACCACCACTAACAAAACTGTAACCATTTCGTTTGTTGTAGGTACCAAAAATGTGCAGAACTTGTTAATTGTTGCATATAGTAGTGTGGTTTGACATTCACATCGGATGCTCCATGCTGTACTCAATCCCTTTTGTGTGGCACAGTTGGTGTGGACATGGCTTAAGACAGTCACTTCAAACAGTAAAACCATGTTTCAATAAATCACAATGATATACCACATTTCCTATTGATGGGCGAATTCTTAAACTGTATATACAAAACTTTTCATCTAGCTGACAGTATTATTATTCTATTAGAAAAATGCAAAGTTTATTAATAGAAACTGTGTTTTTTGGTTTGCATTAAATTAAATGTTTTGTGGGCAGCTACCATTTCAACAGCTGAATTTTAGTTATGTCACAGCTTCATAATCTGTATGGCCATCAAGTGAATATGAGGATCCAGAATTTGAATTAATTTTGTATTAAATATTATTTTTCAGGCTGGTCATGAAGGTTTCCCAGTATTAAACAACAAGAAAACTTCAACAAAGCTGTGCCACTTGATGGAAATGTTGATAAAAAAGTGTGAGCATTCTATTCTGTACGATGGGTTTCTAATGAGCAGTCTGTGCCATTTCTTGTGCAAGCTTTCAGGAAGTAAAATACGAGGCTTCAGATATGTTAGCACTTTGGCAGGTGAGTCCACAGGTAGCTTTGTTGATGTGTGATATTTTTCCTATATATCTGCATTGCTATATAAAGACAAGTCGCATTTTAATGTCATCAAATTCAAATTTTTACTGGTACTGTAATGACCATTCAGATGGACACAGGCTATATATTTTTAAATGTATATAATATGTAAATATACATCATATTTAATTAAGAAAGGGGAAAGCTTGTTACCAAAGCTTTCAGAAAATACGTGGCCAATTTATTTCAAATTTTTACATGTGCTCTTAAGAACATTTCAGTGGCCATAGGCCATATACTTTTTTAAACAATGACATGCAGGTTATCTGTTAAATGCAACTGTGAGAAAGAAAATGCCATGCTCTGCTGTGAAAATGTGTGGTTTTGTTTTCTTTGTCGCAGTCAATTTTAACTATGATAGCTTTTTGTTTGCAGTTAGAACTTTACATTTGGGTAATTAAATGCTTACCACTGTGTGTAGACATCGGAAACAGAAGTATGAATACTGCTGTATTTTGAATCTCCCAGTTATCCAAAATCAAGTTGATGCGATAAAATTCATTTTTCTTTACAGGGTTATCAATAGCTTCAGAACTTGCAGAATTGTGTCATAATGTAGAGAAACAGAGAAATAATTTAAACAAACAACTTAACACTGAGAGAGATTTCACTGTTGAAAGGGAAGTTTCGTGGCAAGAATCACTTATTACATCTTTGACTGAGATCTCTGAAAATTTACTGGAAGCTGTTGGACTAATGCAACTACTTGTTGGACAGATATTCAAGCACAGAGTCAAGTTTGTAACAAATTCATTTAATCAAAAATGATCTTTATTATTTTTTACTAACTACACATCTATAGTCTTTGTAATTCTATTTGTAAGTTAATTGGTAGATTTTCACTTCATTGATTAGGAAGATGTAAATCACTTAAACAGTAGGGGTTTTAATAACTAAGCCACCAAGTGTTTAAAATTAAATGAAATCATGGCAGTAAATTACATGTTGTGATAATTAGTTTTATTGATTTATAACCTGTATTGGCATTGCATTATTTCTTGTCATTGCAGTTTTACAGCTTCTGCTTATATAGTAAAGTAATAACTTTTTGTTTTGATACTTGCAGTACAAGACACACAAACAAATTACTTAGTGATGTTAATTTAATGTTATTAATGTAAGATACATACTGTTACACCTAGATCTGACATGTGAATGCTATCATGTTAAACTATTATGAAAGTAACATTTCACTGCTAGATATAAATTTGTACCTAACCAATTGTGTCCATAAAAAGTGATTTTGGCTTTTTAATTAAAAAGTCAATATCATTTCTCCTTTCTTGATTTTTTTTAGTTTTTCTTCACTGTGTGCTTGTCTGTCGCATGTTGTGCATTCCTGGTTGTAAGTGCATGATAGGGATAGTGCTAAGTGATAAACAGTGATCAAGCTTCATGGACTCGTACAAAAATTTGCTTTGTTTTTCCCATAATCTTTTCATTAAAAAAAGGGTGTGATTAACATGATTGATCTTTTTAGAAGCTCAAATGTTATAGTATCAGAGTTATAGCTGATACCTGGTTGTTCACATATCTAACTAAAAGGACGCAGAGTGTTGCATGACGAAACTTGGGGAGTGCCCACAATGGAGTAGCATCTTCAAAATGCGGAATAATCACTACAGAGGGTGTATACGCACCGGGACAACTGGGAAATCTGGGAAAAAACTGGAAATTTTTTCATCTGGGAGAAAACCAGGAAAAATCCGGGAATTTTTTAAAATTCTGGGAATTTTTTGTTGTTTTAGTTTTCAGCTAAATTTTTTCTGGTAAAAGCTGATATTCTAACAAAGAATTTTACTTTAGACCATTACTGCAATATAATACTGCAGCAATAAAACATAAACGAGGAAAAAAATAAATAAAGCTTAAATGGCAAAGGACATGCGCTATTTACAGCAACAAAACACAGCACACATACAAGTGTCTGCCAACAGCAAACTGTGTCAGAGGCTTGAGGACGAAGACTATGCAATACTTCATAACAACAAACTGCTTCCGCTGAGCGTGACGTCACAATGGTTAACATTATAATAGGTTCGTTTGAGCAGTTGCCAGTGGGCTTCTGTACATGTTCTGTTGAGTCTCATATGAGCACCATCTTCTCCCACTTCTGGCTACTTCAATTGTGGCTGTTAGTTGTATCCTAGGTAACTAAACTCTAGCTGTCTCGGGATAGCAACAAGCAGCGAGATGCTACACAGAAACATTTTTCTGTGTACCCAAGCTGCCAGATTTGCACATATGCAGAGCAGTCTGGGTTTTAGTGGTATGAGGGGATGTTTCCATGTGAACCGTGTGTACATTTAGTGATTTTGCTGTTTCCTCTTAGTTTACAGCTCTCAAGTACAAAATTTCTGTGGCCGGCAGCTATAAAGTGAATTAAAATATTTACATAGTTTTAGGAGGCTAAAATATGTTATTAGTTTGTTTCTGATTTTATTTTATTTCCAGGTTTTTTGGCAGTCAGGCATTAATTGCCTTGCAGAACAATGAAGTTATTTTTGTCGATTTGCTAAAAAAAAATGGCTTTAATTAATCTTTTTCACAGAGACAGCCAATTTATTTGAAACACTATTGGCTAGTGTCAACTGTTTACATTGTTATCTTTTGGGACGCATGGCATTATGCCATAATAAAAAACTAAACATGAGATAATACAGTACTGGTACTCTAAGAAAATTTGCATTCTGAAACCACACTGAAAAGTTTAGTATCAACTTGAGGCGTACTTCTTTGTCAACCTGGACATACGAATGTGCTCTTTAAGCCGAATTATGCATTTTAGTATGGTTTATGAAATTCCAGTGCCCTTGGAGTGTCCTCTCATGTCCTGTTTCGTTTATGACGTAATGTAAGATTGCTTAATGCTATATACATATGAACATACGGGCTACCTATGCCATTGTAGTTGCGAAGGGCAGTAACACTGTTTTCTGGCACTCTCTGACAACTGTTGAAATGAATTCTAACTGTCTGCTGGAAAATATTGCAATTGGTCCTTTGAAAAGTACATTTTATTATATGCTATATGAGTTATGTTACGTGTGGGAAAGTGCTTTGAATTTCTTAAATCACAGAGCATTTGATTTTCATTTAATGCTTAACACTTTGAGGGCCAGCCACTAGAAAAATTTAAGACCAGATATTTACGTCATTACTTTAAATTTTACTGGCACATTTGTGTGATGTTATCGGAGTATAACACACACACACACACACACACACACACACACACACACACACACACACACACACACAAAAGACAAATGTTATATGTTAAAGCTTAGCTTTTCTTGTAGCTACACTATGTACATTTATTTAAACCATTAACTTTTCCTGTTTGAGTGTTCGCACTACTTAACAGTGATGTTGCTATAGGCTGACTACATCACGTGTCCTATACTCAGAATCACTACGTTTACATGCGACACATCTTCTGAAAGACAAAAACCAAATTTTGGAAACTGCTTTTTGCTGTCATGTTTGCACGTTAAGGTCTGAAGTGGATTTGCTAGCACAGTTAACTACGGTGCCTTGGGAAACAGCTGTTACAGTCAGCACACTTGCTAGTTCTCTTTCGTTAGATGAGTTGTAAATAGTTACTCTAACATTTCTATTTATTGTTCATTGTACAAAAAGCCATTCCATCCATATTACCAGAAAACTTTTAAAAATAAGATGAAACCTGACAGCCCAAGCACATTTCAAAACTGGTTGCATTTATATGGAAGCAAAAATCGATTCTGGAATTGGAAAACTGGCAAGCAGAAGTGGATTTCCAGAATAGATTTTGAAATGTTCACATGACCACCAAGGAGCAGTACTGGGAGATCAGTTTATGAAATTCGGGTTTGGGAGCACCATGTAAAAGCGATGAATAGCTGCTATCATCGGCTGTTGACTTGAGCTATGGTTGGCTTACAAAAGTGCATTGTGATCTCAATTTCAATACTTCAGAAACTGATGTCCTGTGTCTGGTGGAATTCAACTATATACGTTCTTAATACGAAAATATGCAGCATACATATTGCTGTCCATCAAAGATTGTTCCAAAACACATTTTTTTTCCTGGGGTTCGTTTCCTAAAGTGGCTGGAGGTTCTATGCCGGTGTACAAAACCTTAACCATTCAAAGGATTGATAAGTTTTACGATCCCAAGGGAAAGTATACTGTCACTTAACACAGAAAAAGTGTATTTTCATCTGGGAGAAAGTGTATCTTTTAACCGGGAAATCTGGGAAAACCTGGGATATTTTTTTTTTCTTGTCCACATTTACAGTCTGCTACAGGTTCACCACAGGTATTGATATGAGGTCCACTCTTGTTTTCTTTGCTGACAATGCAAATAATGTCCATTATAATTATCCGGGCTGTTATGCCGTGGTCGGTTGATGAATTCCGTATTGTTTCCCAACGTTTCGTCTCCGACTGCGGGAGACATCTTCAAGGGGGTCCGTAGCTTGATGGAAGGTCCAACACACACACTGGCTCGCTACTGCAAATAATATGTTCAGGCTTAATTCCAAAATTTAAGACTTGAAGAAAAGAAAGGAAATCAGTCCATCACATCGTGGAGGTAGGATCTGGTATGATAAAAACCCTTTTTAGCAAGAAGCAGGTATACGAGGTGTGTTCAAAAAATTCCGAAACTTTGTCCACAGAATTTTTCTGCGTTAACCTTTTTACTCATTTTGCGTGGTCTCCTTCCAAATACTCTCGTCCACTATTGATACACTGCTCCCAACTCCGTTTCCACTTCCAGAAGTAGTCCTGGTACGCACCTTGCTGTGAATTTTCTTTGATCTCATCTATCATTTCAAATCTTTGTCCTTCCAGTGGGGTTTTCAACTTTGGAAATAAAAAGTCTCTTAAGGAACATCTTGTTCTCATTTGTGATCTGAAAGCTCTTCACAGATTGCGAGGTGAAGGTCTTTCTGATCTTGAATCATGAGGCATGGAGTGAAATTCATGGCAACAGATGTGTTCCAAATTGCTGTGTCAGGACTTCATGACATGATCCAGCTGAAATGTACGATTTTGTTGACGTTCCTGGTATCGGTGTTGTTGGTAGAGGTTGAAGGGCATCCTGAACCAAGGTCATCTTTAACTGTGTTTGCTCATGTTTAAACCTGTGTGAACCATTTGTAACATCAAGTACAGTTTGAGCACTCATCGCTGTAGGTTGCTGCATAATTTGTTATGTCTCTATAAAGGTTTCCTTGAGTTTCGCCAAAATTTAATGCAAGTTGTTGTTCCTCTAACTCTGCCATCTCGAAATATGTGAACTGTGCACCACAGCATTCTACTCGATACTGCCCTGAACAATAATAACAGATGTACAACAATGAGACATCTGGCAGTTAAACATTAAACACAGGTGTGTGCAGGGATGCCAAACGCATTTCGCTGCAACACACCATTGGCATGAAATTATAAATGTTGCAGAATTGTTTAAACAGATCCCATATGCTGTTTTTGAGGTCTGTTTAAAAAACAGCTGTGAAAGATTACATAGTAGTAACTCATTGCAGTAAATGTCAGGATTATAATCATATGGCAACGAACTGCACAAAGATAGACATCACTTTTGTTCACTGTGAAGAAAACGAGTAGATATAGCTTAACCTGTATAAGATGTTTTAGAAGCAAAAGGTTGTGTAATGGAAACTGAAATGACTGTTCAACACATCAGATGCTTCTTAACAGTTTTTCCCTCTGTATTGATTATGGGTAAAGGGCTGATAATATCTGATGACAGAGCTCTATGAGAGCAAAAGATCACTTGCTGAATGTGCAAGTGAAAGAAATCTCCATCCACGGGAAAATGAGATGCGAGAGGGCACGGAATTACTGGCAGAAAATAAATGTTACATGAGTGTAGGTACTCAGATGGAGGAGACTCATTGAGGACTGGGCCATGAAAATACTAATCTGTATACATTTACAAAAACTGGGGAATTATGTTGCATTCAAAAGGGGTACAATAACACACCACCAAAAAAGTACCAAACTTTAGTAAAAAGAAGCAGCGAACACAGTTAGTAAAACTGAGAAACACCACAAAGCACAGTCCCAGCACAGCCAAGTACTGGTAAAGGAAGCAAAATGAAATATGAAGCTCAACAAGAGATATGCCAGTGCATCTTAAACTCATGAGTCATCTTGATCAAGGGTTCATAATGCAATCATTCAAAACAGGACAGACAATGTGTTTAGAAATAGCCCAGCTAAATTGTATGAGAATTCAGGGTGTCATGTATGAAATTTGCAAAGTAGCTGAGGAAATGATGTTTGACAGTATGCTTACAGAAACAATACACAAGAGATGGGGAAAACACTTGGACTGCAGTTGCTGTTCAAGGCACCAAACACAGTTAAACCTGAAGACAACCATTGTCATTAAAAATAGGCTTTAGCTCACTAGTACCATAGCAATGTCAAGGCATTTTCCATAATTTGCATTACCAAGGGTTGTGTGCGGTGGGCTACTTTATGCCCACACTAAAGAAATTAAAAAAAGAAGCAAAATTCGTCAGTTGTTGTTGAATTACATTAACACCATACCTTTTAAAGATGTACTGATGTGATGTGTAAGTAATGTCCAGAATGTGAAAATATCTTTTAGCACACTCTTAACAATATCAGCACACTTTGAGTAACATGTTCTACTGACTTTACGATAAGAAAAATTGAAAAATGGAAGCTTCATTCATTATTGTTGAGTTTTACTCTCAGCGTATCTTTTAAAGAGATAATGACGTTTAAGGAAGGTCCTGAAACTGGAAATGTTGAATATGACATTCATTGGGGAAAGTGAGCCCAGACCCTTTGTTTTAAATAGTCATCAGTCTTCTGACTTCTTTGACGTGGCCTGCCATGAATTCCTCTCTTGTGCCAACCTTTTCATCTCAGAGTAGCACTTGCAACCTACGTCCCAAATTATTTACTGGCTGTATTCCAATCTATCTGTTTGGGTACAGTTTTAACCCTCTACAGCTCCCTCTAGTACCACATAAGTTATTCCCAGATGCACTATCATCCTGTCCCTTTTTGTTGTCAGTGTTTTCTCTATATTCCTTTCGTCACCAATTCTGCAGAAAACCTCCTCATTCCAGGATGAGATTTTCACTCTGCAGTGGAGTAGGTGCTGATATGAAACTTTCTAGCAGATTAAAACCATGTGCTGGACAGAGACCCGAACTCGGGATCTTTGCCTTTCGCGAGCAAGTGCTCTACCACCTGAGCTACCCAAGCATGACTCACTACCTGTCCTCACAGCTTCAATTCTGCCAGTACCTCGTCTCCTGCCTTCAAAACTTTACTGAAGCTCTTCTTTAAAACTTGCAGAACTAGCACTCGTGAAAGAAGGGATATTGCGGAGACATGGCTTAGCCACAGCCTGGGAGGATGTTTACAGAATGAGATTTTCACTCTACAGGAGTGCTAGTTCTGCAAGGTTCACAGAAGAGCTTCTGTGAAGTTTGGTAGGTAGGAGACGAAGTACTGGCAGAATTGAAGATGGGTGGACGGGTCATGAGTCGTGCTTGTGTAGCTCAGATGGTAGAGCACTTGCCCGCAAAAGGCAAAGGTCCCTAGTTTGAGTCTCAGTCCGGCATACAGTTTTAATCTTCCGGGAAGTTTCAACCTCCTCATTCCGTACCTTATCAGTCAACCTAATTTTCAGCATTCTTCTGTAGTGACACATCTCAGATTCTTCAATTTTCTTGTGTTAAAGTTTTTCCACAGTCCATGTTTCACTGACAAACAGTCCTGTGCTCAAAACCTCATACATTCTCAGAAATGTCTTTCTCAAATTAAGGCCTGTGTTTGAAACTATTAGACTTCCCTTGGCAAGGAATGCCCTATTTGGCAGTGCTGGTCCTCTTTGCTCCATCTATCATTGGTTATTTTGCTGCCTAAGTAGCAGAATTCCTTAACTTCACCTGCTTTGTGACCATCAATCCTGATTTTAAGCTTCTCGCTGTTCTCATTTCTGCTACTTCTCATTACTTTAGTCTTCCTTCGATTTACTTTCAATCCATATTCTGTACTCATTAGACTGTTCATTCCATTCAGCAGACCCTGTAATTCTTCTTTACTTTCACTGATGACAGCAATGTCATCAGCAAATCTTGTTATTGATATCCTTTCACCTTAAATTTTAGTTCTGCTCTTGAACCTTTCTTTTATTTCTGTCGTTGCTTCTTTGATGTATAAACTGAACAGTAGGGACAAAAGGCTACATCAGTGCCATACACCCTTTCTAATGCAAGCACTTCATTCTTGGTCTTCACTCTTAATGTTCCCTCTTGACTTTTGAACATATTGTGTATTACCCATCTTTCCCTACAGCTTACACCTATTTTTCTCAGAATTTCAAACATCTTGCACTATTTGACATTGTCTAACATTTTTTCTAGGTGATCGATTCTGTGAAAGTGTCTCAATTTTTCTTTAGTATTGCTTATGTTATCAACCGCAACATCAGAACTGCCTCTCTGGAGGCTCTATCTTTCCTAAAGCCACACATCCTAAATTTTCTTTTTTTTCATTATTCTGTATATTAATCTTGCAAGCAACTCAGATGCACAAGCTGTTGAGCTTCTTGTGTGATAGTTGTCGCATTTGTCAGCTCTGGCAATTTTTGGAATTGTATAGATGATATTTTTCCAAAAGTCAGATGGTTTTAGAAATTCTGATGGACTGTTATATAACACTTATTTGATATTACATAATCCAAAGCTCTTTTTCAAATTCTGATTCTGATATTGGATACCCTATTTCTTCTATATCGACACCTGTTTCTTCTTCTATCATGTCATCAGACAATTCTTCCCCTTCACATTGGCAGTTAGTGTACTCTTTCCACCTATCTGCTCTCTTCTCTGCATTTAACAGTGGAATTCCCACTGCAGTCGTAATGTTACTACTCTTGCTTTTAATTTCAATGTATATTGTTTTGCCTTTTCTGTATGTTGTTGCAGTCCTTCCAACAGTCATTTCCTTTTCGATTTGTGCACTTTTTTATGCAGTCATTTTTCCTTAGCATCCCTGCATTTCCCATTTATTTCATTCCTAAGTGACTTGTATTTCTGAGTATTCTTGAAGATGGAATGTACCAAGATGGAATGTATCTATTTCTGAGTATCCTTGAAGATGGAATGTACCAATATTATGAGAAGGAAAGTTGCCACTCACCTATTGCGGAGATGCTGAGTCATGGATAGGCACAACAAAAAGACTCAATTATAGCTTTCGGCCATTAAGGCCTTCTTCAACAATAAACACACATATGCGTGTACGTATGCGCGCGCACACGCGCGCGCGCAGTTCAGTAAAGCTGGTGTTGGTGGGAAGGGTCCATATGGCACAGGCAGCAGTCATTGAAATGATGGATATCATGCTTGGCAGCGTGTTAAGCAACAGGGTGGTCCACTTGTTTGTTGGCCACAGTTGTTGGTGGCCATTCATGCAGACAGCTTGTTGGTTGTCATGCCTACATAGAATGCAGAACAGTGGTTGCATCTTAGCTTGTAAACCACATGACAGGTTTCACAGACAGCCCTGCCTTTGATGGGATAGGTGATATTAGTGACCGGACTGGAGTAGGTGGCAGTGGTGTGAGGGTGTATGGGACAGGACTTGCATCTAGGTCTACTACAGAGGTATGAGACATGAGGTAAGGGATTCGGAGAAGGGGTTGTGTAAGGATGGATGAGTATATTATGTAGATTCGGTGGATGGCAGAATACCACTGTGGGAGGGGTGGGAAGGACACTTAACTCAAATCCTTGGGCGCATCCCAGAACCACTCCCTGCGGTCCATCTCTCTGCTCACGCCTACTACTCACACACTCCTACCTTCCATCATGCTTCCTAAAGTCCACAAACCCAACCACCCAAGACACCCCATTGTGGCCGGTTAAGGTGCCCCCACTGAGAGAATCTCATCTCTCGTAGACTAACATCTTCAACTTATTACCCAGAACCTACCCTACCAACCATTTCCTCCATCTGTTTTCCACAGTTCCTGTTCCTTTACCACACAGTGACCTGCATGTCACTTCTGATGCCACCTCCCTGTACACTAACATTCATAATACCCATGGCCTTACCACTATTGAATACTACCTTTCCCAACGGCCAACAAGTTCCTAACCAACAACCTCCTTCCTCGTTGCCATGACCAACTATATCCTCACCCACAATTACTTCTCCTTTGAAGGCATTACCTACAAACAAATCTGGGGTACGGCTATGGGCACCCGCATGTCACCATCCTATGCCAATCTATTCATGGGCCATCTAGAGGAATCCTTCCTAAACACCCAGAATCCTAAACCCCTCACTTGGTTCAGATTCACTGATGACATCTTTGCTATCTGATCGAAGGTGAGGACACTCTATCTACATTCCTCCAGAACCTCAACTACTTCTCCCCCATTTGCTTCACCTGGTAATACTCAAACCAACATGCCACCTTCCTAGAAGTTGACCTCCACCTCAGAGATGGCTACATCAGTACCTCCGTCCATATCAAACCTACTAACCATCAGCAATACCTCCACTTTGACAGCTGCCATCCGTTCTATACCAAGAAGTCCCTTCCATATAGCCTGGCCACCTGTGGTTGTTGCACCTGCGGTGACGAGCAGTCCATCTCAAAATATACCGAGGGTCTCACAGAAGCCTTCACTGATGGTAATTACCGTCCCAACCTTGTACAAAAACAAGTTTTCTGTGCCTTATCTTACCAGTCTTCCACCACCTCCCAAAGTCCACCCTCCGGCCACAGAGTAGCATTCCCCTCGTAACTTGGTACCACCCAGGACTGGAACAACTGAATTACATTCTCAGCCAGGATTTCAATTTTGATTACCTCTCGTTGTGCACTGAATTGAGAAATGACCTGCCCACCATCCTTCCCACCCCTCCCACAGTGGTATTCCACTGTCCACCAAACGTACACAATATACTCGTCCAACCTTACACAACCCCTGCTCCCAATGCCTTACCTCGTGGCTCGTACCCCTGTAATAGACCTAGATGCAAGGCCTGTCCCATACATCCTCCTACCACCACCTACTCCAGTCCGACAACTAACATCACCTATACCATCAAAGGCAGGGCTACCTGTGAAAGCAGTCATGTGGTCTACAAGCTAAGCTGCAACCACTGTTCTGCATTCTATGCAGGCATGACAACCAACAAGCTGTCTGTCTGCATAAATGACCACCAGCAAACTGTAGCCAAGAAGCAAGTTGACCACCCTGTTGTTGTCGGCCATATACATGTGAAAATCTCACTGTAGAGTGTGCCTAAACATATAGCTCTTATGAAGGCTTACTATGCGAGCAATAACAGCCCAACTGTGGCTCAAAGGAAGTTTGCAACCGAGTTCAAACTCGAGAAACTGGTCCAAGTCTGCTAAAAATTAATAATTTGATTCGCAAGTTTGAGAGAACAGGTAGTGTTCATGATGACAGTGTTGGCAAAGTCGGTTGTCCAAAAAGGGTGAAAACACCTGAAAACATCAAGAATACACACACTGTGTTTCAAAACAGGCCCAGGAAATCGATCATATGAACTGCACAACAGGTGGGAATCAACCAGGATACACTGTGACAAATTGTTGTTGAAAGTGTGTATCTTTTGCTGTACAAAATTCAAACCCATCAGTCGTTAAGCCCCAGGGCCATGGAACAGTGGTTTGTGTTTCGCTAACACTATTGTCCACATAATTAACGAACAGGGCTTTGTTTGAATATGGTTTGGTTTAATGACAAAGCCCACTGTCATTTTGATGGGCTCGTCAATAAGCATAATTAATGCATTTTGTGGATTGAGAATCTGCGTTTCACGTTCAAGAAGTCTCTTCACCCTCAGAGGGTGACTGTGTGATGTTGCAATGTCCAATCACAGAATAATCGGTGCGATGTTCCTTGATGGCATGGTGACTGCTGAACGGCACATGAAGGTTTTGGAAGATGATCTCGTCCCCATTATCTGAAGTGACCCTGATTTTGACAAGATGTAGTTCATGTGAGATGGAGCTCAACCCTATCGAAGCAGGAGAGTGTCTGATGTCCTGGCGGAGCACTTTGGGGACCGCATTCTGGGATGGGCCTCGATTGGCTGCCTTGGTCTCTGGATCTGAACACATGCAATTCTTTTTTTGTGAAAGACAAAGTGTACTGCAGCAACCCCAAAAACATTGCTGATCTGAAAACAGCTATTCAGGAGGTCATCAACAGCATCGATGTTCTGACACTTCAGTGGGTCATCAAAATTTCGCTATTCGTCTGCACCACATCATCTCGAACGATGGCAGGCATACCAGACATGTCATAACTTAAATCCGAATATCCGTAGTGACGTTTACATGTTGTATAAGTGTGTGCATGCCATAGTTTTTAACAATTTTTTTTCATTTAGTTCAATAATTGTCACCCTGTATGTTTGTCCGGTGTCAAACTGGGTATAAGTGTTATCACTAGTCACTATAACAACATCATTACCTTCCCTCACTTTCAAAGTTGCATTGTTAATTTTCGTATTGATCTCGTCAGTTTTATTCCTTTATTGTTGTATCCTTTCTAGCAAGTGGCTGATCTCTGACATGACCTGTTGAACGTCCTTTTTTCACTGTACTGCCGTTTCTTCCCTCAAATTCACAGCCAGTTCAGTTTCATTTTCTTTCCAGTCCTTTGGTAGCAATGCTGCACTCTTGTTGCACCTCTACCACATTTCTAGTTTGCTGGTCATGCTGTTCTTCATCTTCTTGAATCTTCTCTTGTAGTTTAAGTTAAACTTCCATAACATGTTTCTTGGCCTTTCCTATTATTGCCGCTCTCACTCTGTTCATATTGTCTTGAAGTTTGGCCAGATTATACTGCATTTGGCGTCCCTTTCTTTCTGGCCTCTTACAATTTTCTTGAACTTGGGCAATTGTCTCCTTTAATTTTGTATTTGTTTCGACCAGTACCTGGGGCATTTTCTCTGTATTTTCTTTGTTTCCTGTTATATTTTCTCTTTTTTTCTTGTAATATTTTTGCTATGTTCTCTATGTTTTCTTGTGATATTTTCTCTATGCTCTGTTTCTTTATTTCCTTTGGATGATTTTGAGTCTTCTTGGGATATGTGAACCATTAACTTTTCCATAATTAATTGCAGCCTTTCTTCCTCTTCTATGCCTGGTTTATCTCTCATGGTATTGATTACTATCTCGGGGTAACTAGTTGAATGGCCAAAACCACTGATTCTGGAATCATCTCTATATATGCCTGCGTTATGACCATTTAACCAGATACTACACCATCAATCTTATGCTTTGGTTCTGAAGACATCTTGACTATTCAGAATATTGTGGCAAGTATTATCAAAGAACCTATTAGTAACCCACACAACTTCTACTGATTAACAGCTAATTAAGTAAGCACTAGTTGTCCTTTGTGGGTTGATCCAAATTAACTGAACAACTTTCACAACAGAAAGCAGAAGCCCTCTTACACCTACGAAAATCAGACACATCGACATTCAATCATAAATTTTCACAGAGTGCTTAAAGAAGAGACATACTGTAAATCAGTCAACAAATAAACTTGTAAATTGCAATAAGTAATGCATTTGAATTGTTACTGTTTGCCTTTGTCAGTGGTTAGTTGTATAAACATGCACTTAATAGCATACTATACTTCAAATCAAACATGCAAAATACAACTTTAAATCATATATAATCTCTGAAAGCTGGATGATGTGGGTTTTTGTTGTGTTAGCTGATCGTCCTCTTTTACATATACATCTATACACCTCCTGATGTTTTGACATTAGGTTGGGGGGATTTGCAGTTTGTGTTTCTCTGGTTGCATTGCATTTGCACTACTCGTAATTCTGTTCTCAGTCACTTGGTGCGTTGGTGTTGCTGTAATTTTGTGGTTGCCTACTGGACGGAGCTGCCACTGCTTGGTGGTGTGATAGCTCAAGTTTGCTGATCTGCTATTTGACAGAGCTGTCATTGCTTGATGTTACCAGTTTGGCTACCATGTGTTGTTGTTGCTGCTGTGTAGAAATTCTGCCCATAGATGGAGATATTGGCATATCAGTACGTGGTGTTAGCGATCCTACGATGCTAAGTCGCTGCAGTTGGACAGTTCATTGCGACACCCTTTTGTCATCAATGTTCCGTGTGTGGCATGGTTCCAGTGGCATGTAAAATTACTTTGCTACTCCATGTTCTTTGTCACTGTACCACCTGTCTGTATGAAATCACTTTTAACTGTGTGATGTTTGAATTTACATATGCATTCAAGTTTGTAGGTCCATGTAAAAGACAAATTTTGAGCTTAAATTAACTAGAAAACACTCTTCAGTTAAGTTCATGATGAATGCTTGGCCTATTTATTTGTGATAATGTTCAGACCTGTTTTTCCTTAATATCTGAATATTACTGCTAGTCGAGCAGATTTTAACGTTTACACTTTTAAACGCAGTTCATTTACTACTACTACTACTACTACTACTACTACTGCACAGTGTGGTGAAAACAAGTTTTACTCACAGTATACAAGCTGTGTATCCCATATAGTATTGTTTTTAGTTCAAATTTTATTGTCCTCTCCTGCAATTTTTGAGCTTCAAAATTTATCATATCACACTGGCCAGGGATTAGCACACACATCATTTGATCCAAAGACACAGGTCCTAGTCATGGCAGCTGCAAGGTAACACTCCTGTTCAATCTGATTGTTAAAAAATTTATGAATAGTTCAGTATATTAGCTTTTGATTTTAGTGTCTAGTCTAATGACTAAGTATGATCAGTTTCTTGTCATGGAAGAAGTTACAATATAAAGTAATATAATATTTTTAAATGCAATAGAGACAGACACCACCTTTATCGTATATATATCATATGTATCTAGAACACAGTATGTATCATTAGGAAACTTGTACCAATCAGAAACCAAATCCATCAAATATGGAGTGCCGCAGGGTTCGGTAATGGGGCCATTGTTATTTAATGTATTTGTTAATGATATAGGTTTTGAGGAGGAAGAAAAGAAAATATTGTATGCTGATGACATGACAATACTAAATAGTGACCAAAATATGGAACAGCTTGAGAGAAGAGCATACATATCTGCAAATGTCACAGCTCAGTGGCTGTTGGAAAATGAACTGGTTATAAATCTAAAAAAGACTATGTATGCAGTGTTTAAAAACAAGGAAAAGGCTGTAGACATGGATTTAGAGCTTGATGGAACAAGGCTGGAAGAAGTAGAATCTGCTAGATTCTTAGGTATTCTTGTGGATAATGAACTGAAATGGAAAAAACATATTAATAATGTCTGTAAGAAACTGAGCTCTGTCATATTCTTAATGATGCAGCTATCACAGTATTCAGACAAGAACCTTCTGTGTACAGTGTATCATGGACTTTTCGAACCATACTTACAGTATGGAGTGACTGCGTGGGGAAACTCAAACAAACAAGAGACAAAACGAGTGTTCACATTACAAAAAAAAAAAGCAATTAGGACCATTTTAAGAAGAAAGACCTCTGAAACATGCAGAAACTGTTTCAAGAATTTAGGTATCTTAACTTTTTCATCGTTGTATATATACAAAACAATAATGTACATCACAAAAGGTAGTGAGGACTGGATTACAAATGCTAGTGTACACACCCACAATACAAGAAAGAAGAATGAAGTACGGAGCATACCCCACCGACTGGCAATGCTAGAAAAAGGACCCCAGTACTCTGGTATCAGACTACTAAGAAGTCTGCCCAAAACCCTGCAAGATAGTGTACTTCACAATGACTTTGCAAAGAAACTTAAAGACTATCTCATTGAAAAAGAGTTTTACAGTGTTGCAGAATACTTATGCCATTAAATTTGTATATATTGTTACTCATTATCAGTGATGTAAAACTGTAAGCTAAAGGTGTAGGAAAATAAGTGATAAAGAATTTTAATACTTTGACATGTCCTATATTACACGTACATTTACTGTACACATTGTAATCTTACAGGATCAAATAAAATTCAATTCAATTCAATTCAAAGGGCAAATACGTCAAAATATTGAGAGACGATATTCTGGGGATGCTCCCAAGTGGTTGACACTATGATCTATTGGCCAGCATGGTTGACTCGAACACCATTAAGCAGCACTCTGTATTTTAATATTCACTTTTAGTAAAACAAAAACATTCTTCTCATAATCAGTACAGTTATTCTGTATTTACTGAGGGTCTATCCATGGTGAGGGTACCTTACTCAGCTGCAGCAGCTGATACTTCTGGTTCTGCTTTATTTTTTTTCTATATTTGCTCAATAATCAATCATATGACCTGTGTTAGTGCATAATGAATAATTGTGAGCAAGGGATCATGGATCCCTCACACATTGCACTTATAACTGATACTCTGCATGACATATTTTGATGGAAGTTCCGGGTATGTCGGACATTAATATCGCTATTGCTTCCATAAGACTACACAAAATATTTTTCCTTAATGGGTAGGAACTTGAATACCCAGCAGTATGTGCTTGCCAAGGTACCAATACATGCGAAAGCTTCAGTGATCCATGTGCACATTAGTAAGTCACCATAATTGTGGCCTTCATCAGTGGAGGAACTGCACTGGAAAAGAGTACTCCTAAATATGTATGTATGAAAGGCCTCCAAATGTACTGACTACAATCAGGGAAGACCATCAGGGCCTTGCACTGCAAATACGCCGAATAGCTGGAAAAGAGAAGTGAGGGTTTATGTCTTCTGTTTATGTCAAATCTGGCCAGGTGGAAATACTTTGAGGAGGAGGTGGTTGGCCATTGGTATGTTGCTCCACAATGCACAACAACATTGAGGAATGGAGTCGGAAATGCTGGACTTATCCTACAGTAGTCAGATAACATCCAAGTTTCTCACCCACGACAATATAGCCAGATCCCCTGCCAGTTTGATTACTGTGTACAGAAATACCCATTTGGAGAAAGAGGACAACACACTGGTATGCTTACACTGTGCCTTAGGTATGTCATACGCTGCTGTAATGAAAGAAAACTACAGTTCACCTTTCAATTTGCCAAAGTAGTTCATTCTTCCCATACAGAGATTTTAACGATCTTCTCAGCCACCAAAGTGAGGAAACTAAAGTTGACCATTTAACAAGATAAAGCATTACTGATGAAAATCATTAGTGGGTGACAATTTCGAATATTTCTGGAAGTAACATTACCAGCATCAACAACAATGAATTTGTCGAGGCACCACTAGCAATGACAAAACAAGAACTTTGAATTTGTCAGTTTTTGAGAATTCTGTTATAACATCATCTTTGGACGAGATGTATTGCAAGCACCACAAGCAGTCACAAACTGTGGAAAGTTGAAGATCCTTATTGACTAAGCTACTCCAGTAAGTTTACACATCATTTGCTGGGGCCTGGTGTCTGTCATTGAAAACGCACTTATCTCCTTGTTATCAATGAGACAGAAAACAAAGCTGTATACCAGTGACACTCATAACCATCACGAGCAGACAAAGAGAGCTCTGAGACCCCAGTTGTAATTAAAAGCTACAACTCCTCCCTAAATGTATGCATAGGGACAGCAAAACTAGTCCAAGCAGGCCAGCTCAATATCGTTAACAAAGAATCTTGCTCCTCCGCCTTTGCATGGTTGATGGACAATCTGTTTCACCTCAAAGGGATAAGAAGTCTTTGCCATCTTTAAGACACTGTTGTTTTCTTGAAGATGTTTGAAAAGAATCTAAGCCACTTGAGAAGTGTGCTAAAGTGTATCCATGATGCAGGTCTTTGCCTGAATCCCAGAATGTGCTTCTCATTACCCAAGAAATAAAATTCTTGGGGCACCAAGAAACAGAAATAGTCTGTCCTAATCCAGTAGAAGTAAAAGCCCTATAAGATTTTTCCAGCTCCTTCAGTACGTTTACGATGTGAGAGGCTTTTTTGTAATGTGTTCCTACCGCAGGTACTTCATAAAGGATCTCAATCGGAAGGCATGGCTGCTACAAGACATGGTTCTGGGAGGTGCCAGATTTTCTTGGAATATGGTCCAAGAAAGATATTGCTGTGTCCTTAAGAAGGTGCAGACATAATCTCCAGTCATAGCACTTCTTGGTGAAAATGCTAAGATGGAACTACACTACTGGCGATTAATATTGCTACACCACGAAGATGATGTGCTACAGACGCGAAATTTAACCGACAGGAAGAAGATGCTGTGATATGCAAATGATTAGCTTTTCAGAGCATTCACACGATGTTGGCACTGGTGGCAACACTTACAACGTGCTGATATGAGGAAAGTTTCCAACTGATTTCTCATATATAAACAGCAGTTGACCGGCATTGCCTGGTGATACGTTGTTGTGATGCCTCGTGTAAGGAGGAGAAATGCGTACCATCACATTTCCAACTTTGATAAATGTCGGATTATAACCTGTCATGATTGCGGTTTATCTTATCGCAACATTGCTGCTCGTGTTGGTCGAGATCCAGTGACTGTTAGCAGAATATGGAATCGGTGGGTTCAGGAGGGTAATATGGAATGCAGTACTGGATCCCAACTGCCTCGTATCACTAGCAGTCGAGATGACAGGCATCTTATCCGCATGGCTGTAACGGATCGTGCAGCCACATCTCGATCCCTGAGTCAACAGATGGTGACGTTTCCAAGACAACAACCATCTGCATGAACAGTTCGACGACGTTTGCAGCAGCATGGACTATCAGCTCGGAGACCATGGCTACGGTTACCCTTGACGCTGCATCACAGACAGGAGTGCCTGCAATGGTGTACTCAACGACGAACTTGGGTGCACAAATGGCAAAACGTCATTTTTTCGGATAAATCCAGGTTCTGCTTACAGCATCATGATGGTCGCATCCGTGTTTGGCGACATCACGGTGAACGCACATTGGAAGCGTTTATTCGTCATCGCCATACTGGCGTATCACCTGGCGTGATGGTATGGGGTGCCATTGGTTACATGTCTCGGTCACCTCTTGTTCGCATTGACGGCTATTTGAACAGAGGACGTTAAATTTCAGGTTTGTTAAAACCCGTGGCTCTACCCTTCATTCGATTCCTGCAAAACCCTACATTTTAGCAGGATAATGCACGATCACATGTTGCAGGTCCTGTACGGGCCTTCCTGGATACAGAAAATGTTCGACTGCTGCCCTGGCCAGCACATTCTCCAGATCTCTCACCAATTGAAAACGTCTGGTCAATGGTGGCCGAGCAACTGACTCGTCACAATACGCCAGTCACTACTCTTGATGAACTGTGGTATCGTGTTGAAGCTGCATGGGCAGCTGTACCTGTTCACGCCATCCAAGCCTTGTTTGACTCAATGCCCAGGCGTATCAAGGCCGTTATTACGGCCAGAGGTGGTTGTTCTGGGTACTGATTTCTCAGGATCTATGCACCCAAATTGCGAGAAAATGTAATCACATGTCATTTCTAGTATAATATATTTGTCCAATGAATACCAGTTTATCATCTGCATTTCTTCTTGGTGTAGCAATTTTAATGGCCAGTAGTGTACACACTGATGGGTAGTGGCTACATGATAGGTGCAGTTCTGATGCAAATTTCGGAAGATGCTGATAGACTTATCACTTACTTTTCTGGTATACTCTGCAAGTCTGCCAAGGATTGCTGAGAAAAAATGCGTTAGAGTTGTTCAGACAATCAGTTATTTGTGCTGTCTGAATGCTGAAACATTCATCAGGACAATTTGGTAAGATGAGCACAAAGCTTCAAGCATATGATGACACAGTAGTATACAAAAATGGATACAAACACAAGGTCACCAACTGTGTTTCATGGAACCCATTAGAGGAACATCCTAGTGGTGGAGAGATCCCCGTCATTGCTGCACTAATAAACATTTTAGCTGAGCAAAGTGAAGGCTTTCATGGCCAGTTGTTGACAAACTGCCTATTTGCTTCTGTCTCGGGTTCTTCGGCTGGAGAACCCGAGACCGAAGCAATTAGGAAGTTTGAGCAAAGGGACTCGGACATTACTGAAGACTGGGAGAAATTGTCAAAGGAGAATACAGTGCATAAGGAGAAATCTTCTGAAGTACTTCTCCATCTAAGAACCCCATTCTCATGTAAAAAGTTCAGTAAATATGTTCATTGTCAGAAAGAGGATTACTTTCTGTTGTTACATGAAATAAGAATATGAAAGCTGTGGAAGCATGTTAATATTTTTTAATTTTGCTTTCTTGTTAATAGAACAATTTTCATATGCAATACATTGTCACAATTTCATCCACCACAGTAAACTTTTTAGGCTGTAATAAGTTGTGTGTTGTGTTAAGAAAGAATGAGAGAGAAATGTTTTTCTTGTCTTTTCTTCTCTCTCTCTGTCTCTCTCTCTCTCTCTCTCTGCCCCCTTCCCATTTTTTCATGAAGTAAATTTAATATTGTTTTATAGAAATCTGAATTTATTGTATGGAACAGTGAGCAGTTCTACTTAATTGGGACATGATGCTGTTTTGTGTATTAAGTTTACAGTCATTTAAAAAAATAATAGTAAATTAATCTAATAGCTTCTGTGTTTTTTCTCATGACTTTCTGTGTTTGCAGGGATTGTTCAAGTAAGATCAGACTTTTCTGTTGTGAAAAACTGAAATCCTGGGTGGAAGAATATCCAGAAATTTTTGTCTCTGGTGAATATCTGGAAATAATTTATGTTTTGATGCATGATTCTGTGAAGAGTATTAGAATGTGCAGTTTAAAGGTAACACTATACTTCAGTTTTCCCAACAGTACATTCTAATAGTACTGTAATGAAACAAGTGTTAGTTAACTAACTTAACAACTTTTGACTTGAGGAACTCATTGTAATGCAGCTATGTCTGAGCACACAGGTCACTCAATGTGATGCTTCTGCTTTATCTACAGTAGGGTACAGGACATAGTAATTTATAGACTAGTTCAACAGATGAACCAGACAAAATACACAGATTGAATCTTGCATTCAGCAGCTCAGAGTGCACTATTTATAACCATTCTGACCAACTAAAACTGTGTTCTAACTAGGACTCAAACCCACATCCTTGTTTTGGCATGCCTAGATAATTCAGCCTCTACAAAGATTGCCTATGAACAGCAGAGGTTCAGGTCCCAGTTTTTGACTTTAACCCTGTTTTAAACTGTCAAGAAGTTACAAGCAAACTGTGTCCCACAGTGCTGCAAGTACCTATTGTAATGCCTGCTCATTTAAGGTGTAGCATTGATCATGTGTATTGCCAAACATTTCGGAACATGATAGTTAGTTTTCCATGGATGTAATTAATAGAGGCCACATTACGTGTGAACCCCATGGAAGATTATGGCTTAGCATGGACAAGAACATTTTCAGAGTAGTGTCACGAACCCGCTCTACTATGCAGGAAAAGTTATCTCCATAAGGACACCGTTATGGTGTCGCTAATGGCTGTATAGTACTTTAGTAGAGCTGGCCATGATGTCTCCTTTGTTGATGCTGCTGAGTCTGCATTGTCCATGTGGCTTCTCGTTGTCTAGGCGATGTTTCCTTTGCTGCTTTGGGTCCAAGAAAAGGTGTGGGTTTTTTAATTATCACTGGACTATCGAAAAATGACAGTATTCAACGGTTTCTTTGTATCGAAAACACACATTTATTGCCATAACTAAATACACAACTACACTCAACCACGGCCTACACTCAAGTGGCCGAAAACCTGTTGTAGACCAAAGATCACGGTCATAAGCTACAAAGAACATACAATTTGAATATTGATTATTGATAGCAACACCTAACTTAGTATTATCTTAAGCAAAACCTTTTTTAACACGACTTTAGTGTATAATAAAATAAAATGATGTCTATTTGTCAGTTCCATTACAGTAGTCAGTTCAAAGAAGTTGCTAGAGCATTTAGTTTGAAACACAGGACATGTCCTGCTAATTCCAGATCCTCATGTTGTAAAATGAAGTAGTATTGAAGTAAAATAAGACAAATCATAAATTCACTTGCTTCTGATGAATACCGTACATGGAACTATCAAATTGTAAGAGCAAAGATGCCTCTGGAACATGAAGTAGAGATGAACGTTAAATTTGAGCATCATTCAGATATCAAATGTACAGAGAAAGTAAGATGAAATATATCAAAATGCAGTACAATCTTTCACTACAACACTGTAATATTCAGTGTGGAATTCAAATAATGGATCAGGCAACAGACATATGAAGAATATTGAAATTATGATGAAACTTGTGGAAATTGTCTTTTCTTAAAGGTAATAGATGCAGTGACGCAGTGAGGATGGATCAAGGTTGCCTCCTAATCATTCCTTGTTAACTTTCCAGAATTTCTTAACCTTGAACCTTGGGTCACCATCATTCCCCATATCCCTCAATATGCAAGCTAATCTTACATCTGCAGAAAGAACTGCCAAAAAACTGATCCCAGCATTACAATCCTATCTGCTGACAAAGGCCCCCCACTGTTGATTTGAATGACGAAGATTACCTGGCAGAATGAGTCTGCCAGCTGTCAGATTCATCCACTTACACCCTGCCACAGTGACCCCATTCCAGAAACCCAGCAGGATCTCCAGTCTCCCCCTAAATCTGTAGGCCCATCTCAGAAACTCTCCCCAGAGTTTCTCTCTCTCTCTCTCTCTCTCTCTCTCTCTCTCTTCCTAAAGTCCGTAAACCCAACTACCCAGGATGCCCCATTGTGGCCAGTTACTGCGTCACCATTGAGAGAATCTCGGCTCTTGGCCAGTTACTGCGTCACCATTGAGAGAATCTCGGCTCTTGTACACCAACACCTTCATCCTGTTAACTGCAACCTACCCTCCTCTATAAAAGAGACCAACCATTTCCTCCACCTGCACTCAACAGTTCTTGGTCCTTCACCACAAGGTGGCTTGCTCGTCACTGTTGATGCCACCTCCTTGTATACTAAGATCCCTTAATACCCATGGCCTTTCCGCTATTGAACACTACTTTTCTCGTTGCCCAATGGATTCCAAATTTACAACTTCCTTCCTGATCACCATACCCAGCCATATCCTCACCCAAGATTACTGCTCATTCAAAGAAAACACAAACAAATCCAGGGTATGGCAATGGACACCCACGTGGCACAATCCTATGCCAACCTATTCATGGGTCATCTAGAGGATTCCTTCATAACCACACAGAATCGCATACCCCTCTCCTGGTTCAGATTCCATAATCATATATTCATGATCTGGATTGAAGGTGAGGATACCCTATCCACATTCCTCCAGAACCTCAACATCGTCTCCCCTGTTCACTTCACCTGTCCTACTTGTGCCAACAAGCCACTTTTGTCAACGCTGACCTCCATCTCGTAGATGGCTACATAAGAATCTCTGTGCTGATCAAACCTGCTCATACCTCCCAACCACCAGCAATACCTCCACTTTGACAGCTGCCATCCATTCCATACCAAGAAGTCCCTCCCATACAGCCTTGTGACCCATGGCCGAGCAGTCCCTCCTGAAATATATCAAGGGTCTCACTGAGGCCTTCACAGACCATAATTGCCCTCCCAATCTTGTACAGAAACAGATCTCCCATGCCTTTTCTTTCCAGTCACCAACCACCTCCCAAAGCCGCACTGACCGGCCCAAGAGGAGCATTCCACTTGTGCCCTAATGCCACCCAACACTGGAGCAACTGAATCACATTTTCCGCCAGGGTTTCTGCTACCTTTCACTGTGCCCTGAAGTGAGGAATGTCTTACTTGCCATCTTTCCTACCCCTCCTACAGTGCTATTTTGACACTCACTGAACTTACACAATATCCTCATGCATCCTTACACGACCCATGCTCCCAACTCCTTTCCTCGTGACTTATATCCCTGTAATTGACCTAGATGCAGGATCTGTCTCTTACATCCACACACCACCACCTACTCCAGTCCAGTCACAAGCATCACCTATTCCATTAACGCATTGAAACCAATGGTTGTACTAGATATGTTCACTATGTTTTAACCATAAAATGTGATCGTCGTATGTCATAGGTTCTTCACTTCCAACTTATTTATTTGTGATTTAAATGCATGTTTTATGTTTGTAAGTGGCGATACTAATTGTGTGGCTTGTCGTAAGTGCAGTGTTAATGGCTAGCGCGCGCCAGTCTCTTGTGAATGGTGCCAGTGTTAGGTGAATTGTGCGCATGCTCGGAATATTGTTGAAGGTTGTTTTGTTCTATGTCGGCTCCTGTGTTGTGCCATTTTGTGCATCCTTCCTGTGTGTAAAAGCGTATAAATAGTGAATATGGCTGATAGTGAATATGCTGATAGAAACAATGGTAGTGAGTATGAGGAAGCTAATGCGCCAGTTTCTGTTAGCTAGGTTTGCCTTTCAGTTCGACACCTGCTCTTCATAGTGAATAGTGTCATTTTGATGCACTCCCTGAATTGCCTCAGTTTGAAGAAATGAGTGGAATTCAGGTTCCTGTCAATACATTATCAACAGAACTAGACCGTTTGTTGCAATTTTTTGATTACAACGTGTTTCTAAAAGTAAAGTTAACTAGTGATACTATTTCTGAACTTCGCCGTCAGAACAGAATCAAACCAAAATCTCTATGGAGGAAGTGGAGAGTAGTGAGGATACATGAAGTATATCAATTTTTTGCAATCATTTTGCATATGTGTGTTGTAAAGAAACCTAAACTTTGGTATTATAGGTTTGAAGACCCTGTGCTTACTTCATCATTTGCATCTCAGCTAATGTCACGAGACAGATTTTTTGCCATATTCAGGATGCTGCGTTGGAACAATAATGTGCTATGGATACCTCAACAAGAACCAGGCCATGACCCCCTGCATAAAATACGACCTGTTTGGGACTTATTCACAGAAAGATGCTGGAAAGTTTTTTATCCAGCACAAAATCTGACTGTGGATGAAGCAATATGTCCTTTTCGAGGAAGAATTGGATTCCGTGTTTATATGAAAGATAAACCAGAGAAATACGGGATAAAACTGTATGTTGTCAAACAGATTACATGTGCAGTGCTAAAGTTTATACTGGAGGAAACGTTGACAATTCTGTCAAATCACTGCTGCTAAGGCTGAGTTCCTGATATTTGGGAAAAGGACATATGATATAAATGGACAGATTTTATACGTGTCCTGCAGTCCTTGAATAACTATGGGAAATAAATACATTGGGAGTTGGAATTGTGATTAAGAACAGGATAGGTTCGCCTAGAGACCTAATAAATCAAAAACTAAATAAAGGAGAAATGACATTGTGTCGCAAAGGACACCTCTGCTTGAAATCGAAAGACAAATGTGATGTACAATTGTTGTCAACACAGCATGAGATGAATGCTTTGCATGTCAGTGTAAAATCCAGGAGTGGATATGTTGAGGCAGTAAAGTTGGACATTGTACTAGAGTACAGCTTGTCCAAAACAGGTGTTGACAGAGGAGACCAGCTGAAGAGTTATATCCAAAAAGTGTGTATTAGCAGATTTTATCTGTAAATTAGCAAAGCAGTTGGTTCAAAAAGCAGGAGTAGAACTAAATGAAGACACACAGTCAGCATCTGGAGTTGCAAGTGCAAACACACTCACAGCACCTCATTTTTCTGAGAAACTACCATCAACAGAAAAGAAAATAAATCCAGCTAGAAGATACAAGGTGTGTTGGGAACAAGGGAAAGCTCGGGAAAGGTAGAGAGGAAAGATATCAGATACTACTGTAGGCCGTTTAACACAGACCTTCGTGTTACAGAGTGTTTTGAAAGATTTTATACCTGAGAGAAATTCTCTAGTTTGTAAAAATGAGAAACAAAAATTTCACAATAAAACACTTTATCTATAAATGAAGCATTTAGTATTTCCTGCTGACAAGTGATTTTAAATCAATAGCCTATCATTCCCCATGACTTAAAAAATTTTGTCCACTTTGGGGAAAAATAAAAATGCTGATAACCGATGTCTGTAGAGTGATATCTACAAATCCCTGTATAATGTATTTGTGCTAAACACATATATATATATATATATATATATATATATATATATATATATATATATATATATATATATATATATATATATATATATATATATATATATTCTGGATACAGAAAATGTTCGACTGCTGCCCTGGCCAGCACATTCTCCAGATCTCTCACCAAATGAAAACGTCTGGTCAATGGTGGCCGAGCAATTGGTTCGTCACAATACGCCAGTCACTACTCTTGATGAACTGTGGTATCGTGTTGAAGCTGCATGGCCAGATGTACCTGTACACGCCATCCAAGCTTTGTTCGACTCATTGCCGAGGCGTATCAAGGCCGTTATTACGGCCAGAGATGGTTGTTCTGGGTACTGATTTCTCAGGATCTATGCACCCAAATTGCGTGAAAATGTAATCTCATTTTGGATGGATATGTGTGTGTGTGCGAGTGTATACCTGTCCTTTTTTCCCCCTAAGGTAAGTCTTTCCGCTCCCGGGATTGGAATGACTCCTTACCCTCTCCCTTAAAACCCACATCCTTACGTCTTTCCCTCTCCTTCCCTCTTTCCTGATGAGGCAACAGTTTGTTGCGAAAGCTTGAATTTGTGTGTATATTTGTGTTTGTTTGTGTGTCTATCGACCTGCCAGCGCTTTTGTTTGGTAAGTCTCATCATCTTTCTTTTTAGATATATTTTTTCCACATGGAATGTTTCCCTCTGTTATATATACGTATATAAAGAGGAAGGATCGAAGGTTAAGTTGATATACTGCCTAAGGAGGTAAGTGGATTAGTAAGTTTATTAAAAAATTATAAATTGTAGCAAATTTCCTCAGGATCTGTGTATTAACTGGATTGCTGACCGGTTTGGTTCCAATGTGTAAAGGCAGGGTTACCTGTGAAACCAGTCTTGTGATCTAAAAGCTAAACTGCAACCACTGTTCTGCATTATATGTGGGCATGACAACCAACAAGCTGTCTGTCCACATGAATGGCCACTGAAACTGTGCTAAGAAACATCTGGACCACCCAGTTGCTGAGCATGTTGAAACACAACATTCTTCATTTCAATGACTATTTCGCAGCCTGTGTCATCTGGATCCTTTCTGCTAATGCCAGTTTTTCTGTTTTGGGCAGGTGGGCACTCTCCCTGCAACATATCCTACATTCCTGTAACCTTCCTGGTCTCAAACGTAGTCAATCATTGTTCTTCACCCACCTATCTAAATCTACATCTACTTCGATACTCTGCAAATCATATTTAAGTGCCTGGCAGAGGGTGCATCAAACCACCTTCACAACTCTCTATTATTCCAATCTCGTATAGCGTGTGGAAAGAATGAACACCTATATCTTTCCCTATGAGTTCTGATTTCTCTTATTTTATCGTGGTGATCATTTCTCCCTATTTAGGTTGGTGTCAACAAAATATTTTCACATTCGGAGGAGAAAGTTGGTGATTGGAATTTCGTGAGAAGATTCCATTGCAACAAAAACTCCTTTCTTTTAATGATGTCCAGCCCAAATCCTGTATCATTTCTGTGACACTCTTTCCCATATCTGTGATAATACAAAATGTGTTGCCCTTCTTTGAACTTTTTCGATGTACTCTGTCAGTCCTATCTGGTAAGAATCCCACACCACGCAGCAGTATTCTAAAAGAGGATGGACAAGTGTAGTGTAGGCAGTCTCCTTAGTAGATCTGTTACATTTTCTAAGTGTTCTGTCAATAAAACAGTCTTTGGTTAGCCTTCCTCACAATATTTTCTGTATGTTCCTTCCAATTTAAATTGTTCGTAATTGTAATCCCTAGGTATTTACGGCCTTTAGATTTGACTGATTCATCATGTAACCAAAGTTTAATGGATTCCTTTTATCACTCATGTGGATGCCTTCACACTTTTCATTATTTAAGGTCAACTGCCAGTTTTCGCACCATTCAGGTATCTTTTCTAAATCGTTTTGCAGTTTGTTTTGATCTTCTGATGACTTTATTAATTGATAAACGACAGCGTCATCTACAAACAACATAAGATGGCTGCTCAAATTGTCTCCCCCATCCCATCATTTCTTTTGTTCAGATGTTAGGCTCCTCAGTGTTGTGCTACTAAGTCACTACAACAGTGATATATGTCTACACTTTCAATATGCAGTTATTATAAATTTGTTGGTTTCTTCTCTGTTTTCTTATTTGAGATTTATCTTATTTGTTACAGTAGTATGACCGGAGATTTTTATCTAATACTTGATGCTCAGGGCATCATATCTCAAATTTTATTCAAATAATCTTCAGGTGTGGCATTTCATATGGCTTCTCTTTGTCTGTAGTCATCCTCAAATTTCGGAGTACTTTCTTTCGAGTCAACAGACACGCTTGCACATAAATCACCTTAAAGCATAACCCCAACACCTACACAATGAAACACACATCAACCCCAGCTCCGTGTCATCTGTTAAGCAGCGCAAGAAGTTACTACCGAACACAGGAAGCAATGCGCTAGTACACGTACCCTCAAGTTCAAAGAAATTACGCATTCGCAAATGTGCATGTGCAAGTTGAATGGAAAAAAAAGTCATGGTATGGACGCACCTTTATAGATTAATAATGTTTGTTTTATAAGTGAGCATAAAAAAGTTTTGTTAGTGCTGAAAGTTCTTTCCTCGTGTTTCCTTATAACTTGGGTAATGGAGCTGAATGTCATGTAAGGAGTTAAGAAAAAATATTAAATCATGGCAAATGATATTACTGCAATGTGCAAATAACAAGTAATTTGGAATGTTCTTGAAGAGTAAGTTTGTATCAGAAATGTTATATTAAATACTAGAAATTATGTGGGAAACAAAGCTATTCAATAATTTGAGATGCACTAAGGCCATACCTTAAATTTGTATAGTATGGAATTAACAGTGTAATTGGGTGTAACATGCTAAATAACCAGTAAGGTAGGCCGGCCATGGCAGTCTCAAACCAGCAAACGATGATGGCCCTTAGGGAAGTGGCAGCAAGGGATGAGAAGGATGTCCTCGTGCACTCTGTGTGTCTGCTTGCACATCTCATTTAATATGTTAAAGGGGTTGTCTGGTGTCTATTGAGGGAAGAGATCCAACTGACTTCAGATTGTGCCACGTGTTGTAACGAAGAGAACTGCGGAGAGAAACAGAGCAGGCTAGGAAAAAATGGCTAAAAGAGTAATGTGATGCAATTGAAGAACTGGACAGGAAGGGAAGATATGACTTACTATACAACAGAGTAAAGACTATGACATGGGATCAAAACAGAACAGGAAGTGCTACTATGGAAATTTTGAGCAAAGGCAAAGAGGTAGTGTACAAAGATCATGACGATGTCCTCCAGAGATGGGAAGAATATCTAAAAGAGCTGTATGACACAGATCGCAATCCGGACACTCTGGAACTTGAATCATTCTACAGTGTAAGTGATGACGAGAAAGGACCAACCATCATAGTGGAAGAAGTAAAGTCTGCCATAGCTGCAATGAAAAATGGCAAAGCAGTAGGTACAGACACGATACTGGGAGATATATTAAAATACTTGAACGAAGATGGAATAAGAGAAATATTGAGGTTATATAATAAAATATATGACAGTGGTGAATGGCCTGAGGACTTTCTGACAACAGTAGTGATTCCATTACCGAAAAAACAAGGAACCAAGAAATGCAGTGAGCTCAGGACAATCAGCCTCATTTCACATGCAGCCAAAGTGATGTTAAGAATAATTAATGAGAGACTTGAAAAAGTAAAAGTAGAGGAGAATCTTGACGATGAGCAGTTTGGCTTTAGACGGAACACAGGCACCAGAGGTGCAATAGGGCTCCTACAAATCTTGGGAGAAAGGTTTATTGAAAAAGGAAGAGAACTCTATATGTGCTTCATCAATCTAGAAAAGGCATTTGACAATGTGGCTTGGGACAAGCTGGCGACTATAATGAGGGAAAACCAGAAGATTTGTTAACTCATTATATCTAATCAAAAAGCCTCAGTTAAAGTGAGAGGAGAAGGTACAAATTGGATTGGACTAGGAAAAGGAGTAAGACAAGGATGCTATCTTATCACCTACCCTTTTCAACCTCTACTTGGAAAATATGATTGACCAATGCTCATTAGATGGCCAAGGAGGAGAAATTGGAGGAAAAAGAGTAGGGTGTTTGAGGTTTGCTGATGACATGGTCCTTCCACCTGGCCTTATGCATAAGATTTGATAACTGCAGAATCCCCCTAAATAATTTAGTTGTGCTCTACACATGAGCCATTACCTCGTTGGTGGCTGACTTAAATGTAAAATACACATTGTCTCGGTAACTCTGCATATAATGCAGATAGTGCCCCCATGAGACATTATGTGTCTGCAGCAATTTAAAATGCTATCAAACTGTATCTTGGCACCAAGGCTGTTACAGTTCTCTCACCCTGTACAGAAAGGTGCTGCTGTTGGGAGCACTAGAGTTCCAATGCTGTTGTAGACTATGAGGAGGGCTATCTGTGACTGCAAGAGAGAATGTTGGGGAGAAGTGAAATAGGATAGACTGAAAGAGGTACCGTGTTGGCTGTTAGCGGACAGTACGAGTGTACATTCCCAGAGGGTGGAAGTATTTGATGTCTGATGCTGGTTTGGTGTCCAGTAGTCTGTTCCTGGAGAGAATGAAATGGGGCAGCATTTACAGGTGTGTGTGTGTGTGTGTGTGTGTGTGTGTGTGTGTTTGTTTGTTACATACACTGAAGAGCCAAAGAAACCAGTACACCTGCTTTATATCTAGTATGGCCCCTGTGAGCATGCAGAAGTGCCGCAGCATGACGTGGCATGGACTCGGACTAATACTGCTGGAGGGAATTGACACCATGAACCTGCTGGGTTGTCCATAAATCCATAAGAGTACCAGAGGGTGGAGATCTCTCTTGAAAAGCGTGTTGCAAGGAATCCCAGATTTGCTCAACAGTGTTAATGTGGGGGAGTTTGGTGGCCAGCAGGTGAGTTTAAACTCGGTAGAGTGTTCATGGAGCCACTCTGTAGCAATTCTGGATGTGTGGGGTGTCTCATTGTCTCCTAAGTCTGTCCTGTCTGAATGCCCAGTGTACATGAATGGCTGCAGGTGATCAGACAGGATGCTTACGTACATGTCACCTGTGTCTAGACATATCAGGTTTCCCATATGACTCCAACTTCATACGCCCCACACCATTACAGAGCCTTCACCGGCTTGAACACTCCCTTGCTGACACACAGGGTCCATGGATTCATGAGGTTGCCTCCATACCCGTGCATGTCCATCCGCTCAATACAATTTGAAACAAGATCTAATGGTCAGTTATTGAAGCATTTGGAATGAAGTTCTAGAGTTTAAAACAGTTCAGGAATGCAATAGGTCTCAAATAATATTATAAACAGAAGGCAACCTAAAAAGCAAAATTGGTAGCAGTGAAATTTTTGGGTTAAATTAATGTATGATTCTGAGAGATTTGTTGCAGTAGACAAGAAAGTCAAATCCACGGAGATACTTATTGAAGCTGGATTCAAGATTGTGTGGCAAGACTCAATATTAAGACTAAATATAAACATGCAACTTGGTCCTTCTATCAGTTTCCAGACTCTCCCTCAGGTTTAAATCAAAACTAAAGCTTGCTAGAACATTTGTTTCCCAATCATAAAGTCATAATTGGAGAAGACTTTAACCACCCAATGATCAATTTGGATCGTTATCTTAGTGGTAGGTGTGGAGTGACATTCTGTGAAATAATACTAAAAGCTGGAAATACAGTAGACCTGACCTCATTGAGAATGACAATATTGAAATTGGCAAGGACAAAGTGCAAATAAAACAGACAGATGGATTTACATGTTCAGTAAGCTAGATAAATAGACAGTCAGGTCATATCTGAAAGACGAGCTCAAAACATTTGCCTCTGGACAGCAGTGTGTAGAGGAACTGTGGCTCAATTTGAAAAGAGTGGCTGACCATGCTCTGGATAAATATGTTTGCAGTAGAAAAGTTCATGATGAGAGGGGCACTCCATGGTATACAGTCTTTGTAAAGAAATTTCCAAAGAAACAGTAACAACTGCATAATGGATATAAAATGAAGCATAGGGCTATAGGTAGGAAGAATGAAACATGTTTGGCTGTTGCTAGAGCAATGTGTGAAGCCTTCATTGAATATTATAACAGTATCTTATTGAAAGATCTCTCACAACCCCAAAGAAAAATATTGGTGTCATTTGGAATTGTTTTCAGTGACACCAAAGTCAGTGTCCAGGCACTTGTAGAAGACAGAGGAACTGAAATTGAGGACTGCAAGGCTAAAGTAGAAATACTGAATTCTGCATATTGATAAAAAACTGAATCACTAAAATTAAACAAGGAACCACAGTCCAGTAGAATCCATGTCAGATTCAATACAGAATTTGCAGCTGTGTTTGGCTTCCATTTTAACCACTATCTAGTATTGCCCCAGTTTGGAAATATCATAAATCCGGGGTTGATGTGCAGAGCAATCCGAGTTGTGGTGGGCAGGTGGGGTAGTCTCCATGTTTGTTTATGTTTAGTGATTTTGCTGTTTCCTCTTCAATTACTGCTCTCACATGAAATTAAAACAGGATGAATTTCTGTGGCCGGGAGCTATCAAGTGAATTAAAATACATTCACAGAATTATGGAAGGCTGAATTGTGTTATAAACATTAATCACCTTGCAGAGCAATGAAGGTTTTTTTTGTCAGTTTGCTTAAGAAATTTGGCTTTTAATAACCTTTTCCGCTGTGGCAGTCAATTTATTTGAAACGAGATGTTTAATTCCACACCACTGGCTAGTTTAAACTGTTCACTGCATTTCAAGTGCACTTTTTCATTTTCTAGCAGATATGGCATACCCCCTGCGAGTCTGGGTGTTAGAATAGGCCCGAGGTATTCCTGCCTGTCGTAAGAGGCGACTAAAACGAGTCTCACTCGTTTCGGCCATTATGTGTTGGTTCCCTGTCGGGTTTTACCTCCATTTTTCAAAATTTTCTTGAAGAGCGAGCCAATTGAGGAAGGACTCCTTGCATGGTGCATCGTGTCCATCATGCGCTGAGACCTGTTGCATCCTTCATCGATGTGGATCTGCTCATTCTGCAACTGTTGGGCGAGGTCACCCTCCTGGGTGCGTATTTTTCCATCGACTGTGCAATATCATTTTCTGCTGATGATGATAATGCACTTGTTTGCTTGGTTGCACCTAATATCCTGCACAGTAGCCAGTCCATTGTGGTGGGGCTGCCATGTACCCTGTTGGTTGTAGCCCTCTGACCACACAGGGATCACTCTGCTGAAGCCTGCACCATTAACTCCCCACGTATGCCGAGGAGTAGATTCATCGGGACTCCGGGCAATGGCCATCCTGCCAGGTGGCCTTTGTTGTGGCTGGGTGGCGCCCATGGGGAGGGCCCCTGGTCGGAGTGGGTGGCATCAAGGCGGATGACACGCAATGAAGCATAGTACTTCATCTCTTTCTGGTGGTCAAAAACAAGCAGTCTCTAAGCATTCACGGGCTCAGTTCAACGCATTGAAGTATGACCCCAAATTGTTCGCCTCCCTGGCCACACCATGGGAGAAATGTCAGGCTAAGGATGGCAGTGGCTCTTATTCACCTCAGTACCTTGTATGTTCGAGACCTGATGGGGAATTTTTCATGATGATGAAGCCTCAGTGTTTTGTTGAGCATTTAGAGGACAAGTTTGGGGAGGTGGAGGGCTTGTCCAAAATGAGATCTGGGTCAGTCTTGATCAAAACAGCATCCTCTGCCCAGTCACGGGCGTTACTCGCTTGTGACAATCTGGGGGATGTTTCTGTAACCATCACACCCCATAAAAGCTTTTAAATATGGTCCAGGGTATCATATTTCACAGGGACCTATTTTTGCAGTCTGATGATGAGCTGCACGCCAATTTAGAGCGGCGAGGTGTACATTTCGTTTGGCGTGTCCAGCAGGGCCCAAAGAATAATCAAGTTGCCACTGGTGCCTTCATCTTGGCCTTTGAGGGCGATACATTACCCGAGAAGGTCAAGGTGGTGGTCTACCGCTGTGATGTAAAGCCCTATATCCCTCCCCCAATGTGGTGCTTTAAATGCTGGGAGTTCAGCCATATGTCTTCTTGCTGTACTTCCAGCATTACTTCCAGCATTACATGACGAGATTGCGGACACCCATCACATCCCAATACTCCATGTGCCCCGCCTCCCTTCTGTGTCAACTGTGGAGAGCAGCATTTGCGTTGCTCGCCTGACTGCAGGATTCTCCGTAAAGAAAGGAAAATCATGGAGTACAAGACCCTTGACCAACTGACCTACATTGAGGCTAAGAGGAAATTTGAATGCCTACATTGTGTACGTACGACATCGTCTTACGCCGCTGCTACAACTGTTCTGGCCCCATCAGCTCCACCAACCCCAGTCACCTCTCAGAGTTGGAAGACTACACCTGCCCCCTTGCTGGGGGATTGGGGGGGGGGGGCGGCATTTCCCTCCCTGTTGCTCCCACACTACCTACTTCGGGAACAACACTGCCCCCCCCCCCCCAACACCCTTCCAAACACCCCCCCCCCCCAACTTCCCCAACTTCCTGTCACTGCCCCGCATCAGGCCCACAGACGCCTGCCCAGATGGGCTTTAAACAAGGTGCAATGGGAAACTTTAACCTCTGCTGTTACCATAGAATCTCCCCCACACAGGAACATCAAGGGGATGGTTCAGCAGGTGACTACAACAATCCTTTCTGCGGCACAAAACGTGATACCTCGCTCTTTAGGGTGCCCCCGGTAAAAGACAGTCCCTTGGTGGTCACCAGAAGTTGCTGAAGTGATTAAGGAGTGTCAGCAAGCTCTACAGCAGCATAAGCAGCACCCTTCCCTGGAGCACCTCATAGCCTTTAAACGGCTCTGTGGCCACGTTCGTGAACTTACCAGACGACAGAAGCAGGAGTGTTGGGAGAGATACATATCGACCATTGGGTGCCGTACATCACTTTCCCAAGTCAGGGCAAGGATCAAACGTGTTTTTGGATACCAGATCCCAACAGGTGTTGCCAGTGTTATCACAAATGGCATGTTATTTACCGACACAATCGCGATTGCCGAGCACTTTGCTGAGCACTATGCTTGAGCCTCTGCATTGGAGAATTACCTCCCAGCCTTTTGCACTCTCAAACGGCAGCTGGAAGGGAAAGTCCTCTTGTTCACTACATGCCTCAGTGAATCCTATAATGCCCCATTTACAGAGTGGGAGCTCCTCAGTGCCCTTGCACATTGCCCTGACTCTGCTCCTGGGCCAGACTGTATCCGCAGTCAGATGATTAAACATCTCTCATCTGACTACAAGCAACATCTCCTCATCATCTTCAACTGGATCTGGTGCGATCGCATCTTTCCATCATGATGGTGGGAGAGCACCATCATTCCAGGGCTGAAACCTGGTAAAAACCCGCTTGATGTGGATAGCTATCGTCCCATCACCCTTAACAACGTTTTTTGTAAACTGTTGGAACGTTTGTTGTGTCCACAACTGTTGGAACATTTGTTGTGTCCGCAATTGGGTTGGGTCCTGGAGTCACGTGGCCTACTGGCTCCATGTCAGCGCTGCTTCTGCCAGGGTCACTCTACCACTGATAATATTGTGTCCCTTGAGTCTGCCATCCGTACAGCCTTTTCCAGATGCCAACACATGGTTGCCGTCTTTTTTGATTTACGAAAAGTGTATGACACCACCTGGCGACATCATATCCTTCCCACATTATACAAATGGGGTCTCTGAGGCCCGATCCCAATTTTTATCCAAAATTTCCTGTCGCTTCGTACTTTCCCTATCCAAGTTGGAGCTGCCCATAGATCCCCCCGTACTCAGGAGAATGGGGTCCTGCAGAGCTCTGTATTGAGTGTATCTCTATTTTTTGTGGCCATTAATGGTCTAGCAGCAGTTATAGGGCCGTCTGTCTCACCCTTTCTATATGCAGATGACATCTGCATGTTGTACTGCTTCACCAGTACTGGTGTTGCTGAGCAGCGCCTACAGGGAGCCATCTACAGGGCGCAGTCATTGGCTCTCTGTTTCCAGTTTCTGGCTGCAAAGTCATGTGTTACGCACTTTTGTCAGCATTGTACTGTTCATCTGGAACCAGAACTTTACCTTAATGACAATCCACTCACGGTAGTGGAGACATATCGATTCTTAGGACTGGTTTTTGACACCCAATTGACTTGGATTCCTCACCTTCATCAGCTGAAGCAGAAGTGCTGGCAGCACCTCAATGCCCTCTGCTGCGTGAGCAACACCAACTGGGGTACAGATTGCTCTATGCTGTTGCAGCTGTACAGAGCCCTTGTTTAATCCCACCTTGACTATGAGAGTCTGGTTAATGGTTCGGCGGCACCCTCAGCATTGCGTTTACTCGACCCAATGCACCACTGTGGCATTTGCCTAGCGACAGGAGCTTTGTGGATGAGTCCGGTGACCAGTGTTCTGTTGGAGGCCAGAGTCCCTGCAGGTTGGGTGTGCACAACTGCTGGCCAGTTACATTGCACACGTTCATAGTTCTCTTGCATATCCGAATTACCATCTCCTTTTCCCACCCATGGCAGTTCATCTCCCGCATCGGTGGCCCAGGTCAGGGCTTCCAATTGCAGTTCGTGTCGGAGCCCGTCTTTCTGAACGGGAGTCCTTGCCTTTACCACCTATACTTGAGATCCATTCACGTATACCTCTATGCTGTACGCCTAGGCTGTGGCTTCGCCTGGACCTTTTCTCATGGCCCTAAGGACTCAGTTAACCCTGTGGCTCTCCACTGCCACTTCCTCTCAATTCTTGACATGTACCGAGGCCACGAAGTGGTTTATGCCGATGGCTCGATGGCTGATGGCTGATGATCACGTCGGCTTCCCGTGTGTCCGTGTAGGACATATTGAACAGCATTCCTTGCCCGATGGCTGCAATGTTTTCACTGGCGAGCTGGTGGCTATATCTTGTGCTCTTGAACACATTCGTTCATGCCCTGGGGAGACTTTTCTTCTGTATACTGACTGCTTGAGGTACCTACAAGCTATCGTCCAGTGCTACTCTCATCCTTTGCTAGTGAACATCCAGGAGTCCATCTATGCCCTGGAACGGTCCAGTCGTTCAGTGGTGTTTATCTGGACCCCAGGTCATGTCGGAATCCCAGGCAACGAACTTGCCAACAGGCTAGGCGGAAAACTGTCTATGGAGAACGGCTTCTCTGCAACTGACCCGTGTTCAGTACTACACTGCAAGGTTTTGCGTCTTTGGGAGATGAAGGAATGGCATAACCTCAGTACGCACAACAAACTGCGAGCCATGAAGGAGACTACGAATGTGTGGAAGACCTCCACGCAGGCCTCTCTCAGGGATTCTGTGGTTCTCTGTCGGCTTCGCATTGGCCACCCTTGGGTGACATACGGCTGCCTCCTGCACCGTGATGATCCACCTCAGTGTTGGTGCGGCGCCCGGCTGACAGTGGTTCGTATCTTGGTAAGCTGTCCTTCTTTGGCTGCCCTGCGACAGACTCTTCAGTTACTGGACTCGTTGCCATTACTTTTAGCTGACAATGCCTCATCAGCTAATTTAGTTTTACATTTTATACGTGATGGTGGGTTTTATCATTCTATATAAGTTTTCTCGCATGTTCTTTGTCCCTTCGTGTTCTCCACTCTAATGCTTTTAGGCTTTATGTTTAAATGTGTCTCAGATTGGCTGGCTTTTCCTTTTTATTCTCACGGTTGGCCAGCCACAGTCATCTGCTCTCTTGTTTTTATCCATTCTACCTGTTTCTTGCTTCTCTCTGTGGTTTTATTTTCCTGTTTTGTCCATAGTAGTGTTGGTTGTCCTTCTGTTGTTCTTGTGGTTCTTCTATTCTCCTTTTATTGTGCTGTATGTTTCCTTTCTTTTCTTCTTTCCCTTGTGTAATTATTTTACTGGGAACAAGGGACTGATGACCTTGCAGTTTGGTCCCTTCCCCCCGCCCCTTTCCTTTAAACAAACAAACCAACCAACCAACATATGGCGTTATGTCGTAACAAAGAACCAAACATGAAATAATACAATACTGGTACTCCAAGAAAATTTACATCCTGAAAACCACATTGAAAAGCTCAATATCAGGTCGAGGCCTACTTTATTGGGAATCTGGACATACAAATGTGCACTTTAAGCCAAATTATGCATTTTAGTGTGGTTCGTGAAATTCCAATGCTCTTGGTTTATCCTCTGATGTCTTTTTTCTTTATGACATTATGTAAGATCTTTTAATGTTTTACACATACGAACATATGGGCTTCTTATGTCATCGTTGCTGTGCAAGCACAGTGACACCTCTTATCTGGCGCTCTCTGGCAACTGCTGGAACAAACCTGTTTCTTACAGGTTGTGGAAAAATATTGCGAATGGTGTTATGGAAAGTGTTACTTTCAAAGTAAATTTTCTTTTATCTAAGATGAACTATGTGCGAGAATGTACGATGAATTTCTTAAAGCACAGAACATTTGTCTCTCATTTAAAAATCAATTCTTTAATGATGAGCCATTTAGAAGAATTTTGAGCCCAGAAGATCGGACATTTATGTCGTTATTAAAAATTTACTGGCACATTTGTGTGTGATAAATCGTAAAGTGTAACACCCTCAAAAAAGACCAGTATGTGAAAGCTTTGCTTTTCTTGTAGCAACACTATTTACATTTCGCACAACTAGCTTTTTGTTTCTGGGTCATACCCGTACACCCATGACTCATCTCCAGTTATCACAGTGTTCAGAAACCCAGGATCAGTGTTGGTGGTGTCCAGAAGGTCCTGTGCAACATCAAAATAGAGGTCTTTTTGTTCCAGTGACAACTTAGGCACGAATTTCTCAGCCACTCAGTGCATGTTCAAATCCTCACACAAAATTGCATATGCAGAATCTTTACTCACTCCATCCTCTTGGGAAATCTGCCACACGGTCAAACAACAATCTGCCATCACCAAAGTTTGCACCCTCTCAACAACAGCTGCACTCTGAGCAGTTTGGTGTCTGCCAGAAAATTGGTCACTCTCTGGTGATGTGCGGCCATTTTTGAATTGGTTGAACCACTCCTTAATTTGTGTTACACCCATTGCATCTTCTCCAAACACCTGCTGAATCTTATGAATTGTTACACTTTGAGAATCACCAAGCTTTAGACAAAATTCGATGCAGTATCTTTGCTCAACATGTTCAGTCATCTTGAGCGATGCGCTGGAAGGCGGGGACAAAATTCACGCATGCACATAAAGGTCTCTTCCTTTGCTGTGTACAGTGACTCTATTTTGCGCGGAAAAATCAAAGGTCGGATACTTTTAAGACAGACCTCATATATTAATTTAAACCATTAACTTTTCCTATTTGTGTGTTCACACTACTTTACAGTGATGTTGCTATTGGCTGACTACATCACATGTCCTATTCTCTGAATATCCGCTGTCGTCGGGTGGCAACATCACATGACACAAGCTATGACTGGCTTACAAAAGCACATTGCAATCTCGATTTCGATGCTTCAGAAAGTAACATGCGTTGTTTAGTGGAATTCGAATTTAAACTTTCGTAATAACAAAAATATGCTGAGTACATGTTACTGCACATCAAAGATCTTTCCAAAAGATGTTTATTTTTCCTCTGAGTTTCGTTTTCTAAAGTTCCAGGAAATTCTACACAGGTGTATAAAACCATAAACATTCAAAGGATTGATAAGTTTTACAGTTCCGACAGAAAGTATACTGTCTCTTAAAACAGAAAAAGTGTATTTTCACCCGGGAGAAAGTGTATTTTTAACTGGGAAATTAGGAATTTCTTTTTCCTTGTTCGCGTATACACCCTGAATATGCAACCTAGTAAAAGTGATCTCGTTGCAGTGAGAGGGCCTAGAGGAGGTCGGCCAAGCCTCTGGGAGATGTTTAATTCCCTGGAACTTCTTCCCATGAAAATACCAGTACTGATGCCAAAGTGACACCACCTGCCAATAGATGGCAACACGGAGATCATCTGAAGGGATGGACTGAGGTAGGAGGAATACAGCTTTGGTAGCAATGTCAGCAGCCTCATTTCCCATCAGACCAACGTGACCAGGAACCCTCATGAATATCACAGCAGCTCCCTCAACCGTGAGCAAGTGGAAGCTTTTTTGAGCCCGTTACACTACGGGATGGACTATCTACCCTCCCGAGGCCCACGGTCCAGTATACTGGACTACGCACAAAAGCAATGCTTGAGACCCGAAGTTCAGTGTACTGTACCAGCCATTCTGAAGAAAGTAAAATTGCAAAAAAAGTCCTGTTTTAATATGTATTTTAGGCGTATCTGGCCCCAAAAAGAGTATATTCTAAATGAAATTAAAGAAAAACCGCTTTGGGCCTCAGGAGGCTACAGCACACAGAGGCTCTGAAGGGCACTGAGAGAATCGTAGCCTATGTCAAATTAAGATGCCTATGTCGCCGGATGTACTGGGTGGCCTGGTAGTGGGGTAAGAGCTCTGTTGTAAATATTGAGCAGTGTTCTGGAAGCCAAGACCGAAAATGGTTGGTGCGAATGATGAAGGCACACCCAACACCAAAGTCATTATTAGAGCCATCAGTGTTCACAAAAGTGCTATCGCTAAGTTGTGCACAAAAGTCAAGAAACTTGCTGCAATAGATTGAATCCATAGTAGTTTCTTAGGAGGTGAATGAAGCCAAAGATGAACACAGGCTGCTGCATGTAGGCAAGTTGCTGAAGGATTTCACGCCCATCAGGAACGTGGCAGCTAGTGTGAAGTTAAGCTGGTGGAGTTAGACCTGAAAGCTAACAGCGGGAGATAATAGAGAAGAGGTGTGCACCACATACTGGCAGTCAAGGGAGTCATTGAGAAAGCAGGCATAGGATGGGTGGCCAGGCATGGCAGACAAACACCATTTGTTTCTGCTGCGAAGTAGGCCATGCTGTTATGAAAGTGGTAGGTCGGCAACTTCTGCATGGAGACTGTCAACTGGGGTAGCGTAATAGGTGCCAGTGGCCAAACAGATTCTATGGTGGCGGATTGTATTAAGATGGCATAAGATGGGCAGATGTGCAGACGAATAAACAAAACACCCATAGCACAGTTTCGAACATACAAGGGATCTGTATAAACAGAGGTGGGTGGTCCAGTCTGCTCTCCAGGAAGTACTGTTCAGGACACATAAGACATTGAGAGACCAGGTACAGTGTGTGGCGAGGCAAGACATGTAGGAGGAGCAAGAAAGGTTTCTATCTAGCATGAGCCCCAGATATTTTGTAATTTCAGCGAACAAAAGAGCAACAGGTCCAAGATGTAAAGACAGTGGAGGAAACCCAGTGTGCCACCATGAATTTATACAAACAGCTTTGTCAGGGAAAAGTTAAAGATTGTTGATGCTCCATGAATAAAGACAATTAAGACATTGTTGAAGATGCCACTAGGAGACAAGTCTGTGGAGAACTGCAATAGATTGCAAAGTTCTCGACGAAAAGGGAGCGGAAGATGGCTTGTGGGGAACAGGCCCTTATAAGGTTGATGGCTATAGCAAAGTGGACGACGTTCAGAATGGAGCCTTGAGGCACACCATTGTCCTGGATAAAGATGTCTGACAAGGCTTAACCCCAGTGTACCTTGAAAACTCAGTCTTTAAAAAATTCCTGAAGGAAATGGGGCAGGTGGCCTCTGAGTGTAGAGTGTGGAGGATACCAGTCTTCCAGCTGGTGTTGTAGGCTTTCTCCAAATCAAAAAACGTGGCCACAGTCTGGTGTTTCCACAGAAAACCATTCATGACATAGATTGACAAAGTGATGAGATGGTCAACTGCAGAAAGGTGCACTTAAAATCCACATCGTGCAATGGTTAGTAGATTGTGGGACTCGTACCATCATATTGCAAACACAGCTGGTGAGAGAAATGGGGTGGTAGTTAGAAGGAAGGTGTTTGTCGTTACTGGGTGTAGGTATGGGTATGACAGTGGCTTCACACCATCGTCTGAGAGACATACCATCAGCCCAAATATGACTGTACATGTCAAGGAGGAAGTGCGTACGCGCAAGAGGAAGGTGCTGCACCATCTGGATGTGAACATCATCCGGGCCTGGGGCGGAAGATTGGGATGAAGTGAGAGCATGATCCTATATCCCTCATAGTGAAGGTGCCATTGTAGTGTTCATGATTCTGAGAGGAGAAGGGTATCACCCAAGCCTCCTCCACTCATTTACTTTGGAGAAAGGGAGAATGATAGTGTGTGGAACTTGAAATCTCCACAAAGGGCAGCTCAAGGTGTTGCAGATAGCAGTAGGGTCTACAATGACATCATACGCTATGGTCAGGCCAGAAATTGGGGAATGGATCTGGTCCCAGAGTGCCAACGGATGGAGGAGGGAGTGAAGAATGAGTAATTGAAATCCATCTAGGTTGTGTGCTATCGTGGAGAATGCGATGACACAGTGTGCGCAATTGTTTATAATGAACACAGTTAGCCATTGCAGGATGACGGTTAAAAACGTGGAGGGCATGTTTCTGCGTGCGAACTGCGTTGTGGCGTGCCTCGCACTAGCAGGGGATCGGGACAAGGCACGACGAAGATGAAGTGCGAGGTATAGAACTTTCTGCGGCGGTAAGGATAACGTTCGAAGGTATTCTACCTGGTCATCACAACTGGGGAAATGTTCATCAAAGGTCATCAGGGAGGAGTAAAGCCTCCAGTCAGCCTTAGAAAGCTGCCAGTTGGGTTTACACATAGGTGGGATAGCACACAGGAATTAGTCACCTGAGTAAGGGTCAGAGAAAATGGACCAGTTGAGATGATGGGCAAGCTGGGCAGTGCAGAACGAGAGGTCCAAACGACAATAGGTGTATGTGGAGTATGAAAGGAATATTGGTGCCCCAATGTTAAGACAGATGATGTTGAATTGATTGAGAAGGTCAGCCAAGAGGTCACCTCTCGGGCAGGCTCTGGAAGAGCACCAAAGGAGATGTTGTGCAATAAAGTTACCAAGCAGTGGTTCATTGTGTGGGTTCCTGTAGTCATGTCCTAGTTCATGAACCACGGGCAACGTATGAGTGGCCAAGTAAGTAGTCCCGACAGTCGGGATACCAGTTACTTGGGAATAAGGCTGGGCATCTCAGATATATTCTGAGTCCTGGTCACCTTTGTGCTCATACGGCAAAGACTACCAAATCCACCGGTTAGTCCCTCAACCATTAGGGGTAAAACTCAATGGGACTCGGGGCAAGTAAGGCTAGCAACCTGCTTCCCTGGTACTTTAAATATGATGCTGGCAAAAATCAGAGCAAAATGCCTCGGACCTTTGGAGGTGACGGAGTCCCACCTCTAACTGACAAACCGGGGACTCCTAAAATACGACTTGGCAAACAAATGGTAATGAGATGGGGAGCTATTAATATCAATTGGGGCTACTCTGGGAAGAAGGTAGAGCTGGCAGAGGCTGCAAGTAAGTTGGGGCTGGACGTTTCAGCTGTTAGTGACATTCGGGTAAGGGGTGAGAAAGAAGAGGCAGTGGGAGAATACAAGGTCTACCTGTCAGGAGTCAAAGCAGGAATAGCACAATGCGGTGTAGGGCTTTACATCAGGAAAGAAATGGAACCCAGCGTAGTTGCAATAAGGTATGTAAACGAACGAATGATGTGGATAGATTTGACAGTGTCTAGCAAGAAAATTAGGATTGTGTCAGTATATTCGCATTGTGAAGGGACAGATCAATATAAGATGGATAGTTTTTATGAGGCACTCAGTGATGTAGTTGTTGGAGTAAAGGACAAGGACAGTGTTCTGCTCATGGGTGATTTTAATGCCAGGATTGGAAATCGAACAGAAGGGTATGAAAAGGTTATGGGTAAATTTTGAGAAGATGTGGAGACCAACAGGAACGGGAAACAACTCTTGGATTTCTATGCCAGTATGGGCTTAGTAATCACAAACTCCTTTTTTAAACATAAGAACATTCACCGGTATACTTGGGAAGGCAGGGGAACCAGATCTGTCATTGACTATATAATAACAGATCAGGAATTCAGGAAGGCTGTGAGGGACACACGTGTATTCAGGGTATTCTTTGATGACACTGATCATTATTTAATCTGCAGTGAAATTGGGATTGTGAGGCCGAAAGTGCAGGAGATCAGGTCCATATGTAGGAGGATAAGAGTGGAGAAACTTCAGGATAAGGAAATCACGCACAAGTACATAACAGTGATCTCAGAAAGGTACCAGTTAGTTAAATGTAGTCAATTACAGTCATTGGAAAAGGAATGGACAAGGTACAGGGACACAGTACTAGAAGTGGCTGAAGAATGTCTTGGAACAGTAGTGTGTAAAAGTAGGATGAAGCAAACAGCTTGGTGGAATGACACAGTCAAGGCAGCCTGTAAAAGGAAAAAGAAGGCATATCAAAAATGGCTACATACTAGAACTCAGGTAGACAGAGAAAGTTATGTTGAAGAAAGAAACAAAGCCAAACAGATAATTGCAGCATCCAAGAAGAAATCTTGGGAAGACTTTGGAAACAGGTTGGAGACTATGGGTCAAGCTGCTGGAAAACCATTCTGGAGTGTAATTAGCAGTCTTCGAAACGGAGGTAAGAAGGAGATGACAAGTATTTTGGACAGGTCAGGAAAACTGCTGGTGAATCCTGTGGATTCCTTGGCAGATGGAGGGAATATTTTGAAGAGTTGCTGAATGTAGGTGAAAATACGATCAGTAATGTTTCAGATTTTGAGGTACAATGGGATAGGAATGACGATGGAAATGGGATCACATTTGAGGAAGTGGAGAAAATGGTCAATAGATTGTAGTGCAATAAAGCAGCTGGGGTGGATGAAATTAAGTCGGAACTCATCAAATACAGTGGAATGTCAGGTCTTAAATGGCTACACAGGATAATTGAAATGGCCTGGGAGTCGGGACAGGTTCCATCAGACTGGACAAAAGCAGTAATCACACCAATCTTTAAACATGGAAACAGAAAAGATTGTAACAACTACAGAGGTATCTCTTTAATCAGCGTTGTGGGTAAAATCTTCTCAGGTATTGTTGAAATGAAAGTGCGAGTATTAGTTGAGGACCAATTGGATGAAAATCAGTGTGGGTTTAGGCCTCTTAGAGGTTGTCAGGACCAGATCTTTAGCTTACGGCAAATAATGGAGAAGTGTTATGAGTGGAACAGGGAATTGTATCTATGCTTTATAGATCTAGAAAAGGCATATGACTGGGTTCCTAGGAGGAAGTCTGTTCTACGAGATTATGGAATAGGAGGCAAACTTTTGCAAGCAATTAAATGTCTTTACATGGATAGTGAGGCAGCAGTTAGAGTTGACGGTATATTGAGTTCATGGTTCAGAGTAGTTTCAGGGGTAAGACAAGGCTGCAACCTGTCTCCACTGTTGTTCATATTATTTATGGATCATATGTTGAAAACAATAGACTGGCTGGGTGAGATTAAGATATGTGAACACAAAATAAGCAGTCTTGCATATGCGGATGACTTAGTTGTGATGGCAGATTCGATTGAAAGTTTGCAAAGTAATATTTCAGAGCTAGATCAGAAATGTAAGGACTATGGTATGAAGATTATCATCTCCAAAACGAAAGTAATGTCAGTGGGAAAGAAATATAAACGGATTGAGTGCCAAATAGGAGGAACAAAGTTAGAACAGGTGGACGGTTTCAAGTACTTAGGATGCATATTCTCACAGGATGGCAACATAAAGAACTGGAAGCGAGGTGTAGCAAAGCTAATGCAGTGAGCGCTCAGCTAAGATCTACTCTTTTCTACAAGAAGGAAGTCAGTACCAAGACCAAGTTATCTGTGCACCGTTCAATCTTTCGACCAATTTTGTTGTATGGGAGCGAAAGCTGGGTGGATTCAGGTTACCTTATCAACAAGGTTGAGGTTACGGATATGAAAGTAGCTAGGATGATTGCAGGTACTAGTAGATGGGAACAATGTCAGGAGGGTGTCCACAATGAGGAAATCAAAGAAAAACTGGAAATGAACTCTATAGATGTAGCAGTCAGGGCGAACAGGCTTAGATGGTGGGGTCATGTTACACGCATGGGAGAAGCAAGGTTACCCAAGAGACTCATGGGTTCAGCAGTAGAGGGTAGGAGGAGTCGGGGCAGACCAAGGAGAAGGTACCTGGATTCGGTTAAGAATGATTTTGAAGTAATAGGTTTAACATCAGAAGAGGCTATATAAGGGGGCTATGCTCCAGACTGAATGCTGAAAGGCATAATCAGTCTTAAATGATGATGATGGTGAGCAGAAAAAAGGGATGAGGAAGTTGACCAATAATATGGAAGAAGTCTACCCTGGTGACACCAAATGATAGAGGGATGTGTGACACCAAATGACAGAGGGATGTAGTTGTTGCAAACCGAAAAGGTGAAGCAAGGAAGGATAATGCAGACTCGAACAGCTTGCAGCCAAGTGTTCAGATGATGTGGCTATGAATGTCATCTCAGATGAGCAACATTACTCCCCCTTGAGATGGAATGCCATCCTCGGGGAGGGGGTTTTCAAAGCAGACCGGAAGCAAATGCAAGAGGGAAAAGCAGTCAAGTGTACGTAGTTTTGTTTCTTGGAAGCAGAAAATAAGTGGATGCTGCAATTCAAGGAACAGCTGTAGTTCCTTCTTGTTGGATCTAATGTAGTTGTGTGCTATCTGTTTGCTGACTCATACATCCCCTATATGTAAACCCAACTGGATCATAACAAGAAATAGGGGGGAGGGAACAAATGATGAAGGGTAGTCACCTCGGTGGCTGCCAAGTGCCACCCTTTGAAGACTCATCTCTACAGGGTGCAAAGGCTGGAAGATCCTGTTCCATGAAATCTACAGAGGCATTGGCATTGGCATTCTCACTGGGCCTGCCTGCGAATTCTGGGGCAGAAAAACTGTAGGCAGTGCACACCTGCAAAATGGAGGTCGGCCAGGTGAGGGTGTCGCGAGGCGTCTTAATGTGTGCTCCAGGAAACTGTGTTGGGACCCTTGCTGTTCATGTTGTATACTAATGACCTTCCAGACAGTAGCCTCGGACTTTTTGCAGATGATGCTGTTTTCTAAAATGAAATACTGTCTGAAAAAAGCTGCACAAATATTCAGTCAGATCTTAATATGATTTCAAAGTGATGCTGACAACATGCTTTAATTCTTTGGAAGTTTTTGTATGCTTCACAAAACATAAATAAGTAGTATCCTATGACTAAGTTATCAGTGACTTACAATTGGCGTCAGTCAACTCATAGAAGTAGTTTGTAACAATTTGTACTCAAATGAAATGGAATTATCACATAGGCTTAGTCATAGATAATGCACTCAGCAAACTTTTTTCCACTGCCAGAATACAGGGAACATGCTGTATGAAGGACATGTTTCAAAAATACTTGGATGTCCTATCTTAGGATATTGCTCAGATGCATGGGACTTGTACCAAATTGGACTAACGAGGGATGTTGAATGTATACAAAGAACTGTAGCATGAATAGTCACTGGTGTGACTCAAGAGGCAGAATCGCAGAGATGCTGAAAAACTTGAGTTGGTAAACATCTGAAGACAGACAACAATTAGCCCATGGAAATCTACTTAAAGTTTCACAAATCAAACAATGGAAAATCCAGGTTGGAATGTAACAATAAGTTTTACAAACTGTTATTAAATGAAGAGTCTAGAAATGTATCTCAGCCTCGTACATATTGCTGCCATAGAGATCACAAGGACATGATCAGACTAATGTCAGTGTGGACAGGGGCAAGTAAGCAGTTATTCTTTTCACACTCCTTACATAATCTTAATGAGGTACCATGGGATGCAGCACCTACTGTGCACTTCACAGTGGTTTACAGAATGTGTGTGCACATGTAAACGACTTCAGAGATAATACTGCTGTTGCCAATGAGAAAAGAAAGAGTTAAAAGTAAACAATACCAAAATCACATGTACTGGACTGAAGTAAATGAAGCATACAGAAACATTTAAATGATAGTTCCAAAAATGTAACAAGATCTTTGAAGAGGCATGCGACAGCAGTGGTGGTTTGAAGAAACTGGAGCAGTCTTTTACACTTGGTGGTGGCCATCTCATCCTTAATAAGACTTCATGTTAATTGGTAGTGTTATGAGCATCAGGGGATTGCAGTACAGGACATTGAAAATTGCCTTAGAGTCTTTTGTAGTTCATACAATGAAATGGTAGTACTAACAACAGATCAGAAGACAAATTCAGTTACCAGAAAAATGCAGATAAAACTCTTCAACACAGTAAGAGTATGGTCAGTTGTGCGCAAATACCCAGATAATGCATTGCTAGTTGGAGACTACTTTAACCTACTGAGTATGGACTTGGATGTCTGGATTCATTGAAGGGGGTACATACAGACAGTCACGCAAAGCACTTTTGTTCATGTTTTCTGAAAGCCTGTCTTGAGCAGCTAGTTTAGCACTTGTAGCTACAAATAGCCCAGGTCTTATTGACAACATCAGCTTAGAAACGAGGATTGTGCTCATGATGTCATTATAGCAACTGTATGGCTGGCAGAGTGTTTCTGTTAGAAAGAGCAGATAAGCAGTTGTTAGTAACTCACTTAGATAGCGAACTGACATCTCTTAGTTCCACTAAGGTGGACATAGACTAATTATGGGCAAAATTTAAGCAGATTGTAAATTGTGGTCTGGAGAATTGTACGCCTAGTAACTGGATAAAGGATGGAAAAGACACACCATGACTTACTGATGAGATTCAGAAACTGCTGGGAAAGCAGAGGCTGTTGCACTCTTGGTTAAAAAAAAAAAGTGCTCACAAATGATGACCTGCAGAGGTTAGTAGAAATCTCTCTCTGTGTGTCTGTCTGTGTGTGTGTGTGTGTGTGTGTGTGTGTGTGTGTGTGTGTGTGTGAAAAGGTTTATGCTTGAAGCATAAAACTACTGCCATTGTCATAGCTTAGGAAAAGATCTGGCAGAGAACGCGAGAAAATTCTAGCCCTATACAGAATTGCTAAGTGAGTCTAAGGGTTCCATCCAGTCACTTGTTGACCAGTCTGGTGTGGCAGACTGTGCCTCACACCCTCAAGTTTTGTATTTCACATTCAAGAAATGGTTCATGCAGAAGAATTGTGCGAACATACCACCGCTTTGTCATTGAATAGACTCCAATATGAATGACGTAGTAATAAGCATCCCTGGTGTAGAGAAACGACTGAAGGAATTGAAAACAAATAATTCACCCAGTCTGGGTGGTGTCCCAGTTCAATTTTGAAAGAGTACTCTATGGCTCTATGGCATTAGCTCCTTAGCTTTTATTTATCATGAATCTCTCGCCCATCGCAAAGTCCCAAGTGACTGTAAAAAAGCGGAGATGACTTCTGTGAATAAGAAGGGCAAAAGAATGGACCCACAAAATTACAGACCAGTATCCCTAACTTCTGTTTGCTGCAAAGTCGTTGAACATATTCTTAGTTTGAATATAAATTTTCTAGAGATCAAGAAACTTACATCCACGAATCAGCATAGTTTTAGAAAGAATCGCTCATATGAATCTGAGCTTGTCCTTTCCTCACTTGATATACTGCGAACTATGGATGATGGGCAACAGGCCGATTCCAAATTTCTAGATTTCCAGAAAGTGTTTGACCTGGTGCCTCAATGCAGGCTGTTTACGAAGGTAAGAGCACATGGAATAGTTTCACAGATATGTGAGTGGCTCAAAGACGTCTTACGTTGTAGACCCAAGTAGGCTGTCCTCAATGGCAAGTGTTCATCAGAGACAAGGGTATCATCAGGAGTGCGCCAGGAAATGTGATAGGGCCACTGTTATTCTCAACATACATAACAGATGTGGCAGACAGGGAGGACAGCAAGCTGCAGTTGTTATTGATGGTGTTGTGGTGTACAGTAAGGTGTCGAAGTTGAGTGACTGTGGGAGGGTACAAGATGACTTAGACAAAATTTCTAGTTGGTGTGATGCATGTGAGGATTGTGGCAGGGAAGGTGAATGGTCAGCTTCAGTTTATTGGGAGCATTCTAGGAAAGTGTGGTTCATCTGTAAAGGAGACCGCATACAGCACTCTAGTGAGACCTGTTTTTGAGTACTGCTCGAGTGTTTAGGACCTGTAGCAGGTAGGATTAAAGGAAGACAAAGCAATTCAGAGACGGGCTGTTACATTTGTTACTGGTAAGTTCGAACGAAATGCAAGTGTTACGGAGATACTTTGGGAACTCGAATGGGAATCCCTGCAGGGAAGGCAGTGTTCTTTTTGAGGAATGCTGTTGAAAAAATGTAGATAACTATCATTTAAAGCCGACTACAAAATGATTCTGTTGCTTCCAACATACATTACATGTAAGGACCACAAAGACAAGATACGAGAAATTACGGCTCATATCGAGGCATACAGACAGTTATTTTTCCCTCATTCTGTTTTCGAGTGTAACAGGAAAGGAAATGATTAGTAGCAGTACAGGATATCCCCTGCCAAGCACTATAAGGTGGATTGTGGAGTGTCAATGTAGATGTACATGTACATGTACATTGTAAGTGGGGTGCAAATGTAGCAGGGTGGAAGGTTATTACCCTAAGTCTTACCAGAAACCCAGGAACAAATAAACTGTAGCTTTTAACTGAAGCAGATAACAAGCTTGTTTTAAAACATGATAATAGCACAATGAATTGCCTATAAGTTGTGACCATGCTTTCGGAAAGAACCAATGAGTAAGAATTCCAATATAGGTAGGCTTTGTAGAAAGTAAGTTTCTGTTGTAAATTGATTATATATGTGTTACATAGCTTTGACAGAATGTTAACCATACTATTACTTCCTTTGATAGAAATTATGTCATGTCATTTAAGAGAAGAAAAAGAAAGTCAAATATGGGAAAAGGTAACAGATAAAGGGAGAAGAGGGCAGAGCTCTGTGTGTTTAGTTGGGTTTTAAATACCACATGTTACCTAAGATAAAGGATTGATAGGCTCATCAACAGGATTACAATGTGTCTGGAAAATTGTCAGGGAAATTCAGTTTATCAGAATAGTCAGGAAAATGTGGGAAACTCTAAAAGACTCATTGTATTGTAAGAAACTAGTGGAGGTTGAACAGAACTGTTTGTTGTCAAAAGTAGTATTTCAAGTATTGTGTTAAATGTCATTCTGAGGTTGTGATTCGAAATCTTGGAGTTGTTTGAAGAAAGATGATTGCCATTGAATGCTTGGGCTGTTCATTGCCTGCTGACCCCAGGAATCTTCATTATTGTCTGTGGGTTCTTGGGCTTAAAATCTGTTTCGGATTGTGGGGTTATAGAGTGTATCATGCATGTTAGAAATTCTCACCTAGCTATGAGCTGATCTTTCACACAAATACTTTATAAAAATTCTATATAAAAGTATGAACAGTGCTTTTTTATTTTATAAAAACTACACTGATTCTTATTTCGGCACATGTTTTTTACAGATCAGCATTGAATATTCAGGCTTTAGATATTTTCTTATTAATTTCAATGCAGAGTAGTACTTTGCTAATGTGTCAACAGCTGACCATAGTGTGTAGAACATCTGATTTGAAATGTGTCATTGCTATCAAACTGTATTGATATTACCTTTGAGAAGCAATACTTAGAAGAGTGTTCCTCTGAGGATGTTTCCTGCACTTGGGTTTATAACATAATGATATGTAATGGTGTCTGGTGATACGAAAGAAGGAATACTGATTTAGTAAAATTTGGCATTTGTCAGGAAAAATATGGAACACTCAGGCGCACCTTTTGATGAAACTACGTCACCACCCTGACCCAGCAGTGGATGTAGACATGTTGCGGCAGACTGTAAAAAAGAGTAGTTATCTCTGATTGGAAGCAAATTTGTCACAGGTTACGAGTATTTTGAACCCAGAACTAATCAGTAGAGCATAGAGAAAAACTAAATACATAAAACTGAATGGTCATAATTTCTGGAACTTCTCAATAAGTGAAGGTATGTGCTGCAATTTTGAAGACTGTCTTCAGTTTTTTAGCTCCTAATGATGTGCCGAGGGCTATGATCAATGAGTACATGAACTGGAAAGCAGATTCACACAGTGTGATGTTATACTAAAAATGATATACAATTCAGCACTAACATCATCTTAACACTCATCGCTGAACATCCGATGCACCTACTGTATGCACAATTTTCTGTACTTAATGACCTCTGCAACAGTTATGTTAGTGGACACATCCCTGGCATTCATTGTCCTATTCACATCTTCATGACAGTGCTTATGAATCATGGGATCAATGCTGGTGACATTAATAAAAAACATCTGCCAACAGAAGCATCCACTGGCTCTGAAAGCTTGCACAAGTGAAACCTTTTTTTATACATGTTGTAAGTAGATATGACTGTCTTAAGGAGCATGACTAAATATAAGTTTTTTTCAAATTTATTTGACTTCAGTACAATAGTCCAGCCATAGTTGCAGTAAGTTACAGAGAGTTTACATGACTAATTTTGGTGAAGCTCAATCACCTTTATCAGATTTAACCAGTATGAAATAAGTCTGCTATTAATTATGAGAACCTGAGATCTAACCACGCCACCTTGCCATAGGAAACAGTACTGTCAGTTTATCATGTTAAATTAAACTTCATTATTCAGTAATGGTAAAGAAGGAACATCATTTCCATCGATTGCTGTGAAGCCTTTATCTACACAGAACATTAAACTCTTAATGTTGTCCATGTTGGATTAGGATCAACATTGTCCAACTATTTCCATAATGCACCTGACAATTGAAAATCTTGTCTTATTAATCTTAGCATTTCTGCTGTTATTTTGAAACTTATATTGCTCAAGTACGAGATCAAATTGTTAACTGAAGTGTCAGAAAACGCCTTGATGAAGTTAATGAAATAACAACATCCATGCATGAATGCTGCATATTATTATCTGTGTGCATTGTCTCCAAACCAATTGGTAAACTCTAAGACAAATATCTCCACATCTCAATGTCTTAAAGTTGAAAATCTTGAACACAGGACTCAACAGCACTATGTCGAAGAAACAACTATTTATATGATGACACATACATAGCTGAGGTTACCATATGACTCAAGATATGGGTTTGTAGTGTAGCGCCATGATGAAGATAAATTAAAAGAGTTTTTAAAGCATCTGGCACAGTGGTGCAGTCTGCGGGTTTAAAAGGATGCAGCGAGTGATAGAGTGTAAGTCACATGGCTCACTGTGAAGATGGCGGAGGGTATACAGCCAAAATATCTAAAGAAGTAGTGAAATTTATTTGCTTGCATGCCTGAAATTTTATGGAGCAGTCTTTGTGCTGTGGAAATATGAAGATGCACAACAGGAAGGTTGTATTTATGGCTCGTCAGCTTACGGTTAGAACACTACTACAGAATCTGAACCATTCAAAAATTTGTAAGCTGGCCCACTTGCAGATTAAAACTATGCAAAATACTGCCACTGAAGAAGCCACTGTCTTCACAGATCCGGCAACAAGTGAGGGCTCTTAAATCCCTTATGCAATGATAATAACCGATTTACCCATTCACTTTAAGCAACTTCAATTCCCACTCAAAGATTCATTGGCAGTAACAGTAAACAAAGGTCAAGATCAGAGAGAGGTTGAACAGGAGATAGACAGACGATGTGCAAAGAATTGCCAGGTTCACCAGTAATAATTATAAACCTCCATTCTTAATGAAAGTCAGATAGATCACTCAATAATCAGGGGTCTTAAATATTAGCAGTTGTATGTATATTTTAACCAAGACCAACATTCATACTTTTTTGGCTTTATACAAAAAGGAGCTTACACTAAGGAATTTCATTGTAGCTGTTATTTTCACTTTTGAGAAATTACAACAGTGTGCTGTAATCTGTTGATTTTCAGTGGTACTCAGACTGCTCACTCTATTAGTGAGTTCAGGTTTTTGTTATGACTGCTGCCACCAGTGACTTGGTTAAAAATAATTAATTCCTCCTACTATTTCTCATTTGCAAAACAATAGCAAGTCAAAACATAATTTGAAACAAATAGATGTACATATCATTAAATTCTATGCTTAGTCATAGCTTATCAGGGAAGGATCACGTGTAATGAAAAGTGAATATGAAATAAGTGTGATTAGTGAAGCTATTTACCTAGTTGTGGTGTAGCTTGATTCATCCGCCACTTGTAATGTGCAGGGGACTGTCATGATCCATGACGAGTTCAGTGTAATTATTGTCTTGAATGGAAGTGTCATAGGCCAGTCATTTATGCACTAAAATTGTGAAATGTGATGTAGTTCCCATTTTTTGTGTGTTATTAAGACCAGTTAGGGCAGTGTGAACCCAAGTTTGCATCTTTGAAAAGCCTGTGCTTCCTGAGTAACATGTACATGAAAAACTGCAAATTTATTTACTTAATTATTTTTAGTTACTATGCATTTTCTGATATTAGTTGTTATATTAACCATGCAACAATTTTCCGAGATATGGAATGTCAAATATTGGCCGCTTTTTACCAAAACTGAAAATTTTAAGTTTTGCTCTTGTTTTGGGCTGAATATTGGCATAACCACTCATCCTGCAAGAGAAGTCATATGAATCGAACTTCTGATAAATTCTCTTGATTTTCATTTAAGCACAAAATGAAGTCTTCAGGAATAGTATTTGTCCTGAAATCATACAAAAATAAAATGTCAGAAAATTGAATATTTGAAAAAGTGAGCCTAAACACAAACTAATATCAGATTGTGGGTATTCAAAGAAGAAAAGTTCATAGCATCATGTTTAAAAGTATAAAAGTATATTTAAATGCACTTGAGTTATTAAAATGTCATACATTTTAATAATTGAAAACTCTCAGTGTTTTGGTTTCCACAGTCATATTCCAGCGTGGAAGAAGGTTGGGTATGCGGTGTCCATTTCAAGCTGCTGGTGCGAAGGTCAAGTCGTGCCACAGCAGTGAGTGCACAGAGCTGAGCACTTAAGCCCAGCTCTCTGGAAGTTGCAAGCTCCTGTGCATCCCTTCGTTCACTTAACGAGAACGATTGGGTAATTTTTGGTGGGGCTGATTCACATGGTATCACTGTTGGTAATCGGCTTGGAGGCAAACGTGCTAGGTCCATCTTCACATTGGGTGCTGATCTGACGAGTAGGTGGAACTGAAGGCTGTGCAGTGTGTCAGTGGGTTTGCTATAGTTTTGGGGTTTGGCTATAGTTTTATGATTCACATATGAGAAGGGTAACACAGTGCCCAGGTCAATCAGATACCCGTTCTTCAAAAAATACTGGACAATTTTGTTTCTCGACAGCAGAAAAGGGTGGACATGGCGTTGCACGTGCTGAATGTGTATAGGAAGAATTCAAATCTCAAGGTAAATTCTGTTTTTCCCCAACCAATAGAAGTGGTAGAAAACTGAATGCCACTTGTCTCAGCTCTGCTGCATTTCTAGAAGTAAACGTTTTGGATGATTGAGCCCAAGCCATAGAAGAGAAAGAGTAAGTTCACGTGCTCTCGAACCTCAATCATGTCCTCATAGGATATGGTTTTATTGAGGGTAGTACAGATAATGCTGCGGTCTGCATCTTCGGTTGATACCTTAGTTTCAAAGCCCTCAAATCCAAAAGCAGAACACAATGGTCAGTTGACTGCTAACAGTTTCTCCTGGGCATTTTGATGATGGCTGAAGAGTTAAACATGACTGAAAGAAAGGACAGTGTAACAGCACAAACATTCTACAGTTTTAGTAGCCCTGAGTGCTCCATCCTCAGAGAATCCATCAAACACCACTGAGACATTCCTGCCAAACTTTTTAAATACGTTATGATATATGTAGCAATGATTTCCCTGATCGAATTGTTTTGGTTCTAGGGAAGAAGATATCCCCCCCCCCCCCAACCCCGTCGCCCCCTCCCACCCCTGCCCATCTACTACTACAAATATTCTTGCTCCAAGAGAGATTTTTCGGGAAATTGGAGTGGAAGTGGCATAGAACATTGAGAGTGCCCCCTTATGCATCCCCTCTTTGCTAAACAATACCAGTGGATAATGTGCCAGTTTGAATTTCAAGTACTCTTATCATTTCACTGTCTGACTGCTTAGTGATGCATATCCTTTGAAAGGTAGTGAGTGGATCCACATCAACACACTTCTTATGCACTTTAATAGAGGTGGTGATTGCCGCTGAAGTTAGCACTTTGTCTTTTATTTTCTTTTGAAAGTTATCTTCCCAAAAACGCTGCCAGTATTTTTTGAACACACATAAAAGAAGGTTATAATTAGGCGACTCCTTCTTCAGGTAGAAGCGTTGAAGGGGAAGGAAGAGGGGTGAACGAAAAGGACAGGAGAGGTCTAGGAAAGGGGGTAAATTTCGGAGTCACCCATGGTGACTTTCCTGAAATCTACCACTGGCTCCGAAAGCTTACATAATGAAAGCTTCTTTTATGTATGTTCTGCCGCCGCTTGGTGAGTAGATTATTTTTTTATCTATCCGTTTACATTATATTGTCCATAATTGATTACTTTCCTTTTTTATATTGAAGCTAGTGGGATGTGTGAGTGGAATATCATCGAAAAAACGGCCATTTCTGACAGTTTAAATGGCTGTATGTATGTTACGTACTTTGTTTATTTGTCCATATAAATCTCTTTTTCAGTACATATATCATACACAGGATATTGGACCTTTTTATCTATTGGTTTTTCAAATGTCAAACATACATTATTTAAATTTTTATAACAAATTGGATCTATACAGTTAATAATTACAATTTCTTTCAAATACTGTTTATTTATAACTTATTTCTACAATTAAAGATACAAATTACATTTTTTTATTGCATAAGATACTGTGAGATTGAATAGTAGTAGTTTTCAGAAGGTAGCTGTCGCAGACTTTTTAAAGCTCTGTAGTTCAGGAAGAGATTTTATATGTCTTGGTAATGTGTTGTATGGTTTTGTTCCTGCATCATATACACCTTTTTGGCATAATGTGGTGTTACAATGATTATCATGTATGTCACTGTCTGACCTGTAATCATGGACACTTTTGTTTTGAGGTAAAAGGTTTTCTTTTCTCAGTATAACTTTTTTGACATGCATGACTACTTCCAGTATATAAATGCAGGGAAGGGGTAGGATCTTTAAAGAAAGGTTTGCATGGTTTTCTGCTGCTCACTTGTTTCATTGTTCTTATAATTGCCTTTTGTTTCCTGAAAACTGTTATTGCCTGGTGTACATTTCCTCAGAAAATGATACCATACTTTAGTACTGAATGTACACAAGCAAAGTATACAACCCTTACTGTTTCTGCACTAGTATTGTTGCAAAGGATTCTTACTACATAGCTCATTTTTGCTAGTTTTGAATTTAGGGATGGGATAAGAGTGCTCAATTTAAGATTTTTCTGGATATGAATCCCAAGAAATTTAGTGTCATCGACAGCACTAATGTTTTGGTTATCTATACATATTACAGGTTGCACCAGATTTTTATTTTGATCAGTGTGGAAATTCATGAGTACCGTTTTTTGGGGATTAACTATTAGCCTGTTTCTGGTAAACCATTCAGACACACCTTTTGTAATATCTTTTGCAGATGCAGTTTCTTCTTTATTCCCTTCAATCTATAGACTGCTGTCATCTGCAAACAGTACTGGTTCAGAATCCCTAACGTGTTATGGGAAATCATTAATGTACACCCCCCCCCCAAAAAAAGGGACATAAAATGGGGCCCTGTGGAACACCTCTTCGTAGGTTTTCTCTTCTTCTACTGGATAACCACAGCATTTATGAAAAGACTGTTTAACATCTGCATGATCCTATTGTGAAATTATTTTTGTAATGCCATATAGCCTGATGATGAGGTATACCCTCGAAACATGTTGCACAATAAATAAATAATACATTAGTTAACAAATTTTGTGACTGGTAGCATTAGTTAAAAACGTTTACATATTTTTTGAGACAGTCAAGGTCGAAAAATAGTCAAAATGGCTTCAGAAAAAGGATTTTAAAGTGCCTGGGCTTTCTATTAATGCTGTTTATGTAAGTCTTTTGGCTCGTAATATTTGTAGCCAGTGCTGTAGAGTCATTCAAAATGAGCTGCAGCAGTCGCCCATGGATGTTAGACAGAACAATAATATGATATTAGATAACAGTTTATTAGTATAGCTTAGTGAATAAGTGTCAGACTGCAAATTTAAAGGCGTGAGCTCCACTCCTCAAGATTTTTCAGAAAGTTACCTATTTTTCAAGTATGTCATTCATTTGTATGTGTGAAAAATGTTTGGTTTCACTACGGTTTGAAGTCCACTATCTGTAACTGGCTAGGTAGTTAACACAATGGTCACAGAAGAAGCCAAAGGCATATCACTTCAAATATATCCATGGCTGGTGAAATACTTCAGTGTGTAAATCAACATTCGGGTTGAGGACAGTTTTACTATTACTTCATCAATTTGTTAATTATTATAGAGAAAAATTTGTGCTATTGTCGATGGTTCACTTACTGTGCTTCCACTAGAATTGGAAAAATGTAAACAAAAAATCTCAAGCTTTTAGTCCTGAGTTAACAACATAGATGTTTCATTCTCCTTTTGTTCTGTACTATTCTTCACGATAGCTTAGAATCTGTCACTGTAATGAAATATCAGAAAATTTCTACTTTGAGAAGTCTCTTGTTTGATATGTTTTATTGAAAAGAGCATTTTGTGAATTATAGGCTATATGTAGTGACAAATTCCACATCCAAGTAGCTTTTGTTTAAACATGCCCAAAGTCCGAGAAAATTATATAAATAATAAAAGTAGAAAGCAAAATTTGTTCGCTAACAAGGCAAATTGCCATAATAAAAGGACAAAGCAAAAGTACTTTGCTAAGAAGGCAAATTGCCATATTGGAATACATTCTTCAAACTGTTCTGTTTTTACTAAGTTTAAGAGAGCAATAAGTTGATTGCATAATAATTATGTTGTGGTTGTGCTCTTCAGTCTGAAGACTGGTGCAGCTCTCTTAGCTACTCTATCCTGTGCAAGCTTCTTCATCTCGCAGTAACTATTTCAACCTACATCCTTCTGAATCTGGTTACTGTATGAATCTGTTGGTCTCCCTCACAATTTTAACACCCCCCCCCCCCCCCCCCCCACACACACACACACGTACACACTCTCAATCTTCCCTATAGTACAAAATTGGTGACCCCTTGATGTCACAGAATGTGTCCTACCAACTGATCCCTTCTTCTAGTAAGGTTGTGTCACAGATTTCTTTGCTTCGCAGTTTTGTTCAGTACTTTCTCATTAGTTACGTGGACTACCGATCTAATTGTCAATATTTTTCTGTACCACCACATTTCAAAAGTTCAATTCTGTTCTTGTCTAAACTGTTTATCGTCCATGTTTCATTTTTGTACATGGCTATACACTGTACAAATACTGTCAGAAAAGACTTCCTGGCACTCAACTCTATACTTGGCGTTAACAAGATTCTCTACTTCAGGAACACTTTTCCTGCCATTGCCTGTGTATATTTTATATCCTCTCTACTTCGGTCATCATCAGTTATTTTGCTGTCCAGATAGCAAAACTCATCTACTACTTTAAGTGACTCGTTTCCAAACTAATTCCTTCGGAATCACCTGATTTAATTCAACTACATTCCATTATCCTTGTTGTGCTTTTGTTGATGTTCATCTTATATCCTCCCTTCAAGATCCTGTCCATTCTGTTAAACTGCTGTTCCAAGTTCTTTGCTGTCTCTGAGAGAATTCTCTCTCGGCTATAATTGCTACTCCACATATTTCTTTTGTTTCCTTTATTGGTTGCTCATTGTACAGATTGAATAACATCGGGAATAGGCTACAATGCTATCTCACTCCCTTCTTAACCACTGCTTCCCTTTCATGCCTTTTTCTGCCAGATGAAAACTTTTTTTAAGAAGGCATAGTAGGACTTAAGCTAGGACATATAATGGATATTGCAGCATTTTGAAGATAACCAGAATATTAATGGATATTGAGCAAGTGTACCTTAAGCTGTTTGTCATGAAATCTCAAAGATGTTTTATAATATACTGTTAAATTAACATGAATTAAGGTGAGTTAGCCTTCCTTCTTCACCCACCTCCTCCTCCAAACACAGATCTGGAGTATGCTCTTGTAAATAAGTTAGGTGATAATGAGTATCCTTGTCTTACCGCTTTCTAATTGACTTGGCTCTCCATTTATCTTTATCTTCACACTTAAGGTTTTGTGTGCATATAATAATGTTTGTCAATATTTCAAGTCCAGGTCTGTACCTTTCAAGATCTTGGAGAGTATCTTCCAGCTAATGCTGTTAAATGCCTTTTCTAGATAAGTAAATGATATGTAAGGAAGTTATTTTTAATTGATTTTTCTTCACAGTTCTGCTGGAGCTCATCTGCCAGCTAATCTGGAATGAGACTTATTTCATCTCATTTCTTCCAGTGCGGCTTCCAATTCCATTATCATAGCTCAAGGACCTCCTTCATCTACTAGCACTTCTTCTCTTTTTTGGATGTGTTCTTCTCACATGATGATGTTTTTTGCTCTGTCAATTTCTCCAAAACTCCTTTCGTCTCTTGACTGTTTCATCTGCATTAGTAATAGATTTCTTTGTTTGTCTATTACTAAGCATGATCTTATCCATATGTTGAATAGTTATTTCTCAATCTTACTGTATGCTTTCACTAAGTCAATTTTTATGCCTGTTTCTGTATTCCTACACATGTATTATGTACCCTCATTTCCATAGTCTCTTTGTATTGCTGTGTGATGTGTTCTTCATGACTTTCCCTGTATTTATCCCTTTCCTAAACCAATTTTATTATATTGTCTATCATCTATGGTTTTCTTTGTCCCCCCTCTCCCCCTTCCACCTCAGTACTTTATCTGAGGTTTTTGTCACAATGTCTTTCAGTTTAACCATGATGTTCAGGTGTTACCAATATTGATGAAGATGTTTGTCCTTATAGCACATTCTCTTCATATTATTAATTCTATCTTTTTGTGTTACTCTTCTTGTTTCTTTTAAAACTTAAATTACACTTTAAGATTGGCACTATCTAGGTCTAATCCTGGATGACTCCAATTTATTTGATTTCTATAATTTGATTGTATTAAAATGCAATCAAATTTGGTGCCTGTTACTGCCAGTCACTTTCCATGTTTACCTCATTTTATACTTTTGGAGGTTGTGTTCATCACCAGATCATGTTCTTCACAAAAACTCAAGTAATTGACCTCTTCTGTTATTAGTGATTCCTAATCTAAATGTCTTTGCTGTCTTTTCAGTGTTCCTCCCTTTTAATATCACTCCCTACTACTACATTAAAATCTGCCATTTGATTGTTATCGTTGTCACTTGTTACTTTTATTACTTCATCTATGTTAACATACATTTATTCCATCTAATATTCATTGTATCCTGAAGTTGAAAAATAGTCTTTTACAATTACTAAGTTGGTGGGCTTAGATGTGATTAATTTATCTATCATTTACAATATAGATGCATTTAACATTATTCTATAGATGCATTTAACATTATTCACCTCTTTTTTTTTCTCCCCCCCCCCCCCTCCCCCCAGCAAGATTGCTACTCCAGTTGTGCCTTGTTGTTCTCCTCCACAGTGAAGCTTCCTCTTCCCACCCCTACAAGATGTTACACTGTCCACTCTGTTTTGGCAACCAGGTTTGGGCCTGACTGTGATGAAATTATTTGACCTTTACTCCTTAACACATTGTCTGTAAAACTACACACTGTTCTGCAGAATCCATCCCAACCAATTTAAAATGTATGGATGGTGTATGGACTAGTTACATAGTCAAAGTTGATGTACTTGTACCACACTCTTTTATTTTGCATGGGAGATCTCAGGATCTTTCATTATAATGTAGTTCTCACACATCTTATGATATTTGTATCTAGTAATTCTTTGCACAACAGAGTAGTATTCATTTAGATGCTCTCACAGACCGTAGAAAAAATAAATTTGACAAAAGAAGAGCATGTATACAGATGATATGAAGGTTAGTTTCTGGTAATACTGGAATTTTCATTACTTTCTCAAAACTTGCAGACTTGTCCTTGCACTTGTATTAAGATGTCCGTAACTTAATGGAAAGCTGAGAAAAGATTTACATTATTAAAAGCAATTCATATTAGTATGTAACTAAATGATGTTTCCCATACATAAAATATTATAATTGTCCTATAAAATATGTTTTCCTGTATTAGTATGTAACTAAATGACAGTTCCCATATGTGTATTGGCCTTATAAAATATTTTTTCCTGTATAAGAATTCATTGGGATTAATGTAAACCTTTGTTTTTGTTTTACAGATTATGGAATCGGTTATTTCAACAGGAGAACCAAAGCAGGAAACACAAAATTTTCTTTTGCATAGTAAAGCAAGACTTATTGCAATGACATTAGATGTTTCTCCTGAGATAGCAGTCCAGGCTATCAGAGTTCTTGCTATAGTAGACAAGTACGTATGGAAAGAAATGAAAGGCTACTAATGTCTTATTTGAGTTTAGCTGCTCATTTTACATCACCTAACATTTCTTTTAATTAGTGATAGTATTGTTGATTGAGTAATGTTCTTCAATTATCCGAAAACTTACCTTGGCACATAGTAGCTCTAAATTGTCATAAGAAGTGAGGGATCCAGTAGAAATCTAATTCCTGCTGTCTTCTTCCACCTTTTTCCAGCCATTAATTGACTTGCACATTGTGTTCTATAAACCACTACATGATAAGAGCCTTCAGGGATGTCAAATGAATGAAAGTTACATTAACCAGGGGAAAGGAGCCATTGCAAGCTAGTTATGTAAAGTGTACTAATTATTGATATTGCTATGAGAAGACTTAAATCTCTTCTTCAGAAATGCTTTTCTAGCCATTGCCAGTCTACATTTCAAATCGTCTATACTTCATCCATCATCAGTATTTTGCTGTCCAAATAACACAACTCATCTACTACTTGGAGTGTCTCGTTACGTAATAAGATTCTCTCAGCATCACTTGATTTAATTTTACTATATGCTGTTATCCTTGTTTTGCATTTGTTGATGGAATGTCTTCTCTGAAAGCATTTCCATGGAGTGTATCCATGTATGGAAGTGAAACATGGACGAAGAACAGTTTACACTAGAAGAGAAAAGAAGCTTTTGAAATGTGATGCTACAGAAGAATGCTAAAGACAAGATGGATGGATCACATAACTAATGAGTAGGTACTGAACAGAACTGGGGAGAACAGAAATGTGTGGCACAGCTTGACTAAAAGAAGGGATTTGTTGACAGGACACATTCTGAGATATCAAGGGGTCACCAGTTTAGCAATGGAGGTGAGTGTGGGGAGCTAAAATCACAGAGGAGGACCAAGAGATGAATACAGTAAGCAGATTCAGAGGAGGTAAAGAGGCTTGCTCAGGATGAGTAGCACGGAGAGCTGCATCAAACCAGTCTTTGGACTGAAGACCACAACAACAACACTATATGACTTCGGAAAAGCAGTGGGCTTTCCTCTCCTTCTTCATTAAAGTAACTACTTTCCTTATACTCTATTAGAACATATATGATGCCAGGAAACTAGTAAAGTCCACAAATGCCAGGAAACTAGTAAAGTCCACAAATGAGAGCAGTGCTTAGAACAGGTGAAAAAACTAAGGAAAGAATGCAATGTGGTGTGATGCATTATAAGATAAGGGAAGCCAGAGGGCTCAGTCCAAAAACAAGGGCAGATTGGTAGCATTTTTAATCCAGGAACGTAAGAAAACATTATAATTACATTCTCCATTTGCGTGGTCATACTGTCCATAGTTGTTTCATAATTATTCAAGATATTTGATTCTATTGTTGCAACTACAAGAAAATGCATATTCTTGTCATCAGTCACATTTTGTTTTTCTGAAATATATCTATAGATTGGCTTTCTTTCTAAACTGAAAAACAGTTCCTTACAAACAATTTTGATTTCATTCATGTATGGTATTTTATGCACGGTTTTCTCTCACATAAGGAAATGCTGTCTTCTTGCACATTTTTGAGTTATTCATTTGTTTGGCACTGTTGTTGATTTGTAAGTGTAAGAACAGAAAGAAAGTTGGTAGTCTGCATGCCAACTCACGATGCTGTCCTGCGCAGGTGTATGCACCCATGGGTGCATACAGAGAATGCTGATTAGCCTGCTAGTTGAAATGGGACTATCTTTCCATCCCTGTCTGAAATTATTTCCTCTTGTCAGCATCCTCTGAAGAGGGCATTTTAGCTCAAATTTGTAACTTTCTGGACTTTATACTGTTATGTCTATACCCACTTCCAGTAGTAACTACCCTTCAAAAAATCAGTACAAATGAGTTTATTATGTCAAATTCACATTTGCAACTAATGGGAGTAAACCATTTGTTAATAATCCAACTTGGAAATTTCGTGATTTGAACTGTGCAGTCATTTTGCACCATATATTCTTGAAAATTTACCTCTTCCCTATTTCTGTGAAGCTATGATGTTAATTATTTATGATCTAAAATGGTAGCTCAACACAAGAACAAACCAAAATACTGTTAGTAATATTTTATTCAAAGTAATTGGGTTGTAATTAACTAAAATATAATTTATGTTATTGTACTTCTTATTCTTTGGAACTACAGATGGAACTTATGTGGTTCATTTTGTTATACATGTAACCAAATTTTTCTCTTGGCTTTTAGTTGTTATTTTTTAAGTCTCAATTTCAATAATGTATTAGATTGTTTTGTTTTTATATAAAAGAAAGTGGCACATGCTCCACTGGATCCGTCTGCATTATTGTGTTTCGGAAGCTATTTGCGTGAGAGTCTTTCAGAGGCTGTCAGACAGCCAATGTATATTCCACCTATGACAAGAAAAGTATTAGACTCTGTTTTATTTCAAAATTACTACTACAGCAATGTGAGGATCGAGGACTTTCTGAAGCAACAGCCTCTGAGGATACCAAAATTGAGCATCTCATCATATGGAGCAGCTAAGTTATTACGTGAACTTTCATTAACTGTGACCGAAATTTTCTACACACATCAAAAAAAGGTTTTCCTTCACCTCGGTTCTGAGAGTTCCAAAACCTGTACAGAAAATTGGACTAGAGATCAACGTAAACATCATTTCCACCCTTTTTATTGCTCATGAAAACCACTCGTTTCATGTTGTACCACCACACAGCGAGACCTTCAGAGATTGTGGTCCAGATTCCTGTACACACCGCTACCTCTAAAATCCAGTAGCACGTCCTCTTGCATTAATGAATGCCTGTATTTGTTGTGGCATACTGTCCACAAGTTCATCGAGGCACTGTTGGTCCAGATTGTCCCACTCATCAATGGCGATTCTGCGTAGATCCCTCAGAGTGGTTGACAGATCATGTCGTCCTTAAACAGCCCATTTTAATCTATCCCAGCATGTTTGGTAGGGTTCATTTCTGGAGAACGTGCTAACCACTCTAGTTGAGCGACTTTGTTATCCTGAAGGAAGTCATTCACAAGATGTGTATGGTGGGGGCGTGAATTGTCACCCATGAAGACGAGTGCCTCGCCAATATGCTGCCAATATGGTTGCTCTATCGGTCGGAGGTTGGCATTCATGTATTGTATGGCCGTTACAGTGCCTTCCATGACCACCAGTGGCGTATGTCGGCCCCACTTAATGCCACCCCCAAAACAACGGGGAACCTCTACCTTGCTGCTGCACTCGCTGGACAGTGTGTCTAAGGCATTCAGCCTGACCGGGTTGCCTCCGAACATGTCTCTAACGATTGTCTGGTTGAAGGCATATGCGACACTCATTGGTTAAGAGAACGTGATGCTAATCCTGAATGGTCCATTCGCCATGTTGTTGGGCCTGTCTGTACCATGCTGCATGGTGTCGTGGTTGCAAAGATGGACCTCGCCATGGATATTGGGAGTGAAGTTGCGCATCATGCAGCCTATAGCACACAGTTTGAGTCATAACACAATGTCCTGTGGCTGAAAAAAAAACACATTATTCAACATCATGGCATTGCAGTTAGGGTTCCTCCGAGCCATAATCCATAGGTAGTGGTCGTCCACTGCAGTAGTAGCCCTTGGGTGGCCTGAGTGAGGCATGTCATCGATAGTTCCTGTCTCTATGTATCTCCTTCATGTCCGAACAACATCGCTTTGGTTCACTCAGAGATGCTTGGACACTTCCCTTGTTGAGAGTGTTTCCTGGCACAAAGTAACAATGTGGATGCTATCGAACTGCGGTATTGACCATCTGGGCGTGGTTGAACTACAGACAAAATAAGCTTTATACCTCCTTTGTGGTGGAATGACTGGAACTGATCAGCTGTTGGACCCCCTCCATTTTATAGGCACTGCTCATGCATGGTTGTTTACATCTTTGGGTGGGTTTAGTGACATCTCTTGAACACTCAAAGGGACTCTGTCTGTGATACAATATCCACAGGCAACGTCTGTCTTCAGGAGTTCTGGGAACCGGAGTGATGCTAAACTCTTTTTGATGTGTGTATGACTGCAGTAAAGTAAGACAGTGACTATACGCTATATTTGTGATGAGCTCCATTCACTCCTCCTCTGAAGTGTCGCACTAAAAGAAAATCTAATATCATAGGTAAATTTCATTTGCAGCAGCATATGGTGTAATGGGCTTCAAATGCAAAATCATAGCGACCTCTATTTTTCATCGCAAGCTTTCCGTTTTTCATGCAGTGTTTTACTTAAATGCAAATATATTAAGTATGACCAATATTGAAATTTTGGGCACTTCAGCATTAAGCTGACGTATAAAGCTACAAGCAACATGATTTATTACTATTTTTCCCTTCTGTAAACTGCAGGGCATGTGCTTCGATTCTGTCAGGACAGTGCACCGCCAACCACTGTGCCAAAAGCAGGCAAAGACTAGTCTCGTTCATTCTGGCTTGCCGGCAGGCATGGGCCACAGCATCAGTTGGCGCCACGACCCGGCTGCCATGTATGTAGACAAGTGTAATGTGCTGCAAATACATAGAAAGAAAGATCCCTTATCATTTAGCTACAATACAGCAGGTCAGCAACTGGAAGCAGTTAATTCCATAAATTATCTGGGAGTACGCATTAGGAGTGATTTAAAATGGAATTATCATATAAAGTTGATCGTCGGTAAAGCAGATGCCAGACTGAGATTCATTGGAAGAATCCTAAGGAAATGCAATCCGAAAACAAAGGAAGTAGGTTACAGTACGCTTGTTCGCCCACTGCTTGAGTACTGCTCAGCAGTGTGGGATCCGTACCAGATAGGTTTGATAGAAGAGAGAGAGAAGATCCAACGAAGAGCAGTGTGCTTCGTTACAGGATCATTTAGTAATCGCAAAAGCGTTACGGAGATGATAGATAAACTCCAGTGGAAGACTCTGCAGGAGAGACGCTCAGTAGCTTGGTATGGGCTTTTGTTGAAGCTTCGAGAACATACCTTCACCGAGGAGTCAAGCAGTATATTGCTCCCTCCTACGTATATCTCGCGAAGAGACCATGAGGATAAAGTCGGAGAGATTAGAGCCCACACAGAAGCATACCGACAATCCTTCTTTCCATGAACAATACGGGACTGGATTACAAGGGAGAACCGATAGAGGTACTCAAGGTATGCCACACACCGTCAGGTGGCTTGCAGAGTATGGATGTGGATGTAGATGTAGATGTAGAACCCATGTTTCATCACATGTCACAAATCCAGGACAAGTTGGTCTCCCCCACAGCTTCAAAACATTGCAACAAATCAAGACAAATGTTGTTTCTCTGCGATTTGTGGTCCATCGTTAGACACCAAGGGGGCCCACCTTGCATAAACTTTTGAATATCCAAGAGTGTGGATAACTGCATCCACACTTTCTTTGATGATTGACAGATGCAGCACCAACTGTCAAGTCGTAATGTGTCTGTCCTTGTAGATGACATCAGCAGCTCGCTGCCACATGTCAGGTGGATGGTCTCATGACTGCTGCAAATCATGGAGCTCCGTTGAAGTGCCTTCTGATGACCTCACCCTCTGTGCCCAGCAACTAACTGTACTTCTGTCAATAGCAGATGCTCCATAGACTTTGCACAAACGTTTCTGAGTATTCCCCATAGTTTCTTTCTCTGCAGTGAAAACTTCAATGACAGCACGTTGCTTGTAATGTACATCACCTACAGATGCCATTTTGAAACTGTCCTGCAGTTATGCTGTCTCTCGGAAGTAATGGAAACTTGGCACGCTTACACAGGAGACTTCAAATAATACATACGTAATATTTCGCAATCGTAGCATTGTTTTGGCTGAGAAAAAAAAAATGGTGCATTACTTTCTGGGCAACTGTGTTTTTGTACTTCACATAGCAGCTACATGTTTACAGTAGAATATTTATCGTAATTCATTGAAAAATACGTAATAGGTTTATTAATTGCATACCCATCTGTTTTTTTATCTGAATAACGTTCTTATAAAGTGAAGGCCAGAAGCCTCTACACAACTTCGAGAATAATAGCCAGTGGCACTGTCTACAGGAGATCAGTGAGTGACACCTAAGTGCAGAGAATAAACGGCACCAGTGCAATAAACTAGAAGTTGTTTTCATTGATCCCAACAAATTTGTAAGTGCAACGTGTGTTGCCAAAGATGGTCTACATCTGAATAGTTGGACTCAAAAATATTCAGTAAAATGTTCATAGATACTTGCCAAGTTATAAAAATAATGGAAACTTGTAAGTAGTGATGGGGGTGAAAAAGCTTGCATAGAATTAAAAATGACAGAACCAAACCATTATCTGGCAAGAAATGTGCTAAAGCCTATAAGTAATAGTCAAACTGTATATGTATCAGGGGTGGGCATAAAATGATAATTTGATCCTTCTTTTATCCACCAGACTCATCTCCTGATGTAACTGAAAACTTAAGAGAAAACCTCATTCACTTGTATGTAAGTTCCCCAGTCTTACTGTAATCATCGTTGGAGACTTTAATCATCCAACAATCAATTGGGAAGATTGCAGTTTTGTTACTGGTGAGCATGATAAGACATCCTGTGAAACTTTACTAAATGCCTTCTATGAAGACTACCTAGAACAGATAGTTAGGAACCCCCTCATGATGGAAATATATTGGATCTGATGGCGACACATAGACCTGACCCTTTTAGGATGCCCGCATTGAAACTGGTATCAATGACTATGGAGCGGTTGTGGCAGCAATGACTACCAAAGTACAAAGGACAACTAAAACAAGCAGAAAGATATATATGTTCAGCAAACTAGATAAAAAGTCAGTAGTGGCATATCTCAGCGAGGAACTTGAAACTTTCAGCACAGGGCAGGAGCATGTAGAGGAACTCTGGCTCAAGTTTAAAAGAATAGTTGACCACGGACAGGATGGATATGTACACAGTAGAACCGTTCATATTGGGAGGGAACTCTTTGGGTATACGGTCACAGTAAAGGAACTTCTAAAGAAACAGAGATTAATGCATAATAAGTGTAAAACAAAGCTTTGGGCTATAGGTAGAGAGATTCTGAATGAAATGTGTTTAACTGTCTAGGGAGCAATGCGTGATACCTTCAATGACTACCATAGCAGAATATTGTCAAGTGATCTTTCACAGAACCCAAAGAAATTCTGGTTATATTTAAAGGCTATTAATGGCACCAAAGTTAGTGTACAATCCCTAGCGAATGAGACAGGAACTGAAATTGAGGGTAGCAAAGTAAAAGCTGAAATATTAAACTCCATTTTCAAATGTTCCTTTACAAAGGAAAACCCAGGAAAATTGCCCCAATTTAATCTTCGTATCCTTGAATACATGAATGAAATAAGTATTAGTGACAGTGGTGTTAAGAAACAGCTCAAATCATTAAAACTGAACAAAGCTGCAGGCCCTGAGGAAATCCCTATCAGAGTCTACATTGAATTTGTGACCCTCTTCTACCTATAATTTATTGTAGATCCTTCGAACAAAAAACCATGCCCAGTTCTTGGAAAAAGGCACAGGTCACAAGAAGGGTAGTAGAAGTGATCCACATAACTACCGTCCAGTCTCCTTGACATCAATTTGTTGTAGAATCTTTGAACAATTCTGAGCTCAAACATAATGGGGATTCCTCGAACAGAATGACATCTTCAGTGCCAGCCATCATGGATTTCGAAAAAAATTAATCATGTGAAACCTAACTTGCACTTTTCTCAAATGACATACTGAAAGCTTTGGATCAAGGCAACCAGCGTATATGCAGTATTTCTTGATTTCCAAAAAGCATTTGACTCACTACTGCATCTACGTGTATTGTCAAAAGTATGATCATATGGGGTATAATTCGAAATTTGTGACTGGATTGAGGACTTCTTGATAGGGAGTACACAGCATGTTATCTTGGATGTGTCAGATGTAGAAGTAACATCGGGTGGGCCCCAGGGAAGTATGTTGGGTCCCTTGCCATTCATGTTGTATATTAATGGCCTAGCAGACAATATTAAGAGTAAAATCAGGCTTTTTGAGGATGATGCAGTTCTCTGTAATGAAGTACTATCTGCAAGAAACCGCATAAATATCCAGCCATATCTTGATAAGATTTCAACATGGTGCAGAGATTGGCAACTTGCTTTAAATGTTCAGAAATGTAAAATCTTGCACTTCACAAAACGAAAAAACATAGTATCCTATGACTGTAATATCAGTGAGTTGCTGCTGGAATCAGCCAACTCATACAAACACTTGGGTGTAACTCTTCATTGGGATATGAAATGGAATGATCACAAAAGTTCAGTTGGTGGTAAATCAGGTGGTAGATTGGTTTATTGGTAGAATACTGGGGAAGTGCAATCAGTCTACAAAGGAGACTGCTTACAAAGCACTCATGCGACCGGTTGTAGAATATTGCTCAAGTGTGTGGGACTCGTACCAGATAGGACTAACAGAAGATGTTGAACAAATACAGGGAAGGGCAGCACAAATGGTCACAGGTTTGTTTAATCCATGGGAGAGTTTCACATAGATACTGAAGGAACCCAACTGGGGGACTCTTGAAAATAGACTTAAACTATGCTGAGAAAGACTATTAATGAAGTTTGAAGAAGTGGCTTTATATGATTACTCTTGGAATTTACTACAACTCCTTACATATCGCTCACATAGGGAATGTGGGGATAAGATTAGAATAATTACTGCACTCGCAGAAATAGTCAATCAATCATTTTTCTCATGGACCATACGCGAATGGAAGAGGAAGAAACCCTAACAACTGGTACAATGGGACGTACCTTCAACCATGCAACTCATGATGGTGTGCAGAGTGTAGATGTAGATCTGGATATGTTATGCACTGGCATATAAATGCTTTGAAAACTAATGCTTCAAACAACAAAAGCTCCAAAATAGAAAAATTGGAAATCCTTATGTCATAATGTGCCATTACTATAGTTGGTTAAATGTGCCCTGGGTTACTGATTATGCAATCAAAAAATTTAAACAGAAAGCGACTAATTTTTGCAGAAGAAACAACTCACATGGTAGCTTGTGTATACTTCTGCACACTGATATGCCACGCGACATTAGCTGAGTGGTCTAAGGCGCTGCAGTCATGGACTGTGCGGTTGGTGCTGGTGGAGGTTCGAGTCCTCCCTCGGGCATGGCTGTGTGTGTTTGTCCTTAGGATAATTTAGGTTAAGTAGTGTGTAAGCTTAGGGACTGATGGCCTTAGCAGTTAAGTCCCATAAGATTTCACACGCATTTGAAAATTTTTGCACACTGATATAAATTATGAAACCAGAAATTGTTTTAATTATTTAAATGAACAATGTGAATTTGGGAGCTGTTGTGTAGAAATAATGGGCTTGCCAGTAAATGTAATAGTACGATCCCAGAGAGGTCAACAAGAGAGCTATTCTTATATAAGTTTCAAATTATGCTAGAGGATCTTTGTCGAGCATAAAACAAAAAGAATTGCTGATTTTAATATTGATATCAAATGAGACAGTAGGTGCACTTCAAGATTTTTTGACGTGGTAATGAAATGTGGTTTCAAATTGAATTTTTTTGAATCTACCAAAGATAATGGCCAGTCAGCAACCTGTATTGACAGTGTTATAATTATGTTTACGAAGATGTGTGTAAATTTTGTCTAGATTTAGGTATTTCAGATCATTGTGCATTGTTCATTGAGCTGCCACAGACACAGAGCAAAATTTCAAGTGTGAAAATCCACATGAGAAGGAACTTTAACAAAGAGAAATTGCTAATATTTAGGATTAAGCTAAAAGAGAAAACAATGACCTTTTGACAATTGTAACTCAAGTGATGAAAATGCTGAGAAATTCCAATATAGTTTTCTTGGCGTTTTTCATGTAATAATTCCACCTGGACTCTGCAGTGAAAAAAGTACAAATAAATTAAAGTGGATTATCCAGGGCATAAAAATTTCCAGTGTAAGGAAAAGGCAGCTGCCCAGAGAATTAAGGTACAATAAAGATGCAGATTTCATTGAATATGGTAGTCTTATAGAACTATATTTCAAATAGTTGTCAAGGCAGCAAAACAATTGGTAAATAATATGCCAATTATAAATTGGTGTTGAAGCATTTAGCCAAGAAATATGAAAAATTAACATTGAAGGGAACACTATTGTAATGAAATTACAATGAAATGAATAACCCTAGCTGTGTACAGGTGTTGATATAAGTCAACGGGGACAGTTGAAAATGTGTGCCCTGACCAGGACTTGAACCCGGCATCTTATGCTTACATGGCAGACACTCTATCCATCTGAGCCACCGAGGACACAGAGGATAGTACGACTGCAGGGACTTCTCACGGGAGGCGTGCCAGAGATAAGTCCCTGCAGTCACACTATCCTCGGTGGCAGAGATGGATAGAGCGTCTGCCATGTAAGCAGGAGCGATGATATGGCTGTAATTTCCTGAGATCTCACAAAGGCTTTTGATTCTGTATACTGTGCATTGCTTATTTCCCCCAAGATCTTAATTATTCTGAGAATATGCTGTCTAGTTCAGATGCCTTGCTTTGATTCAGGTCTTTCAGTGCTCTCTCAAAGTCTTCTCGCTCCCATAGAACACCACCTTCTCGTATTATCTATTTCTTTGAGCTCATATTCTAGTCACATTGTATTACGAACATCGATATGTTATACCATGTCAAAATTGTGGGAATGTCTACTTTGATTTGGCTTATACATCTTAGTTGAAATGGAGACGATATACATGATAATATTTGTTGAAATTGCACGAAGTGTTTAATAAAAGCTGTTAATTCAGAGGTTCATTGTGAAAATATTGTGTCATTGGATGCACTTCATTTTACTGTGGTTATGAATGTGTTCGTATTTGCTTTAATAATCTTTCAGCTTGTCAGACAATTCACTGTTTTTGGTTCACCTCCTGCACAAAAGCCACGTAGGCAACAGCTGTCCAAATTGCCGGCTTTGGGATTTACCCATTTGTGGCAACACTGCTCATCTTTGTACTTGGACTTGCCTGTATCGGTCACTTAGCCAGACCTGTCCCAGTGCACTCTGAGCTCTGGACCTGCTAGTGTCCAGCTGTAGAATTTCGTCTTACCTCGTTCCAATACTGAGTGACCGATTAGCTCACCTACATACGTGTAACACTACAACAAGCAGGCTAACAATAACCAAGTAATCAAAATTAATATCAAAGCAAAACTGTGCCATATATTCCAAAGGGAATGTGTAATAAACTGTTTTTGTGGCGCCAGTGCATGAAAATAGGAATCACAATTTAGGATTAAAAAGAAAAATCATAAGCCACAAAAGCAGTACACAATCAAAATTCAGAGACAAACATTTGTGATCAGTTCCACAGTTCCTGTATCATGCTTTGGCACCAGCTTCAAATTAGTTGGCTTATGATTGAATGATACGTAGCAAACAACAAGTAAAAGAAAGTATGTCTCAAGGAAAATACTTAGTAAAACAGACTGCAGTAGCCAACAGTTTCTCCAACTCTACGACTGATGCAATACTGAATAAAGAGTTCTTTTCTTAGAGAAATTGCAACTGAACATTAATGTTCAGAGTATCCATAAATTTTTATTTGGTTTTTCCACTTGCAGTACTAACCTTTCACCTAATGTAAATCTACACAACAGCTGTATTTGCATCAGATGTGGTGTGCAGTTTTGATGGTCTCTCCCCTCTGCTGTTCACCATTTTCCTGTTAGTATGGCCAGATGAGAAAGATGGAGGTTGCTGTCGCTTTTGTATGTATGCGTCTTTAACATATTTTATTCTATTCTCTCTTTTTAAATGTTTTATAATTTCTTAGGTATTTCATGTTTTTGTTGAGAGAGGTTCTTAGGCTCCCTATTTTATAAAGTGAGACATGGAACTTTAGTTCCACAGAAGACAGCAGGTGGAAGACAACCTTAGTTTGTCAATGCTTTAGGTAATTAAAGTCATCAATATCATGTTACATTTTCGTTTTTGAATTGGAGCTTATTACAACATATTATTCCCATTGTTACAGTGTACACTGGAAGATTGTATTACACCATCCCAATATCTGTTGTAAACAATAAAATATTATTGATTCAACAACTGATGTGGTTTATTCATTTTTTGAAAACTGAATTAAGGTAAACATTTTAAAATGTGCTCTGCGGACAGGCACAATGAACAGACACTTATATATTGGACTTCGTCAGAAAAGGAAAAGCACACACACACACACACACACACACACACACAAACCAAGCATACCTCACAGACTGTCTGCAATAAGAGACAGATAAATAGTAACATGGTTTTCATTGCAGAAGGGACATTGTTTCACTATTTTCTTACCTATACATCAATTTTGTTCGTAAATACTTTTTCTCATCATTTGTTGAAAACTTTTGTAATTTGCTTAATTAGGCATATAAGTGCCAGGTGTCTGTAACTTGCTACCATAATATTTTTGCAGAGTCTTCTGGCCATCTTCAGGTGAATATTTGAAAAAATACGCTGGTATTGAAGACCTCGTTTGCTTATGCATGGTTTAACGAGTTATCACAGAACATGCGGTGCTAAAGGGCATGCACATGTGCTGCAAGACAGAACACTGCACCATGCGCCCCTTGCTGAAAACTTGCCCCATTGTTATGAGATCAATCATATTTGAATGGTAAAATCAAAGAATTATGGGGCTACATAGAGTGTGAAATTTTTTAGTGAGTGTATTTACAGGCTACTAGTTCACACCATCTGGAACAGAAAGCTCCGAAGACCTTGATCCACCAATCTTGTACCATATTAGATGCAATAACCTGCAAGTGGAACTTGAATAAGTGTGAACTCTGTTTCTGAACAACATTGTATTCATCTCAGTGTGTACAACGAGCACTACAGATGTACAGATGGAGGATGAGGCCTTCAAAACAACAGGTTATCTACCGTAATGCTTCTGCAGAACTAAACAGAGTTTTAAGAAGACAGACTTAAGTGATGTTATGTCCTCCATCAAAAACTTATGTGTGTTACACACAATAAGAAGAGCCCAGTCTCAATGTTATGTATACCTGTGCTTTACTGAGGGATGACAATAATTCCAGTGGCAATTAATATGTGAAGTTCATGTGTGCCTATATTTAATGAGGTGGAGAACCATACAGAGACTTCACAGTATGTCTATTTACTTTTGAGATCAGCATTTGAAATGAACTCATGTGTGCAGCAGTCAGTTAAATAAATTTTCAATATGCTTCTACAGTAGTCGAAATTAATCAGTAACAAAATGCAGGTTGTCAAACTGAAGTTGGAGGCTGTTCTTCTGTTAAACACATTGTGTATGAGTACTTTAAGGTCTGCTTTATTGTGTTCTTATAGTTGTAAGCTACCATGATGTATTATTGAATAAAAGGTAGTTGAGGGATAGAGAACAGAGGCTCATTCACATAATGTAGCCATTCTGCTTTTGCTGTTTCCAAATCAGGCTTGGAAAATGTTCAGATGGTTGTTACTATTAGGCCTGACCTATTAGTAAAGTATGTAAGATTACGTAATGTTTTGTGCTGTGTTTGTGTGAGATTATCATTATAATTATTATTAGAGTTTTAAATGTTATTGTATTTCAGAAATTACATAGTTCCTGTATAATTACTTTTCTTTTTAAGTTCTGGCCATGGGTTGACAAAAATGTTCAATAGCAAAAATGAAACAATCGACATCTACACTTCATTTATTAGACTTCGAGTCTATTCCATCGTCATTAATATTAATGTGTACATTTGCAGATTTTATCAGTCAGTGCTAAATGAAAAAGACAAAGAACAACTTTTCTTTCTGGTGTTCTCGGAGCACAAGCCTGTGGCACAGGAAGCAGCAGGCTATGTATTGCAAGTATCAAGAGTGATAATGGAAGAAGATGGCTCAAGTTTACTGGAAAACATTGCTTGCTTCTTCAAGGAATGTAAAGTAAGTCATAATCACAATAATGAAACCAATGCAACATATTAAATGTAATAGAAGGAATGCTGTATTCCACTGCAAAATAACTGATAATGCGTAATTATGCTATACATTATCTCTTGGAACTTTTATATTTAAAGTAGTGGGCATTCTTCACAGAGCAAATAAATAAACTAAGATGATAAACTGGGCATTTACTGAAACATATCAGTAGCCCTTGAAAGCTCTATTTGATTAATAGTTTTACTTGTGATTAGGTACGTACGTCATGGACATGGACTGTGTGAGGCAGTGCAGTGGTTAAGACATCAGACTTCCTTTTGGAAAGGTCAGCTTTGTTGCTCTGACTGGCCATCCAAATCTGTCTTCCGTGGTTCTCCAAAACCACTTAAAGTCAAGTGCTTTAATGGTACCTCTGTAAAAGACGCGACTGATTTTGTTTCCCAACTTGAACTTTTTCTCTGTATCTCATCATGTCATTGTCATCAGGATGTTAAATCACAATCATCCTGCTTCCTTTCATTGGTGCTCCATTGGTAATTTCATATTTTTCTCACTGGTACACGTAAGATACTTCTATACTTAGCCTTTACATTTTTATAATAATATAATTATGCACTACTGAGAACTACATGAAATAATATGATACCACATGACCAACTACTGGGATTTGCCAGTTAAACAACCAACTCCCTTCACATAATGAGAATTTATGCTTTGATCAGCTATAAATACCTTCCCTTTTGTGAGGATGTAAAACAAGAGAATTTTTGTGGGGAAGTAGTTGTTTTGGAAAATACAAATTACTTTATCCAGTCAAATAATGATATTGTTCTTCCCACTGCATGTTTTAGTGGATTACACCACTATCATAAAGTGGATTTATTACAATTAAAAAGGCATAGACACTTTGGGTGTGTCACGTTTTTATGGGCAACCTGTGCTGTTGGCAGTAGAAGACAAAAATCTATTTAAGTAAGAGACCCAAATTTCTGCGAATGTTTTGTTGCAGTATGTACACTTTTTTGTAAACCAAACCAAGCAAAGATGTTGTGTTAGGAACTATCAAATGTGAAGAACATATTTTGAAGTTATTCTTACAGAAGGAATACAACACAGTTTATAGTTAATTAATACCTCAAACAGAAAGTGGAGCCCAGTCCTGATATTCCATAGACATGTGCTTTACCATGGGATGGCAATAATTCCCTTGGCAACTAGCAAAATTGAGATATTACGTAAAATTTTATGTTGTGGAGTGGGAGTGATATGTAGCCAGTTGAATACCTGGCACATGGGTCAAGGAAGTTCACTGTTCTGTTTCAAGAAGTATGGAACGATCACACTGACGTTATAATGAAAGATGGGTAGGTTACACTAGAAAACATACAGGAGCAACATAATTGCACACTGCTAATGACAATAATGTATGGCAAGATCTAGAGGAGACTATTACACAGCAGTTTGTCAACTGGCTGATGACAACTTGCAAAAGGCTTTACAAACACATTACCAGTTCTAGTGATCTGCACACAATGGGCTAATGGGTTACAATATTTATGACAATATTAATTTTGCATAAAAAAACATAAAATTTTATGTAATATCTCAATTTTGCTAGTTGCCAAGGGAATTATTGTCATCCCATGATAAAGCACAGGTCTATGGAATATCAGGACTGGGCTCCACTTCCTGTTTAAGGTGTTAATTAACTATAAATTGTGTTATATTCCTTCTGTACATACAACTTCAAAATATGAATGGTACATGCTCGAACTGAAACAAGGAGGTCATCATCAGTCCATGTTATAATTATGATATTGCGTAAATTTTTTGCCTGGCTATGACAAAGGCTAAGAGAAACTGGTACATTTGTAACTAGGAGGACTGACTGTGGTGCTGTGGTGCTCCACTGCTCTCTTGAGTTTGTAGAGGACATCCTTAGTCATATTGAAGAGAACCCGATGGTGAGTACTCGGAACATTGCCCATGTCATGGGCCCTGCAGAACAAATAGGTCAGAGTTCATTCTCTCCACTGTGGGCGTACTGTAAAGCAGGAGATTTGAAAGTGATGCAATCTTCAAACTTATTTTACCTCTGACATGGATTCCTTATCAGAACGTCATCTATTAAATCCCCTCTACAACTTTTCAAAACTGCTTGTGTCTGTATGTGTGGATGGATATGTGTGTGTGTGCGAGTGTATACCTGTCCTTTTTTCCCCCTAAGGTAAGTCTTTCCGCTCCCGGGATTGGAATGACTCCTTACCCTCTCCCTTAAAACCCACATCCTTTCGTCTTTCCCTCTCCTTCCCTCTTTCCTGATGAGGCAACAGTTTGTTGCGAAAGCTTGAATTTTGTGTGTATATTTGTGTTTGTTTGTGTGTCTATCGACCTGCCAGCGCTTTTGTTTGGTAAGTCTCATCATCTTTCTTTTTAGATATATTTTTTCCACGTGGAATGTTTCCCTCTGTTATTTTCAAAACATTATCTACACTGCATAATTACCATATGCATAGCAGGTGTGAGTGCAGTTCTGTATATATACTCTGTGTTTGCAGCTTTGCAGTGTGCCACATAATAATGGCCACATGGCCAAAATTTCAGTAATGATTTATATAAATAAATAATTTTACATACAAAGGCCATCATGATGTCCTTTAAAGAAGTTTTTTACATGTGACAAAGTACATAAAATGAGAATGCTTATTAATTTTGTATAACCTAATGGCAGAATGCATTGAAGATTACTTATTTATTCTTTCAGACTACTTATAGCAGAAAAAGTATGTTTGTTAAGTAAATGTGGCTTGAAAATATGTATTACTGAACATTTCTTCAGTTTACACTGTTTCATTGACTGGAAAGTCGAGGAGATGGTAGACATGATGGAAAGAAGGAAGTTAGACCTATTGGGGTTAGCTGAAATATGATGGAAAGGCTACCGACTATACTGGAGTGGAAATGAGGAGGGAAGGAGAAATGGAGTGGGAATAGTAGTAAGAGAGGGATTGAAAGAGGAAGTGAAGAGAATAAGTGATAGGATGACGATGATCAAAATATCACTCAAGGGGACGACCATAGAGGCAATAAAAGTGTATGCGCCGCAGGTGGGTTGCACTTCTGAGGAGAAGCAAGAGTTTAAAGAGGAAATGCAGAAGCAGATGGGAAGCAAGAATGTGATAGTAACGGGGTATTTGAATGCACACGTTGGAAGAGAGACAAGGTTGTGAAAGTGTGCTTTGACCAGAGGGTTGGGGCTGCCGAAATGAGGGAGGGGAAAGACTATTAGAGTTCTGTCAAAGGAATGGCTTGCTGGTTGAGAACTCTTGGTTCAGGAAAAGAGAGAGCCACAAGATTACGCGGTACAGTCAAGACTTAAAGAGAAAGTCAATAGTTGACTACTTCCTGTTCGATAGTGAGATGAATAGGAACATCATTGACATTAAGGTAATACCATCAGAGGCCTTGGATAGCGACCACTGTTTGCTGGTAATGAACCTGAGAGGGAGTAAGGATAATAAAGGGACAGAAAACCAAGAAAGACGTATAAGGGTATGGAAGTTGAAGGGGGAAGAAAGCAGGCTATAGTACCTACAAGTAGTAGAGGAAAGCATCCCAAAGGATGGACCAAAAATGGTAGAAGAAGAATGGGGTAGATTCAAGGGAACATTAGTAAGTGTGGCGGAAGCAATGTGTGGGAGGACAAGCAACAAAAAGAGATGGAAAGAAACACCCTGGTGGAATGATAAAACAAAGGATATAGTACAGAAGAAGAAAAGAGCCTTTAGGGATTGTTCCAGAAGAGAACAGTAGAGACAAGAGAAGAGTATCAAGTAAGAAAGAAAGAAGCAAAGAGAGTGATGATGGAGGGGAGAAGTAAGTGGATGGAACACTGGACCAGAACGATGGAGGAGGATAGTGAAGGTTCAAAGAGGGTGTTGTATGTGATGATTACATCTACATCTACATTTATACTCTGCAAGCCACCCAACGGTGTGTGGCGGAGGGCACTTTACGTGCCACTGTCATTACCTCCCTTTCCTGTTCCAGTCGCGTATGGTTCGCGGGAAGAATGACTGTCTGAAAGCCTCCGTGCGCGCTCTGATCTCTCTAATTTTACATTCGTGATCTCCTCGGGAGGTATAAGTAGGGGGAAGCAATATATTCGATACCTCATCCAGAAATGCACCCTCTCGAAACCTGGCGAGCAAGCTACACCGCGATGCAGAGCGCCTCTCTTGCAGAGTCTGCCACTTGAGTTTATTAAACATCTCCGTAACGCTATCACGGTTACCAAATAACCCTGTGACGAAACGCGCCGCTCTTCTTTGGATCTTCTCTATCTCCTCCGTCAACCCGATCTGGTACGGATCCCACACTGATGAGCAATACTCAAGTATAGGTCGAACGAGTGTTTTGTAAGCCACCTCCTTTGTTGATGGACTACATTTTCTAAGCACTCTCCCAATGAATCTCAACCTGGTACCCGCCTTACCAACAATTAATTTTATATGATCATTCCACTTCAAATCGTTCCGCACGCATACTCCCAGATATTTTACAGAAGTAACTGCTACCAGTGTTTGTTCCGCTATCATATAATCATACAATAAAGGATCCTTCTTTCTATGTATTCGCAATACATTACATTTGTCTATGTTAAGGGACAGTTGCCACTCCCTGCACCACTGCACCAAGTGCCTATCCGCTGCAGATCTTCCTGCATTTCGCTACAATTTTCTAATGCTGCAACTTCTCTGTATACTACAGCATCATCCGCGAAAAGCCGCATGGAACTTCCGACACTATCTACTAGGTCATTTATATATATTGTGAAAAGCAATGGTCCCATAACACTCCCCTGTGGCACGCCAGAGGTTACTTTAACGTCTGTAGACGTCTCTCCATTGATAACAACATGCTGTGTTCTGTTTGCTAAAAACTCTTCAATCCAGCCACACAGCTGGTCTGATATTCCGTAGGCTCTTACTTTGTTTATCAGGCGACAGTGCGGAACTGTATCGAACGCCTTCCGGAAGTCAAGAAAAATAGCATCTACCTGGGAGCCTGTATCTAATATTTTCGGGGTCTCATGAACAAATAACGCGAGTTGGGTCTCACAGGATCGCTGTTTCCGGAATCCATGTTGATTCCTACATAGTAGATTCTGGGTTTCCAAAAACGACATGATACTCGAGCAAAAAACATGTTCTAAAATTAGTACTTTGAAGAACTCCTGAACCCGAATGGAGACCTTGATGAGGAGGAACAATCTGAGGAGAAGAAAGAGGATGAACAGAAAATAGAAACAGACCTTACGTGGGGAGAAGTGGAAGAGGCATTGGGCAAGATGAAGGGAGGGAAGTCACCAGGTCTGGATGAGCTAAGTGTAGAGATGGTGAGAGCATCAGGAGTGGTGGGGATACAATGGCTATATCGAGTAATGAAAATTGTGTGGAGACAGAAGATGATACCACAAGACTGGAAGAAGGGAATAATTGTCCTGATCTTTAAGAAGGGAAATAGAAAAGAGTGCAAAAACTATTGGGGGATAACATTGATGGGTCATTGTGCAGAGATTTTTGAGAAAATTTTGGAAGCACAAATTCGGGCAAAATTAGGAGGAGGGATGAGAGAAGAGCAACATGGCTTCAGAACAAGGAGGTCCATGGTGGATCTAATTTTTGCTGTAAGACAACTGTAGGAACAGCATTATGAATATGGAATAGATCCACTAATGACCTTCCTGGACATTGAAAAAGTGTATGATAGTGTATGTGGAAGCAAAGTGTGGAAAGCCCTGGAAAACAGAGGAGTAGCAAAACAGATTATTTGGAGGATAAGGGAAATGTACCATGGAAGTGTGAGCTGTGTGGAAGTGGGAGGAGCGATATCAGCTTTGATTGAACAGAAGAATGGCTTGAGGCAGGGAACTGCACTTTCACCAATACTCTTCATTGTAGTGATGGAGGATATAATGAGTACAGTAGCACAAGTAATTGGTGGAGGAAAGATGAAAGCTATGGTGTTTGCAGATGATCTGATGATTCGAGGGGAATAAGGAGTAGGAAGTGCAAGAGCAGTTGGACATATGGGAACAAACAGTACAAGAATATGGGATGATATTTAGGATAAGTAAGAGTGAGATGATTATATCACAACAAGAACGAAGGAGAGAGGAACAACTGGAACAACTATTGGTGGGGAATGATTGAAGAGAGTGGAGAGTTTAAAGTACCTAGGAAGTCTGATACAGGAGGATGGAAAATATGACAGAGAAATAAATGAGTGGGGGAGAAAAGCAGAAACATTTTGGAAGAGTGTCAGAAGCCTGGTATGGAGCAAGGATGTACCCCAAATCAGTAAAAAGGTTACATAATGGTCATTTTATGTCCCGATCCTGACACATGCATCCAAAACCTGGGTTATGAAAGGAAGAGAGAAACGCAAAGTACAAGCTAGTGAGATGAAATTCTTGAGGAACAGTATTGGAGTGACAAACATAAACAGGTTAAGAAATGAGAGGATCAGAGAGTTAATGAAGGTGGAATCATTACAGGAGGAGATAGAAAATCAAGGCTGAGATGGTAAGGGCATGTTAAGTGAATGGAGGAGAAGAGGATACCCAGGAGGATACACGAGATGAAACCGGAAGGAAATAGACCAAGAGGCAGACCGAGAGACAGATGGCTGAAAGGAGTGGAGGAATGTGTCCAGAAGAAAGGAGAAGACTGACCAAGGTGAGGACAGAGAGGTGGTGGCAAGACAGAAGATGATGGAGAGGCTTATGTTCCAAACAAATCTGGCCAGAGGCTGGAAACTGTCCAAGATGATGATGATATGAGTTTTCCAATAACATTTATAAATTTTAAGTATAACATTAAGCGACAGGGTTTATCTGCTTTATTGTAGATTGCATCTTTTAGGTAGATAATTTAGAGGTTTTATCTTTCATTTTCTACCCATATTTCATCTTTAATGTCATTAGTGGCTGTTAATCTATCTTTTCATTCTACTGACCATGTGTTTACAGTATCATGGATATGAAACACTGTATGTGGACTCACTTTGGGGCATATGTAAAGAACTATGTGACTGGAAGGAATTCATAGAATGTTTTTTGAGGCAAAAGGATACAGACACAAAGGCTGCATTTTTGAGGATCATGGTGAGCTGTATACATAGAGCTGTGACAGGCGAAACACCTAGATATAAGGTAAGATGTGGCCTTAAACTGTTAGATTCTTGTTTATATATTTTTAGAAGTTTATAATGACAATGCATATACAGTAATAATGAAAACTACAACACTTTGAATCAAACATGCAAATAACATGAAGGTTATATAACCTTTAAAGCAAGATATTATTTAAAAATCAGAGTTGGCTGAACAGTGTTCTCAGAATAGCCATTATAATATGTAAATTCTTTTGTGGTAAACTTCTAGGAGCTGCAGGAAATTTTTACACATCACTTAATATTCAAAGCCAATTCTTGTAATGTTTTTGTTAACACCTTGCTGTTGTTTATTAGCAACCATATGAAGTGATCAGTTTGACGTATGTTGCCAAAGTTTGTTAATTCAAGCATAACATATCTCTGTTTTTCGGCTAAAAGTTTCTATTTTGGTTATAAATAACAGTTTCCCTTTTTATGAGGCTTACTTGGAAGTGCATGGGATAGGCAAAATAATGTGAACACCTGTACTTACTTGGGAATGGTTTATTAATAAGGGGTTGGACTGCGTACTGCAGCTGCAATTCTTCATGGAGTACTGGCATATAATGATTGTATAATCTCCAGTGAATATTGTGTCACTCTTGGATCAAAACCTCTTCTAACTCGTGTAATGAAGAGGGAGGTGGAAATCTGTTACAGAGTCTGCACTCCAATACCACCCACGATGGTTCGATAATATTGAAGTCTGGGGACTGAGCTGGCTAGGGAAGACACTGCATTTCAGTTGTATGCTACTCATACCATGATTGTACTGTCCTGACCATGTGAATGGGTGCATTATCATCCTGAAATATGGCATCATTATTGGGGAACAACATTTAAATCATGGGGTGCACCTGATCACCTAAAATGTTCACATAATTGTTGGCTGTAACATGGCCTTTGAGAATAACGATGAGACCAGCAGAATAAAATGATATGGCTGCCCACACCATCACACATCCACCTCCATGCTTAACCGTTGGAATCAGGATTCTAGGCCATCCTCCTCCTCCTCCCCCCCCCCCCCCCCTAGATGTAAACCCAGCTCGATGTTGGAAGTAACAATAATGTTGACTCGTTGGACCACATGATGTGTTTCCATTGATCATCCATCCAGGATTTATGCTCCTGACACCATTTATTATGCTCCTTTGCATTGGTTGTCCCTTGAGCTCTGCAGTCACTTTAGCCACTGTAGTTTTGTGTTGTTTTGACACAATTCATGTTAGCATATGGCAATCTCTGTCATTTAATTTTGATTTGCACCCACTATTACATTTACATGATGATGTCTTTCCATGTTCTGTGTAGGTAGTCATGACTGTTGAAACAGTTGCTCTTGAAACATCCAATAAGTTGGCTGTCTTGGTTACTGATGCTCCAGCTAATTGGGCCCCCACAATCTGATCTCATTGAAACTCTTATAGGTCTTTCATTGCACATTGACCTTGACCTCTGAATGCAAATATGAAGTGTGCACTACTCGTTAGCAACCTGCACTGATGCCTATTCTGTATTGAACATGTACGGTCCAGTGCAACACGTGCCTTACCTGCATTGTTGACTGTTAAATGCAACCATCCCATTACTACCACTGTTCACATTATTTTGTCTATCCCCTGCATGTAAACAGTCATTCAAAAAAATTTGCGTAGCTGAAGGCACATTGTCAGATTACGTGCCACTGAATCAAACTAAACAAATATTTGTGTAAATTGCAGCACTAAGATGAGCATGTTTAAACAAAATGAAGCTTATATCACAGGTTAACAAGAGAAAACCATATGATTAGGGATTATAAAAATATATATGATTTCATGATTATTAGAATACAGTGTGGTGTAAGCCCCCATGTGCCATAACTGAAACCTTAAAATCAGTGCGTTGAATGAAAAAAGTACTGGATATGATGCTCACGATCTGGATGGGGGGAGGTTCCATCTAAGGAAATGCAGCAAATCTGTGCCAAACATTGTTCTTCAGAGATGAATTGCATATTTACCATTGCCTGTGCTGTGTCATTGTTCTCCCGTAAAGGGGTATATGCAGTTACCTGTTTCAGGAACAGTACTATTGTCTCTTAAACTGTCTAATATGGTAATTTCTGTCTTCATTAGTCTCAATTGGTAGAAGTCGTAAATCATATCCGTATCCATCTTCACTCCAAACTAACATACTGCCATATGAGAGTAATACTAGATTGAAACTTGTACCTAGTTTGGTTAAATTGAGATAGATATGGTTTTGACCTTACATAGAAATTACACTTCAGATAACAAACAGTGATGCAGTGAAGCATTCAGCCAATGTAGCTAAGGCATCCTGGAAATTAGTCAGTAAAAATCCTGAAACCACCAGAAAGCTGGATAGTGAACCAGTCAACATTATACATGAAGGCCACATAGCGGAAAATCCAAATGCAGTATGTAATTTAATTCTTAAGAACCTTCTCTCTTCTTTTGACCAACCGGTCCCCATTACAAATTTCTGGCCAAGACAGCAAAGAATATGACATATTGTGCAAGGCTCAAATTTGCCGAGTTTAATTGGCAAGAAATATTTTAAAACAGTACGAAAGTTAAAGAACAAACATTCATCTGGATGGGATGAATCTAGAACATGAGCTAAAGAAATGTGTGAACAGAATCACTAAACAACATATCTATCTTAGTAATTGTACTTCTAAAAACAAAGATGATGTGACTTACCAAACGAAAGCGCTGGCACGTCGATAGACACACAAACAAACACAAGCTTTCGCAACAAACTGTTGCCTCATCAGGAAAGAGGGAAGGAGAGGGAAAGACGAAAGGATGTGGGTTTTAAGGGAGAGGGTAAGGAGTCATTCCAATCCCGGGAGCGGAAAGACTTACCTTAGGGGGAAAAAAGGACGGGTATACACTCGCGCACACACACACATATCCATCCACACATATACAGACACAAGCAGACAACAGATGTCTGCTTGTGTCTGTATATGTGTGGATGGATATGTGTGTGTGTGTGCGAGTGTATACCCGTCCTTTTTTCCCCCTAAGGTAAGTCTTTCCGCTCCCGGGATTGGAATGACTCCTTACCCTCTCCCTTAAAACCCACATCCTTTCGTCTTTCCCTCTCCTTCCCTCTTTCCTGATGAGGCAACAGTTTGTTGCGAAAGCTTGAATTTTGTGTGTATGTTTGTGTTTGTTTGTGTGTCTATCGACGTGCCAGCGCTTTCGTTTGGTAAGTCACATCATCTTTGTTTTTAGATATATGTTTCCCATGTGGAATGTTTCCCTCTATTAATTTAGTAATTGTACTATTAAAGGAAACTTGTATCTGATTGTCTTAAAAGTAAGTTCAGTTCATCTAGCACTTAAGAATGGAAATCAGAAAAAAGTTTCGAATTTTAGATCAGTATCAATAATATCAACTGTCAGTAACATTTTTGAAACTATTATCCTGTTGTTGTTGTGGTCTTCAGTCCTAAGACTGGTTTGATGCAGCTCTCCATGCTACTCTGTCCTGTGCAAGCTTCTTCATCTCCCAGTACCTAATGCAACCTACATCCTTCTGAATCAGTTTAGTGTATTCAACTCTTGGTCTCCCTCTATGATTTTTACCCTCCACGCTGCCCTCCAAAGCTAAATTGGTGACCCCTTGATGCCTCAGAACATGTCCTACCAACTGATCCCTTCTTCTAGTTAAGTTGTGCCACAAACTTCTTTTCTCCTCAATCCTATTCAGTACCTCCTCATTACTTATATGATATACTCATCTAATCTTCAGCATTCTTCTGTAGCACCACATTTCGAAAGCTTCTGTTCTCTTCTTGTCCAAACTAGTTATCGTCCATGTCTCACTTCCATACGTGGCTACGCTCCATACAATTACTTTCAGAAACGACTTCCTGACACTTAAATCAATACTCGATGTTAACAAATTTCTCTTCTTCAGAAACGCTTTCCTTGCCATTGCCAGTCTACATTTGATATCCTCTCTACTTAGACCATCATCAGTTATTTTACCGAGCGAGGTGGCGCAGTGGTTAGCACACTGGACTCGCATTCGGGAGGACGACGGTTCAATCCCGTCTCCAGCCATCCTGATTTAGGTTTTCCGTGATTTCCCTAAATCGCTTCAGGCAAATGCCGGGATGGTTCCTTCGAAAGGGCACGGCCGATTTCCTTCCCAATCCTTCCCTAACCCGAGCATGAGCTCCGTCTCTAATGACCTCGTTGTCGACGGGACGTTAAACACTAACCACCACCCCCCATCATCAGTTATTTTGCTCCCCAAATAGCAACACTACTTTAAGTGTCTCATTTCCTAATCTAATTCCCTCAGCATCACCCGACTTAATTGGACTACATTCCATTATCCTCGTTTTGCTTTTGTTGGTGTTCATCTTATATCCTCCTTTCAAGACACTGTCCATTCCATTCAACTGCTCTTCGAGGTCCTTTGCTGTCTCTGACAGAATTACAATGTCATCCGCGAACCTCAAAGTTTTTATTTCTTCTCCATGGATTTTAATACCTACTCCGAATTTTTCTTTTGTTTCCTTCACTGCTTGCTCAATATACAGATTGAATAACATCGGGGAGAGGCTAAAACCCTGACTCACTCCCTTCCCAACCACTGCTTCCCTTTCATGCCCCTCGACTCCTATAACTGCCATCTGGTTTCTGTACAAATTGTAAATAGCCTTTCGCTCCCTGTATTTTACCCCTGCCACCCTTAGAATTTGAAAGAGTGTATTCCAGTCAACATTGTCAAAAGCTTTCTCTAAGCCTACAAATGCTAGAAACGTAGGTTTGCTGTTACTTAATCTAGCTTCTAAGATAAGTCGTAGACTCAGTATTGCTTCACGTGTTCCAATATTTCTAAGGAATCCAAACTGATCTTCCCCGAGGTCAGCTTCTACCAGTTTTTCCATTCGTCTATAGAGAATACGCGTTAGTATTTTGCATCCGTGACTTATTAAACTGATTGTTCGGTAATTTTCACATCTGTCAGTACCTGCTTTCTTTTGGATCGGAATTATTATATTCTTCTTGAAGTCTGAGGGTATTTCGCCTGTCTCCTACATCTTGCTCACCAGATGGTAGAGTTTTGTCAGGACTGGCTCTCCCAAGGCCGTCAGTAGTTGTAATGGAATGTTGTCTACTCCCGGGGCCTTGTTTCGACTCAGGTGTTTCAGTGCTCTGTCAAACTCTTCACACACTATCGTATCCCATTTCATCTTCATCTACATCCTCTTCCATTTCCATAATATTGTCCTCAAGTACATTGCCCTTGTATAGGCCCTCTATATATTCCCTCCACCTTTCTGCTTTCCCTTCTTTGCTTAGAACTGGGTTTCCATCTGAGCTCTTGATATTCATACAAGTGGTTCTCTTATCTCCAAAGGTCTCTTTAATTTTCCTGTAGGCAGTATCTGTCTTACCCTAGTGAGATAACCCTCTACATCCTTACTTTTGTCCTCTAGCCATCCCTGCTTAGCCATTTTGCACTTCCTGTCGGTCTCGTTTTTGAGGCGTTTGTATTCCTTTTTGCCTGCTTCATTTACTGTATTTTTATATTTTCTCCTTTCATCAATTAAATTCAGTATTTCTTCTGTTACCCAAGGGTTTCTACTAGCCCTCGTCTTTTTACCTATTTGATCCTCTGCTGCCTTCACTATTTCATCCCTCAAAGCTACCCATTCTTCTTCTACTGTATTTCTTTCCCCCATTCCTGTCAATTGTTCCCTTATGCTCTCCCTGAAACTCTGTACAATCTCTGGTTCTTTCAGTTTATCCAGGTCCCATCTCTTTAACTTCCCACTTTTTTGCAGTTTCTTCAGTTTTAATCTACAGTTCATAACCAATAGATTGTGGTCAGAGTCCACATCTGCCCCTGGAAATGTCTTACAATTTAAAACCTGGTTCCTAAATCTCTGTCTTACCATTATGTAATCTATCTATCCTATGCTTACTGAATCGTGGCATGTTTCTCCTAGTATGCATTGATGATATTCTGCATATCTTCAACACACACATAAGAAATAATTATCATGATGGCACCTCAGTCTTATTCTACGGCAAAGAGTATGAGGAAGTGGAACGTTCAGTAACGAGAGGTGGTAGGTGTTAGTTAAGCACATATTTCCATGATCAGGTACTAAAGGTCAGGGTAAATAAGTCACAGGTGATAATATTTGCAACTGGCAGCCCATATCACTCACGTTCAAACAATGTAAGCTGTGTAATGGCAGATGAAGCAAATAGACGTAAATTTCTAGGTGTCCATCTGGATTCAGATCCCCGATACATATTCGTACTAATGTTGTGGGTAATAAAGTAAGAAACAGCTATTATCTTCTTAGCCAACCGTTCAAAATAGTGCCCACTCACATCGTAATAACCATATGTTATCGGACAGTCTATCCCTATCTCAGCTACTGGATGGGAATATGAGGCTGCATTGCAGACACACAGCTTAACAGATTACTGCTGCTACAAAAAAGAGTATTGAGTATTTTAAGTCGACCAGGCTCTAGAGAATTCACCGTGAAACTTTCAGCAACACAAATACTTCAGAATCTATTCCTTGTACATCTATAATTTAATTACGTTTTTGTCTGCAGAAAACTGAAGTAAATGTAGTGATATATATGATCTCAACACCATGTTAAAATGTAAGTACTTCAGACAAAGAACAATGACAATCTTATGAGTGGGATAGACTGCTACTCACCATGTAGTGGAAATGATGAGTTACAGACAAGCTCAACAAAAAGACTGCTAAACAAGTAAATTTTCAGCCAAAAGGCCATCCTCTTGAGTTAGACAACACACACACACACACACACACACACACACACACACACACACACACAAAACTCGTATGCATCAGAGTGTGATGGGAGCAGCAGTCTCTATGGTGGAGGTAAAGAGGAGGCAGGGATGGGGAGGAGGAGGAATAGCGGGGCAGGGTTGGGGGTTGGTAAAGTGCTGCTTTTGTGGGGTCATTCAGGGAAAAGGTGGGGAGAAGATAGGGCAGCTAAGTTCAGTTGTGATATTAGACAGAGTGCGGAGGGGAGGGAGATACAAAAAAGGGAGAAGTAAAAGTACTGTGGGTGCGTTGGTGGAGTACAAGGAAGTGTTGGAGTGGGAAAAAGGAAAGGGATAGGTGGATGAAAGACAGTGACTAATGAAGCCTAAGATCAGGAGGGTTACTGGAATGTAGGATATATTGCAGAGAGAGTTCCCACCTGTGCAGTTCAGAAAAACTGGTGTTAATAGGAAAGATTCAGGCGACACAGCCTGTGAAGCAGTCATTGAAATGAACATTGTGTTAGGCATCATGCTCAGCAACTGGGTGGTCCAGCTGTTTCTAGGCCACAGTTTGTCAGTGGCCATTCATGCGGGGAGACAACTTGTTGGTTGTCAAGCCCATGCAGAATGCAGCACAGTGGTTGCAATTTAGCTTGTAGATCACATGACTGGTTTCACATGTAGTCCTGCCCTCGATGGAATAGCTGATACTTGTGATTGGACTGGAATAAGTGGTGAAGGGAGGATGTATGGGACATGTCATGCATCTAGGTCTATTACAGGGATGTGAGCCATGAGGCAAGGGGTCGGGCGTGTGGGTTGATTAGGGATGGACAAGCATATTACCTAGGTTCAATGGGCAGCAGAATACCACTGTGAGAGGGGTCGGAAGGATAGTGGGTAGAACATTCCCCATTTTGGGATACAAAGAGAGGTAGTCAAAACCCTGGTGGAGAATGTGATTAAGTTGCTCCTGTCCATGGTGATACAGAGTCATGAGTGAAATGTTCCTCTTTGGGAAGTGGTTGGTTGACTGGAGATATTTGTTTCTTTACAAGTCTCAGTGAGACTCCTGGTTAATTTTCAGAGGGACTGCTCGAGGTCACTAGGCTGATAGGAGCAAACTTACTGATATGGAATGGGTGGTGACTGTCGAAATGGAGGTTTTGCTGATGGTTAGTAGGTTGATATGGGCAGAGGTACTGATGTAGCCATCTTCGAGGTGGAAATCAACAATGAGGAACATGGCTTGTTGCATTGAGGAAGACCAGGTGAGGTGAATGGGGGAGAAGGTGTTGAGGTTCTGGAGGACTTTGAGTATGGTATTGTCACATGCAATCCAGATCACGAAGATTTATAAGTAAATTTGAACCGGGTAAATGGTTTAGGTCTGGGTTATCTGGAAGGATTCCTCCAGATGGCCCATGAATATGTTAGCATGGGATGTGCCATGTGGGTGCTCATTGCCAGATTCGTTTGTAGATGATGCCTTCAAAGGAATAGTAATTGTGATTGAGGATATAGTTGGTCAAGGTGACTAAGAATGAGGTTTTAGGTTTGCAATCGGTTGAGCATTTGGAAAGGTAGTGTTCAGTAGCAGCAAGACCATGGGCATTAGGGATGCTAGTGTAAAAATAGGTGGCATCAATAGTTATGAGCAGTGCCCTGCGTGGTAAAAAAAAAAAAAAAAAGACAGGAACTGTGGAGCGGCAGTGAAGTAAATGGTTGGTATATTTTATATAGAAGAATAGGTTGTGGATAATAGGCTTACAGTGTTGGTCTATGTGAGTAGAGATTCTCTCAGTGGAGGCACAGTAACAGGCCACAATGGGGCATCCTGGGTAGTTGTCTTTATGGACTTTAGGAAGCATGTAGAAGATGGGAGTGCAGGGAGTGGTAGGGATAGGGCAGAGAGGGACTCTGGGGAGAGGTTCTGGTATTGGCCTAAGGATTTGAGGAGAGGCTGGAGATCCTGCTGGATTTCCAGAATAGGGTCACTGCGGCAGGGTTTGTAGATCGACGAATCCGACACCTGTGGAGTTCTGCTGCCAGGTAACCCTTACAGTTCAATTTGATAGTGGGGGAGCCTTTTGTCAGCGGGTTGGACCACAAGGTCAGGATCCGTTTTTAGGTGATGGATTGGGGTTCTTTCTGTGGATGTAAGGTTAGCTTGCGTGTTGAGGGATTTGGGGAACAATGGTGAGGCAAGATCTGAGGTTAAGAAATTTGGGAAAGTTAACAGGGACTGATTTGGGGGACAGTGGGCTGGGTTCAAAATTGGTCTTTAGTAGAGTCTGAGTCATAGGGTTGGCGGCAAGAAAGTGTTTCCACTGCAGGGACCAGGAGGGGAAGAGAAGCTCTTTAACAAGTCCACCGTGATTAAATTTGAGAGTGTGGCAAATGTAAGGCCTTTGGAAAGGACTATACTCCTATAGGACTAAGGCTTTTGGAAGAAATATTCATCACTGTGTTTGTGTCTGCTTAGGTTATGGGTTCCCTCCATGGTGCGAGCTAACATCCCATATATGTTTGGGCTCACATGTGGTTCCCATTCATCAAAATGTCTTGGCTCAAACTTGTCTAGGGGTTGAACTGCATGTGTCGCATTACATGCTCTAAATTAGACACTTGTGACCCTTTGGTTAAATTGTCTGGCTGATGGCAAGTTTGCGAAATATAAAGTTAATACAACATATAATAACAGTAATAATAATATCGGGAACTAAATTAACGACCCATACATGATGTAGGCCACACAGTTGCTATTTAGTTAGAATAATTTTTATTCAGAAAGCAGACTAATAGCGAAAGTGGTTGTATTTAGAGTTACTGTTACACTCGAGCGCATAGCCATTTGACACAGTTTGATCATTCACAATCTCATCATGAATTAAAAGTCCGTTTCATTAACTACGCGAAATGTTAGAGTTCACATCAGGTGCGCGGCTGCTCACCGCTCAGAGACTAAGTCCCGCAATACCACAAAACGCAAAATTTAGTAAGTCGTTTCACTTCCTAGCTATGTAAAGACCGACCGTCCGCTTCTGCGTCTCCACCAGCACTCTCCCTTTGGTGTCTAGACCAGAACTGCCCATCTCTGGCCGTGTTTTTCCTGTATGCCGAACATTGTCACAAAACTAACTAGGACAGTTACATTTCCTAAAGCCGTCCATCTCACTGGCTATAGCTTATTCTACATTATTTTACATTTTATCATATTTAAATAATCAAAGCTTGACTACTTTCGCATTCGAAATAAAGTAACAATAATATCCATTACATAATAAACATTACATTCTTTCCAGAATGAGATTTTCACTCTGCAGCGGAGTGTGCGCTGATATGAAACTTCCTGGCAGATTAAAACTGTGTGCCCGACCGAGACTCGAACTCGGGACCTTTGCCTTTCGCGGGCAAGTGCTCTACCATCTGAGCTACCGAAGCACGACTCACGCCCGGTCCTCACAGCTTTACTTCTGCCAGTATCTCGTCTCCTACCTTCCAAACTTTACAGACTCACGCCCGGTCCTCACAGCTTTACTTCTGCCAGTATCTCGTCTCCTACCTTCCAAACTTTACAGAAGTTCTCTTCGCAGGAGAACTTCTGTAAAGTTTGGAAGGTAGGAGACGAGATACTGGCAGAAGTAAAGCTGTGAGGACCGGGCGTGAGTCGTGCTTCGGTAGCTCAGATGGTAGAGCACTTACCCGCGAAAGGCAAAGGTCCCGAGTTCGAGTCTCAGTCAGGCACACAGTTTTAATCTGCCAGGAAGTTTCATTACATTCTTTTACATAAAACCAATACAATTTCCTTCTTAGCTTTGAATGCCACAGCCAGTAGCCTTGCACCAATGTGCTTTCTGATAGATAAATAAAGAACAAAAGTAACTACTATGCACTAAACTTTACAACAAATATTTTATTACCTGATGATTTAATAAGGTGGCATGCTGTCATCATTCAATGTGTTTTGTGTGGAGGAAATGATGATCTGATGCTTAACTGAAAATACTGATAATTTAAATTTACTATGTCTTTTAAACAAATAAGGTTACAGAGTTTATACATACAATGTTTGTCATTTTAATGGTGTGCTTCTGTATGAAATGTTGATTGTTAAGATCGACCAAAGCATTTAGATTTCAGCATTTAGGTCTTTGTTACAAAACTTAATTTCACTTTAACAGTAAATCCTAAACTATTGTAGATATGATCAATAGTCAAGTTGTATGGGGATCACCATGAAAATTTATGGAGGAGTGCAGATTAAAATTGCTGCGGCTTGATTCCCTGCATTACTACAGAATTAAATGGTTTTAATGTATGTTTCCCTTTATGGCCATCTCAGGTCCACCATATTTAACACTGCTACATCTCCTTGGCCACAAAAGGCTTCTACTGGGTTTCCCTATGACGTAGGTTCTCATCTGTCTCACTCGCACGCTACAGCGCGTAGGTCTCAATAGACAATGGATGCTTGTGGGTTTCCCCATCTCGTGGTGAATCTGTGCCCTTTGTGGCATCTGGTCCTGGACGACAGGGTTAGTTTCACCGTTCCTGAAGGCTGACTCTTTTGGCCAAATACTTAAATGAGAGCAAAATGCTCATTAACTCACAGTGGCGGAGGTTTGGAGGCTGTTGTAGTGGTGCTGGATAGTGGTAGTCGGAGGTGGGAAGAGGAGTTGAAAAGGTTGGAGAGTTTTTTGAGGTGGTGTCATACTTGCTGCTCTAGTCCATGGAGTGCAAGAGTTTGTGTGTGAGATGGCATCCAAGAACTTGGGATTGCAAAGCAGGAGAATTTTACAGACGGAGACAAGGTGTTTTGGGCCTGATTTACATAGTTTTGCAGGACTGTGTTGGTGAGAGTTAAGGATTGTTGGAATCTAGGCATGTGGAGGTCATTGTGGAAAGAGAGGTTGCAGATGAAGATTGGTAATTTCATGGTAAGGCCATTTCGGGGGATTCTGTGAGCCAAGCAACAATGTAGGAGTAATATATGGGACTGGGTTCGGGCGAGGGATAAAGTCACTTTTCTGTATTGGCACAGATGGAAGGAGCAAGGATCATTGCTGGAGGATAAAACATGTAAAATTAAGTAAATAAGAAAGAAATATATGCAAAACAATTTGCAAAAATAAGTAGGGAAAATCACAATGAAAAGGTAACAAAAGAATTACAGAGAATCAGGATGAAACCTGAGGGAGTAGGCTGATAGTGAAAGGCAAAAATTGAACTGAAATTGACGTGAAAACACAATGAGACCAAAGATAAAAATAAATAAAAAGATTATAATGTGAGTTGTAGGTCAATGGGCAGATATGTATAAAGAAGGGAGGCAGCAGATGTGACTACATTAGGTGAGGTTAGTGTATACAACTGGAATAGAAAGGAGAAAGAGTGGGGTGGGGAGAGGTTGGTAGGATGCTGTACAAGTTTGCGTGGCACAGGAAGGTACAGAAAATAATGCTTGAAAACATGCAAGTGCGATGCAGGAAGTGTGATTGGGGAAGGCACCAAGTGAAACATAAATAAGAAGAATGAAAAGGACAGACACTGATTATAGTAATGTATTTAAAAACAGTAACAAAGGGAAACAGCATTGGGTTACGAGATGGAAGAAAAGCTGTTAGCCAGAATCAAACAGTGGAAAATCCAAGATGGAATAATGAAAATGTTACGAAAAGGGTAGATTGCTACTCACCTTATAGTGGAGATGATGAGTCGCAGACAGTCAACAAAAATAAGCTGAACAAGTAAGCTTTCAGCTTAAAGGGCTTCTTCTGATTTAGCCAACATAAACACTCACATTCATCCAAATACAACTCGTACGTACATGACCATTGTCTTTGGATGCCGAGGCCAGACTGAAAGCAACAGAGCACAACAGGAGTAGCAGTCTGGGTGCTAGGGGTAAGGGGGGTGGCTGGTGGCGAGGAAGGAAGCAATAGCAGGTTAGGAGTGGGGAATAGTAAAATGCTACTTGTGGAAGCATACAGGGTTGAGATGGAGAGAGGATAGGGCAGCTAGATGCAGTCGGGAGGTTCGATGGAGGGCTTCATCTGTAGCCACCTGTGGCCGTTGCATTTCACTGAGGCCTTTATAGACCTTAATTGCCCTCCCAACCTTGTACAGAAACAAATTTTTCATGCCTTCTCCAGTCATTCACCAGCTCCCGAAGTCCCACTGTACAGCTGCAGAGGAGTATTCTACTCATGACTCATTACCATACAGGACTGGAGCAACTGAATCATGTTTTCCACCAGAGTTTCGAATACTTCTCATGATTTCCTGAAATGAGGAATGTCCTAGCCACTATCCTTCCCACCTGTCCCACAGTGCTATTCCGCAGCCCACGCTACACACAATATCCTCATCCATCCCTACTCAACCTCTGCTCACAACCCCTTGCCTGTTGGGGTTCAAATCCGTGTAATGGAAGACCTGTCCTATACATCCTCCCACCACCAGCTACTCCAGTCCGGTCAGGGGCATCACCTGCAGGGCTACATGTGGAACCAGTGATCTACAAGCTGCACTGCAACCACTATGCTGCATTTTACATAGGCATGACAACCAACAAGCTTTCTGTCCATATGAATGACTACTGGCAAACTGTGTCCAAGAAACAGCTGGACTACCCAGTTGCTGAGCACGCTGCCCAACACAATGCTCTTCATATCAATGACTGCTTCATAGCCTGTGCCATCTGGTTCCTTCCTACTACCAACTCCAGCTTTTCTGAATTGCGCCGGTGGGAACTCTCCCTGCAATATGTCCTACGTTCATTTAAATCTCTAGGCCTCAACCTTCGTCAATCAATGTGCTTCACCCACCTGTCCCCTTCCCCTGTTGCCACTCCAGCACCACAAAGCTTTTTATTGCACCAAACCATCCACAGTCTTTTTACTTCTCCCCTCTTCCACCCCGCCCCCTCCACCCACTGTTTAACATCACAACTGCTACTCTGCCCCACCTTGTCCCTGGAAGCTTCCACATGCAACACTTTACTGGCCCCCACTGCTACCTTATTACTCCTTCCCCTCCCTGACCACAAATCTCGCGCCCAGCACAAAGTCTCAAGCCTGGGAAAAAAGTTCAGTTGATCCCTGTATATAAGGGTAAAACAATGGACCCAAAAAATAGCAGATCAATATCCTTATCAGTTTTCTGCAGAATTCTTGAATATATTAAGAGTTTGAACATAACAAATTTACTTGAGACTGAAAATCTTACAAGTTATAATGATTTTAGAAAGCCTCACTCAAAAGATACAAGCATGTGGAATAGTTTCCCAGATACGTGAAGACTTCTTAAGTAATAAAACCCAGCATGTTCTCCTCGATGGCAAGTGTTCATCAGAGATGAGTGTAACTTTAGGAGTACCGTAGGAAAGAGTGAAAGGAGCACTATTATTTTCTGTATACATAAATGATCGGGTGGACAGGGTGGTCAGCAATTTGTTGTTTGTGGCGTACAAGAAGTGTTGCCGTGTGACTATAGAAGGACGCAAGATGACTTACACAACTTTGTAATTGGTGTGATGAATGGCAGCAGGCTATAAATGTAGAAAAATGTTAATTAATGCAGATGAGTTGGTAAAACAAACCCATAATTTTCAAATACAGCATTAGCAGTGTCCTGCTTGACATGGTCACACCATTTAAACAGTTGGACATAATGTTGCAAAGTGATTTTGAAATGGAACAAGCATGTGAGGATTGTGGCAGGGAAGGTGAATGGTTGACTTTCATTTATTAGGAGAATTTTGGGAAAGTGTGGTTCACCTGTAAAGGAGATTGCATATAGTATGCTAATGCGATCTGTTTTTGAGTACTGCTTGTATGTTTGGGATCTGCCCCAGATCGGACTAAAGGAATACATTGAATCAATTCAGTGGCAGGATGCTAGATTTCTTACCAGTAAGTTTGAGCAAATACTAGTATTATGGAGATGCTTTGGGAAGTCAAATGGGAATCTCTGAGGGAAGATGACGTTCATTTTGTGGAACACCATTGAGAAAAGTTAAAGAACCGGCATTTGAAGCTGACTGCAGAATGTTTGTACTGCTACCAACATACATTTTGTGTAAGGACCACAAAGACAAGATAATAGAAATTAGGACTTACATGGAGGTGTACAGTCAGTCTTCTTTCTGTCACTCAATTTGTGAGTGGAAGAGGAAAAGAATTGGCTAATTGTTATACAGGGTACCCTCTGCATGATGGCTTGCAGAGTATGTATGTAGATTTAGATGAATGCAAGCTGCCAGTTAAAGGTCATGACAGAAACATGTAACACATATGCCATCATTATTGAGGGCAAGTGGAAATGAGACGTATCTTATAACATTACATTTAGTATTTCTGTATATCAGTGACAGAGTTCATGTTCCCATTGTCTTGCATCAATTATATTTTCTGAGCAGTGGAATCTGACAATGTGGTACCTGTCCCATCAGTCTAGTCCAAAGCGATTGAGATAAGTCAGTAGATGCAAAGATCATCTGCACTCACAGCAGTGCTCCATTGTTTCATCATCATAGATTAGATTAGATTAGATTAGATTTACTTTCTTTCCAATTGATCTGTAGTGAGGAGGTCCTCCAGGATGTGGAACATGTCAGAAAAACAACAATACATGACAAATATTTACAACTAAAACAAATAAGCTAATGTACCATTCCACAGGTCCCAAGTGGAATGATCGTCATTTTTTAATGAACATTATATGGAAGAGTCATTTTACAAATACTAATGCACTGAATTTAAAATAAAAAAGTTTTTTATTTATTTATAAGGTAATAAACATGTAATACAACTACTATAATACTTATTTACAATGAACACATTACTGCGCTGAAATGGTGCAGAAGTTATAGTGTACTTATGTACAAATCAGTTGGTTTTACTGAGAAATTCATCAATGGAGTAGAAGGAGTTGGCCACCAATAAATCCTTTAGGCTTATCTTAAACTGAATTTCATTGGTTGTAAAGCTTTTTATGGCTGCTGGCAAGTTATTGAAAATGTGTGTTCCTGAATAATGCACACCTTTTTGTGCAAGACTAAGTGACTTTAAATCCTTGTGAAGATTATTCTTATTTCTAGTATTGATTCCATGAATTGAGCTGTTGGTTTGAAAAAGTGATATATTTTTAATTACAAATTTCATTAAGGAATAAATATATTTGGAAGCAGTAGTTAGTATCCCTAGTTCCCCAAACAGGCTTCTGCAGGATGTTCTTGAGTTCACACCACATATAACTCTTACTGCACGTTTTTGTGCCCGGAAAACTTTAGCTTGGCTTGATGAATTACCCCAAAAAATAATCTCATATGACATTATGGAATGAAAGTAAGCATAGTATGCCAGCTTTTTCATTTTTATATCCCCTATGTCTGACAAAATTCGCATTGAAAACAGAGATTTGTTAAGACGCTTCAGCAGTTCTGTGGTGTGCTCCTCCCAGTTGAATTTATTATCAAGCTGTAATCCCAAGAATTTAACACTGTCCACTTCTTCTATCTTCTTGTCATCGTATGTTAGACATATACTCGTGGGACACCCCTTACAAGATCTGAACTGCATGTAGTGTGTTTTTTCAAAGTTTAGTGACAAAGAATTGGCTAGGAACCAGTGATTAATGTCCACAAATATTTTATTGGCTGATCTTTCTAAGACTACACTTGATTTGCTATTTATTGCAATGTTTGTATCATCGGCAAACAAAACGAACTTGGCATCTGGTAATGTTACTGATGAAAGGTCATTGATATACACAAGAAAAGGCAAGGGCCCCCAAATGGAACCTTGTGGGACCCCACATGTAATTAGTTCCCAGTTGGATGATGCCTGATAGCTTGATACATGTCTCTTTTCTAATAACACCCTTTGTTTCCTGCCAGAGATATAAGATTTGAACCATTTTGCAGCATTTCCTGTTACACTATAATATTCTAATTTACTTAAAAGGATATTGTGATTTACACAGTCAAATGCCTTTGACAGACCACAAAATATACCAGTTGCCTGCAATTTTTTGTCTAATGAATTAAGCACATTTTCACTGTAAGTGTAGATAGCCTTCTCAATATCAGAACCTTTTAGAAATCCAAACTGTGACTTTGACAGTATGTTATTTGAGATAAGATGGTTATAAAGACGACTGTACATTACTTTTTCGAAAATTTGTGAGAATGCTGGCAACATTGAAATTGGACTGAAATTTGATGCTATTTCTGTATCTTCCTTCTTAAACAGTGGCTTAACTTCAGCATATTTCAGCCATTAAGGAAATATTCCACTAATAAATGACTGGTTACACAGGTAGCTTAATATGTTACTTAGCTCAGAATCACATTCTTTAATTAACTTTGTTGATATTTCATCATACCCACTAGATGTTTTTGATTTTAAAGATTTTATGATGGGCATTATTTCTGTTGGGGTAGTGAGGGTCAAATTCATATTATGGAAGTTACTTGAAATGTCTGGTCTGAGGTATTCCATAGCAGCATCTACCGAACCTGACAACCCCATCTTTTCAGTAACAGTTACAAAATGTTTGCTAAAAAGTTCTGCAACACTATACACATCTGTCACCAATGTATCATTTACTCTTAATGCTATTTGTTCCTCTTCATGTCTGGTTCTACCGGTCTCCTCCTTCACTATATCCCATATTGTCTTTATTTTGTTATCTGATATGACTATCTTTTCCTTGTATTATATCTGCTTTGACATCCGTATTACAGTCTTTAATATTTTGCAGTATTTCTTATAATGTGCTATAGCATCAACATTGGAAATGTTCCGGATTGACAGATACAGTTTTCTTTTTGTTTTACAAGATACCCCTATTCCTTGAGTAATCAATGGCTTCTTTGTAGACTTTGCTCTAACCTTGGTAAGTTTTGGGGGAAAGCAGTGTTCAAATAAGGTAAGCACTTTATTAGCAAAAGTGTTATATTTTTCATTCATGCCATGAGCACTGTAAACATCAGTCCAGTGAATGTCTCTGAGGAGTGTCCTAAAATAATCAATTTTTGGCTTACTGATTACCCTCTTGAGCTCAGATTTAACAGATTTTATATCCTGTTCAGTATTAACATTTAACTGAAGGAACTGCATGTCATGGTCTGAGAGGCCATTGACTATTGGTTTTGTAATATAATTTTGCTCATTGGACTTTTCTATAAAGATATTATCAATGGCTGTTTGTGAGCAAGTAGCTATCCTAGTGGTGAACTTTACAGTGGGAATTAAGTTGAATGATAGTGTTACTAACTCAAATAAGTTCTTATTGGGAGAGTCTTTAAGGAAATCTACATTGAAATCACCAGCAACCACTATTTCTTCGTTTTTGGTTGTTAAATGGGCCAGTACAGCTTCAAGGTGGTTGACAAACAGATTAAAGTTACCTGCAGGTGCTCGATATACACTTAATATTATGAAGGATTTTTTGTGAAATTCTAATTCTGTTGCACATGCTTCCATATGCTGTTCTAGGCAAAATTTATGAATGTCTATGTTCTTAAATTTATGACAATTCCTGATGAATGTGGCAACTCCTCCTTTCTCCATTTCTGATCTACAAAAGTGAGATGCTAACCTAAACCCTGTAACACTTAAAAGTTCTATACCAGTGGTCACATGATGTTCAGAGAGACATATTATGTCAGCTGGGTTTGAAGACTCTAATTCATCTATGCAGATAGTTAATTCATTAATTTTATTTCTCAGTCCTCGAATATTTTGATGCAATAAAGATAGCTGACATTTCACATTGACTGAGTTAAAATTGGGTAGAGTTAAAATATCTGCTGACTGTTGAAAATTCTTAACCAATGGCTGTTTATGCTGATGTAATAAGCTGGAATTATGTTTGTTGATTTCTTTCTCAAACTGAAGGTTTGTCTCAGTTCTAACCCCTCTTAAAATTTGCTTTCTTTCTGTCCTCCCTAACCTAAAAAATGGTCTTTTCTGAACCCTATAACCACTGGTATTTTACCACTCGTGACAGTGCCTCCCCCCTTTAACTTTCCTGCTATTTCTCCAGCCAATTTACCCTTCCCCTTCCTGTTGAGGTGAAGGCCATGCCTTGTATAATCCCACCTACTGAGACTTCATTCACAATGTTGTTTCAAACAAGGTGGTGCTCACCTCTTATTGTGCTCACATTTTGTGGTCCAGTGCCATTACTGTTCAGAACTCTTCCTCTGTCCAGACGTGGACCTCTGTCTTAACATCAGTATCTATATCAGTCAGAATATCACAATGTAACAAACCCATTTCCTAAAGATCGATCATTGTATCTCATACCAACTCACCCAACTCATTATACTGTTTGCAAACTTTGTTGTTGACATGATATATTGATACTTGCTTTCTTGTTTTAACTTAACTGATAGCCACAAAACAGAGAACACTGTTGCTCATGTGGGTATGTCATTTCTTTGCAGTTTTAATCAAGCTTTGCTTGTACGTAATGTGATTTTGGTAGTTCTTTCTGGGTATTACAATTTTTGCAAATATTAATGGAATTGCAAAATTGAATGACGTCAAGTATTCTCATTTCCAGTATTTTTTGTATATATATCACCATTGGTTTTAAAAACACTGTGGTGTAGACATTCACCACACAATCAGCAAATGCTATACTTATAAAATTTCAAGAACTTCATTGAACAGGTTGGAAAACAATGAAAACAATCTGTGTAATATATGCATATATTTAATGAAGGATAAATGTTAAGATAAATTAATTGTTGTTGCGAGTGTGACACTTTTCAGTGCTGCCTTGCAGAGAAAAATAGATGATGTTAATCATATTTTCAGGCCACACATAAAAAAATGGAATCGTATAGTGGTGGGCAGCAGATAAATTAATCTTCTTTGCCATTTACAAGATATGAAAACTAATTTTGCAGTCGGCCAGAAAGCGATGGAGAACATACTGACCATAATTTCCAATCTACAAGTCCACATTACACTTTGTACTCACTGAAAGAAAATGTTCCTGCATGGTATTTACTCATTGGGATCAGGAACTATGACTATAAATAAAAGTTTTGAGTTGTAACTGATTAATATATTCTGCAAAAAGTTCACACCCACAAAATATAATAATATTCCTGATAATAATAATAATAATAAATAATAATAATAAATAGAACACAAAGTCACACACATGTTAGATATAGAAGAAAAATTTCAGCTGACATATATAGAATACAAAGACACAAACACAGACATTAGACCATTCTTGCATAGACCGCCAAATAACCCACAAGTCGAAACAACAAAAAAAAACTATCAACACAATCATACACAACAAAATAAATGAAAACACAACTATGGAAGAGTTACAACTACTGGTTTATATAGGAGCACTCACTACACTAAATATACACACTAGGCAGAGATCAGAACCAACCAACACACAGAAGAAACCCACAAAACCAGCATGGCAACACAGGCTACAGATCAGAATACAAAAACTGAGAAGAGACATTGGACAGCTAACACAATTTATAAGAAATGAAATGTCAGGAAAAAAACGAAAAAAGGTTAGGTAAAATCTCACAACAAGAAGCGATAGAGCAATTAGATGAAAAGAAGCAGAAATTACAAGCATTGGCCAAACGACGTAGAAGATACAAAAAAAGTGAAAATAGAAGAAAACAAAACCAAACATTCAACACAAACCAAAAGAAATGTTACCAGACAATAGATAACACATACATTAAAATAGACAATCCACCAAACATAACAGGCATGGAACACTTCTGGAGCAACACATGGTCAAACCCGGTACAACATAACAGACATGCACGGTGGATACAAGCAGAAACAGACACATACGAGATGATACCACAAATGCCTGAAGTGATAATTTTGCAACATGAAGTCACCCAAGCAATTAATTCTACTCACAATTGGAAAGCCCCTGGAAAAGATAAAATAGCAAATTTCTGGCTAAAGAAGTTCACCTCAGCATATTCACATCTAACTAAATTATTTAACAATATAATAGAGGGAAACATTCCACGTGGGAAAAATATATCTAAAAAAAAAGATGATGTGACTTACCGAACGAAAGCGCTGGCAGGTCGATAGACACACAAACAAACACAAACACACACACAAAATTCAAGCTTTCGCAACAAACTGTTGCCTCATCAGGAAAGAGGGAAGGAGAGGGAAAGACGAAAGGATGTGGGTTTTAGGGGAGAGGGTAAGGAGTCATTCCAATCCCGGGAGCGGAAAGACTTACCTTAGGGGGAAAAAAGGACGGGTATACACTCGCGCGCGCACACACACACATATCCATCCACACATATACAGACACAAGCATACATCTCACAAGCAGACATATTTAAAGACAAAGAGTTTGGGCAGAGATGTCAGTTGAGGCAGAAGTGAAGAGGCAAAGATGATGTTGAATGACAGGTGAGGTATGAGTGGCGGCAACTTGAAATTAGTGGAGATTGAGGCCTGGTGGGTAACGGGAAGAGAGGATATATTGAAGAGCAAGTTCCCATCTCCGGAGTTCGGATAGGTTGGTGTTGGTGGGAAGTATCCAGATAACCCGGACGGTGTAATACTGTGCCAAGATGTGCTGGCCGTGCACCAAGGCATGTTTAGCCACAGGGTGATCCTCATTACCAACAAACACTGTCTGCCTGTGTCCATTCATGCGAATGGACAGTTTGTTGCTGGTCATTCCCACATAGAATGCATCACAGTGTAGGCAGGTCAGTTGGTAAATCACGTGGGTGCTTTCACATGTGGCTCTGCCTTTGATCGTGTACACCTTCCGGGTTACAGGACTGGAGTAGGTGGTGGTGGGAGGGTGCATGGGACAGGTTTTACACCGGGGGCGGTTACAAAGATAGGAGCCAGAGGGTAGGGAAGGTGGTTTGGGGATTTCATAGGGATGAACTAACAGGTTACGAAGGTTAGGTGGACGGCGGAAAGACAGTACAGAAGCAAATAACCAGAGCCACTTCCTCATCCCCTCAAACCCAGAACCTCCCACAGAAGAACCACAAAAGTGCCCCACTTGTGACAGGATACTTTCCGGGACTGGACCAGACTCTGAATGTGGCTCTCCAGCAGGGATACGACTTCCTCAAATCCTGCCCTGAAATGAGATCCATCCTTCATGAAATCCTCCCCACTCCACCAAGAGTGTCTTTCCACCGTCCACCTAACCTTCGTAAGCTGTTAGTTCATCCCTATGAAATCCCCAAACCACCTTCCCTACCCTCTGGCTCCTATCCTTGTAACCGGCCCCGGTGTAAAACCTGTCCCATGCACCCTCCCACCACCACCTACTCCAGTCCTGTAACCCGGAAGGTGTACACGATCAAAGGCAGAGCCACATGTGAAAGCACCCACGTGATTTACCAACTGACCTGCCTACACTGTGATGCATTCTATGTGGGAATGACCAGCAACAAACTGTCCATTCGCATGAATGGACACAGGCAGACAGTGTTTGTTGGTAATGAGGATCACCCTGTGGCTAAACATGCCTTGGTGCACGGCCAGCACATCTTGGCACAGTGTTACACCGTCCGGGTTATCTGGATACTTCCCACCAACACCAACCTATCCGAACTCCGGAGATGGGAACTTGCTCTTCAATATATCCTCTCTTCCCGTTACCCACCAGGCCTCAATCTCCGCTAATTTCAAGTTGCCGCCACTCATACCTCACCTGTCATTCAACATCATCTTTGCCTCTTCACTTCTGCCTCGACTGACATCTCTGCCCAAACTCTTTGTCTTTAAATATGTCTGCTTGTGAGATGTATGCTTGTGTCTGTATATGTGTGGATGGATATGTGTGTGCGTGCGCGAGTGTATACCCGTCCTTTTTTCCCCCTAAGGTAAGTCTTTCCGCTCCCGGGATTGGAATGACTCCTTACCCTCTCCCCTAAAACCCACATCCTTTCGTCTTTCCCTCTCCTTCCCTCTTTCCTGATGAGGCAACAGTTTGTTGCGAAAGCTTGAATTTTGTGTGTGTGTTTGTGTTTGTTTGTGTGTCTATCGACGTGCCAGCGCTTTCGTTCGGTAAGTCACATCATCTTTGTTTTTAGATATAAATTATTTAACAGTTACATTGCAGACCCATACACATTCCCTAATACACTTACACATGGAATAACTTATCTGAAACCTAAAGATCAAGCAGACACAGCAAACCCAGCAAATATTGCCCCACAACATGCCTACCAACAATATACAAAATATTAACTTCAGTCATTACACAGAAATTAATGACACATACAACACAGAACAAAATTATAAATGAAGAACAAAAAGGCTGTTGCATAGGAGCACGAGGATGTAAAGAGCAACTGATAATAGATGCAGAGGTGACATATCAAGCTAAAACTAAACAAAGGTCGCTACACTACGCATACATTGATTACCAAAAAGCTTTTGATAGTGTACCCCACTCATGGTTACTACAAATATTGGAAATATACAAAGTAGATCCTAAATTGATACAGTTCCTAAACATAGTAATGAAAAATTGGAAAACCACACTTAATATCCAAACAAATTCAAATAATATCACATCACAGCCAATACAGATTAAGCGTGGAATATACTAAGGAGACTCATTAAGTCCTTTCTGGTTCTGCCTTGCTGTGAACCCACTATCCAACATGCTAAATAATACAAATTATGGATACAATATTACTGGAACATACCCACGCAAAATCACACATTTGCTATACATGGATGATATAAAACTACTGGCAGCAACAAATCAACAACTCAACCAATTACTAAAGATAACAGAAGTATTCATCAATGATATAAATATGGCTTTTGGAACAGACAAATGTAAGAAAAATAGCATAGTCAATGGAAAACACACTAAACAAGATGATTACATATTGGATAACCACAGCGACTGCATAGAAGCGATGGAAAAAACAGATGCCTATAACTATCTAGGATACAGACAAAAAATAGGAATAGATAATACAAATATTAAAGAAGAACTAAAAGAAAAATACAGACGAAGACTAACAAAAATACTGAAAACAGAATTGACTGCAAGAAACAAGACAAAAGCTATAAATACTTATGCTATACCAATATTGACCTACTCATTTGGAGTAGTGAAATGGAGTAACACAGACCTAGAAGCACTCAATACACTTACATGATCACAATGCCACAAATATAGAATACATCACATACATTCAGCAACAGAAAGATTCACATTAAGCAGGAAGGAAGGAGGAAGGGGATTTATCGACATTAAAAACGTACGTTATGGACAGGTAGACAATTTAAGAAAATTCTTTATTGAACGAGCAGAAACTAGCAAAATACACAAAGCAATCACTCATATAAATACATCAGCTACACCACTGCAATTTCATAACCAGTTCTACAACCCTTTAGATCACATAACATCAACAGATACGAAGAAAGTAAATTGGAAAATGAAAACACTACATGGCAAGCACCCGTATCATCTAACACAGCCACACATCGATCAAGACGCATCCAACACATGGCTAAGAAAAGGCAATATGTACAGTGAGACAGAAGGATTCATGATTTCAATACAGGATTAAACAATAAACACCAGATATTACAGCAAGCATATTATTAAAGATCCCAATACCACAACAGATAAATGCAGACTTTGCAAACAACAAATAGAAACAGTAGATCACATCACAAGCGGATGTACAATATTAGCAAATACAGAATACCCCAGAAGACATGACAATGTAGCAAAAATAATACATCAACAACTTGCCTTACAACATAAACTTATAAAACAACACTTTTCCACATACAAGTATGCACCACAAAATGTACTGGAGAATGATGAATAAAAATTATACCGGAACAGAACCATTATAACAGATAAAACAACACCACATAACAAACCTGACATCATACTCACCAATAAAAAGAAGAAATTAACACAACTAATCGAAATATCCATACCCAATACAACAAATATACAAAAGAAAACAGGAGAAAAAATTGAAAAATACATCCAACTGGCTGAGGAAGTCAAGGACATGTGGCATCAGGATAAAGTTGACATTATACCAATTATACTATCATCTACAGGAGTCATACCACACAATATCCACCAGTACATCAACGCAATACAGCTACATCCAAACTTATATGTACAACTGCAGAAATCTGTAACTATTGAAACATGCTCAATTACCCGGAAGTTCCTAAATGCAATATAACATATACCGTACAGTTAAAAGGAAGTCACGCTTGATCAAGGTCCGCGTCACTTTCCATTTTTGACCAGACATAACGTCTGAGAAAAGAAAGAAATAATAATAATAATAATAATAATAATAACAGTTAAAAGGAAGTCACGCTTGATCAAGGTCCACTGAGAATGGAAAGAAGAAATAATAATAATACTGATGATGACGATGATGATGATGATGATGATGATGATGATGATGACATCCCTATCGGAAACAGCACTATTAACATTTCAGATGCGACCGGTATGGAAAGCTCCAAGTAAAATGGTCTATCAGCCTAACTTCTAATCACCAAAGTTAACTGCTCACGTCAAGAGTGGAAAATGATCTCGCCACTTGCCACACGGTTTTGTCAACAATGCAGGCAATGCACAAACAGTTACTTCCGTGAAATCTAAGCGATATGGGACGGTGTACAGTCCTAGTGAATTCACTTCCTATTTCTGATGAAAATGCTTTTAGTAGGTGATGAGCTCTGATGTCATGTGAGGCACAGCGTGTGCAGGTGTTTGACTGATGCAGACATTGATATCTCAGTGCAAAGTGTCTCTTCTTACTACCTCTTTGGCCATATTTATATATGGGCACAGTGGACTGCCAAATGGAACATCTGCTATCAACTGCCATAGGCACTTGTAGCAGTATCTAAATGGCCCCTTTCTCGGACACACATTAATTAATACCTCTGTTGTTCAAAAATTTACATTCCTCTTAATTTTTACCTCTGTTGTTCAAAAAGTTACATTCTTCTTAATTTTTATATGGATATAATTAAGGTTGCTTTTGTTACTGAAAAAGTTTTAGCTCGACTGCATTTAAACTTTGCTGGCTAGAATTTTTAGAATGGAACCGACAGTAGAACATGACCTCTGGCTCTTTAAGATTCCTCTACAATAAAGTCTTGAAACTAAGTACAGATGTATTATTTCCTGAATGTAATCGAGTGCTGTAATTATAACTTTCTGTAGCAATTACAAATGATAGTAAACAACCTTAATACTAATAGAGGTAGCTTAATGGGGTCCATAGGTAATGTTTTTGAATGAAACTAAGGCCACGAATGAATTTTCATCGTTCTGAATCTAATATTTAGTGCCTTCAAATCTTTGTAGAAATGCTGAATTTCACCAAAATATTGCACTGATCAATTTGAGACCTGTAACTTTTTATTGTAACATACATTTCCAGATTCTGAACAATTTTTAGCTTTGTAGCTTCATTATTTAGCACCACTTCTATTTTCTTAAAATAATATACTTAGCAGAGCATATTCATTAAATCATTCTGGGACTTCACTCTGTGAACATTAATATACTGGAGCATGCATAGGCACATTGTGATGACATGACACTGGTGGTAGTGAACTGGGTTAAGTCCTGGCACACTCATTCACCTCTGTATCTCTTACAATGATACTGCACTTGTTTAGCCACATGTTGCAAATGCTTCACTTTATCAAGCTATAATGACTGGAACTGGACCATTAGGGCAAAATTAAACAATAATAATAATAATAATAATGTATATATTTCTGTTGCATCAATTTCTTGTTTTAGTGAGATACAAGAAATACATGAGCTTTACAGTATTACTTCTTTCTTATCACGTTGCCTCCTGAATAACACTTTTTAGATGTTTATTTTTTAATTTTCTTTTTATTTGGGCTTTTCTAGTTTCATAATTCAGTACTTTCCCATTGTACAGTGGATATTTGTAACCATTTATGTGTTACTTGCAGGGAAAGAAAACATTCCAGCAGACTGTTATGACTATTGAGAGATCAAAATCTAAAGTGAAAGAGGAAGAGAGGAAGGCAATAACTGAAGTATTTATGGATTATCTCCCTGAGATTATAAAACAAAATATGAAAGAGGAAATCATCTTGATAGATTGTCTCAAAATACCGTTATATATGCAGACTGATGTATATGGATGCAACATTAACCAGAAGGTAGTCTGCTATAAGTATGAAGGAAACTGAGTTATGATATTGAATATTGAGACTTTGATTGGTATGTCACAATCTTATGATGAGCCTGCAGAACCTTGAAACCTAGCTTGAGACGAGATCAATGTCTGAAGACAATACGTCCTAGCTGTTTATAAATTGTGGAAGGATCAGTGGTAGCAACTTGTTATACAATTGAGGGATTGTGTCATCACACACACACACACACACACACGAGAGAGAGAGAGAGAGAGAGAGAGAGAGAGAGACGACTATTAGAGTCCACGTAGGATACCACGGTTGATGCGAAGTGACCAATTTTCATCCAAAGCACTGGGTGAGTTCATTCGTTTGTCCAGAAGGGAAGGCTGACACTGTCTTCCATTCTTTGGCCAGTCAGTGATGACAGAATCGATACACACGCCATGCAGTCTTTCTCAAACAATTTTACCAAATCTGTTCTGTAAAAATTTTAATTTGGTAACATATTGAATTTTTCTTTAGACTTGGTCAGAGGTTGCTATCTGTCTCCAGTCTCAAGAAAAGTGATCTGACGTAGCATACTAATTTGCAATTGTGGCATGACAGCGATAATGCCAGAGTGAAATATCCACAACATTCCTCATATTTCATAAACGGTTTGAAATATCAAAATGAGATCTTTGCAAACACACAAAGAGGAGAGTATTTGCCTTATGGTTATTATGCAAAATTTCTTTATCTACCATGATATTCCATTAACTACGGACTTTTTTGGTGAAAAAATCATAATTTTTAAGGACTATCAATAGCTGGTGAAACAAGAAATTCTGTGGGTTTTGGAACAACATAAGTGAAGAAATTACTTGTTTGTTTTGTACTGAGGATTTGCTTTTTTGTAAGATATTGACCTTACTTTTCCTCGGTTCCTCACGTAATAAACTGTGTTTCTGAATTCTCTCGCAGTTGCACCTGTTTTTCACCAATAGAAGCAAATTTTAAAATGGCAACTAGCGAAATGTGTAGGTTTTACTCTAAATTCGCCACTCATGACACTTCTCTAAATTAAAAAAAGGTTAAAAAGCCAGGCTAAATCAATTACTGCAGTTTTGGCATAATTCCTTTTAGATACTAACTGAAGTAGAGGTGACAGATCTTTTGGCATGGTCACAGTGCAAGTGTGGGCCTGGAGGGATCATGCTTAATATTTGTAAAAAATGTGAATGTAGGCTACAGTTTGGAATGGCACTTCCCCTCCAACACTCAGCATTTCCCTCTACAGTGCTACCACCACCATCACGGTGCACTCATGGCTGCATTGTCCTTGCTGACTATACATGCCGGCATTGCTTCTCACCTTGGGTGAAGTATATAGTAGGGTGGGGTAAACAAGAGGAGAAAGGAGGCGGAGGGTAGGAGGAAGAGTTGGGTGGAGGGATGGCTGGAAGCACACAGGATAGGAATATGGCAACAGTGAGCTTGCTGTGACCAAAATTACATGTAGTAGTGGATTAACAAGTAAAGATGGAACATAGGAAGAGAGACACTGTGGAGAAGTGAGCATGAGTGCAGAATGCTGTGACCACCACCATTAAGTAGCTACAAAGGATCATGCACACCCTCACCCACACATGATGCAGCGTCAGCCTGGGCTATATAACATTATGCTACAAGATGGAATGAAAGCAGTATGAAAAGAGGCCCAAGTGACTGTAGACAGCAGGTGTGTGTGTGTGTGTGTGTGTGTGTGTGTGTGTGTGTGTGTTTTCTGCTTCTGAAGAAGGATTTTTTTTTTTTGTCCAAAAGCTATTCCTTTTTGTAATGATGTTATTCCATCCAGGACTTTCAATTGTTTGTTTAACTACAGGTTGGTGTGGCAATTAGCTGATACAGAATTTAAGTTTTATGTTGCTTCAAAATGGATAAAACAGCATTTTACAAATGCTGCTGAAAATAGTTGCAGGATTTACTTAGCTGTGTCTCTTTCATCATGGTCAGGAGGATGTAAAATAAAATCTTGTTTCACTGGAATTTAATTAAATGCAGGTTCTTGTTACATTTAAGATGTCAGGTATGCACTCTGAGTAAATAAAATGTACATCTATTCTCTGTTTAGTCTTTACTCTGTCTTATAACTTTTCACAAAATACAATAATTTTGGCAAACACAGTTCTGCTGTTGTAACACATTGCATAGTAACTCCAAGCAAATCTCAACTCACGAGACACAAAGGCATAGGTGCCCAACTATTCAGAACAGACAACATTGCTGATTTTCGTGTATCATTTATTGACATGACAGCATAAATGTATTTACAATAACCAGTACTCCAGTAGCAATAGCACCGCCCTGGCCCATACTGATGGCTACCGCCATGCAGTAGCACTGCTGGAGTACTGGTTTTTCTTTGTGTTTCATTGTCCCTGTTAATATGTATCAGTAAAACAAATGTCACACTAGACTAATGTGGGACAGTTGTATAGAATGGGGGCGTGAAATTCTGCTTTAAAAATAATTTTGTTTCTAAGGGAAAACAAGCTGACAGTTTCTTTTGAGTATTAAATGTTGTGTGAAATACATATGAGCAGTATTTGTTTGCACTGACTCCAACTACACACTGCAAAAATGAAATTGCGAATATCTGGTGAAACCTCAGAGAAAAATTGCCTGACAGCTCTTAGGAGGGACGTTCGGTATATGTGGTGTTTGCTCCTTTGGACATAATGGAAAGAAAGGATATATTTTTTGATCCAGTGGGCACACAACAAATACTGTTCAAAGGGTTTCGATGACATTGGCCACGTTTGATCATCGAAATGAATTGATGGTATCAGGTGAAAATACGTGCCGGACTGGGGCTCAAACCCGGATCTCTGCTTAACACAAACAGTTTCCTAAACAGCCTCAGTTATCCAAGCGTGCTTCCTATCCGACCCAAATTCTTATCCTGTTACACACTACTGACATAGTGTCACCTACCCATGAACCCCTCATGCGACATTTCGTATTCGAGCAAGAAATTGGGCTTGGTGTGCATCCACACTGAAAGAATGGATTGTGGGTTGTTGCACCATATACTTACATGGAGTGCTTTCAATAGTCTCAGTGGCAGGAGAGTTAGCTGTATGAGGCAGGATAGTCCTGATGGTAGTCTGAATATTAAGTTTAAACTGAAAAGTATTGAAAATTCACTTCCCATGTACTATTAATGCATTAACCTGTTAAGTAAGTCCATTAAAGGCTCAACAGTAAATCTGGTGTGTGTGTGTGTGTGTGTGTGTGTGTGTGTGTGTGTGTGTGTGTGTGTGTGTAAGATTGTTATGCAAATGAATATGCAATATTTTTAGTTTTACCAAACGAAAAATTTTGCATTTGCAGCCACTTGAAGAACTTTTGGATGCCTTAAAAGAAGTTGTCCTCTTTACAAATGATGACAGTGTCCTAAACAGCATTACAAAAGTATATGATCTGTTCAGTTCCCCTGAAATAGCAACTTTTAACACAACTGCTATGAGATGTGGAATGTTGATGGGGACTGTAATAGATGCCACCAAAAAAGCAATGGAAAATTTTCAACACATTGTGCAGGTACTGTGTGGTTGTTGTAGGTTTTGTTGTCATAGTTTGAAGACTGGTTTAATACAGCTTTCCATGCTAGTCTGCCCTATGCAAATCTCATCATCTCTGTGTAACTATTAAAACCTAAATCCATTTGAACTTGCTTTTTCTATTCAGTGCTTGATCCCAGTGTACAATTTGCTACTTCTACACACTTCCCTCCATTACAAAATTAACTCTTTGTTAATGCCTCTGTTTATGTCCTATCAATTCTTCTTTTAGTCAGTCTCTGTCGTAAATATCTTTTTCTCTGTTTGATTCAGTACTTCCTCATTAATCATTCAGTCTATCCAACTAATCTTCAGCATTCTTCTGTAACACCATATTTCAAATGAAATAATGAAAAGATAGATTGCTGCTTACTGCAAAGATAACACGTTCAATTGCAGACAAGCACAGTTAAAAGATGCTTACTCGTTACCTTTTGGCCGCAGTCTTTACCAGAAAAAGAAAGAGAAACACACATCATTCTGGGTCCGAGCTGCCGGAGTTGACAGTCGTGCAGATGTGAGTTGTGCTTGCTTCTGTGAATGAATGGTGTGTGTTTCTCATTCTGACGAAGGTCGTGAGTATAAGTTTCTTTTAATTGTGCCTGTCTGCAACTTAATGAGTCATCATTATGGTAAGTAGCGATCTATCATTTCCTTACATTGTTAATTACATTGCCACAGGGCACTTAAAGTTAACATATTCCTACAAGGTGTAGTATTGGTCAATAGAAGAACGAAAGTCCCTGTGTTTATGTGTCTGGAAATCAGTACCTGTTGAGTTACAGGTCAGTCTCTCCTCCCATTCCCATCTGTGTTTTACATAGAAGTCGACAGTGCTGCATTTGGTGGTTAACCAAACACCCTGACACATCCTGCGCCTCATCTTCACAGTGAATCACACACTTCCAGATCCACCTAGCTCCATTCACTTTGCATCCTATGCATTGGTCACACGCTCCTGTAATGTCCACAGATTGTCGATTGTCTGAGCATGCACCAGTGCCTTTAAATATCGTCATAGATCAGTGCCACCATCAGTCTTCTGCAATAGATCAATGCCACTATCAGTCTCCTGCAAATTACAACCATTCATACATGTGCATTGAATTGCAACTGTAGGATGGCCTACTCTACCGAATAATACACATTACTTGTTACCAGCAAAACAGCCCATATCTCAAAAGGTTTCAGTCTCCTGAAATATATTTATAGGAACTTTTCTTGTAGTTTTGACCAGTGCTACCTTCTGTAGAATGTGACACTTTTTTAAACTTGCTATATGCAAATAAATCCTCAGTATGCTCACTGACACCTGTTCGGGCTCTCCTGTGCCAACCTGTTTATGGGCCATCTGGAGGAAATGTTTTTAGTCACCCAAAATTGCAAACCTCTTATTGGCTTGAGGTTCATCGGTGATATCTTTGTTTTCTGGCCCAGAGCTAAGAGACAGCATCCTCATTCCTCCACTGTGTCAACACATTCTCTCTAATTCACTTCACCTGTTCCTCCTTAGCCCAACATACCACCTTGCTAGATATTGGCCTCCACCTTTGATGCCTCCATCCATACCTCTGCCCGTATCAGATCCTCTGTGTATCAACGGTAGCTGCATTCTGATACCTGTGATCCCCTCCACACTCCCATGTAGTCTGACCACCCAGGATGACAGTGCATCTGCAGTGACGAGAATACTCTTCCCCATTGTGCTGACGTTCTCACTCGTGCCTTCACAGACGGGCATTAGCCCCTGAACGTAGTTCACAGGTTTCCCATGTCATATCCTCACACAACCTAAATTCTCGTGATGCCCTCAAAAAGCAGGTGCAAAGGAGCACCCTGCTCATCACCCAATACCATCCAGGATGGAACAAAACCATAACCCTCACCAGGTCTTGAACTGTTTTTCATCACGCTCAGAAATGAAAAACAGCCTACTCAAACTTCTTCCCACCCCTCCCAGGTGCCCACCCAATCTATCCAATATCCTGGTTTATGACGAAATAAATCTTGGGTAACAGCCTGGTATGAGTGTGCATAGGACACAATATTTCGGCAATCGACCATGTTGCCATCATCAGGTGCACTGATGTACTGACCGGCAGTGGGGTGGCGCCAGGTATATATAGGACAATCTCCCTCCCGCTCCTCCCTCAGGCGCTTCCTATGAGTCGATGCGGTCCGCGCCCCGAGCCCAGTCCAGGTGCAACGTCTTTTTCTCCTGCCGTCCTGGTGCTGTGTCCTGGGTCTTCTTGTTCAGGAGGGTCTGCCGGCACCACTCTCATTATTCTTCCCTCCCCCGAAGACGGTACACACTGGGAAAAATCCTTTTTCTTCTTAATCTGGGTGATCGTGGGTTCCCAAGCCTTGCGAAGGATGTAACCGCTGTCACGATTCAGTTGTGGCTCCCTTACTCTGATCTCAATGGCCTGGAGAAATTGAAGAATCACATCCTGGTTTATCCTTATGCCATACTCACTCCCAACTGTTTACTACATTGGACAAATCCTTATGTAAGACCCAGGTGTAAAACCTGCCAATAAACACACCCAGCACATCCTACTCCAGTCCCATCACAGGTTTTTTGTATCACATCAGATGCAGGGAAACCTGTGAAAACAATCATGTCATACGCCAGCTCTGCTGCAGTTTTTTGCAGCATGTGGAGTGTCACAAGGGTCAGCACTGGGCCAATTCTTATACCTCTTCCATTAACTTTTAAAGGCGATTCAAAAACTGGAATGTTTGATGATGACCCAATCATATTAATTAAGGTTCCAAACTCAGCCTTAGCAGCCACAGCTCAGATGACAGCTGAAATTAATCAAGATCCTTAGTTTAGCAATTTATGCCCTTAGAAGCATCTATCTTTGTGTTGACCTTCTAGTCTTAACCTCCCTCACATCACCTGTTGATTATCACTCTTCAAAATAACTAACCCTTTTGATAAGCTTCAAGAGAAGTGAGATTTACAAATAACTTTTTAAATTATCTTCTTTTCTTTTAGTTGGCTCCATTTTGTCACGTCTAGGGGTTGATTCTTGAGGCTTAAATTTTTTGACTTTTTAGGTTCCAGTGACATGATAACCATTAAAGATTTGCCTGTTTTTCTCTTGAATTTTATTTTTTGTCACATTTTTTCAATATCACACCATCTTTACAATTTCCACTTCATTATTAAAAATTACATTGTTATTGCCAAACATAAAAATACGTCTGATCACACCAGAGGCATGCCCACTACTACTACTACTACTACTACTACATTCTATGGTGCTAACAATATTCCAAAGAGTTTACAAACTTTCTTGACAAAAGAAGAATCTTTACTAAGTTATATCATTATTTTATAAATAAGCCCAGAAATAAATTTAATAATTAGCATTAGATTGTGCAATTAATAATAGGAATTATAAGTATGCCAGATATTTTGTAAATACAAATGTTTCTAAAAGAAAAGTAATTTTAACTTTACATACAGAGTTAATACGTATTTATTGTAATAAAGTAATAAAATAATTTCTTTTTATACATTTTAGCCTGAAAGATAATACATCTTATACAAAATCATATGAAATTCCTTTAGGAAAAGAGCTGAGATAATATTCACCTATGTAAGTTTTGAAAATATTTTTGGTATTGATTACTTCTGTTGAGTAAGGGTAATGTTCGAGGGGGGTGTCCCTTTACAACCTAAAGATAAAAGTGTTGGGTTACAACGCATCTTTTCGCTTCACGTTGTCTTATGGAAGTATCTCCCGGAGCAGTGCACCTAACATAATGAAAATGTTTATTCAGCAGAAAGGCACAATAAAAATATTTTGTAAAGTAGATAACTGTATACCTCGCAGAAATCTTTTGAACCTTTTGCACTCATTTCGTAACATGTTTTCTTCTTAACCAGTTTCAGCTAAACTGCGATTCATATAGCCAAAATATAAGATTAAAAATAATTTTAATGTGGACTTTGCCACCTTGTCTAGTGCTCAGAGTGGAATTCTATACTCTGACTGGAAGATATTCAAAAAGCTTATGTCCAACATAAACAAGAAGTTGGGAACTCTTACAAGTTCAAATTAAATTAAAAAACACACCTAATTAACCTTAATTTCTACTGATCATTCTTATTTTGTGACATTTTCTTCAACATTGAGGATCTCCTCACTATGGACCTATGGAACAAGAAGTACATCTAATTTAATCTGAATATCTAGATTCTGGGATTGAAAAGTTCTGTTAGCTACTAGGCAAGTAGCAGTGTTCACTATAGAGTTACATGACAGGTAGTAATAAACTCTAAAGAGGGCTCAGTCTTAGCAGATATAGGTACATATAATGTTTTAATCAGGTAAATATAAAACTATTAGCAACAAATTTCGGGCTTGCAGCCGGTCGTCGTTCAGTACTTCGCACGACATTTCAATTAGGTACCTGCCAGTCATCTTCAGGTGAGCCGTCGCAGACTGGTGAAAACGTCCTCCGTTCCTCAATATATAGCGTACTGTAACTATTCTGCACATGCGTCGAAAACTTGATAGATGAACCACACTGCCCGCCGGCAGTGCCCTCGCTGGTGGAATAGCGGAACTCTGTCGCCCTGTGCGTTGCTGTTTGCCACGGCCATCGACACACTTCGTCTTCGATTTGAGCAAATCGTGGAGATGATGGGATTCCATGCACTGTCCAGCTGGTAGCCACTGTCACGGTTTAACAGATTTTCCGCCAGTAGTATTTCTAGGGATTCTTTAATAATGGAGTCCCAGAAAAACGTTGCTGTGGACAAAATCATTGTTTTCTCATACTCCATTGCATGTCCAGTAGAAATACAATGTTCAGCAATAGCGGACTTGCTTGGCTGCAAAAGGCGGGTGTAACATTGATGTTCAGTGCAGCGTTCTTTCACAGTGCGTGTGGTTTGACCTTTGTAAGCCATACCACATTAGCATGGTATATTGTAAATTCCGGCCTTTCGTAGTAACAGATTGTCCTTAACTGATCCCACAAGGTCCACAACCTTCGATGGTGGGCAGAAAACCACTTTTACCTGAATTTTTTTTAGGATTCTTGCTATTTTAAACGAAGTGTTGCCAACAAAAGGAAGAAAAGCTAAAGATTGTTCCGGCATGTTCTCCTCTTTATTCACTTCCTGCTTCTTAGTTTTAACTGTTAGTGCCCTGTTAATCTGCCGGATGGAATACCCATTTTCGCTGAATACTGTCTTTAGATAGGCGAGTTCTTGAGGTAAGCTATCTAGATCTGAAACAGTATGAGCTCTATGAACAAGTGTTTTAAGCTAACTCATGGTTTGCGATGGTGATGGCAACTCGATGCTTGTAGGTACAAATCAGTATGAGTGGGTTTCCGGTAAACTGAATGCCCTAGAGAACCATCATTCTTCTTTCGAACCAGGACATCCAAGAAAGGCAAACAACCATCTTTCTCTATTTCCATGGTGAACAGGATGTTGCTATGAATGGAGTTGAGGTGATGTAGAAACTCCATTAAATTATCTTCTCCATGAGGCCACACTATGAAAGTGTCATCCACATACCGCCAAAAAACTGTTGGTTTCGGGGCAGCTGATTCAAGCGCTCTCTGTTCAAAATCCTCCATAAAAAGGTTGGCTACCAAAGGAGACAGGGGGCTACCCATGGCGACACCGTCAGTCTGTTCAAAATATTCATGATTAAACATAAAATATATGGGGTTGAAATCTGTGGCTTCCCTCTCTTGTGTACTTGGTCTGGCAATTTCAGCTGCCATAAACTGCTGTATCTCTTCTCTTCCTACCTGGCATGTGAGAGAGGTGAGTCCATGATGGTCTTAGATGACTGTGGTAGGGACCATATTTAAGAGAGAGTCAGTCACACATTTTTCACTCAACATTTTTCTGTTACATTCCCTCAGTGTACTGGCAACACTCGATGAATTCTTCTGCTCTTCTGACATTCTTTACCAGAAGAGCTTGGTACGTATCTTCTGTAAACCCTTTCAACACAAATGAGATTTTTTTCTGCTTCCGTCATATTCGGACTTACAACGTGTTATAGAGCCAAAACTTTCTTGTATTTAGGACTGTGTCACTTCCTCATGATGTTTGACCTTGTTCATCAGTTGTTATTCTGTTTAATGCACTTGCTGCTGATTGTCACCAACTGTTTTCTTGAATTTGGTTTGGAGTTGGTCATCACTATCAAGCTCCTCTTCATAGGGGGAGGGGGGGGCTGTGCTGTGCTGTTCAAGTAAAAGTAAACATTTGTTAAACATATCATGTTATTCCACCTGTTCATCTACATCTACATTTATACTTTTTTATTTATTTATCTTACAGCTCGAAACATGTATTTAACATGCATGGGCAATGTTATAATAATTACATTCAGATTATTGATACACAATATAAATAGATTACATGCTACGAAGTAAAATATCATTTAAGTATATTTAATATAGCATTCCTGAGGTCAAATCATGTCAGCACCATACTATATGGGCACTTCAATACAAGCCATTTTTTTAACTCGTTTTTAAAAATTCTACCAGAAAGCTGTTTCAGGTTGTTTGGCAGAGAATTATAAAATATTGCTCCCTTAATGAATGGGGTATTTGTTGTTAGATTCAATCGTCTGCTCACCATATGAAAGTGTGATTTCTGTCTTGTATTGTAATCATGGATTTCCATATTCCTGTTTGTCACTTTTTTGTCTTTTTTCACTAATAATATTGATTGAAACATATATACTGCATAGATAGTCATAATATTAAACTTAATAAACAGGTTTTTACATGAAGTTCTGGGCCTTACTTTTGCCATAGTTCTTATTACTCTTTTCTGCAATACAAATACCCTTTTTATATTGTATTGGCTACACCCACCTCACAATACAATTCCATAAGATAGATGGGGATACACCAACCCAAAATACGCTATTTTTATTGCTTCGATATCTAAATATTGAACTAATCTCGTTAGTAAATACAGACTAGATGTTATTTTTCCACAGACATGATCTATTTGCTGATTCCACGAAAGTCTGTCATCTATATATATCCCCAGAAATTTACATTCTGAACAGGTATTTTCCTGAATGTCCTCATTTAGAACAGTATTTTTATTTGAACTACTTGTCTTAAAATAAATTAAATTAGTTTTGTTAATATTGACCCTCAGGTTTTCTTTTTCAAAATGTGTTTGGGCTTTTTCAACAAAATTCTGTACTACTGAATTTAGGTCATCATTACTACGTGCCCAGCAAACCCCAGAGGTGTCATCAGCATACATAGTAATACGATGACTGGTGTCTAATACTTTTGGGAAATCATTCTCGTAGCAAATAAACAAGAAGGGGCCCAAGATAGAGCCTTGTGGCACACCAAAATTTATGTTCCTTATCTTTGATCTTCTTTTTGCAATTACCTCTCCATTATCATACACAACTTCTGTGCATTGTTGTCTATCCTTAAGGTAAGATTCTATTAAAAGCAACAGTTTCCCACTGACACCATTATAAGCAAGTTTACTTAAAAGAGCGCCATGATGGACTCTGTCAAACGCTTTGGAAAGATCTAAAAACATTCCTGCCGTTTCGTAACCCTCATTTATTTTCTCCATCAGACAGTGTACAAACTGTACTGCTGCAGATATGGTGCTCCGACCACTTCTAAAGCCGTGTTGGAAATCTCGTATTAAGTTATTCATATTATAGTGCTCAATTAAGATTTCTAGCATTATTTTTTCAATTAATTTACCAAACACTGAGGTTAAGGCAACTGGTCTGTAGTTCTGTGGTTGTTTTCTTTCCCCTTTTTTATATAAAGGTTTAACTAAAGCAAGTTTCAGTTTCTTCGGAAACACACCTTCTTCAAGTACACAATTTATTAGATGGACTAATGGTCTGGCTAACTCACCCTTGCATTTTTTCAGTAGAAAAGGAGAGAATTCATCCCATCCAGCTGATCTTTTATTTTTTAGGCTGTCAATTAGCTGTGTTATGTCCTTGATGGTTGCTGTAGGTAGCTTACAAGAGTCCCGTTCCTTTTCCTTATCATATTTAAACTGCCTCTCCTGTTTCATGCAAGTATCATTTTCAATAGCATCTATAAAGTAATCATTAAATATATTGCTAACTATATAAGGATCAGAAAAATTATCATTATGTATACTTAACTCTATATTATTAATTTTAGTTTTTGAATCAGTGTTCCTCATATCATTAACTACTGCCCAGCACGACTTTGAGACACAGTCAAAATTTCGGATCTGTTTACTAATATGTTCTACTTTCCTTCTCCTTACTTCCTTGCGATACTCATATTTATATGTTTTATAATCCTCTTTATATGAATCAAGACTGGTTTCTCTGTGTAGCTTATACATATACTCCATTCCTTCTTTGAGTCTTTTCGTTTTTTCATCAAGTTTTACACGTTTGACTACTGGAGGTTTATTTTTATTTACATTGATCTTCTTTGCCGGGATAGTAATATCAATATGTCTAGTTAAAATTTTTACAAATACTTCCCATTTGCTGTCAACTCCCTTTTCTCTATAAACTGATTCCCAAGATTCTTGACCCAAAGTTTTCTTTAGCAAGGTGATGTTGTCTTCAGAAAATAATCTTCTATTCTCATATTTTTTGTTTTGTTTAAGTTTATTAAGACAACCAATCACTAATAATTGTCCTAGATGATCAGATATGTGCCCGTTTACAGTCTGTGCCGAAACAACATTTTCATAATTGGTCATCACATGATCTATGGAACTGCTGCTTGACTCAGTTATTCTAGTGGGCACATGACCAAGTAGATCTTTAATATCATAGGATCTTATGCAGTCTTGTAAACCTTTGCATTCCTGGCTGTTGCTTAGTGTGTTTATACTAAAGTCTCCTAACATTACAATATTTACTGTATTGCCACCCTTGCTTAGCTTCCCCAATACACTATCCAGTGCTTCCAGGAAAACCTCGAGATTACCAGAAGGGGCTCGATATATACCTACCACAACGTCTTTCGTGTGTATGACATCTGAGGTACAAGGTATCAGATTTGAATTATCGCTTTTTGTTTCCTCAGTAGCTCTGTTGATGTCAGTTGCTAGAGTATTCTTACCCAGATGATTAAGATGTAGTCCATGTACAGTGAAGCTGCTTCTTTGATAACTGTTAAGGCCCAGCAGTCTCACATTTTTTAACTTGGAGCAGAAATGTTTTAATTTTTTATTTGTAGATCGGATTTCTCGGTTCACACACGACCAGTCGGGCAGATCAAATCTCGCCGGAATATTTGACAAGATCACATTTGTATGGGACAACATCATTAACATAACAATCAACTTTTTAATAAATGAACTGGCCTCGTTGCAATAAACGTCGTTTGAACCTGCTATAATAACGACGACATCACTTTCTGTAAAATCGGTGCAGTCATTGTTTACAGAGCTTGTTAAATCAACAAACTTCGCCCCAGGTTTAATAACGGAAGAAATGCGCACGTTTTCTGTGGTCGAGTTAGACATACAATCTGAAATATTGCGTGCATGACTATCTCCGTAAATTTTAACATTCTTTTTACATTGAAATTGAGCTTGTTTAACCTTAGGACTACTTTTTGTATTTTTGGTGACACTACTTGCATTTGCAGTTGCACTTTCACACGTGGTTTTCAATTCTTGTTGCTGTTTTGTTTTCTGTATTTCACCCACATCGGACTGTTTTTCAAGTATTAATCTAGAATTTTCTTCCTTTAAACATAGTATTTCTGTTTTTAATGCCTGAATGTCATTTTGAAGTAATTTTATAATTTCATTTTTGGAGTCCACTATAGTTGCAAGATCGGCCGTTTCTTTACGTAAACAAGCGTGACACGTCCAAGGAAAATCTTCACTGATGTATTTTAAGTTTATTTTCGCGCACTTTTCATGCAACCAATAGTTGTAATTGACACACCAAATACCTTTCATAACTCGCTTTTCACATTCTTTACACGACGAACTGCTTATTTTTTGCCTTTTGGACGAGAGCACAGTGCCACTACACTTTTCTATCGGCGCCATACTCCGCAAGCCGCCCAACGGTGTGTGGCGGAGGGCACCCTACGTGCCACTGTCATTACCTCCCTTTCCTGTTCCAGTCGTGTATGGTTCGCAGGAAGAACGACTGCCGGAAAGCCTCCGTGCGCGCTCGAATCTCTCTAATTTTACATTCGTAATCTCCTCAGGAGGTATAAGTAGGGGGAAGCAATATATTCAATACCTCATTCAGAAACGCACCCTCTCGAAACCTGGACAGCAAGCTACACCACGATGCAGAGCGCTTCTCTTGAAGAATCTGCCACTTGAGTTTGATAAACATCTCCGTGACGCTATCATGCTTACCAAATAACCCTGTGACGAAACGCGCCGCTCTTCTTTGGATCTTCTCTATCTCCTCTGTCAACCAGACCTGGTATGGATCCCACACTGATGAGCAATACTCAAGTATAGGTTGAACGAGTGTTTTGTAAGCCACCTCCTTTGTTGATGGACTACATTTTCTAAGGACTCTCCCAATGAATCTCAACCTGGCACCTGCCTTAGCAACAATTAATTTTATATGATTATTTCACTTCAAATCGTTCCGCACACATACTCCCAGATATTTTACAGAAGTAACTGCTACCAGTGTTTGTTCCGCTATCATATAATCATACAATAAAGGATCCCTCTTTCTATGTATTCGCAATACATTACATTTGTCTATGTTAAGGGACACTTGCCACTCCCTGCACCAAGTGCCTATCTGCTGCAGATCTTCCTGCATTTCGCTGCAATTTTCTAATGCTGCAACTTCTCTGTATACTACAGCATCATCCGCGAAAAGCCGCATGGAACTTCCGACAGTATCTACTGTTTGTGTTTGGTGACTCAGTCCAATCCCTTCAGCTGTTTCATCAGGTCCTGATCAGCATCTTCAGAAAATCCTGATGGATGCCTGATGTGTAGCTGGTGTACTGCTATTTTGGAATTCTATGTCTCCTGAATATATAGACCTTGGGAATGATGTACTGCTAGTATTCGTATATGAAGATGTTTTGAAGTACCCAGCACCCCCACTGCATCATGTGCTGTGAAAATAAGTTTGTATGACTCCCTTATTTTACTTTCACTCGTTATTCAATAATATTATACCATAATTAAGGTGGAAGGTTTCAGAGCTCTCAAGACAACAGACTGCTACAAGTTTACCATTAATGCACTCAGTATGCTTAATCCACTTTATCCATCATGCATCCACATACAAAGGAATTTCAAAGTTTTGAATCTCCTTAGCAGTGATTCATTCTTAATTCAAACACTCAGTTTGTGTAGATCCCTATTTTGATGAGTATTGCAGTCTTCTTGTTATTCGTGAATGACTGGTTGTCAAGTTACAGAATGCTTATTTACTTTGTGATGCAGTTAACCAATTGCAATAATTTCTTACCATAGTTGTCATTAAGTAAAACTGTCATATCATCAGTAAATAGGAGGAATAAAAGGGGCCCATAACCAAAATGTGGGACACCACGCTATAGTATTTCCATGCTTGCTTTTGACTTGTGAGTAGTAAACCTGATGGATACCAGTTGCATTCAGATTCCTAATGCAGGAACTGCTGCACTTGTTAGAGAATCACTGTGTGCCATAATGTTAAGTCGTTATGTTGTCGTGTCCCCCCCCCCCCCCCCCTTAGAATTTCCACCTTCACAATTTTGCAGTTTATTATTCTTTCGTGGACATTTATTCACCAGTCTTCACAGCAGTGTTTTTTTTTTTTTACATGCTAAACAACAGCCACTCTTTCAGTCATTTTGTTAATGGAGAGGAGCAAGCCACCGTAAAATTATAGTTCATTGATGTATGCATGTAACACACAAATCCTTTCTTTTGACCGACCTCATATGGCAAGTCTCTGGCCAAGCGAACAGTGTCAAATGTTTCTACTTGCAATGTTTTGTTATTCAAACATTATTCAGTAACTCCTAAAAAAACACTAGGTACAACATATAAAATAACTCTCGCAACCACAAGAAAATACAATTGAAGTCACAGTGTGCAAAGAATGGTCACACATACAACTTTAATTTGAAATTGAAGCATAATGTGGGTGAGAAATGTTCAAATTATAGAGGTGAAGATGTGACAGTGGTTGCTGTTGCTACATGTCTCATGAGAGTGGCTGAATGTATGCTGTGCTTTGCATATGAGCCTCACCCAAGTGTTTTCTTCTTGTATATCTATCTGAACGTGATTTTGAAAAGGAAAAGTGGAGGAGAGTATGGGAACTGGGCACCTATTAAAATGGTGACGAAAAGCTATGACATACAGATAGCAAAGGTAGTGATGTGCAAGATGTAACCATACAGTAAGATGTTACACACTTTTGACCTCAACAAAAAACTTACCTGAAACAAAAGAGAGTCCTGAAATGTTCATACTTTAAGGTATGATATGGGTTATCACAAAAATGTGGAAATGTTGTGGTAAGAACAGATGTATAAAGAAACTCAATAACCAGATTATCTGATGTTATGTAATCTCACAAATGTAAACTACAAAAGATTGTAATCAGAACAACCACACCTGAAAATATGCATCTTGAAAATTAGAAAACCACTTCAGCTGTTGGAAATCCTCTTTATTGGACTCACAAGCAGTTTAGGGCATTACAATCACATCTTCAGGTGAACTTATATCTCAGGTCACAAGAAGATCAAAATTTGGAATATATGGAAGACACTACATTTGTCATCAATTTAGAATGAAAACTAAACCGTTAAGGAGGCATTATGTCAAAAATAAAAGCTGCAACATAATGATCCAATTCCCAGTTCATTGATAAGACTGGAAGTTATAACCTGATGGTTAGTTTTCATTCCAAATTGACAATAAATGTTGGGTCTTCCATATATTGCCAGTGTTGATCTTCTTAAGACTTGAGATCTATGTTCACATGGAGAAGTCATTGTAATGCTACGAATATAGCCAAAGCAGTTTTCTAATTTCCAAGATAAACAGAAAACTCTGTAGGCTGATGTTGATATAGACAAATGTAATTCTGCAATTTCAGTAATTTTTTATGCCCAGATCTACCACAAAGAAATGATACTAATCAGTCTGCTCATTGCTTCTATAATATTTCCATTATTGTTTGGTTCCTAAATGATTGACAAACGTGAAATTAATGGCTTTAATGGAAGGAATGCAGCCTAGCCAGGAATTGAATGTGGTGTCCACTCAATGGTAAATTTGGATGTTGACAAAGCCCATGGTTAAAATATTTTCTGTTTACAGAAAAATTGTGTTCTCTCTTTAATTACTGGTGCACTATTACTCTACTTAATAAAAGTGTATTCCGTTTGAAGAAAAAATTGTATCCTCTATTAAGAGGACCCAGTTTCATGTAATTTTTAAAGTAATAAATGCTCTTGCATGTGTTCTTAACGTAAATGGAAAAACATGACATGTTGCATTTCATTCATATGAATGCTGTACAACTTTGTTTACAAAGAGATAGAGGGGCTGGCCAGTACTTACCTCAGCTCAGTACAGCCGATAGATACACATAAAACAGAACTGAAATTTTAAGATCCTAGCTTTCGGAACAAATGTTCCTTCATCGGGGAGGAGAGAGGGAAAAGAAAGGGAAGAAGGGAAAGGAGATTCAGTTACTCACAACCCAGGTTATGAAGCAACAGGGAAAGGAAAATAGGGAGGGTAGCAAGGATGGAGGCATGGTTGTCAGAGGGAAGCCAAAGATATTCTACTCTAAGTACTGTGCCAGCTTCAAACCAAAGAGGATGCATACAGAAGTAAAGAGATATATAGTATAAAGATAAACACAACTATGTAGGATGAAAAGATGCGTGAAAGACTAAAGAGGAAAGGGAAAGAGGAGAAGACTGAAGAGTGAATGGGAGTGAGGTTGTTTAACGTAAGTTCAGTCCAGGGGGATGGCGGGATGAAAGGATGTGTTGGAGTGCAAGTTCCCATCTCCGCAGTTCAGAGGGACTGGTGTTGGGTGGGAGAAGCCAAATGGCACGTACGGTGTAGCAGGTTCCTAGGTCCCTAGAATTATGCTGGAGGGCATGCTCCGCTACTGGGTATTGGGCATCTCCTAGGCGGACAGTTCGTCTGTGTCCGTTCATGCGCTCAGCCAGTTTAGTTGTTGTCATGCCGATGTAAAAGGCTGTGCAGTGCAGGCATGTCAGTTGATAAATGACATGTGTAGTTTCACACGTAGCCCTGCCTTGAATTGTGTATGTTTTGCCAGTAGCGGGGCTGGAGTAGGTGGTTGTGGGGGGATGCATGGGGCAGGTTTTGCAGCGGGGTCGGTTACAGGGGTAGGAACCGCTGGGTAGAGAAGGTAGTCTGGGAGTATTGTAGGGTTTAACAAGGATGTTACGGAGGTTAGGGGGGCGACGAAAGGCAACTCTGGGTGGTGTGGGGAGAATTTTGTCAAGGGATGATCTCATTTCAGGGGTTGACTTGAGAAAGTCATATCCCTGGCGGAGTAATTTGTTGATGTTTTCGAGGCCAGGATAATATTGGGTGACAAGGGGGATGCTTCTGTGTGGTCTGGGGGTAGGAACGTTGTTGTTGGACGGGGAGGGGTGTATTGCTCGGGAAATCTGTTTGTGGACAAGGTCTGCAGGATAGTTGCGGGAGAGGAAAGCACTGGTCAGGTTATTGGTGTAATTGTTGAGGGATTCGTCACTGGAGCAGATACGTTTGCCACGAATACCTAGGCTGTAGGGAAGGGAGCGTTTGATGTGGAAAGGATGGCAGCTATCAAAGTGAAGGTACTGTTGTTTGTTTGTGGGTTTGATATGGACAGAGGTGTGGATGTGAGCTTCAACAAGATGAAGGTCAACATCCAGGAAGGTGGCTTGGGTTTTGGAGAAGGACCAGGTGAAATTCAGATTCGAAAAGGAGTTGAGGTTATGGAGGAAATTAAGGAGTGTTTCTTCACCATGAGTCCAGACCACAAAGATGTCATCTATAAACCTATACCAGGCCAGGGGAAGCAGCTGTTGGGTCTTCAGGAAAGCCTCCTCCATGCGGCCCATGAAGAGGTTGGCATAGGACGGAGCCATCCTGGTTCCCATGGCCGTTCCCCTGATTTGTTTGTAGGTCTGGCCCTCAAAAGTGAAGTAATTATGGGTGAGGATGAAGTTGGTAAGTGTGATAAGGAACGATGTTTTTGGAAGATCTTTGGGTGGGCGTTGGGAGAGGTAGTGCTCAAGGGCAGAGAGACCATGGGTATGTGGGATGTTTGTGTAAAGGGATGTAGCATCTATGGTGACAAGAAAGGTTTCAGGTGGGAGAGGAGTGGGAATGGATTTGAGGCGTTATCAAAGACACAAACCACTTCCTAGAACGCCTCAAATCCATTCCCACTCCTCTCCCACCTGAAACCTTTCTTGTCACCATAGATGCTACATCCCTTTACACAAACATCCCACATACCCATGGTCTCTCTGCCCTTGAGCACTACCTCTCCCAACGCCCACCCAAAGATCTTCCAAAAACATCGTTCCTTATCACACTTACCAACTTCATCCTCACCCATAATTACTTCACTTTTGAGGGCCAGACCTACAAACAAATCAGGGGAACGGCCATGGGAACCAGGATGGCTCCGTCCTATGCCAACCTCTTCATGGGCCGCATGGAGGAGGCTTTCCTGAAGACCCAACAGCTGCTTCCCCTGGCCTGGTATAGGTTTATAGATGACATCTTTGTGGTCTGGACTCATGGTGAAGAAACACTCCTTAATTTCCTCCATAACCTCAACTCCTTTTCGAATCTGAATTTCACCTGGTCCTTCTCCAAAACCCAAGCCACCTTCCTGGATGTTGACCTTCATCTTGTTGAAGCTCACATCCACACCTCTGTCCATATCAAACCCACAAACAAACAACAGTACCTTCACTTTGATAGCTGCCATCCTTTCCACATCAAACGCTCCCTTCCCTACAGCCTAGGTATTCGTGGCAAACGTATCTGCTCCAGTGACGAATCCCTCAACAATTACACCAATAACCTGACCAGTGCTTTCCTCTCCCGCAACTATCCTGCAGACCTTGTCCACAAACAGATTTCCCGAGCAATACACCCCTCCCCGTCCAACAACAACGTTCCTACCCCCAGACCACACAGAAGCATCCCCCTTGTCACCCAATATTATCCTGGCCTCGAAAACATCAACAAATTACTCCGCCAGGGATATGACTTTCTCAAGTCAACCCCTGAAATGAGATCATCCCTTGACAAAATTCTCCCCACACCACCCAGAGTTGCCTTTCGTCGCCCCCCTAACCTCCGTAACATCCTTGTTAAACCCTACAATACTCCCAGACTACCTTCTCTACCCAGCGGTTCCTACCCCTGTAACCGACCCCGCTGCAAAACCTGCCCCATGCATCCCCCCACAACCACCTACTCCAGCCCCGCTACTGGCAAAACATACACAATTCAAGGCAGGGCTACGTGTGAAACTACACATGTCATTTATCAACTGACATGCCTGCACTGCACAGCCTTTTACATCGGCATGACAACAACTAAACTGGCTGAGCGCATGAACGGACACAGACGAACTGTCCGCCTAGGAGATGCCCAATACCCAGTAGCGGAGCATGCCCTCCAGCATAATTCTAGGGACCTAGGAACCTGCTACACCGTACGTGCCATTTGGCTTCTCCCACCCAACACCAGTCCCTCTGAACTGCGGAGATGGGAACTTGCACTCCAACACATCCTTTCATCCCGCCATCCCCCTGGACTGAACTTACGTTAAACAACCTCACTCCCATTCACTCTTCAGTCTTCTCCTCTTTCCCTTTCCTCTTTAGTCTTTCACGCATCTTTTCATCCTACATAGTTGTGTTTATCTTTATACTATATATCTCTTTACTTCTGTATGCATCCTCTTTGGTTTGAAGCTGGCACAGTACTTAGAGTAGAATATCTTTGGCTTCCCTCTGACAACCATGCCTCCATCCTTGCTACCCTCCCTATTTTCCTTTCCCTGTTGCTTCATAACCTGGGTTGTGAGTAACTGAATCTCCTTTCCCTTCTTCCCTTTCTTTTCCCTCTCTCCTCCCCGATGAAGGAACATTTGTTCCGAAAGCTAGGATCTTAAAATTTCAGTTCTGTTTTATGTGTATCTATCGGCTGTACTGAGCTGAGGTAAGTACTGGCCAGCCCCTCTATCTCTTTGTTAGTATTTGTTTCACATCTTATATGAGATTTTCCATTAATAATGTACAACTTTGTTTAGCTGTAATTGACAGTATCAGATTTTTGTGCTGCTACATGTACTTCTTTACAGTGGTAGCAAACACTGACCTGTTAATAAACAACAAAACATATATACACTGTCAAAGGGATTTCAGGATAGTAGCCAGTCGTTGCAAACTTCACTCTGTGATTTTTCGACTGGACAGCTGCTAATGATCTTCAGGTGAACCATCAAAGATGTTCTGTGCTCCGCCTTACATAGTGTGCTGAGGCTATTGCCATGCATGTGTCAGAGTCACAGTGACAGAAAAACCACACCGCCTGGCAGCAGCATTCACACTGGTAGGACTGCAAAGATCAGCTGTTCTTCAGTGTTGGTTGTCACTCCCTGCTGTCATCGAAGTATTCTGGTGTCTTTGCCTGGAGCAAATATCAGAGATGACGGGATTGCATGCATTATCCAGTTGATAGCCCCTGTCATGGTTCATTAAATTTTCTGCAATGGGTATTTCAATGGATTCTTTTATAATGGAGTCCCAACAAGATGTTTCCCTGGCCGAAACTAATGTTTTGTCACACTGCATTGAATGTCTGATGGAGATACAATGTCCAGCAATTGCAGACTTGCTGGGTTGCAGAAGGTGAGTGCAGCATTTATGTTCTGTGCAATGTTCTTCCACTGTGCATGTTGTTTGTCATATATGGCCATACCACACAGGTAAGGTATTTTATAAATTCCCATCTTTGGCAATAAAAAGTTTACATTCCCCGATCCCAGCAGGTTTGAAATCTTAGATTGGGGTAGAAAACCACTTTCACCACTGTCTTAAATTTTGCAAGTTCTTTAGGCAAACTATTTGCATCCAGCACAGTATGGGCCCTGTGTGTAAGGGTTTTAAGCACACTCATGGTTTGAGATGGCTGATGACAACTTGAAGAGTGCAAGTACAAATTAGTGTGAGTGGGTCAGAGAATGTCCCAGGGAGCCATCACTCTTCCATCTAACCAAAACATCCAGGAATGGGAGAAAAACTGCCTTTCTCTAATTCTATAGTAGACTGAATGTTCTCATGAATGGAGTAAGTTGATGTAAAAACCCCAATAATTTATCTTCTCCCTGGTTCCACACTACAAAGTGTCACCCACACAACTTCATAGCATGGCCCCACGGAGAAGATAAGTTAATGGATGTTTTACATCATCTTAACTCCATTCATGAGAACATTCGATCTACTATGGAAATTAAGAAAAGTAGTTTTCCATTCCTGGATGTTTTGGTTTGATGGAAGAGTGACAGCTTTCTTGGACACACTGCTTATCGGAAGCCAACTCACACCGATTTGTACTTACACTCTTCAAGTTGCCTTTATCCAACCCAAATCATGAGTGTATTTAAAACCCTTGTACACAAGGCCCATACAGTGTCAGACACAGGTAGTTTGCCTAAAGAGCTTGCACATGTATGGACAATGTTCAGAGACAATGGATACTTGACACGGCAGTCTAACAGAGCATTCTCAGCTAAAACCAAGAGCTGGGAAGTGGATAAGAGGAGAATGTGCCATCAAAGTCCCTAGCTTTTCTTCCCTTCGTTGGAAATATTTCCTTCAAAATAGCAAGAATTCTTAGTAATTTTCAGGTAAAAGTGATTTTCTGCCCACCATCTAAGATTTCAGACCTTCTGGAATCAGTGAAGGATAATTTGTTGTTGCAAAAGATGGAAATTTACAAAATACCTTACCAGTGTGGTATGGGCTATAAAGGACAAACAATGTGCACAGTGGAAGAAAGTTGCACAGAACATAAAGATTGCACTTTCGTTCTGCAACCCAGAAAGTCTGGAGTTGTGGGACATTGTATCTCCATCAGACATTCAATGGAGTATGACAAAACATTAATTTTGGCCATGGAAACATCTTGTTGGGACTCCATTATAAAAGAATCCCTTGAAATATGCACCGCAGAAAATCTAATGAACTGTGACAACAGCTACTAGCTGGATAATGCATGGAATCCAGTCATCTCCAAGATTTGCTCCAGATGGAGACACTAGAATATTGCAGTGACTGTAGCAAGCGGCAGTGCCGAAGACGGCTCATATTTGCAGTTTGACCAGCAAGTGCGCTGCCGCCGGGCAGTGTGATCATTCTGTCACCGTGATTCTGACACAGGCGTGGCAATACTCGCAGTGCACTATATAAGATGGAGCGGAGAATGTCATCTTTTTCCCAGTGTTTCTCATTCCGAACCAGACACAACCCAGATGATAGCTGAACCGGCTTAAAACTGTGTCACAGTAAATGTTTTGCTCGTAATTCTACAAGTATTCAAATTATGCCAACTTCAGCAGTTTGAAATGCCTGATTAGTACCAGAAATAGACATTAGTGATCTAACACTAAGGAAGCTCAGTTTAGCTGGCTTTACGATCACAAGTATGTCTCATAGTGTTGATTTGAATATTAGAGTGCTGGCTTAAACTTTGTATACCTACATTCCTTGTTGTGTTTCAAAATTATCTTCTGGGGAAACTAAGTGAAGAAAATATTCATTTGACAAAAGTGAGCATTAAGAAAGTAGATAATTGCAATCCTGCAGAGATCTCTTCTAATATCTTGGAATTCTTACAACCACATCATAATAAATTTAGACCTCTATGGCATTTGCATCATGTGATAAGTCAGTTTCAGGTGAAGTGTGACTTACACAACCACAATACTAGACACAAAATGGATTTTGCCTCTTTGTTTTGGGTTGAAACCAGATTTACAGTATTTAAGCTAAATCTCATCTGATAGAAATCAAGAAACTAGGGCCTCTGTAAATTTAAAATTAAATTAAATGTCTGCCTTTTTTATGAGTGAACCACTGCTAACCAATATGGGATTTTGGGTCCATTGTCATGAAGACACTTTTCGCTTATTCATTTCTTCAAACCCCCACTTGAACCACATACATTGCCATTGGTGGGGAGGCTTGTGTGCCTCACCGATCAAGATATCCATACCGAAGTTTCAACCACAACGGAGGATATCTGTTGAGGGGACATACAAATGTGTGGTTCCTGAAGAGGGGCAGCAGCCTTTTCAATAGTTGCAGGGGCAACAGTCTGGGTGATTGATCGAACTGGCCTTGTGACATCAGCCAAAACAGAATTGCTGTGCTGGCACTGTGAACAACTGAAAGCAAGGGGAAACTACAGCTGCAGTTTTTCCCGAGGGCATGCAACTTTACTGTATGGCTAAATGATGACGGCATCTTCTTGGGTAAAATATCCTGGAGGTAAAATAGTTCCCCATTCCGATATCCAGGCGGGGATTACCCAGGAGGACATCGCTATCAGGAGAAACAAAACTGGCATTCTATAGATCGGAGTGTGGAATGTCAGATCCCTTAATTGGGCTGTTAGGTTAGAAAATTTAAAAAGGGAAATGGATATGTTAAAGTTAGATATATTGGGAATTAGTGAAGTTCGGTGGCAGGAAGAACAGGAAATATGGTTAGATGAGTACAGGGCTATAGATACAAAATCAGATAGGGGTAATGCAGGAGTAGGCTTAATAATGAGTAAAAAACACAGATAAGCTACTACGAACAGCATAGTGACCGCATTATTGTAGCCAAGATACACACAAAGCTCACACCTACCACAGTAGTAAAAGTTTATATGCCAACTAGTTCCACAGATGACAAAGGGATTGAAGAAATGTATGATGAGATAAAAGAAATTTTTCAGATACTTGAAGGAGATGAAAATATAATTGTCATGTGGGACTGGAATTCGATAATAGGGAAAGGAAGGGAAGGAAAAGAGTTGAATATGGACTGGGAGCAAGGATTGAAAGAGGAAGCCACTTGGTAGAATTTTACACAGAGCATAACTTGACCATAGCTAACACTTGGTTTAAGAATCATGAAAGAAGGCTGTATCCATGGAAGAGACCTGGAGACACCGGAATGTTTCAGAGTGATTATGGTAACACAGAGATTTAGGAACCAGATTTTAAATTTTATGACATTTTCAGGGGCAGATGTGAACTCGGACCATGATTTATTAATTTTCAACTGTCGATTAAAACTGAAGAAACTGAAAAAAGGAAGGAATTTAAGGAGATGGGTAAACTGAAAGAACTAGGGGTTGTAGAGAGTTTCAGAGGGAGCATTAGGGAATGATTGACAAGAACAGGGGAAACGGATACAGTAGAAGAAGAGTGAGTAGCTCTCAGAGATGAAATAGTGAAGGCAACAGAGGATCAAGTAGGTAAAAAAAACGAGGGCTAGTAGAAATCCTTGGGGAACACAGGATATATGGAATTTAATCGATGAATGGAGAAGATATAAAAATGCAGTAAATGAAGCAGGTGAAAAGGAAAACAAATGTCTCAAAAATGAGATCGGCAGGAAGTGCAAAATGGCTAAACAGGAATGACTAGCAGACAAATGTAAGGATGTAGAAGCATATATCACTAAGGATAAGATAGATTCTGCCTACAGGAAAATTAAAGAGACCTTTGGAGAAAAGAGAACCACCTGTATTAATATCAAGAGCTCAGGTGGAAAACCAGTCATAAGAAAAGAAGGGAAAGCAAAAATGTGTGAAGGAGTATAGAGAGGGTCTGTACAATGGTGATATACTTCAGGGCAGTATTACGGAGATGGAAGAGGACGTAGATGAAGATGAGATAGGAGATGTGAGGCCGCATGAATAATTTGACAGAGCACCGAAAGACCTAAGTCGAAACAAGGCCCTGGGAGTAGACAACATTCCGTTAGAACTGCTGAAAGCCTTGGGAGAGACAGCCATACCAAAATTCTTCCATCTGGTGAGCAAGATGTAATGAGACAGGTGAAATATGTACCATCAGACTTCAAGAAGAATATAATAATTCCAATCCTAAAGAAGGAGGTGTTGACAGGTGCACTATCAGTTTAATAAGTCACAGTTGCAAAATACTAACACAGAATCTTTACAGAAGAATAGTATAATAGGTAGAAGCTGACCAGGGAGATCAATTTGGATTCCATACAAGTGTAGGAACACTATAGGCAATACTGACCCTACAACTTATCTTAGAAAATAGTTTAAGGGAAGGCAAACCTATGTTTATAGCATTTGTAGAAAAGCTTTTGACAGCGTTGACTGGAATACTCTCAAATTATGAAGGTGGCAGGGGTAAAGAACAGGGCATGAAAGGCTATTTACAATTTGTACAGAAACCATATGGCAGTTGTAAGAGTCAAGGGGAACAAAAGGGAAGCAGTGTTTGAGAAGGGAGTGAGACAGAGTTGTGGCCTATCCCCAATGTTATTCAATCTGTAAATTGAGCAAGCAGTAAAGGAAACAAAAGAAAATTTTGTAATAGGAATTAAAATCCAGGGAGATGAAATAAAAACCTTGACGTTTGCTGATGACATTGTAATTGTGTCAGAGTCAGCAAAGTATTTGGAAGAACAGTTGAACAGAATGTCTTGAAAGAAGGCTGTAAGATGAAGATCAACAAAAGCAAAATGAGGATAAAGGAATGTTGTTGAATTAAATCAGGTTATGCAGAAGGAATTCGATTAGGAAATGACACACTTAAAGTAGTAAAGGAGTTTTGCTATTTGGGGAGCAAAATAACTGATGATGGTCAAAGTAGAGAGGATATAAAATGTAGACTGGTAATGGCAAGGAAAGCATTTCTGAAGAAGAGAAATTTGGTAACATCGAGCATAGATTGAAGTGTCAGGAAGTCATTTCTGAAAGTATTTGTATGGAGTGTAGTCATGCATGGAAGTGAAACGTGAATGATAAACAGTTTAGATGGGAAGAGAATAGAAGCTTTTGAAATGGGGTACTGTAGAAGAATGCTGAAGATTAGATGGGTGGACCATGTAACTAATGAGGAGTTACTGAATAGAATTGGGCAGAGGAGAAATTTTTGGCACAATTTGCATACAAGAAGGGATCAGCTAGCCACTATCAAAGCCACTATCCAGCATCCATTTATGTGTGTGTTGCCTGGAAATGTATGTTTGCAAAGAGAGCAGTGATATTCAATGAGTGGTGTTGCTGTTTTTGTTTGTGAGTTGTGGTGACTGAGTTTCAAGACACACAACCATTAGAGAGAATCATCTACAAGGGATAGAATTTCTTTGAGATCTTAAAGACAGTGCCAGAATATACAAAATCTAATTGGAACTGCAGGCAGTGGAAACCTGTAGTAAGAAATGAAGTTTCAATTTCTGCGAAAAGAAATTAGTGTGACAAGAACTGTCACTGATTTCGGTGATTTCCAGAAAGGCAGTGTTCATCGTACTGTATTGGAATTTTATGACTGTGGTGTATATTGTATTGTATATTTATTGGCCTGTGAATCATACACTGTACAGGGGTACATAATGATATAGGACAAGTCAAATAATTTGCAATAAAGTGTAACAGAAAAAACTGTTGTATGGTTTTTCAATATATAGCAATATAACTCTAACGTATGGGAATAACATTTCACAAATAAATTTTACATGCACACATTTCATACTTTTGGCCTTGATTGTACAGACACACACATATATGTAATAGACCACATATAATACACAGATAAATCTACATGTACACATTTCTTATTTTGGCCTTAATTGTATAAACTATTTAAATTTTTCACATATTTACATTGTAGATAAAAATTCATCAACACTATGGTAGCAATTCTGTAGCAAGTAGTCACTCACTGCAGTTTTGAATTTATGCATGCCAGTTATTGCCTTAATTTCTGTAGGTAGTTTGTTATACAGTTTTTTTCCTGCTTGGAAGGGTCCTTTTTGTTTTAGTGTTGTATGTGAAAACTGCATATGTAAATCTGGATTATTCCTTGTGTTGTATGAATGGATATTTTGGTTTTTTGGAGCAGTCTTGCTATTTTCATCTACGATTTTCCTTATAAACATTATTGTTTCTAGGATATATAGGCATGGTAATGGAAGAATATGAAGCTTTTTAAATGAGGGTTTGCATGAAGATCGAGGTGCTAAGCCTTCCATGGCTCTTATAATTCTTTTTTGTGCAATAAAACAGCTTTTGCTGGGTGGTGAATTTCCCCAGCAAATTAAACCATATCTTAGTAGTGATTCTGCTTGGGCATAGTACACATTTTTTATGGCTTGCATAGGTGTGCATCCAGCAAGAATTTTTATACTATAACAAATGGTATTTAATTTACTACATAGGTGTTGTGTGTGTTTCTGCCATCTTAGATCATCTTGGATCCAAACTCCCAAAAATTTGGTGCTATAAGGCATAAGGTAGCAGATGTTCTAAATAACAAGATCGCTTTTACTTGGGGCCACCATCTAAGTGCAAGAAATCTGAAACTTTTGGGATTTTGATACAGAAAGGGCAATGATGGAAGACACATTGTGATGGATAAATACGATACTGTAGCAGCTAGGGCTACTTTCCAGAGAAAACTACAGAATATCATGAAAGAAAATTATCACCACCCTATTAGTTATCTTGACGAGACCTGGCACAACCCCGAGAGAACATCTGGCAAGATTCAAAAGGCAGTGCCAGGTGAAAAGCACCAACTGCCAAAGGAGACAGACTTACTATCATTCATGATCATCTGAATATGGCCATACCAAAAGTGCAGAGCTAATATTTCCATACTGCAAATCCAGTGGTTGTAATGAAGTAATGTATAGTGATGTATTTAAATACTGATTTTTTAGAGTTTTTATGTGGTTTAGGAGAACATGATTTAGAGGGTTTATTCATTCAAGAAACAAAGGACAAAATTCCTAATTCAGGCACAAAGCAGGAAGAAACTTCACAATGGCCAGGAGAGAAAAGTATTTGAATTTCAGGGTCCTAAACAAAGGTGGAGTTTTTGGAGGAAGACAGGAACCCACATAAATTTGATATCTTAGTAACAGAAATGAGTCACAGCTTTGTGAGGCTGCCCCCTTACCACTTACAATAGAAACTGTGAGACCCCTAGTGAAAGGAAAGGTCATATGCAGAAATTGCACAGTCAGAATGAAACATGTGGAATTTATTTGAGGAACCACTTAATGGTGTTATGATAGAAAACTGAATAAAGTGCATATGCTACACTGAAAATTTGCAAGAAAATGACTTTCTGATGGAAGGCATCCAAGGAAAGTTAGTTGGATGCATTGTTATTACTTTAAATGACTCGTGGGACAGTGAGTCTTCAGAGCAGGACAATGAAACAGCAACAAATTTCATTAAACATTATGTCCTGTTTCCTTCCCCTCCCCAAAGCTGTAAACACTGTTCCATGCTCCACTCCCTTTCTTCTCATCTTTCCTTTTCTCTATTTCCCAACCCCCCCCCCCCCCCAAAAAAAAAAATTATAATAATAATAATAATAATAATATCAGATGTTGGGCATACACTGCTTGTGCCGGTGTATTTGTCAACATTACTTTTGGAGAGCAGAAGACCCAGGTTTTCTGCTTCGTACTGAAGTTAAAACTAACATTCAAAGCTAAAGAATGCTTAAGTGCTCACACAGTAAAAATTGAATAGGTGAGCATTAATAATATATTTGATGTAATATACATTCTGAAACACGCGGTAATACATTAATGTGGATAGGTTGCTGTTTCACTGTAGTGTTTTTCAAACATTTTTTTTGTGTACACACACACACACACACACACACACACACACACACACACACACACATGCATACATTAATACTTGTGCTATAGATCATGAATACGACATTTTGTAATGATGTGGAACGTATCACTTTAACATCTGTTGACAATAGGCAATTGTTAGGGCCATGGCCTTTTTAGATTTTGGACCTCCCCATCTGGGCAATAATAATAATAATAATAATTATTATTATTATTATATTTTTTTACAGTTACTACTTCATATCTGAAAATTCATCTATTGAGTAGAAAGAGCTGTCATTCAAAAATTCTTTCAACTTCCTTTTAAGTGTTGGTTGGCTATCTGTCACACTTTTAATGCTATTTCGAAAATATCCAAAAATTTTTGTGGCTGCATAATTCACCCCTTTCTGTGCCAAAGTCAGATTTAACCCAGAATAGTGAAGATCATCCTTTTCTCTAGTGATGTACACTCCTGGAAATTGAAATAAGAACACCGTGAATTCATTGTCCCAGGAAGGGGAAACTTTATTGACACATTCCTGGGGTCAGATACATCACATGATCACACTGACAGAACCACAGGCACATAGACACAGGCAGGCACTAGTACAGTGTATATCCACCTTTCGCAGCAATGCAGGCTGCTATTCTCCCATGGAGACGATCGTAGAGATGCTGGATGTAGTCCTGTGGAACGGCTTGCCATGCCATTTCCACCTGGCGCCTCAGTTAGACCAGCGTTCGTGCTGGACGTGCAGACCGCGTGAGACGACGCTTCATCCAGTCCCAAACATGCTCAATGGGGGACAGATCCGGAGATCTTGCTGGCCAGGGTAGTTGACTTACACCTTCTAGAGCACGTTGGGTGGCACGGGATACATGCGGACGTGCATTGTCCTGTTGGAACAGCAAGTTCCCTTGCCGGTCTAGGAATGGTAGAACGATGGGTTCGATGACGGTTTGGATGTACCGTGCACTATTCAGTGTCCCCTCGACGATCACCAGTGGTGTACGGCCAGTGTAGGAGATCGCTCCCCACACCATGATGCCGGGTGTTGGCCCTGTGTGCCTCGGTCGTATGCAGTCCTGATTGTGGCGCTCACCTGCACGGCGCCAAACACGCATACGACCATCATTGGCACCAAGGCAGAAGCGACTCTCATCGCTGAAGACGACACGTCTCCATTCGTCCCTCCATTCACGCCTGTCGCGACACCACTGGAGGCGGGCTGCACGATGTTGGGGCATGAGCGGAAGACGGCCTAACGGTGTGCGGGACCGTAGCCCAGCTTCATGGAGGCGGTTGCGAATGGTCCTCGCCGATACCCCAGGAGCAACAGTGTCCCTAATTTGCTGGGAAGTGGCGGTGCGGTCCCCTACGGCACTGCGTAGGATCCTACGGTCTTGGCGTGCATCCGTGCGTCGCTGCGGTCCGGTCCCAGGTCGACGGGCACGTGCACCTTCCGCCGACCACTGGCGACAACATCGATGTACTGTGGAGACCTCACGCCCCATGTGTTGAGCAATTCGGCGGTACGTCCACCCGGCCTCCCGCATGCCCACTATACGCCCTCGCTCAAAGTCCGTCGACTGCACGTACGGTTCACGTCCACGCTGTCGCGGCATGCTACCAGTGTTAAAGACTGCAATGGAGCTCCGTATGCCACGGCAAACTGGCTGACACTGACGGCGGCGGTGCACAAATGCTGCGCAGCTAGCGCCATTCGACGGCCAACACCGCGGGTCCTGGTGTGTCCGCTGTGCCGAGCGTGTGATCATTGCTTGTACAGCCCCCTCGCAGTGTCCGGAGCAAGTATGGTGGGTCTGACACACCGGTGTCAATGTATTCTTTTTTCCATTTCCAGGAGTGTAGCTATGCACTTCTCTGTTATTTTTGATTTGGGATGGGTTACTAACAACAAATATCATAAGTGAGTATATGTACTACAAAGGTACTGTGAATGTCCCGAGTTCCTTAAATAAATGACTGCAAGGTGACCTTGTGTTGGCTCCAGCTATTAGTCTGATTACATGCTTTAGTGCAATGAATACTTTCTCTCTAAATGACGAATTGCCACAAAATATTATGCCATATGAAAGCAGTGAATGAAAATAGGTATAGTAGGCTAATTTACTGATAGTTTATCACCAAAATTTGCAATATCCCTGATAGCATAAGTAGCTGAACCTGACTGTTTCAGAAGATCATCAAAATGTTTCTTCCAATTCAATTTCTCATCAAAGCACACACCCAAAAATTTTGAGTATTCTGCCTTAGCAACAGACTTCTGTTCATAGTCTATATTCATCAGTGGTGTTAGGCCATATACTGTACAGAATTTTGTATGCTGTGTTTTCTCAAAATTTAGTGAGAGTCCATTTGCAGAGAACCAGTTAATAATTTTCTGAAATATTTTATTTATGATTTCCTCAGTTGATTCTTGTTTTATGGGTGTGGTTAGCATACTTCTATCATCAACAAAAAGAACTAGCTTTTCATCTTCATGAATATAGAGAGGCAAGTCATTAATATATATTAAGAACAATAAGGGACCCAAGACAGCCCTGTGGGGCACCATTCTTGATACCTCTTCAGTTAGAGGACTATGCTGATTTTTGCAGACTATCTGCACTGGTAATTTCAACCTTCTGCATTCTTCCAGTTAAATATGAGCAATGTCACACTCATACCACAATAATTAAGCTAGTCGAGAAGGATTTCATGATTCGCACAATCAAAGCCTTTGAGGGATCACAAAATATCCCAACACGCGGTGTTCGGTTATTCAGTGCATTTAATATTTGATCAGTGAAAGTATATATAGCATTTTATATTGAAAAGCCTTTCTGAAAACCAAACTGACATTTTGTTAGTACTTCATTTTTACAAACATGTGATGCTTCTCTTGAATACAATACTTTTTCAAGAATTTTGGATAAAGCTGTCAGAAATGAGATAGGGCAGTAGTTGTTAGCATCAAACATATCCCCTTTTTTATGAAATGGTTTAACAGTAGTATATTTCAGTCTATCACTAGATGGCACTGCCATAGGTCAAATGGATATCAACTGTGTTTTTGAAAATAGGAACCCCCATTTTTTATTACATATTCGTGTAGTAAGTAAAGAAATATGAATGTTTTAGTTGGACCACTTTTTCCGCTTTGTGATGAATGGCATTGCAATAGTCACAAACGTATAAGTACGTGGTATCACGTAACATTCCGCCAGTGCGTATTGTATTTGCTTCGTGATACATTACCCGTGTTAAATGGACCATTTACCAATTGTAGAAAAGGTTGATATCGTGTTGATGTACGGCTGTTGTGATCAAAATACCAAACGGGTGTGTGCTATGTATGCTGCTCGGTATCCTGGACGACATCATCCAAGTGTCCGGACCTTTCGCCGGATAATTACATTATTTAAGGAAACAGGAAGTGTTCAGCCACATGTGAAACATCAACCACGACCTGCAACAAATGATGATGCCTTAGTTGGTGTTTTAGCTGCTGTCGCGGCTAATCCGCTCATCAGTAGCAGACAAATTGTGTGAGAATCAGGACTCTCAAAAATGTCGGTGTTGAGAATGCTTCATCAACATCGATTGCACCCGTACCATATTTCTATGCACCTGGAATTACTTGGGGACGACTTTGAACATTGTGTACAGTTCTGCCATTGGGCACAAGAGAAATTAAGGGATGATGAGAGATTTTTAGCACACGTTCTATTTGCACCAACAGCGGTAACGTAAACCGGCATAATATGCACTATTTGGCAACGGAAAATCCACTATGGCTGCGACAAGTGGAACATCAGCGACCTTGGCGGGTTAATGTATGGTGTGGCATTATGGGAGGAAGGATAATTGGTGCCCATTTTTTTTTATGGCGATCTAAATGGTGCAATGTATGCTGATTTCCTACGTAATGTTCTACCGATGTTACTACAAGATGTTTCACTGCATGACAGAATGATGATGTACTTACAACATGATGGATGTCCAGCGCATAGCTCGCGTGTGGTTGAAGCGGTATTGAATAGCATATTTCATGACAGGTGGATGGTTGTCGAAGCACCATACCATGGCCCGCACATTCTCTGTATTTGACATCCCCGGATTTCTTTCTGTGGGGAAAGTTGAAGGATATTTACTATCGTGATCCACCGACGATGCCTGACAACATGCGTCAGCGCATTGTCAATGCGTGTGCGAACATTACAGAAGGCAAACTACTCGCTGTTGAGAGGAATGTTGTTACACGTATTACTAAATGCATTGAGGATGACAGACATCATTTTGAGCATTTATTGCTTCAATGTGGCATTTACAGGTAATCACGCTGTAACAGCATGCGCTCTCAGAAATGATAAGTTCACAAAGGTACATGTATCACATTGGAACAACTGAAATAAAATGTTCAAATGTACCTACGTTCTGTATTTTAATTTAAAAAACCAACCTGTTACCAACTGTTCCTCTAAAATTGTTAGCCATATGTTTGTGACTATTACAGCGCCATTTATCACAAAGCGAAAAAAGTGGTCCAACTAAAACATTCATAATTCTTTACGTACTTCATGAATATGTAATAAAAAATAGGGGTTCCTATTTTTTAAAAAACGCAGTTGATATCCGTGTGACCTATGGCAGCGCCATCTAGCAGGCCAACCATAGCGCCATCTGGTTTCCCTTTTCAAGCTAGACAAGTTTCGTTCTTTGTTGGTTTTTTGTTTGACGCTTATTTCGTGAGATATTTGGCCCGGTCACGATCAATGGACCACCGTGTATGTGCCTGAGAATCCTACTTATCTGTTGGGAACAAGCTTTTAGTACTCTGTTGGAAATGACATAAATTCCATGTGAGCTTTTACTTTTGAGTGAATTTATTATTTTTCTAATTTCTGTAGGAGTGGTGGGTTGAATTTCAATTTTATCAAATTGCATAGGTATTGCTTCTTCCATATACTGTCTTGCATTTACAAATAAATAGCTGGATCCTATTTTCTCTGCAACACTTAAAAAATGATTAAAATTATTTTCTGCTTCTGACTTCTTGTTAGAAACTTTTCACTGAGGTTGATAGAAATACAGTCTTCCTGTTCTCTCGGTTGCCCTGTTTCCCTTTTAACAATATTCCATATTGTTTTAATTTTATTATTAGATGTGCTAATTTCAGACATAATGCACTTACTTCTGGATTTTTAATAACTTTTCTTAATACAGTGCAGTAGTTTTTATAATGTTTCACTGTTTCTGCATCATTACTCCTCCCACCTATAAGATACATTTCCCTTTTCTGTTTACAAGATATTTTTATCCCTTTAGTAAGCCATAGCTTTTTAGATAGTTTCTTACAATTACATTTCACTGTTCTTTTTTTTTTTGGGAAACCATTTTATTTGTATATTTATTTATTTATTATTGGTCCTGTAGATCATACAATTTGTACAGCAAAGCACATCATGATATAGGACAAGTCAATTTGAAAATTATATTGAGATGGTGTATGATGAGAGATGACAGTAATAGTACATAACTCACGTAGCATAATACATATACGATATATAGACAAAATATAAAAAGGTGGTGTGTGATGAGAGATGACAGTGGTGGTACATACTACACATAGCAGAGTACATATAAAATATACAGTCAGAATTCAATAACATACAATAATTAAATTATCTTACTAAGTAGAAATACCTACAAGTGAATAAACAGCTTATTACAAGTAATTAAAATTTTGTGGTGCATACTTCCCATAGCAGAATACGTGTGTGAGATAAAGACAGAATGTAAATAAGATACAATGATTAAATTATCTTGCTAAGTAGAGGTAACTACAAGTGAATAAACAGCTTATTTGCACTAATTAAAATTTTGTTTCAAGAAATTCATGTACAGAATAGAAACAATGATTTAGTAGTAATTCCTTTAATTTAATTCTCATTATTTTTGGGTTTTTGCTTGTTTTATGTCTGTTGGGAGGTGGTTGTATATTTTAATACCCATACACATAACCCCATTCACATATAATTTCGTGTTGTGAGCAATAATTTGTAATTGGGTTTTGTTTCTGGTGTCGTGTGTGGCGGTCTGCATTTCTGTGGAGGGATTCCAAGTGCTGTACTGTAAAACAAGCTAGTTCCATTATATAGAAGCATGGCAGTGACATGATTTTTAACTCTTGAAACAGTGGTTTATGAGAGAATCAGAGCTATTTCCCCAGAAGATTAGACCATACATTAAGACAGAGTCAAACAGGGCATGGTACACCAGCTTCAAGGTATCTACACTTGCTGTGTCTTTTAATGATCTTAATAGGTAACAGGTTTTATTAAGCTTTTGTGACAGTGCCTCAATATGTGGTTTCCAGTTTAGAGTGTTACTGATTGTAAGTCCAAGAAATTTGGTGTCCTGCCTGCTTGTAATGTTATCTTTGCCAATAACTGTAACTGCACTGAAGAGGGTAAGATTTTGTCTAGAGTGGAAGTTGTTTTCAGATGTACGCACAAAGGTATCATGAAATGGGTTAAATTTTAAATTAGCATCAGGTTCCCTGTGCCCTTCATCCCAGTCTAACTATTGCAAGCTTTCTCTAAAATTTTCAATTGTGAAATCGTTAATTGAATGCACTATTTTGGAGGACAGTTTATGCATTGCTGTAGGGAGCTATGTCATGTACTGTAACTAGCTGTGCATCATGATCAGACAGACCATTCTTAACACAAAAATTATATTTATCTTGGTCTATAAAAACATTATCTATCAGTATGCTGCTTTCCTATACCACCCAAGTAGGAAAATCAATAAGTGATGTCCAATTGAAAGAACCAAGTAATAATTCAAGGTCAAGCTTTCTATCAACTCTTTCGGGAAATCTACATTGAAATCCCCACAAACAATAATTTGCTTCCCTCTTTCTGACAGATAGCACAACAAAGAATCCAAGTCTTTCAAAAATAGCTGAAAATTTCCCAGTGTGGACCTATACACAGCTACAATTATAAAAGCACCATTATTTACTTTAAGCTCACATGCACATACTTCTATATGTTGCTCTACAAAAAATATTTTAGTTTCCAAATTTTTCACACTATGGAAGATTTTAACATACATGGCAACTCGTCCTCTCTCCATGGTGTCTCTACTTACATGTGCTGGAAGCTTATATTCACCTACATTTACCATTTCCGTACCTGTGATTATATGATGTTCAGACAGGCATAGTACATCGATTCCACCCTCATTTTCTATATCATGTAACAAAACAAGAAGCTCATCTGCTTTGTTTTTTAATCCCCTGATATTATGATGCAATATAGTATTATTACTTTTCATTGTGCTTTTGTGCTTTTATGAGAATCTTGTGACATACTAACATTATTTTTCACTGTTCTGTTATGAAAATTTTTTGATAATTTAACATCTCTAGTATATCTGCTTGTCTGAGCTTCTCATTAACCTTAATTTCAATCAATGTTGGGTGATTGGATCTTAGCCCAAAAAAGAAGTACTCCCGTGAGTTCAGTCGCCCCCCCCCCTCCCTCCCCCCTTAAAGATTTTGCTATCATCCCAGTCAATTTACCCTTCCATTTCCTATTGAGATGCAGGCCATGTCTTGTAAAGTCCCACACACCAATATCATCAACAGGAACCTATGCCTGACAAAGCAGCCACCCGAAGTTGCTGATCTGGCTCCATATTGACCCCCCTGACAGAGCTGTTCAATTGGGGCTGATCATACTGCAAGAAAGCAGGAACCAAGCCACCAGCTGTACGGTTCGTTGCAGATGCTGTTCTTACCAGGTCACACTCAGTATTTTAGCCCTGATCCCTATCAATACTGTTTCACACTCCACTCACTACCACAACATGATCCTGCTTTGTAAAACCCTTGCACAATGACCCTACATCCTCTATCACTTTGCCAATACATGCACTGGGCTTGAAAATACTTGTGACGTGGTACCTGTCACCCAGTTTTTCCTGCAAGGTCTGGGCCACACCTTTTCCATGGCTACTACCTAACAACAGAACTTTCCTCCTAGTTTCTACTTTTTTTGAAACAGTTGGTTCCCTAGTGAAAGTCTGTTGAGTGCTGCCTACACTTAAATCTACTTGATGGTATGGTTTTGTAGCCAGAAAAAATTCTTTGAAGTAAGTCATTGTCTGCTTCGGATCATAATCTTTTTGTTGCACTGTGCTATCTGCCAATTTCTGGTATCATAACGTTTTTGAGTGAGTGTCTTTTGGTGCACTGAACATACGTACATGTGCTTGACAGTATTGTCTAATGGGATAGTTTGCCGCATTCAGCTCGACACATACAGGCATTGGCGTCTGACTTGAGACTAAATGTGGTGTATGGCGAGAACATTAGTGGGGGAAGTGTGCAAAAAAGATGAAGGGATGCCTTCTACACCTGCACCTCCAGCTGCTGCTTTCGCTTCTCCCTAGTGTTCTAATGTTACGTAACAGTGTTAATTTTCATATTTTAGAATAAAGAAACCCACTCAAGATGGCAGTAATTTGCCAAAGATAGTTTGAGCAATTACATAAACAAAACATATTTCTATCAAAATGGACCAACAAAGAAGAGTTTAAGATACGGAAATAGGGAAATAGTCACAATTCCCCCCCCCCCCCCCTCTCACTCTCTCTCTCGGTGTCTTGCCCTCATTTTCTGCCCACTCTGTGATTGTTACAGAAATTGATCCAAGTTTTTCTACTGCCCCTGCAACCCCTTCTAGCCTACTAATATATCCTCATTTCCTCTCTCACCATTGCCCAGCACTTGTTCCCCCTTTCCCATGTCCATCATTTCAAATGTTTCCTTTATATTGTGCAGTAATGTAAATTAACTATTAGCTTGATCTGTTGAATAGTTAAATAATGTATGTAAGTAGAAGCTTTATAAGGAATCTGTTCCTACATTTTAAACACTTGAGAAATAGTTAGCCAAATTCAAATGTGCTGTACATCTGAAGCTCAACCACATGTGACAGGTCTGCAACTACTGATGAAAATAAAGATGGCATAATGTAGTGCTGAAACTGGTTGCTCAGGGAAAATAACAACTGAAATTTAGACAGCTGAAGGTGGTTTGATTTGGCATTTTATATTGAACAGCTGCTGTCCCACAACCACCTGCATAAAGGTGGTCTTACAGAGACTGATAAAACAGTGCAAGAGTGCACAGTACAATATTGTATTATCAGCAAATGTAAGGGGATTATCAGCGAATGAAAGATGGGTGTAATAGCAGACGAGAAGAAATACCATGAAACATTTTACATGAAGAACTAACCCTGGTGAAAAACTATGCAAGTTCGGTTCCTTTTTTGTTGATGATTGTTGGCCAAAAGTAAATGCAATTACTGGTATCTCAGCAGCGTTTGGATCATTTTAAAAAAAAAAGAGAGAGAGAGAAAACCAAGCTAGTAACCCCCCCCCCCCTCCTCTCTCAGAAAACACACACACACACGTGAGAAGGGGAGGGGGAAATTTTATAAACATAATTAGACAATATTATCTCTGAAGCAGAAGGAAAGGGATAACTACCAAATACTAAAAAATCTGGTGGACTAGCTAGATGAAATACTTACTTAAGAATGGAACGAACTACAAACGTAGAAGTCTAACTCCATCGGGAAAATGAGGAAGCTCATAAAGGCACTTTGAGAATGTGAAAATTGAGGATTTTGAAGTTAAAAACCATTGGAAAAGCCACTCTGTTCAGCAGGCTTGGCACCTAATTGTTGTTATTTTTTTCTGCAGCTAAATAATAGTGCCTGAAAATATTTTGGTTGATGTTATAGGACTGCACTTCTAAGATGTTACACACTTATTGTAATGTTGGAGGAGGAGGTTTGGAGAAAACGACTACTCTGAAAAATAAGTGCATTTTTGACTTAAAACAGTCTTTCATTACCAGACAGCAAACTTTCCAACATCTCTCTCGTAGCTGTGCAAACAGTACTGGGACTGTTGTTTGAAAGTAATCCATCCCCATTTCCTCTGATGAAAGCTACAGTATACATAGAAATTTACAACACAAATTCATAACGCTATGTTTTAGCTACTTACAGTAACTATTCAGTGTAGTTATTTCAGGGTGGCATCATTGACAGAACATTTTGGCCATATAATCCCTGCTTTACAAAGTGACAGTGATTGAGCTCTGTGAATGCTATATCTGCGCAATGTGTTGGGAATGGTAAGATAAACCAATGAATTTTTTTTTAGAATGTCGCCTTTAATATGGAAAAACAAGCACTTTCATTTAAAAATTTGTTTTCATTGAAATACTTGTTTATGCACTTCTCCAGTCATTCTTTCTCTTTGTTGAATACTCTTTGACATGAGGTAATTTCTAATATAAGTTATTGTTTGATTTCAAAATGTGGCCTGCTTTTTCTATTTTCCATCACTTCTGAGAACTATAAACATTGTTATTGCCTTGTTTTGTGTACATTTAGAAAAATTAAAAACTTCTTGTAAGATCTAACTGAGAGTGGTTCAAGCAGTATCTTGTCTACAGGAATCTATGCCACCTGTTGCTGTTACCTATGAAACTGAAAAATGGACAAAAAAAGTGTCTTATCTAAGCAAGTGTATTGATATTAGAAGTTATGACATACTTAATGAAATGTTACAATTTATTGCTGCTGACATTTCAGGAAGCTTTCCAGTTCCTGATGAGGTAATTTGATTTACATTTTAACCATGTAAAAAAAACTAATTTCACAAATTAATAAAAACTGGGTCCTTGGTTGTTTTAAACTAAATATCTGGATTTATAATCAGTTGTTGATTATAGTGTGTGTTGCCTGCTCATTATTTGCAACTCATTATGCTATACGTACTAATGCATGTAAACACCATACTGACAACCACTATAGTTGTGTAAAGTAAATCAGAGAAATGTTTACCTATGCATGTGGCTCGTCTGATTCATTGATTTCATTAAATCATTTCTCACTACTATGCAGTTCTATCAGCAGAAATAACTTAAATTTGGATGGCTTATATGGGGTGTCTACAAGTTAGTTATACAAAAGTAACCTTTGATTGTGAAAAAGGTATAACTTACAGAAATGTTTTATCCGGCACTGAAAGCATTTATATCTTCAAGTTTTATTTACAAATGTTCAGTGTTGCTCCCATTTGTAACAGGACAAATGCCCCATGTGTAATCAATTTCCTGCCAAATCTGTGAAGCAAGTCTCGATTTTTGGTGGAAAAAGCATGTATTATTCAGTGTGATAATTTGTCGATGATTCCCAGATGTGTGGGAACAAAGACTCTGTATTTAATGTAACCCCAAGACGTCCATTGGAGTTAAATCTGGTGATCGTGGTGTCCAGGATATTGCTTAACCGTGTCCAGTCCAGAGGATCTCACATTGAACACCTGTACAGCCATCAGTTTTCAACCTTATTTTATTTGGCAACCAGTTCTAGCATTTTACTACGCCATCTTTGGGCCCCTGACTGATGTGCAGGAATAATCTACCTTGCTTGTGATCAAAACAGGGGCCAGCAATACTGGTATTAGTAGATATCTGCTACAGTGACCACTTGAACAGTTGGCAGGTGATAGTTGAAGTGGTCACTGTAGCATCACGAATGAGGGAGAGGTAGATTATTCCTTCACAACCTGAAGATGGTGCTGAAACTGATTGCCAAATGAAATAAGGTTGGAAGCTGAAAGGTGTTTAATTTGACATCCTCTATTGAACAGCCGAGTCCCACAACCATCGCTAAAAAGATGGACATAAAGAGAATGTCAAGTCCAAGTCAGTACATTCCTACAGAGAGATGCATCAACTTCATGATGATAAAGTGGTGGAAAATAAGTTCTGTGCCCATGTCCTGTATTAATTGAGGCACTGGATAAGGTTCATACATGTCCTGGTATGATATACCCATTACGGTTGACTCATCAAAAAAGGAAAGGACTGTAAATTTAGGTACAGCTAACAGCACAAAAAACATTTACATTAGATGAGTCTCGTACATTTTTGATTGTTTGGCATGGTTCCTGCTCACTCGTATCAGAACATTATGCCAATTCTCTTTACTGCATGTATGGGAAGTTGCTTCATCACTGAACACAAATTTATTGAGAAAAACATCTTCAGTCTGCCTTTTGTTAAACATTTCCAAACAAAATTGTGCTCTTTTTCATAGTCACTTTCTGTTATTTGCAACAGTTCTGATTTGTAGACTTTCAATAACTGATGTTTCCATTATACATTCCACCCTACAACACTAGCCACATTCAGTTCTAAGCTGGCACATCTTGTGGGTGTACCCGGACTACGAATGCAAGACTACTGAATTTGCTCAATTGCTGTGTGAGAAAGTAAGACTGGCAAACTTGTTCAGATGCTGCATCAGGGACTGCTGGCCAACCCTGACCCAGTACCCTATGTGATACATAGCCAGTTTCGGTGAAAGGATTGTACCAATTTATAATAGTTTGCCTTTGAGGTGGTGTCTTGCGATGTTTAGTCCTGAATTGTCTCTGATAGTAGCGGATTTGGATTCCTGAAACCATATATCTCCATGCTGACCATTGGAATAACTCATTTGTTCATGCTGTCAAGCAGAAATGTATGGAACTAACAGTGTCAGGAAGAAATAAAATTTGAAGATACAGTGCATTCAGTGCTGTATCAAACATTTTTGTAAATTATCAGAAAAAAGAAACTAACTACATTCTGTTTTGTTTGCTAAGTGCTACAATTTAATTGTGTAAGGTAATACTCCAATATTAATTATGCTTTAACAGCTAACATCCAAAATGGTATTATGCAAGTACATTATTGAAATTTCAAACTACTGTCTGTCTTCCAGGTTATGTGCTATATGCTTCAGAGTTGCTTTAATGGGATTAAGATGAGTGTGGAAAAATCTTCTGAAGCAGATAAAAACAGCGAAAGTTTTAAAAACCTGATAAATGACTTGCAGAAATTTATTCAACTTTTGACAGCTCTTATGTCATCCAATAGTAAAACTCCAACTCAAAAAGAGGTATATTATGAAGAAATTTCTCCTGCGTTTATCAGTGTTTGTCTGTTTTTTTTTTTTTTTACATCATTGTCATTGTTAGTAGTGCCTTTTGTACTGATCTTGACCTCTAAGAATCGTGATTGAATGAAATTTTGCTGCAAAATTTAAGTTAAGCTTTGCCCTCTTTGTTTTCGACATCGCCAACTGCTGTTCGTGCAATCTTCAGTCCAAAGGTTGACTTGTGCCATAGGGTTAGGAACTTACGCATGCCCCAAAATGGATCAGATGAGCATTATACATAAGAGGCTGATATCCAAGTAGTGAGTGATATGTGGGGTGTACACAAGGGTTGTTTAGAATAGCAATTCTCCATCCAGTCCAGGAAACGATGACAGAAGTGTCAGTATAAGATTCAGTGAAATGTTCGATATAGTTAAGAGTACTAAAATACTAGTGAGTAACTGCTGAATCATTTGCAAGAAAGTACTCCTAAAAAGCTGTGGAGCTCATATGGTTTTATGTTTAGAAAGCTGGTTTAAACCGGAAACTGACAGCAGTGAAATATTTTGGGGACAATTGGAGAGTGTATGGACAATATAGGCTAATGGTAATGGGAGGTGGCATATTTGTCACAGTAAACAATTGCCTGGGTAAGACTTATCACATTATTCACATGATAAATAATTGAAGCTTCATTCATTCATTACTGCCGCTACAAATGTTGATAGAGACTGTCAGTGCCCACACCACTTGGAGCAGCTATTGCAAAGTCTGCTTGTTGCAGCAACATACACCACAGACAGCCAATACAGCACCACTTGCTTCTGACTCATTCTTACCTTGTTCATTCATCTACAACCCACCTGTTCATATCATGTGTGACTACTGATGAAATATTTTTGTTTGTTGCTGTTAGTTCCTCCATGTAGTTCTTTTAAAAGAGTCTGCTTTTACTGTCTCTGATTACCACTATGCCCTTTATAGGTTAATGTTGTACCTATTTTGTACTTTCTGTTTTCTTGTTACGTTCAGAGAATGTGCCTTCTTTGTCTAGTCATAATATTTTACCAGCAAGACTCTGTGATGACATGTTAAAGACACAAAAAACAAACTTAAGGATCTAGCTTTTAGTCTTCTTATGTACATTTGTCAGCCACATGGAGGAAAAATTAAAAAAGGTGATAAATTGTAATATTTACTGATGTCAGGGCAAAGCATAACTCGACATTGCCTCCCTCTGGAATGGTCACAGAATGTATACATTTTCATTGCCCTGTGAAATACATCAATTGAGCCCTTTTATCTACATCCACACATTTTACTTGCAGGTGAAAGACCTCCATTATCAATGCAATTTTTATTACATTAATTTCATTGCTACAAAGTATTTGCGGACAAATGACGTGATTTTGCATTCAGATTCCTTGAAATTGTCCTTTAAAAAACATTACATTGAAATATATTTGTCTCCATTATTTCACTTTACAAAATCAAATTTTGTCAGTAAATGTGCTGTCGACTGTAATACTTCACTGAACTATTTCAAGTCACTGTATCAAAGACAAGAAGAGTCCTCCCATATAATAATTGTAAAATATAATGTGGAGTATTGACACAAATGTGCAACTATTATCTCAATAAATACTTTTTTAGTACTTTCAAAACTTCTTTCACATCCACACCTACACTACCTGCATGCTGTAGCCAAAACACTGCTATCGATGAATAAAACTTTTTCATATCTCTATCTACTCCTTATAAAATTTTAAAACTACCTGCTTTACACACTTTCTTCATTTATAACTAACAATTTAGTTCCTGTCCTTAATTCTTTAAACCACTGTTTCCTTCATACAAGGTGCTATCCAAAATTTTCAGGACTGGTGCTGCCATCTGTTGAAGACCCTACCTTTGGAATAATGGTCACCGTCACCCTCTAAGTAGTTCCCATCCACACGTACACACCAGTCCCAGCGCTTCTGCCGCTGGTCAAACGTTTTCTGGAAGTCCTGTTCTTTGAGGGTGTTAATCACTGCCAGTGATGCTTCTTGAATCCCCTCTAGTGTGTCGAACTGACGGTCTTTCAACTTGAGTTTCAGTTTTGGGAATAGTGCAAAGTCGCAAGGTGCCAAATATGGCAAGTACGGTGGGTGGGGTACAACCACCATGTTCTTTTTTGCCAGAAAGGTCCTGGTGAGCAAGGACGTGTGACAGGGCGTGTTGTCATCATGCAGCAGCCAGTTCCCTTGACGCCAAAGTTTGGGCCATCGTTGCCACACGTTTTCACAGAGCCACTGCAAAATGTCACAGTAGTACGTGGAATTCACTGTTTTGTTGGGTGGGACGTATTGGTATCAAACAAAACGATGATCATGCTCTTCACTTTGCTCTTCAGCTGTCTCGCTTTTTTGGGTCTTGGAGAGCCTGGGCTCTTCCACTGGGACAATTGTTACTTTGCCCCTGAAACACTTGTTGAATCGTTGCAAGGGTCTCTGTACCACTTTTCCTGAGATTCACACAGAATTTGATACACATGCACTATTCTGTTCGCAGATCCATCGTAAAATCACCACACACCAAACACAGAGTATTACGGAAATTACTGTGAACACCCAACACGTTCTCCAGCTCAGTGCCACTCCACACACTCACTCATCAGATATGCAGCTCTCGCCACCCAGTGGAGCAAAGATCTACTACTACTTTCCAGATGGCAGCACCATTCCCAAAAATTTTGGATTCTACCTCGTATCTTTCTCAAATATAAAATGTCTCTCCGTGTTTCCAGAGATCTCCCATTACTCCCCCATTCTGCCTAAAACAATTTTAACATGACTTTATATCTTATCATATTTATCTTCGTGATTCTTTTTTCCTTGCGGTGAACATTGTTACTTACCTGTCAAATTACTACCACTTCCTTTCATTAATTAAATCATATTCTATTTCATTTACTAAAGACTCTATATCATTATTATCTAGTCTTTTCAAAATAACTTTAAATTTTACTGTACAGCAATATTCATTAATGTGCAGTGGAGTATTTAATTTTGTGGAATTTCATTTTGGCACAAAACACAGATGCATTATTGTTTATCGATTCATTAATGTGCAGTGGAGTATTTAATTTTGTGGAATTTCATTTTGGCACAAAACACAGATGCATTATTGTTTATCGTATTTAAAATATCCATATTACATGTACTACTATATCTTGTTCATTTTCAACAATCAAGGACATCATCATCTTATTTCTCCTCATCTGAAAAGTAATCTTTGTGTAAAATTTTCTCGCGTTCACCTCCCTTTTATTTTCTCTCCCTGTCTACCTTTCTTCCTACTGACTGCTGTACCTCAGAAAACACCTGCTCATGCCCCTTATGCTGTAACTTCAGTTTGTTTAAAGGCATATAATTCAGCCTCTTGCTTAAAGAACCAGTGTAAACCTAATGAAATGTTCACATTCTTGTTTGGTAATACCAACATATTAATGGATATCATAAATGCTAAAATTAATGAATGCTTCTTTGGTAACTTTACTATTGTGGTTTCATTCATCCTCATACATATAATCCCATTACTGGATGCCACCGTCCATTTGACCCTCCGGTACTGTTCCAGAATTCTTCTTGAACTAGGCCAAAAGTAGTCCCCTAGTCATGTTAACTTCCATATTATTCATCATTTTCTTGACTATAGGTCATAATCCTACCCCTTCTCCTAAAACATCTTCTGTCAATACCTTGTGTGTCTGATCATGCACTGAGCATATTTCAAATAACAAGTCATTTCTTCACCTGCTTTCCCTTCACTCATCTGGAAGGTCTGGTCAAAAAAGTCTGGAGCATTCATAATTTCGCACCAATGGTATGTTGGAGCAAAATGCAGTTGGCATCCCTGCACGTGCCTGTGTTTAATATGTAACTACCGAAGGTGTCATTGTTGTATGTCTTTTAGTTCTTCAGTGCTGTATTGAGTAGAATGTTATGTTGCATAGTTTGTGAAGACCTCCACCTAGCAATCTGTGAAGAGCTTTTGGATTGCGCAAATGAGAATGAGATGTTTCTTAAAAGAATCATAACTGGTGATGAGACATGGGTCTATGGTTGTGATGTTGAGACCATGAGACCAAGGTTCAAGCTTCATGTTGGGTCAGGAAAGATTCTCCAAGACCAAAAAAAGCTCATCAGGTCAGGTCAAAGTCAAAGCCTTGCTGATAGTTTTCTTTGACTTTGAAGTAGTAGTTCATCATGAATTCATGTCACAAGGACAAACTGTTAATCAGTGGTACTATTGGGATGTGTTGCGTTGCCTGCGAGAAAATGTGAGAAGGAAACAGCCTCAAATGTGATGAGACACCCATGGCCCTTGCATAATTATAACACATCAGCACATTCTTGCCATTGGTCCAAGTCTGTTGCACAAAAACCGAAATCACTGTGCTGCCTTGTCTTCTGTGCTCTCAGCGCTGGAACTTGCACAGTTTATTTTATTCCCAAAGTTGAGAACCCCATTGAAAAGTCGAAGATTTGCAACCATAGATGAGATAAAAGAAAATTCGCAGACAGCGCTCCACACGATCCATCAAGAGGCATATCAAGACTGCTTTCGGAAGTGGAAACGGCATTGGTAGTGGTGTATCAATTGTAGAAGAGAGTATTTTGAAGGAGACCATGCACAATAAGTAAAATGTAAGTGTAGAAAAATTTTGTGGGCAGAGTTCTGGAATTTTTTGAACAAACCTCATATAATTTCATCACTTTCATGTTTACATCTTTCATTGACCATCTAAGTTTCAGCTAATCCTACCACTTTCCCATGTATTCTCATTTCATTATTATTAAATTCATTGATATGTTTCCCTTGTCTTGTGCATCTACTCTTTGCACCTTTTTGACTACCTAATCTTGCCACTCCTCATACTTTGTCAGATCTTGGATACTATATAAGCCCATGATTTGTCTCAATGCTGGTTGACATTTAAATTTAAACTTCTTAAGTCTTCCCTTGTAGATTATCAATGTTGGTTCACGTTTAAATTTAACCTTCTTACATTTTCCCTCATATATGACAGTTATCTTCTGACTGCTAAATAATATACTGACTTGTAGTCTTTTCAGCCAATCCAGTCCCAACAAAATCTGCACATCTGTCTGGCACCATACATGGGATGCAAAAACTCCATATAGTCTATGGAAGATCTCACTCTAGCCAGTTCCTCCACTGTTTTGCTTTAATTTCCCACTATTGATTGCAAATGTGTTACTTTAACGTCCAAAAACCTCGCCTCCCTTGTGTCTTTTACTCAACGCCACTCATCAATTATACCTAATTCAGATCCTGAATCAGTTAATTTACCAGTTTCTTATTCACTTTCTCTTCAACAATAGGCCAAAACTGAACATCAGACTATCTCTCCCTTTCCTCCTGCAAAGTGTCCCTCAACAGTTCTTCCTCTTGACATTGTATGAATGCCGATTGGTATACTCTGTTCTGCCTCACACAGGCTTCCTTACAATTTGCTTGATCGCCTACATCATTTGATTCTAACCCACTGGTTCTACCACGTTCGTTGTCCCTTCATATTTGCACACTACCCTTTGGCTTTGCCAAGAACATCTCTGTCACTCATATCCATCACCTCTCGTTTTACCTATTTAGTCCATCAGATCTGTCATACCTATCACCTCTATATTTGTTGTTAGAATTTGGAGACAGTTAAGTGCTATTTGACAAATCACCTCAGGTATAGTAAGTACCCGCTATACCATCTGTCCATCTAGACATGTTACAGTTATTTGTATTCCATTCACCCCTATACCTTTCCTCAGAACAATTTAAGTCAGGCTGTTCCAACTCGTTGGCTCCGTTTTGAGCCGCGGAGTGCTCCCTGCTCCAGGGAGCCGTGTCGCTCGCTGTGACCATTCAAGTGGGCCGACATGTGACACGGCTGGCTGAGGCAGGCGGCAAGGCAAGCGTTTTGATGTGCCAGCTATGTCTTACAAGATCGACAACCTCATACTCTTAGCTGCTAAGACGTGGTGACATGCTACACCAGGAAGTACGATGTTCAGGAAATAAGTAAGAAACAACTGTTTTACAAGAAATTGCATACTAAATTTATTGGCCCTCTGTAGCTTGACATTTTCTTTTCCTTGCAAGATCGGAAATATCAGGCGTCAAAGTGTTCGCAGCGTTAATGCGGAGGATGGCCTTCATTGTTGCATCCTGAAGAAACGATCATTCCTTTTTACTCTTTTCATTGCTGAGTAAAGCTGCTCATAATAATATGTAGATCCAAACATGCACATGATCTGAGCGGCATTGTTGTGAAGCTTGGGAAATGTTTTTTGCTGTAATTAACGATACCATCGTGACAAATCCAACATGTTGTAGTACCTCTCTTTCAACAAAGTTGAATTTTGCAAATCAATAATCTCCAATTGAAGTGACAATGAAAAGTCATTGGGGGAAACTGAAAAAGGAGCGCTGAATACGTTAAGTTCCATTTCCAAACTAGTGAGGTCTCAGAACCGTGTTTCAAACGACGTGATGAGCTGCTTTAACTTTGCTTAGTCATTGCTGAAAGTAGTACCTTCAGGTAGTTTTAAAGAAGCAAGACGATTGAAGAATGTTAAATGTCCGTTACTCATCTGCCTCTCAAATAAACGTAACTTTTCCCTGAATAATTTGATCTGGTCATGTGCATGTCAATGATTAGCTGCCCTTTGCTCTGGAATGACAGATCTAAATTATTCAGATGCATAGTTATGTCAGCTAGGAACTCCAAGACTGATATCCATTTTATATCTTTCAGACAATGCATTTCTTCCCCTTTCATTTCGAGAAAAAGGGATATTTCCTCATGAATGGCAAAGAAAACATCAAGAACTTTTACCCTGATTCAGCCAACGAACTGTACTGTGGTAAGGTATATCTCCATACTCCGCTTCCATATCTTTCAGGAATCCTTTGAATTGGCGATGATTCATACCGTGACGCCACACAAAATTCACACACTTCACGACATCTTTCATTATGACACCTAGCTCTGCTGTTTCAGCACACAGTGCCTCTTGGTGAATAAAACAATGAAGAGTCAAAATGTCTTTCCTGAATTCACGCCTGAGTTTATTTTTCAAACGAGAAGCAAAACCTTGGTGATGGCCGATCATTTGTGGTGCACCGTCTGTCGCTACAAAATGGAGCTTATCCCACGGCAAATTCACATTGTCCACTGATTCACAAACAGCTTCAAAAATGTCACATCCTGTTGTGGTGTAATCGAGTGGTACCACATCCAAGAGATCTTCAGTTACTTGCAGCTCCATGTCGACACCACGCACAAGGACTGCAATCTGAGCACAGTCTAATATGTCAGTGCTTTCGTCAAGCGCTAGAGAAAATGCAACAAAGCTCTCTGCCTTTATCCTGAGCTGTGTCTCTAAATCCGCTGCCATGTCCATTATTCGAGGAGACATTGTTTGCTTCGACAGGCAAACCCCTTCAACTGCCTGCACTTCCCTTGGAAACAAACAGTCTGCAATTGTTACCATGCACAATTTTACGAGTGGTCCCACCGAAAATGGCTTACCACTTGTCGCAATGATGTGAGCGACCCTGTAACTTGCTCGGATTGCAGATTCAGTAGTGTTTTCTCTGCTCACATTCACCTGAAAATTATAAATGCATTACAGAACACCAACTATGTTGCATGTTTTGATACCCTCCGTATTACAAAACTGTTTTTAAACTTACGTCTCCTGGTATGTCGTTCTTAAGCCTGGGTACCAGTTCTCTGCGTGCAATGCGTTCTACCTGAATGTAGTGCTCTGCATGAAGACGTGTATAATGTCGTATATTGTACCTCTTCACAGAATTAAATGCTTTATGACATACAAGACACTGGGGATGACCATCCCTCTCAATGAATAGAAAGGTATTCTCCAATAGAGGTACAGGGCTCCTGCGGCTAGTCATAGCTGTCATTGAACACGGATTATTGCGTCAGTTGCGGCTGCATGCGGCCAGGGGGCAGTGGGTTCGCTTTCCCCCTCCACACGGGCTCTGAGCTGCCGCAGTGAGTGCTCCAGAGCGCTCGGCTCCCTGGAGCTCGGTTGGAACAGCCTGATTGAAGTAGTCAAGCTGATCCATAAATTGCCATAATACTAGAATAGTCTCCTACTTCTACCTTTTAGTTTTTATGTAGCTACACTTGGCGTTGCACATAGGCCACTTGAGTGTGTTTGATTCTGCTGCACAGCGTGCCCTCTGTTGTGAAAACACACCACATCGGGGAATTCCATTGTCCTCCTGCGGTTCCATCATAGAACTACGCCATGCATGGAGGACGTGAAGTTTTTCAATGACTGGATTCCATGCCGAATTCAATTGAAAACCGCCGTCTCGATTAATAAGAGACTCGATGTCAGGCAGTCGTGTTTCCACAGACTCATTAATAACAAAGCCCCAAAAGTTAGACACATGGGCCACAATTTTTGTCTCACTGTATTTCATTACATGGCCAGTGAAAATACAATGTTCGGCAATGGCAGACCTGCAAGCCTGAAGGAGGCGAGTATGCTGCTGATGTTCTACAGTGTGATCCTGCACAGCATGTGTCGTTTGCCCTATATAAGATTTGCCGCATTCACATGGAATCCTGTAAACACCTGCCTTTTACAACTGCAGGTCATCTTTGACAGATCCCAACAGCGATGAAAATTTTGCATGAGGGCGAAAGATTCCTTTTATTTTATATTTTCTTAATATTCTGCCTATTCGCACTGAAATATTACCAATAAATGGTAAATCGGCAGTTGTTTTGAAGGTCTCTTCCTCTTCTTTGCTCTGTCACTTATAGGTCTGCAGCACTCTCTCCACTTGCTGGGATGAATACCCATTCCTCAGAAATACAGTCTATAGGTGCTCCAGTTCTGTTTGCAAACTATCAGCATCAGAGATGATGTGCGCTTGGCTAATCAAGGTCTTCAGAACACTGATTATTTATGCCAGATGGTGGCAACTAGTGGCTTGCAAGTAAAGGTCTGTATGAGTGGGCTTTCTACATACTAAATGACCAAGTGTGCCATCACTCTTATGTCACATTAATATGCCTAAAAACAGCAAGCAACCCTCCTTCTCCAACTCCATAGTAAATTTTATGTTTTTGTGTATGAAGTTCAGATGTTGTAGGAACTCTCGCAGATGATCCAAACCATGAGGCCAAATTACAAAAGTACCATCAACATATCGCCAAAATTCTGTTGGTTTAAAAGTGGCTGAAGCAAATGAATCCGTGGAAATATGACTGTCTGACAAGAAGGCTCTTATTAATCGAGATGGCGGTTTTCAGTGGAATTCAACATGGAATCCAGTCATTGAAAAACTTTGTGCCCTCCGTTGTCAGTGTAGTTCTGCAATGGAGCTGCGGGAAGATAATCAAATTGATTTTGATGAAGCAAGTTTTCACCACGGAGGGCGTACAGCGCACCAGAGTCGATCGGGCTCAAGTAGCACACGTGCAATGCCAAGTGAATACACCATGCTTGTGCTGGCAGGGCCTTAGATACCAGAGCTCAGTGCGTTTTCACCAGTATCATCTGATGATGGTCAGAAGACTGCACCAAAATATTGTGGCAGGAAGTTAAACATCCGGCAGTTCTCCCAAAATTTTGTGGAACAATCTGTACACTGGGAATGTTTTAAATCTCATGTTCATTGTTGTATGTAGGCACTGGAGAGGGTTTTTAAGTAACATTCTGAAGAATGGTTCCAGTAATTTATTCAGTACAGTACATACCTTATAATTGTGTCTCCAGATGTGTTAGAAAAACAAAAAATGCACAAATAGGATGTGTACACCAAGGGACTACCAGGAAATCTGGGAGAAACCTGGGAATTTTTTCATCTGGACAAACGTGGATTTTTTTAGAATCCCAGGAATTTTTTATTGTTTTTAGTTTTCAGTTAAATTTTTCAATTTTGGCTGGTAAGAACTGGTACTCAAACAAATAATTTTATGTTAGCTCACTTCTACTGAATGATACTCTACCAGTGAAACATATACAAGAGAATAACACCAATATAACACTTTACTTGCAAACCTAATGTACCGTTTACAACAACAGAAACACAGGGCGCATACACACGCGTCTGCTGACAGCAAAATGTGTCAAAGGCTTTAGGATGAAGACTATGCAATACTTCATAACAACAAACTGCTTGTAGTGAGCATGACAGCACAACTGTTAACATTTCTAAAAGGTCATGAAACAATATATTGTGATAGTGATTGGAGAAGCATTACTTTCGAAGTAAATTTTCTTTCACACAAGATGAGTTATGTTACATGTGAGAATGTACGATGAATTTCTTAAATCACAAAGCATTTGACTCTCATTCAACACTTTATCACTTTGAAGACCAGCCACTTAGAAATATGTTGGACCCAGAAGGCCAGCAATTTATGCCATTATTTAAAATGTCACTTACACATTGGTATTTCATATATCTTAAAGGATAACACACACTGAAAAATACCAAGCTTGAAGATTAGTTTTACTTATTTATTTTAGTTCTTTCACAGGTTACAATGCACGCAATATCATTGGCAAGTGAGGTGAGTTCTTGAGCAATTTCACACTTAATTGACTTTTCTATGAAATAGTTGAAGTGCTTGACAGAACATGTATTCAGCCAAGTAACCCACAAAATGTTTGGTGCACAGCAGTAGAATTTATAATCATGCTTGTCAGAAACATTCAGTTGCTGCATATTAAGCTGAGTTCTTAGGATCCTGCCCTTGTAAAATTAAAAAAATTACGAGCAATGTAATATGTGAAAACTTGGCTTTTCTTGTAGCTATACTGTATGAAAATTAAATTAAACCTTTAACCTTCTGTATTTTTATATTTGCCATTCTTGTTGCATAATGATCATAGAATGAAATGACATCTCTAACTTACTTTTTGGCGTACCGTTATACATGTAATATAAAACATAATTTTTATTTGTTTATTCATTTATTAAATTTTTATTTTACAGGCCTTCAACATCTTTTGTGAGCTTGTCTACTTTCTACAAGTGTTTTGTAGGAACTATCCCAATCTTTCTAACTTGCTGTATAGACCTGATGGATATGTGGAGGACAGATTAATGTATATTTTAAATGAATGGGTTTTTGTTCTGCCAGGTTAGTTCGATTTTATAAATCTTGTAATATATGTTTGATAAATTTGAATGCTAAATGCAAGTAATTATACAAATGCTGTCAAGTAGAATTAAAAATGTACTGTTTCTAGTCACAATTTATTTTAGTTCCACTATGTCTTTCAGAGGTTTAAACCTCCATCATCAGGTGGATTTATATGAATTTTTATAACACACATGTAAAATCCAGGATGGAATGTAGCAAAATTATGAAAAGGATGGTTGCTATTCACCAAATAGTGGAGATGCTGAGTCACAGACAGCCACAACAAAAAGACTGTCAGAAAGCCAGCTTTCAGCCAAAAAGGCTTTCATTGAAAATAGAAGACACACACACACACACACACACACACACACACACACACACACACACACATGCATGCAAGCGAACAAATGCATTCGTGTGCATGCGCCGTGCCCCCCCCCCCCCAACACACACACGTATACATGTGTGCTTGCAAATGCAATTCACACACACACGTGACCACAGTCTCTGAGAGAGGCAACTGAGTGGTGGGGTTAAGGAGGAGGTTGGGATGGTGAGGGGGAGGCTGGCAGGGTAGCGGAGGGGGATGGTAAACTGATGGAATAGATGGCTGTGTAGTGCTGGGATGGGAACAGGGAAGGGGCTAGATGGGTAAGGACAATAACTAATGAAGGTTGAGGCCAGGAAGGAGGGTTATGGGAATGTACGATGTATACCGGAGGGATAGTTCCCATCTGTGCAGTTCAGGGAAGCTGGTGTTGGTGGTAAGGATCTGGATGGCACAGGCTGTGATGCAGTCATCAAAATGAAGAATGTCGTGTTGGGCTATGTGCTCACTAACAGGGTAGTACAGCTGTTTCTGACCACAGTTTGTTAGTGGCCTCATTTCAGGGCACAACCAGAGGTAGTTGAAACCCTGGCAGAGAATGTGATTCAGTTGCTCCAGTCCTGGGTGCTACTGAGTCATGAGAGGAATACTACTCTCTGGTCAGGTGGTGGGACTTTGGGAGGTGAGATAAGGAGAGATAAGGCAGTTATCTTTTTATACGAGGTTGGGAGGGTAATTATGGTCTGTGAAGTCCTCAGTGAGACTGTCAATATATTTCCAAGAGGGACCGCTCATCATTGCGACAGCCGTGGGTGGCTAGGCTGTGTACTTCTTAGTATGCAATGGGCAGCAGCTGTCGAATTGGTGGTATTGGTGGTTGGTGGGTTTGATGTGTACTGAGGTACGATGTAGCCACCTTTGAGGTGGAGGTCAGCTTCGAGGAAAGTGGCTTGTTGGGTTGAGTAGGACCAAGTGAAGCAAATGGGGGAGGAGTCGTCGAGGATCTGGAGGAATGTGGATAGCATGTCTCCACCTTCGATCCAGGCCACGAAGATGTCGTCAATAAATATGATCCAGGTGATGTCCCATGAAACGATTGGCATAGTATGGTGCCATATGGGTGCCCATAGCCATACCCCCGATTCGTTTGTAGATAATGCCTTCAAAGGTGGAGTAATTGTGGGTGAGGAACTAGGCAGTCATGGCGACTAAGAAGTAGATTGTTGGTTTGGAATCTGTCATGCTTGGGGAAATGTAGTGTTCAGTAGTGGTAAGGCCTGGGCATTAGGGATGTTAGTATAAAGGGATGTGGCATCAATATTGACAATGAGAGCACCATGTGGTAAAGGAACAGGAGCTTTGGGGAGTTGGTGGAGAAAATGGTTGATATCTCTTATATAGGTGGGTAGGTTGCAGGTAATAGACTGAAGCTGTTGGAGATTCTCTCAATGGGTGGCACAGTAGCCAGCTACAATGGGGTTCTGATGGTGGTTGGGTTTATGGACTTAGGAAGCATGTAGAAGATAGGAGTGCATGGAGTGCTAGGGATGAGGAGGGAGGTGGGCTCTGGGGAGAGAGAGGTCCTGGAATAGGCCAAAGGATTTGAGCAGAGAATGGAGATCCTGCTGGATTCTTGGCTGGGGTCACTGTGGCAGCATTTGTACATGGATGAATCTTACAGTTGGCGGAATCCTTCCTCCAGGTAATTCGTGCAGTTCAAAACAACAGTGGTGGATCCTTTGTCAGCAGGTAAGACTATAAGGTCAGGATCAGTTTTTAGGTGGTGGATTGTGGTTCTTTCTGTAGATGTAATATTAGTTTGCATGTTGAGGGATTTGGGGAATGATGGTGAGGCAAGGTTCAAGGTTAAGAAATTTGGGAAAGTTAAGAAGGGATGGTTTGGGGGCAGTGAGGGTGGATCATGGTTGGATAGAGGAGTTAACTGAGTAAGGCAGTATTCAACATTGGTCTTTGGTTGAGTCTGATTGGTAGGGTTGGCAGCGAAAGACTGTTTCCACTTTAGGGACCAAGAGAAGGAGAAAAAGTCTTTAACAAGTCCTGCATAATTAAATTTGGGAGTGGGGCAAAAGATGAGGCCTTTGAAAAGGACTGATACTTCTGCAAGGCTAAGACTTTTGAAGGAAAGATTCATGACTGTGTTTTGGGTCTGTCTTAGTTCTGGATTGTGTTTGGTGGTGGGAGGGAATATTTGAGGATGGGGTAAATGTAATAGCTCTGCGAGGCAGGGTCTGTCAGCTATGGGGGGACAAGTGGACGTTTTGAAGGTTGTTGTTGAGGTGATGGATAGTGGTAGTACTAGACAGGAGTAGGAAGTGAACAGGATAGAGAGTTTTTTGAAGTGGTGTTGTTGCATCTTGCTCTAGTTCCTGGAGGGCAAGAGTTTGTGTGTGATTTGGGATCACAAATTTGGAATTGCATAGCAGGAAAATTTTGTTGATGGAGAGAACGTATTGCAAGGTGGTTTGGGCTTGACTGATATGCTTTTTGAGGACTATGTTGGTGAGGATTAAGGATTGGCACAATGTGAACAGATGAAGATCATTGTGGAAGGAAGGGTAGCAGTTGGAGGTGGGTAATTTGATGGGAAGGCCATTTAGGGGGGTTTCCATGAGCCAAGCAACGATGCAGGAACAGTATGTGGGACTGTGTTCTATCTAGGGATAAGGAAACATTTCTGTATTGACACGTGGAAGGATCAAGGATCCATGGTGGTTGATAAAAAGATGTAAAACTATGTAAATAACATAGAATTACATCCAAAAAATTTACAAGAATGCAAACAAAGTCATGAGAAAAATCACAAAAAGAATGAAAGAGATGAAGTATGGGAAAATAAGATGAAATCTCTTGGTTTAGGCCAATAGTGAAAGGCAAAAACCAACTGATATTGGCATGAGGACACAATGAGATTTAAAAAGAAAAAGAAAAGAAATATTGTAATGTGGGTTGCAGGTCTGTGAGTGGATAAGTGTGAAGAAGGGGGACAGCACATGTGACTAGATTAGGTGAAGTTAGTAGCTGTGAACTGCAATAGAGAGGAGAATGAGTGCTTGGGGTGGGGAGGGGTTGGTAGGATGAAATTCAAATTCGAGTGGCACAGGAAATAACATGCAAAAATATGTGAGGGTGAAGCTGAATGAGTGATCAGTTTGAAAGTATAGGATTGAGGGTATCAGCAGATGTAATGTGAGACATGAGATGTGGCACCAACAATCAGTGCAGTCTTGTAGCTGTCTGTTGTGCTTGGCCGAGATGGTTGATACAGTGTGTCTTGTAAGTAGAGGATCCAGTGCAGTTTGTAGGGTGACAAGAGAAACACATGAAAGAGTAGAAAGAAGGACGGACACTGAGTATAGTAAGGCATTAGAAAATAGTAACAAGGGAAAACAGTACTGGGTTACGGGATGGAAGAAAACCCTACAGGCAAAATCAGACAGTGGAAAATCCAGAGTGGAATGTAACGATAATATGAAAAGGATAGTTGTTGCTCGGCTTGTAGGGGAGATGCCGAGTAACAGACAGTCGCAACAAAAAGACAAAACACACAAAAAGACAAAACACACACACACACACACACACACACACACACAAAAGCACGCACGCATGCATATATGACCACGGTTGCTGACTGCTGAGGCCAGACTGTGAGCAGCAGCACATGATGAGAGAGGCAACCGGGTGGTGGGGGGTAAGGAGGAGGCTGGACCAGGGAGGGGAAGGTATAGGTAGGGCAGTCTGGAAGTTAGATGGTGGGCGAGTGGGGGGGGGGGGGGGGGTAGCAGAAAATGAGAGAAGTATAAAAGACTAGGAGACCTAGATGCAAGACATGTCCCATACAGCCACCTACCACCACCTACTCCAATCTGGTCACAAGCATCAACTATCCCTTCAAAGGTAGGGCTATCTGTGAAACCAGTTATGTGATCTACAAGTTAAGCTGCAACCACAGTTCTGCATTCTACGTGGGCATGACAACCAACAAGCAGTCTGTCCGCATGAATGGCCACCGATAAACTGTGGCCAGAAACAGTTGTACCACCCTGTTGTTCAGCACGCCACCTAACATGACATTCTTCATTTCAGTGACTGCTTCACAGCCGGTGCCACATGAATCCTTCAAATCAACACTATCTTTTCTGAATTGCACAGGTAGGAACTTAACCTGCAATGTATCCTACATTCCTGTAACCCTCGTGGTCTCAACCTTCATTAGTGACTGTCCTTACCCATCTAGCCCCTTCCATATTCCCATTCCAGCACAATACAGCCATCTATTCCAGCAACATACCTTCAGTCTGTTTCTTGTTTCTGCCAACCACCCCCACCCCTCCCTCCATCAAACCTCCCAGTTGTTGCACCTAGCTGCTCTACCTTCTGTCCACCACATCCCTGTACACTCCCACAAGCAGCAATTTATCGTACCACACTCCTTCCCTGCTCTCCCTTCCCCTTCCCACCCCCGCCTCTCCCTTACCCCCTCTACCCGGTTCCCTCTCCCATAATGGACTGCTGCTCGCAGTCTGGCTTCAGCAGCCAGAGACTGTGGTCATCTACGTGTGAGTTGTGTGTGTGTGTGTGTGTGTGTGTGTGTGTGTGTGTGTGTGTGTGTGTTTTGGTCTATTTCTGACAAAGTCCTTGTTGGCTGAAAGCTCACTTCCTGACAGTCCTCTTGTTGTGCGTATTTGCAACTCGGCATCTGGAGAGTAGCAACTATTCTTTTCGAAATACTGCTACAGATAAGATTGAATTAGTGCAAAACTTCACCATCAGAATAAATGAGAAAAAAATTAGTTAAAATATTGTAAAATGCTTTTTCCAGAAAATTGTACGTTGATAAAAAGCCTAGAGTAACCAGTGGTACCTGTGGATTGTCATTACATTGTCATCTGTTAAAATAAACATACCCACCATGACAAAACAATATCATTTGAATTGCAATCCTTTATCTGCAGAGGAGAAAAGATGTGCGCAAATTGCCATGTACCTGAGCTACGAAGAGGTCACTTCAAAATGTGTTGGGGGAATTTGACATTAAAAGTATCAGCAAGTAACAACGGAAAATCCGGGATGGAATGTAACAACGTTATGGAAAGGAAAGTTGCTACTCACCATATGGTGGAGATGCTGAGTCATTGATAGGAACAACAAAAGGACTGTCACAATAAGCTTTCAGCCAACAAGGCCTTCGTCAAAAAAGGATGACGCGCGCGCACACACACACACACACACACACACACACAAATGCAGCTCATGCACATGATTTCAATCTCTGGCAACTGAAGCCACACTGTGAGCAGCAGCACCAGTGAATCATGGGAGTGGCGACTGGGTGGGAGTAAGGAGGAGGCTGGAGCTGGGAGGGGGGAGAAACGTTGGGGTAGGGGGAGTGATAGCGAAGTGCTGCTGGGGAGCTGCATTCTAAGTGGGCGTGACAACCAACAAGCTGTCTGTCCACATGAATGGCCACTGACAAACTGTGGCCATGAAACAGGTGGATCACGCTGTTGCTGAGCACGTTGCCCTACATGACATCCTTCATTTCAGTGACTGCTTCACATCCTGTGCCATATTGATCCTTCCCACGAACACCAGCTTTTTTTAATTGCGCAGGTGGGAATGTTCCCTGCAATATATCCTACTTTCCCGTAACCCTCCTGGCCTCAACCTTTGTTAGTCATTGTCCTCACCCATCCAGCTCCTTCCCTGTTCCCATTCCAGCACATGACAGCACATTCCACCAGTGCATCCAGTCTCTTTACTTCTCTCGTTTATGCATTGGTGGTGCTGCTTGCAGTGTGGCTTTGGTTCCCAGAAGCTGCGGTCGTGTGAGAGTTGTGTGTGTGTGTGTGTGTGTGTGTGTGTGTGTGTGTGTGTGTGTCATACTTTTTGATGAAGGCCTTGTTGAGGGAAACCTTATTTGTGACAGTCTTTTTGTTGCGCCTATCTGCAACTCTGCATCTCTACTATGTGGTGAGTAGCAAATTTCCTCTGTTTAATATTGCAACAAGTAACATTATAGCAAATAATTAGAAGACAAACAACATCCTGAAGTAATGATAAATTTTATTCTCACGTGGTAATTTGCATGTTGTTGTTGTGGTCTTCAGTCCTGAGACTGGTTCGATGCAGCTTTCCATGCTAATCTATCCTGTGCAAGCCCCTTCATCTCCAAGTACCTACTGCAACCTACATCCTTCTGAATCTGCTTAGTGTATTCATCTCTTGGTCTCCCTCTACTATTTTTACCCTCCACACTGCCCTCCAATGCTAAATTTATGATCCCTTGATGCCTCAGGACATGTCCTACCAACCGGTCCCTTCTTCTAGTCAAGTTGTGCCACAAACTTCTCTTCTCCCCAATCCTATTCAATACCTCCTCATTAGTTACGTGATCTACCCACCCTATCTTCAGCATTCTTCTGTAGCACCACATTTCGAAAGCTTCTATTCTCTTCTTGTCCAAACTAGTTATTGTCCATGTTTCACTTCCATACATGGCTACACTCCATACAAATACTTTCAGAAACGACTTCCTGACACTTAAATCTATACTCAAAGTTAACAAATTTCTCTTCTTCAGAAACGATTGCCAGTCTACATTTTATATCCTCTCTACTTCAACCATCATTAGTTATGTTTCTCCCCAAATAGCAAAACTCCTTTACTACTTTAAGTGTCTCATTTCCTAATCTAATTCCCTCAGCATCACCCGACTTAATTGGACTACATTCCATTATCCTCGTTTTGCTTTTGTTGATGTTCATCTTATATCCTCCTTTCAAGACACTGCCCATTCCGTTCAACTGCTCTTCCAAGTCCTTTGCTGTTTCTGACAGAATTACAATGTCATCGGCAAACCTCAAAGTTTTTATTTCTTCTCCCTGGATTTTAATACCTACTCCAAATTTTTCTTTTGTTTCCTTTACTGCTCCCTCTATATACAGATTGAATAACATCGGGGGTAGGCTACAACCCTGTCTCACTCCCTTCCCAACCACTGCTTCCCTTTCATGCCCCTTGACTCTTATAACTGCCATCTGGTTTCTGTACAAATTGTAAATAGCCTTTCGCTGCCTGTATTTTACCCCTGCCACCTTCAGAATTTGAAAGAGAGTATTCCAGTCAACATTGTCAAAAGCTTTCTCTAAGTCTACAAATGCTAGAAATGTAGGTTTGCCTTTCCTTAATCTTTCTTCTAAGATAAGTCGTAAGGTCAGTATTGCCTCACGTGTTCCAACATTTCTACGCAATTCAAACTGATCTTCCCCGAGGTTGGCTTCTACTAGTTTTTCCATTCGTCTGTAAAGAATTCGCGTTAGTATTTTGCAGCTGTGACTTATTAAACTGATAGTTCGGTAATTCTCACATCTGTCAACACCTGCTTTCTTTGGGATTGGAATTATTATATTCTTCTTGAAGTCTGTGGGTATTTCGCCTGTCTCATACATCTTGCTCACCAGATGGTAGAGTTTTGTCAGGACTGGCTCTCCCAAGGCCATCAGTAGTTCTAATGGAATGTTGTCTACTCCGGGGGCCTTGTTTCGACTCAGGTCTTTCAGTGCTCTGTCAAACTCTTCACGCAGTATCGTATCTCCCATTTCATCTTCATCTACATCTTCTTCCCTTTCTATAACATTGCACTCAAGTACATCGCCCTTGTACAGACCCTCTATATACTCCTTCCACCTTTCTGCTTTCTCTTCTTTGCTTAGAACTGGGTTTCCATCTGAGCTCTTGATATTCATACAAGTGGCTCTCTTTTCTCCAAAGGTCTCTTTAATTTTCCTGTAGGCTGTATCTATCTTACCCCTAGTGAGATTTTCATAGTGTCATATAAAAGAGTACAACTGTTAAGCGTGTTACAGCCCTTCTTGTTCGTGACGTCTCCTGCCTCCAAGTAGGTTAAAGTTCTCAGAGTAGTTGCTTTCCACCACCACTTGCTGATTCAGTAGGCAGATACCAGAAGATCTCAGATGGCAAAATAATCTTGATCTTCTCAAGGAGGTCCATAAATCTGCTTTTTTAAGCTGTGTGTAGCAATCTCCTGTGAGAACACAAGTCTGGAACACTATGTCTGCTCTCAACAACGTGAGCAGCAAAGTTAGATTTTTTCAACTTATCTTGTCTGTCCACATGTTCACCAAACTTAACTTCGAGTCTTCTTCCTGTCTGCCCCCACGTAAGAGGCATCATGGTGTTAACATTTAATTTTATGCACACCTGTTTCATGATGAATATTTTTTTTGTGAACTCTGTCAGTTAAAATTTACTGAAGATTATCTGTAGTTGACTGAAACCACTATTTAATGTTGCCTAAAAACTGATGCTATACCTGTGCTAATTGTACCAAAGTATACCATACAAATGTATTTATTGTTTTTCCACATTTATTCGTTGAGTCAATTTTTCCGCTAATTCAATGTGTCAGTAATATTTGAACATATATTTGCTTTATGCCAAAATCATTAATTCTAAAAAAGGTTACTTGGTTTTAGTTTTTAATTTAAATACCAATTTTATCAAACAAATGTGTCATCTCCAGCAGTTCAGCCATTGGTCACATAAAATCAGTTGTCAACAGAGCACCTCCCATTTCCGTCATAGCTTACAACTGCCACTTCCAACGTGGTTCTGATCTGCCTTGTTAGCTGCATGATGTTCTTGGTGGACTGCTAAACAAAGGGTCTCATGGTTGATTCTCAGCTGGGTTGGAGATTTTTCTGCACTCAGGGTTGGGTGGTACGTTGTCCTTACATTCATATCGTCATAATTGACATTACACTAGTAAGGGGGATTGGGGGGGGGGGGGGCACAGCTTGTGTTAACACATTAACAACATTTGTCAAGTGACCTGCCAGGCTTGTGTGTTGTGTATAATCAAGCGACTGCTGACAGCGGATGTGGCAACATTGTAGTGGTAAGTGACAGTTGTCAGCTATGAAGTAATTTCAGTCGGACTATAGATGGCAGCATTCTAGGAAACAGTATTGTGGCTATAAAGGAAACTGTTCATAAAACATTAGCACAACCCATTTTAAGAGTATTGATCCTGTGTTTAGATTCATTATAGAGTAAGCATGAGAAAAGACATTGAATTAATTTAGAGGTGTGTTGCTATGTTCATAGCAGGTAATTATAGCACATTTAAAGTGCAACAGAGATGCTTGGGGAACTTTAGTGGCAATTTGTGGAAAAAAGATGACACTGCACTTGCTAAAACCTGTTGGGTAAATGTGGGGTCTGTCTTTGAAGAAGAAGTCCATATGACAGTTCAGCTGCCACAATGGTGTATCTCTCATAGGTGTAAGATAATTGAGATTAGGGGACTATACTGCGACATACGGGCAGTCATTTTTTCCTTCCTTGATATGCAAATGGGATAGGACAGAAAATAGCCAATATTGGTACAGAGTATCTTATGCAGTTGTTATCATGGTCTTCAGTCCAAAGACTGATTTGATGCAGCTCATTACTCTATCCTGTGCAAGCCTCTTCATCTCTGCTATACACTGTTCAATGACTCGTGAAGTATATATGTTTAAGTAGATGTATATGAAGGTATATGTACAACTGGATGGATAAATGATATGTTACTAAATGTCAGACCTCAGTCAGTCAAGTTTTCTGTTAAAAAAACCTGAAAATATACGGGCTGGTACTGAAAACAAATTGCAGAAATGCACACTTAGCCTTTCGTTTTACATCTCCAGATATTACACAGAAAAATGATTTAATCAGTCTGTTAATCATCTCTCTGAATCTCTTGAGAACTTCATTCTCCACTCCTCTCTCCCCCGCACTACGAGATGGTGCTGTCTTAGAGACGGACTAAATTATGCTCCCGCCGATCCGGGTATTAGTATGTAACACAGCCAGTGAGATTGCTGCTAACGTAGAACCTTTTCTCCTCGCAGATCACACTCGCGCAGTGATACCTGAACGCGCGAGGTATTATAACGAGTGTACAGACCTCCGATTAGTTAGTCTGCATTTGTCTGCACCAGTCTATACACAAGTTTCAGTCTGTGCTTAATAATATTATCATATTCCTGTACATAGCCATGAAGAGAAATGTATAGACACTTTGTCAAGTATCAGAGATACGTGAGAATAAGATTATCGTACCAAGACCAAAGGAACTTCATATTATCAGTTGTAAACAGCATCCAGAATCAAGTTATGTAATGTCTATGTTTTTTATTATTTTAATAAATGTGTGTGAAAATTAATCAAGTTCTGTTTAAAGTTGGTCACTGTCAATCTGCTACTCTAAGCGTGTGAGTGGCATTTCTATCGTCTGACCTAACGGCAGAAGATAAACACGCCACGATAAGACTAAGAGACATATTGCTGACACTCGCCTACTTCGTTAGAGCGACAAGTCAAATAATCTGATGGTGTGTGTACCGAAGGTCTTACAGTACGCACACCACAACTTGATTCCCCTCTCCTATACTCTCTCCCTACCTTCCCCCTCTCATTCTCATTCCCCTCTCCTTCCCCCTTTTCATTTCCTTCTCTCTCCCCCCCTTCCACCTCTCCGTCCCCTTGCTCCGCTCCCACCCCTTCATCTCTCTCTCTCACACTCTCTCTCTCCTCCTCTGCCCCACCCCCTCCCTCTCTACCTCACACCCCTCCCTTTACCCACTCACCACCCTCGTTCTCTCCTCCCTCTATCCACCTCACACCCTCCTCCTCTCCTCTCTCTATCCAACACACACCCTTCTTCTCTCCTCACCCCACACCCTCCTTCTCTCCTCTCTCTCTCTTCACCCCACACCCTCCTTCTCTCCTCTCTCTCTTCACCCCACACCCTCCTTCTCTCCTCTCTCTCTTCACCCCACACCCTCCTTCTCTCCTCCTTCCTCTCTCCACCCCACACCCTCCTCCTCTCTCCACTCACACCCTCCTTCTCTCTCCACTCACACCCCTCCTTCTCTCACTGCCACACCCCTCCCTCTCTCACAGCCACACCCCTCCCTCTCTCACCGCCACACCCTTCCCTCTCTCACCGCCACACCCCTCCCTCTCACCCCCACACCCCTCCCTGTCCCATTACCCTCGTCTTCTCCCCCTCTCCCCTCCACCACCCTCCCCTGCCTCACTCAGTCCTACCCCCTTGCTTGCTCTCACTCTTAAATTACTTTTGGGTTCCAAAGTAGAAGTCTAGGAATAGCCTAAGAGGTATAGGAGTTACGTAAATTTCCTGGCTGTTTGTGCTGTTGACAAATATAGCAACATTTGCTTCAAAAAATGGGCATATTTCCAAGGTGCTAATATGTTGAATATTCTCCCTTTGCCATAGTTGAATAAGCTAGATAGATCGCAGCACGAAACATGAAAGTTATTTTGTTTTATGCGAAGAATTCTCATCCATTGCTTTATTTATGTCCAAATGTATTGCAGTCAGAGACAGTAATTTTAATATCTGACCTGCTCTTGACATAGTAGTAATTTCTTCTGTGGTCTGACTGTTGTCTGTCACAAGAATGTCGTCAGATGTTGTGTTAACTGACAGTTGACAAACATGCAGAGAGCCACAAAGCTCTTCTTTTTGCCAGGTGTGACTAATAACTTTCCTTAACTGCATGTTGTTAGCTTCAGTAATTGATGAAATAACTATGGGCCCAGTGACAGCAGATCTATAAATGAAACATTTCACCACAAAGCATTCATGCACAGAAATGCTGTTTGACAGAAGCATGGCGAACTTGTTGCTTTTTACAATATTTCAGATGAAGCCTACTTTAAATATCAGTTTTCTGATCAAGCATTTGACACCTGGGGTTGCTTTTATTGCTTCTACATTCCCAAATTATAGAACACAATTTTCTTTTGTTGCTTCTGTACACACAATAAAATCCAGGACATTACCTGTCTGACAATTGCAACAGTTGACAATTTTGACTGTCTGTTGTGCTCATATGAATTAGTACATACCAAGATAGTGCAACTAAAATGCTCAGGCTCTCTACAGGGCAGTAATATGATAAAATATCAATAATAGTGGTTCATCTGTCTCTAGTGAGAAACACAAGTGGTCAAAGTGGTGTCCGATAAAAAGTTTTGCAGCAGGCCATTGAGACACAGTAAGTTATTATTATGTATCTGCCTCTAGTGAAGGAGCTCACAGAATTTACTGAATTTGTTTTGTGCTTGTCACTGCAGTAATTCATCTGCAGAGAAACATGGAAGTCTGGAAAGTCAAGTGTACAAATAACTTATAAGGTCAAAACTCGGAGTGACAGAGAAAGTTGTGGCTACCAGTGCTCAAGAAATATTCAGCAGGCACAAGGAAAACTCAGCCATAGATAGCTGCCTAAAAAAGACACATTGGCAAAGGTAAAGGATTAAGCTGTGGAATCCGTAAAGTGTTCTTCTCGTCGCCGTCATCTATGCCATATCGCTGCAACCATTCTTCCCTACTCTGCACTGTCCCTTTCTTGATTATTTTGGTACTTCATTACTTCCAATAGAGCTTCAACTGTTTTTTTCCTTGCCCCCCCCCCCCCTTGTGGTTTTCTTTACCAAAATATTTTATTCCAACAGGTTTGTTAAAAACTTGTTTTGTCTTGATAAATGAGAAATTTTTTCCCCTCTCTTTTTTCCCCTACAAGGTTTCATTGCTCATCACTCTCTTGCAGAACATCTTCATTAGTTTTACTTCCTGTCCAGCTGGTCTTCAGTAGCCTTTTCCAAAGCCACATTTCCATTGCTTCTATGCACTTTGTCTGCTTTCAGCAGTGTACAGCTTTTAATGGGTATGTAGGAGTGCACTCCAGGTGAATGCCTTTGACAAATTGTTTTCTTCTTTTCTGTACTAAACAATTTGTTCTCTAGTAATTGTCTTTGTTCATTGAAGAATGTTCAGTTGTTGCAGTTCTTTTCATGCTGCATCTGTTGCTTTCTGTAATTAAGGTGCCTAAATAACAAAACTGATCAACTTTTTCAATATTATTTCTTTCAGTTTGGATGTGAGGTGTCCTAGCCACTTTTGATTTGTGTTCTCTTATAATTCTTGGTTTTTAACAATTTTTGTAAGCTTTTTTATTAGTGCTGAGAATTTAGGTAGTTTTTTGTGCATAATTTTCTCACTATTAGCTATTAAGGCAATCTCTCAACAAATCTAATGCAATAAATAGACATTCCATTAGTCTTAACTCAAGAAGCTTTTCCTTTGAAGAGCCTTGTAGCTTTTTTGATGAAAATGTTAAAAAAGTAATGGGGTAATGAGCACCTTCATCTTATGCCTTTTGTTGTTCTCCTTTAATCTACATTTCACACATTGTTTTAGTATACGTTTAATATTATTCTTCCATCTTTACAATCTGAATCTGTATCTTTCAGTACACTGAAGACTTTCTCCCTGCCATTACTGTCAAAAGATCAAAAAGGCTATGTGAATGTCCCTGTTTACATTTAACTTTGTCTCTAGCAAGTTCCCGAGTATGATGATTGTTTCTCTGTTCCCTAGTTTTTTGTGTAAAACGAAACTAATCTTATGTAACTTCCTGGCAGATTAAAACTGTGTGCCCGACCGAGACTCGAACTCGGGACCTTTGCCTTTCGCGGGCATGTGCTCTACCATCTGAGCTACCGAAGCACGACTCACGCCCGGTACTCACAGCTTTACTTCTGCCAGTACCCTGTCTCCTACCTTCCAAACTTTACAGAAGCTCTCCTGCGAACCTTGCAGAACTAGCACTCCTGAAAGAAAGGATATTGCGGAGACATGGCTTAGCCACAGCCTGGGGGATGTTTCCAGAATGAGATTTTCACTCTGCAGCGGAGTGTGCGCTGATATGTAAGTTCCTGGCAGATTAAAACTGTGTGCCCGACCGAGAGTCGAACTCGGGACCTTTGCCTTTCGTGGGCAAGTGCTCTACCATCTGAGGTACCGAAGCACGACTCACGCCCGGTACTCACAGCTTTACTTCTGCCAGTACCCCGTCTCCTACCTTCCAAACTTTACAGAAGTCGCACTTCTCATTCTGGAAACATCCCCCAGGCTGTGGCTAAGCCATGTCTCCGCAATATCCTTTCTTTCAGGAGTGCTAGTTCTGTAAGGTTCGCAGGAGAGCTTCTGTAAAGTTTGGAAGGTAGGAGACGGGGTACTGGCAGAAGTAAAGCTGTGAGTACCGGGCGTGAGTCGTGCTTCGGTAGCTCAGATTGTAGAGCACTTGCCCACGAAAGGCAAAGGTCCCGAGTTCGAGTCTCGGTCGGGCACACAGTTTTAATCTGCCTGGAAGTTACATATCAGCGCACACTCCGCTGCAGAGTGAAAATCTCATTCTGGAAACTAATCTTCTTCAGAGTCAAATTTCATTCTACGTTTTACCCTTTTTTTTATTTTATTCTTGATGTGAGTATAACTGCATGCAAAATGAGGCTTATTGTTCTGCAATTGGAGAAATTTGTTCTATCCCCTTCATGAATGACTATTATCTTCTGCAGAACTACTTGGAAGAGAACCATAATCATAACAACTGTTTATAATGTTGAAAAGTTCAACTTTCATTTTTGCCCCACAACTGTACAAGAGCTCATCAGGTAGCTCCTCTGGACATAAATCTTACATTGGTCTGATTTCTTTCAGTGCTGCTTCAAATTCTGTTTTCGTAATTGCAGGGCCTGCTTCATCTGCCAGTCTTTCTTCTCTTTCTTAAATGTATGTGATGTCTGTCACTTTGTAAAATTCTTCCATCTGTGGCCATTTCATCTGTGCTCAACAACAATACAGAAGGGACAGATTGGTACTGGAGTCACTGAGTGGCAGACGGGCACAGTGAGGGAGACTGTTAAGCATTTGGACAAAGTCCTTCTGAAATAGAAAACACACACATGGTCACTGTTTCCAAGCGTTGGAGCCTGACTAATTACTGCACTGAGTAATATGCTGCTTGTTTATTTCTTATAACAGCTGATCTTGTCCTTGACTTGAATTGTAATTTCTTAATCTTTCTGTACATTTTATCACTTATGCCATTTTTATGTCTGTTCCTGTATCCCTACAGATATCATTCATCCACTGGTCCAATGTCCCTCTACAGTTTTTGGGATTGTACTTTTCATGAACTTGTAGATTTCTTAATTTCTTGTTGTGCTTCCTTTTTAGTATTTATTACTTTCCTGAATCTAATTTATTGTGTTGTTGTTCAAGGAAAACTATGTTATATTTATTTTTGTCAAAGTACTTCACCTATTGTTCTCTTATTTGCTCACTAAACAAATTTTATAGTATAAGATGGAGGAAATTAATCATGATCTTATGAATAATTTCACTCCCCTATGAATGACTTTAGAGTTCAGAATGGATCTAGCTTTCCCAGTTTTACTGTCATGTTAATGCTCAGCTATGTTCGGATGTTGGAAATATGTATGAAATATTTGACATTTTGCACTTCTGTGCTGTAACAAAACTGATGTATTCTGAGCTGTGATAGCTGTTTGGTGGAGTAATAGGGTAGAAACCTGATGATGAAGCTTGTGAAATATTACTATACTGGTGAAAAAATGATGTAAATTATCCGGATGGTCAGAAGAATAATTTAGAATTGTACACCAATCATCAGAACACTGAAATTATTATAAATAGAATAGAACACAAGCCTAAAATCAGGAAGAAGTAAGGTAGTCATGGGCTGTGTTCTTTATTTGTTATATCTGTCTAATATATACATCAAAGACATCACACAAATTGTGGAACTGAGCAAGGTGGCACAATGGTTAGCACACTGGACTCGCCACTGGGAGGAAGACAGTTCAAACTTGCGTTCAGCCATCCAGATTTGGGTTTTCGTGCTTTCCCTAAATCACTTCAGGCAAAGGCTGGGATGGTTCCTCTAAAAGAGCATAGCCAATTTCCGTCCCCATCCTTCCTTACCCAGAGCTTGTCCTCTGTCTCTAATGACCTTGTTGCCGACAGAACATTATCACTAATCTCCACCTCCTAAATTGTGAAAGAGGTAACGTAAGAGATTAAAATTCATTTTAGGGTTTGTGCATAATGATAAATTAAGAACATCCTTTAGGGTTTCATTTACTTTGTCTGCTAAGAACTCTTTATGTTTTATCTCCAGTTACAATGCTGATGCAGAAAAAAGATCCACACTCTGAGATTGTCCAGAAAGGTGCTACCCTGAGGGCCATCATCATAATCTTGGACAGTTTCCAGCCTCTGGCCGGGTCTGTTTGGAACATAAGCCTCTCCATCGTCTTCTGTCTTGCCACCATCTCTCTATCTTCATCTTGGTCCAATCTTCTCCTTTCTTCTGGGTGCATTCCTCCACTCCTTTCAGCAATCTGTCCGTCAGTCTTCCTCTTGGTCTCTTTCCTTCCAGTTTCATCTCGTGTATCCTCCTGGGTATCCCCTTCTCCTCCATTCGCTTAACATGCCCGTGCCATCTCAGCTTTTCTCTATCACCTCCTGTAATGGTTCCGCCTTCATTAACTCTCTGATCCTCTCATTTCTTAACATGTCTACCTTTTTAACTCCAGTACTGTACCTCAAGAATTTCATCTCACTAGCTTGTACTTTGCTTTTCTTTCTTCCTTTCATAACCAAGGTTTCGGATGCATATGTCAGGATCAGGACATAGTATAACCGGTATATAACCTTTTTACTGATTTGGGTTACATCCTTGCACCATATCAGGCTTCTAACACTCTACCGAAATGCTTCTGCTTTCCTCCCCTGCTCGTTTATTTCTCTGTTGTTTTTTTCATCTTCCTGTATCAGGCTTCCTAGGTACTTGAAACTCAAATCTGCTCAATCGTTCCCCACCAGTTGTTATTCCATTTGTTCTTCTCTCCTTCGTTCTTGTTGTGATAATCATCTCACTCTTACTTATACTAAATTTCATCCCATATTCTAGTGCTGTTCATTCCCATTCGTCCAACTGCTCTTGTACTTCCTCCTCCTTATTCCCCCAAATCATCGGATCATCTGCAAACCTGATGGTATCCTGTGTTAATACTTTCAGGACCTGTTAAATGTCTCACTAAACATTTTTGAAGCTTGTGCTACCTCTACACTTTGTACTCTGTGTTTCAGTTATGAGCAAAACCTATCATTAGCAGTTCCTCTTATTATCAATTATTCTAGCTTTTCTAGTATAAAATTATAGTCAGCAGTAGCATATGCTTTGAATACTATGCCTGTTATACTGTCATCCTTGCCTCATAACATCAACCATGTGTAAGGCAAGACTGTTGGTATCTTTGTTATTTGTGTTGCATAATATTGACTTAACAGACAGCATTCACAACCACTTCATGCTTTCTGCAGATGATAGTTATCTATAATCAAATAAATAAATAAAAAGCTGCAGGGACATGCAGTCATATCTGGGTAAGATTTCAAAATGGTGCAAAGATTGACAACTTGTTAAATGTAGAATACACTTTGCAAAACAAAATATCAGTGACTGACAATGACAACTGGTGTTGGGTGTAACCATTTGTAGGGGTATGAAGAGGAATGACAGCATATGCATATTGTAGTTAAGGCATCTGACAGACTTTGGTTTTTTGAAATGATACTGGGGTTGCAATCATTCTACAAAGAAGAGTGCTAACAAATCAATAGTGCATCCCAGCTTAGAATACTGCTCAAGCGTGTAGGACTCTATACCAGTTAAGGCTAACAGGAGATAATGAACTTACACAAATAAGCGTATCATGGTTGGTCACAGGTTTCTTTGATCGTAGGAGAGTGTCAATCCAAATGCTGAATAACCTAAATTGCTGACTCTTGAAGACAGACAGCTCACAAAAACTTAATTACAAATTTTGAAAACCATTTTTAAATGAAAAAAAAATCTAGATACTCTTCTGCATCCTATGCATCACCCCTATAGGGATTGTAGAGAAAAAATGTATTAATTTTAGCTTGCTCAGAGGCACCTAAGTTGTCATTCTTCCTGCACACCATAAGCAATTGGAATGGGAAGAATCCCTAACTTGTGATAGCACCCTCCACCATGCACTTTTTACAGAGTATGTACATATGTGGTGAAAACAATTTCTACAATATGTCATTTGTCAAAAAAAGTGAAAGTCTTGTAGTGAATGGGATTTTCAATTTGTAGTGTAATTGAGACAAGAAAAACCAAAATTTTAATGACAACTGCTGCAGGAGATGCCAGCTGAATGACCATCCTGCTTTTACTTTTGCATGTAGCTTGCCATTGGTGCACATACACATTATTCTTACCTACATTTTAATCCCTCACCCTTGTTACAGGAAAGGGGTAAAACTCAATGGGCATATCTTTGATTTTCTTTAGCCTTTTCAAGGCTGCATCACAGTATGTGTTTGAAGGCTGGCCTCTGGAGTTCCTGTAACAGTGCTAACATTTTGACCCACTCAAGCAGACGATCTGCTACATAAGTGAGTTCTTCATGCCATTCACAGCATAATACTAAATGTTTGGCAAATCTGTGATTGTCCATTTACTTCTGGGAATAGTACTGAGATATCTTGCAAATTTCACTTGATACTTACTTGTCATTTTGATGAAATATTCATAATAATTCTCGTCTAAGATGTGACACTAAGTTAGTAAATTTAATTATTTTGAGTTGAAGGTGATCAGTCTTCACATAAACCAGAATTACTGTCGTATTTTGTGTTGCATGCACTGCATTTTAGAGACCTTTGTGATAGTAAGAGATTATTCACCATGTTAATACCTGGTTCATTCAGTGGGAGCATCTTCTGATGTGAAGGCTGCCTTATTTGCTGTTTCAGATGTTGGGAGACGAGTCTAATTTATTCTTTTCTTCTGTCTCCCCCCCCCCCCCTTCTTAACAGTTGTCAATTTTTTTTTTACTCTGTACCTCATAAGGTTACTGATAAATGGCTGCATTGTGAGTACCAAGGTACTAAATCCTGAAGAAATATGAAAGAAAACTGATAAATACTTGGGATTCATTTCATCATTTCAGGACCAATCAGTTTCTGAAAAATTACAGGAGGAATCAACAGACTGAGTAAGATTGTCTTTCTGTTTTAGATCTGGAGCTGTAAAACATGTGAAACTGCATAAGTACATACTTCCTATATATCTAAATTTTTGTACCAGCCTCCATATAGTCACTTTGTTTGATTGCTGTGTCACATTGCCTAATTTGTTAACAGGGTTTCTTCAAGCATCTCCCTGGGTTTTTTCAAGCACCTGGTCATACCAACACACTTTTGTGATATTTGTGAAGTGCTACTTGTATACAGTACAAGAACACAATCTGCCCCCCGCTCCCAAGACACAAACACATGCAATTTCAAGGCCAAGTCGTACATATTCATTTTGTGCAAGAATGTTGTGCATAACCTCCTTCTTTCATTAAAATTACAACATAAGTTTAAGTTAAATATGCAATGTACATTATCCATTAGTAATTGCTGAAAATTATAATCATGGTGAAACATTGTATACTGTAATGCTCCTTAAATGTGTTTGACATGCAGTTGTCACATAGCTCATTTTGCCATTCCTGTGTTAACATTTTCTGATGCTGTCACTGCAACCACCAAATTCTTTTCCATTCATGAAAGTGAAAGTTTTAACCAGACAGGCTGCTACATTTTTATGATGCATTGTATGGTATTCACTGAGTTTATAACAGTGATCTCACATGGAAGGTTGCACAACAACAATAAACAACTTCCTAATTACCAAAGTGAAGCAATAATCAGCAATGTAGACCTTATATACAACATGAAAGCAGCACCTGGGCAGTGGCCAACATTTGGAACTTGCTGTACCAAGGGCCATTTCTCTAGCATGAAGTGTTCCGAGGTGGACCTCATACAGAATGGTACTGCATGGAGAAGTCTGGAGGAGACCTTTATGTAGCAGTTGGATTCGGGTGATAGTTTGATAATGCTATTTGACATAATGTTAAAACATTTGTGCAATGTGCTTGTTAAAAGGAAATACACATCCATAAACTTATTTTCAATTAAATTTTGTTGTTGCACAGGCACATGTTTCACAGATCCATCAGAAGAATCAGTAAGTGAGGCTACATTGGACGAACGTAAAAGGATGTTGAAAGGGTACTGGAGTTTGATATCTTGCTGGACTTTACCCATTGATTCTGCAGAATTCATATTCAAGCACTATGCACAGGTCTGGTCATCATAAAACACTAGTCTTAAACTTACGTCTATTGATTATAGAAGTGTAAATTCATGTTAGTCATTTAAGTCACTGTTGAGAGATTTTATTTTTAATTGTAACTTGAGTGAATTTGACACTTCCAATATACCACAAAGGAATTATCTGAATGGGATGGAAATTGGTAGATGTGATCTACACGTGCAGACCAACTAATGACTGCAATTTCAGAAAAATTGAATGCTTTACTCAAGGGAAAAAAAAGCTTCACCAATTGGGTAAGTCAGTAATGCATTGGTCCACCTCTGGCCTTTATCTGAGCATATATTTATGGTATATATTGATGGCATTGTTGGATGACCTCACGGGGGACATCATGCCAAATTCTGCCCAGTTGGCAAGTTAGATTGTCAAAATCCTGAGCTGGTTGCAGGACCCTGCCCATAATGCTCAAAACATTCTCAGTTGGGGAGAGATCTGGAGATCTTGCTGGCCGAGGGGAGGTTTGGAAAGCATGGAGAAAAGCAGTAGAAACTCTCACTGTGTGCTAGCAGGTGTTGTCTTGCGGAAATGTAAACCCAAGATGCACTTGAATGACAACAGATGCCCTAATGACCACAGAAGACATGCCTGGAGATGTCCCAGACAGTGGTGGTACACCAACCTGACCGTCACCCACCATACGGCCTGACAAACAGGAGTGATGGTGTTGGGTGCCACTTATTTTCATAGCAGGACTACTTTGGTTGTCATTTGTAGCACCGTTACAGCACAGTGGTATATTGATGATACTCTCCACCCCGTTTTGTTGTCCTTTGTGGCATGTCATCCGTGGCTCAAATTTCGGCAAGATAATATCCACCTGCACACAACGAGAATTTCTGCTGCTTGTCTTCATGCTTGCCAAACCCTATGTTGGTGAGTGAGGGTGCCAGATCTCTCCCCAATTCAGAACGTTTGGAGCATTGTGGGTGGGGCCTTCCAACTACCTCAGAGCTTTGATGATTAACGTACCAGTTGGCACACAGTGCTTTGGTGCATTGTGCTTACTACCTGAGCCCCCATCTTACTCTGTTACTCGCTCCTGTGAACGGGAATGCGTTATGCAGATCCTGGTGCCACTCGCGTCCATCTAGAAAAGATAACCTGAAGATGCCCAAATAAGGCGAAGTGGGTCGTTGGAAAATATAAAAAACTAAAATTACAACCAAGACTGTTTTTAACCAATACCAATAAGACAGATTGTATTGTTTTGTATTATATTCATTGGTCCTGTTGTCTACAAAGCACCTAATGCATAAGACATTTGACAAGTCAGGTTATAAGTATACAGCTGAAAGTCATTTCTAAGCATGCTTATCTAACGTTACAATAGTGCACTTTATACATCAGTATTTATGTAACGTAACATACTTCATTAATTTAAATGTTCTTCAGTGGAGTGAAAGCAGTGATGCTGTAAATACTTGCACAGAAATATTTCCCAACTTTGTGGAGAATTAAACATTTATATTGACAGGTAAGTGTACGTATTGTGGATCAAAGCATCTTGAGAACTTGCAGCCATAGATCTGGCGTCTTTTTCTCACTTCTGATTCTGAGAGGAGAGAGGCAGATGGCTGGTTAAGAAGTGTTGGGTCAAAGAGCACAACTGTTCGAGCTTTGTTGTTGTTGTGGTCTTCAGTCCAGAGAGTAGTTTGATGCAGCTCTCCATGCTACTCTATCCTGTGCAAGCTTCTTCATCTCCAAGTACCTACGGCAACCTACATCCTTCTGAATCTGCTTAGTGTATTCATCTCTTTGTCTCCCTCTACGATTTTTACCCTCCACACTTCCCTCCAGTACTAAATTGGTGATCCCTTGATGCCTCAGAAAATGTCCTATCAACTGATCCCTTCTTCTAGTCAAGTTGTGCCACAAATTTCTCTTCTCCCCAGTTCTATTCAGTACCTCCTCATTAGTTACGTGATCTACCCATCTAATCTGCAGCATTCATCTGTAGCGCCACATTTTGAAAGCTTCTATTCTCTTCTTGTCTAAACTATTTATCATCCATGTTTCACTTTCATACAGGGCTACACTCCATACAAATACTTCCAGAAAAGACTTCCTGACCCTTAAATCTACACTTGATGTTAAGAAAATTCTCTTCTTCAAAAACGCTATCCTTGGCGTTGACAGTCTACATTTTGCCTCCTCTCTACTTCAACTATCATCGTTTATTTTGCTCCCCAAATAGCAAAACTCATCTACTACTTTAAGTATCTCATTTCCTAATTTAATTCCCACAGCATCACCTGATTTAATTCAACTACATTCCATTATCCTTGTTTTGCTTTTGTTGATGTTCATCCTAAATCCTCCTTTCAAGACACTGTCTATTCTGTTCAACTGCTCTTCCAAGTCCTTGGCTGTCTCTGACAGAATTACAATGTCATCGGTAAACCTCAAAGTTTTTGTTTCTTCTCCATGGATTTTAATTCCTACTCCAAATGTTTCATTTGTTTCCTTTACTGCTTCCTCAATATACAGATTGAATAACATCGGGGGTAGGCTACAACCCTGTCTCACTCCCTTCCCAACCACTGCTTCTCATGTATGCCCCTCAACTCGTATAACTGCCTTCTGGTTTCTGTACAAATTGTAAATAGCCTTTCGCTTCCTGTATTTCACCCCTGCCACCTTCAGAATTTTAAAGAGATTGTTCCAGTCAACATTGTCGAAAGCTTTCTTCAAATCTACAAATACTAGAAACATAGGTTTGCCTTTCCTTAAACTATGTTCTAGGATAAGTCGTTGGGTCAGTATTGCCTCACGTATTCCAACATTTTTATGGAATCCAAACTGATCTTTCTCGAGGTCAGCTTCTAGCAGTTTTTCCATTCATCTGTAAAGAATTCGTGTTAGTATTTAGCAGCCATGACTTACTAAACTGATACTTCAGTAATTTTCTCACCTGTCAACACCTGCTTTTTTGGGATTGGAATTATTATATTCTTCTTGAAATGTGAAGAGATTTTGCCTGTCATATATCTTTCTCACCAGATGGAAGAGTTTTGTCATGGCTGGCTCTCCCAATGCTATCAGTAGCTCTAATGGAATTTTGTCTATTCCTGGGGCCTTGTTTCGACTTAGTTCTTTCAGTGCTCTGTCAGACTCTTCACGCAATATCATATCTCCCATTTCATCTTCATCTATGTCCTCTCCCATTTCCGTAATATTCACCTCAAGTACACTGCCCTTGTATAAACGCTTTATATATTCCTTACACCTTTCTGCCTTCCCTTCTTTGCTTAGAACTGGTTTTCCATCTGATCTCTTGATATTTATGCAGGTTGTTCTCTTTTCTGCAAAGGTCTCTTTAATTTTCCTTTAGGCAGTATCTGCCTTACCCCTAGTGGTATATGCCTCTACATCCTTACATCTGCCGTGTAGCCATCCCCACTTAGCTATTTTGCACTTCCTGTCAATCTCATTCTTTAGACGTTTGTACTCATTTTTGCCTGTTTAATTTACTGTATTTTTATATTTTCTCCTTTCATCAAATGGTTCAAATGGCTCTGAGCACTATGGGACTTAACAGCTATGGTCATCAGTCCCCTAGAACTTAGAACTACTTAAACCTAACTAACCTAAGGACATCACACAACACCCAGCCATCACGAGGCAGAGAAAATCCCTGACCCCGCCGGGAATCGAACCCGGGAACCCGGGCGTGGGAAGCGAGAACGCTACCGCACGACCACGAGATGCGGGCTCTCCTTTCATCAATTTAATTTCAATATCTCTTGTGTTACCCAAGGATTTCTACTAGCTCTCGTCTTTTTACCTACTTGATCCTCTACTGCCTTCACTATTTCGTCTCTGAGAGCTACCCATTCTTCTTCTACTGTATTTTGTTCCCCCATATTTGTCAATTGTTTCCTAATGCTCTCTCTGTAACTCTCTACAACCTCTGGTTCTTTCAGTTTATCCAGATTCCATCTCCTTAAATTCCCACCTTTTAGCAGTTTCTTCAGTTTTAATCTACAGCTCACAAGCAAAATTCTGCCAGGCGGCATCCTCTTTCGTTCCTTATGCCCATTCCATATTCCCCCACTACTTTTCCTTCTCTTCCTTTTCCTACTATCGAATTCCAGTCCCCCAAGACTTTTAAATTTTTGTCTCCATTCAGCATCTGAATAATTTCTTTTACCTCATTGTACATTTATTCAATCTCTTTGTCATCTGTGGAGCTAGTAGGCATATAAACTTGTATTACTGTGGTAGGAATGGACTTCTTGTCTATCATGGCTACAATAATGCATTGAGTATGCTGTTCATAGTAGCTTACCACATTCCTTTTTTTTATTCATTATTAAATCTACTCCTGCATTACCCATATTTGATTTTCTGTTTGTAAACCTGTATTCACCTGACCAGAGATCTTGTTCCTCCTGCCACCGAACTTCACTAATTCCCACTATATCTAACTTTGACCTATCCATTTCTCTTTTAAAATTTTCTAACCTACCTACCCGATTAAGGGATCTGACATTTTACACTCCGGTCCGCAGAAAGTCAGTTTTGTTTCTCCCGATAATTACGCCATCCTGAGTAGTCCCCGCCCGGTGATCCGAATGGGGGACTATTTTACCTCTGGAATATTTTACCCAAGAGGACGCCGTCATCATTTAATCATACAGTAAAGCTGCATGCCCTCAGGAAAAATTACAGCTGTAGTTTCCCCTTGCTTTTAGCAGTTCACAGTACCAGCACAACAAGGCCGTTTTGGTTAATGTTACAAGGCCAGATCAGTCAATCATGTGGACTGTTGCCCCTCTTCAGGAATCACACGTTTGTCTAGACTCTCAACAGATACCCCTTCATTGTGGTTGCACCTGCGGTACAGATGTCTATATTGCTAAGGCATGCAAGCCTCTCCACCAATGGCAAGGTCCATGGATCAATGGGGAGGAGGGGGGAGCTTTAAGAACTGGAAAAACTACACCATTCCTTTTTACGTTCCCTGTCCTCAAGGCTTTTTAGCATGTGTTGCCAAATAAAGAGCTCATTCTGAAAGTCACTGATGCTCATTTATGGTGTCACTAATGTTCATTTGTGGTGCAGTAATTACATCCAGTAAAAATATAGAGTGCACTTAAACGAAACACAGTGTGTTTAGTTAGAGCACTCTGACTTGAAATTCAAGCCATTTACCTCAGTTGTCAATTGTCCAAACAGTATAAAGTTCACAATTAATGGCCTAAGAACAAAAGAGAAATATCATTTTAGTAAGTTTTGGGTTCAGAAAAAAAGGAAAGTTGTGTGATGTATTATCTATGCTCACAGGGAGGAAGGAACTTGGAATCGCATGTTTATATTCCTAAAAGCCTTGAGTTTCGCTTGCAATGTTGTAATTTGCCAGATCACTGCAGAACAGTTTTTTTAGTTTTCAGAGTTTGGAGTTTTAACACGGGCTCTCTAAAAAACCAAATTCTAGCATTCTAGCCCACAAAAGTATTCAGAATCTGAAGGTGACTACACCATGAATAAATTTTAAATTCAACTCATGACACATTCAGTTAAATAGAAGTCCAAGAGACATAGCTGCACACAAATTTTCTCAGTGTGGAACAGACTAAGTGAAACATACTTGAAACTTATTGCAGTAATAATATCAGTATTTCCATGCAGCTGTGTCAGTTAATTTTGATGTTTGAACCCTATACAGTTGTTTTGAAGACATCATTAGGAACAAACATGCTACAAAAATCTAACATCCAGAACAGGAGGATTCCATAAGAAAATCAACCAAAGTAGTTGTGCCACACGTTCCACACTGCTGATGACAGATATTGTCATGTGGCACTTTCGCTGCCTGCCTTATGGCATTCTCATGTTCTAAATGCTCATAGTACTGATAGCATTTGATTTTTTTGGTGCATCAGGTTTCTTATGATGGGGCTACACAGTCTTGGAGTCAGTTATATACAGATTGAAAATCAAAATAAATTTTGATGAAGTTGTATGGAAATGTTGACGTTACTAATGCAATAAATTAAAAACTTAAGAGAAGTCTATATGCATGTCCTTCCCACTATGGACACCCAGAAAATATTTTAAAGTTGTCACATATTCACTAGAGTTGTGCTATTAACTGATGGGCCAATAGGATACACTTACTATACGCTGATTAAAATTACTTTGTGATTGATGTTTCAGCAAGTCAAATGGTAGGGGCCAGCCACCAGCCAATTGTAGTTCTTTCTCAATTTCTATGTGCTTGCTGTGTTGCCTGTTTTGTAGGTACATGCCACACGTGGTGGAAGTGGGGCTGGCTAGGCGCCAGCAACAGTGGTCCCACCACTGCAATCTATCAATCACAAAGTAACGCAATTGTTGCTCTGTTCACCGATTGTAATGATGGAGTGTTGATGAGAGTGCACAACTCACAGAGAGAGGAGCCAAAACAAAATGATACCGTCCAGTGATGCAGTCCAATGATACAGTATAATGTGATAATTCCTTTCTAGGCAAACAATGTTGAAACAATCCAAGCTGACATGGTAGAAGGTCTCTGTGTTAAGTTACAGGAGCAGGTCTGAGTGCTGCACGTGGAGATGTTGGTGTAAAATAACTCAAAAGAATCATACTATTACATACTGAAGTCTCAAATCAGTCAGTCATACAGTTTGGGCATGCATGCCATAATAACATGATAAAAAGAAAAAAAACATAAACATACTGGTGACACAACATTGACAATTATGCATTAATAAGGTAGTTGGTATGACTTTCCCTGCACATGTCTGTACCTCATGGGATCATTACATTGTAAGTTAGTGTAGTTTAATAAGGTAAACTTGTCATTTCAGTAAATATGCACATAATCAGTCATCAATTGATATTAAATGATGCAATGGATAATCTGATGAATGGTACCACCAGAATGCTTGTTTAAAGATGATGCTACAACATACTCCACTTTCATCGACAGCATAATTGAAAGGTAGAAAAAGAAAGATTGCTACTTCCCATAAAGATGGCACAAAAGTTGCAGACAGGCACAGTTAAAACACACTTAACATAAGCTTTTGGCCACAGCCTTTTGTCAGAAAAAGAGAAACACATACCATTCGTTCACACTAGCAAGCACACCTCATGCATACATGACCACCAACTCTGGCAGCTTGGACCAGAATGCAGCTACAGTAACATGCTATCCCCACAGCCTCTACCCAACACTTTCCACCCCTCTGTCCTGCTAACTCCTGCCCATTCTTGTCTCCCATGCTCTTTGTTTGCCGCCCTCCACCAACACACCCACCTGTCTTTCTTGGCGCTCTTCTTTTTCGGTTCATTTTTCCCACCTTCCTACCCCACAATCTCCTGATGCTGTGCCTGTTGGCATTCTAGTCCCTGCACACTCCACCAGACAGCACTCCTTGCCCCCCCCCCCCCCCCCCCCCCATCTGTACACTGCTATCCTTCCCCCTGCCATCCAGATTGCTGCTTCCATCCCATATGATTACTGCATTCTGACCTGAGTTGCCAGAGTTGGTGGTGATGTATGTGTGAGGTGTGCTTTGCTTGGGTGAGTGAATGGTGTGTGTGTCACTTTTTCCAATGAAGGCTGTGGTCAAAAGCTTATGTATAAGTGTCTTCTGCAACTTACTGTCATCTTTATGGTAAGTAGCAATCTGTCTTTTCCTGCACTGTTGATATTCCTACCTGGAGTTCTCATTGTTCGATAAGTGAAAGGTTGGTTTTTATTGTGCAATCCAAGTTGGTGTTACTAAAACTGACATTAATTTGTATTTTATTGAAATGCATTAGTACTGCTCTGTTTATAAATGGTTTCAGTCAATACAATGTTTCAGTATATGCAAATTGATACATAAGTGCTAACTGTATATCTAACATAATTCGAATGTTGAGCATTATTAAAAAGTTTATTTCTACAAGCTGGTCACAGGCAGCGGGACTGCATAACTTTGTTTCATTAGCTGGACTTTAATTCTTGTAATGCCATGGTAATAGAATATAATCCATAATGTAATAGAACTTGGAGACTGAGCAATGATTAGCTGGTGCACAATGTGAGTGCAGAGTCATGCTGTTGCTTTGAATAAATGTTAGGGTGTAATCGATGCTAGGATATACTGCTTCAGAGAAGCTTAATGTGGATTGTGAATTTTATTTACTGCATTCCAGTGTTATATTTAAAAATGTATGAACCTTTGTATGAACTCACAGCTACACATTGTCACACAGTAGCCCATGTGCTCATAAGGATTGCTAGAGAGTAATCTTATTTATTTCTTTATTTATTTATTGGTGTTGCGAATCAAGGACTGTACAAGATACAAAAGATACAAGACCATACCTTAATTGTGATTTCCCTAAATCACTCCAGGCAAATGCCGGGATGGTTCCTCTGAAAGGGCACGGCCGACTTCCTTCCCCATCCTTCCCTAATCCGATGAGAACGATGACCACGCTGTCTGGTCTCCTTCCCCAAGCAACCAACCATACCTTAATTATTATATTATTGGAAAATGATAGATGGCTACTCCCCATATAGCAGAGATGTTGTGTTGCAGATAGGCACAACAAAAAGACTGTCAAACACGTAAGCTTTCAGCGAAAACGACCTTCATCAGAATCTCTCTCTCTCACACACACACACACACACACGCACACACACACACACACACACACACACACAACTATCAAACATATGACGACAGTCTGGCTTCCAAGGCTAGACTACGAGCAGCGTGGCATGACGGGAGAGGTGACCAGGTAGAGGGAGTAAGGAGGAGGCTGGGGTGGGGAGGGGGAGTGTAATGGGACACCCTCCTCTGACATTACCTGTCCTTGTAGAAATAGCCGATACCAAAAAATATTTTGAATCTTGTATAGATTAAAATTATATCAGCTGATTCACTAAAAGAATTTCATATGATTTTGTACACAAGGTATTATATTTCAGGTTAAAATATGTAGAAAGAAATTAATTTGTTAGTACTCTGTATGTACAGCTAAAATTACTCTTCTTTTAGAAGTATTTGAAATTATGAAATATCTGGCATATTTAAAATTCCTGTTATTGTTGTTATTATTCATAGAATGTGACACTAATTATTACATATATTTCTGGATTCACTTACAAAATAATGATATAATTTTGTGAAGAGTCTTCTTTTGTCAGGAAAGTTTGTAAACTCTCCTGTTTTGTAAACTCTTTGGAATGTGTTAGTATTGCAGATTGCGTTAGTAATGGCAGGCATGCCTCTGATGGAATTGGACGTATTTTTGACAATAACAGTGTGTATTTGTGTTCTGAAGTGGAAGTTGTAAAGTCAGTGTGATATAGAAGAATGGGGTAAAATAAAAAATGTCATAGCAACAGAAAGTACTTCATCAATTATACAGATCAACTGGAACCCACAAATTCAAAATACCAGCCTCAAGAATGTACTCCTAGACACGAGAACTGCAGTCAACAACAAGAGAAAATGAATACAAGTAAAGTTTTTCATGTGTATATCTTATCTCGAATATTTCGAATCTTTTGGAGATCCTGAGAAAATTAATGGTGATGTGTGGGAGGGTAAGATTACAGGAGGGACAGCATTTTATGGGTGTGGGACAATAAAGTGCTGCTTTTGGGAGTGTACAAGGATTAGGCGGATAGAAGGTAGAGCAGCTAGGTGCAGTTAGACAGTTCGGCGGAGATCAGAAGGGGGCAAGTGGCATTGGAAAAGGAGAAAAGGGATATCACTGTAATAGACATAGGTGCAAGACCGGTCCCATACACCCTCCCACATCGCTTACTCCAGTCCAGTCATAAGCATCACCTATTCTGTTTGAGGCAGGGCTGCTGGTGAAATCAGTCATGATCTTCAAGCTAAGCTGCAACCACTGCACTGATTGCTACTTGGGCATGACAACCAACAAGCTGTCTGTCCACATGAGTGGTCACCGACAAACTGTGGCCAAGAAATAGCAGGCCCACCCAGTTGTTGGGCATGCTGCTCAACACAACGTTCTCCATTTTAATGACTGCTCCACAGCCTGTGCCCTCTGGATCCTTCCTACCAGTGTCAGGTTGCCTGAGTTGAACAGGTTAGAACTCTCCCTGAAGTACATTCTATAGTACAGTAATCCTCGTGACCTAAACCTTCATTAGTCATTGTTGTACACCCACCTATCCACTTCCCTGTTCCCACTTCAGCTCTACACAGCCCTCTAGTCCACCAGTGCACCCACAGCATTGTTACTTGTCTCCTTTTTCGTTGCCCCTCCCCCCTACCCCCCTCCTCCTAACCTCCCTACTGTACCTAGCTGTCCTACCCTCTCTCTATCTTGTTATTAATTATTGATGATATCTTCTCAGGTATGCAGCCAGATGATGCAGTCATCTTGGCACAATATTTCAATGCACCAATTGGCTGCCATATTCAGGTGAGAGTGCTGATGCACAATCTCACTGGAACTGAGTTTCTAACAGACTTGGCAGTTCCTGTATATACCGTAGCCATCCCAGCAAAAAGCTAATGTCGTGACAAAAGAATGGAGGCATTTGATGAAGAAACTGTGTGAATGTAGAAAGGTAGCTCTAATAGTCTGCCCATCATGCAAGAACACTTTGTGTTTTCAATGTTTATATGATGATTACCACCGAAAAAACTGTACATCTCACAACGAAAAGTAAATTTTTCTGTCTCTTGCACAACCAGTATGACTGTTGATAACATTTTTTTTAATCACTTGACCCATATTTTTAAAAGATTAAACATTACAATATGTGAATAAAAAAGAACTAAAACCAGATGGACAAAGATTCCCAAAGAAAAAAGAGAGAACAAACAAAAAATTAATATGATGGTTAAAATGAAGTGGCAGAGGATTATAAAATTTAAAAACATTACATTTAAAACAAATAACTGAAGAAAAAAATGATGGAAGTCATTTCGATAAAAATTAAAAATAGAAAATTGAAAGGAATGTGAGAGAATTCGAATGTGCCACCTTCATTTTACCGTTCTTGTAAGCTGACCATTACGTTACGATGGTAGTCAAATGAGTGACGTTAAATTAATGTTCTAGATGAAGAGACTAAATATTTTTCTTGGCGTTTACTTGTGAACGAGGGCCCACCAGAGTGAATGGCTTCAGGATGTGATACCTGGAATCCTAATCTACACCACCATATAGTTGGTTGCAAAAAGTCAGTCCCACCAGTGGGGACTCTCCTTGTGAACCTTTTTGAAAATGCTTCCACCCTTGGACCAAAAGGCAATGATCATGCCCTTTTGGACCTCAGATAAATCACTCCATTTCTGCATTACAACAATGACTGCACTGTTTCCGGTGTCCCCCTGACATGCCTTTTATACCCTCCACTGCTAGTGCTACCATCTGTCACTTGTGACTGGTTATTGCACATTGACATTGAACATAGTTATAGTGGTCACAGTAATGCGATCAGACTGTGTATCACATCAACTTTCCAAGCAGGCTACATTCACTGAGCTTTTTTAGTGTTATTTACAGCTATGTAAGCACATAATCAGGTTTTAGTTCGAATAATTATATGCTGTGTTGGTGGGTCGGAGTTCATTTGCAGCCTCAGTCATGTCGCTGATGTGTAATAGTGATTTATGATTTTTTGGAGGTTTTAAATTAAAGGCTAATTGGTAATAATCCCCTTTTTTATTCTTCATCAGGTGACTTTTTCCAGAAAATGCACTTCAGAGAAATCTTGTTTTTAAGAAAAACATAGGAAGAAGCACTTCTTGCCCGTCGTGAAGTTACGTAAAGAAAGAGGTCAAAGAGACTTTCAGTTGTCATATCTGAATAAGAAATGGCATAAATTTTTCTCATGTGAAAGCTTCAGAAAAACTGTCTTGCAATTAGTTGACATGCATTCATAAATAGATTCTCTTTTGGCATGAGAACATTCCAGAACAACCAACTTCTCAAATGTTTTACAGATTATTATATAAAAGTGAATGAAAATTCGTATTTTTTATCTATAATTTAAATGCAACAAAACAGCAGTTTTACTTTTTAATTTAATTTCAATTATAATTCCAAACTTTCTAAAATGTGAGGTGTATGTGTTTTTTGTTTACATTCATATTTTCAAACTTTTTTTTTATTGCAATTTCCTACTTAATGTCAGTCAACAAGGTGGTGAATAATGAATTACCATTTTTAAGCTGTAGTTGAAAGCATTGTTTATTTTGAATGTTAATGAACTTTTAAGTCCGTACTTAACAGAAAATATAAATTAAAAACCAATACTAATTAATGTGAACTATAATGCAGGAATGAACTATTTCTTCCTGTTGTTGTCTGTTTACTCCAAATGAAACTATAAGATGATTTTGTAACGACAAACACTGGCAGCCTGAACTGCAGCCCAGAATCCAGAACCAGGCTGCCGTCCACCAGGCAATTCCCTGCCAGCTTAGCTGACATGGCTTCCACAGCCAGTGCTTCTGTGTGAGTGACATCATGTAGATTTGTGTCACATGATCGACCAACCTACTGATCGTGCAATGCCAAACTGTTGACCCTACTCCAGATGTTTTGACAGGGCCTTGATGCAGGGAGCCTTCTACAACTGTCACCCTGTGGAAACAAGATTTAAACCATCAGGACCTGGCTGCAGCAGATTGTCACAGCTGGGCCATCCGATGATGCACAGCTTTGTGTCAGCTGTCAACACATCATGACACTGACTCTTTCGAGCTGCCAGCCAATGACTATTGCCTGAAAGTCTAACCTTGGCACAGGAATATCACCACACTGCCACCCTACAACTGTCAGCCGCCATCTGCCAGCATGCTGCGTAGCCAGGCCACCGTTACCATCCGTGGAAAATGCCTGTGACAGCACACGCGTACCGATGTGCTGGGGTCAGAGGGTCAACTCCCGTCATCTGCAGTCTGTCTGTTTCAAATGTGTTGAACCGTGTCTGTTTGTGTACATTAGTAAGATGTTCTATCAAGTGACTGACTGTCTCCTTCATGTGCTCCATCACTGACCTCCAGCAGAAAACCACTCTCCCACTACTACCTTGCAGTAAACTCCGTTACAATATTGGTGTCAGAATATCTGCTGGAGCTGGAAATGGCCATCCAAAAGATCCTTCCCAGCAACAGGTGTTTTATTTTGGGCCTGTTGCATTGTGTTTGTCCTTTCCTTTTGGTGGTAGTTCTGAGTGAAATGGATGTCCCAGGGAAAGCGACAACCCAGGAGGCAGTTCAGCATCTGCTAAATGAGGTAGTTAAGGTTAAAACCGACAATGAAGTTTCATGTAGACAAGTGAACCGTGTGGAGGGTGTAAGGAACAGAGGGTCATCTTCTGGCATGTCTTCATTTGTTCTTGATGCTAGTTTGGCCTGATTGGTGGCACCGTCCTCTGATAAATCTGGGGAAGACATTTTTGTATTCACGGATAATTGGCGTACAGTTGCAAAATAAAGGAACAGGAGTGATGAGCAATTGTCAAGTGTTGCTCATGTAAAATTGATAGGGGGTACAAGGACATATAGGATGTGCAATGAGTATTTATGGGATGCTCAGTTCTTCGCAGACTTTCTGGAAGGATTAGTGGATCATTACAGGAAAGTCAACACCGTGCAGTATTATTGTAAAGAACTTAATGGTGCAATGCAGAAGTGGAGAGAATCAACAGAAGGTTTGTAGACTGCATCAAGCAAATCAGTGTCAATACGTATGAACTAACAAATGATGATTGTGCCAATAAAGCCTTTTTGCAGGAGGCAGAGCAACAGGCACTTAATGGTATAATGTATCAAGCCATAAGAATACCTTCTTTTACAGTTAATGAAGAGATAAATACCACACCATTTTCTTCACATTACAACTACATTTCCACATTTAGACTAAATCGGGTGTACAAACAAACCACTAAGAACTTTGTCAGTGCAAGGAGATATAATCCCCACCATAATTAAACCAATTTTATCACATAATAGTAAAATGCCATATCTCTGTAAAATAATTTCTCTACAATTTTCATATTTATGTTCAGAGAATAAGTAGAATGGTTTATAACTTTGTTGAAATGTTTATTAGTTCACACAAACCAAAGGCATTTTTGCACAAGTGTGTTAACATTTGTAAATGACATCTATTACACATCAGTTCAAAAATTAATTAATGACCAGCATAATAAAGACAAAAATGCTAATTCTTATTTTTTCAGTTATCTGCATTATAATAATAAACGATTAATGGAAAATCTCATAAAGATGTGAAACAAATACTAACAAAGAGATAGAGGGGCTGGCTATTACTTACCTCAGCTCAGTACAGCCGATAGATACACAAAAAACAGAACCGAAAATTTTACATTCCTAGCTTTCGGAACTTTGTTCCTTCATCAAGGGAGGAGAGAGGGGAAAGAAAGGGAAGAAGGAAAAGTGGATTCAGTTACTCACAGCCCAGGTTATGAAGCAACAGGGAAAGGAAAACAGGGAGGGTAGCAAGGATGGACCCCTCCCTGATGAAGGAACAAAGTTCCGAAAGCTAGGAACGTAAAATTTTCAGTTCTGTTTTTTGTGTATCTATCGGCTGTACTGAGCTGAGATAAGTACTGGCCAGCCCCTCTATCTCTTTGTTACTATTTATAATAATAAACTAAATACAATTAACCAAACAATTGCATAATTCCAATAATCAAAGTTATGAAAGCAAAATTGTTGAACTGACTAGCAAATGTGGTGTTACCTGCATGCCAGAAAGCATCTGCTTTTGTGTACGAACAAGGGAAAGTGCTTTATCAGTCGGTCTGAGAGAGAGAGAGAGAGACGTCAGTGGTGGAAGCTAGTAGCTTGTTATGCTTTGATGCTTGGCACTGTTGCACAACAAACTGTGTTTTTATAAGTTATGATTTACATACAGCAGTAATAAGGAAATGAAATGGCTTTTGGAAACAACTAAATGCAAAACATCGTGTGTCAAGTTTAATGATTAAATGACAAAGCGCCCAACTTTGAAAATGGCTGGAGAAGGCAGAAGCAGATTGGCACACCAACCAGATAAGTACCAGAATTCAAATTCGTAAATTTAATGTAATTGTTTCATCACATAACTACAAGCACTGACACGTAAACAGACGTACTGTCATCGTTGTCAGAAAAGCTAGCTGGCAAGGTAATACTCTTTATATAGGTGAGAGGTTTACAATCAGTTTTTGTGGAGCCTACCATCTGAAACGTCATGGAAAGTATGAATGGAATTTTCGAGAAGCCGGGATGAAGCAGTGGCAATTGTGGTAGCTTTGACTGAAATTGATTCAGTAACTAGACCAAGGAAGAAGCATAATAGTTACTGTGGAGAGGGTGTGTTATAGGTGTGGTGCTCCAGGCCGTGTTCAACATTTTTGTGAAACCACAACGCAAGAAGTGCAAAAAGTGGAGTGCCATGTTTAAAAAGTCCACAAGCACATAGATGGTGGAATCAGTGTAACACTCATGCCCCTGCATTAAACGTTGTGACCACTGTGCAGCACTCCCAGGAAGTTCAACAATAGGACAACCCGGTACAAAATCAGTGTTGATTTTCCAAGTGGGAGAGAGAGGCTTCTGAATATGTGTGGAAGTTCTGCTGTCTGTGGGCATTAGCTATGACGTCATTCTGGATCTGGACTTCCTTAATAAAATCCATCTGCAGCAGTGTACAGCGCACATTAGAGCGGGATGGGGCTGTTGTTCTGTCTTGATCTTACGGCTGAAATAGCTGAGATGTCTGGTAAGCCGCTTAATTTACATACGTGGTGTCTTAGGCTCAACTTGCAGGATTCAGTTCTGAAAGGTACATGGAGGCTGTTCTGAATGAGCACAGGATGACCCACTGGTTAGTAGTTAGTACTGTGTCATATGTGCGAGAATTAGATGGTAGCTGAGTTGTACCCATCATTATAGATAATTTTGGTTCAGAGGAGGTGAGACCATCAAAAGGAACCCTGATAACTTTGATAACTTAGAGGTTTTAGAGTATGAATTAGAAACTTTAATGGTTGAATATTCTTTATGACGGGTGTTTTTTAGGTCACCTCAGTAATTTAATATAAGAGGGATTTGTTGAAGTACTACTGTCCACCATGAAACCACTGCTGTGCTGAGCCAGGAAAGCCGCATCTTTTTCCGCAAAGCGAATACATGCTGTACCTGAGTAATGCGAATAGACTGTTTCACTCCAAGAAGCTTGCAACTAAGTGCCCCAGGGAGATCATTACAAGTGAAACCGAATTTTTCCAGAAAATAGGGTCACATTGGCTGCACTCAACCAAAACTGAAAGTAGTCATTGCCAGCTGCTATGACCAAGGACATTTTGGCAGCGCCTAGTGCATAGAGCTACAAGGTCAGGGACTGCTAATGAATGGTATGCAGTGCGAAGTTTCAGGTCCCACTTTCCGATTACATGCCATTATTACAAGAACAGCAACTCTTAAACACCAGCTACTCATTAATTTACCTACCAGGCCTCCCTTCCAAAGTCCTGCCCCAGAGAAACCTGTCTTTCATAAACGCCACATTAGACCCAAATTTTGTGGCTACCCTGGACCAGATGATAGCAGCACAAAATGCCCATGTGATGATGGAACATCTACTCAACCACATAAGAAAACATTGGAACAAAAGGCACAACTGATAACCATAGGGACATCAGCCTTTTGCGTAATTTTGAGTGTAATAACCATTGTGTATTGCCATCTCAGACAGAGGGATAGCCAAATCTCACTCCTTCCCTTCCTTCCACATGCGGGGTCCACAATGTTCATGATGGTACCAGGGAAGAAGTGACTCAACCATCATGAACATTAATAACTTTTGAAAGAAAAAAAGCTAAAGAGGAACAGTGAACCTCGGTGCTCAAGCATCATAAGAGTGATAATAAAATGAAAGGATGACACACCAAAGTCTTATTCAAGCAATAAAGACACACTGATAGATGGAAAGTGTGTCTGTTACAGTCAGACCAACGAAATAGGAACCCGGAGGACTGAATTAATCTGAGAAGAGAGGAAATGTAATGGCTGAAACACTGACAGCCGGGATTGCATCCAAGCAACTCTGGGATTGCATCCAAGCAACTGAAACTAGGTCACAGTCCGCAGTTGAATGCTGTGCCAGCTCAACAGGTCCAGAAAACACAGTTTCTGCATCTGGCACTTTCGCGTTAGGGATGTCACACCAGACTCCCGCTGCAAGATTGACTGACCTGATTACTCCACACCAGGCCATCGATACAGGGGGAGCCTTCCACAACTGGAACACATGGAAACAAGATCTCAACCAACAGGACCAGTCCATCAGCAAGTCTTCCCAGCTGGTCTGTCCAATGACGCACAGCTTGTGTCAGTAGTCACCACATCTGTAACACTGCCTCCTCTGGGCCGCAAACCAGAGACCACGGCCTGAGTGTCCGGGCACGGGGACACCTCACCTTGCTGCCACACCGCCAGCCCGTAGTCGTCGGCCTCCATCCACCAAGATGCTGTGGTAGCCGAGCCGCCACTATCATCCACAGGAAACGTGTACATTGACATGCTCATACCAGTGCACTGGGGAGGATCGTTTCGACAGAGTGCGGCAGTTGGAGTACGGCACAGGACACGGGATGTGCTGGACGCGACGGACGCGGAGTCAGCAGAAAGACTTGGACAGTGGAGCAGTTTGCGCATGGTCGCGGAGGATAAAAATATTTCGGAGTGCCGACCTGTGCTCTTGTGCGATTTCCCTGGCTTCTGCAGTGAAGTCGTAGTATGCGTTCAGAAGTGAATATCTCACAAGCTACGTTGTTGTTCATGACTTATTATGTGAAGTAGAAATCTATTGTTTCCCTGTTATTCAACTTATATTTTCTTTAATTGCTGGACCATTGACACCAATAAGTGTTTTGCAGAAATATACCACATTCTCAAAAGTAATTCTACTATTGTACTCATCATTTAAAGCCGTTAAGATAGTACCTACAGATTTTTTTAAATTGCAATCTTCTATTTATAAATTTATATGTTACTTTCATACTTAACAATTGCCGAGTGATAGAAACCTTGGAGCATTCAATTCTTGTGTGTATTCTTATCGTATACTGTAGACTCAGCAGTATTTGGCCTGTAATGTGGCAACTACGTATCCCAGCCCATAGACAACAAAACCAGCCAAAACTTTTAATATTTCAATGTTGAGTCAGAGGGTACATAGGTGAGGGCCACACCACTCATCATTTCATTTATTATTAGAAAGCCCGCAGGGTCCATGGGGTCAGCGAGCGGGGATGGCAGGGGCGAGGGCACATCGTCCATCCGCTTCTCATCAGGTGCCCTGGTGGCACGAGCAGGTGGCCGTGAAGGTCGTGCAGTCCTGTGAAGCCGTGAATCTAGGGAAGAAAAGCAGCAGAATTAGGGGGCAAATGTCATGTACAAATTTGGTTGTGGTGGCAGCACTCCAAACCATCAGGATCTGCAGTTAAGTACATATAAGAGCCAATGTGTTCCTGGATCACACCTCTTACCTAGCACCCACGGTTACCATAATCCCTGAAAAGAACAAGATCACGCAGCACAAAGCAATACTTGCGAACCATTGGCGGCGCCTGATGCTGCAGTGGGTGTAGCAAGTGTAGCAGTGTCCGATGACGGCGACCAAGCAGACGTTCCACTGGTGACAGTCCGTCTCGTGGGTGGGAGCGATAGGAGGCAAGAAAGAGTTGCAGCACCTGTTCCCGCGTGTGGGTGGTTGAAGCGTAGCCATCTGTTGCTTAAAAGTTTGTACGAAGTGTTCTGCTTCTCCGTTGGACTGCGAGTGAAAAGGACAACTTAATAGTTGATGAATGCCATTGTGTTGACATACACTACTGGCCATTGAAATTCCTACACCAAAAAGAAATGGACGAATATATTATACTAGAACTGACCTGTGATTACATTTTCATGCAATTTGGATGCATAGATCCTGAGAAATCAGTACCCAGAATAACCACCTCTGCCTTGATACGCCTGGGCATTGAGTCAGACAGAACTTGGATGGCATGTACAGGTACAGCTGCCCATGCAGCTTCAACACGATACCACAGTTCATCAAGAGTAGTGACTGGCATATTGCGACGAGCCAGTTGCTCGGCCACCATTGACCAGACGTTTTCAATTGATGAGAGATCTGGAGAATGTGCTGGCCAGGGCAGCAGTTGAACATTTTCTGTATCCAGAAAGGCCCGTACAGGACCTGCAACATGCGGTCGTGCATTATTCTGCTGAAATGTAGGGTTTTGCAGGGATCCAATGAAGGGCAGAGCCACGGGTCGTAACACATCTGAAATGTAACGTCCACTGTTCAAAGTGCCGTCAATGTGAACGAGAGGTGACCGAGACGTGTAACCAATGACACCCCATACCATCATGCTGGGTGATACGCCAGTATTGCGATGATGAATACACGCTTCCGTTTTGCCATTCGTGCACTCAGGTTGTCATTGAGTACACCATCGCAGGCGCTCCTGTCTGTAATGCAGCGTCAAGGGTAACCGCAGCCGTGGTCTCCTAGCTGATAGTCCATGCTGCTGCAAACGTCATCGAAGTGTTCGTGCAGATGGTTGTTGTCTTGCAAACATCCCCATCTGTTGACTCGGGGATCAGGACGTGGCTGCACGATCCGTTACAGCCATGAGGATAAGATGCCTGTCATCTCGACTGCTAGTGATACGAGGCTGTTGGGATCCAGCACGGCGTTCCGTATTACCCTCCTGAACCGACCGATTCCATATTCTGCTACCAGTCATTGGATCTCGCCCAACGCGAGCAGCAGTGTCGCGATACGATAAACCACAATTGCAATAGGCTACAATCCGACCTTTATCAAAGTCGGAAACGTGATGGTATGCATCACAACAACATTTGACCAGGCAACGACAGTTAACTGCTGTTTGTGTGAGAAATTGGTTGGAAACTTTCCTCATGTCAGCACGTTGTAGGTGTCGCCACCGGCGCCAACCTTGTATTAATGCTCTGAAAAGCTAACCACTTGCCTATCAAAGCATCTTCTTCCTGTCGGTTAAATTTCGCGTCTGTAGCACGTCATCTTCATGGTGTAGCAATTTTAATGGCCAGTAGTGTAATTGTTCAATGTCACGTGAAGTGAACTGTTGTCTGTTGACCAATACAAATACCTCTGCCAAATCTTAGATGCAAAATATTGAGAACAATGCTTGAATGATGCTACGTGATGTGGTAGAAGCCATAGGCACCGCAAATGGAAACTTGCTAAAAAGAGTCTACCACTACGAGCCAACGAGTGTTCCAAAATGGTCATGCAAAGTCTAAGTGCACTCGTTGCTATGGTGATTGAGTCTTAGGCCAAGTTGAGAATGGCTCTGATGGGGAGGATTGGTTTTCCATCCATGCACTACACTGTGACATCATCTGTTGAGTGTGGGTGTCCATTCCCTGCCAAGTACAGTGCCGGCATGCTACCTGCTTAGTGCGAACGATTCCCCAATGTCCTTGATGGAGAATCGCAATGCAACAAAACTAATGGGCTTGCGCATTAACTAGCATGAATGGGAGCAATTACACCATTATCTTGCAACTCTTTCTAGCTACTTTTTTCTCTTAAAGCAATTGGAATGAGGCAGGGCCGGAAAAACTTAGGCTGTGCATTGTCTTTCAATGTAACACGCACTACAAAGTTGTTAGCTTTCCTTCTGACAATAGTTCAGGAAATTCTTTAAGCAAGCTAGCTACATTGCCATTTGGATCAAAAGTTGATATGGACAGTACATTGTCATAGATGCTAAGTCGAAACAATTCAAAGGTATCTAAACCGAAAATGTTCTCACTGTCTCTTGATTTCAATACAGTAACATTCACTGTCCTAGCGTGAGATTTGTAAGTGGCAAGCAAACTACATTGTCCAAGCACTGGAATTTTTTGTCCAGTGTAAGCAGTGAGGTGCTTGCTAGATTTAGGAAGGTGTGGTGACCCTAACTGTTCGTACATGGCATGATTTAGCAAAGGCACCTGTGTCCAACTGAAAGTTCACGTGACGGCCAGCAGTGCGTAATGAGACAAATAGTTTGTTGGATGTCATTGCACAGCACTAGGGCGAGAAGTAGGCACAACCTTAATCTTACTTTTGTCATAACCTGTTGTAGGTTTGGAAAACACAACGTTCACGGCATGTGCATGAGCCTGTTTTTTCTGTGAGCGGGCAGAATTGGCGGTTTTGTGCCATTGCAAACAAACTGCTTGGACAAGGCCTTTTTTTTTCCATATGTGTTGCATTATGTGATAGACAATAGTGTCTTTGATGACAAGCGAAACATCAAGGACAAGACTTCACTAAGTTCACAGGTCTGCTTACCTGTCCAGGTGGCTGTCTGTGCAGCTGTGTACATGCTCGTTATTGTGGCTATTTGAGGTCTTCACGAGCAATGGGCGACTCGACCCAACAAATCGTAGCCCGGTCAAACTTATCGGCCGCTGTAGTAGCCGAATCGTATTGCTCTAAGATTTGCAGTTCTTGAGGAAGTGATGGATCAGAGTACTTTAAGATCTGTTCCTGTATTCTGCTATCTGGGACATTTAATGTTATAGCATCTCCAATCATTAAGTCACTGTAAAAGCTGCCACAACTACACTTAAATTTACACTTCCTAGTCATACCCATTAATTGTGTGTAGCACTGATGGTACATCTGTTCTGGCTTTTTCTGCAAGCAAAATAACTGATATCTGGCTGCAGCTACTTGAACTTGCTGGTCACAGTTCTGAGTTAATGCAGCGATTACTTGGTTCTAACTGAGTTTGTTGGGAGATGCGGTTGGGAATAGTTTTTGTATTAATCTGAACACTGAAGACCCCACAATTGTAGCATCACAGTACCTTTAACTCAATAAACTGCACATGAGCTTGGAACTGTGGCAGTTATTTGAGCCATTCCTCTTCATTCTTGTTAAATTGCCGGAACATTGGTGTGTTGGTCGGCAGCACTTGGAGGGCTTGTTGGTCAGTTGGCTGAGCAGCCAGAAGTACTGTCACCAGCAAGGCAACAGTTCATTGGTTCTGAAACAGAGAAGCTTATGTTAGATCAATCACATTGGCCATCTGTGGCTGTGGCATGGGGACAGGGGGTGGAGGGGGCAGGATAGCCAAGATTTACACAGATAAGTTATAGCAAGAAAGCAAGCCAAGGCTGTGGAAAGAGAAATTTGATTAGTTCTATGGCTCCCCTCCTGGAATACATGCAAGAACACAACAAAAAATTATCAGACATTTGAATATGATCACCCTGGAATCTGAAACACAAGAGAGGCAAGCAAATTCTTCTTCGCTGAATTATTCTCATCACCATCTTTTATGTCGTCTCATTGTCCATGTAGGTTTGTACCCAGGGAGCAAGGAGGGGATGTTGTTTGTGGCCAGTATCCTCTTCCTATAACACAAACTGCATGCATAGATTAATTGTGTTCTTTATTCATAAGAATAGAAAATTACTTCACTCAAGATAGTTGTTGTGGTATAAGTTATCTGTAATAGTCCACAGTAACCTCACTGCTGGTAAAAATGAATTGGGTAGAACATTCGCCGGGTGCAAGTCTTTCGATTTGACGTCACTTCGGCGACTTGTGCGTCAATGGGGATGAAATGATGTTGATTAGGACAACACAACACCCAGTACCCGAGCAGAGAAAATCTCCGACCCAGCCGGTAATCGAACCCAGGCCCTTAGGATTGACATTCTGTCGCACTGACCACTCAGCTACCCAGGGTGGACACCTCTCTGCTGGTGAAGTAAAAGGTCCACTATGAACACCATTCTGATCACTATGTGCTGCCTGTCTCTGGGTTAGCTGCGGAGCAAACTACTACGTGTGACTCTCACTGGGCTGGAACTCACTCAGTGTGACAGACTGTCCCTCCGATCTGCAGTGGTGATCTAAATACTGGCAGCCAAGAGGGCATTGGCAGCACGTGTCCTGTGAATTTGCCATTGGCCTCAATCGCCAGCTTATACCAGCACACAAGTAAATCAGGAATGTTTACCAGAAAATAGTGTATTGCCTTCTTCCAACATGAAGAAGCTATTCAGAAATATCTCCACCAAAGAAACATTAAAAATTGTTTTTAAAAATTTTACCACATAAATAACAGCTGAATACCTCTTAATTACATTAACCTACACCCACACTGCCCCCCCCCCCAAACATCTCCCTCCTGTTTTGTTGTGCCCCCCTTTCAACCCTCTTCAGTTAATCGAGTATCGCACACAACTTCCCCTGCCTTACCCAGGGTGGATGCACTGGTGCCACATGCCTACACTGTTCCTTGGGTGCTTTTCCTTCCCAACCATCACGTTCCTTCCCTCCACCCCTACTTTCTCCTCCCCACCTCCTCGATTCCTGCACCCTCTCCATCTGACATTACCCCCAGTTAGCTCTAAGAAAGGACATTGCACCTGTCCATTACCTTTGTTCCGTCAGTTATTTCATAATCTGCAAATTTTATCTTCCTCACTTCTGTGTCTTTGCAACTCATCTTGTACAGAAGGTGGAGCTGCACCTACATTTGTGAGTGACCTTGCCATAATATTTTTGCAAAGTTAGTTTCCCTGAAAGTAAATCTGAAACAGCTTATAACTTTTTATCTTGAATTTCTCAATCCATACTATGTTTGTCAAAGTTATAACCACCAGTACAGAATTCAAGGATGCTCATTTGTGCAAAATGCTCTGTCATTGTTTACCAGAATATTGTTTGCTATTTTCTTCACTGCTGCTTCTTTGATGGCTTTACAATAATACCATTACCACATACAGACTGTTCTGTCTCGTAAAATGATAAACCATTGGCATAGAGCAGTAACAGCAGATCAGCTTTGATTAGACCTTGTGGTTGGCCCATTATAATTGCTCTTGGACTACCAAGTGCAACTTTCTTTTTGTGAAGAACTAGCATCAGTGCATGTAATAGTGATGTAATCCATAAAACATAGTTTTATTTACATAAACAAATGTCTTAGATAAGACACAGAAGATTCAAAAGAGAATTTTTATTTTAAAATTTTTATTATGGAACTACTGTATATCTTTAGCTCTGCCATCCTGCTGTCTTCCACATGCTTGCAGCAGAGAGAGTTGGTGTAAATGTTGCCCTGTAATCAGTGAATGGCAGAAACACCAAGTTACTGTACATTAGATACGAATGTATTACACAACTGCCATAAATGTAAGTCTATTTTGATAGGTATGTAAATCTCTCTGCACAGTTACTAGAAATTTATATTTATATCATCATATGGTTTTTTTTAGTGATATAAAATGTTGTCAGTGTCTGCTATGTGGACATATTTATCACTTCAATTGTTTTCTAACTCTAAAAACAGTTCATTGCAAATGATAAAAGAGGTAATTATTTACTTCAAATATTTTATGTACAGTTTTCTTTTGTAATAGGAATTGTTATCTGCTTGCACATTTTTTTATACAGTCCATCGTTTTGCACTGATGCTTTTTGCCTAATCTTACATTGATATGCAGCACTAAACGTTTTCTGAAGCAAGATATGACACGATATAGCACCACTAGTGTTTGTTTTTGTACTCCTGGCTAAACTTGTCTGTGTGTTAATAATATTAATTTGTGCTTATTTAATATGTAAGTGAAATAAAGAAGTAGTGGAAGTGGTAAAGATCTAAATGAAACCTATATTTTTGTAAGGGGATGGGAAGGCGGCTCTGACAAGGCTAATGATGAGTAAAGGTAGGGAATATAAAGTAGTTGAAAGGAGAGTCGAGTTCGGGTCTTGGTCCGGCACACAGTTTTATTCTTCCAGGAAGTTTCATATCAGCGCATACTCCGCTGCAGAGTGAAAATCGCATTCTGGAAATTGTACGATGTGTTACACTATTCCACAGTTGTGCCAGAGCTGAAGAGGGCACAGATCTGTCTTGCAATGTCATTCGTATGAGGTGTCAATCTTTTCAGGGGATGGTCTGGGTGGCGTGACCTGCCATATCTCGTTGTGTTCTATGGCCTTTCAGGACCATTCTGCACACACCCATTGCACCTCCAAAACACTTCGTCCCACACAAGCAGCAATTTCCTGAATGGATGCATCACATTCCCTCATGCCAATAATGCACCCTCTTTTAGACTCATTGATTTGATGCTATGGTTCATTCATACATCTGTGAGGCATCCTGCGTGTCTGCTCAAGTCACAATGATCTATTACATTCAGTTTGTAGCAACAATGAGAGCCACAGGCATATTTTACTGGTAGGTGATGTTGTGCTGTGATATCAGTCTTGACCTTGAACCTAGGGATTGACATGGTTCAAATGCTAACCATTTCTGCGTAACATACTAATGTACATGTCCTGTGAATATGAACATCCTATCTTTAGTCATTCAGGTTGTTCTGTTTTTTTTCCTCCTGAACATGAGTGTATTTATGTCTTTCCGTAATTCTTGTACACTCCTGGAAATTGAAATAAGAACACCGTGAATTCATTGTCCCAGGAAGGGGAAACTTTATTGACACATTCCTGGGGTCAGATACATCACATGATCACACTGACAGAACCACAGGCACATAGACACAGGCAACAGAGCATGCACAATGTCGGCACTAGTACAGTGTATATCCACCTTTCGCAGCAATGCAGGCTGCTATTCTACCATGGAGACGATCGTAGAGATGCTGGATGTAGTCCTGTGGAACGGCTTGCCATGCCATTTCCACCTGGCGCCTCAGTTGGACCAGCGTTCGTGCTGGACGTGCAGACCGCGTGAGACGACGCTTCATCCAGTCCCAAACATGCTCAATGGGGGACAGATCCGGAGATCTTGCTGGCAGGGTAGTTGACTTATACCTTCTAGAGCACGTTGGGTGGCACGGGATACATGCGGACGTGCATTGTCCTGTTGGAACAGCAAGTTCCCTTGCCGGTCTAGGAATGGTAGAACGATGGGTTCGATGACGGTTTGGATGTACCGTGCACTATTCAGTGTCCCCTCGACGATCACCAGTGGTGTACGGCCAGTGTAGGAGATCGCTCCCCACACCATGATGCCGGGTGTTGGCCCAGTGTGCCTTGGTCGTATGCAGTCCTGATTGTGGCGCTCACCTGCACGGCGCCAAACACGCATACGACCATCATTGGCACCAAGGCAGAAGCGACTCTCATCGCTGAAGACGACACGTCTCCATTCGTCCCTCCATTCACGCCTGTCGCGACACCACTGGAGGCAGGCTGCACGATGTTGGGGCGTGAACGGAAGACGGCCTAACGGTGTGCGGGACCGTAGCCCAGCTTCATGGAGACGGTTGCGAATGGTCCTCGCCGATACCCCAGGAGCAACAGTGTCCCTAATTTGCTGGGAAGTGGCGGTGCGGTCCCCTACGGCACTGCGTAGGATCCTACGGTCTTGGCGTGCATCCGTGCGTCGCTGCGGTCCGGTCCCAGGTCGACGGGCACGTGCACCTTCCGCCGACCACTGGCGACAACATCGATGTACTGTGGAGACCTCACGCCCCACGTGTTGAGCAATTCGGCGGTACGTCCACCCGGCCTCCCGCATGCCCACTATACGCCCTCGCTCAAAGTCCGTCAACTGCACATACGGTTCACGTCCACGCTGTCGCGGCATGCTACCAGTGTTAAAGACTGCGATGGAGCTCCGTATGCCACGGCAAACTGGCTGACACTGACGGCGGCGGTGCACAAATGCTGCGCAGCTAGCGCCATTCGACGGCCAACACCGCGGTTCCTGGTGTGTCCGCTGTGCCGTGCGTGTGATCATTGCTTGTACAGCCCTCTCGCAGTGTCCGGAGCAAGTATGGTGGGTCTGACACACCGGTGTCAATGTGTTCTTTTTTCCATTTCCAGGAGTGTATATTGTTCAGAAGTTCATCTACCATGCCTATTGTCATCCATGTACAGATACCAGTAAATGACGAAATAGCCTTTCTTTGGTGTTACATCTTCAGATATTCATGTGATTTAGGAAGACATTGGCTCGTGTTACTGAAGGTGAATAGATGAGTAAACTTGCTTTTTACATGTAATACTCTTGATTGAAATAAGATAGTTTTTTGTGGTGTTTATGGTAATAGTTGTATTGCTTCATTGATATATTCTTGAGGTAGATGATTACATGTTTTCAGGTTCTCTCCAGTTATTTTAATGTTATCATTAACAGAGATGCAACCATAATTGTTTTTAAAAAATGAAAGGGAACCAATGCCTATGTGTGTGAGATATTTGTATCTGTTTTGTTTTTTCTATTAGCTGAACAGTATTTTTTAATTCCCTATCATTGACAAGTTAATAGTATTGGGTGACCAGTGTTTGCGTTTGTTTCACTAGTAGGTATGTGCAAGCTGATCTGAAATTTACTACTGGCCTGATGGGAATGTCTGTCATGGATTTGCGGGTGGTATAATATATTGGGTGGCTCGGGGTTTTATATACAAGTCCCTGTTCATCCCTGTGTGAAAATGTATGCTCCATGTTTTTTCAGAGGGTTTTTAACATGCGCTTGAAATATGTGTATTGCGTTAGATTTTAATTTCTTTTATATTCCTTTTTGTGATGAATTTTTCTGTTTTTTGTATGAATTCTAGTTTCCATGAGCGCTCCAGTATTCATTTGTCAGCGTTTGTTATATTAACAATTTTCTCCTTTTGTTTAGATTTTTAAGATTTCATTCATCACAATTAGTTTTGAGCTTGTTTTGTTTTCTACTCTGTGTTGCTATTTTTTTTATTTCTTTTTTATTAATTCTGTAGTAAGCTCCATATTTACATTATTGTGGTCTCTTTTTGTGATGAGAATATATTCAGATCATGTAATGAGACCTTCTATTTGTTGTTCATTTGTTGGGGCATCAACATCGTGTTTTGATCAATTTTCTAAGAGCTGCTATTTATTATTACTAGTGTTGTGTTTGTAAGATTGACAGCCCTTGTTTAGAATTGAAGTGTGTGTCTATGTTTGTTATTTTGAAGCTTTGTGTGGCAAATTTTTATGTGTGCACAGATGGTTTTAAGTCACAATGGTAAAACAACTACAAACACTATGGCCACATGTATTAAGAAGAATTATGTTGAGCTCCCTGTGTAGTAATTAAAAGTGTGTAGTAACTTTGTTTCATCTTCTTTTTCCCCTGTTTAAACATTGCACTTTTGGCTCCTGTTAGCTTTCTGGTGCCGATGTTGTGTTTTTTTTTTTTTTTTTTTTTTTTTTTTGTGATTCAAGTTATATATATTGTATTTTGTTTTCAGTTTCCAGAATATGAAGATTGTTTGCAGCAGATGCTTCAAGTTTTATTGAAATTTGACAGTATACTGTGTGCTGAAGTTTTGGTTAATACACTATGGCCGAAGAATAGTGTACCAGAAAGCTTGAAATCTTCAAAAGTAAGACACTTTCACATTTCAGAATGTAAATCTGTTTCAGAAGAGACAACTGTGTGCTAGATGAGGTTCGAATGTGGGATTTTGCCTTTTAGGGCATGTTCTGTACTGACTGAGCTAGCCAAGCATGACTCATAACCTGTTCTCATGGGTTCACATATGCTAGTACCTCTTCTGCTACCTTCCAGACTTCACAGATGTTCTCCTGCATATCTTGTGAAACTAGCATTCCTGGAAGAAAGAATCTTGCAAAGAAATGGCTTAGTCACAGAGTGTGTGTGTGTGTGTGTGTGTGTGTGTGTGTGTGTGTGTGTGTGTGCGCACGCGCGCACACGTGCAGATTTGGAACTTCCTCACAAATCAATGAATCAATCAATTAAAATAGTGTGCCTCTGCTTCAGAGTGCCAATTTATTCAGGAAGTTTACTTATTCGGTATAATAGTGACCAACACTGTATACATAACAGAGGAAGATTATTCACTATGTCATGCAAGCTTTTCGGATGACAGCAGAGCAGTTCCATTCCCTAGTGTGAAGATATTTGTTAAAACAAATGAACTGCTTGAAAACCTTATTTACATTTTAGTTACTGTTTTCACTTTTATATGTTCCCACATCACTCCCTCCCCAGTATGGATGTCACTCAATAAAGCCTGTGAAATTTATAGTCACTGAAGCATATGTGTTGTTTTAACACTCTCAACAAGTACAAGCAGTATTGAAAATAACATTTTAATTGTCTTGCAGTTACAAATTGTGTTTACAAAATTATATAAATGCATCATGCACATCACAAACTATGATTGCAGTCCCTATAGTAAGATTTAATAAATTCATGTATTTTCCAAACTAAAACTTGAATTGTGTTTGTTGTTAGCAGTTAATATTACACACTGTTAATATTAGATATAATTAAACTGCCCTTCCCCTTGTCTTCATTTGCATTAGTCCATTTTAAAATTTTGCATCCTCTTATATATATTATTCTACTTGAACAATGTAAGAAAGAGGATACATTGCTAATCATTATAAAATGTTGAGTTGCAGGCAGGCACAAAGAAAGGATTGTTACGATTTGGCTTCCAGCCAAAGTCTTCTTCAGAAAAGAAAATACCCACACATGCTTTTATACAAACCGCCATACCTCACATATACATGACTTCTGTCTCCAGCAGCTCGAACCAGAAGGCAGCTGTCACTTTGAACGAAAGTAGCAATCTGGAGGAGGCAGGGGAGGGGAGGGGATAGCAGGGTATGGGTGGGGGGAGAGAAGAGTGTTGAGAGTACTGTCTAGCAGACAAGGGGAAGGATGGGTGGGTGCGTTGGCAGAGGGCAGCATGCAATGTGTGTGAGGAGATGTGAATGGGGACATGGTGATAGGACAGGGGGGACAGAAACTGTCAGATGTGAAGACAATAGGTTACGGTAGGTTGAGGACAGGATGATTCTGGGAGTAGAGAATAAGTTATAAGGATAATTTCCATCTGCACAGTTCAGCAAAGCTGGTGGTGGTGAGGATCCGGATGGCCCTTGCTGTGAAGAAGCCACTGAAATCCAACATGTTATGGTCAGCTGCGTGTTGTGCCATAGGGTAGTTCACTTTGTACTTAGCCACAGGCTGGCAGTAGCCATTCTTCTCGATGAACAGCTGGTTGGTAGTTCTATCAGTATAAAAAAATTGTGCAGTGATTGCAGTAGAGCTGGTATGTGACATGCTGCTTCCATAGCTGGCCTGGCTTCTGATGATGTAGGATAAGCCTGTGACAGTGCAACAAAGCAGTGGACCCTTTCCCCCTGTTAAGTTCCCCCCCCCCTCCCACCCTCCCTCTATTTTTTTAAAAATGTCTTTGAGATTTTCACTTGCACGGCATGTGCACAATACCCTAAAATCTCCAGTATTACGTCTGGGCTTATCCAACTTAACTTTATTGTCCATTACATTCATTTGGTTAGTTAGAAGCCATTCAAGTTTAGTATGTGACTAGCTGTTTATCTGTGCATAAATTCTTGTGAATGAGATTCAATCTGGCCATAAACTGTAGGTTGTTCAACAACCGAGTACAATTAAAAGTAATTGGACTGAAAACCTGTTGTCTGCCACATAATTTAAAATAGTGTTCTTCAGACAAATCCTGTTCAGCCAGATTTGCTGGAGGCTCAGCTACCAAGGGCATATATGTACAGATAAATATGGCTACATTTCAACAGGACTGAAATAGAAAGTGCTGGATGGGTGGATTGAGCAGTCTTGCACCTGGGTCCTCCACAAGGATATCTCCGTGCAAAGCCTTTGGTACTGCGAGTGGCATAGGGATGGATTAGAGACCCAGGGAAGTGTAGTAGGATCGTTGTTATTTTCTATATACATAAATGATCTGGCAGACAGGGCGAGCAGCTATCTGTAGTTATTTGCTGATGATGCTGTGGTTTATTGACGTATTGAAATTACAAAAAAAAAGTCATACGTATAATATGTATAAGAGGTCATAGGGAGCACTGCCGTCCTCTTTTTTCCAGACTCAGAATACTTACAATTATAAATTTATAGATCTATGTGTCTGTACTCTATATTAAAAATAACATTTCAGAATTTATTGCCAGAAGGGAAATACACGAACACAACACCAGGGCTAAAGGTAATTTAGACATACCGCGCCACAGATTAGTGAGAACAGGAAATTCCCACAAAGTTAACCCTCTCAAAATGTTCAATAAACTGCCAGTTCATGTTCAGTCTATGGATATAAATGCTCTTAAAATTAAGTGGTACAGCTGGCTGTCAGATCATCCATTCTATGACATTAAAGAATTCTTTGAGATGCCTGAGGAGAATATAAGCATTTAAAAGTTGTCTGTAGTTAAACATATTATTTTGTGCTGTGGTTAATCGTGCCGTAATTACAAAGTTTATACTATAAACAATAAAATACCATATTATAGTAGATTATAAGATAGCTTGTTGCGTTAACTTTTAAAAGCTATCCTTTATAATTTGGTACACTGCCATGCTTCAAATGTATTCTATAATGTATTGACAGAAGTTTATTTTATTATTCTGTATGTACTAGTACATCTTGTATGACGAAGCCAATATCATTGTAAAATGATTTACGGTGAATAAATTCTTGATTCTTGATTGGAAGAGGTCAACATGAGTAACTGTAGGATGGTACAAGATGATATAGACAAAATTTCTAGTTGGTGTGATGAACGGCAGCTGGCTCTAAATGTAGAAAAAGGTAAGTTAATGCAGATGAGTATAGGAAAAACGAACCCATGATATTTGGATATAGCATTAATAGTGTCCTTCTTGACACAGTCACATTGTTTAAATATCTAGGCATAACGCTGCAAAGCAATACGAAACAGGAATGAGCGTTTGAGGATTGTGGTAGGGAAGGCGAATGACTGACTTCGGTTTACCTGTAAAGAGGACAGCATATAGGACCCCAGTGCAAGCTCTTCTTGAGTGTTGCACAGGTGTTGGGGATCTGCATCATGTCAGATTAAAGGAAGACTTCAAAGCAGTTCAGAGGTTTTATGTCTTTATCCTCATCAAATACGGAGTGTCTAGGAAGCCTGCCTTCTTGAATCGCTAGAGAGCCAAATCAAACAAATCAGATTAATGAATTCTATTAAGAAATGAAAAGAGACAATACTTAACTTGCAATTAACAGATATGTTGCAAGCAAAAGGTGACATACAAAATAATCAAGTTTCTTCAGTATGGACAATTCTAAGTCACTGTTATACAAGTCACTAGTCTTGAAGCTACTATTGAACTGGGCTACAACCAGCCAGTTGTGGCGCTTATGTCCTCTTTGTATAGGGGTTGCTGCTGTCGCATTGTCATCCTGCAGAGGAGTCGGTCAGTGTGCGATTGGCTGACGTCTTCTGACTGCCATTTCTTCTCTATCATTCTCGACTGGCGTGCTGGCGCTTAACTTTACGCCATAACGTTCCTCCTCCCAAAGCGATGGACCGTCATTGTATAAGGAGCATGACAATGGCAGGGGAGGCAGGAGCGTGGACACTCTGAGGGACTGGAAGTGGTGGCTGCAGGGGACGTCAGACGTCCAGTTCCACCCAGCCACCTGGCCTTCACTCTGGTGGAAAGTTCCCTCAGAAAATGCCCGGGTATGCCCATAATCAATTGTAGAAGGCGTCGGCTGCTGCAGTGTGGATGGGTCCAGCTCCATTGGTAAGACAAGATGAGGCAGAGGAGGCGAAGGCTCCGTCTCCATGGGTCATCTCGTGGTGTCATGATGACACCCTCTGGCGACTGCTGTGGCCACGCTGTCCTTAGGATCCATGAATCTGGGGGAAGAGATACCGAAGGATCACCATGCACATGACAGTGTCTAATCTGATTGCAATATAAGAGCTGCAGTCTGTCAGGGCCTGAAATGAGAGATACATGCATGCACCAAGTCGATGAAAGATCTTGCCTCTCGTCTACCATATGCTGCCACTAACAACCCTGAAAAACACAGTATCATGTGGTGTGAAGCAATACTTGGGCCTTCCCTTGGTGTCAGATGCTGAGGAGGGTGGAGCAGTGTCCGATGGCGGTGGCTGTAAAGCAATTCTGCCAGCGATAGTCCATTCTGTGGATGCGAATGATAGGAGGTGAGAAACAGTTGCAATGCTTGATTCCTGGTGTATGCAGTGCGAAATTTGGCCATCTGCTGGTTGAATGTTCTGACAAATCATTCCGCTTCACTGTTTGACTGTGGCTGTAACGGTGCACTGGTTAGATGCTTTATGGCATTGCATTCACAGAATGTTTCAGACTAATTTGACGTGAACTGAGGACTGTTGTCCACCACTATGACCTCAGGCAAAACTTCAAGGCAAACAATAGAGGACAACACCTGAATTGTGCTATGTGATGTTGTAGAGTTCATTGGCACAGCAAAAGGAAACTTGCTATAACAGTCTACCATGATCAATCGACGAGTATTCCAAAAAGGTCCCGCAAAGTGTATGTGCATACGTTGTTATGGTGATTGCAACTTAGGCCAAGCAGAGAATTTTTGTGACAGAACAGACTGATTTTCAGCACATACACGACATTATGACGTCATCTATTCTATTTGGGTGTCCATACCCTGCCAAGTACAGTGTCAATGCAATAACTGTTTTGTACAAACAATCCCCAGCATGCTTGGTGAAGTAACTGCAACACTTCTTCTTGCAAAGCTTTGAGTACCAACAGACATGACTTTCCTCTGCCATTTTGAACAAGAATCACACCTTGCTGTATAGCGAGGCTCTGCCGAAGTGCAAAGTATTCACCCACTGCAGAGTTCTTTATGCTATGCAATGAGCAAGGCCAAGACATGCAAATGTATATTATCAAAATGTTCAAATTGGAATCAGCTTCCGTGACCTGTGCAATTTTGCTATAGTTCAGAGAAAAAGGTTTAATGCAGTTCAGAAACCTGAGGATCGATGTGACAACAAGATGCAGCAGAAGCATCAAAGCCTGTATCAGGGCCAATCGGAAGATATGAAAGTGTGTCCACATTACCATGTTGAGCTGTCGAACGATACACAAACTCGTACTGGTATTGAGACAACAACAAAGCCCATCTTTGCAATTTTTGGGCAATTCATACAGAAACCGGCTTCATCGGATGAAACAAGGACTGCAATGGCATGTGATCCGTTACTAAGTAGAATTTTCTGCCATATGAATAGTGGTGGAAATTCGTGACACATTACACAATAGTCAACACCTCTTTCTCTTTTTGTGAATAGTTCACTGAGCTTTGGACAACACTTTTGATGCGAAAGCAGTAGGCCTGCCTTTATCACCAACTCTGTGTGAAAGCACTGCACTGATTCTGTAAGAGGAAGTGTCAACTTGCAACACAACTGGTTTGTCAGGATCAAAGTGAACCAAGCAGCAATCACTGAGCAAAGCTTCTTGGCACTCATCTGTCCAAAGGTGACTTCTTTGCAATGCAAGCGATGCAATGGAGCTGCGATTTGTGCAGCATCTGGTGCAAACCAAATATAATAGTCCATTTTCCTTAAGACTGACTGCAGTTCTGTGACATCTTGAGGAACTGGCAGGTCTAGTATGGCTAACAATGTGTCTGAAGATAATGTACACCTTGACTGTTTATGGCATGACCAAGACACTGCAACTCAGGAGAAAAAAAAAGAAGAAAAAAAAACAAAAAACAAAAAAAAAAAACACTTGTCCAGTCGACACTTTAGTCCTGCATCAGATAACACATGAAACAAAGCACGCAGATTTGCAATGTGTTCTTCAGGTCTACAATCTGCTATGACAATATCGTCCATATAGTTTAAACAGTTTGGTAAGGTACTTGAGCAGTCAGCTGGTCCAAATACCGTTGGAAAATGGCAGATGCGGAAGTGCTGCCAAAAGGCAAACGCAAATATTTTAACAGGCCCAAATGAGTGTTCACACCACACACTTTGAGATTCTTCATCTAGTGGTATTTGAAGATATGTGTCACGCAAATCAATTTTTGAAAAGTAGCAACCAGCGCCTAATCTGTCCATCAGATCCTCTGGGCAGAGCAATGGATAATTATCAATCACAGCTTGTGGGTTGACTGTAAACTTAGTCATCACACAAGCGCATGTGACCTGAAGGTTTGGGGAGCAAAACTAGTGGACTTGCCCATTGGCTAGCTTATATGGGCACAATAGCTGCACTATATTGCCGTTCTTTAAATTCAGCAGCAACTTTGTCCCGTAATTCAATGGCAACAGTTCTGGACTGCAAAATTTCAACTGAGCATTGTCTTTCATAGTATTATGTGCAACAAAATTCTTAGTCTTGCCTAAACCTTCAGAAAAGAGTTCAGGGAATTCTTTCAGCAATCTAGCTACACTTTCTCTGGCATTGAATGCAGTCACTGACAACACATTGTCCTGAATGTTAAAGCTAAACAAATCAAAAGAGTCAATGCCAAATATGTTCTCACAATCACTTGATTGTAGCACATTGAAAGTCACAGTTCTCGCATGCAAGTGATATGCGCCAGGCAAAGTAAATTTTCTGAAAATGGGAATGTCTTGTCCATTGTAAGCCATTAGGTGCGTGCTAGTTTTAGACAGGCATGGGCAGCCTAACAGCTCATATGTGTTACCATTCAGCTATGTAATAGAGGCACCTGTGTCCAACTGAAATTTCACATTTTCCACAAATAATGCCTGCAGCAGGCTTCCAATACACTGGATTGATTACGTGGGCCTTGTGACTAGATTTTTGTGAATGGACACAATTCTTATGTTTGTTCCGTTGCAAACATACGGATTGTATTTGACCTTTCTTGTCACAAGTGCAACACTGTGCTTGTCCAGACGGGTAACTTGGCACTTATGGCATGAATAGCACCGAGGGCATTATAACATTACAGGTTGACATTGATCTTTGTAGTCTTGAATATCTTATTTGTATCTATCAATTGGTATGGAGAAATTGAGATTTCGGGCATTTCTTTATATTGTTTTGCTTGATTGAGTATCGACGCTATGCAAAGCTGTCATTTAGTTACGTGTGCTTTGCGATGTGTTATGTTTTATTTTCTGGTAATAAATCATAATTTTTCTGATTACAGTTAAAATACAATGACGATAAATGTTTGACGTCATTTGGAATAATATTTTAATAACTATGTAGATGATGTGCCGTCATTCTTTTACTCTTAGAAAAAGTGTGTTCATTGTGCGTTTATGAATGGTCAGTGTCGGGATTAGTGATCACAATTCAAGAAATAATTGATTTGTTAAAGTTCACTTGCACACAGTCGCGTGGGGCGAATTATGACCTTGGAATTGATTGTAGATGTACGCAGGTCAATTTCGTGACAGGCTAGTAAGCGTCGCGGGTGTGACGTGGTATCAAGACTGCTTTCGCGCCACTGGTGGGTTGCTTTAAACTCACGAAAATACAATTTCTGCAAATTCTTAATCATCGCGAAACGGTAGAATATTTGATGGTTATCCCACGGAAGCATTTGGTTGAAAAAATAGGAAAGATATAAAGAATTTTATTTGTATATTTTGTTATTTCATGAACAGTGATATTTTCTTATAGTGGTGTAGAGCCTTACGTATTATTAATTTTGTGACAGATTGATCGTAAATGCTCTCATTAAAAGTCGAGTTTTGGGCCTGATTAAGAGTAGCTGGTTCTCAAGGATTAAGTGAAGAATAAAATCACATGTAAATAACGCTGCATTGAAACCCACTATCTCTATACTATATTAAGCTAGCTATTCTGGAATCAGATGGTATTGTGGCCTTTTAATTGTGTTGTTGTCAACAACAAATAGGTAAACACAAACATAAACATTTCTCATGCTCTGATATCGACGAGGGAAAGAAGAGACGACGTCAACGACATTCACATATACATATTCAAACGGTATATGTGGCGCCTTACAATACAACACGACGACGTCACGGTATAGCATGACTTAATTTAGTTTGCCTGTTTAGAGAACTGTTTACACAGCGTGTTGTGCACAGATTGTTGCTGCGTACTGGACCGGTTGTAAGCAAGAGACGACTCAACCCGACATATTGGTGGCTGCTGATATTTGTCGGCTGCTACGGTACCTGAATCATACTGATCTGGAATTTGCACTATGTGCTGGAATGATGGATCTAACTGTTTCAAAATCTGTTCCCTAAGTCTGACATCAGTTACATTGTAGACAATTGCATCACACAACATTGCATCAGGATATAAAGCACCACAAGCACATTTGAATTTGCAGTTTCTTGTCATACCCTGTAAATCCGTTACCCACTCGCGATAAGTTTGTTCTGACATTTTCTTACAATGAAAGAATTGGTACCTGGCTGCCATCACATTCATTTGTTGGTCATAACAGTTAGTTAGAGAATCTACAGTCTGATCATAGGAAAGTTCATTCAGAGTGACGTTAGGGAACAATTTCTGAATGAGGTTAAAAACTGCAGTTCCTGCCATCGACAAAAAGCAACGGAGTTTCACAGTACCTGGTAAGCTGTGAGCAATTACGTGGGCTCCATTCTGTTGCAATCATTCAAGCCATTCCTCTTCTTTTTCAATTAACTTGTGAAAAGCCGGTATAGCACTTGGAGCTACAGTTGTATTTGTGGCTTGATTCGTCAGGAACTGCTGTACCGTGTTGAGCAGCATAGCTATCTGTTGTGTCTGAAACTGGAACATCTGTGTTAGGTGCGTTGTGTCTATCGCTCGCAGCTGAGGCGAGAGGTGAGGTGGCTTGCTCATATTGAAATAGGCAAATGCAATAAACAGACAAGGCAAGCAAGTAAAATAAGTACACAACCAAGGAAAAGTTGTGCAATGCCCACCTGAAAACTGCAGAGCAAAAACACTATAAGAGACACTGTTAAAACGTGCAAACATACCCCTGCAAAGAAAAGATAAGGTACAATTAAAGTGCCAGGAAAACACAAAAGCCCACGACAAAAAAACAGACTTTGTACTGGCTGGTTAACAGGTTGTCACTATGGGTTCTTCTTACAACTCGTCATCAAATTTTATGTCTCTATGCCTGTCTTCAAATACGGAGTGTCTAGGAAGCCTGCCTTCTTGAATAGCTAGACAATCAAATCAAACAAATTAGATTAATGAGTTTTATTATGAAATGAAAAGAGAGAATACTTAACTTGGAATTACACAGATGTGTTGCAAGCAAAGGGTGATATACGAAATAATCAAGTTTCTTCAGTATGGACATTCCTAAGTCACTGCTATACAAGTCACTTGTCTTGAAACTACTGTTGAACTGGGTCATGACCAGCCGGGTGTGGTGCTTGTGTCCTCTTTGTATAGGGGTCACTGCTGTCGCGTTGTCATCCTGGAGAGGGCTTGGTCAGTGTGTGATGAGCTGACGTCTTCTCACAGCCATCTCTTCTCTTCTCTATCGTTCTCGACCGACGTGCCGGCAGTTGACTTTACGCCATAACAAGAGGCAAATGTCTAGGTGTGTTACTGGTAGATTCGAACAACATGCAAGAATTACGGAGATGCTTCAGGAACTCGAGTGAGAATTTCTGGAGGAAAGGTGACGTTCTTTTCAAGGAACATTATTGAAAAAATTTAGAGAACCAACATTTTAAGATGACTGTAGAACAGTCGTACTGCCACCAATGTACGTTTTTGCATAAGGACCACGAAGATAAGATATTAGAAATTGGGGGTCATATGGAGGCCTATAGACAGTCATTTTTCCCTCTCTCAAAATGTTCCCTCAAGGAACACACAACTGTCTATAATCACGCCATGTCCAAAACTTTTTGAAAAGTTTCATAGAAGCCTGCAGCCTCAATCTGCCCCTCTTATGACTGCTTTCATCGCATGTTGAAGGCACGTGAATCTAAAAGCTCACCTAAATCTCTTACTATAACAGCTCATTGAGGACTGGCTGCTGCAATACTTAAGGCAGTGCAGCGGAAGTGGGCTACACAGTGGGAGCCGACATTGCCAGGCTCCTATCGGTTAATTGATGATGGGATTCAAGCAGCCCACTACCTTCCAGGTGACAACTAGAAATGGGGAGAATTAAAAAATTGCACAAAACTCCAGGTCAGGGAAGATTTACTGGACGGGATGAGAGGAAAAGACTGATTGCTCAGGACTGCGCCAGGCAAGATTTGAGAACATGAGAGCTCACAGGTGGTAGACAGGGTATAGACAAGATAAAGATTGCTGACAAAGCATCATGCAAGAGTTAATAAGAGCAGAAAACTAAGAGTATTATATGTGGCAAAGGGGACAAATATACAGGTCATAAAATAAAGATACAGAAAACTAAAAGGGAATGAAAGAACAAATAGTTACTGAGAAGAAATGCCAAGACCAAGGAAATTAAAGAAAATAGTTACTGTAAATTAAGGCCAGGTGGTGGTGAGAACCAAGAACAAGTTATAATGCCGGTTCCCACCTGTGGAGTTCTGAGAAACTATTGTGTGGGGGAAGAATTCAGATGGCACATGTGGTGAAATGGGCACCAAGGTCATGACTGTCTCGTAGTAGAACATGCTCCACAAGAGGATATTGTGTGTTGGCAGTATACAGTACCAGTCTGTGCCTATTGGCAGTATACACCATTTGTCTATGCCTGTTCATCCTAACTGAAAAGCTGGTGGTAGTCACACCAATGGAAAAGGCTGAACAGTTTTTACATAACAGTTGGTATATAACATGTGTCATTTAACAGGTATCTCTCCCTTTGATAGGATGTTTTTCCAGTTGCAAGGCTGGTGTAAGTTCTGGTAGGAGGGTGCATAGAGCAAGTCGTACTGTGGGGATGATCACTAGGGTAGGAAACATGGGGTATGGAGCTGGGTGCAAGGGAGCATAGGGTTGGATCAGGATATTGCAGAGATTGGGGGAGGGGTGGCAAAAAGCTATTCTAGATGTGGGGGTCAAAATGTCAGACAGAATGGACCCCATTTCAAGGCATGATTTTAGGAAGTCATAACCTTGTCTAAGTAGCTGATTAATGCTTTCGAGACCAGGATAATACAGGGTGATGGTATGTGTACTAAGTTTTTTGGAGGGATCAGTAGTACCAGAACTGAATGTGATGGCCTGGGAAATCTGCTTTTGAACTGGGCTGATGGGATAATTACGTCCAGTGAAGTCTGAGGTGACTGTTGTGATGTATTGCTGTAAATAGTCTGCATCTGAACAAATATGTTTGCCTCAAATGATAAGGCTGTATTGGAGGGAACATTGGATAAGGAAAGGATGGCAACTATCAGAATATAAGTACTCTTTGTTTGTTAGTAAGTTTAATGTAAACAGAAGAGTGTAACTGACTCTTGGTGAGGGTGAGGTCAACATCAAGGAAAGTTGTGTGAGATTCAGAATAGGACCATGTGAAGTTTAATTGGGAGATTGTATTAAGAGAGTCTAAAAATTTTAACAGGTCAGCCTCACCATGAATTCATATAGCAAAGATGTCATCAATGGATCTAAACCAAACCTGGGACTCGAGGCATATGAATCCCAGGGAAGTCCCCTCCAACGGACACAGAAAAAGTTGGCGTAGGAAGGAGCCAGCCTGATTCCCATGGCCATGCCCCTGATCTGTTTGCATGTCTGCCCCTCAAAAGGTAAAGTCCACATCTATGCCAGTCCCAATCCCAACACCTTACCACAGGGACCATGTCCCTATGGGGGACCCAGGTGCCAGACCTGCCCAGTCCACCCACCCAGCACTTTCTATTCCACCCCTTCCACAGGCTTTTCCTATATCATCAGACACCATTCCCCCTGTGAAAGCCGACACATCACATACCAGCCCTGCTGCTGTCATTGCACAGCTTTTTATATTGGTATGACTACCAAACAGCTGTCCACCAGAATGAGTGGTCACCACCAAGCTGAGGCAAAGAGGAACATGGACCACATTGTGGCATAAAATGCAGCTGAACATAACATGCTTGATTTCAAGAAAATCATCCCAGTCTCAATGTATAGTAACTTAATATCCCCGCACTCTCCACCTCACAGTTTCTACCTTCTCTGTCCCTCCCATTTAACATCCCCTCACCCTCATTGAGTGATGCTCTCCAACAACACATCCAGCAGTCTTTTCCCCTTCTCTGCTCCTCTCCTTCTCCCAACAGTCCAGCTGGCACCTTTGCCATGCCACCTAGTCTCTGTTAGGGTTTGTACATTTCTTAAAAGTGCTTAATTTTTGTACTGTGAAATGAAAGTCCTTATAAGTGCTTATTTTGTCCTTTTTTATTACAGTTACCATGTAAGTCCTAACTTTTGTCTTGGCAATTACATTCAAACTTAAAAAACTGATTAACTTGTTTAAGTTAAAAAGGTGAAAAAGGACTGCATGGATAGGTCAGAGGCCAAAGCAGTTATGAGGATCTCTCAACTACGTGATATGTAGGGCAAGGAGAATAAGGCTATAACCACCTCAGGCATGTAGAATAAAATGGGGGTACGATTCCCATCAGGCATGTAGAATAGAAAGGGGGTGTGGTTATATGCAGTACTGATAACTGACACCATTTTCTGTATGTAAACTCATTATTTCGTTGGCGGTAGTGGGAGATAAAATATTGTGAGGGATTTCAAAATCTACAAATTACTAAGGGTTTGTTGACATCTGCATCTTCTGCAAGGAAAAAATCCATGCCTTATCTTGAGGAACAAAAAGAGCTGCAGAAGACCAAGACACTATCAGGAAGGAAGCACAAATTGCAAGAGCGGTTGGAAGGTTTAAAGCAGAAAAGAATGCACCTTGATTCTGACATTTCTTTGTTGCACAAATCAGCTGATCAGCTTTCAGGGGCTGCAGAAAAGACAAGGATCATTTCTTACTGTTCACAATGTAATGCACTAAGGAAAAGGCTCATGAAAAGAAAGAAGAGGTTCAAGCATTAGAGACAGCCCCATTAAGGAAAACCTGACAAATTTAAAAACATGTTATGATTTACTGTTTTTTTATCTATTCTGTGACCTGTTTTAATTTATTTATTAATTTTTAGTGCTTACTTGTTTTTCTTATTGACAGTTCATTCTCAGTTTCATTAAAATTCATGCATTTGGATTTAGTTTTATGCGTTGTAGTATGATAGAAACTCCAGAGAGGATTATAAAATGTGACATACTTGCCTTAACTGCTTTAATAAGAAAAATGTTTATTGAAGATCAAGCGGACATGCAATGAAGGATAGTGTTGATAATTTTTTAAAGAATTTGCCTTATTTGTATTAAGATGATACTGTTGAATTTTATTATAGTGATACTTTAATGAAGTTGTCATCTATTTGTGCATGTTTATTTTATTCTTGACCTCACTGCAGCGCTGAATGCACTACTGTCAGTAAAGAAAAAGTGCTTAAAAGTCCTTAACTTTTATTTTGGAAATTTGGTATGAGCCCTGTATGCACACTCCACCAAGCAGCATTGACTCCTCTCTCCCTCACCTGTAACCTGCTATCATTCCCTTTTCCCCGCCATACACCAGATTGCTACGTCCACTCAATGCAACACAGTACATTCTGGCCAGAGGAGATAGCACTGAGGTATGTGTGTGTGTGTGTGTGTGTGTGTGTGTGTGTGTGTGCACAGTACATTCTGGCCAGAGGAGATAGCACTGAGGTGTGTGTGTGTGTGTGTGTGTGTGTGTGTGTGTGTGTGTGTGTGTGTAAGGGGGGGGGGGGGGGTGTTTATCCCTTTCTGAAGAAGGCTTTGCCAGAAATCTCAATGTGTAACATTCTTTTCATTGTGTCTGTCTGCAAGTCAGTGTTCATCTTACAGTGAGTAGCATTCTACCCTTTTCATAATATTATTCATTTATTCCTTGTAACAATAAGGAAAGTTGCTACTCACCATATAGTAGAGATGCTGAGTCACGATAGACACAATAAAAAGATTCACACAATCATAGCTTTCGGCCATTAAGGCCTTTGTCAGCAGTACACACACACACACACACACACACACACACACACACGCAAGAGCAACTTGCACACACGTCTGCAGTCTCAGAGAGCTGAAACTACACTGTGAGCAGCAGCACCAGTGCATGATGGGAGTGGCAACTGGGTGGGAGTAAGGAGGAGACTGGGGTGGGGAGGAGGAGGAATAGTATGGTGGGAATGGCGGACAGTGAAGTGTTGCAGTTTAGACGGAGGTTAGTAGAGAAGGTGCGGAGGGGGAGGGGGTAACTAGCGGAAAGGAGAAACATAAAAATAATAAAAGAAATTAAAAGACTGGGTGTGGCGGTGAAATGACGGCTGTGTAGTGCTGGAATGGGAACAGGGAGGGGGCTGGATGGGTGAGGACAGTGACTAACGAAGGTTGAGGCCCGGAGGGTTACGGGAACATAGGATGTATTGCAGGGAAAGTTCCCAGCTGCGCAATTCAGAAAAGCTGGTGTTGGTGGGAAGGATCCATATGGCACAGGCTGTGAAGCAGTCATTGGGATGAGGGGTATCATGTTTGGCAGCATGTTCAGCTACAGGGTGGTCCACTTGTTTTTGGCCACAGTTTGTCGGTGGCCTTTCATGCGGACAGACAGCTTGTTGGTCGTCATGCCTACATAGAATGCAGCACAGGAGTTGCAGCTTAGCTTTTAGATCACATGACTGGTTTCACATTTAGCCCTGCCTTTGATATGATAGGTAATGTTAGTGACTGGACTGGAGTAGGTGGTGGTAGAAGGATGTATGGGACAGGTCTTGCATCTAGGTCTATTACAGGGGTATGAGCCATGAGATAAGGGATTGGGAGCAGGGGTTGTGTAAGGATGGATGAGGCCTACAAGGCCTATGTCAAAAATAGACAAAACACACACACACACACACACACACACACACGACCACAGTGTGTGGAAGCTGAAGCCACAGTACCAATTGTGGCTTCAGCTGCCACAGACTGTGGTCGTGTGTGTACGAGTTGTGCTTGTGTGTGTGTGTGTGTGTGTGTGTGTGTGTGTGTGTGTGTGTGTGTGAGAGAGAGAGAGAGAGAGAGAGAGAGAGAGAGAGATCTATTTTTGAGAAAGGCCTTGTTGGCCAAAAGCTTATATTGTGATAGATTTTTGTTGTGTCCATCTGTGACTCAGCATCTCTGCTATAGGGTGAGTAGCAACTATCCTTTTCATACTATTGTTACATTACATCTTGGATTTACCGTTGTTTGATTTCATTTATTCCTTGGCTATTTCTCAAAGCTTCTGCCAAGTCAGTCGGCAGCACCAGTTAACCACATTTTAGCACATGGTGTACCATTTTTCCCAATGCATGCCTTTGCTCCACACCTTGGAGGAGACGATGGAACCCATAAAGTAACCTGAATCACTAACATTTTATTAATGTCATGGGCCAGGAACTGGGCATCTGTTTAGTTATTCGCCTAGTTAAATATTTACACTAATGGTTCATACCCTTACTGTGTGACTCATACCAAGCTGCTAGTTGCTGCTCACACTCATAGGCAACCCTTTAATTCAAATTGCAACAAACAAGACATACAAATATATCGAACAATCCCTTGGAAACTTGCTTGTTTTCAATTAAATTTCCTGCCCAAGTCATTATAAGAAATTCCATTCCATTATAGGAATAGAAGTTGAGTTTTTTATCTTTATTTTTTTAATATTACAATTGCTGCTGTTACATGATTGTAGTCACATTTTGTGGATTATTTTCTGTTGTATGAGATGAACTTAAAAGGCATTATGAAGTTGAGCGATATCCAAAGTGGATTAACACACATTACAATGCTAAACTAAGAAAGGTAAGTAATTGCTGTACTTGGTACTGGAGTGTATGTGGACAGAACATTGGATATGAAGTAGCGTTAAGGAATATTTTTTTAAATTCTGTTAGTATATGTAGCTGTGTGAGATTTGTTGTTTTTTAATTAGAGTAGTGATTACATTTTTCACACTTTGTTTCTGGAGACAATCTTATTTTAATTTTTATTCATTTAATACTATTAGACGAGTGTTTCACATATATTTCAAGTGCTATTTACAGTGATTTTTAGTTACAATATTGTGAAATATTCTCTGTTATAGTCTTGAAATGTAACTTTGTTAACCTAAGTGTACCAAGGATAAAAATGGAAGAAAGTAAAAACATGTAAAAAAAGTGTAAATCATTGATACTAATTCTAATTGATCATTTCTTGTACTCCAATTATACTGCTTGTTGTTACCACTGATAGCCATCCTGTCTTTGCTAACTTCTGAACTACTGCTCGTTTTTCTAGTTTGCGTACACATTCCCACACGTGCACAGAACACACTGACACTCAAATTCACTCACTTGTGGCATGGCAAAACTGACTGTTCACCAATGGTTGTTAAGGTTAACTGGAGTGTAGTTTGAGAAAGGATAGATGTGTGGCGACTTGGAGGGACTAAGGTGTATGAAGCAAAGAGGTGGTGGGGACAGAATAGCATGCGTAGTAGAGGAAAAGACCAGTGGATATCAGTGGGAGTAAAAAAACTGTGATTGAAAAATGTGACATTTGAAGGATACATGAATGCCAAGTCTGGATGCGGAAGATGTGTTAAATGACGGGAGTGGAGTTTCCAACTGTGGCTGTAAAGTTTCTTTAGTGTTACTGATGTCCTAGTTCTGGATTTGTAATATTTTTTATGATTGTGTGTCCTTATAATCAAATATTTCACAGGGAATGGCAAAAAAATTTGCTGCTGTGTTTGAAGCAAATTCTAGTGAATGTCGAGAAGCTGTTGTTGCTCTCCAGAAGAGAGTGATCTTTCACATTAGTCAGCATGAAAACTGCTCCAAATATCGTGATTTTATGGAGATTTTTACTGACTTTGCTCAAATTACTCATGTGTCTGATGTTGACGATATGTAAGTTCTACATAAAATATATTATTTTCTAATTCTTTGATGATATTAATTATTATATTCATATGGTTTTGACAGTATCATGTCACAGACATTTCTTTGGTTTTTTAATGTTTCATGATTAGATACATTGTAACATTTATAATTCTGTACAACTGACATTTCACAAATTGCAGCTATTTCTTTATCTGAGGAAGCTCTTGATAAAATCAGGCTTGTAGATCTTGTCACCGACTAAACAATTACTTGGACATACTGCTAATTTCAGTCAATGTTCTCTGAGTGGAGACCAGTCAGTTGCACCAGGTCTCCTGCTTCAGTGATCACTGTTAGACACAGTGGTTAAACATTGTGTGTCTTCAGAAGTGATGTAACTACCAATTTGGTGAATATGAGACATGCGAAAACTGTTTGCTGAAGATGGTAGTGGAACATTTGTGTGTCTCAGAAAGTAACCTAACAATCCAAATCATGCACAGAATTTTTTTTGTTTCATAGATCTATTTTCTTTTGTTGTGCCCATTTGATCCAGGCTGTTAAGTCGCTGTCCAAGACACACACTGGTCTACTGCTTTGTACAACAAACCATGAAAACTGAAGCATGCCCAGGCATTTAGTTATTTCAGGATGGGTCCCAATGACCAATCTCCAGCAAGGGAACATTTATTGCAGTGATACAGAGTTTTAAGTTCTATATTATTGAAATAAAGTTTCTGACAAATGCTAGTGCATGAATATGTGAGTAAGTATCTTTTTATATACAGAGATGTTGAAGTGACTGTGGTTTTTATGGGACAGTATTATTTTTTAAGCATTCAAAGCCTATTGGAAAGAGGAATTAAGGTTTGAGCAGAACTTTTTCAAAAATTGTTGTAATTTCCTAAATACAGATTTCGAGACAGAGAGAAAGACACTCTCTCTTCACAGGAATCCATCAATTCTATCATTCTAGATGTATTGTGCATTAATTGTGTGGACTGTAGTTGAATCAAAGCAATCATACTTCACCAGTTAACGTTTTTGGCACCTATGATACCCAGTTATATTAGACTTGGTCAAGTATGCATGACACTGCCCGAGTCAACTACCATTTCTCTAGCTGCATGGAATCAAACTAGAACTGACTAATTCAACATAACAAACTCCCCGTACTTCAGAATGATTACGTGCTAAGTGAGGCCAAAAGGGGTCTCCCCCTGATTTCCTCTCACTATGGCAACCGAAGTAACTTGTAGCAGGCTGCTATAGTGTCAGAACCATTCATTGTCATTAAGGAGAGTGGTTTAGCCCTTCTGTGCTCAGAGAGAAGTAGAAGTAGTAGCTTGTTTTGTTGAAATCACCCATGGGTGCAGGTCGAATCACATTGTCTCTATGGCATCATCAAAGTTGGGCCCTAATCTCTTCACATCAGGCACAGCATAGCACCTATGCCTGGATGTGTGACAGCTGCCAGTTGGTGGTTGCTGGGGGTGAGGAATGTACACAGGCCATTATGCGGCAGTGGCAGGCAGTTCATCGATGTCTTCAGCACTCGAATAGCTGGTTTACACAGATGGATGGACATAACTTTCTTTTCTCCCTTTTACCTGAAGAGTCAGCAAACTGTCACCTTATTCTGTGACCAAATAGGGGTCTCGGTAAGGCAACTTCAAAGCTTTATGTAATGAGCCTCATTGCACAAAGACATTTTATCATGGCCAAGTTTATGAAAACAAATATATCTTGTTTGTTGTAGCATGGGCAGACATTAATCACAACTCATTTGAATATGCTGAAGCCTCTGAAAATATTACAAAGGGGCTTTAGCAACAAGATGTGTGAGCAGTACAACCCATGTGAAGCTCACGTGGTGTGCTTTGAACGCAATCTGTAGATTGTTATTCCATATGAGAGGTATGGAAACGTGCACTGTTGCACCGACTACTACTGAATGTACCATCACCTGGATTTCAACAGTGTGGGATATAAAATGCTGATAGAAGTTTATTGTGCATAGATACATCACAGTTCCCAGAGTGTTTTTGGCGCCAGATACTTTCTCAGGGTGGCTATTTATTCCTGTGATGGACATGTGTTGGCAGTAGCTTTTGTCAGTGAAGTGGCAGAAAACTTCTCGAAGATGACTTTTGTGTTATTCTGGTGAAGATGATGCCACCAAAATGACCTGCTTCTTTGGGTTAAAACAATGCGAGGTGCAGTGCAAGCGGCTGTTGACTATATGGCTGGACCAGAAAAATGTGCAAGGGCAGCAGCATCCATAGTTACATGACTTGACTGTATTTTAAATCAGATTATAATTAATAATTAATAATATAATTAACAAACAACTTTTCCAGTTTCCCTGTCTCCATGACAGGGAATTTCTGACTACAGGTATCAAACCTCATCCCTTTTAAATAACCAAAGGTTATCTCCACAGTAAATAGTTAGCGGTTCTATCCCACAACAATAAATGACAAACTTTATTCACAACATTAGTTTTTAAATAGTTAAAAAAATTTATCCCAGAACAACAATAATGATAAGTGACATTAATCAGCAGGACTCATTTATATATGATTTTACCCAACTCAGTAATAATGAGAAAAGATTATGCAAATCAGATTTTAAATAGTTAAAAGTTTTTATCCCAGAACACCACCTGGCACCATCTGCAAGAAGGAAGTACCTGCTGTTCACTGGTGTCTGTACCTCACTCCTTATGACCCGGAACCATTCCTCCCAGCTGCGCGAGATGGCCAGCAGATGGTACTGTGGCCAAGCCAAGAGCACGAATGAAAAATAGCACAAAGTGCCTACATCAAGATATCACATGCAAGCCACGTGGCCCACATATCCTCGTCACTGTAGGTGAAAGAGAAGTTTACGCCCCTTAGCATCTCATCAATGAACATTACCTGTGCTGTACTCTACCAGATAGCAGTCGCAAATTGCTTGAGCATTCAGTGCTCTGTAATCACTGAATGGCTACCAACCAGCTGACTTCTTTGGAACCAAGTTCAACTATTATGCTCATCTGCTTTGTGATGACTGTGCTGTGCCTGCCTGAATCATCACTTCAGATTCTGCCTTAGTGATCAGAAGTTTGTTGGCAACAAGATGCTGTAGTGTGGAAAAGAAAAGGTCCAACTGAAGTTAGAACATAGTGCACTGTTGAGTGGTGTGTGGGTTCCAGTACACCTGCTGGAATGTGTCATTGATCAAAATTCTGTTAAGAAGTCCAACAGTGGAGGTGGTCCTGTGCTTAAATGCACAGTCAGATCACAGCAGTGAGCTAGCTGGTCAGAAAATGACTGTTAAATACTGTACATATATCTGATTTATCAGTAACAGAAATATTTTTACTGTGAACTGACTTTATATTGTCGACCTTGTGCTGCTGACCAGACACTTCCTTCACAACTCACCGTATGGTTTTAATTTTATCCTGTGAATTAGCTACTCTGTTTGTAATGGGCTACTGTAGCTTGATTGTGACTACTTCTAACATTTTGATATAATTCCTGCTTCGTTCTACATGATATCCTTATCCCATTACTCAGCCACCCAGGCTGCCTACTACTGCTAGTAGCCCATTTAGAACATTCTAATGGAAAGCAACTCTCAAAGAGCATGAGAAATGTGTTAAGAAAAGCATTATATTTATCATCATATTGTGTAGAAAATTTTGCTACATATGACTGATGGACTAAACAAATAAATCTTTGTTAGTTTGCTTAAGGAATGGTCATATAGGGCTTTCAATGTTCTAGAGTTCAGGTTGTGGTGCTAATGCAGCCATCATACTTACCCTTGTGATGATTTTGTTCTTCAAAATAAAATGCAGACAAGTTTAATATTTTAGGTTGTCAAAGAAAACAAAGTACAACTGCATGTAGTGTTAACAACAACCAACTAACTAAACACGTAGTTATTTGTCAAGTTTGCACAATATGGCATTAATTAATGTGTGAAGACCACAGAGCACAACAGCTATAAGAGTTTATTCAGGTAACTGTCAGTTTCTTCACATAGCTGTACCACACTTTTTATTTAGAGATCCAGCTCATGTACAGTGAATTTCAAAACCAGATAATCTCTCCATCAGGTACCTCAAAAATCGAGTGTTATAATCAATTGTAAGTTACTTGAATGTCAAAATGTGTTATTACTGATGTATAGAAGGAGAATAAATTGAACAACAGCTTACACTGAACTCTGTGAAAACAACAAAATAGTACTTCTTAATCAAACTGTGCTATTTTAGCAGTAGAACTGGTGGAAAAGGGAGTTATGTAGGTCCTGTGTTGCCATCCATTGCTCAGCTATATGGTGAGCAGTCTTTAATCATCCCATTGTTTATGTTCTACCTAAAATTTACCCATAACAAATTATAACTGTAATTTCATAATTAAATCCAGTCTGAAAACAGTGTTGGTGTATTGAAAAAAGAGTGTTCTACATTTGACTTAGAGGTTCATAGTGTAGAGAAATTAAAATTAACACCGTTAACATCATATTTCTTACAAAATACAGAAATAATGAAAGAATAGTGCTACTCACTACATAGTGGAGGGATGGAGTGGTAGACAGGCACAATGAAAAATCCCTGATGAAGTACTTAGTCCAATAGCTGAATAATATGTAGCAGTATTTTCCATTGTGACTCTCTCCACTCAGCATCTCCTCTGCATGGTGAGTAGAAATCTACCCTTTCATATTTTTGTTATTCTGTCCCATATTTTCCATTGTTTGCTTATTATTTTCATGTGGCAGAGATAAAGGTCATAGACATGTTATATATTTGTAATTTATGTTTCTGTTTATCAGATAGTTTATTGTAAGGTCATTTTCTGACTTAACTTTTCTAATTGTTATGATTCTAATATGTGCCTTAATTTTCATGCCTCTCAAATTTAAGACTTGAGTATTTACGACAGAATGTGCCAGTGGAGGAACTATGCGTAGGAGAGTCGGCACCATTCAAGCATTACATTAACTGCTTATTAAAAGTAAAGAAAAGTATGTGAAACATTAAGTCAAGTAAGTAAATTTCTCAAAATAATAAAAAAGAACATTAATTTCGTCAGTATTGTCAGATTGTTGATACGAAGGGTGGGTTGAAAAGTTCTCGGAACGGAATACAAAAAAAGTGCTTACGTCATTGAACCTTCTCCCCACCCCCACCCCCCCCTCCCCACAATGTAGTCTCCTTGTTGATTAATGCACTTGCTTCAATGATGTTCCAGTGCCTTGATCCCATCTCAAAAATGAGTTTTCTCGTGGCCTGCAAGATAGTTGTCAACTCCGGATATCAATTCTTCGTTTGAAGTGAATCTTCATCCAACAAGAAAAATTTTTAGTTTTGGGAAGAGATGGAAGTCTGACAGAACCATATCAGGTGAATAAGGTGTGTGTGGCAACAACTCATACCTTAGTTCATGTAATTTTGCCATGGTGACAGCATATGTGTGCAGGCGCATGTCAAGAGTTGCGACACCCATCTTGCAGATAATTTTTTCATTTCTGATTCTTCAGTTAAAATGTGATATACCCTTTCAGATGACATCTGGCAAGCTTGGGCAATTTCATGCACTTTCAATCAATGATCCTCCATGACCATTCTGTGCACTTTTGCAATGATTTCTGGAGTAGTGACACATCTAGACCGACCACTGCGCAGATCATCATCTAAGCTCTCCCAACCAAATTTAAATTCATCAGTCCACTTGGCAACTGTTGAGTATGAAGGAGCAGAGTCCCCCAATGTCTTCTGGAAATTGGCATGAATATTCTTTGCTTTCATACCTTTTTTTTATGAAGTACTTAATCACTGCTCAAATCTCAATTTTTTCCATGTTTGCAAATCACTACACGGGAACAACAACAGAGCCATGTCACCACCACAGCTCTCTTCCAATAGCACTGATGTGGCACATGTTTACAGGCAACAGTCCAATGAATATCACGTGAACAATGCGTTGCACCAGCACTGACCTCTCGTGGTGATTCCGAGAACTTTTCAAACCGCCCTCGTACAATGATCATGCTTAAAGTTGGAGCAAACCTTGAGATTTTCAACTTAAAGATGTTATTTTTGTTCATCATGTAATTTATTCCTATGTGTATTCTGTATACTTACTTTAGAGTGCTAATCGAGGGGAGCACCTAGAGTAGAGGATGCAATCTCCATCCAGTACATAGACAACCATGGGAGAGAAACAGTGTGTGTGGGAGATTATTGTTCCCCATTTCCCTCACACTCTGCAGCCACTGTACTTATTCTTTGTGACTTGTGCTGCATATCTACCTTGTCTATTGGTAGCGAGCTATCTTTTCTGAGAAGAAGTTGTTGATGACTGGATACAAAATGTTAACAGCTCAAATTTGTCCTGCTTCTACTTTTTCAGACTACCAGACCTGCTCTCGAGAAGTTTACTGGTTATAGTATCCATTATCCATTTTTTTTTTTTTTTTGTATAATATAACTAAACCGGTACAGCTTGCTTGATGTTCTCAGCAACTATTCTGATACGAAATGGATACTAGTGCTCTTACAGTGCTGTGTGTTGCAATAGTGTCAGTAAATATTTGAGTAGGTAACGGGTAGTGGCAATATGAAGTACGCATTAGGAGTGATTTAAAATGAAATGAAATGTCGTGTGGCTAGGGCCTCCCGTCGGGTAGACCGTTCGCCTGATGCAGGTCTTTCGATTTGACACCACTTCGGCGACCTGCGCGTCGATGGGGATGAAATGATGATGATTAGGACAACACAACACCCAGTCCCTGAGCGGAGAAAATCTCCGACCCAGCCGGGAATCGAACCCGGGCCCTGAGGATTGACAGTCTGTCACGCTGACCACTCAGCTACCGGGGGTGGACATTTAAAATGGAATGATCATATAAAGTTGATCGTCTGTAAAGCAGACGCCAGACTGAGATTCATTGGAAGAATGCTAAGGAAATGCAATCCGAAAACAAAGGAAGTAGGTTACAGTACGCTTGTTCGCCCACTGCTTGAATACTGCTCAGCAGTGTGGGATCCGTACCATATAGGGTTGATAGAAGAGATAGAGAAGATCCAACGGAGAGCACCACGCTTCATTACAGGATCATTTAGTAATCGCGAAAGTGTTATGGAGATGATAGATAAACTCCAGTGGAAGGCTATGCAGGAGAGATGCTCAGTAGCTCGGTACGGGCTTTTGGTGAAGTTTCAAGAACATATCTTCACCGAGGAGGCAAGCAGTATATTGCTCCCTCCTACGTATATCTCGCGAAGAGACCATGAGGATAAAATCAGAGAGATTAGAGCCCACACAGAGGCATACTGACACTCCTTCTTTCCACAAACAACATGAGACTGGAATAGAAGGGAGAACCGATAGAGGTACTCAAGGTATGCCACACACCGTCAGGTGGCTTGCGGAGTATGGATGTAGATGTAGAAGTCCATTATAAGTAGTCCAGTCACAAGACTGAACATGTTCTCATATTGTGTCATGCCCAAAGCTCATACAGCTTTGAGATGATGTAACAGTTAATTTAACATTATCCACATGATGGACTGATCATTGCACTAAACTTCAGTTGCCACAACATACATCTTATTTAGAAATTTTTGGGTGTGTGGAATAAATGAAAACTAAATGCCACAGACTAAAAGTAGTTATGAGAGACAAGTGGATGACTTGAACTGTGAATGTCAAGAAGTCATCAGAAGGTATTGGGAACCTTTTGGAAATTGTTTGATAACTTTTAAATCATGGAATGGAGGAGTATGTCATTCATATACTCTTGATCATGTTTGTAATCCTAAGGTTTATAGCTGGGAGAATACAAGTTTAAGATTCCTGATCAACAATAATGATTTTGCTACTAACTAATAGATCAAAGATGGGAGCCAAGAAATAAGCTGGAAGAAGAAAACATGAAATAAAAAAAAATACAGAGGGGAAAGGTGGTAGCAGAAAAGGAACACAGTCACACCAGTAGCTGTATAAATAGAAAAATGAAAGAGAGGAAAAGTGAAAGAAAACAGAATTGTCTTTTAAGTCCAACTGACGTCATAAGTGACAGAAAACTTCTAAGGTGTTGTCATTGTGGTCTTTAGTCCAGAGATTGGTTTGATGCAGCTATCCATGCTACTCTATCCTCTGCAAGCATCTACATCACCAAGTATGATTTTTACCCTCCACACTGCCCTCCAATACTAAATTGGTGATCTCTTGATGCCTCAGAACATGTCCTACCAACTGATTACTTCTTCTAGTCAAGTTGTGCCACAAATTCATCTTCTCCCCAGTTCTATTCAGTATCTCCTCATTAGTTACATGACCTACCCATCTAATATTCAGCATTCTTCTGTAGCACCGCATTATGAAAGCTTCTCTTCTCTTCTTGTTTAAACTATTTATCGTCCATGTTTCACTTCTATATGTGGCTACACTCCATACAAATACTTTCAGAAAAGACTTCTAAGGTAAGTCAAGGAAATATTTTGATAGAATGTATCTTGTTTCAAAACACCACTTTGAAAATTGCCACCGTATACACATCAACAAAAGTTTTGCATCAGTCCTTTATTTCGAAAAACTCATGTGGAATAAAATAAAAATTTGCCTTGGGGCATGTGTATACATTTATTTCCAATGTGTTCAGAACACCAGTTCAGAGAAACAGACATTTCTGTAACTACAAAATTAGTCGATCCCAATAGAGGATTTTTCACTGCAGTCGTGATCAATGTCAACATATGGTGGAATGACCTCTTGCTCAGATGCAAGCTTGAATTCATCGTGGCATACCATCAGTGAGATCATCAAGCCAGTCCTGATCCAAATTTTTCCACTCTTCAGTGGCGATCCTGCGTAAGTCACACAGAGTACGAGGGCTTTGTCAATGTCCAAAACCAGCTTGTTTCAGTCGATCTCACAATGTTAGATTGTGTTCGTGTGTGTGTGGGGAGGGGGGGGGGGGGGGCTGGCTGGCTGGCTGGCCACTCCATTCTGAGAGAACATGCTCATGAGAGAACAGCCCTGTGAGAATGCATGTTATCCTCCATATAGATGAAATTGTTGCCAAAATGTCAGTTGCAGAACAACATTCCTGTACCATAGAGTATTGAGATTGCCCTCAACAACCACGAGAGGTGTACGGTGGCCCCATGCAATGCTACTCCAGAACATCACTCCAGCACCATGTTGTTGATCGTGTGGAACACAGTGTTGGAAACATTTGATGTTATTAGGTTGTCACCAAACATGTTGTCTGTGATTATTGGGGTACAAATAAATCCCAGTTTCATCCGTAAACAATACCCAACACTAATCTTGGGGTGTCCATTCTTACCCATCTGTAACGGAGTCCACGGTATCGTGGTGTATGACATTGTGCTTGCCATGGTCACCAAAAATGAAGATTCATATCATGCAATTGTTTCCTAACAGTTTAATGTGATATATCCTGTAGCCACTTCAAATGCCAAGCCCAGTTGTGGAACACACAGCCAATAGTTCCTTAGACACATAGATATCAATCATACTGTGCAGCTGTGTAATGTGGACTGTCTGTATGGTGTAAGTCCTCAACATTACTTCTCACCTGGAATCGATTCCATGTCTGCACCACATCACTTTGACTCTGGTGCACACGATGAGCAACTTCTCTTGTTGACATGCCTTCTGAACTTACCGTGATATGCGGACCTGACCATTGGTCGTGATTGTCCTTCATGGCATGATGGGTGTTCAGTCTACTGTTCCACAGACATCTATCCTGCATCTCTATTGGTGCTTTACTTCCAACTGCCATACTGCAGTCCATTCAAGTCTGGCAGTTCGTAGCACTCATGGTAGTTATGCGTATGTACACAAACAACATTGGTGACCTTCTGATCAGTACACAAACAATTACAATAGTAACACACATATACGACATAACAGGATGATTCAAAACTTTCATTGTATGTATGTATACATCCTGTCCAGTTTGAGCTGAAATGAGTTGTAATTGCATAAAACAGTAACTGAAATCAGTAGTGTGGATTGTTGATTGTACACTATGCTTTCTGTTTTGTACTGAATTATTAATACAGAAAAATTAATGTTTACTGTTAATATGGCAAAATGCACAGACTGACTGAGTGGCTTTCCGCAGCAATCTGTTTTTGTCAGAATTCGTATTTATAAATATCATTTGTTACCAAATTGCAAGGGTTCAATAGGATAACAAGTTAAATTGGAGTCAGCACACAGATAAACTAATGTAGAAGCTCCAGTTAGGCTTATTTTGCATTTAGAACTAATTTCCAAGAGCATACTTTTGTAAAAGAGTCAATCAGTATATTTCTTCCTCCTACTTATATCTCACAAAAAGACACCAAGATAAAATTAGAGAGAGCCGAGCCCACATGGAGGTTTACCAGCAATCGCTCTTCCCATGAACCATATGCAACTGGGACAGGGAAAAGATGGAAGTGACTCCATTACACAAAGTATCCTCCACCATACACCATAAAGTTTCTTATGGAGTATAAATGTAGATGTGGATTAGAACTTTCTTTATGTTGGCATGAAGACAAGGGTGGTTCCTAATTTTGGATGCTTTTACTACTGGTTCTCTTACAGAAGAGACAATCTCCATTCCTTCCGAACTGACTATGTAAATGTAGACGAGATGTGGCTCAAATTCAAAGATATAGTAGCAACAGCAATTGAGAGATTCATACCTCATAAATTGGTAAGAGATGGAACTGATCCCCCATGGTACACAAAACAGGTCCGAACGCTGTTGCAGAGGCAACGGAAAAAGCATGCGAAGTTCAGGAGAATGCGAAATCCCGAAGATTGGCTAAAATTTACAGACGGGCGAGATTTGGCACGGATTTCAATGCGAGATGCCTTTAATAGGTTCCACAACGAAACGTTGTCTTGAAATTCGGTAGAAAATTCGAAGAAATTCTGGTCGTATGTAAAGTACACAAGCGGCAAGACGCAGTCAATACCTTCGCTGCGCAGTGCTGATGGTACTGTTACCGACGACTGTGCCGCTAAGGCGGAGTTATTGAACACAGTTTTCCGAAATTCCTTCACCAGGGAAGATGAATGGAATATTCCAGAATTTGAAACGCAAACAGCTGCTAGCATGAGTTTCTTAGAAGTAGATACCTTAGGGGTTGCGAATCAACTCAAATCGCTTGATATGAGCAAGTCTTCAGGTCCAGATTGTATACCGATTAGGTTCCTTTCAGATTATGCTGATACAATAGCTCCCTACTTAGCAATCATATACAACCGCTCGCTCACCGATAGATCTGTACCTGCAGATTGGAAAATTGCGCAGGTCGCACCAATGTTTAAGAAGGGTAGTAGGAGTAATCCATCGAACTACAGACCTATATCATTGACATCAGTTTGCAGTAGGGTTTTGGAGCATATGCTGTATTCAAACATTATGAATCACCTTGAAGGGAACGTAATCAGCATGGTTTCAGAAAACATCATTCTTGTGCAACGCAGCTAGCTCTTTATTCGCACGAAGTAATGGCCGCTATCGACAGGGGATCTCAAGTTGATTCCATATTTCTAGATTTCCGGAAAGCTTTTGACACCATTCCTCAAGAGCGACTTCTAATCAAGCTGCGGGCCTATGGGGTATCGTCTCAGTTGTGCGACTGGATTCGTGATTTCCTGTCAGGAAGGTCGCAGTTCGTAGTAATAGACGGCAAATCATCGAGTAAAACTGAAGTGATATCAGGTGTTCCCCAGGGAAGCATCCTGGGACCTCTGCTGTTCCTGATCTATATAAATGACCTGGGTGACAATCTTAACAGTTCTCTTAGGTTGTTCGCAGATGATGCTGTAATTTACCATCTAGTAAGGTCATCCGAAGACCAGTATCAGTTGCAAAGTTATTTAGAAAAGACTGCTGTATGGTGTGGCAGGTGGCAGTTGACGCTAAATAACGGAAAGTGTGAGGTGATCCACATGAGTTCCAAAAGAAATCCGTTGGAATTGGATTACTCGATAAATAGTACAATTCTGAAGGCTGTCAATTCAACTAAGTACCTGGGTGTTAAAATTATGAACAACTTCAGTTGGAAAGACCACATAGATAATATTGTGGGGAAGGTGAGCCAAAGGTTGCGTTTCATTGGTAGGACACTTAGAAGATGCAACAAGTCCACTAAAGAGACAGCTTACACTACACTCGTTCGTCCTCTGTTAGAATATTGCTGCGCGGTGTGGGATCCTTACCAGGTGGGATTGACGGAGGACATCGAAAGGGTGCAAAAAAGCGCAGCTCGTTTTGTATTATCGCGTAATAGGGGAGAGAGTGTGGCAGATATGATACTCGAGTTGGGATGGAAGTCATTAAAGCAAAGACGTTTTTCGTCGCGGCGAGATCTATTTACGAAATTTCAGTCACCAACTTTCTCTTCCAAATGCGAAAATATTTTGTTGAGCCCAACCTACATAGCTAGGAATGATCATCAAAATAAAATAAGAGAAATCAGAGCTCGAACAGAAAGGTTTAGGTGTTCGTTTTTCCCGCGCGCTGTTCAGGAGTGGAATGGTAGAGAGAGAGTATGATTGTGGTTCGATGAACCCTCTGCCAAGCACTTATACTTGAATTGCAGAGTAGTCATGTAGATGTAGATGTAGAATTACCTTCTGAGTCAGAAATGTTTACATTGAAAGTATTGATTGAGACAAAATAAGCACTAAGAACACTTTGTAAAGTACACAGCGATACGTCCGGCAGGTGCTTCCTCATAGGTCTGACAGTATTTACTCTCTCTCTTCCCGGAACATTTACTGCATAATGACTTTTGTAGCTAATAATAAAAATAAAAACAATCAATTTTTGACAAAATAATTTAATAGGATAGATAAAAAGTCTACTCACCAAGCTGCGACAGAACACACAAAAGAAATTTATAATTAGGCAAGCCTTCGGAGCCTGTGGCTCCTTCTTCAGGCAGACGGGTTGAAGGAGAAGGAAGAGGGGTGAAGGAAAAGGACTGGAGAGGTCTACAAAAAGGGGCAGATTTCGGGAAAGTCACCCAGAACCATCGGTCAGGGAGGCTTCCCAGACGGGATGAGATGGATCAACTAGGTGTGTTTGCTGATCATAGTATCTGTTTAACTGTGTACAGAGATCATCAAAAGACAGTTCACTAGGATCTGAGAGTTGGAATGGTAGGAATTACTGTTGACATCACAGCCCACAACTTTGAATACAAGAAAAAGGCAACTGGGAAAAATACCATGAGATGGCAGAGAAAGAGCTCACATAATCATTTAATCCGGAGACATAGAGGAAGATAACAAAGGGTTGGCATGGATTGTTGAGTGGTAGCAGGGACATTGATACTGTGGATTATGCATGTCAGGCTAAGGATACAGAAGGAGACTTCATGGTGTGACTAGGATTTCAGAAAGGAAAGAAGCACTACAAATGCACAAAAAAGTTAGTTGTGAGGAAAATTTCATTTGGCCTGAAACAGGGCTGGCTGTGGCGTGCCAAACTTCATGCGGGCAGCGGGCATGCCAAGGCCTGGCCTGTCACTCAGGGTTTGCTCAGCCCTCCTCAGAAGTACACGAAACTGTGCAGCCTTTCATTTAGCATTGTGCTGCAGGATTTTTTCATCAGTGCAACTCTCTGAGTCCGGCACAATCATGATTACACTGCTGTTTAACTTTTGATATTTGTTTGTGGTATCTAGGACATTCACAGGTCCAGTGGCTGTTTGCACAAAAAGAGGCAGTTTGCTGATCTATTGTCACAATCCATTAAAATGAATAGGAATGGCAGAAGCGAGGGATAAGAATTCTCAATTCGCATAAGCAATGGGTACTGCGATTTTGCTATGAAATGACATCACAGTACCATGCAGAGATTAGATTAGATTAGATTAGATTAGATTTACTTTCATTCCAATTGATCCGTAGTGAGGAGGTCCTCCAGGATGTGGAACATGTGAGAAAAACAACAATACATGAAAAATATTTACAACTAAAACAAATAAGCTAATGTACCATTCCACAGGTCCCAAGTGGAATGATCGTCATTTTTTAATGAGCACTAAGAGTCGATTTTACAAATACTAATGCACTGAATTTAAAATAAAAAAGTTTTTTATTTATTTATAAGGTAATACAACTGCTGTAATACTTATTTACAATGAACACATTACTGCACTGAAATGGTGCAGAAGTTAGATTATACTAACACACACACACACACACACACACAAATTTTCAATGAACACATTACTGCACTGAAATTGTGCAGAAGTTATGTTGTACTTATATACAAATCAGTTGGTTTTACTAAGAAATTCATCAATGGAGTAGAAGGAGTTGGCCACCAATAAATCCTTTAGGCTTCTCTTAAACTGCATGTCATTGGTTGTTAAGCTTTTTATGGCTGCTGGCAAGTTATTGAAAATGTGTGTTCCTGAATAATGCACACCTTTTTGTACAAGACTAAGTGACTTTAAATCCTTGTGAAGATAATTCTTATTTCTAGTATTGATTCCATGAATTGAGCTGTTGGTTTGAAAAAGTGATATATTTTTAATGAGAAATTTCATTAAGGAATAAATATATTGGGAAGCACTAGTTAGTATACCTAGTTCCCTAAACAGGCTTCTGCAGGATGTTCTTGAGTTCACACCACATATAACTCTCACTGCACGTTTTTGTGCCCGGAAAACTTTAGCTTGGCTTGATGAATTACCCCAAAAAATAATCCCATATGACATTATGGAATGAAAGTAAGCATAGTATGCCAGCTTTTTCATTTTTATATCCCCTATGTCTGACAAAATTCGCATTGCAAACAGAGATTTGTTAAGACGCTTCAGCAGTTCTGTGGTGTGCTCCTCCCAGTTGAATTTATTATCAAGCTGTAATCCCAAGAATTTAACACTGTCCACTTCTTCTATCTTATTGTCATCGTATGTTAGACATATACTCTTGGGACACCCCTTACAAGATCTGAACTGCATGTAGTGTGTTTTTTCAAAGTTTAGTGACAAAGAATTGGCTTGGAACCAGTGATTAATGTCCACAAATATTTTATTGGCTGATCTTTCTAAGACTACACTTGATTTGCTATTTATTGCAATGGTTGTATCATCGGCAAACAAAACAAACTTGGCATCTGGTAATGTTACTGATGAAAGGTCATTGATATACACAAGAAAAAGTAAGTGCCCCAAAATGGAACCTTGTGGGACCCCACATGTAATTATTTCCCAGTTGGATGATGCTTGATACATGTCTCTTTCCTAATAACACCCTTTGTTTCCTGCCAGAGATATAAGATTTGAACCATTTTGCAGCATTTCCTGTTATACTATAATATTCTAGTTTACTTAAAAGGATATTGTGATTTACACAGTCAGATGCCTTTGACAGATCACAAAATATACCAGTTGCCTGCAATTTTTTGTCTAATGAATTAAGCACATTTTCACTGTAAGTGTAGATAGCATTCTCAATATCAGAACCTTTTAGAAATCCAAACTGTGACTTTGACAGTATGTTATTTGAGATAAGATGGTTATAAAGACGACTGTACATTACTTTTTCTAAAATTTTTGAGAATGCTGGCAACAGTGAAATTGGACTGAAATTTGATGCTATTTCTGTATCTTCCTTCTTAAACAGTGGCTTAACTTCAGCATATTTCAGCCATTCAGGAAATATTCCACTAATAAATGACTGGTTACACAGGTAGCTTAATATGTTACTTAGCTCAGAATCACATTCTTTAATTAACTTTGTTGATATTTCATCATACCCACTAGATGTTTTTGATTTTAAAGATTTTATGATGGACATTATTTCTGTTGGGGTAGTGAGGGTCAAATTCATATTATGGAAGTTACTTGAAATGTCTGGTCTAAGGTAATCCATAGCAGCATCTACCGAACCTGACAACCCCATCTTTTCAGTAACAGTTATAAAATGTTTGTTAAAAAGTTCTGCAACACTATACACATCTGTCACCAATGTATCATTTAATCTTAATGCTATTTGTTCCTCTTCATGTCTGGTTCTACCGGTCTCCTCCTTCACTATATCCCATATTGTCTTTATTTTGTTAACTGATATGACTATCTTTTCCTTGTGATATATTTGCTTTGACATCCGTATTACAGTCTTTAATATTTTGCAGTATTTCTTATAATGTGCTATAGCATCAACATTGGAAATGTTTCGGATTGACAGATACAGTTTTCTTTTTGTTTTACAAGATACCCCTATTCCTCGAGTAATCCATGGCTACTTTGTAGACTTTGCTCTAACCTTGGTAAGTTTTGGAGGAAAGCAGTGTTCGAATAAGGTAAGCACTTTATTAGCAAAAATGTTATATTTTTCATTCATGCCATGAGCACTGTAAACATCAGTCCAGTGAATGTCTCTGAGGAGTGTCCTAAAATAATCAATTTTTGGCTTACTGATTACCCTCTTGAGCTCAGATTTAACAGATTTTATATCCTGTTCAGTATTAACATTTAACAGAAGGAACTGCATGTCATGGTCTGAGAGGCCATTGACTATTGGTTTTGTAATATAATTTTGTTCATTGGACTTTTCTATAAAGATATTATCAATGGCTGTTTGTGAGCAAGTGGCTATCCTAGTGGGGAACTTTACAGTGGGAATTAAGTTGAATGATAGTGTTACTAACTCAAATAAGTTCTTATTGGGAGAGTCTTTAAGGAAATCTACATTGAAATCACCAGCAACCACTATTTCTTTGTTTTTGGTTGTTAAATGGGCCAGTACAGCTTCAAGGTGGTTGACAAACAGATTAAAGTTACCTGCAGGTGCTCGATATACACTTAATATTATGAAGGATTTTTTGTGAAATTCTAATTCTGTTGCACATGCTTCCATATGCTGTTCTAGGCAAAATTTATGAATGTCTATGTTCTTAAATTTATGACCATTCCTGATGAATGTGGCAACTCCTCCTTTCTCCATTTCTGATCTACAAAAGTGAGATGCTAACCTAAACCCTGTAACACTTAAAAGTTCTATACCAGTGGTCACATGATGTTCAGAGAGGCAGATTATGTCAGCTGGGTTTGAAGACTCTAATTCATCAATGCAGATAGTTAATTCATTAATTTTATTTCTCAGTCCTCGAATATTTTGATGCAATAAAGATAGCTGACATTTCTCATTGACTGAGTTAAAATTGGGTGGAGTTAAAATATCTGCTGACAGTTGAAAATTCTTAACCAATGGCTGTTTATGCTGATGTAATAAGCTGGAATTATGTTTTTTGATTTCTTTCTCAAACTGAAGGTTTGTCTCAGTCCTAACCTCTCTTAAAATTTGCTTTCTTTCTGTCCTCCCTACCCTAAAAAAGGGTCTTTTCTGAATCCTATAACCACTGGTATTTTACCACTCATGACAGTGCCTCCCCCCTTTAACTTTCCTGCTATTTCCCCAGCCCATTAACCCTTCCCCTTCCTGTTGAGGTGAAGGCCATGCCTAGTATAATCCCACCTACTGAGAGAATCAACATGAACCACACCAATGTGTGACCCCGCACCCGACATGAGCAGTCGTTCCAGCTCCAAATTAACTCTCGTGACAGAAGAGTTCAAATGAGGTCGGTCATGGCGCCCAAGAACAGATACAAATTCAACACTAGTATGCTTCGATGCTGATGCAATCTTCGCCAGGTCACACTCTATACTGTACCCAGGATCTCTGTCAATACTGTTACCTGCCCCACCCACTATAACCACAGTGTCTTCCTTAGTGAAATCTTTGCAAAGTGATCCTAAATCCTCTGTCACCTGCTCCAGACCAGCACTAGGTTTAAAAAATTGGTGACCTGGTATTCTGATCCTAGTTCATCCTGCAAAAGTTGGCCAACACCTCTTCCATGGGAACTACCTAACAACAACACTTTCTTTCTCTTTACTGATTTCCCTACATTCTTACTTTTCAATTTGCTGCTGCAAGTTTGTTGTGCCCTGTCTACACTTGCAACTGCTTGAGGCTCACCAGCTTCTAACTGAAGCAACAGGTCAAATCTATTTTCCACATTCACCATAAAGCTGTCAGACAAAGTTCTAGGCCTGTTCCTCCTGTTGCCTGTTGCCACTTCCCACCTCTCTTTACCCTTCTCCCTCCTTAACCTGTCAAGATCTCCTCTGGCCTTGTCTAACTCAGCCTGAAGGGCGGCAATTTTCCCCTCCTGTTCTAGTATCTTCCTATCTCTACTACAAATCCTAAAAAACCACTGTTGAGTCTCATTTACTTCCCCTATTCCCACGCCACTACAGTCACCCACATGAAAAAAACTACAGCACCAATCACACCAAAGCCCCGACCTAACAATTCTACGGCAAGTCAAGCACTTTTCACTCATGATAAACGTAATAGTTTATTAAGAACAAGTCAGTTAAATTACAGATAAACACGAAAATATGGTTACACAAATTTGGCCTACACGCAACTGTTTACGCAACTGTATGTAAACAAAAACAAAAGTGCAAAGTTTCTGAAACAACAACTTGAACTTTTCACTACTTTCCGGAAATGCTAGTTAAATAATGAAGAGGTACGCTAAGTTAAATTGCTGGAGAGAGCAAGGAACAACGAAACGAAATTCTATAGATTTGCTTCAGCAGAACGTAAACAGAAAATACGACTGTACGGTCTTTTCGCGTTTTCTGCTATATTACGGCTGCAGGGCAACCAGAGAGAATGTGAACATTTGGATGACAGTGAAAGAGCAAAAAATAAGAATGATCGACAGCCGGGATTCATTGTTCTGTACATCAAGAAGAACTCTGTGCTAAATTTTCAGGTATGGAGCACTTGAAGAAGTTGGTGATATGAATAGTGAAATTCTTGAAGTTGCACCCATTATTCCATTAAGAGTATGGAGACTTTAAATATTACTGCAAGTACATTGCTTAAGTCAAGGGCCATGCCTGAAACAATTTTTTTATTTATAATTTGCTATTGTTGAATTTATAAAGAAAAAAGGAGTGCAGGACCAAAAATTAGAACATCAGGAATGGATTGCATACTTCACATTTTACATGGACTTGCCTGCGCACTGCCCACATTAAGACACTGTAAGGTGAGAAACCTATTTCTGATATGATAGGAATGCATATAAAAAGAAGATTGCGTTGTTGAAGGGACACATTCGTACAAAGACAGTCCAGTTCCCTAAGCTAAATGACGCTAAAGAAAGTGCGGGGTTTATGGCCTAGCAAGAATTAAAAGGATAGATTTATAAAGGTTTTGAGGACATTGTCAGTCTTACATCTCTTTTTGAGCCGTTTTCGAGACCGTTTGCCGTTTCAGTTGAAAGCACCTTGTGCGTGCATACATGTAACTGTCTTGCAACGTTATTCCAGAATCAGTGACAATTCTTTGTATGTTAAAACTCTCCATGACACCTACATTGCTTTCCTCAGGTAGATTTTCCAAGTCTCCACAATGAGGTTGCAAGAGTGCTGCATTATTTCAATTGACATATTTCCGTGAAAGATGATTTTTCAATTATGAAACTAAATAAGTCACAATTGGGTGGCAACTTAAGTGCGAAACTTTGTGAAATTGTCTGTGTCTGTGCATATGCCAATAGTTAATACCAGATAAAAATTATATTATGTCTTCAGCACACCAAAAATAATTAATTAATGCTGAAAACTTGGTTTGTTTGTCATTTATGTTATTGAGAAATGTGAAATATAAAACCAAGTCACATGCAGAGTGACTGCATTGTCATTTAAATGGGGCATAATCACTGTTTCCCCTTCTTCCACCTCCAAGTGCTGAGACAGCGTGGCGTGGCAGTGGTGGAAATGTGAAGCGAGGCTGAGCCCTTTGGCACTCAGGCCCGGGCATGGGTCAGGCCCGGGCATGGGTCGCAAGCTGAAATCGGCTACCCCTGGCGTAAAGTGTGTTAGGCATGGGTGAAAAGGAAGCCTAAAGAAAATAAAAGATGTAAGTGAATAGAATACTGTAAGACGTTACATCATCAAACCCCAGTAACGACAATCTGCAAACAAATTTGGTGGTTTCATAATGCTATTGATGCACACCTCCTCACACTTACTAACCACTTAGTGACAGAGGAAATACTGTCCAGGATAGTCCATCCAACGGTAGAGAAGGTGATTGAAACTGACAAAGTTGAAAATGATGATGGCTAACTTGTGCAATCTTTCACCTTTCTTGAGCTAGAAATAGCAATCAGGTCATCCAAAAGGACAACACCTGGACTGGATAATATCTGCTATCCCATAATCAAGTTCTTGCCTTCTTAGGGCAAACATATGTTACAATGTATCTTAAACACTGTGTATAAGGATTGCATTAAGATTGCAGATATGAAAACAATACGCATAAAATGTTGCAACATTTGGTTAAATGGCATTTGGAATGGTGCATAGAGCATTTTCTACTGGTAGCCAAGAGCATTTTCTACTGGAAGCCAATTTTTATCTAAGTTTCTGCCATGGACAGGACATGACAGATAAGTCATCACACCTAATAGTGGACATCCAGTTGTGTTATTCCATGAATAAATACTTAATGGCATTTTATACAGACAAAAGTCATTTGTACAACGAAGTCTTATTACCTGTTGTTGCTCAGAAACTGAGAAACTTGCAGATACCACAAAGTTTTGTCTGCGGTCTTCTGTCCTTTCATATAGACAATAAACTTTTATGATTCCACCATATAGTCCATGTCTAACCTAAGTGTGAAAATGCTCTGAATATACTTTGTGCCATGATGGAAACCCTCGGGTTATGGATCTTGTATCACGTAATGCTGAGCCTTCACCCATATTATGTCTGCATGCCTTGTGGCACAGCCTCCAGGCAGCTACTGCAGACACTTAACAGATATCCGTACAAAGAACTGCAACCATGCATGGGAGCTCTTGGATCCACCACAATGAACAAACAATTAGTTGAAACAGTGGAAACACTCTCATGAGTATGTAGATATTAAATCAGCAGAAAATTTATTCTGAAATACTGACAATACTTGGGGGATGTGTTTGCAAGTAAAATGTATGACCTTATGGTGTGATGGTACACTGACCATTACTAAATCCATAAATTAACACCACCACTTGTGGAGGCATTTTAAACACTCAGCAAGTACTAGAATATCATTCAAAGAATGTGACTGCTACCCTATGTACAAGGGAATGATCCAACCCTACATGTCAAAACCTACCCTTAGATTTTTTACACAGGTAGAGTACACTGAAAGAAACGCGGTGTCAGAACTTTGGCTGATAAGGTGCACTGAAAGAATTTTTAAAAAATGTTAACGTTACTCATTTTTGCCACAGGCAGAACTGCTTATAACAGTGAATAAGCTGACATAGCAGTGACAAAAGTACATAGCACTAAGTCCATAGTACATACATGTGAATTTTAAGCACTTAAACCATACAAAAAAGTCTCACCTCATTAATTTTTTTAATAATGTGCAGTTCATATTGACATGTAAATTGTTGCACAAGTAATTATTACACAAGTGACCAGCAGTGGAGAGAAAAGCAAGGCGGTGTACAGTGTTACGTTACAGACAATTTTCATCAATCAGGACTTTAATTTGTTGACACTAAATAATTTATAACAGTTCCTACAGCACTGTGACTTAGATTAATTTTTAAATAATACAACATGTGATTAAAAGTATCTGGACACCTGGCTGAAAATGACTTACAAGTTCGTGGCGCCCTCCTTCAGCAGTGCTGGAATTCAATATGATGTTGGCCCACCCTTAGCCTTGATGACAATTTCCACTCTCACAGGCATATGTTCAATCAGTTGCTGGAAGGTTTCTTGGGGAAAGGTAGCCCATTGTTCATGGAGAGCTGTACTGAGGAGACGTATCGATGTTGGTTGGTGAGGCCTGGCATGAAGTCAGCATTCCAAAACATCCCAAAGCTGTTCTGTAGGATTCAGGTCAGGACACTGTGCAGGTCAGCCCATTACAGGGGTGTTATTGTCATCTAACCACTCCGCCACTGACTGTGCAGTACAAACAGGTGCTCGATCATGTTGAAAGATGCAGTGGCCATCCCTGAATTGCAAAAAGGTGTTTAAAACTTTAATGTAGTCCAGTGCTGTGATAGTGTCAATCAAAACAACAAGGGGTGCAAGCCCCCTCCATGAAAAACACGACCACAACATAACAGCACCGCCTCTGAATTTTACTGTTGGCAGATAATAAGATTAAAACTATACGGAATATTGTCAAACGGGAGATGGGGCAACCTGACAGTGCACAGCATACAATAGCAATAAAGCGAAATAATGGTGTTGTGAGTGATAATTCACAAGTTGCAAGTATTTTTAACAGTCACTTTCTGAATGCAGCAGCAAAGATAGGATTAAAGGGTTCAGTTAAAGAAGCAAAAAAATATGTTAAAAATGTCATTCCCCAGGACTTTAAGGCCTTTAAAAATAGCACCAACATCCCCCACTGAAATTAAGGTAATTGTAAATATACTGAGAAACAAGAGCTGTAGTCTCTAACAGAATTTTGAAGTGTTGTTCTAATTTAATAAGTGGAGTTCTTAGTGATATATGTAATGCTTCACTGGCACAAGGAATTTTTCCAGACAGATTGAAATACGTAATTGTCACACCTCTTCATTAGATAGGGGACAAGAGTGACTTAAATAATGATAGACCAGTCTCATTGCTGACTTCATATTCTAAAATATTCGAAACAGTTATGTATTCAAGAGTAGTCTCACATTGAAGTGAAAATAATTTACTCAGCATGTCACAGTTTGGATTCTGGAAGGGTTACTTGACTGAGAATGCTATCTACACATTTACCCATCAAATAGTACAAGCCCTAAATACAAGTTATCACCAGTTGGTATTTTTGTGATCTTTCCAAGGCATTTTGACTGTGTGGATCTTGTTACACTCTTAGAAAAACTCAGGATTTATGGAATTGAAGGCTACATACACAGCTGGTTTGAATCATACTTAATGAACAGAAAGCAAAACGTTGTGCTGAGTAACTCATATAATGTTGGGACGGTGGTAAATTCTAGTCAATGAGGAGTTATCACAAAGGGAGTCCCACAGGGTTCAATTTTGGGTCCTCTGCTGTTCCTTACTCATTTGAATGACCTGTCACTTGACATTCAGCAAGCAGGACTAGTACTTTTCGCAGATGACACGAGTGTTATAATAAATCCCATTTCAGAAAAAGCAGCTGAAGATATCGTTAAGGATGTCTTTCAAAGAATTATTAAGTGTTTCTCAGAAAATGGATTCTCCCTTAATTTTGAAAAGCTCACTATATCCAGTTCCGTACAGCAAATAGAGTCGTACCGACAATTGTCGTAGCATATTAACAGGCCTCAGTTAACAGGGTAGATTTCTCCAAATTTTTGGTTGTTCACATTGATGACAACTTGAACTGGAAGAAGCATATTACTGAGCTTCTCAAACAATTAAGTTCAGCTTCTTTTGCTCTTCGTATAATCGCTAGTCTTGGCAATAAACAGATCAGCCTCCTATCGTACTTTGCATATTTCCACTCAATAATGTCTTATGGAATAGTTTTCTGGGGTAACTCACCACGTAAACATAAAGTATTGATTGCACAAAAGAGAGCAGTGAGAGTAATTAGTGGTGTTCACCCAAGGACAGCACCTATTCAAGGAATTAGGTATTTTAACTGCACCATCAGAGTACGTATATTCACTAATGAAATTCATTCTAAATAATCCATCCCAATTCGCGAAGAACAGTGATGTTCATACGTACAACACTAGAGGGTGAAATAATCTTTACTATCCGTTATTGAAGCTGTCAGTTGCTCAAAAGGGGGTACATTATTCAGCAATAAAAATCTTTGACCATTTGCCCAACAACATAAAGTGTCTGTCAGGTAGCAGATCAAGTTTTAAATCTAGCTTAAAATCATTTCTTTTGGACAACTCCTATTCCATGGACGAGTTTCTCCTCTAAATGTAGTTTCATGTGTAGAACTAAAAATTTCAGTAATACTAATATTAGCACTATTCATGTGTGTGTATATATATATATATATATATATATATATATATATATATATATCAATAGAGGGAAACATTCCACGTGGGAAAAATATATCTAAAAACAAAGATGATGTGACTTACCAAACGAAAGTGCTGGAATGTCGATAGACACACAAACATACACACAAAATTCAAGCTTTCGCAACAAACTGTTGCCTCCTCAGGAAAGAGGGAAGGAGAGGGAAAGACGAAAGGATGTGGGTTTTAAGGGAGAGGGTAAGGAGTCATTCCAATCCCGGGAGCGGAAAGACTTACCTTAGAGGGAAAAAAGGAAAAAAGGACGGGTATACACTCACGCACACACACACATATCCATCCACACATATACAGACACAAGCAGACATATTTAAGGCTGCTTGTGTCTGTATGTGTTGATGGATATGTGTGTGTGTGTGCGAGTGTATACCTGTCCTTTTTTCCCCTTAAGGTAAGTCTTTCCGCTCCCGGGATTGGAATGACTCCTTACCCTCCCCCTTAAAACCCACAGTGTAGGCAGGTCAGTTGGTAAATCACGTGGGTGCTTTCACACGTGGCTCTGCGATGCATTCTATGTGGGAATGACCAGCAACAAACTGTCCATTCGCATGAATGGACACAGGCAGACAGTGTTTGTTGGTAATGAGGATCACCCTGTGGCTAAACATGCCTTGGTGCACAGCCAGCACATCTTGGCACAGTGTTACACCGTCCGGGTTATCCGGATACTTCCCACCAACACCAACCTATCCGAACTCCGGAGATGGGAACTTGCCCTTCAGTATATCCTCTCTTCTCGTTATCCGCCAGGCCTCAATCTCCGCTAATTTCCAATTGCCGCCACTCATACCTCACCTGTCTCTCAACAACTTCTTTGCCTCTACTCTTCCACCTCGACTGACATCTCTGCCCAAACTCTTTGTCTTTAAATATGTCTGCTTGTGTCTGTATGTGTGGATGGATATGTGTGTGTGTGCGAGTGTATACCTGTCCTTTTTTCCCCCTAAGGTAAGTCTTTCCGCTCCCGGGATTGGAATGACTCCTTACCCTCCCCCTTAAAACCCACATCCTTTCGTCTTTCCCTCTCCCTCCCTCTTTCCTGATGAGGCAACAGTTTGTTGCGAAAGCTTGAATTTTGTGTGTATATTTGTGTTTGTTTGTGTGTCTATCGACCTGCCAGCGCTTTTGTTTGGTAAGTCTCATCATCTTTCTTTTTAGAGATATTTTTTCCACGTGGAATGTTTCCCTCTGTTATATATATATATATATATATATATATATATATATATATATATATATATATATATATATATATATATATATATATATAATATAGAGGGAAACATTCCACGTGGGAAAAAAACATATATAAAAACAAAGATGAGGTGACTTACCGAACGAAAGCGCTGGCAGGTCGATAGACACACAAACAAACACAAACATACACACAGAATTCTAGCTTTCGCAACCAACGGTTGCCTTATCAGGAAAGAGGGAAGGAGAGGGAAAGACGAAAGGATGTGGGTTTTAAGGGAGAGGGTAAGGAGTCATTCCAATCCCGGGAGCGGAAAGACTTACCTTAAGGGGAAAAAAGGACAGGTATACACTCGCACACACACACATATCCATCAACACATACAGACACAAGCAGACTTAAATATGTCTGCTTGTGTCTGTATGTGTGGATGGATATGTGTGTGTGTGCGAGTGTATACCTGTCCTTTTTTCCCCCTAAGGTAAGTCTTTCCGCTCCCGGGATTGGAATGACTCCTTACCCTCTCCCTTAAAACCCACATCCTTTCGTCTTTCCCTCTCCTTCCCTCTTTCCTGATGAGACAACCGTTGGTTGCGAAAGCTAGAATTTTGTGTGTAGAGTAGACCTCGACCATGAAATCCAAGTTTTCTCACCACCCGCCTAACTGTCATAGTACTTGCAGTGGAGCCTGATGCAGTTTGGAATTCCTGTGTGATGATCTGGTTAGATGTCTGCCTACTAGACATTACAACCCTCTTCAACTGTCGGCAGTCTCTGTCAGTCAACAGACAAGGTCGGCCTGTACACTTTTGTGCTGTACATGTCCCTTCGCATTTCCACTTCACTGTCACATTGAAAACAGTGGACCTAGGGATCTTTAGGAGTGCAGAAATCTCGTGTACAGACATATCACCCAAGTGACACCCAATCACCTGAACACGTTCAAAGCCTGTGAGTTCCATGGAGCACCCCATTCTGCTCTTTCACGATGTCTAATGACTACTGAGGTCACAAATATGGAGTACCTGGCTGTAGGTGGCAGCACAATTCACCTAATATGAAAAAAATATGTTTTTGGGAGTGTCCAGATACTTTTGATCGCATATTGTATATATTTTACTAAGCAAGAAACATTTCTTTGTTTATTCCCAATAGTTGTCACAAAAATGTGAAGTGTCCGTTGGATGATGAAAACGGACATTTTCCATACACCAGGCACATCTGATAAAAGAAAAAATAATGCATTCAGACACTTAACAGTTATTACTATATGTATTGAGACAGAACTGGGATGGGAAATGATCGTAGCTGTTATTCTGCATATTTTACCATGTAGTAAGCCGTACTTAATGAAAGTCATAAAATGTGGCGTGACAGATTGACAATGTTGGAATGACTGAAGTTTAAGAATTCTTTTCTTCAGATAGACCTAAAATGACAAACAGCTGTCAGAAATTATCTGAAAAATGCTTTCCAATGTTGAAATTTTTTTTAGCGAGACGCTGAATCACACTATTAGCCTAGGTGAAATCCGAATTATGTTAACAGTAAAGACAAATGTGTCATTATATCCAGACCAACAAAAGGGTTGAATTATTCTCACCAAGTGTTAAGAAGACATTTAGGATGTAACAATGAAGATTATTCTCTCCCAGTTTTTCAGATTTTGCTGCATCAATTGCAAAACATTTGTAGGTAAACAGTCCTTTCTGTTTAAATTTTTGGCCCTAATTTGCCTTCATGTTCCTGAAAACAGAGAGAAACTTTCAGAAACAGTAATCCACTGATACTAGCATTGTTGTATGTGGCTGTGATGCAGCATTCACTGACTGCACAAGGAAATCTGTCTTTTTTTCACTCAAAGTAAATGAAATTCATTTTCCAGGAAACCTGACTGATTGGCTTTATACACAGCTTTTATGGAATAACAAGAAGCTTCATCTTTACATCAGCTATTAATTTCTCTGTAATATTATTAACATCATCTTCTCAACACGGAAAAAAAAAATCTTCTCAACATGTTCACTTGAGGTAAACTTCGTAATTTTACAGCTTCCTTTTCCTCTGTTTAACCTGGTTGAAGAAGTCTGGAAATCAATAATGTTCATCTCACTTGCAATTCAGAGTGCCCAGTCTCGTATATCTCCATAGGTAATGGTGAATTTATACTCATAAGCAGTTCTAAGTCTTTCAAGTAGTTTTTCTTTTGCACTTTTGCAAGTTTCATTTTGGTGCATGTTTCATACTTTGTGTAAATCTTTCTTCCATTTATACTGTTCATTGTCACATTTTACAAAACAAAACTGACTTTGCACATCCTTAAGTTTAAGCATTATTTCCCTCCTTTGTTAAACCAAAAAATGTACAGCCGTTTCTTTGTCACTGAAAGCTATTACTGTGCGTGTTTTCTTTGAGCTTGGAAGTTCCACTGTTTCTGTTCTGGAGTTTAATTAGCACAGTGACCATTGTCTGATCCACAGCCCAGGTAATTGTCAAAGTTATTTCCTGTTTGTTCTAGTGTTACCACAATTTCTAATGAAATGTTGACATTATTGAAATGAACGTCCAAGAAATTAACTAATAACTAACTCAAAATATCCACGGGTGTGCTGCTGGTCTATAGTGTCCAACGGGCACAATATTTCGGCGATCATACATGTCGCCATCATCAGGTGAACTGACGGACTGAGCTCCTGTGAACGTGCCGGCACGGAGATCAGTACGCTATGGCTGCTCAGAGGGAACTGGGTTCAGTCGCGACGGCGGCCGATTTAAATACCCTCCGCCCGCGGCGCGCTCCCTCCGCCATCCACGCCCCGCGCCACGGTCGCGCGGTGGAACAGATTGCGACGGCGTCTGAGATGATGTCGGTGTGATGGCTCTGTCCGCCGTGGTCGTCACAACTATACGTTTGCTCGATTTACTCTTGATTAACCCAATCACTGGTTCCCAAGCCTTGCTAAGATTATAGCCACAGTCATGGTTTATGAGGTCGTCATTGGTGCGAATTTCGATGGCCTCTCTAACAACGCTGTCCCAGTATCTCGACGTCTGTACCAGAATCCTCGTGCGTTCATACTCCATAGCGTGATTTTCCAACAAACAATGTTCAGTGACCGCCGACTTGCTCGGATACATAAGTCGAGTGTGCCTCTGGTGTTCACGGCATCGATCCTCGACGGTACGCATCGTCTGACCGATATACGACTTGCCACATTGACACAGAATCTGGTACACGCCGACCTTCCTCAAACCGAGGTCATCTTTGGCGCTCCCCACCAGTGCACGGGTTTTATTCGGAGGACAAAACACAGTTCCGACCCGGTGTTTCTTCAAAATGCGGGCGATCTTCCCCGAGAGTGCGCCTGTATATGGGATAAACGCAGTGCCTACCTCCTCCCTCGTGATTTCATCCATATCCACAGGCTGTGCTGTAGTGGTTGGGTGGAGAGCACGTTGAATCTGCCACTCTGAGTACCCATTTTTTCGAAATACAGTTCTCAGATGTTCCAATTCCTGGGGTAGACTCTGCGTCAAAGATAGTGCGCGCCCTATGTACTAGAGTTTTAAGTACCCCATTCCTCTGTGAAGGGTGGTGGCAGCTGTCTGCGTGCAAATACAGATCAGTGTGCATTGTCTTCCGATACACTCCATGACCTAGGATGCCGTCAGCCCTTCTCTTGACCAAGACGTCAAGGAAAGGTAATTTACCTTCCGTTTCAGTCTCCATAGTGAATTTGATGTTGGGGTGTATGGAGTTTAGATGTGTAAGGAAGTCAAGGAGTTTATCCATACCATGTGGCCAGATGACGAACGTGTCATCCACGTAATGGAAAAAGCAAGTAGGTTTCCATACGGATGACGACAGGGCTTCCTCCTCGAAGTTCTCCATGTACAAATTCGCTACCACCGGTGAGAGTGGGCTACCCATGGCGACTCCCTCCGTTTGTTCGTAGTATTCTCCATTAAAAAGAAAATACGTGGAAGTCAAGACATGCCTAAAAAGTTCAGTGGTCTTCTCGTCAAACTTCTGACTAATCAATTCTAGTGACTCTCACAGGGGTACCCTCATAAACAAGGAAACGACATCAAAACTCACCGTGATATCTGACTCATCCAACCTGAAGCTATCAAGGCGTTTAACAAAATCCACGGAATTACGGATGTGATGAGGGCATTTACCCACATAAGGACTTAATATTCCCGTCAGGTATTTGGCCAACAAATATGTAGGTGCCCTGATGTTGCTGACAATGGGGCGTAATGGTACCCCCTCTTTGTGAACCTTCGGGAGTCCATATAGTCTAGGCGGTACCGGACCTTGGGGTAACAATTTCTTAGTGTCACCCTCCGGTAAATCTGCTTCCTTGAGAAGCGCCCTCGTCTTGTTCTCCACCTTCTTTGTAGGGTCAACGCTGATCTTCCGGTAGGAATCGTCATTTAGCAGGCTCTGCATCTCATCAGTGTAGTCCTTATGGGAGACAACAACTGTAGCATTGCCTTTGTCAGCCGGTAAGACAACAATTTCAGAGCGCTCCCTCAGATCACGAATGGCCGCCCTCTCTTTACTGCTGATATTTGACTTCATCGGCTTGGATTTCGTCAACGCACGACAAGTTTTACAACGTATTTCCTCGGCTGATTCTGGCGGAAGTCGAGCTGCAACCTGTTCAACAGCACTAACAATTTCTGCGACCGGAGTGAACTTGGGGGTGGGTGCGAAGTTGAGACCTTCCTGCAAAACCGAGACCGCATCATCACTCAACACCATGCCACTCAAATTGATGACAGTCTTGCACGGAACCTGCAGAGATGGTTTGTCAAGGAGACGTGAGAACTTAGCTGTTTGACGTCCCGTAGCCTTCTTATGGGCGGAATCAGCTGACACCCAGGTGACACCATCAATCCAATCCCAGGAAAAGGAAGTGAACTTACTAACCAGTTGCAAATGTAGTTTGAGTAATTCCTGTGAGATAAACTCAAGGCTCCGGCGGGTGAATTGCACTCTCTCACGTACCAATGCGAGGCTGGCTCGTTTCTTGATTCTCTTAGCTGCTGCAGAATCGATGTGATGCATAACCTTAGCAAAATTTGGAACAACATTCTTGGAACGACATCTCTTTAGAAAGGCAAGAGTACTTAGCAAACGACATCTACGGTGGTGTAACTTTTCAAATTTCTTCATGCTGCGGTACATCTCCTCGCCGAAAAGGTGTATGATGTGATTCTTGAGTTTCTCCCGGCGTATTTGATAATCAAAATATCCACGGGTGTGCTGCCGGTCTATAGTGTCCAACGGGCACAATATTTCGGCGATCATACATGTCACCATCATCAGGTGAACTGACGGACTGAGCTCCTGTGAACGTGCCGGCACGGAGATCCGTACGCTATGGCTGCTCAGAGGGAACTGGGTTCGGTCGCGGCGGCGGCCGATTTAAATACCCTCCGCCCGCGGCGCGCTCACTCCGCCGTCCGCGTCCCGCGCCACGGTTAACACATAACGACACCACATAGGAAACTGCTAATTATTATGGATATTAAATGAGTTTACATATTACAATCATGTTGTGCCGTATTATCTGTTTACTGATGTGCTGCCTATCAAGGAAATGTACCTACTGTGTTGCACATGTACTGTCTGCTACAGCTATGACAGTGGTGTGCATAACTCCAGCTGCCTGATGAACTAAGATTTTGGCAAATTTCAACATTAAAAATGTGCAGTGTGTCTTAGCAGCTGTAATTTTGACTTAGTGTTTCTTTCGGTGTATTCTTCCTGTATAAAAAAATTCAGGGCTGGTTTCAACACGTCTCAGATTGGACAGTTCCCTTTTTAGTGCCAGAATACAAAGTATCAACCAGGTACTAGATGTACACCTTAATGTTTACCACTATGAGAACCCAGTAATCAATAACAGTAAAATTTCACACAATGGCCAGGTGCATCTAAATACAAGGATTCTGTTGGGAGACTGTGTAGACATTAAAAATAAAAAGAGTGAATTATTTCACCTACTGCAAGAGGTGTCAATTTACATAGTTAAATTTGTAGCTGTTGAATGGGTACTAGAATACGGTGTGATCATAGCAACTACCCATATAGTAATACTTATGGACTCACTTCCTGCAGTGCAAACACTGTCCTCAATTGGAAAGTACAAAGGGAGTTGTTATTTACCATACCAAGTAGCTGCTGCTGTATCAGCGATGCACAACACCAGTAAGGGTGTATAATTAGGGTAGATCAAGGGCCATGCTGGGATTATTGGTAATGAGAAAGCTGACCAGTTGGTTAAGGATGCAGTGATGATTGGCATGCAAGAGCAAGAATCCCAGTAAACGATCTCATTGCAGTAGTTAGAGACATCACCAAAAATTACTGGAACAGGGCACAGGAGTTCAAAGATCTGCACAAGGGCACTGAGAACAAGCAAATCCACCTGCACCTACTAAAGACACAAGTAGTTTCCAAAATGCAGTTGTACAGGCATTAAGTAATGAGTGAGTTTGTGAGGATCATTGCCAGGTTGAAATTTAACCAAGGCTGCCACTGACAACAGCTTTACAGACCCCACCTGGTACCAATGCCATACTCAAACTGGGCAGCTCCAGGACATTAATCACATCTTCTTCAGCCACCCATGTGACATAAGAGAAACTGAGTGGCTGATTACAGAGCTGGTCCGTGTGCATCAAGTAGTTCCTCCTCGTGTGTTAATCATTGTGTTTACGAAGAATGTAGACATTATAAATTACTTATGAAATGTTAAGGTGGAATTAAATTGTAACTGTTAAGGTTAGGCATGTGTTGTGTTGTGTGTGTGTGTGTGTGTGTGTGTGTGTGTGTGTGTGTGTTTTGCTTTTTCACAGTGGTTGAAGGCTAGAGATCAATATTCATATTAATAGATGTTAACTTTTATGTTTATCTTTCACAGGCTCATCTTCCTGTAATCAACATGCAGCAATAAAGCATAGCTACCCATAACTAGATATTCACAACAGCAGAGAAACCGGAATTTGTCTATCCATTCAGAAAAAGTACCAATAAAGTCTTGTTCTGTTGAAGAGATGGAGGTCAGAATTTAGAGTTTATGGGCAAATATTGTTAAGATGTTTATCAAACTGCATGTGTACAAAAAAATATTCCTTTAGTTGCAATTTTTTCAACTTAGTATTGAACGTCGGTTTAATTGATTAACAGAACTGTATGGGGTTTTCTAGAACTTTTTTGATTTTTTTGGTTAACAATAGTAAAAAGATTCATGTATTGTAGCAGTTTCTGAAATTTCCCTTGTAGTTATGCCTAAGAAAAAACTCGCTACAACTCATGCAAAGTAAATAAGAAACATATCTGTAAGTCTAATTTGCCATTATTTTTACTGGGATTTTTTGTAAGCTTATTGTTAAACATTTAAGAGTAACTAACAATTTTTGTTATATAGTTGCTTGATTATTTAATTTGACTATTGTTAACTATTAATCTTCATACCATTCATGTTGATAATAATTATTACTTTAAGAAAATTCATGAAACATTTAATTGGAAGTAATCTGTTGTTGATGATACAGAATGAATATAATATTTTATTTGTTTATAAAATGCACTTGCTACTAGTATAGCTACTAGTTGGTGAAAAACACCTTCCATTGATGTAAGTATAAATATATGGTTCTTCATGGTTTTGTAATTAATTGTAAACTATGTGTACGTGTTCCTAAAAAAGCAGCAAAAGAAAAACACAAGAAGGATTTTCCAAATATCTTTCACCTATCTTTGTGTCACAAATTTACACTAATTGTCTACAAACTTCCAATTCATATTCACACTCCAATTATAATTAGACAATATTGAAAATTCACATCACAATTATACTGTTGAGGGACTGAAAACAGATTATTAATACATTACAGGATTTAAACATGGGCTTCAAATATGAGAAATTTGAATGCAAAATTAATGTGCATACAATGATGTTTGGCAACCACTGACCTGCAGATGAGTGGTGAGTGGCCACATAGGCACTAGTTAAAGATTAGTTAATTGTACTATCTTTTGAGCTTTTGCTTGTTTTTCTCTAAATACAACTATCCATACAATGATCTTGCTCAGAGCTGCTGCATCACTGAATATTGATGAACTGTTGTCTGTGCAGACAGATAAAACAGGGGAGGGAAAGGGTGTCAGAAAGTTGAGGAGGGATAGAGTTGGAGATAAGGAAGGACTGGGGAATTGTTGGAAGATGTAGAGAGGTAGGCAGGTTGCACTCACTGGTAGGGGAAAAATAAAGGCTGAGGATGTGAAGTGAGAGAGAGAGAGACAAAAGAGAAAAAGTAGTGTACAGTGTCAGGACTGAAAATAGTTATATGAGGAACCACTATCAGGGCAAAAGGAGAAGGCAGGGGCATAGGAAGAGGATGGTGGGAACTAAAAGAGGCTTAAGTCATATGGATTGAACTTCGCTGAATATTATCCAATTGCATACTGGTGTTTAGTATTTTGGTGATTAAACCGGACTAAATTTCAATTTTAGCAGTTCAGTGCAGTTGTGGTGTTAACTGAACTTTTGTAAGGCCAACATTTGGTTAATATATGATGAACTGAATTAATGAATAAATCCTAATTTATTAAAATACTGTGATTTTGCACATTAGGCTACAATTCTTTAATTAGTTTCATGTAGGACATTTTATTTCGTTGGAGAACGTATGGCCAGTACTTACCTTCAGGAGACAATATTCCCATACTGGCGACACCACATTTAAAAGCGGCCTCAACATACAGTAATTTAGTGTCACACACCCTCCGACTAACTGTTTTTGCCCCCGCTATCCTGTCCCTCCACACAGTTCAAATTTTTTCTTCTGAAGGTAATTGTTGGCCAACCATGATCTCTCTCTGTAATTTCATAGTTTTCACAAGTGATTTTTCTTTAATAAAACTTTATTTACTTATATTGATGCAAATGAACTCTGATTACTTATTATTTGTGTGTGCGGCTTAGGTTGCAGCAATCTAGTTTCTTAGTACTACTATTTGCAAGGGGTGTGATCCTCCTAGACAGGTGGACGTAACCATAAATACTTTTGAAGTCTCACACTTCGCCCACTGTCACTAACACATTGTTAGACTCTGGTTTTGCTCTACATAGATGGTTGACTCATCTACATTTACATCAACATACATTCTCTGCAAGCATGGCAGAGGGTACCCTGTGCTACTATTAGTCCATCCATTTCATGTTGAAACTGGATCAAGGGAAATACAACAGTCTACCTGCTTGCATATGAGCCCTTATTTCTCTTATCGTGTTGTCATGATCCTTAGGTGATAAGTAAATTGGTGGCAGTACCATGATTCTGCAGACTGTTAGAAATACCCTGTCAATATTGTTTTGCAAAAAGAACGTCTTCTGCCCTCCAGGGATTACCATTTCAGATCACAAAGCACTTCTGTAATACTTCTGTGAAGATTGAACCTACCAGTAAAAAATGTGGCAGCAAATGTGTGAAATGCTTCAGTGTCTTCCTTTGGTCCAGCGGGTTGGGATCCCAGACATCTGAGCCATACTCAAGAATGGGTTGCGTGAATGTTCTGTACGCTGCCTCCTTTATAGATGAGTTACACTTTTCCAAGAATTCTCTGAAAAAAACTGAACTCAACCATTTGCCTTCCCTACTACTAGCCACACATGCTCGCTCATTTCACTTCATTTTACAGTGTCATGCCTAGATATTTAATAGCTGTGACTGTGTCAAGCAGCACACAACTAATACTATATTTGATCACTACAGGATTATTTTTCCTGCTCATCTTGATTAACTTAAATTTTTCCACATTTAGAGAGTAAGCTGCCATTCATCACACCAAATAGAAGTTCAGTCCAAGTATTCATGTATTCTCAAGTCACTCAAATACAACACTTGCCTCTACACTACAACTCCATCAGAAAACATTGCCTTGCAAATCCAGGAATATGAAATCTCCTGTTTTGTGTGAGGAAAGCAAAGTATATTTTGCATGTGTGATGCTTTCTAAATCCTTGTTGATTGTGCATATAGGCTTTCATACTTCAAGGAAATTTATTATATTCGAACTTAGAATACGCTCCATAATTCTGCAGCTAACCAACATTAAGGACATTGGTCTGTTATTTTGTGGATCTATTGTTTTACTCTTCTTGTACATGACAGTCACCTGTGTTTTTGTGGGTGAGAGATTCATGATAAAGTGTGTCCCGTATAAGATCATGCAGTTTGCACTGTCAGGCCAACATCATAAAGTATGCAGTCAAGATTGTATTGCACAGTTGACCAGTTGGAGTAGGTCAGTGTGACTGCCAGCAGAACTGAAACAGTGCAGGCAGAGCAGCTGGCCACAAATGCAGTGAGAATGACACAGGCATGTTGGCAGTGGCGCCAGCAGCAAGCATCGACTTCACCCCTCCGTGAGCTCACAACATTTTAGGCACACTAGTCACCAGAACAAATGATGACTAGGTAAATGTAATATAAATCTGTATTGTATTTGAGAGCACTTACCAATCATGAAGAGAGTGGAAAGTGTCTCTGAGCATGAGCATCATGAAATTGGAAAGTAAGGCAAGCTACCTATTGTTGAAGACAGAAAGCAGAGTTGATAATCAGCTATTTTTGTGTATTAAGTCAGTGTAAAGTCTCTCAAGTGCAAGAGGGTCTTGGATATAAGTATAGGAACTATTGATAGAATATTTGGAACAACAAATTATCAAATTATGAAAATTGATGTCAAATTAATGTACAAGAAAGATAGCAGAAGTGATCCACAAAAATACCATCCAAACTCATTGTCATCCTTTTGTTGTAGGATATTAGAATATTTTCTTAGCACATATGTTATGAGGAATCTTGAACATAATGAGTCCTCCATTCCAACCAGCATGGATTCCAAAAACATTGATTGTGTAAAAACCCTGCACATCCTTTTGTCATACTGTATCCTGAAAGCCACATATCAAAGCCATCAGATGGTTGCAGTATTTCTTGACTTCCAAAAAATCATTTGACTCAGTGCCACACCAATATTTACTGGCAAAAGTATGATTATATGAGGTATCAAACAAAATTCATGACGATTGTGGATTTCCGTGTAGATAGTATGGAGAGTCATTGACGGAAGTAGAAGTAATTTCAGACATGTCCCTGGCAGATGTGTTGGGACCCTTCTTGTTCATGTTGTATATTAATGACTTAGCTAACGGTCTTAATGGTAACCTCAGACTTTTTGCAGATTATGCCCTTATATATAATGAAGTACAGTCTGAAAAAAGCTGCACAAATATTCAGTCATATATGGACACGATTTGAAACTGAAATAAAGTATGGCAGTTTGCTTTGAGTATACAGAAATCTAAAATTATTTACCTTCCAAAATGTATTATTCTGTGACTGCAATATCTGTGAATCACAGTTGTAATCACTCAACTAATAATATACCCAGATGTAGCAATTTGTAGGGATAGGATATCATAGAGAAATGGAACGATCACATCATAGATAAGACAGATAACAGGCAGTGATTCATTGGCAATATTCTGGCAAAATGCAGTCAGTCTACTAGAAGGAGTATTTACACATCAGAACTTTGCAATGGATTAAAACTGTGCTGTAGATGGTACTCAAATCCAGAACCTATGCTATCTGTGGATAAATGCTGTATTGACTGACCTATCCCAGATATGATGCAACTAGATAGCTCAATTGGGAGAACATATGCCCGTGAAAGGCAAAGATTCTGAGTTCAAGTTATGGTGAGGAAAGCTTTATTCCATCAGAAAGTTTTAAATAGGTTAACTCTTCACTGCAGAGTGAAAATTCATACTGCTTACAGATCACATGTGTGTCCCATCTTGGAATATTTCTCAAATGTGTGGGACCCATAGCAAATGGGACCAACGGGAAATTGCATTTGTATGATGAAAGGCAGCACAATTGGTTTGTTTCACTCACAGGAGAGCATCACAGGAATGTTGAAATAACTGAATTGGCAGATGCTTGAACATAGACGCCAATTACACTGCGAAAGTCTATTTACAGAGTTTCGAGAACCATTATTAAGTGAAGGCTCTAGAAATATTCTTCAACCCCCTATTTATCGCTCCGGTAGGGACTGCAAATACGAGATAAAACTAATTACAGTGTGCGCAAAAGAATTTAACCAGGGAATTATGAGTCTGATTGAGGCACATGGTTATACTACCATAAAAATGCAGATAAGGCCTTAGGAGGGTGAATGGACAGGGTAAGGAATGAATTGCAGAGTTAAATTGAAATATTTGCAGAAGCAAATAGAACTGGCGCAGGAGATGAATGGCTTTACCAGTGTACTTGCGACTCCATTGGCACAGATCACTGTGGCAAGTGTACTACACCACCAATAATTTGATGAGATGCAGGTCTCACTCAACACACTAGAGGCTGAACAGGCTACAAAACTGCTCATTGTGATTTAAATAGATGTTTCATGGTAGAGGGCAAGTACCACCCAGTTGATTTCGTGTCAATGTGTATGGATAGTTTCGTGCCAGGAACGTTTGGTGTGGCCCAGATTAAATATGTATGTAATGTGACACATTGAGGGGTTGACATGTAGTGAGCCAACAGAATACTGGTACAACAACGATTCACTTTTATGAGTTTCTTGGCTTAACTGACAGATGCTCTAAGTTATAAATCATAGTACACATTACAAAAGGAGGTTCTCAGTGAGAAAAGGAGTGACAGTGACAGAAGCTGACATAGTAATGAGACCTAACAGAAAAAAAAATATGGGAAGTCCTGTGGAACGGCTTGCCATGCCATTTCCACCTGGCGCCTCAGTTGGACCAGCGTTCGTGCTGGACGTGCAGACCGCGTGAGACGACGCTTCATCCAATGCTCAATGGGGGACAGATCCGGAGATCTTGCTGGCCAGGGTAGTTGACTTACACCTTCTAGAGCACGTTGGGTGGCACGGGATACATGCGGACGTGCATTGTCCTGTTGGAACAGCAAGTTCCCTTGCCGGTCTAGGAATGGTAGAACGATGGGTTCGATGACGGTTTGGATGTACCGTGCACTATTCAGTGTCCCCTCGACGATCACCAGTGGTGTACGGCCAGTGTAGGAGATCGCTCCCCACACCATGATGCCGGGTGTTGGCCCTGTGTGCCTCGGTCGTATGCAGTCCTGATTGTGGCGCTCACCTGCACGGCGCCAAACACGCATACGACCATCATTGGCACCAAGGCAGAAGCGACTCTCATCGCTGAAGACGACACGTCTCCATTCGTCCCTCCATTGACGCCTGTCGCGACACCACTGGAGGCGGGCTGCACGATGTTGGGGCGTGAGCGGAAGACGGCCTAACGGTGTGCGGGACCGTAGCCCAGCTTCATGGAGACGGTTGCGAATGGTCCTCGCCGATACCCCAGGAGCAACAGTGTCCCTAATTTGCTGGGAAGTGGCGGTGCGGTCCCCTACGGCACTGCGTAGGATCCTACGGTCTTGGCGTGCATCCGTGCGTCGCTGCGGTCCGGTCCCAGGTCGACGGGCACGTGCACCCTCCGCCGACCACTGGCGACAACATCGATGTACTGTGGAGACCTCACGCCCCACGTGTTGAGCAATTCGGCGGTACGTCCACCCGGCCTCCCGCATGCCCACTATACGCCCTCGCTCAAAGTCCGTCAACTGCACATACGGTTCACGTCCACGCTGTCGCGGCATGCTACCAGTGTTAAAGACTGCGATGGAGCTCCGTATGCCACGGCAAACTGGCTGACACTGACGGCGGCGGTGCACAAATGCTGCGCAGCTAGCGCCATTCGACGGTCAACACCGCGGTTCCTGGTGTGTCCGCTGTGCCGTGCGTGTGATCATTGCTTGTACAGCCCTCTCGCAGTGTCCGGAGCAAGTATGGTGGGTCTGACACACCGGTGTCAATGTGTTCTTTTTTCCATTTCCAGGAGTGTATATAATTCTACTAACCCCCTAAGACATCCCCCCCCCCCCACTGGTAAAAGCACAAATCGCACCCTGAGTTACAGTGATGCAGTGGATGCTGATTGTGAGCAAAGAGCAGACATTAAGTTCTCCATTAAGCTTGGGAAATACCTAATTAAACATGGACAATGACTAAGCAAGCATATGCAGGTGAGGGACTTTCAAGAAGTCGTGTTTTCGAGTGGCATAAAAGGTTTCATGAAGGCAGAGATTCAGTGCAAAACGACCCCAGAGTCGGTCGCCAATCTAGAGTACATACCGATGCAAACGTAGAACTTGTAAGGCAGTTATTGCAAGAAGACGGTGTGCCTACCAGCTTTCAAATTCTCGGTGAGACATATTAGGGTCATTTAGAATGTGGTGCGTGATGCCCTCGACCGTATGTTCGAGGAGCACGGGGCGGAAGATTTCGTTCTACCTTCTCACGAGCTGGAAGTCATGGGAGCTGTTTTTGCTGAGGTGCTGGCTTTGTTTACCAACTTTGAGGAGGAACAAATGGCAGATGCTGAGCTCTTTGGTGGCGGGTTGCTTTGGGCAAGGAGATGCCTGGCAGGGGCGGTGGCAAGCCCCACCCCCCTTAACGGACTACCATTTTGTACTGGATACAATTACTTCAGGAATCAGCGAATATATTACTTCAACAGATTCAGTCATTTTTTTAATAATCATGTAGCAATATGGGTTGTATTGTATTTCAAAAACATTTCAACAAAAGAATAATAGCGGCAAATATCATTTAACTTAAGATGGGCGTCTTATTATTTATTAATATACACTGGATGTATATTAATGTACCACTTACAATAATCAAGAAAGCTAAATATGCCGGGTATGCCTACCAACACTTAAATTGCTAACCCCAGACAAAAACTTGGAAATCGGCGGATATCTGGGTCAAATTATATTATTTTCCCCTGGCACATATGTTCTGTAGACGCGTTGCAGTGCTGGCAACGCCAGCGGGCGCGCGCCGCCTACCGACTGGTAGATATAAACGACACACGAGAGTTTCAGGAATTTGTGAAAGCGCATTATAGAGACGTTCATGTTGAAACGTAGTACGCGTTTGTAGTAAGGAATATGAACGTAAATTAAGACCGTTTTAATACAGCTCAGTGAGTAGAAGGCAAACGATATTTAAATTATTCAGTTATCTGTCGAGCGGGCTGACGTCGCCTTGTATACGATCCCCGATTGTTGGCGGCTTCTCATTATCTCAATAAAGAAGTAAGGAAAATGCAGGGTATTCCAAAACGATCTTTACAACGTTGATCATAGATATTTCAGAAACGTGTTAAAAGGTGATGGCTCATTTATATATACATAAATTTGCAGGGCAGCATCTGATATAAATTTTAAAAACCAAACAAAAATTGATATGATAACCGAAAAGTCCGATAACACACACCCGGAAACTGAGTGTAAAATTCATATAACTGCTGCTACCCAGTGAAGAAACCGACTAGACGAAAAAACAATCGACTGACCAATCGATTGTTAAAAACAGTCGATTGTCCTTCAAACCGTTCCATGTGCTGTCAGCGAACACTTGTTTTCCGAGTACGATTATTGATATTACTGAAGTGTGTAACTGAGTAATGTGACCGAATCATGCGTCGTGAAGTGTCAATTTTTTTCTGAAATAATAGTATATTAGAGATTGAAGTGAGTAATTAAAGACGTTGCTGCAATGACTCGCAAGCTAACGAATTATTTTGGAAAACCTGAGCGTAGGGACAAAAACTCTCGTAAGGAATCTGAAGCTTGCGCTATAGAATTGGAACCATCACAGGCTTGTGCATCTAGAGTCTACAATTTCGGCAATACAAAACAATTGGTAAGATTCATATCTTCTTAATTTTAAATAATACTTCCTTCACGTTACTGACATTTTTCACTAGTAGTTATTAGTTTAATTAAGTAGGATTAGCGCTATAATGTTTAATCGATAACTAATGCTAAGAATACGACTGCTTGAAAACATGAAAAGTGAGGTCAATTTTTAAAGACGCCATTCGTCTATAAGGAGGTAAAATATTTTCTGCACAAACCAGCATTATTCAATTAAGTTGTACTGAAAAATAAAACTTTATTGTTGTATTTTTTTTACTAAAGCTGGCCATACATATTTTTGGTATTAATAATATCGACAATATTTCTCAGATGTGAGATGGTGGTTGTTTATGCTGTGACTGAGGACACAACTGTGTATGCTGTAATGACATTTGTTATGTTGCAAACTTTTCAGAGATGTACACGCTTTTACACAGTTTACAATATGACAATTTTAAGACAGTTGTGAAAATGGCGCATCTTTCCTCTGAAATTTAACTAATCCTAAACACAACCATATTAAAATTTAACTAGAAGTTTCTTTACAAAATTATTCGTACAATATTGGTTAATACTACGATAAATCATCCGATTCCGGTTCAGAGTTCGGTACTATATAGGATGACAATCAAGTCTATGGTGGATGGTTAGTTTTGTGCCAAGTTGAGCAAAAGATTACCCAAGGTCGCTCGAGTTTACAGTGGACGCAAGCTGGTGAACCAACAAGTTTACGCCTCTCCATGCGGTTTTACCTTAGCTGTGATGAGCTATCATATGCATGGCCGCTCTCTTCCTCTGAAATTCCTTTAAAAACTTATTAAACCTTTGCTGAATTTTGCCCTATGTTTCTCGTTATGCAAGAAAACAAGTACGCATCCCTAGCCTTGGAATATGGCGATATACACGCACATGGCTGGAGCAGCGTGCATATTATAATGCCCTCTCAGTTCTCACAAGAACAGTTAACTAACTGGCTGGTTCGTTTCTCCAGTGTTGGAGCTAAACGACGCTACAGCTAATTTCTAGCTGGACGTCAGCCGCTGTGAACGCAGTGTTCACACAAATTTCTCCTCTGCGTCGTACGGAGCGTTATGCGCCCCGTTCTGCACTTGATGCCTGGTCAGAGAAGAGTTCTAGAAAATTTCCGTCTTGTTTTTCTCGTAGCCAAACTGTCTCCTCACCTGCGTTCTTTCATTCTGCATGTCATGACTTTTTTTTCTGCCAATAGGGTCTGAGTCACCCGGTCGGTCAGTCATTGACTCCCGCCTTGGGACGTGCCCTAAGTGCTTTCCGTGGTACCGCCTGTGGTGTGGCCTTCGCCTCTCGTCATGATTCCTTCCAAATCAAAACGTTTCCTCTCGCTGCTAGTCTCACCTTCTACTCATAGACATGCATTACATGATCGGTGTGTTAATAATACTGTCAATTGAGTGTCATCCTTTTGCATTACATACTTATAGGCAAATTTGCTGATTACCAACGAATTAAGTTACATGTCATATTCACCTTCCCGTTACATACATGAAGCTCTTATGTAAGGTGCGAAATTGACCTTCGTTTATTCTCTCACCTTACAAATTATTCAAAGCTTTATTTCTCAACAATATCTACCAACTTTTAGTAATAGTCTATAAACATGAGCGAAAATTTCATAAGTTTCTAAAAGCTTTTCAGACTACTAGAAGAAAGCTTATAGGCCTGCAGTAAGTAATGTGATGTGGAATCGTTCCTGGTTTTGCTGTTGTTAATCTGACTGTGACCGACTGATGGCACAGGGCGGAACCAACCAACGACCTTCACTGACATTGATCGCTGATGTGTTAAATTTTGAAGCCTTTCTCTAGGAATATTTGAAAACAAAACGTCCAGACAATGGCCACTAATCATGTCCATTATAATTATCCGGGCTGTTATGCCGTGGTCGGTTGATGAATTCTGTGTCGATTCCCAACGTTTCGTCTCCGACAGCGGGAGACATCTTCAAGGGGGTCCGTAGCTCGATGGAAGGTCCAACATACCCACTGGCTCGCTACTGACTGCCGCTAAATTCCGTGTCCGCGCGCTCCCGCTCCGCGACGTGACGTCACGTGTTTTGAAAGCGTCAGTGCAATTGGCCGCTGTCAGCTGCCGTCGATCGCCGTTGCCATCACCCAGTAGTGGACGGGTGGTACACATCTTCTTTAACACCGGCATCCATATACCGTTTAATTTCACGCCCTCCTCCTTTCGGTTGAAATTATTTGGATGTTTAGCGATTTCGGTTGCCTCCCTGTAGAGCCTTACGTAATATCCGCTTGTGGCCGCTAGTACTTGCGTCTCCTCGAAACGAATATTGTGGTTCCCTGGCTGGAAAGCATGCTCCGCAACAGCAGATCGTTCCGTTTCTCCTCTTCCACAATTTCCCTTGTGCTCTTCCAAACGTTTAGAAACAGTTCTTTTAGTGGTACCCACATAAACATCACCACAGCTGCAAGGGATCCTATACACTCCAGCTTTTTCCAATGGTTTGCGAGCTTCCTTGGCAGGCGTAAGGTATTCCTGTATCTTACTGGTGGGCTTGTAAATTACGGTAATATTCCGCTTCGTCAAAATCCTCTCTATTCTTTCCGTTACATTTTTAACAAACGGCAGGACAACCTTAGATTTTGCAGTAGCCTGTACGTCAGTATGATTACTGCGTGGCTGCCTCAAGGCACGTTTCATTTCGGCGGACGAATATCCGTTCTTCATTAGTGCATTGTGGAGATGTTCCATCTCAGCGTCGAGCAACTCAGGTTCACAAATATTTCTAGCTCTGTCCGCTAACGTCTTGATAACACCCTGCTTCTGTTGTGGGTGGTGATTCGAATCCCGGTGCAAATAACGGTCCGTGTGCGTGGATTTGCGGTATACTGAGTGGCCCAAACTACCATTTTCGTTTCTATAAACAAGCACATTGAGGAAATGTAATTTGCCGTCTACCTCCTCCTCCATTGTAAACTGAATTCTCGATTTTATACTGTTCAGATGTTCGTGGAGCCGACTTAGTTCCTCCCTACCATGTCTCCACAGCACAAACGTGTCATCCACGTATCGGAACCATACATTTTGTTTTTTGCTGGCAATACCTAAGGCTTGTTCTTCGAATTTCTCCATAAAGAAGTTTGCAATTACGGGACTTAGGGGGCTTCCCATAGCCACGCCATCCGTTTGCTCATAAAACTGTTCATTCCACTTGAAGTATGTGGTCGTCAAACAACACTTAAACAGTTCTGAAATGTCGGCAGGAAAAATTCGATCCAGCTGTTCCAATACATGATTAAGTGGAACCATGGTAAACAGCGATACCACATCGAAGCTGACCAATGTGTCCTCCGGCTGGACCACTATGCCATTCAATTTGCTGAGGAAATGTGTCGAATTCTTTATATAAGAGTCCGAACGGCCCACATGTGGTTTTAACAGCGACAACGGCATAACAGCCCGGATAATTATAATGGACATGGTATTTCCGGCCGTGAAAGTCTACATTTTAGTATAATGGCCACTAAATTAAGAGAAACTTAGATTTTATGTATCTTTGGACTCATAAATACCTTTCACGGATCTGTTTCACAAACAAATAAGAGTTACAGTGTGTAAACAGTATCTTGACAGTACTGAATTGGTAAAAGGCGGGTGATGGCAGTCACTTGTTCCGGGCTGCCGCTAATATTAGGTAGCTGAAACACTGTCTGAAGAAACCATTGTTGTCTGCTTTCTTATTCTTTTCTGCTTCACTGTTGTAAGTCTTTTTTCCTTGTCATTACCGTACTGAATCGCTGCAGTTAGTACCTTTATTAAGCATGTCAATACACCAATACACAAGACCATTTCAATACTGTTTACCGAGGGCGCCCATACGAATGTTTGTAGGGGGATGGGCCAAGACCGAGAGATAAGGGGTAATGTTAATGTTTTGGAAGACAAATGGTGTCAGAGACAGCAAAGGACTTGGAAGAGCAGTTGAACGGAATGGATAGTGTGTTGAAAGGAGAATATAAGATAAACATCAACAAAAGCAAAACCCGGATAATGGAATGTAGTCGAATTAAATGGGGTGATGCTGAGGGAATGAGATTAGGAAATGAGACACTTAAAGTAATAAAGGAGTTTTGCTATTTGGGAAGCAAAATAACTGATGATGGTCGAAGTAGAGAGGATATAAAATGTAGACTGGCAATGGCAAGGAAAGCATTTCTGAAGAAGAGAAATTTGTTAACATCGAGTATAGGTTTAAGTGTCAGGAAGTCGTTTCTGAAAGTATTTCTATGGAGTGTAGCCATGTATGGAAGTGAAACATGGACGCTAAATAATTTAGACAAGAAGAGAATAGAAGCTTTCGAAATGTGGTGCTACAGAAGAATGCTGAAGATTAGATGGGTAGATCACATAACTAATGAGGAGGTATTGAATAGGATTGGGGAGAAGAGAAGTTTGTGGCACAACTTGACTAGAAGAAGGGATCGGTTGCTAGGACATGTTCTGAGGCATCAAGCGATCACCAATTTAGTATTGGAGGGCAGCGTGGAGGATAAAAATCGTAGAGGGAGACCAAGAGATGAATACACTAAGCAGATTCAGAAGGATGTAGGCTGCATTAGGTACTGGGAGATGAAGAAGCTTGCACAGGATAGAGTAGCATGGAGAGCTGCATCAAACCAGTCTCAGGACTGAAGACCACAACAACAACAATAAATTAAAATTATTTATATGTGTAAATAACGCTATATAATTTTGTGTTGAGCCACTTGTACGTAATACTGACATTTAAAGCATATTTTATTCACAGGAAGAAAGACTGAAACATATTATGACCCATATGATATAGGAAGAGTTGTTAAAGGCGGCTTACGTGATGATGAGAAGCTTAAGTTTTTAAAGAATACTCGGAAGCCTCCTGCAAACTTTTCTTTTCCTACTCAATTAGAAGATTTAAGCATGAATGGATGAGCCAGTACAATTGGCTTTCATACAGTAAAATGTTACGTGGTGGATTTTGTACTGCATATGTTCTGTTTTCTTCTTGAGGTGCCGGAATCCGATCCCAGGTACTTATTACAACTTTCCATTATTCTAAATAATTGAAACCTTTAACTGGCTTGGTAAGTAACATAAATAACTTGGAGGCGTCGTTTTTAATTGGAAACACTTCAGATACAAAAACATAATTACTCAAATAGTTTTCAGGCTTGCTCCTTCTACTCATTAGATGAATTTTTGGATATAGTAAGTGGGTAATTTCCCAACCCCACAAAAAAATTTAAAATGTTGAGTGTCATGTAATATTTTGTCTAATGTAATATCTTGTATAGACACTTTTTATTAACCTGACACGTTCCACATCATTAGGAATTGGTGGTGGTGGTTAGTGTTTAACGTCCCGTCGACAACGAGGTCATTAGAGACGGAGCGCAAGCTCGGGTAGGGAAGGATTGGGAAGGAAATCGGCCGTGCCCTTTCAAAGGAACCATCCCGGCATTTGCCTGAAACGATTTAGGGAAATCACGGAAAACCTAAATCAGGATGGCCGGAGACGGGATTGAACCGTCGTCTCCCGAATGCGAGTCCAGTGGGAGCATTAGGAAGTGTCGCATTCATGATCTATGGAACAAGTACTAATCTAATCTAAGCAAAAATTTCTATGTTGCTAACATTTCGAATGCTTACAAGGTTTGGTGTTTGCACTATTTTTTCTTTGCCTAATTCTTTACCTGAGATTTTTAATTTATTTTTATATGCGTTGAAAAAACTGGTAAAAGAACCATTGGTCAAATACAAAAAGGCTACGGAAGATTTTCGTCATCATGAAAACAAAAAATTTCACAAATTTTCCATGGAGAAGGCTATAGAGTTCACCAAGTCTATGGAATCAAGTAAAAAAGTATTGCCGTTGTCCTCGATACCAAGAAATCTTCAGTTATTGAAGAAAACCGGAAACGATTGACGCCTATTATAAAGACTATAGTCCAGTGTGCTAGAAATAACCTACCTTTACGAGGACATCGTGATCATGGTTTAATTCCTCAGCTAAAGGAAGAAAAAACTGATGATCTTCTAGAGGGAAAACATGGAGTGTTTCAGAATCTTTTGGCTTTTCATGTGGATGCTGGAGATGGAGATTTAAAACAGTAAATATGGCCGGAACAGTTCTATGATAAGTAACACAGTCCAAAACGAAGTCATACATTGCATTGGTGACGCTATTCGCTCCTCAGTATCGAGGGATGTGAAAAAGGCTAATTTTTTTAGCATTATGTGTGATGAAACAACTGATGTCACCACTATGGAGCAGATGACATTTTGTATTAGGTACATTGACAAAGAGACCTTTGTTACCAAAGAAGACTTTCTGGGTTTTACTGAGCTTAAATCAACTACTGGCACTTCGATTGCAGAAGCCATCGATGAAGAACTCAAGACACTGGGGCTGAGCTATCAATATCTTTGTGGACAGGGCTATGATGGCGGCTCATACATGGCTGGGAGATTTAAAGGAGTTCAAGCTCTTATTTTAAGTAAACAACCGTTGGTTATTTATACCCACTGTTTTAGCCACTCTTTGAACTTGTGCATTTCTAAGTCTTGTGATACTCCAATAGTTAGAAATATGATGGGAATTGTAGGATTAGTTTTCAGCATTCTTGTCTGCCTCTACAAACAGAAATAGTTCCCTAGAGGAAGTAATATCACGACAACCGTTCACAGAGTCAATGAAAACAAAGTTGAAGGCAATGTGTCCAACAAGATGGGTAGAAAGACACGATACCCTTATTACTTTCAAGGAGCTATTTGTCCCCGTCGTGACCTTGCTTGACGAACTTTCAAGTAGTCGTGAAACCAACGCAGAAACGGCTAGTAAAGCTTGTATGTTTAGTTCTGCTGTCCGAAGAGAAGACTTCATAGTAGCTTTAGCAGCTGCAGCATATTGCTTCTCTTCAATTCTGAGACTAAGCGAACAGCTCCAAAGTCCTAAAATGGATTTAGCAACTGCCTTAAATCATGTCAATGATGTGCTTGAGGTGGTCAACAATATAAGGACGGATTCGGAAATAGAATTCGGAAGTATTTTTGAAGACGCTGTTAAACTGGCAGAAGATATTGGAAGTGTAATAGCAATGCCAAGAACTATTTCAACACAAAGCAAAAGACACAACGTTCCTGCTTCAAACGCCGAGGAATACTTCAGGCGAACAGTATTTTTACCTGTTGTGGATCGTTTTATTGCCGAGCTAGAAACAAGTTTTCCCCAAGATTTTCGCACCATATTACCACTTGAAGGCCTTATTCCTGCATACTTTTTAAAATACTGTGAGGATGAAGTGATCCAGGCATCCGAGAAATATGGACAATTTTTGGAGAGTTATTCGCTTTTAATGAAAGGAGAAATGAAACTATGAAAGAAAAAATGGGTTGACGAAAGTAAAAGACCTGAAACAGCAACTGAAGCATTAAAGAACTGTAACAAGCAGTTTTTCCCAAATGTATATGTTTTACTCCAAATATTTGGGACTATTCCTGTCACCACAAGCACTCCTGAACGAAGCTTCTCTACTTTGAGACGAATATAGACTTATTTGCGTAACACAATGGGGCAGGTGAGACTAAATGGATTGACTCCTACAAATATCCATAAAGAAAGAGATATCGATATTGAAAATATCATTGACATATTCAGTAAAGAGAAACAGAGGCGAACGAGCATGACAAATTGGGCAGAAGACGGAAATATACAGTGAATTTTGTTACAGATTTTTTTTTATATTCATGTCAAGTTCCAAGTTTTTAGATTCATGTCACCTTCTGTATCCAGAAAATTAATGGAAACTTATTTGTTGTAACTTGACCTTTTTCATGGTTTATGTAATTTATAAAATCTACCATGTGAAAATAAGTTTCTTTTATCCTGAAATCCAAAACAGTTACCAAAAACTACTTTAAGCAACACCAAATTTTACGAATTTGACGGAGGACCCCAACTCTCCTTTCTTTTGTTAAGCGATATTCCACTCCCGCAACCCCCCCCCCCCCCTTGACCGACTTCTAGAGCTGCCCCTGGTGCCGGGGTATCAAATCATCTACATCTATACTCCATATGCCACCATAAGGTGCGTGGCGGAGGGTACCCTGCACCACTACTTGTCATTTCTTCTCCTGTTCCATTTGCAAATAGAGGGAGAGAAACATGCCTATCTGTAAGCCTCCATATGAGCCCTAATTTCTCGTATCTTATCTTTGTGGTGCTTACGCGCAGTGTATGTTGGTGGGAGCAGAATCGTTCGGCAGTCTGCTTCAAATGCCTCTTCTCTAAATTTTCTCAATAGTGTTTCCCCAAAAAGAACGGCGCCTTCCCTCCAGGGATTTTCATTTGAGTTTCTGAAGCATCTCTGTAACACTTAAGTTTTGTTCGAACCTACCGGTAACAAATCTAGCAGCCCTCCTCTGAATTGTTTCTATGTGTTCCGTCAATCTGACTTGGTGCGGATCCCAAACACTCGAGCAGTAACCAAGAATAGGTCGCACCAGCGTCCTATATGCGGTCTCCTTTACAGATGAACCACTCCTTCCTAAAATTCTCCCAATAAACCGAAGTCGACCATTTGCCTTCCCTACCAGAGCTTTCACATGCTCGTTCCAGCTCGTCACTTTGCAACCAGATATTATTTAAATGATTTGACTGTGTCAAGCTGGACTCTAGTAATAGTGTACCCTTACATTACAGATTCGTTCTTCCTACACGTCCTCATTAAGTCACATTTTTTTTCACATTTAGGGCCAGCATCCATTCATCACACCAACTGGAAATTTTGTCTAAGTCGTCTTGTATCTTCCCACAGTCACTCAACTTCGACACCTTACCGTACACCATGGCATCATCAGCAAACAACTGTAGATTGCCGGACGATACTCTTGTCTCTGATGAACACCCACCGTCAAGGACAATATACTATGTTCTATTATTTAAGAAGTCTTCTAGCCACTTACATATCTGTGAACTTATTCCATATGCTCATACCTTCGTTAACAGCCTGCAATGGGGCACCGTGTCAAATCCTTTCCGGGAATCTAGAAGTATGGAATCGGAAGAGGATCTTGTTTCAGGCATCTATGTGGGTATCAATTGAAGGTTTGTTTGCCATGCGTCTTGGTGCCGGCAGCCTTTAAATATTATCATGAGTCCCTTCTAGGAGGATACCTTGGCATGTACAAGACCATACAGAGAAATCGTAACTTGGCTGTCTTTGTATAGCGATATTAGGTGGGTAGTCGGCCAGTGCCAGGTGTGTAAGTTAGCACAGCCCAGTTCAGGTAACCGGAAGGGGTTGTTGCAGTCGTCTAGGGTAAAATGATCCATGGAAAGAATTTTCATTGATAATGTGGGTACGTTACCCCTTGCTCAGGCCACGTACAAATACATTTTAGTAGCCGCTTCTGCTTTGACTAGCTTTGCTTAGCTGTGTTCGAGTAGGTGGTGACTACCAATATTAGTGTCAAACGCCTAAGTGGAATATTTTCGCTCTTTGGTCTGCCAAAGGTATTGGTCAGTGACAATGCTTCTGTCTTTGTTTCTCGCAAATTTCGGAGTTTTTTGTTTTTGGCATGGTGTCACCCATGTGACAACTACGCCATATTACCTTCAACATTCTTTTGCCGAAAAGTTTAATCGAAAGTTACAGGTAGCGACGATCACCTTCCATGCCGAGGCGCAAAGTGTCGCTCCTTGCTGTGCTTGAGTTTTTCTTTAAACCCGGCAGGACACGAGGCCCTTTAGGCCACCACTGCTTCCTTGCTTTTCGCCTACTCAATTAACTCCAAGCTTGCCTACTTGCAGGGCATTGCGGGTTTACTCCCAGATGAAACAACACGTGATCTTCTTCGAGATAGCCGCGCGGTCTGGGGCGCCTTGTCACGGCCCGTGCGGCTCCCCCCGTCGGAGGTTCGAATCCTCCCTCAGGCATGGCTGTGTGTGTTGTCCATAGTGTAAGTTAGTTTAAGTTAGATTAAGTAGTGTGTTGGCTTAGGGACCGATGACCTCAGCAGTTTGGTCCCATAAGATCTTACCACAGATTTACAAAAAAATTTTCTTTGAGATAACTGGAAAACGGCAAAGAGGATTGTTGAGAAAGAACGGAATAGAGAGACGGAACGGTATAACCATGGGTGCGAACCTGCTAACTTGTTTACTTACAAGCAATGTAAATACTTTCTCTACTTGAGACAGTGTAGACAGAAAACTCTTTACCGTGTGGGTACCCTACTTTATGGGAATGATGTTCAGGCTGTGCGCTGCAGGACCTGCGCCGTTAGTAGTGTTATTGTCATGACTTCTTGTTGGGCACCGTTACTGGTGCGGCAACGTAGGGTTGAAACACAAGCACCAGTGTGTAGTGCAGTCGCAGACAGACAACGCGGGTGACAGTGTGACCAGGGCTTTACTCGCAAGGCTGTTTTATCAAAACAACAGCAACAGTGCTGCTGCTCTTCGGTAATATCGACGCATTAAACAATATGGAGAGGTTCTCTTTCGGCACGGGTTAAAGAACACGATTCGGAAATTCGAATTAACTGGCGATTTGAGAACTGCTCATGTGTGGCCACCAAAATCACCAGATTGGAGTTCATGTGAGTTCTGTCTGCAGAGAAGCTGAAGACAGCGTTCATCGAAGGGACACTAGAAAATGTTGAAGGTTGAAGATTAGCATAATGACTGAAGTAGCCAACATCTCATCTGAGATGTTTTGGGCAGCAGTCGGGCAATCTCTAGTGCTATTTCACGTTAAACTATAAACTTCCCTTCTTCTAGAGCAATTCCAGGCTGTCGTGGATGCAGATAGTCGTACACCATGCACACATTCAAATAGCAACGTATGATTCGTTAAGAAATCAACTTAGAAATCTTTCAAAAATATTCATAAACCATCTGGTATGGATTTCAATATGACACGAATAATCGATAGACCAATGTGCGCTGGATGCTAGGCGCTTTTTTAAATGAGTTTTTTTTCTTGAAGAATATGAAATTGCCGCCCCCCTGAAATTGCCGTCCGGGGCAGATAGCCTATATAAGACAACAAGTGTCTGGCGCAGTTGTTAGATCGGTTACTGCTGCTACAATGGCAGGTTATCAAGATTTAAGTGAGTCTGAACGTGGTGTTACAGTTGGCGCACGAGCGATGGGACACAGCATCTCCGAGATAGCGATGAAGTGGGGATTTTCCCGTATGACCGTTCCACGAGTGTACCGTGAATATCGGGAATCCGGTAAAACATCAAATCTCCGACATCGCTGCTGCAGGAGAAAGATCCTGCAAGAATGGGACCATCGAGGACTGAAGAGAATCGTTGAACGTGACCCTGTCGCAAATTGCTACAGATTTCAATGCTGGGCCATCAACAAGTGTCATCGTGCGAACCATTTTCGTCATGGATATGGGCTTTCAGAGCCGAAAGTCCACCCCTGTACCCTTGATGATTGCATGACACAAAGCTTTACGTCTCGCCTGGTCCTGTCATCACTGACGTTGGACTGTTGATGACTGGAAACATGTTGCCTGGTCGGACGAGTCTCGTTTCAAATTGTATCCAACAGATGGAAGTTTACGGGTATGGAAACAAACTCACGGATCGATGGACCCTACATGTCAGCAGGGGATCTTCAAGCTGGTGGAGGCTCTGTAATAGTGTGGGGCGTGTGCAGTTGCAGTGATGTGGAACCCCTGATATGACTCTTGGCAGATGACACATACGTAAGCATCCTGTCCGATCACCTGCATCCATTCATGTCCATTGTGCATTCCGATGGACTTGGGCAATTCCAGCAGGACAATGCGACACCCCAAACGTCCACAATTGCTACAGAGTGGCTCCAGGAACAACTTTTCTGAGTTATAACACTTCCGCTGGCCATCGAACTCCCCAGACATGAACATTATTGAGCATATGTGGCATGCCTTGCAACGTGCTGTTCAGAAGAAATCTCCACCTCCTCGTACTCTCACGGATTTATGGACAGCCCTGCAGGATCCATGGTGTCAGTTCCCTCCAGCACTACTTCATACATTAGTCGAGTCCATGACACGTCGTGTTGCAGCACTTCTGCCTGCTTGCGGAGGCCCTACACGATATTAGGCAGGTTACCAGTTTCTTTGGCTCTTCAGTGTAACATGGTGGCAACCGGGTGATTGTATACCCATGACTTCATTAACTCGTCAAAAACTGATTCAGTTCATGCAGTTCGAATTTTTCGCTGTGTGGTTCATTGTTATTTTGCAGCGAATTTATCATATCGATTTTAACAGCATATTGTGAAAGTACTTGGTTTTCTTGTGCACTGTTATGACTATTATGAACAGTATTATAATAATAGCTTTGGGTGGATTGTGGAACAATTTATCCTGTACCCATTTCTCTAAATCTGTAGTATTCATTTGCCCTTGATAATCTCTGCTGATTTTTGCAGCTTTAAAAATCAGTTATGCTGCACTGAAAAATACCCTACTGGAACCCTCGTGAACAACTATAAGCCTGTTTGATAAGATGATATTTGCAGTGACACCCATAATATTTTGGCTGTGTCTGTATTTACAAAATGTAAAATTATTGTCAACACAAGATTACCCAAATAAACGCTGTTTCCTTCCTGAGAACGGAGAGTTCTGATGGTCCTCAAGTTTTCCACTCGCCAGGCGACAATATTTGGACTCTGAATCAAAATTATTCTTTTTGCTAGTACATATTTTCATTTGAACCCTATTGTATGCAACAGTCTCCTTAATCTTTTGACAAACCGCGGAAATTTTATTCTTTTACTAATTGCTGTCAGGAGTTTCGGCGCAGTATGGGGCCGATAGGTTGAAAAGTGCAATATCCAAATTTGTGTGGCATTAGGGTGTGACAGTGGTACAATGCTGGACTCCGTGCGGACCTGAGGGTAGGTAACTCCTCGTCGAGTTTCCGGTCAATCACGCCTGACGACCACAAAGCAGGATCTCAGTGCTGTGCACCAGGGAGATGGCAGATCGTAACCCCTGGATATGCGGTCCCGCCATACGAGGACGAGTACTGGCGCTGGCTGTGGTCCCGCTCGATCGACCAGACACAGGCAGCAACTGGACTGGGGAAACACCGTCACAAATGGCTGCTTTAGGACTGTTGCTGTGACCGGGAAGCACGGACGGCTGGCGGCTGGCGTCGCATTGCTTTGGCGGTGATTCTCTGTTCTGCACTTCCCCGAATGACCGTCGTCAGCGGGTATGGTGCCGAAGTGGGAGGAGGTCCGGTTCTCCCAATGTTTTGGACGGCAGATACCATTTCCACAAAATAACCCACCTTCACCGCAAAACATCGTCTTTCACTACAGCATAATTTCACATATCTTTACCACAAAGTATTAGAAATTCTTACCGAAAATATACAGTCCACGACGACGTACCTTTAAAAGAGGCAGGACAACATACTGCTTGCCCCGAAGAAACACATGTCCTAGATTGGGATTGGCTGGAACCGATTCGAAATTCATTTTTACGTACTCTGCATCTACATCATACTCCGCAAGCCACTTAATGGTGTGTGGCGGAGAGTACTTCTGGTGCCACTAACTGACCTCCTCTTCCCTGTTCCACTCGCGAAAGGCGCGTGGGAAGAATGTTTGTCGTTAAACCTCCGTGTGTTGTGGTCTTCAGTCCTGAGACTGGTTTGATGCAGCTCTCCATGCTACTCTATCCTGTGCAAGCTTCTTCATCTCCCAGTACCTACTGCAACCTACATCCTTCTGAATCTGCTTAGTGTATTCATCTCTTGGTCTCCCTCTACGATTTTTACCCTCCACGCTGCCCTCCAATGCTAAATTTGTGATCCCTTGATGCCTCAAAACATGTCCTACCAACCGATCCCTTCTTCTAGTCAAGTTGTGCCACAAACTTCTCTTCTCCCCAATCCTATTCAATACCTCCTCATTAGTTACGTGATCTACCCACCTTATCTTCAGCATTCTTCTGTAGCACCACATTTCGAAAGCTTCTATTCGATTCTTGTCCAAACTGGTTATCGTCCATGTTTCACTTCCATACATGGCTACACTCCATACAAATACTTTCAGAAACGACTTCCTGACACTTAAATCTATACTCGATGTTAACAAATTTCTCTTCTTGAGAAACGCTTTCCTTGCCATTGCCAGTCTACATTTTATATCCTCTCTACTTCGACCATCATCGGTTATTTTACTCCCTAAATAGCAAAACTCCTTTACTACTTTAAGTGTCTCATTTCCTAATCTAATTCCCTCAGCATCACCCGACTTAATTTGACTACATTCCATTATCCTCGTTTTGCTTTTGTTGATGTTCATCTTATATCCTCCTTTCAAGACACTGTCCGTTCCGTTCAACTGCTCTTCCAAGTCCTTTGCTGTCTCTTACAGAATTACAATGTCATCGGCGAACCTCAAAGTTTTTACTTCTTCTCCATGAATTTTAATACCTACTCCGAATTTTTCTTTTGTTTCCTTTACTGCTTGCTCAATATACAGATTGAATAACATCGGGGAGAGGCTGCAACCCTGTCTCACTCCCTTCCCAACCACTGCTTCCCTTTCATGTCCCTCTACTCTTATAACTGCCATCTGGTTTCTGTACAAATTGTAAATAGCCTTTCGCTCCCTGTATTTTACCCCTGCCACCTTCAGAATTTGAAAGAGAGTATTCCAGTCAACATTGTCAAAAGCTTTCTCTAAGTCTACAAATGCTAGAAACGTAGGTTTGCCTTTTCTTACTCTTTCTTCCAAGATAAGTCGTAAGGTCAGTATTGCCTCGCGTGTTCCAACATTTCTACGGAATCCAAACTGATCATCCCCGAGGTCGGCTTCTACCAGTTTTTCCATTCGTCTGTAAAGAATTCGCGTTAGTATTTTGCAGCTGTGACTTATTAAACTGATAGTTCGGTAATTTTCACATCTGTCAACACCTGCTTTCTTTGGGATTGGAGTTATTATATTCTTCTTGAAGTCTGAGGGTATTTCGCCTGTCTCATACATCTTGCTCACCAGATGGTAGAGTTTTGTCAGGACTGGCTCTCCCGAGGCCATCAGTAGTTCTAATGGAATGTTGTCTACTCCCGGGGCCTTGTTTCGACTCAGGTCTTTCAGTGCTCTGTCAAACTCTTCACGCAGTATCTTATCTCCCATTTCATCTTCATCTACATCCTCTTCCATTTCCATAATATTTTCCTCAAGTACATCTCCCTTGTATAAACCCTCTATATACTCCTTCCACCTTTCTGCCTTCCCTTCTTTGCTTAGAACTGGGTTTCCATCTGAGCTCTTGATATTCATACAAGTGGTTCTCTTCTCTCCAAAGGTCTCTTTAATTTTCCTGTAGGCAGTATCTATCTTACCCCTAGTGAGACAAGCCTCTACATCCTTACATTTGTCCTCTAGCCATCCCTGCTTAGCCATTTTGCACTTCCTGTCGATTTCATTTTTGAGACGTTTCTATTCCTTTTTGCCTGCTTCATTTACTGCATTTTTATATTTTCTCCTTTCATCAATTAAATTCAATATTTCTTCTGTTACCCAAGGATTTCTATTAGCCCTCGTCTTTTTACCTACTTGATCGTCTGCTGCCTTCACCACTTCATCCCTCAGAGCTACCCATTCTTCTTCTACTGTATTTCTTTCCCCCATTCCTGTCAATTGTTCCCTTATGCTCTCCCTGAAACTCTCTACAACCTCTGGTTCTTTCAGTTTATCCAGATCCCATCTCCTTAAATTCCCACCTTTTTGCAGTTTCTTCAGTTTCAATCTGCAGTTCATAACCAATAGATTGTGGTCAGAATCCACATCTGCCCCTGGAAATGTCTTACAATTTAAAACCTGGTTCCTAAATCTCTGTCTTACCATTATATAATCTATCTGAAACCTGTCAGTATCTCCAGGCTTCTTCCATGTATACAGCCTCCTTTCATGATTCTTGAACCAAGTGTTAGCTATGATTAAGTTATGCTCTGTGCAAAATTCTACAAGGCGGCTTCCTCTTTCATTCCTTCCCCCCAATCCATATTCACCTACTATGTTTCCTTCTCTCCCTTTTCCTACTGACGAATTCCAGTCACCCATGACTATTAAATTTTCGTCTCCCTTCACTACCTGAATAATTTCTTTTATCTCGTTATACATTTCATCTATTTCTTCATCATCTGCAGAGCTAGTTGGCATATAAACTTGTACTACTGTAGTAGGCATGGGCTTTGTGTCTATCTTGGCCACAATAATGCGTTCACTATGCTGTTTGTAGTAGCTAACCCGCACTCCTATTCTTTTATTCATTATTAAACCTACTCCTGCATTACCCCTATTTGATTTTGTATTTATAACTCTGTAATCATCTGACCAAAAGTCTTGTTCCTCCTGCCACCGAACTTCACTAATTCCCACTATATCTAACTTTAACCTATCCATTTCCCTTTTCAAATTTTCTAATCTACCTGCCCGATTAAGTGATCTGACATTCGTATTAGCTCTAATTCCTCGAATTTTCTCGTCGTCGTCATCTCCCGAGATGAGTGTGCGAGGAATTATTATGTTGGCTGACTCTTCCCCGAAAGTGGCCTCTCGAAATTTCAGTAGAAAGCGTCTCGTTGATGCACAACGCAACGTCTGCCTCTGGAGGACGTTGATCGTGTTCAAATGGCTCTGAGCACTATGGGACTTAACATCTATGGTCATCAGTCCCCTAGAACTTAGAACTACTTAAACCTAACTAACCTAAGGACAGCACACAACACCCAGCCATCACGAGGCAGAGAAAACCCCTGACCCCGCCGGGAATCGAACCCGGGAACCCGGGCGTGGGAAGCGAGAACGCTACCGCACGACCACGAGATGCGGGCTGTTGATCGTGTCTGTAACGGTCTCGCGCCGACTACGCGATCCCGTGACGAAACGCGCCGCTCTTCATTGGATGTTCGCTGTCTCTTCTACCAATCCTGTCTGGTAAAGACCCCAGACTGACGAAAAACACCCAGCAATCGGCGGGACAGGTCCCTTGTAAGTCGTTATGAGCCACTTGCTTCGTGGACGACTTACATTTCCTTAAGATTCTTCCTGCAAATCTGTCCGGCATCTGTTTTTCCTACTACTTGTTTTATGTGGTCATTCCGCTTCAGGTCCCTCAGGATTGTTACTCCTACTTTTTTTTTTTACGGTAGATACTCATTTTAGCAGTTTCGTCATCTGCACCGTAGTTGTGCAGGAGTGGATTTCTTTCTCGATGTATGCATAAGATGTTACTTTTATTTACGTTCAGGGTAAACTGTCAGAGCTTGCACCATTCATCAGTCCTCTGCAGCACATTCTGCAAATCGATACAGTCTTCTGGCATTGCTACTTTCTTGTAGACAACAGCATCATATGCGAACAGTCTTAAAGTACGTCCGACGCTTTCTACTAGATCACTTCTGTACATTGTAAACAGTAAACGTCTACCATACTTCCTTGGAATACTCGAGAAATTATCTTTACATCTGTCTAGTTTGTTGCGTTAAGAGCAACGTGTTGAGGTTTTTTTTATATTTTTATACAGGAGAATTTCGTTCTCCAAAAAAAATCATAGTTCGTGAGAGTAAAACATGTTCCATAATTCTACAACAGATTGGCGTTAACGATATATGCAGCGGTCCTACGTCCCTTCATGAAAACACGAATGACTTGCGATTTTTTCCAGTAGCTAAGTGCTTCAGCGATCTATGATTAACTGCTCCTAGCACAGAAGTAAGTTCTTTCGCATAATCTTTTAGAATGTTGTATGTATCTCGACTCGTCCTGATGCGTTTCCACTGCTAAACGATTATAGTCGCTCCTTTATTCCGCAATCGGTTATGTCAATATCTGCCATTTCGACGTTCGTACGATGATTGAAAGGAGAGACCGTTTTACGATCTTCCGCGGTGAAACAGTTTTGGAAGACCGATTTCACTAACTCGGCCTTCTCTCTGTTATCTTCCGTTTCGGTGCCAGTATGATCACTGAGTGAATGTGTAGAGGATTTCGAATTTTTTAGGGTTTTTGCTCATGACGGTTGACGTAATTTTACTTTCAAAGTTTCTCTCATTGCTCTTTTTACGCTCATTCTCGCTTCGTTCAGCTTTCGTTAGCCTGTTAGTGTTTGATTTCTCTTGAAGCTGTGATGAAACTCTTTGTTTACGTAGCAATTTAAAAAAAAATGGTTCCAATGGCTCTGAGCACTATGGGACTTAACTTCTGAGGTCATCAGTTCCCTAGAACTTAGAACTACTTAAACCTAACTACCTAGGGACATCACACACATCCATCCTCGAAGCAGGTCGCGCGGTTCCAGACTGTAGCACCTAGAACCGCTCGGCCACCCCGGCCGGCAGCAATTTTCAAACACGGCTATTAAACCACGGTTGGTCTTTGCCATTCCTTAAGACCTAGCTCTGGACATCCATGTCGAAGACATACTGAGCGATGCTTTTGAATTTTTCTCGTTCGTGCTCCGCATCTTCGTCCTCAGCACCGAATATTTTACGCAGACTACTCACGCTGCAAATTGTATCATGTCACTCTCGCAAAAAACTATTCTCCTACGTTTCTTAACATCCCATATGAAATCCGTAGTCATAGTTGCAATCACAGCATTATGATCACTGATACCTCCCTCTATGCTAACTGATTCGATAAGTTCAAATCTGTTTGTTGCTAAGAGTTATAAGACGTTACCTTCTCGAGTTGGTTCTGTAATCATCTGCTCGAAGTAATTTTAGGAGAACACATTCAGAATAATGCTACACGAATCTGTGCCCCTGGCGCTAGTTTTAATAGCTATAACACATTCCTGGCAAGTTGAAGTCACCCGCTATTACAATGGCATCATGAGGAAAATAGCTAGCGACAATCTGCAAGTTCTTTCTACAGCTCCGGCGACCCAGGTAGTCTATAAATGCACCCGATTACCATTTTTGACCGACTTTTGATGCTTAACTTCTCCCAGATTAATCCACACTCGGGATCCGTAATGTCTTCGCTACATATTATCGGTTTCTTCAATGCAATTAATACGGCACCACCAGTAGCGACTATCCTATACTTACAATAATTCACCAAGTCGGTATGTGTCCCAAAATTCAGTAGCAATACGATGACTTTCACCGTCACATCTGTTTATTTTTCTTTTATAATGCACTGTGTTAATTACTTAGCAGTTATTTTAAAACTTCCGTAAAACCGTAGATAGAATGATGAGATTTGTAAAATTGCTCTTTCAACCGTTGATGAAACTTCTCCGCGCCATTTTCAGCTCTGATTTCATCTTTTGGTATACTGCTCCACAAATAAGGGGGGAAGTTTAGTATATTCACTTACATAGTTTGGAAGAACTAAAATGTAACTGGTTGTGGTTGGGAGCAATACTATACAACTCTACGAATGCATTCTCGACTGTCCTTGGGGGGCAGAAATCGTAAACCAAAATATATTTCTAATGCAAACATTTTAGATTAGGCTTTACTCTGACTGTTATTGACGTCGAATGACAACAAGTTTTCTGTTACCAGTCACTGCCGTAACAAACAAGTATTCTATTTCACTTGTTTTACGTTCATCTTTAGATATGCTTTTCATTTTTAGCCAAAAACTCCCCAAAATCATGTTCTGAAATAGTGTTTTTGTTTCTCCACTAGACAGTGCCACAGCTTACCCCCCAAAATCATAACACAACACACACATATGTCATATTAACACATGCAAATCCACCGGATGATAGAGGTTTAAACCTTCTAAACGCGTTGTGGATATAAATAAACAGTGAGTGATAACAGTAAACTTGTTCTTTCATTCGTTATCAAAACATGTATCATTCAGATTAGTATACTGTGAATGAAGTCCAAGTTAGACTGTCTTTCGATGCCGTGCCTAACCTAAGTGAAAACTGCAGTCTTTAATGTTAAGGCTTGGAAACACTTTCTGTACCCACATGAACTGCAACTTCAAAAATCTAGGATTAATGTTACAGGGTTAAAACGTTTAGTGCACAAACTACGAAAGCAGTTCGCTTCGAGACACGGAAGTGTGAACATCGGTGTGCTCCGGATGCGTATACACTTGTTACTCGGCTAACGCTCGAGCAGTGTGAACAATGATAATTCGACCGATTTTCGTTAAACTTCCCGAGGCTCTGCGAAATCGTTCAGATTTTTGCTACGCTGCGATCACCACCATGGAAGGAGGTGACTGCGGCCCCCTGCAACACAAACTTCGCAAAATCCGACGCACAGTATCGCCTGGATACTGATGCACTTGATGCACTCATCAGAGAAGCTATTGGGGACTCAATCATCGCGTCCCAACTCGCAGACGCTCACCAGCCTGTTCCACCTGGCGTACCACCTGTAACAGAAGACCTGTGGCCCGCGCATAAACGTCAACGGGACTGCACGAAGCGGCAGAACACGACGACCGACGAGGCAAAATGGAGAAAGTGTTACGTGTCAACACCACCCAAGAAGGAACCAACACCCACCGACATATAAGTTGCACTGCTAACTTACACGCGGCTACCGACACCGGACCTTTCACTTATTTCTTGAAAGTAGAGACAGAAACACAGGCAGTTTCACCGTATGGCGCTAGGCAATCTTACTCGGTGGGACTGTGAATAGTTACGGTAGCACATAATCAGCATTACGGTGGCAGGAAAAAAATCAGTGTGAAAATTGAGACTGTGTCAGATTAATTGCCAATGCCTTGGTTCAGCATCCTTTTCGAGACAAAGCTAATTTGGAAACCTATATTCCGAAGTTTTTCACTACTCAACAAGGCATCATCAACAATGTTGAAACCTCCCTTACGGAGGACGAACTGCTGAGGAAATGACGTGTTGCTGCGAAGTTATTGCCATCAGGCGATTAGTAAACTGACAAACACGAACTATTAAAAGGTCACAAAGCCGACACCATTTTGTGTAGTGGCGTTCAGATCACACCCGTTCCCACAGTTTGTTTATATTCATTGAGTTCGTTGTCCAGTGGACGTTTATGTACCCTTTGTCTTACGATAATGTAATTGTTTGCCATTGGGACATGGCAGAAAACAGTGCAGAAATAACATAAGACGTGCATACTGCGTAGGCTCTCACAGAAGTGATGTCTGTCGGATGGCCAATCAATCAATCTACTTGTATGCATTGCACCGGTGCTCACAGCGCCCTATCTCGAACCTGCCCAGTGTATCTAGATCACAGGGAAATTAACAAAATTATATCTCTCCACAATATTTGCTTTCGAGGAGCAGCAGTTGTGTTTGAAAACAGACCTTATGTGAATGCAGTTACTTCTCCCCAAAACTAACGAGCTTGGGGGACAGAATTCCCCTCCTTTCCAACACAACAGCTATTCAATGGAAATATCAACACTGTCACCTATGACCTCCGGCAACCAACCCATGTCATGACTACAATGCCGGAGACGTCATGAACATACGTCTCCAGTAGATTCACCGCCGATACCACCGCCCATTTCGCTAATGCAGTAAGCGCAACTACATCACCAGCCCCGCGTAAATTGTGTAGAACGTAGAGGTCCACACCAAAGCGTGGTCCCCAGACACCAAGTGTGCCAATCAGAACTTTGCCATTCCGTTGCTCCAGTGCATACCAACCCCTGGCCACAATAATTTCACAGACTCGACCGACAAATGGGAACTACCTCGTTAAAAATATTTTGAGTGTAATTATGAGTGTGACGAATGATATATCGTACCAGCAAAGTACTGTCCCTTCCCAGTACTAAAAACAGATTAGATCGGAATGTCAATCCAAAAATATGTTGAACCCACTCCATGCACTCTAAAATGGCCTCCAAAATCATCCAATGGAATGCAGGATCACGCAAGGTAAACAAAGACAGCCTTCGCTATTTTCTGCTCGAAACTAACGTAGACATCTGTGCCATCACGGAAGCGTGGTTAAAACCGAACGACCCGTTCGTCTTCCCGGGCTACTCTGTCATTAGAGAAGATAGAGATAGGGCGTTGTCGATAAAATAAGATATCCACTTAGCCGTTTCAATACTGGCGGTGTCCGCCTGTGGATAAAGGACCTCTATCTGAATTTGGTCTCCGCATATAAAGCATCTAACGACAGACTTTCCAAACAACAGTTAACAACAATAATTTACTGCATCGGGAAACCTCTTCTGTTTCTATGCGACTTTAACGAACACCAAGCTCTGTAGGCTTGCAGAACTGCCAACGCAATGGGAGAAATACTAATGGTTACACTAGATTCGGAAACCTTATAGTATTAAATGATGGATCACCACCACGAATAGTCCGATTAAATGAAGTCCCGACACCTGTAGACGTGAGCATATTGTAACCTGCATAGTCTACCGGAACAACATGGGAAGTGATGCTCTATACTTCAGGTTCGGATCACTTGCCAATTATTTATAATTATAATGATCAACCTAGGGAAAATGTCAAACATGCAATCAGCCGGAAATGAAACACCAAGCCAGTTGGAACCTATTTGAAACACTACTGGAAGAAAAACTGAAATCGATTGTCGGAACTGGGAATCCCGAAAGAGACCGTGGGTTCTTAGTGTCGCTTATCAGTGAAGCAGCGGAAGTTTCAATAGCTTAAAAAGGATGTAAGCGGACTCCTCATAGGCCATTACCCTGTTGGTGGGTTTCTGAATTCGACGCAGTCCTCAGTGAACGCGGGGAGGCGTTAAGAAAATGCAAAAGTGTTTCTAATGACGCAAACTTTATTGCTCTTAAGAACGCACACGCTACAGTTCGGAAAATTTTGAAGTGCAAAAGTGAAAATCGTGGCAAAAATTTTTGCACTGCGGTCTGCAAAGAAACACAACTAACCAGGATTTGGAATGGAATAAGGAACATAAAAAACCGTCTGGCAATGAACGTGCACACACATCCATCACCCGACGGATTTACAGAGTCGTTCGTGTGCATGATAACCCAGCCTCACGTAATAGACAATGAAGATGAGGCGGAATATGAAGAGGTCAACAGTGTAAATTCAACAGATTGCGCTCTCCTAAGGGAAGGGCACTGCACCGGTCCAGGATTATACTGACTTCCCAACACTACGACACATCCCACACGAAGGGAAACCGATGCTGCTCAAAATTTACAATAGCATATAGATTGTAATCGACTCGCTGAAAACATGCCTCGTTGTCCCCGCCTACAAATCGGGAAAAAAGATGTGATAAACCCGAGTCGTACCTTCCTATCAAAGTACCACCGTGTTCAGAAAAGGTAATGGAGAGGGTTGTTAAGCGGCGCTTGGAAAAGTCAAAAGAAATATTACTGGAAAAACAACTTGGGTTTCGCGAAGGGCCCGCATCTCGTGGTCGTGCGGTAGCGTTCTCGCTTCCCACGCCCGGGTTCCCGGGTTCGATTCCCGGCGGGGTCAGGGATTTTCTCTGCCTCGTGATGGCTGGGTGTTGTGAGCTGTCCTTAGGTTAGTTAGGTTTAAGTAGTTCTAAGTTCTAGGGGACTTACGACCACAGCAGTTGAGTCCCATATTGCTCAGAGCCATTTGAACCATTTTTTCGCGAAGGAAACGGGACAACTGAATTCCTTCTAAGGTTAGTTACTGGCATACAGGTATATTTCTCTCTGAATAATTATATGATAACTGCGTTCATGGATTTGACGCATGCGATAGCGTCAGTCTTAAGGAAAGAACTGGAAAGACTTCCAAACCCACTCGTCTGTATCACTATAAACTTCCTAACAATAGGAAGACAATCATTTTGTGACACAAAACCGGCCGGCCGAAGTGGCCGTGCGGTTAAAGGCGCTGCAGTCTGGAACCGCAAGACCGCTACGGTCGCAGGTTCGAATCCTGCCTCGGGCATGGATGTTTGTGATGTCCGTAGGTTAGTTAGGTTTAACTAGTTCTAAGTTCTAGGGGACTAATGACCTCAGAAGGTGAGTCCCATAGTGCTCAGAGCCATTTGACACAAAACTATACTGGGACCGAAAGAAACTCGCACAGGACTCACATAGGGATCAATTTTGACTCCCTTACTATTCGCTGTCTATTCTGCAGAGCTTTATGACCTCTTTGCCAGTGGCATCCGAATATTACAGTACTCAGGCGACTAAGCATCTATTCCGAAGACTGTTCTCTTCAGTCGTGTCGACTGAAAATGCACACCAACCACTATCATACTTCTGCATGTGAGGTGTGCAGAAAGTGGCCGCAAAATCTCCGTTAACAAGTGTACTCTAATGATCTTTACCCGCCGTAGGATTCCACTTCCCCAAACAATGCAACTGGGGCAACATAATTTTCCAGTTGCGAAAACCACACATCTTAGCATGATTATCGGGATGTGCTCATTGAAGCCGGCATATCATTATTGGATGTGAAAAAGCATGCAATCTCATCAGAGCAATGACGAGAGTGTGATGGGATTCTGATTGGCGGACAGCGATGACTTAATACCGGGTTCTGCTAAGGGCACACTTTGATTATGGGCTATTGCTGCTATATATTTTTACCCTGTGAGGGGCATGTGTTCAGTTAGGCAAAAAAAAAAAAAAAAAACGGGATTTCGCTTTGGGATGAATGATAAACAAAATTATTTTTTGTGGTTTAATAATCTTAATTATGTTATATTAATGAATAATGTACAAGTTTTAACATGCTTTTGTTTGATTTTACATAGTTAAAAAACTATGTAGTTATAATTATAGTTGAAAATGGTCATTAACTCATTTTTATCAATTTCGGGTATATTTATTTCGTATATCACTCCATTTTAATGCCATCTGTGGAAAAGTCATTACTACGAAGCAATGAGAAGTAGGGATATTCAAGATGAACGATAAGACGTGAAAATGTTACGATTTCGTTCTTGTAAAACCTTTCCACGATTTTGTTTCATTTCTCAACCGCACCCTTATTTTTGTCTTCAAAAGATTGTGCCATAGCCAGGCGTCTTTTAATTACTTGAAATTCTTCGTGTGAGGAGTCCATCTTCAGTTGATCGACCTGTAAAAGTGCCGCAGGAGCTTTTTGAAAATGGTCGTAGTTTATTGGTGATTTTAAGTTTAAAAACAGTGTCTTTGAAAGGATATAGGTCTCTGAGAAATCGTATCATGGTAACAAATATCCTACAAAATTGATGCAGCATTATAGAAATTCGTTCCGAATGCATTATTTTGCATTGGTGCTTAATTCTCTAGTCTTACTTCCGAAAAAGTTGTCTTTTATTCTTTACTTAATCTTTCCGCGAATCCCATGCAGTTCAGCATGCACTTCAACAACTGACAGAGAATGTGATTGGATCTCCTTCAGTGTTGTTGCTACCGAAAATATAACCTTATGCATGTTTTTTTTTTTCCTTCTTCTTCACATGTGATTATCTAATAGACCAGGCCATTCATTGTGGAATTCCAGAAACGAGAGTTTAGTGGAAGCCACATTTCTAACACTCTTTTAGCAAATGTACCAAGAGATAAAAACCTCGTGGCAACATATTTTATTATTTCTTCCCATTGCGTCTAATTCGCTTCAAGTTGGAGTTGCAAGTCTGCTCTTCGTTTCGCAAATCTAATGAATGACTACATATTTTCAGTACAGACTTTCTACATCCATTTCCGGTTTATCAGTACTGTATTTTGCAGTATATGGAGAATATGGGCGGGACAATCAACTTCGAAAATTTTATCGGTTTCAGCTACAAGAAGTGTATGGAATGGTTTCTGCCGAAGTTTCCATTAATGTTGCCAGCGGCGAATGAGGAAACTTTATTTAACGACATCCATTCTTCTTCAATGTGTCTATTAATAACTTCGAAACTTGATATGCACATTCATCGTTACATTCTACAAATTCCGGTAGTCGGTTTACAACCCCAGTATCATAATCAAAGAATCATCAGCAAATTGGAAACATTTTTCTATTTTTTTTTCACTTGCATCTGCCGCTATAGAAGAGCATAGATTTCTTCCTTGGATGGTCTTTGAAATACTTGTAACAGGTTCTTTGTCTAATACTTCGCATACAATATTTTACACTTTTGTTCTTCCGCAGCAAAAATTTGAGCTGTTTTTGAATCACTGCAGATATATGTAATAATTTGTGTGAACAATCCATACTGTTGTAACTAAGAGAATGCTTCACCGTTTGATAAACAGATACGATTTCTCCAGCAGTAATCTTGTCCGTTTCCGAGTCAGATGGTTCAGGCCTCGAGAAATATTTGGATAAGGTACAACGGTGATGTTAGATTTAGTAGATGCATGTTGGTTTACATCAGCAACGCCTCCATGAGCACACAAGAAATCTTTATTGCACAGGCGACAGTGTGCCTTCTACGAGTTTTCTTTTACTTGACTTAACGAGGAGTAACTATTTTCCCAGCTCGGATTATACTCAGTAAGCGTTTTGACTTTCTTAGAAGGTATTCCATCCCTTCTAGACGAATTATCTGTGTCACTGTCACTTAAATCACTCGTTCTGTCTATACTTTTAGAAATAATTCATAAGAGTAACACGTTCAACTCTCAGCCGTTCTTGCAGAGCAATGAACGAAGTTTTAAAACAGAATGACAATCAAGATTGGAATTAAAATATCCTTTCAGTATTGTCAACACGCGTTGACGTAGCAATTAAATGAGTTAGCAAACGTTAAACACAAAATTGTGGAAAGAAAGTGGGATGGATAATAAACAAACAGAAGAACGTAAAGAAAACAGACAGACGCATGGCGCAGCACGAGAGGGTGGGAACTGGTGAATATTGACTCCGCCCGGCACTATCATAGACTGATAGCCGAGCTAGTCGTATCTTCGTGCAGTACGTAGGTAGGTAACAGGTACCTGCCAGCTAGCAAGAAAGATTTCGCAAGAATCTGTCCCGGCGGGACATTTCAAATTATGCCGCAAATACGGGACGTCCGGCAGCACTATTACTGGACTCCTGTGGGACGGATCAGCGCCACACTGAACGCTCCAAAGACTGCACGCTATGTTGTACAAAGACTTACGTTAAAACATGTGTGTCTTAATCATGCAGAAATTTTACTTGTTTTGGACATCTGAAAACGCGTTCGTAGTGTTTGAATTGCTTAGACGTGAGCGCAATCTCGACAGAGATGCTGCGCCGCACAGAAATGAGTCGGAGATAATCTTTACTCTGCGAAGATGCACACCAGATTTATCTGTGGAGGAGAGAAGCCAGTCAGTTGAGGTATGGTGTTCTAACAGTTGAACAGTCGTGTTTTGGTTTTGTAGCAGCAAAGGAAAAACAATGGCGATTTTTGAGTTATATTGTGAATCAGTAGAAGACTTATTCCGGAGAGAAAAAACTTGACTTTTACATTGTTACGATATTTCTGAAGAGTAGATTACAGGTAATGATTACATTTCTTTTATTTGCGGCAGCGGTTTGATAAGGCGGCATTCTTGATTCATCAGATATCAAGATCAGAATTTTTTAGCTTTTCATGCTTTCCTGAGAAAGAAATGGATTTAAGTATTAGGTTTTGGAATTTTGTTTAAGGAGAGATTATATATGTGAAGTTCAATTGTTGTATGATCACTTTTTGTAGTATTACTTTTCGTAGTTCTTGGATTACTGATACCAGATTTCAGAGAAAGGTTAAGTATTTTTGAAGTTTCATTAAGTGGAAAAGTCTAAGGAAATGAATTGAAGTTGAGTTCACTTAAACCAGAGTCACTGTCCACATCCAATGAGTTAATTAATTTTCAATTATTTAAAAAAATTATGAACCAAGAATGATAGCAATGGTTTTAGAATCCGCCTTGCACCGCTGCGTATCTGTGTAGTTAGATTTTGCAGCTCTGTTGTCGAGACGCGCTATAGCTACGAGAGCACTTTGCACCACGATAAGACAGTTTGTGTAAAGAAGAGATTCTTTCTTTAAATTTCACAGGGACCAACTTTAATTTCAAAGTAAGCAGTTTTCTTTTATCAGAGTTCATAGGCAGATTTTTGGGGTCTAGTTTAGCAGGGGATACAACCCGTCGGCTTTGACCAATGACGTCAGAATTGGCCAGAGAGCATGTATTATAAAGATGCAAGAGCTGAGAAGAATATTCAGAAACAAAGGAATGGAAGAGAGAAAAACGGTACTTCACATATATAAGGGCCAGTAGTATTTTCACGTTAACGATGTTGCGTGTTTGTATCTTAGCATTTCTCCGCAAAATACAATGGAAAATAAATGAAAGAAATATATTACTCGCAAAGAATACATCATGTTACATGTATGTCAGTTGTATCTCGAAACTCTTTCGAACTGTATTGCTTAAGTGTAGTATGGGATACAAGTTCAGTGTACGTCGATTTCTTAGTTTCAACTAGCATTGCTGTCCTGTTGTTCACTTGAACTATGTATCCCCTGCTTCACTAAACCGTAAATGAAACACCCGATACAAATTAAAACCTCGTTCGAAGTGTGTTGCTTAAGTACAGTACGAAATACGAGTTTGTCGTAAGTCAATTTCTTCGTTTTCACTAGCAATACTGTCCTGTTCTCCACTTGAACGATGTATCCTCCGCTTCAGTAAACCCTAAGTGGAACACGAGATACAAATTGTAGATGTGTTGTTTATTTCGTGTCCGCTGTTACTAACAGTATTTTCTTACGTACGTATCAGTACTACTGATGACAGAAGGACCTACGTATGTAATATATGTATGCCAGACTTCCGTTGACCTCTATATATGTACACTGGTAACGAAAAGGTGGAAATAGACGTACGTTACATTTGCAACCTGTACCTCAATTAAACTACACGGAGACAAGAAGACGACACATGTACAATTTGTATCCCGTACTTCACTATGGGGTACAGTTTTCTTGTTGCCTTGGACGCTAATAGTATCCCATTTGTTACTTGAGCTATGTAGCTATACGAAACATTTGTATATTGCTCGCTAATTGACATATATAGTGTCACTGTAAAGGCGAAGTGAAGGACGGGATACAAATTTTAGTTGTCTCGTCAGTGTAAAGGCGAAGTGAAGGACGGGATACTAATTTTAGTTTTGTCGTGGGATTCGCTTGTAATATAGGAAGTACACATTCGAAAGTGTCGTACTGTTACTAGTGCTGCGAAACGAAAGAAGATCGACAGCTGAGAAATTTCTATTATGTACTTCACAACACTAAAATACACATATTGGTGGAATAAAACAATGAAATATGTCAAAATAGTGAAGTACTGTGAAAGAAGCAAATGGAAAAGTGAACTTACCACACGGAAATATCGAGGAATAACCGAACCTCGACTAGACAGACAGTAAAGAAAATTACATACCCAGAAAGAGACAAATTCATTCCTATAAACGAAAATAAGACACTAAAAATTGTTCTACAATAACAAATTAATACTCCAAAATACCTCAATATCATTACGAATTATTATTTTAATGTACAATGATAGCGCTTATCCGGAACACAGAACTGTTTTATTATCTATGCCTCGAAGTGAAGACATTACTATCTATGACTAATGTATGACGTCATTGGTCAAATCCGACGGGTTGTATCCCCTGCTTCCCTAGACCCGATTTTTGTAACCCAATAAGTTTCAAACAGGCATGATTTTCTTAAGATTCTCGCATTTAGATTTATGTATGCGTTCTCGCTGTTGAATTTTGTTACCAACAGCTGGCTTTAAGCTACTTACAGATACGCATTCACTTCCACTCACTAAAACTTATCGAAATACATAACTTTCACCTGACGTCATTCACTCTAGCTTCGGGCGTCGGGGAGATTTTATGAAAATTTTTTCAAGTTGTCAGATAAAGTGCACTGCTCTCGATCGCTTTTTGCTTGTAGTTTTGTTTTGCTCTTGCGCTATTTAGTAATCATTTCTGTTTTCTTAAAGCTCACTGGGATAAATTCTGAAAATGTCTATATTTTTTTAAAATGTTTTTCTTTGCTATTACAATTACAATGCCGCGCAACGCAATGAGTAGCAATTCACGTAGCAATCACTCTCAGACAGTCAATATGCAAAATTCATGTGACATCAACTACTGACGAGTCCCTTATTAATGTTGCAGAGACCAATTCAAACACAATCATGTTTGAGGTAGACGTTTTTCTCCCAGACAGCCAGGTTAAGAGGAATATGGAGATAACACGGATTACAGATGGCAACATTTTTGCGAACTTAAATATTTCTGTTGATGTTAAGGCGCGACACTCGAGATTAAAAGTCGTTGATTTCGTGCAGTCAGATGGTATTATCACACACACGTCGCAAAACTTGTCGGAAAACGCAGCAGAGAATAGAAACACATCTATATCTACGTCTATATGGATACTCTGCAAATCACATTTAAGTGCCTGGCAGAGGGTTCATCGAACCACCTTCACAATTCTCTATTATTCCAATCTCGTATAGCGTGCGGAAAGAATGAACGCCTATATCTTTCCGTACGAGCTCTGATTTCCATTATTTTATCGTGGTGATCGTTTCGCCCTATGTAGATTGGTGTCAACAAAATATTATCGCATTCGGAGGAGAAAGTTGGTGATTGAAATTTCGTGAGAAGTATCCGTCGCAACGAAAAACGCCTTTCTTTTAATGATTTTCATCCCAAATCCTGTATCATTTCTGTGACACTCTCTCCCATATTTCCCGATAATACAAAACGTGCTGCCTTTCCTTGAACTTTTTCGATGTACTCCATCAGTCCTATCTGGTAAGGATCCCAAACCGCGCAGCAGTGTCCTAAAAGAGGACGGACAAGCGTAGTGTAGGCAGTCTTCTTAGTAGGTGTGTTACATTTTCTAAGTGTCCTGCCAATAAAACACAGCCTTTGGTTAGCCTTCCCCACAACATTTTCTATGTGTTCTTTCCAATTTAAGTTGTTCGTAATTGTAATACCTAGGTATTTAATTGAATTTACGGCTTTTAGATTAGACAGATTTATCGTGTAACCTAAGTTTAACGAGTTTCTTTTAGCACTCATGTGGATGACCTCACACTTTTCGTTATTTAGGGTCAACTGCCACTTTTCACACCATTCAGATATTTTTTCTAAATCGTTTTGCAGTTTGTTTTGATCTCCTGATGACTTTATTAGTCGATAAACGACAGCGTCATCTGCAAACAACCGATGACGGCTGCTCAGATTGTCTCTCAAATCGTTTATGTCAGGGGCGGGCAGGAATCCTGCACGTGTGCGGTGCACTTGCACGGGTGCAGTTAACAGGTGATTTGCGTGCACACAGGGGCAAGCTGGCCACCCGCTTATCTCCCCTCCCCTCGATACCTTCTGACCGCTCCTTCCTCTGCAATGCGTCTTGTTTCCTAGCTTGCTTTATTGAAAGAAGGAATAAGGTTAGTAGGAGCGCTTGAAAGATATCGTCGTTAGAAAGAGTACCTATTACCTACGATACGTTTTATTTAATTATCATAGGTGGAGTGGAACAAAATTTCTACATACAGACAAACACAAACGGTTACGTAAATTTTCATCACTGATGTTTGCTCTTAACCGAGACTTACTAATTCAGCAAATGCTTTTCCAGCTTTCGCTATATTAAGCGCAATCTTATAACTTGCACGTTCCGCCGGGCTGTTATTGTTGTCGTCTTGAAAAATTGAAAACAGTGCTCCATAAAATGTTAAATCAGTTAGATGAGAGGCATGACGAAAGAAAGTTGCAGATCTCTCGTGACCATAGCAACTACGACAGATTCATTTACTATCGTCAGAGCGCTCTTCTTAAGCTCAGTCAATTTCCCCATCTGCTCAGAATCCGACAATAAATTGTACTCGGCCTTGTGAAATTTGTTATAATGGCCTTCAATACTGAACTTCCGCTGACCAGCGAGAATACTGCCACGTATTAAACATTTCTAATTTTCACGTTTTTGCACAAAGAAAAAATGATTCTCCCATTACTTTTTAAAAGATAGCAAATCTCCACTTCTCCGTTTCCTTGTTTCACTCTGCATTTTCCAGTTCTTGAAATACAACGTCCACTACGTAGTGGTCGCTTCGCATCAACGTCAGCAGTTTAGGCTGACAGTACATTGCCGCAATCTGCCGGCTGCCGCCACTGCCCCGGTCGACGATTGCACGCGAGCAGCACACGTGCAGCACTGTGTGCTCACGAGCCGCGTGCAACGTTTGCCCGCCCCTGGTTTATGTAGATAAGGAACAGCAAAGGCCCTACAACACTACCTTGGGGAACGCCTGAAATCACTTCTGTTTTACTTGATGACTTTCCGTCAATTACTACGAACTGTGACCTCTCCGACGGGAAATCGCAAATCCAATCACATAACTGATACGATATTCCATAAGCACGCAATTTCACTACGAGCCGCTTGTGTGCTACAGTGTCAAAAGCCTTCCGGAAACCCAGGAATACCTAATCGATCTGAAATCCCTTGTCAATAGCACTCAGCACTTCACGTGAATAAAGAGCTAGTTGTGTTTCACAGGAACGATGTTTTCTAAACCCATGTTGACTGTGTGTCAGTAGACCCTTTCCTTCGAGGTAATTCATAATGTTCGAACACAATATATGTTCTAAAATCCTGCTGCATATCGACGTTAACGATATGGGCCTGTAATTTAGTGGTTTACTCCTACTACCTTTCTTGAATATCGGTGTGACCTGTGCAACTTTCCAGTCTTAGGGTACGGATCTTTCGTCGAGAAAACGGTTGTATATGGTTGTTAAGTATGGAGCTAACGCATCAGCACACTCCGAAAGGAACCTAATTGGTATACAGTCTGGACCAGAAGACTTGCTTTTTTTTAAGTGATTTGAGTTGCTTCACTACTCCGATGATATTTACTTCTACGTTACTCATGTTGGCAGCTGTTCTCGATTCGCATTCTGGAATATTTACTTCGTCTTCTTTTGTGAAGGCATTTCGGAAGGCTGTGTTTAGTAAATCTGCATTGGCAGCACTGTCTTCGATAGTATCTCCATTGTTATCGCGCAGAGATGGCATTGACTGTTTCTTGCCGCTAACATACTTCACATACGACCGGAATCTCTTTGGATTTTCTGCCAGGTTTCGAGACAAAGTTCGTTGTGGAAACTTATCGGCGTCTCGCATTGAACTCCGCGCTGAAGTTCGAGCTTCTGTAAAGGATCACCAATCTTGGGTATTTTGCGTCTGTTTAAATTTGGCATGTTTGTTTCGTTGTTTCTGCAACAGTGTTCTAACCCGTTTTGTGTACCAAGGACGATCAGCTGCCTCGTTTGTTAGTTTATTTGGTATAAACCTCTCAACTGCTGCCGATACTATTTCTATGAATGTAAGCCACATCTGGTCTACACTTATATTATTAATTAGGAATGAGTGGAGATTGTCTCTCAGTAAGGCGTCAAGTGAATTTTTATCTGCTTTTTTGAATAGGTATATTTTTCGCTTATCTTTCGAGGATTTGGGGATTACAATATTCAATCTCGCTACGACAATCCTGTGTTCACTAATCCGTATATCGGTTTTGATGCTGGTTATTAACTCAGGATTATTTGTTGCTAAGGGGTGAAGTGTGTTTTCACAACCGTTTACTATTCGCGTGGGCCCATGAACTAACTGCTCGAAATAATTTTCAGAGAATGCGTTTAGCACAATTTCGGATGATATTTTATGCGTACCTCCGGAATTAAACATGTATTTTCGCCAACATATCGAGGGTAAATTAAAGTCACGGCCAACTATTGTCGTAAGAGTCGGGTAATTGTTTGAAATCAAACTCAAGTTTTCTTTGAACCTTTCAGTAACTGTATCATCTGAACTGGGAGGTCGGTAAAAGGATCCAATTATTATTTTATTGCGGTTGCCAACAATGACCTCTGGCCATACTAACTCACAGGTAGTATCTACTTCAATTTCGCGACAAGTTAAACTACTTCTGATAGCAACAAACACGCCACCGCCAACCGTGTTTAGCCTATCTTTTCGGAACACCGTTAGGTTCTTCGCAAAAATTTCGGCTGACCTTATATCCAGCTTTAGTCAGCTTTCAGTGCCTATAACGATTTGAGAATCAGGTAAACAGTCACTTCATTACAAAGCTGTTAGGACGAAATCTTCGCGGAAAAACGATCTTGGGCTTAGATTCTGCACTTATTACAAGCAAGCAACAAAGTAAGTGAAATAAAATTACAAGACAGTAACAAAACATTAACTAATCAGTTATCAAGTCACCTTGAAACAAAGTTACAAGAAACCAAAAAATAACTGAGAATAGAACTACAGGAAAGTAACAAAACACTAGGAAGTCACCTTGAAACAAAATTACAAGAACACAACAAAATACATGAAACAAAACAAAAAAGGAAGAATTCAATCGTAAAGAATGTAACGACAGGCACGGAAACAGAATCAAGCAAAATCACTACAGGAATAGAAAGAAGTGCAAAAACAAAGACAGAATCACAACGTTAGTTTTCTCAGATGTGGTTGAGGTTGACACAAAATTTAAAGAAATTGCGGATAAATACCGAAAAGATAAAGCATCCGTTATTGAAAAAAATAAGAAGTAGGTCCTAGTGCAGCGGTTGCAAAATTGCAGCCCAAATCACAAAGGCATTCGGAACAGATACAGTGAAAAATAACAATTTTAAACACTGAAAGCACAGAACGACGAACTTTCTTTGAAAGTTGAGCAAATCGAAGTAAATGCAGACGATCACTAAGCAGACACGCAATGGATATAGTTCAAAGAAATCGAAGAATTTCAATCTTTACAGCGTTTTAAGGTAGGACAGATGACAGTAAACAAAGAACACAAACAAGAAAGCAATATCTTACGCGCTCATCCAGCTGACATTGAAAAAGAGACACGTGATAGTAGTGAGAGTTATGACGAACGAGAAAACGATTTCGTTCAAGAACAACATTTTGCCCGACTTAGACGTGACAAAGACTTTGAAAGTGAACACATACGTATTTTAACCGACAGAACTTTAAAGGCTTAACAAGACACGATGGATTTGACTACAAACAATTTTTACCTGTTAGAAAGTTTGAAGTTTTTCGCAATGGCATTAATGATTTACAACCCTTGGATTGGCTCAAGCAGTTTAGATTCCCTTTACCACCAGCTCGGCCAGTGACACACAAGTTGGATTTATTTGCAGTTTTTTGGAAGGTGAACTATCTAAGCGGAGGCGACACGTAGTAAGAAAACGTTTTTCTTTAGAAGAATTTCATAATGCATTTCTTGCAGCATACTCGTCAGGTACTACACAGCAAGAAATTAAGGACGAATTCATCAGTTTGCCAATTTTTTAAAATTCACTACTTATAACCTTGGTGCAGTTCGTTGAGTACATGGTTGCGACGAGGCGGTAAAAATAAAGAAGTGCGGCTGAAGAGTTCTCACACGAATGTGAATATACAAATGTTGGTTAAAATATGTTATTGCAAATTTTGGCTCTCACGTAAGTCTCATGGGATGATTTCCACACTTGGTGCATTAGTACACTGTTCCACACCCGCGCATTAGTTACAGTTTTTTAATTAATTATTCACTCAGACATGAGTACAGTTTAAGCTAGGGAACAAAAATTAGGCGATTATTATAACAAAATCATTTTTTCACGACACAGTTCAATCACTATTTATTGGCATTGTCATTTTCTTTCACATAATGAAATTAGCACTGGTGAGACGGTTTACAGTTTTACTTTAATAATAATTTGACTCCGAGCCCCCAATAGCCGTAATGTAAGCTGCTATAAACAAAAATTGCTCAATCAGTTCGCACAGAACCACGAGTCCCACTGCCCTCTTTGTTCTAACAGTTTTGGCGCGAAATCACAGTTCGCCACATGTTCACACGACGATGTAAACCTCGTAAATCGTACTCACACAAATAATCGTAGCACTTCCAGTTCACCAAATATATGCTTGCACACTTCTACTATTAAACAATAGTCTTTGTCGAAATAAACCGGCGCGAAAAAAGAATTCTCAAACGACCACATGGGCCACCTTCAAGTGGGGCTCGCTCGCCACCCACCCACCCACCAAAACGACTGACCAACGACTGATACATACATCCCTCGACAGAAATAAGCACACCATCGGAACCGCGCTAAAAACTAAATCTCATTTTCTATATTACATTAATTTCTAGGATTATTCTATCGCCCGTAACTCAAGTTTTAGTTTCTGCAAAATTTCGCCACTTAGCGCAAATTTGTTTGTTGACATCTGTGCTGCAAAGTTTTAACATAGAACCACATATAGGATCGTTTTTAGACGTAATGTGTAGCGATCTATACATTGCGCAGCTCAAAATCTTCATATATATAATAATTAATTAATTATGGGTGGTAAAGGTTAATAATAATTTGCAAAAAATGAAAACTATTGCAAGTTAAGTGTATCGTATAAATTAACCAGGTTAAAATACATGTGATGCCACCCAAAATATTATATAGTGCCAATCTTTAAGTCACAAATTTTCTATTGAATTTTATAAACAATTTTCGCTCGAACTTTATTGCTCTTCACGGGCTTAATTATTTATAAATCTTAACATATGATTACGGCCCCCCATCCTCTATGACAAAACGTTTTTAATGAGTGCTCGCTCATCCCTGTAAGTTGTTATTTACTATTTTTTTATTAATCTTTCAGTATTCGTGATATTAACCGATTTTGAGGTTACTATAACTTCTGCGTCTAGAGACTTGAAATAAAGATCGATCTTTCAGAAGGTGCCTACTGCTGACCACAATCCACCGCCGCATCGCTCTGCACCGTAAATTACATAGTTTTTGCGTAATGCGCGAAAAACCAAACAATGCCCCAAGCTGCAGGCCACGTGGCCGCCCGGCGGCGGAGACCATCCCACCGACCGTTGCAAATCTCGCTTGGGCGCGCCACAAAGCAATGCTTGCATACTAGACCGATTCATCTAGTAACGGGAGTTTGTACTGTCACAAAACCCCCACTTGCTAGCGCATGCACGCAGTAAATGCGGTAGCAAGTAGCACCACCAAAAAAAGAAAAAGGCGAAAAGAGTGACTGACCAGTCATGTTAAATTAGTCCTAGAATGTAAAGAGTTTACTTGGCAATATAGATGGCGGTGGCATCACCCTAAGCTAAGTAAAATTCCCTATGTATTTTGTGCCCAACAAAAAGAAATTTGTAACATATCTGTAAATAATCCCAATCCAAGAAATATCTATTTCGTTAACTATGATTCTAAATTCGTGTTTCCGTGTGTGTGTGTGTGTGTGTGTGTGTGTGTGTGTGTGTAGTACAACAGTTCTGGCAAATCACAACCAACACAACCAATTTTAACAATATCACAGTAATTTTTATCAAATTTTTGACACTTTGTCAAAGCGAAAAAAAGCTTCCTTATTCTGTGCAGCATATTATGCTCACCACATCAATCTATTCACTTTGGAACACGTATCATTTAACAATTTGTTTCACAAGTACTATCACTTCTCACTGCCTAAAATGTCTTCCAGGGATGCCCCCAGACTAGATGTAGTGTCACAGCTCCCTACTCTGGCGCTATTTCCTGTCCTCCCACTAGCCAGTTTATGGAGCACTACCAGGGATCACACAAAATCCCCAATGAAAATCTCATACACATGAACGTTTTTCCCGTGTACTGTAGAGTGGTCCAGCCTAGACCCATCTTAATGCAATCCAGAGCTGACACAGCTAAGACAGAATTTCAGGGCAAACCATCACTAAGAAACAGGCTAGAGCAACAGCTGGGTAGTTGTGCCCAATAAACTGTTCACTACTAGATTAGAAACGCCCACATGTCATTGAGGCAGTACTGCTTGGCCACAAAGCCTCCCTAATCAAAATGAGACTGATAATGTGGCAGGAATCGAATAAATAAAACTGACTGTTGTTATGGCTTGACAGCAGAAACTAAAAAAAACTTTACTTGATTATTACAGACCATGAATTATTAAATTCCAGTGTTCGGCAATGTTTCCTAAAAAAAAAAAAAAAAAAGAAAAAAAGAAAAAAATCCCCATGCTGTGTTGCTTACCCTAATATTCAGTCCACCAGCTTCTTGAGTCCCCACGCACCAAAGGAAGTTTGGTGTCTACATACTGAACCAAGTGCAAAATACGCCCCCAAATTTCTCAAACGACATAAAACCTTGTCCTGGACCCCCGTGCACCAAAAATTATATATATATATAAGCCCAACAGTTATTCAGACACCACAGCACATAATTTTTTACTTCTACAAAAATTGTTATTGCTAACGTACCTAAGAATAATTTTATTTAATTTCCTAGCATCTAGAACTAGTCGTACTGACTTGTCCCTCTTTTTGACCACTGCTGTTGGGTTATAGTACTCACTCCTGCATTTTTGAATCACCTCCCAAGCCTCCATGCATTTTATTTCTGACCTAACAGCATCTTTGTCTGTTATGGCAATAGGATGTGGCCTAACATTAATAGGCTCATGAGGCTTCACCCTGAGTATATATTCAAAATTTACCACTCTCCCAGGTCTCTCTGAGAACACATCTTTATTCTCTACCAGTAAATTATATAGTCCTTCCCTCTCAATGTCACCAATACCCTATGTCTCATAGACCTTCCTTTTTGTCTCCTCCTCAGTCCTTACTTCATCCAACATGCACTGGGCCATGTACAAGCTTGCCACTAAATTATCACCTGTTACATTTACAAATTTTGTCTCCTTTATACATTCAATCCCAATACCTATCCCCCACAGTTAATGTTTGCCCCATATTTATTTAAAAAATCTGTACCCAGAACCATATTTATACTTAAATTTTGAATCACCAGGAATGGGTGACTAAACAACTCTTCACCAATGTTTACATCTAACACAGCCTCCTTCCTCACTGGCTTGCTGTAATTACCAGTAGGATTTTTTATTCCAACCCCTGTGACTGGGAATTCTACCATTTTAACATTCCTGATATAATTGTAGAAACCCTCTGCTATCCCACTGACTGTACTACCTGTGTCCACCAAGGCTTCTTCACTGACTTTACCTATTTGAACTTTAACTATTGGTTGCACTTTCCTAAAATTTTTCTCCTTGAGCTCTACTTCTGCTAAAAGATCCTTCTCCATTTCATTAGCACTTTACTTCTCCATAGTGCATACCTGTTCCCCATAGAATGATTCTATTTCATTATCCCCTTCAAATATTACTTCAAAAGCATCTTCGTGTTCTTTATTTCCTAAGCTCAACTATCCTAATTTTCTGGCAAAACTAAACTTCTCCTTCTCCCATACCTTTGGTCCCAATTCTGTATATACTTAGAAAAATCCACCAAATCACTTGCATCAAAATCACATTCACTCTTCCCCATCAAACCAGTATTCTGTTCAGCCCCCATACTACTCATCCTCATACACTACATAATTATTCACCTTTTCAACTTCATCTCCCTCGTCACACACTAATTTTCCACAGCACATGCTACCATTTCATTTATAAAATCCCCCCCCCCCCCCAATCCATCTAACTCCTTATCCCCATCAAATATTTCCTTGAGTTCATCATAATATGCCTCATCCTCAACATTTAAGTGCTTTAAACTGTTCACATAATTATATTTCCCTATTGTCCAATTTTCTGGAGTATATTTTTGAATGCATTTTGCCCTTGCTACCCAATAATTTAAGTTCAGTTGAGATTCCACCCTAGTCCTCCACTGTTCATCATTCTTAGTTTGATGTTTAACCCCATGCATGTAAACACTAGCACAATTTGTTTCATCATGTTTCATGGATTCAGATTCACTTGCATTACCATCCTGCACATTACAAACACTTTCACGAGACATCTCAGAACCAGCCCCTTCTGGCTGCTCACAGCTAACCTCATAAATTTCGCCAGATACACTCTCTGGTACATATTCATTTATCACTACATCAACAGTAGGCACTATGGCCCCAAAATCATTACCATCATCTACAAAACCATTAGTCTCAGGCACCTTGGCCCTCTCAGAATTAACATTATTATCCACTGTATCCGCTTCCATTACACACAACTCAAAAAATTTCTTACTATTACTTTCACACACACTTTGGTCATTACAACATCCATCTATAACTTCACACAGTGCCTTAGTCCCTGACCTGTTAATAATGCTCACCAAACCAATACTATCTTTCTCAGAATTCACATCCCTGAACTCTTTACAAAAAACATTCCCAGCATTGATTCCTTCCATTTGGGCCTCCAAACCCCTAACATTCTTCCTCTTAAAAGCTCTCCTTTTGCCATGCTCCATGCACCAACTCCCCAATACATTTTCATCACTTAAAATGGCCACGATACCACAAATTCTTTCCTCCCTCCTACTTCTATAATTATTGTCATACCCCCTTTTAGAATAACCGTCCCCAGTCTGATTATAGTTATTATTGTTCCATCTCTTGGCCCTATTGTTTGCAACTTGTCTTGTCCCAAAGTGGACCCCATTTGAAGACAACTCCTAGTTTAAAGGATGCTGTCCCTGTTGTATGCTGTTATTCTGTCCCCCCTCTTCCAGGTCCATTTCCCAGCATTTGTCACATCACTGCCCCTAAAATTCTTTTGACTGGCTCTCTTCATCATATCTTCCCCCATTTCCTCTCCGATGTTCATTTATATTTCTGTCCCCATGATGGCTCTGATGATTACTTCCCCAATTCCCATTTCTGTGACCATTTTGATGATTGTTACCCCAATTCATATTTCTTCTCTTCCCCAGATCCCTATGGTTATTCCCTGGATTGTTTCCCTTTGAGCCATGCTTATAGCACATAGCCTACTCCATCCTCTCAACGAAGTCTAAAAACTTCTCCAGAGAAGCAATGGGGCAATGTATGAGTTCCCATTGTAACTCCTCAGGTAGTCTCCTCCTTAAAGTAGATATTTCTGTTAACACACCTAAAGGCTGATACAGATGTACTAATTTATTCAAACTCTTCCTGGAAAAATTGCTTCCCCTGTACACACGTCCATTCAAAAACTCATTTTGCAACCTACACTGCTTATTTTTACTCCAGTATTTGTGTAGAAACATTCGTTTGAATATTTCGAATGAAATGAACTGATCCTTAAATTTGTCAGCCCATGTCTGAGCTGAACCTCCCAGCATTCTCTTCAAAAATTTTACGTTTGCCTCATCTGACATCCCAGGCAGAAAATAGTCCTCGCAATTGACCAAAAAATCCACGGCATGAAATCCGTTTTCGCCTGAAAATGGCTTTCCACTACGTGCGCCGGCCGTAGTGGCCGTGCGGTTCTAGGCGCTACAGTCTGGAACCGATCGACCGCTACGGTCGCAGGTTCGAATCCTGTCTCGGGCATGGATGTGTATGATGTTCTTAGGTTAGTTAGGTTTAATTAGTTCTAAGTTCTAGAAGTTAAGTCGCATAGTGCTCACAAGGGAACCTCCCCATCGCACCCCCCTCAGATTTAGTTATAAGTTGGCACAGCGGATAGGCCTTGAAAAACTGAACACAGATCAATCGAGGAAACAGGAGGAAGTTGTGTGGGACTATGAAAAAAAATAAGCAAAATATACAAACTGAGTAGTCCATGTTGAACATAGGCAACATCAAGGACAGTATGAGCTCAGGAGACCCGTGGTCCCGTGGTTAGCGTGAGCAGCTGCAGAACGTGAGGTCCTTGGTTCAAGCCTTCCCTCGAGTGAAAAGTTTACTTTCTTTATTTTCGCAAAGTTATGATCTGTCCGTTCGTTCATTGACGTGTCTGTTCACTGTAATAAGTTTAGTGTCTGTGTTTTGCGACCGCACCGCAAAACCGTGCGATTAGTATACGAAAGGACGTGCCTCTCCAATGGGAACCGAAAACATTTGATCGCAAGGTCATAGGTCAACCGATTCCTCCACAGGAAAACACGTCTGATATAGAATGAGATTTTCACTCTGCAGCGGAGTGTGCGCTGATATGAAACTTCCTGGCAGATTAAAACTGTGTGCCCGACTGAGACTCGAACTCGGGACCTTTGCCTTTTGCGGGCAAGTGCTCTACCAACTGAGCTACCGAAGCACGACTCACGTCCGGTACTCACAGCTTTGCTTCCGCCAGTACCTCGTCTCCTACCTTCCAAACTTTACAGAAGCTCTCCTGCGAACCTTGCAGAACTAGCACTCCTGAAAGAAAGGATATTGCGGAGACATGGCTTAGCCACAGCCTGGGGGATGTTTCCAGAATGAGATTTTCACTCTGCAGCGGAGTGTGCGCTGATATGAAACTTCCTGGCAGATTAAAACTGTGTGCCCGATCGAGACTCGAACTCGGGACCTTTGCCTTTCGCGGGCAAGTGCTCTACCAACTGAGCTACCGAAGCACGACTCACGCCCGGTACTCACAGCTTTACTTCCGCCAGTACCTCGTCTCCTACCTTCCAAACTTGACAGAAGCTGTCCTGCGAACCTTGCCCGCGAAAGGCAAAGGTCCCGAGTTCGAGTCTCGGTCGGGCACACAGTTTTAATCTGCCAGGAAGTTTCACGTCTGATATATTCTATACGACACTGGTGACGGCATGTGCGTCACATGACAGGAATATGTTGTCGGCCCACCTAACGTGTATACTTGGCGAATGGGTAAAAAGATAATCACTCCCAAAAAATTGATGAAAACATACGAGTTTGTCACATAAACTGAAAATAAAAAATTAAACTTTTCACTCGAGGGAAGGCTTGAACCAAGGACCTCTCGTTCCGCAGCTGCTCACGCTAACCACGGGACCACGGGGCTCCTGAGCTCATACTGTCCTTGATGTTGCATATGTTAAACATGGACTACTCAGTTTGTATATTTGCTTGTTTTCTTCATAGTTCCACACAACTTCTTCCTTTTTTCTCGATTGATCTGTCTTCAGTTTTTCAAGGCCTATCCACTGTGCCAACTTATAACTAAATCTGAGGGGGGTGCGATGGGGAGGTTCCCTTGTCAGAGCCATTTGAACCACTACGTGCCTGCGTTCCTGGACACCCAGCATGACCCGAAACATTATACAATTCTACCTGGGTAATTTTGTCATTTACTTTTGAGGTGACAGTTGCCATTTTCTTTCTAAGATCATCAGGTGTGCTGTCTAATTTATTTATCAGCACAGTTTTTGTCTCATCATTGCTAGCCACTTTTTTTTTTTTTCACTGCAACCAAAGATTGCCTTGTCGCCTCTTCCCTATCATCACACATCTGACTTCCCGAAACAATTTCACCTCTCAGCTCAGTCTCAAAAGCTTCAACCTTGGAATGCCAGCTCTCTTTTATTTTTTCTTATCTATTATCTAATTCGTTCACAATTTCTTGTTTCATTGACTATTTATTTGGCCCACATTAGTTTTTAGAGACCTTAATTCCGAATTTAATTTAGTTCCAAAATTACTGTCTAAAGCACTTAATTTACTATCCATATCATTTTTAAATGAACCTATTTGGCTACTCATATTTTGGAGAAGAGCAATTAACTCTTTTGACTTTACAGGGATACCGATTTCCTCCTGTCTCTGAGGGCTTTGTGGTTCACTACCTTTCCCTGACGACCCGTCACTAAGCGATTGTTTAATTTCGTGCTCCATTGCCCTGGCAAGCACAAGAACTGAAAACAAACAAACAAAAAAAAGAAAAAAAATGCGCCTGCTGTGATCACTTATCTTTCTGGAGAGGCTGCGTCGGTCTCAGCGCTGCTGAAGACGCTACGTTGCGGAGCGTAGTGATGGCCGAATGCTGCAGGTCAGCTGGCAGCCCACCGTGCGGTTGAGAATCGGCCGCGCCCGCCCTCTGCTGGCGCTCGCTGCACGTTCGCTGGTCGCTCGATCCGCGCTGCGTGGCGTCGTTGAACGGCGATAGAAGGCGCGCACGCGATTAACCGAAACACACGTTTCCGCGAATGTTCATACTTCGGCTAGTTCCACTAGCCTTCGGGCCTAGTGGCCTAGCACACTAGTATCCCGGACGAGCCCCCAATTGCGATGGGGCGGCAAAAATAAAGAAGTGCGGCTGAAGAGTTCTCACGCGAATGTGAATATACAAATGTTGGTTAAAATATGTTATTGCAAATTTTGGCTCTCACGTAAGTCTCATGGGATGATTTCCACACTTGGTGCATTAGTACACTGTTCCACACCCGCGCATTAGTTACAGTTTTTTAATTAATTATTCACTCAGACATGAGTACAGTTTAAGCTAGGGAACAAAAATTAGGCGATTATTATAACAAAATCATTTTTTCACGACACAGTTCAATCACTATTTATTGGCATTGTCATTTTCTTTCACATAATGAAATTAGCACTGGTGAGACGGTTTACAGTTTTACTTTAACAATAATTTGACTCCGAGCCCCCAATAGCCGTAATGTAAGCTGCTATAAACAAAAATTGCTCAATCAGTTCGCACAGAACCACGAGTCCCACTGCCCTCTTTGTTCTAACAGTTTTGGCGCGAAATCACAGTTCGCCACATGTTCACACGACGATGTAAACCTCGTAAATCGTACTCACACAAATAATCGTAGCACTTCCAGTTCACCAAATATATGCTTGCACACTTCTACTATTAAACAATAGTCTTTGTCGAAATAAACCGGCGCGAAAAAAGAATTCTCAAACGACCACATGGGCCACCTTCAAGTGGGGCTCGCTCGCCACCCACCCACCCACCAAAACGACTGACCAACGACTGATACATACATCCCTCGACAGAAATAAGCACACCATCGGAACCGCGCTAAAAACTAAATCTCATTTTCTATATTACATTAATTTCTAGGATTATTCTATCGCCCGTAACTCAAGTTTTAGTTTCTGCAAAATTTCGCCACTTAGCGCAAATTTGTTTGTTGACATCTGTGCTGCAAAGTTTTAACATAGAACCACATATAGGATCGTTTTTAGACGTAATGTATAGCGATCTATACATTGCGCAGCTCAAAATCTTCATATATATAATAATTAATTAATTATGGGTGGTAAAGGTTAATAATAATTTGCAAAAAATGAAAACTATTGCAAGTTAAGTGTATCGTATAAATTAACCAGGTTAAAATACATGTGATGCCACCCAAAATATTATATAGTGCCGATCTTTAAGTCACAAATTTTCTATTGAATTTTATAAACAATTTTCGCTCGAACTTTATTGCTCTTCACGGGCTTAATTATTTATAAATCTTAACATATGATTACGGCCCCCCATCCTCTATGACAAAACGTTTTTAATGAGTGCTCGCTCATCCCTGTAAGTTGTTATTTACTATTTTTTTTTAATCTTTCAGTATTCGTGATATTAACCGATTTTGAGGTTACTATAACTTCTGCGTCTAGAGACTTGAAATAAAGATCGATCTTTCAGAAGGTGCCTACTGCTGACCACAATCCACCGCCGCATCGCTCTGCACCGTAAATTACATAGTTTTTGCGTAATGCGCGAAAAACCAAACAATGCCCCAAGCTGCAGGCCACGTGGCCGCCCGGCGGCGGAGACCATCCCACCGACCGTTGCAAATCTCGCTTGGGCGCGCCACAAAGCAATGCTTGCATACTAGACCGATTCATCTAGTAACGGGAGTTTGTACTGTCACAAAACCCCCACTTGCTAGCGCATGCACGCAGTAAATGCGGTAGCAAGTAGCACCACCAAAAAAAGAAAAAGGCGAAAAGAGTGACTGACCAGTCATGTTAAACTAGTCCTAGAATGTAAAGAGTTTACTTGGCAATATAGATGGCGGTGGCATCACCCTAAGCTAAGTAAAATTCCCTATGTATTTTGTGCCCAACAAAAAGAAATTTGTAACATATCTGTAAATAATCCCAATCCAAGAAATATCTATTTCGTTAACTATGATTCTAAATTCGTGTTTCCGTGTGTGTGTGTGTGTGTGTGTGTGTGTGTGTGTGTGTGTGTGTGTAGTACAACAGTTCTGGCAAATCACAACCAACACAACCAATTTTAACAATATCACAGTAATTTTTATCAAATTTTTGACACTTTGTCAAAGCGAAAAAAAGCTTCCTTATTCTGTGCAGCATATTATGCTCACCACATCAATCTATTCACTTTGGAACACGTATCATTTAACAATTTGTTTCACAAGTACTATCACTTCTCACTGCCTAAAATGTCTTCCAGGGATGCCCCCAGACTAGATGTAGTGTCACAGCTCCCTACTCTGGCGCTATTTCCTGTCCTCCCACTAGCCAGTTTATGGAGCACTACCAGGGATCACACAAAATCCCCAATGAAAATCTCATACACATGAACGTTTTTCCCGTGTACTGTAGAGTGGTCCAGCCTAGACCCATCTTAATGCAATCCATGGGCCACCCTGAAGTGGGGGCTCGCTCGCCACCCACCCTCCAAAACGACTGAACAACGACTGACCCTGCCCAAATTTTTTTTTCTTTATTGTTATTTTTCAACACCTTACACAAAAGGTGGGCCGGTAGCGGCAATATTACGCTGCTCTTCGGCCACAGATAGAACAAATACACATGGAAGACACAGAAAACCAAACATAATGGTGGACAAAAAACAGTAGACACTTCAGTTAAAAAAACATGGAGTCGTTCACTGGTGGAGCATAATAAAAACAACAACGTTCAGCACTTGTACACGGACACTGATGACTGAAACGACACACATGAACGGTGGAGTGTGGGCGGTGAAAACACTAAAGCACTAACACAACGGTACACACAAAGAACCGATGGCGAAGATCTCTAGCGCGCGAATGTTCACTTGACCTCTGCGAGTCTGGGGATCTGCCAAAAGGGGAAAAGGTGGGGGAGGAGGGAGAGGGCAGGGTGTAGATGCCAGTGGCAGAGGAGATGGGAGAGGGAGGAAAGAAGGTACGGGGGTAGGGGAAGCCCAGGGGGAGGAGGGAGAGAAGGGAGAGAGGGTGCCCTAAGGAAAAAAAACAGTGTGTGGAAGGGGAGGATCCAAGTTGATAGGAGGGGTAGCTGGAGGCGATGAGGGCATCATCATGGAGGGGGAGCTGGTGGAAGCCATCTTGGGCGACGGTATGGAGAGTGGAGAGATGGAGAGCAGGCGGGATGTGGAATACAGGCGTGGCAGCGGACGGGGTTGGGAGAGGATGGGAGAGACAAGAGGGTGAGGGGGATCACGTTTACGGGAGGTGTAGAGGGTCTGTATCCGTTCAAGGAAAAGGAGGAGGTGCGGGAACAGAATAAGGTCATACAGGATCCGTGTGGGGGAGGGGAGACAGATGCGATAGGCGAGGCAGAGAGCATGGCATTCTAGGATTTGAAGGGATTTGTAAAAGGTAGGAGGGGCGGAGATCCAGGCAGGGTGAGAGTAGCAGAGGATAGGGTGGATGAGGGATTTAAAGGTGTGGAGGATGGTGGAGGAGTCCAGAACCCATGTGCGGCCAGAAAGGAGCTTGAGGACACGGAGTCGGGAGCGTGCCTTGCCTTGGATTGTCCGGAGATTGGGGGTCCAGGAGAGGCGACAGTCAAGGGTGACGCCAAGGTACTTGAGGATGGGGATGAGGGCGATGGGATGGCCACAAATGGTGATATAGAAATCGAGGAGACGGAAGGAAGGGGTGGTTTTGCCTACAATGATCGCCTGGGTCTTAGAAGGATTTACCTTGAGTAACCACTGGTTGCAGCAAGTGGTGAACCGGTCAAGATGGGATTGGAGAAGGTGTTGGGAGTGTTGCAGGGTGGGGGCGAGTGCAAGGAAGGCGGTGTCATCGGCGTACTGGAGAAGGTGGATGGGGGGTGAAGGCGACGGCATGTCCGCCGTATACAGAAGGTAGAGAAGAGGGGAGAGGACAGAACCTTGGGGCACACCGGCGGAGGGGTAGAAGGTGTAGGAATCCGTGTTATGGATGGTGACATAGGAAGGACGTTGGGAAAGAAAGGACCCGATCAGACGGACGTACTTGATAGGAAGGGCGAAGGTTTGGGGCTGGAAGAGGAGGCCGGATTGCCATACACGGTCGTAAGCACGCTCAAGGTCGAGGGAGAGGATGATGGCGGATCGACAGAAGTTGAGCTGTTCGGAGAGGAGATGAGTGAGGTGAAGGAGAAGGTCATCGGCAGGGAAGGACGGTCGAAAGCCACACTGGGTAGTGGGATGGAGGCAGTGCTGGCGGAGATGCTGGTGGATGCGCCGGGTCAGGATGGATTCCAGGACCTTGCGGAAGACCGAGGTAAGGCTGATGGGGTGGTAGGAGGAGACAGCGGATGGCAGTTTGTCGGGTTTAAGGAACATCAGGATACGGGAGGTTTTCCACAGGTCGGGGTAGAAGCCGGTGGACAGGACTACATTACGGAGCCTGGCCAGGGTGGAGAGGAAGGAGGTGGGAGATTCACGGAGGTGGCGATAGGTAACACGATCGTGACCGGGAGCGGTGTTGCATTTCGTGTGTAGTGTAGTGATGATATCCTGAGTAGTGATGGGGGCATTGAGTTCGTTGTTTGTAATGTTGTCCAAGTACTGGAAGCCAGGGGCGAGGGGAGGGACAGAGGCGTCAGTTCGATCACGGACATCCGGGAAGAGGGAGTAATCGAACTGGGGATCATCAGGGATGGTGAAGATATCGGGGAGGTAGGAGGCAAAATGATTGGCCTTACTAAGGTTGTCAGGGAAGGATTGGTCATCATGAAGGAGAGGGTAGTAGGGGGGGGGGGTTAGATCCGGTAAGGCGGCGGAAGGCTGACCAGTACTTGGATTAGTTGATAGGAAGTGTAGCAGTAAGACGGGTGCATGTCTGTCGCCAGTCCCGGCGTTTCTTAGCCGCGAGCAAGTTTCTGATGTGTCGTTGTAGTTACCGGTGGCGTCGTAGTGTGTCCGGCCCTTGCCAAAATGGCCGCTCGCTTATATAGACTCTGACGTCAACCCCCCTGGTTATTTAAGTACCAATCTCACCAGTTAAGGTTACAAATTTTGATACTTACATCCCTCTACAGAAATAAGCACACCATTAGAACTGCGCTAAAGAGTACATCTTATTTACCATGTTACATTAATTTCTAGGATTATTCTATCGCCCGTAAATCAAGTTTCAGTTTCTGCAAATTTCGCCACTTAGCGCAGATTTGTTTGTTGACATCGTTGCTGCAAAGTTTTAACATAGAACTGCATATAGCACCGTTTTTAGACGTAATCTATAGCGATTCTACACATTGCGCTGCTTAAAATCTCCATATCTATAATAATTAATTAATTATGGGCGGTAAAGGTTAATAATAATTTGCAAAAAATGAAAACTATTGCAAGTTAAGTGTACAGTATAACTTAACTAGTTGAAAATACGTGTGATGCCATCCAAAATATTAGATAGTGCCGTTCTTTACGTCACGAATTTTCTGTTGAATTTTATAAACAATTTTCTCTCAAACTTTGTTTATTGCTCTTCACGGGCTCAATTACTTATGAATCTTAACATATGACTATGGCACTCGATCCGCTATGACGAAACGTTTTTAATGAGTGCTTGCTCATCCCTGTAAGTTGTTATTTACTATTTTTATTAATCTTTCAGTATTCGTGATATTAACCGATTTTAAAGTTACTATAACTTCTGCGTCTCGAGACTTGAAATAAAGATCGATCTTTCAGAAGGTGCCTATTGCTGACCACAATCCACTGCCGCATCGATCTGCACCGTAAATTACATAGTTTTTGCGTAATGTGCGAAAAACCATACAATGCCCCAAGCTGCAGGCCACGTGGACGCCCGGCGGTGGAGACCATCCCACCGACCGTTGCAAATCTCGCGCAGGCGCGCCACAAAACAATGCTTGCATATTAGACCTATTCATCTAGTAACGGGGGTTTGTACCGTCACTTGGTACAACAGAACCAACATTTAATAGAATAGTTCAGGCAGTCTGCTTTAATCCAGCTTTGTATTTCTAAACAACCGAACTTCTTACATTTTTCTTTGCTGACAGGACATCAGAAACAAAACATCATTGTATTCCGTGACCTTTTATAATTGCTTGACATTAAAAAATCCGAATATATGTACAAATACAGGAATTTTCATTAGAACAGCCGCAATTACCGTGACAATACGAATAGGGAACATTTCAGATCGTTCAGTGACAACAGATACAGAAGGTATTGGAGTAAACAACAGTACCAAAAAGAATATCTGGGATATAATTTCAATAGATCACCGCAGTACGACCAGCAACATAATCCCAGTTTTTATCACAACAACCAGCACTTTCATAATTCAAGGGGCAACATGAACAATCCTTCATAGCAACGCAGCAATTTTGCATATGCATAGGCAGCAACCATACAGTCACAACTATCATGACAACAGACAAAAGAACCAAGATTTCCGAGAAAATTACAGATATGGGAATGGGAGAAATGAAAATTACAGACGATACCAAAATTATGTTTTGAATAAATCGGACAGTATTTTTTACCCAGGACAAGCCAATTCTAATAATGCAGAACCGAAACGATCTGTACAAATAGTTTAAGTTTCGCAACACTACAGAAGATCTACACACAGAGACAACACGATGTGTTAGCAATCCCACCGACGTTACATCAGGGCCACTTGTTGCAAGAAAGAGAGAAACCTCAAAACAAATTTACCATCCAGTCGTCAGCATACAAATAAGCGAACATACTCTAAACGCAGCTTCAGATTCAGGCTCTCCAGTTTCAGTAATTAGTGACGCAACATTCAATAAATGTAATTAAGATGAAACCTGTCCTACTTTACCATTATACAGAACAAAAGTTAGAGGAGCTGTTTCAGGAAAAGGTGTCGATGTAAAATCGCAAACACACTAACGATTTAATATGCACGGCTACACTTCCTTTGCAGACTTCTGGATCGTTCCACTACTGACAACAGAGATTACGCTTGGTATGGAGTTCTTAAACAGAGAAAAAGTAGTATTAGATTTTGAGAATTCATGGATTTCGCTACAAAATAATGATAGGCAGGTTACATGGCATTTTGAGGAGTTTTAAAATGGAGGAACATGAGATTAACAGGCTACAGCTTTTAACATCAGTCAGTAACTTGATTTGTACTCATCATTATTCATTGATGCAGAATTTCCTATTATGAATGAAAATGAAGAATCAAATTTGGACGTCTCTCAAACTCTACAAACAACAACAGACAGGTGTGAAGCCGCAACTGACGGGTATAGGAAACAATTATAGATAGTTCTGTGGACTCACCTTCTTGTTTTTGACAACGTTCCCGGAACCATGCGCGTATTTGTTTACGAATTTCAAGTGAAATCCCACAGTATTTTTGTTCCTACACATTACAACATTCCACTCATTTATAGAGACAGAGCAAAGCAGGAAACTGAATCTATGCTCCCAGAAGGCATAATTGAAACAGCATCTAGCCCTTCTAAGGGTCTGTTACAAGTTATTAAAAAAAAAAAAATGGTTGTCTCATACTTGTTTTATAGTCGAGACTAATTAATGAGATCGTAGTAACAGTAACAGATAGCCCGTAAACAATAGATTAGTTGCTCCAAAAATTTCATGGAGTCACAGTATTTTCTACACTCGATTTAAAATCATGATTCTGGTAGATCGAATTACAAATGGTTCAAATGGCTCTGAGCACTATGGGACTTACTGCTGAGGTCATCAGTCCCCTAGAACTTAGAATTACTTAAACCTAACTAACCACGGACATCAGACACATCCACGCCCGAGGCAAGATTCGAACCTGCGACCGTAGCGGTCGCGCAGTTCCAGACTGTAGCGCCTAGAACCGCTCGGCCACCCCGGCCGGCTCGAATTACAACACAGTTGTCGCAAAGGTACAGCCTTTTTATGCTTCGGAATTTGTTATCGATTATGCAAACATTTCATCTACAGCTTTCATCGGGGGTTGAACTCCAGTCTTCCAACACATTTGAAGGTCAGAATCACTTAGTTATGTCGATGATATACTTCTTGCTGAGGAAACTACGAACATAACAGTGTCTTGAACTCGTTATTGGAAACATTTTCAAATCATGGAATTACGGTCAATTTAAGTAAATCTGAGCTTGGAAAGTCTTTTATTAAATTTTTAGGTTACATAATTTCAGCTTCTGGTATCGTACCAGATCCAGACAAACTTCAGGCCATTCATGACATCGCCCTATTGCTAAACGCCAAGTTTGAAGTTTTCTAGGTCTCATCAGCTTTTTGCCGTTTCATTCACTACAAAGCGCTGAACAATCCAAGATTATATCGTTTAAGTGGTAAAAATTCAAATTGATTTTGGCACAAACAAGCACAAAAGGAATTTGATACATTGAAACAACCTCTATTAAATGCAACTTTACTCACCCGGACTTTTCACGTGATTTTTGCATCGCGACTGACAGCTCCAAGACAGCCCTTGGCGTTCACGTGTTTCAAGGGATAGAGAAAAATGGTGTTATTGTTACTAAGTGCGTTGCAATTGCCAGCCGTGTTCTTTCCGCTTCTGAACGAAATTATTCAGTCACAGAAATTGAGGCATTAGCTGTCGTTTGGGTCTTTACAAAATTTCGATATTTTTTATTTGGCAGTCATCCAAAAGTGTACGATTTCTTATGACTGACAAAGTTTCTCAAGATCGCTTGGGAAGATGGGCATTATATTTACAGGAATTTCATTTTATTGTTACACACAATTCTGGAAAAGAGAATATTGTTGTTTGCTCTCTTGGTGGCTCACAATTTGGTTCATAGAATTCTGTCAATCTAATTTCAGTCTTCTAGACATAAAAAAGGTTGCTTTCAAAAATTATGTTTCATCTTCTTTAAAAGACATTGCGAAAGAATAAATTAAAGATCCCAATGGAAGAACATGAAGCAGCTGTGGAAAGACACAAACAACTCGACAGTTTTTTAATTTTTTTTTTTTTTACGAACAACGTTCTCTTCAAACGTTTGAAACCTGACAGCGGTACTTGCTTGTTTGCATTCCACGCGATTTGGTCAACAATTTGGTTTGGTACATTCATCTTAGTTATGCACACTATGGAGTAAAAAAATGTTTTCACATACTTCGTTAGACCTTTTACTTTCTCAACATGGCAAAACGCATGTGACGTGTTCTGACCAAATTTAAACTCTGTCAAAAAGCTAAAACATCCACCACTTCACATTTTTCTCACCTGTTTCCCATCATTCCAGTTAAATTACGAGCTGCCGTGGACCTGTATACGCCCCTTTCAATGGGCAGACAAGATTTTTCGTATATTTTTGTGGCAGTAGAACTCACGTCAGGATTTCTCTCTTTTACACCACTTCGGAAAGCGACTGCGAGAACTGTTTCTGCAGCATTTACCAAGGACTTTTAAAGAAAAGTTGGACATGTCGACAAGCTTATTTCTGACAATGGACCTCAGTTTCGTTTGACTCCTTTGATACGTACATTGAAAAATATAAAAATTACACCAATTTTCATTTCCCGATACCATGATTCTTTCAACCCCTCTCAAAGAATCATGAAAGAAATAGGAAAATTTTGCGGACTGTACTGTCTCAAAAAGCACACAGAATGGGATAAGGAGATTATGATGTCCGAGGGAAGGAAAGTCTCTTCAGCCTGGAGGTGCTGGGCCGGTCTCTGCCTAATCGTCCTAGATGGATTGTTGTCGGAGCTTGATTAGGCTGGTTTGATGATTTGTGATTTTTTATGATGGTCGATGTTTTCCAGCGCTCGTTGGAACGAAAGTTCTTAGAGCCGTGGCAGGAAACAGCATCTTACAGTAGTCTTACTAGCGTCAGCAGGAAATGGCCAGTGAAAGTGCTTACATTCTGCTCTGCAAGCTGACTGTCTGAGAGAGCAAACTGTGAAAATAATTTCATGGAGCATATTTGAAGATCGCGATATCGGGAGTCAACTGGTAGCTCTCATGTGGCTGAGGTGGCAAGACGTGGCCCCCATAGGGCAGAATTTGTGATTCGTACTGTATTTCTGAAGTCAGCAGCTAGTGATCCTTCATGATCAACGAAGTTACTTCTTAACTACGGAAAGACTTCAACGATATGAAGTAGATTCGCGTGCGCAGACGTGAAATTCTGTTTAGTCTTTTTCCAGTTTTGTACTCGAATATTGCCTTTTAGCGAGCATTCAGATGCTCGATAGGAACAGGCATCTTGTTTGTAAGTCAGAGCGTGGAGCTCTTGATTGACTGGATGTAGTGTTTACTAAGCGAACTGGACTTACCGAGATGTAAGAGAATCAAATAAATTCCATTTGCTTGGATGGAAATTTGAGCGTGGTGTTTTTGAGTGTCTTTTGATCAGTTGACGTCGAAGTGTATTCCTGTTTTGTTGTACGGAGATAATGGGCGGAACTTGTAACGAATCAGCTGGAGGCTGCGTAGGAACTGTTTGCGGTATACATATTCCAGTCCAGCTGGCGGATCACGGAATCTTTCGCACAGCAATAGGACTCCTAAAGGGCATCAATTACTGACTTTTGAATTGGGTGAAGCGAGGCTTATTTAGACTGACTGGATGGTGTGACAGGGCGGAGAATTAATCCTGGTCTGCCAGTAAACGTTATCGGTTAAGGCTGCGCAGCAGTAAGTCGCAGATCACGAGGAGTGCAAGGATTCCGGCCACGGCCGCGAGTGTGATTTCGCGCACCGAGACAGACGCTCCGGCGCACGGACAAAGGAAACGTTTTCGAACTCACTAATAAATACTGGTGAGCGAAAACATGACCGTCTGCTTATCCACTTGAGTACCAGTGGTTTGTACCTGTATTGCAAGACAGAGACATCTACTGGTGCAATGCGATACTTCTACGAATGTAGGGCATTGTAGCAGTCAGTCACAAAGTTCGATACAACAGTCGGCGCGGAGATTGTGCTTCGTGATTATAGGAGATTGTGACGTGTTTTCTTTATAGTGACCTTGTTGAGGAGAAAGTAAGTTATTGTTACGTATATTGGAGTTTGTACTATAACTGTCATGAGTGTCTCGAAATGAAACCACTGGAGCAGTATGTACTTTTAATGTAAATTTATTAAATTTTAGGCCCATTTCTGCTTGTTATTTAGGACCGTAATTTGTTTTAGGAATTATGAGTTCAGAGAAGTTTCGGAATGTGGGACTTTATCTAGAAAGAATGCGAAATTGCTTTCAAATTTAACTCATTAAGTGATGGGTGGTAGAAAGCTGTATTTCCCGGTGGTTCCAAAGAGAGACCACAACTTTAAAGCAATTGAGTGTTTACTTATTGCCAATTTCTTCTTCTATCCATTGCTTACTATGACAGTGAAGGTTAATTTTGTGAAAAATTTGAAGATCATATTCCATAATGAAACCACCCTCTTAAAACAATTTATTGTTTACTTTTTGACAATACCTTCTTGTATTCGTTGTTTACGATGATTACAAAGGTCAGTTTTTTGAAACAATTTTAAAATTATTTTTTTATATTGTTGGGACACAGAGGGTTAATAACGAACTGGTCCGTCTTTACACAACGCAATACAGCATGCATTTGGAAAAATCTTTGACAGGTTTCCCGAAGTACACGGTACTAGTTGTGTTATAACAGGTCAGGCGATTCCCGTAAATTGTGGGCCGGTGGTTTGTGGGTGTGGACCTGGCCAGCTATGTTTCATTGCAATGATATCAAGCAGATTTGGTGGCCAAGACATCGACGAAAGTACCCTATCGTCTTCCTCAGACCACTGTAGCACGATTCTGGTCTACTTATACGGACCGTTATCCCGCCGAAAGAAGCTCTCGTCGTCGGAGAAGACATCAAGCACGAGGGGATACAGGTTGTCCTCAGTAATGTCAGAGTAGCACTGCTGTCACGGGGCCTCGATTACACCCGCTATCCCCTGAAAGCCTATGTGGATATCGGCCATATCAAAATGTTGCCCGGCCTGTGTCCGTGGCGCCATGTATGTTTGGAGCAGCTGTTCGCCTGCGTAACGCCGTAAACAGACGAGACCATCGACCAGATGTAAGAAATGTGAGCCTTCCGACGAGTTGACACGTTTCCATCGATCCACGGAGCAATCTCAGTGACGCTGTATCCAGTGTAGTCGTAATTGACGGTGTCGTTGGCTCGACGTGGGAACACGTGGGGGTTGTCTGGTGTGGGACTCGTGTTAAGCATTGTGAACCGGTGTGCCTGAAAAACTTGCCCTGAACCAACATAGTAGTCCCAAGTCAGATCCGCCACAGATCGACGCCTACCCTTCTTTGTAGAGCAGTCAAGCGTGCGACCTTCACTTTCTGTGTTGATATCTGATCACCTACGCCTCGCTTCACCGTCCTTCAAGCACTTTCCACGTATGCTGACGACAGCGGCACGCGGACATCCGACCAGCTCCGCCGTTACACAGACCCTCGTTCCCAGACGCCGTCTCGTAACAAGCCGCCGTTCCTCAGAGTTGCTTGGGACGCGGATTTCCTAATTTGCTGCCACTATTGGTGCTATAATGGTTTCCCATTCATTTTTTTCTTTTTTGTTATTTCATCTCCCTACGAAGGGGACAGCTAGCAGTGGATAAAAATCACTCTTCATCCGAAGGTTACTCATATTTTAAAGAAGTTTTTAGAACACTTAAAACCAGATGACAATAAATGATGTTTTTCAAACAACATATTGCGGAACTGTTTCAATGATGTTTGAAACTTCAGACGATTTTAAATGACAGTTAAAATATAATTACTTATGATATGGTGATGATGATGGTATCTGAAAATAAAATTCGTCTAGCGCAGCTAGTACAGGGTGTAACATAATTAATGGAGCAGACGCATATGGCTGCAAGTACACGATACTCTTGTAGACACGAACCGTTTGCGGGATAATAGTGACTTTGTGGTTACCAGCCACCACTGACTCGATTCAGTGTAAACAACTGGCGAGAAATGTGATAATTAAACACATCACTAGTGGACTCTGCTTCATCTCTAAATAAAATGTTACTGTCAAATGTAGGGTTGCCTACAAATTGTTGCTGCATCCACTGGCAGAAAGTCAGTCTACGTTGGACATGGGTAAGGATACATCGCATTGCGATGCCTTATTGTTGTTATTCTCCAAAAACTACTATGGCTCATTCTATGAATTTGTGTGGAAAGTCTCCATGTCGAGTTTTCTAGAGTGTGTTCGACTGTTTCCAGCACAACATATTCGAGCACAGGTGTAATTCGTGCATGCCTACCCGCTGGCGAAGTATGTGCAAAATTCCCAGTTTTTCTAAGACGTTGATGCTCCCTTGTAAACGTTCGACTCTAGGGGAATGTTCGCAGCCTCCCTTGCATTGCCGTTAGCCCTGCCACACATCAAATGAGTAGCCACGTACTCCGAGTAACTGAAATGTTCCACAGACCTGTGTTTACTGAGAACTTTTTGCCTGTGTACTTGCCTTACCGCACCATGTGCCCACAACGCCGCAATGTGACTCTCACTCACTTGGTGGGCAGTTGTCATAGTGTTTCGGCTCACTTGCTGCACACATAAACGCATGTATTTAGTTAGGTATGTAGAGGTTATAAGAGGTCCTTATCTCAAATGCTCTGGTTATAACATTGAACAACATGCCAGAGTTTGCTAGTAACATTCGTTATCAACCTTCATTCTGTTTCTAAATGACAGCAACAATGAAAGTCAAATATTGTCACCTCCAAGGACTGTATTATTTGAAACAAATATGATACAATTTTCTGGAACACTGTAGACCGAACTAATTTCAACCTAAAGAAAGCACGACAGAATTATAGAAAGGAATCAGTAAAGCAATATCTCGCCGTGTCTTGAATGAGTCATAGCCGTGAAGTTGCTGTACTGGCAATCCTATAACGAAACAAGTCTTTGATGAAAATTGGCTACCTGTTTTACACAAGTAACTTTTTTTTAACATGGTATCCAACCTTGTTTGGAGTGGCACAAATTTTGGTTCAAATAGTAAATTTTAAATGATACTGGAAGATAGAAACTTCGCTGAGTGTAAAATGATAAGTTTTCTTTGAAATACGTTGGAAGAAGACTAATCAGAATTTATGATAAGACTCATGTACTCTCCAACGCCTGTTGTCGAGGACGTCACGGTGTAGGGAAGCTGCCTACTCAAGCCATATAGAATTCATATGTTTTCCATTGTGTGCCAGCCTAGTCCGCTATAACTAGCTATGACGTCACGAATTTTGCGCAATAACTTAACAGTAAAGTAAATGATCTCAAAAGTTAATAGCATGTCAGGAGTGGTGCTAAAATAATAATGTGTTAAGTTTCAATTTAGTAACTTTAACAGTTTTCGAAATTTGGACATTTTATGTAAAAATCATCGGTGCAACAGGAAGGAGCTAGAAACTTCAAAATTTATATTCGGATTCCTTTTTCATTGTAATTTAAGGGAGACAGCATGCTGGATCTCACAAAGTAATATTTTGTTTGAAATTAATGATTTTCTGTTTTTGTGTCCTAAAAGTACAGAAGCGAGATAGATTAAGTAAGTGATTAGGTAAAGCTAGGATGTTTAGGTAGAATGGAGAAACGCTATAATAAAAAATACGTGAGAAGTTTCCAAAAGGTAGCTATAAAACTATAGCTGTAGCGTCTCTGCATAGGGCAAGTTCAGAACTCATCTATTGCGTGCTAAAATAGTTCTCTCGCCAAAAGTATTTAACCTAGCCACATCAGAATTTTATTACAGATACTTATCTGTGTGCTGGTAGCACAATTAAACTGAGGGCTTCATTGGCCTTCAGCGAATGAAGCAATTAATTATTTAGCAACTTGAAGTGGTGCTTCACTAGCCAGAACGGCTAGTTAGGAAGGCAAATTTTGTTGGCTGCGCCTTCGGCGGTCCGCACTGCGGCTGTACAAATAAGAGCGCTGCGAGCCAGAGTCAGGCCCCAGTTCTCTTCTACATTCGTATCAGCGCGCAGTCCGTGTCGGAAGCCGCGTCGCGTCTGTGCAGTTGCAAGGAACAGCCTTGGATGCCGTATTATGTAACTCGGTATACACGTAACAATGAGTTCGCATTGTGGTAAAGTGTTAACTGCGGGACAACTTCAGTGATTTATTCTCAGTTTACATATGTCGTATTGCATTTTCACGTGCCACCGCAGAACAGACCTTCTACCATTACTAGCGTGGCATTTGATAAGTATTAACATCAAATTTTGGCGAGCATTCACTTTGAACATTTACATCGATAACGATTATTGAACAGTTTCGTTATCTAGGGATCTGCACAATAGATTCCGAACAGCTCTGATAGTACAATAGGTGATAGTACCATTGCTTTCGCAAACATTTGTTTGAAATTTTACGCTTTATCATTTTCAGAATATAGTGAAAATTGTTACAGTAAACTGCATTTTCTATGAATCCCAGACATCATCCTAAATCCTCAGCATAATGAACTTCAATGATCAAATACTTTATTTCTCCATCAGAGTGGGCACAGTGATCTTTAATTACAGGCATCACGTTTTTGCTAATCACTTTCTGGTCAGAAATGAAAAAACTGTGTTTCAGCATTTCTGGGAAGCCAACCCCTAAGGGCGTGAATTACTGAACACAATATCCATATAAAAATCAGTAACATTGTTAATGGTTTTATGAATATTAAAGCTCAGTAAGTAGAATTCTTCAAATGCTTTCATTTATTTTAAAAAATGGATGATTAATTATATGCCTTGGTGTTGTATGAGTGATAATAAATAAAGATTTTACAAAATTGTATGCCTTTGTGTTGTATGAGTAGTGATAAAGATTTTACAAAATGTGTTTTGTGTAAATGCCGCAACAAAATTAATATCCAAAAAATATTTCAGAGCTCCAGATTAGGGCCACCTCTGAAGTGAATGCTCACAGGTCTGCTGGAAAACCTAAACTAGTAGGGGCTTGAGGATGGACTGGAATTGTACAGCGAAAGCCTTCTTTTAGAGTGCATTAAGTGAGGAATCTAGGAATGTACTTCAGTACCCTACTTATCATTCCCTTAGAGACCGTGAATACATAATAGGCAAATTACAGAAAGGACGCATTTCAGCAATCATTCGTCCCGTACCGCCCGCCACTGCAGCAGTCCGTGTACGGCTGCTGTGACGGCCAAAGTACGCTGCAGCTTTGTGCAGCGTTGCGCTTGTTCTGTGCTGAAGGGGTGTGTGGACTGAACTGTAAGTAACATGTCTTCTTCGAGGAGAGAAGCATTGATATCTAGTTTTGAGAGGAACACCGAAAACCTACGTCCCTCGCTATCCGGAAATGAATGATTAATGGGAAAGTGACAGATATTTAAATTAACAATTCTGTGAATACTACATATGCAAAATACATAAAAAACGAAGTTTGCGAACGAATAGTCAGGAACACTGACGGTAGCATAAAATTTAAGCATAATGATGGATCTGTCAGCATAGTCTCAGTAACTTACGCAGTTATTGGCTTGCGCTCAGTGAGTCTTTAATTTGCGTTCGAGAAAATCAGAGAAGTGCTTAGCTTTTACGGGACAGTTTATGGTATCATGGAAGAAGTGTGGACTGAAAACTTCTGCATGGCAAGTGAAGTGGCGACTGAATACCTCAACAAAAGCATATACCCTCTTTATTTGGTCGTGGTCATAGGGCGTGTGTTGTGTGTGAAAATCGACTTGCACATGGTCCGCGTACAATTCCACTAAACACATGAGGGAACGTTGTGCCCGTAGACGCACTGTGCAGTTGCCTTTTGAAAGAAATCAACAACGAGAAATGACATACGCTGCTGTTCTTTCAGGGCAGACACACCGCTACGGGTACATCAGAGCCCGAGAGTGAGAGAAATGCGAATGAGGACGTTACAGGCGTCACCGAAGAGCAAGGGAGCGAAATGGTGAGCAATAATGCTGACAATAAAGTTAGACAATCAACGAAGCTGCTATCAGCGTCGCTAATAACATACGTGATGCGAAACATAAGAATGTGCCTATGGAAGTGGAAGAGAACATGGAGATGGCAGTAAGCATTAGTGAAACTCTCGCCAAAGAGGTAAAGGCCAGAATGGAGAGAGGCATAGCAGACAGTAAAAGCAAATCAGTGTCACTGACGACGCATAGGATGAGGAACTTCAGAATGCGACTATGGATGTGGCAGCAATCGTTAATGAAAGCAAAACATAATTGAAATACAGTGAAACTAGCTATTCTGTAAATGCAGAAAACAAATGCGACAACGAATCTTGGACTGGTGGAAGCATTATGCTGGAACTTTCTGCGCGCAATTAATGCAGCCCATTTCCTGCAGTACTTGCCAAAATCTTCATTGCGAAGGCACAAAACAGCAACAGTAACTTGTTCACAACAGAGCATGCAAGCAGCGAAGAAGCTGAGAAATCAACTGCAGACTCCTGACTCGAATATCAGAAAACATAAAGAAGAAAAGAAGGACTCTGACTTTGTGCCAATGGCTGTGTTACATGTCAAAGAACTCTATGAGCTGCAACAAACGGCTGGGGAGCAAACAATTGTATCCTGGGAGGATGCACCATCAGACCCACCGGATGAAGCCTAACTTCAAGTGTGTAATAGGATCTATTGGTAATACGATGAAGAACGATATGGATGTTGTCACAATGGGTTTGTGTAATGCACCACGGGAAGTGGAAATCGAATGAATAAGTGTAATAAAGGTACACTTTTTATATTAAATGTTAGTAATGATATGTTTCAAGAATATCACATAGACTTTGATGAGACCTTCCTTCCATTCTACCTTTTAAGAGTCAGTATGATATGGTCTTGCTTCTTGATTCGTTCTGCAAAGAAACTGAGTCTTCTCCACTCCATATGTTGTTGTGACATCATATTGCACATAAGGATGGCCCATTGTTTAAATGTACTTACAGATAATGGCATGAACATTTCAATATTGAGATATGCCTTCAGTCACTTTTCTTAAAACATATTGATTAGTCTATGACCAAAATGATTTGTGCAGGGTTCAAATGTTTGATCATAGACCTTGTGGTTTTTCTTTTGTGGTCCTGGCTACACAGGAAGCATGTGGCTGTACGGTTTTCTTAAAAGTTGTGTGAAGTACTAGCCGCACTAAACCTTGTGATGCCACATGAGGAGCTACTTGAATGACAAGTAGTGCCTCACATCCCGTGACATTACTGGCATAGGATGACATGCTGTTTGGTCGGTCCCAATTGGCCCATCTGGGCTAGAGAACAGAGCTTTGCTTTTCTGTTTCCAGCACCCCATATGTGGACGGAAGAGGAAGCAACATTAACAAGCGGTACAATGGAATGTACAGTCGTGGACAAAACGAGCGAGACCCCTCGCCTTTTCGTTATGCTGATCCGCACGGCTTTAAAGTCTGCTACACAGCATAACAGGCAAGGCGACGAAGTGCTACCAACATACTATGCACAGGCGTGAAATTGACAAACTATCTGAACTTTTTTAGACTGTTTTCCATAATTTGTAAGACTATATTAATGCTGATTAGTGTGTTAAATACAACACGTAAATATAAGACAGAACTGAAAGAAGAAACGCTAATTTGTATGAAACGGACGAATAAAAATGAATTTCAACTTATCCAGATAACATAACTGTTTCAGTAAGACGAAGAACCCCAGACCGTTACGAAGTAGCAAAATATTATCCGCATTCGGCCGCGAAACGGTCTGTGTCAACGTTCAGACCAGTCATACTGGATTACCATTGCTGACCTACCATGAAAGTGTGCAAATTTAGCAATGCGTGAAGATTCATAACAAAATTCACTTAAACATCATTCAGTGCCACACTTAAGTCAATTCCATTATTGACAGAAGCGGTAAAAGTAGGCAGTAACATGTATGAAATTCTACAAGAGAGTCATATTGACATCCACAGAGCGCCAGTACAGAATAAAGGTAGCGATAAAACGTATTGGGGGCGCGAGAATTTCTTAAAATTGCTTTACTGATATTCTACCTGCCTCCATAGAGATTAGAACCGAAAACAAATCAGACCTTCCTTTCACTATGCTAGCAGACAACCTAGGCAAACAGCCCTCTATTATTACCCCAGACATGAACATGCCGGCAATTTCGCAATGAAAATCTGCAGTTTCTGTTGCATAGAGCTTTCTGGACTCAAAAACATGAATTTTCTTCCTTTATGTCACCACTTATGTGACAATCATTCGGGATGATTATCGAAATAACAAATTACTGTTATTAGAGAGTAAATTTTGTAGGATAATTCTGCACCACCCCAGGAAATAAACGGCTGCATAGCTGCCAAACGTATTCTACACTGTTTCGAATTCTCCTCTAGACTCGCCACAGCCAGAAAACGTTCATTAGCCGAAGTGTTTCTTAAGCTAGCTAGCAATGGGAATGTTCGTACTTCTAAAACGCGGTGGCATTAATACTGGGATGTGAATTACCACGTGTATAGGCAAATGGATTCTATTTGCATTCCTGTAAACGTGACTTGGATCGAAAGCGTAGCTACGATTAATATGCTGATGTATCGACTGCAACTAGAATATTTCGAATAAAGAGTAGCGGGTGTTATTTATGCGGCCCTTATCTTCAGTAGCTGTCGTAGCTGATTTCGTTGTTAGGATTTCGTCACTTAAATCGGTAAAAACGGAACCCTACTAGTCTCACTTTCTTGACCGTCTATCGGTCTACCCAACCCTTAAAACCAGTTTACCTCCAGAACGGATGGACATAATAAGCGGAAATGTATCGCACTTCTTGCTGTAACCGGTCCCTTGGTGGTGTAAAAAAGTGAGCTTCTATGTCAACGCAATCTAAAGATACGACGGTTTATGTAAAGAAAATTTACGCGAAACGTCAAAAAATGGCTTCAAGAACTATGCGACCTAACTGCTTAGGTCATCAGTCCCTAGACCTGGAACTACTTAAACCTAGCTAGCCTAAGGGCATCACAGACATCTATGCCCGAGGTAGGATTCCAGCCTGCGACTGAAGCAGCCGTCCGGATCGTGACTGAAGCGCCTGGAACCGCTCGGCCACCGCACCCGGCGAAACCCTACTCACCTCATGTATAATGATAATGTATACTGTCTAGTGAGGATAAACTGTATTCGCCAGCAACTCAGATCGTTTGATCACGGAACTTTTACGAAGCTACATTCGAACTTTGTTCGAAGTCGTCTGCAATATCCATTTATAAACACCCTAGGAACGTCGTATGCGATATCCACTTCTGAAGACGCTGGCAGATACTGCAGTACTATAACAAGTAGGTGGGAATTTATTGTTATTGGTCCATGCATGACACTTTATTTCAATATCACACTTCGGTCTAAAGTTATGAGTCTGATTGAGTATCGAAGATAATTCGCTAAACATTCTACCCACCAGCAATAACAAGTATTCCAGAAACAACTCCGCAGGACAGCTCGTGGATGCGACGCGATCATAACAGCTTACTCTCGAGAGTTTCCTCGCGCTGCAGCGGCTACCGGCCACCCGCCAGACGCCACCCGCTGCCTGAAATCCGGGGCCGCCCATGTGAACGCAGCGCCGCGCTTTCAGTGTATGTATCAACTGTCATTTTCGAATTTGAGGTTCTAGTTATCGACTTGCAGTTAAGCACTGGATTTTGCATACTTGACAATCATGAAATACAGTTAAGCATAGCAAAGTTGAGTCCCAAGTGGAAGTAGGTGTAGCATCTGCAACATAACGTTTACTTTTGGTATAACAGAGGGGTGAATGCAGAGGAGGCAGCTAGAAAGATTTGAACTGTGTTTGGAGCGAGTGCTTTTGGGAAAAATACGCCAGAAAAAGATATTGGTGTTTTAACAAAGATCGTTCTGGCATGAATGATTTTCCACATTAAGGAAGTCTCGACTGCTGATATATGTGATAGATTACCATTTTACCATCATGCGACATTTGCATTCAACAGGCAAAGTTCAGAAGTGTGGTGTAGGAGTACTGCGTGCTCTAATTCGAAACAACAAAAATCAACGGAGTGACTATTATTGAACGTCATCAGGTCACTCATCGAGCATTCCTATGCAGAACTGTTACTGGTGACGTGTTATGATGCCTTTAGCGTTAACTTCCTAAGAAGAAATGAAAGGCTGAGCCCCACCAAAAGACGTAAACTCGAGGAGAGAGTAGTGTGAACAAAATATTTTACATCTGATAAATCCAAAAGTGTGTTTTGGGCTACGAATTCTGCCCCCAGGGTGTGTGCAACACAGCTGGAATTTGTTGCCAACAACTGAGACACCTTTCGGTCACAGTGTAAGAAAATCGAGCAACAAAACTACATCACCTGTACTACTGCATGATAACGCACTATGTTGATTTGAGAAACAAAACTATCCAGGAGATTGATAGGAAAGTCGTCTCTCAGGCACTTGTATTGATAGGGAAGTCCTCTCTCAAGCACTTATCCCTCTCGTCATATATTTGTAAAATTTTACCTTTCCCACTCTTGATCGATCAACCGTCAAGGCAATTCATTTCTAGACGAAAATACTGTTTAAACTACTCTGAATTAACGACATCGTTAGAAGCAGTAGGTTTCTACAGGCGTAGAATTTGTAAACAACTTTAGCATTGTCATATCGTTTTAGATATCGTGAAAGAAAATTCTGCTGCTAATTAATTTCTCTTTGATAATTACTGTTGCGTTTAGTAAACTAATGGAAAATGCAATTAAAATATTCACTGTACTAATACAAATTAAATTCAGCTTACTACAGAAACATCACGACGGAAGTCTATCTTAATAAAGCATTAAGTTTCTGTGAGACGATTGAGCCTATTTTAACACGAATTAGTAGGATATTACAGACTTTACACTTCGAAAAGATCTGTATTTATTTCATTTCCTGTACCATTCGTAAGTATTATCAAAATGTGACATTTCATAGATAAAATTATGTGTTCACAACAACAACAAAAATGTCGTCAGAAAACAAAAGTGGCGTTATGAATCTGGCAGTACCGTAAGGTTTTCGCTCTGACACTAAGAGTTACTGAAAGTAGCAAGACGAATTTTGCTCGAGCGTTGTCTTACGAGTCCCTTATTAAGTTTTTATCTGCCTGCTTGTAGATGTGCTACAAAAGAATTAAAAATCTGGCTTTCAGCAACTCTCGAAAGGCGAACAAAAGCAGCTTGCACCTGGTTACTAAGCATGTTACCTGGGAACTGGTTTTTTCTTAAAGTGGGAAGACATCCTTTTGTGGTTCAATTGGCAAATGTCAGTCAGACGTGTGACGTTAGTCTAACCGTTTCGGTGTGTTGAATTTGTACCAATGATTTTTCTACAGGTTTTTTCTGTCCCAAATAGAGAGTTGAAGTCTCCCATTAGTATCTTCACATCATCTTGGTGAATTTTGCTCATGGTATTTTCGAGTGTGTTCCAGAATTTTTCAACATTGTCGGTGTTTTTCTTATTTTCGATGTTGGTGGGTTCAAATGGTTCAAATGGCTCTGAGCACTATGGGACTTAACTGCTGTGGTAGCGGTCGCGCGGTTCCAGACTGTAGCGCCTAGAACCTCTCGGACACTCCGGCCGTCGATGTTGGTGGGGACACGTGCATTGATGAGTGTATATGTTTTACTGGGGCTCTGAATGACCATAGTCATAAGTCGCTTGTTGACGGGCCAGCCGCGGTGGCCGAGCGGTTCTTGGCTCTTCAGTCCGGAACCGCGCGACTGCTACGGTCGTAGGTTCGAATCCAGCCTTGGGCATGAATTTGTGTGATGTCCTTAGATTAGTTAGGTATAAGTAGTTCTAAGTTCTAGGAGACTGATGACCTCCACTGTTGCGTCCCATAGTGCTCAGAGCCATTGGAACCTTTTGATTGTCGATCGGTGTGATTTCATTGACAGAGTTGATAGATCGGTGTTCGAGAAATGCAATGCCGAAGATTGGTACGCCTTTCGCTACCTTTTGTTGTATTCTGCTCTTGAAGATGCAATGGTTTCCCTAATGCACGGTTTCATTGTCAGTTAGTCGTGGTTCTTGAAGTGCAAGGATGAGAATTTTTTGTCGGTCCATTTCTTTTGTGAGATTATTTAGTTTTCGTGTTTGGATCAAGGTATCGATGTTTACTTTTAAATGCATGTTTTTTGCTTGTAGGGAAATTTACCAGAGATCTTCGATATTCTCTGTCGTGCTAACCTGGACTCCCCAGAATCCGAAAATCCAACTGCCGCCTGTCGACAGCCGGGTTGTGTACCACCTGGGATAAAGTTGACTTTGCTTGCATAGTTTACGTTTGCTTGTGTTTCATTGGTTGTGCTTGGGTGATACCAGGACCGGACAGGACCAGAGGGTGTTGATGCCTTTGAAAGCAAATATTTTCAGCCAAGCTCATTGAGCTAACAGACGGTGACCAGAGTAGCGGTGATTTTCACTCAGACGTGTCTGGATTTTGCGTTCAACGGATTGAGTAGCCGTTCAGGATTGTGTTAGTATTTGGTTCACCCCTAGTATTTGATTTCCTCGGTGCCACCCATATGGGGGAGGGTTTCCACTATCCGCCACACACGATTATTATTATTATTATTATTGTCATTATGTCTCAGCAAATCCGATATGGTGTATCTTCCCACCACTGAAATAGATGTGTATTGTTCGATTCAGTATTTCCATCACTTAAATGTGGTTTATAATTACGTTACATTGCTACTAGTAGCCATTTTCTCACTTTTTCTTAGACAGTTGCTACCTGTTACTCCATCATAGGAATTTATGTGCGAAGCATTGTTGCAATACAGACGTTAAAATTATCCGATTTCTGTAATTTCATTTCGATACCTGATCGTTCTAATCGGATTCAGCCAGGTAGTCTTAATGTGGATATCCGACCACGACTGTCATCATATGTTAGACTGTGTAAACCACATTCTTTATCGGACTGTTGAATATAGATCACTTATCTATGACAGGACCTGAATTCTTAAACACTGTGGAAAATAATAATCCGATGTGCTTATTACAAATACGTTATTTCAATATAAATATGTGAACTAACGAGATAACAGTTTATTTACAGGAGCAGAACTAAAGTTCAAATGTTCAAATGTGTGTGAAATCGTATGGGACTTAACTGCTAAGGTCATCAGTACCTAAGCTTACACACTACTTAACCTAAATCATCCTAAGGGCAAACACACACACCCATGCCCGAGGGAGGACTCGAACCTCCGCCGGGATCAGCCACGCAGCTCATGACTGCAGCGCCCCTGACCGCTCGGCTAATCCCGCGCGGCTACTAAAAGTATGCTCGTCCACAAAACCCATGTGGACAATTATCTGATAATCGGTCAAGCTTTGCTTTGTCGCAGCTTTTTAGGATACAAGTCCATTTACTTTCAGGGGTCTCCTTACAATTCTTGCAATGCAAGGTAATTGAAAAATCTCATCCACTCGACGCCAACTGAGGAACTGACTGGTGCATGTGTTGTTCAACACACAGTAGTTGTCACCCTCACTGGAATCAATGAGTGTGTGTGCGTGTGTGTGTGTGTGTGTGTGTGTGTGTGTGTGTGTGTGTGTGTGTTTGTGTGTGTGTGTGTGTGTGTGTGTGTGTGTGTGTGAGTGTGTGTGTGTGTGTGTGTGAGTTTTCGTGTTCATGCTCAATCTGAATCAATACTATTAACATTAGACAGACAACCGGCTATAAATATTGCATCAAATATGACTGTAAAGTATGTTAATGCGATGGGAAGTTACAAACTGAATTTTCACCCAACCCACGTCCTGCATATTACGTTAAGTAAGATGTATTAACTCCATAGTATCGTTAGCAGAGAGTGCGCTCTTGTTGTCGAGGCCTGCGACAAGCGCAGCGATCAGCAGTGCCCAATGCCGCCGCGATTTGTTTATGTTGGCTGAGCGTGGACACTGCAGCAGATGCTTCGCCATAAACAGAAAGAAATCACCTTGGCTCTGACTGCAGTGAGCGGATATCACTGCCTGCGTGTTCTTATAGTAACCAACGTGAGACTCTACTCACAGGTGCCATGGAGCAATTGCAACGAGTATCATGTCATTAGTCATGAGAATATTAACCAGTGATGAAATGTCCACTCTATTTGAATCCTAAGCAAATAGGAACCTTCTCACAAAGGAATGTGAGGTGATATCAAAATTTATCCAACATACAAAAATTAACTGCAGGACTTTCATGTATGCAGTAGTAGCACACAAGGAAATATTATGTCTTGGAAGCGTATATTTCATTTCCTCTTGTCATATTAACGTCCTTGTTTTAGAATGAAGTGAGAAAATTAACACGAAAAACTTAAGTTCCTGAGAAGCATATAAGTCATTTACTCTTCTCATATCATAGCTTTTGTTTTAGTATGAGGTAAAAAAATAAACAGTTTACGGCTCTGAAACATAATATGACACCAGATTCTTATCGTAGGCGCTATCGGAAACGCAAAAAGCAGGGAGCTGTCCATTCTTTTGTCCTAAAGTCTGTTTCCTTTCATGCATTACTCACGCTAGGAGGTTCTTATTTAAGGACTTGTGGGCATCAAGTTCTTCAGCAGAACAAGCCTTATGTTATTGTGCTAATTACGGCATGGAAAAAATGCAAAAAAGACGAGTTCCCCTAGAGCAGTGAGGATATTTGCACATGTCTGTATTCAGCAATGACTGCCAGCTGCCACAGCACTTCACAGAATCCTTGCGGCAGGCAACATAACTGTGCGTGCACTTCAGACTTCATTCAGTAAGACGTCAGGAGATGGTTGGAAACGTCTAATTAACGTTGCTTTCCGAGTCGTATTCAATCCAGAATGAGGTGTTATTAAGGTAGTTGAACGTTCTAGCAATTACACTTCTATAATTCCCATATGAGCATTCCGATAGCCAAAATAACCCGTTAGTGTGAAAACATCTGGAACTGCATTAACATCAAACTGCGAGAACTCGAGACAATACGTGGACTCTTCTCTTCGCTAGGTGACCTATTACTGATATTTAGGATTCTCTCCGTCCTAGGCGTAATGGAAATGGAACTTCAGAGGCGCTTTCCGATATTCTTGACAAACATGAGAAACTTGTAATCACTGCGAGTTACAACTGCGTGATGATAATGGTTCAGGTTGTCAGTAGTTGTGGTGGTGTTATGCTGTCAAACAGCTTACAGCAACGTTAATGGTGGCGCTCATAATTTAGCGCTGACTACCTACTTATGTAGAGATAGTGTTGTGGCGTCGTCGCTTGACTTTATTTGGCCTCAGCTTGAGTAATCCAACTTAACGAACATAGTACTACATTCGCGGGCTGTTAATGATACAGTATGACTACAGAGATCATCGTGCGGATATTACATTAATTCTGCAATGAATTGCTTAAAAAATATTACCCTCAGCTATGCAGGTGGAATGACTCATTACGCAGGTACTCTATGTTGCACTTGGTTAAGTGATTAGTTCGCTGCAATCCTGCTTCTACTGCTTGTAAATACTTGTATACTTCAAAAATGGTTCAAATGGCTCTGGGCGCTATGGGACTTAACGTCTGAGGTCATCAGTCCGCTAGAACTTAGAACTACTTAAACCTAACTAACCTAAGGACATCAGACACGTCCATGCCCGAAACTGGAGTCGAACCTGAGACCGTAACTGTCGCGGGGTTCCAGACTGTAGCGCCTAGAACCGCTCGGCCACACTGGCCGGCATACTTGTATACTGACCATACGTTATTTGACTAAATATGAACTACAATCTAATTCGCATGTATATGACATGGGTTAGCGCCGGCACAAAGGTATGACTAAGGATTGGATGCCGTTGGAGTCCCGTTATTTTGATGGCAAGACAAAAGTTCGCAAATCACCTCTATCGCCTCAAAAAATATCGAAGGACCGACGTCCACACTGTCACAGCGCGTTGAAATACAGCAACGACGGCAGATGAAAATTTGTGACCGACTGAGCTTCGAACCTAGACCTCCTGCTTACTTGACAGACGTGCTGACCACTGCACTATTTTTTTTTTTAAAAAGTTTGAGAAGACTTTCCGCACCAGGTAGGCGGAGGCAAAGAGGGCAGGGGTCGAAAATCCGAGGCCTGGCCACAATGCCTCCCCCATACCTGTCACTGAGCAGCTGCATTATTCACATGTATTCCATGTTTGCTACTCATATATTCCTTTAAATTGTAGAACAAAATTGAAGTAGTAATTAAGGTAAAATAAATTACAGATTGTCGCCTCCAATGGCGTGCGTTCCTTGTGGAACATAACTTATAACAGTGAACAGGGTGACGGAAAAATACATAACAAACATTCATTCAGAAATATATTCACAATTTAAGTTATTATGCACTGGGTGCATATGAGGTCTGTACGGAAGCCATATATTTTTCAACAAATGAAAAAAATTTCGGAGCCGGAGGGGTTTTGCCAAATTAGAACAGTTCTGATTTTAGAACCAACGTAAAGGAATATTCCAGGAATAAAAAAAAGTGGAAGAATAGTGTTCTTCTTCTAATAAAAAAAACTGTCCACCTCTCCGTAGCCCACATAAAACAATAGATAAAAAAATTTGAAACCGTTCGTTATATTTGTTATTCTTCTTCAGCGTAAAATGTTATTCTGCAATATAAAACATGTACTCTTCTAAGTTCTAAGTTTATACCCAGAAGCCACGAATAACTGTTATTCTTTGCGGACGGGTAACTTTTCCAGTCGGGTTGTAAAGCTTCAGTTACCGGTATATGACTTTCTGCGGTTCTGTTGATAGTGCTAATTTATTCCTAGTCCAGTTCCAAATTCTGAGTCTATTTTCACGTAAGAAGGTGTGCGCTACAGTTTCTACAAGCCGACATTTGTCGCGGTATGGAGATGCTCTCAATTTGATTTTTCAAAGTCGTTCCGCTGTGGGTATGGTTTCGTTTACAACGTCGTACCATGCGGCACTGACTCTAGTTGGTAGAATTTTATTGTTGATATTTTTCCAGACGTTCCTCCAGTTTTTTGTAGGTCAGTGTAGACGATGTCTGGTAATATAATCATAGACGGTTCTAGTGTTGGTCTGTTATGGTGGAAGTCTTATACAGCCTTAATCGCCATAGTACTTTCGGACGTAATCTAGGTTGGCGTGCAACATTAACAAGAGCGTTCCTATCACCAGGATCTAACGAGAGGAACAGAAATTTCGTGATGCCTGTCTTAGTGGCGTGTATTAGTTTAATAGCACGTCTTTAATTCCAAATCCTCTGTCTTTCCTCTGCAAAGTCGCCGTGTGGAAGGCTACTTTGAAGATATTTTGTTTCCACACGTACCAAGAGGCTACAGCCAATATTTTATGTGCAGTGACCTGCAGTATCGGTAAGACTGCTGCGACATGACAAATTTTGCTATGTATCTATATATTTATAAACTGAATTTTCTGCAGTCAGTCTAACGATCGCATTTCATGGGCCTTCAACAAGGTTCCGATGACATTAAGTTTCCGCTCCCAATTGTTCGTCGCCATGTGGTTGGGGTTCGCCCTTAATGACAATCCGAGTTGGAGTCTCTCTTCAGCTACATCTAACCAGTGCGCACCTATTGCACTATTGTAAGAACCGGGATGCAGTATTTTGGATTTAAAATTTAGTAAATTTGTGGTAAGATCTTATGAGAACAAGGCCCCCCCCCCCCCCCCGGCCATTATTCCACTCGCTCGCCCCCACACTGTATTCCCGCGTGGGTTCGGACGATGTCGTGCGTCTAGCACTGAAAACTTTAGATGAGCCGCCGAGACCCAAATAATTATACAGGATGTTTCAGGAGAAATAGTAAATATTTTAGGAGGTGGTAGTATAGACAAATTGCAGAAGAAATGCCAAATAACATGTGTCCAATTTTTATTTCGTACATACAGCTGGGTTAATGCATTTCCGCTTCGTATGTTGGTCCTTACAGGACCCAGTTGTCTACACTTCCTTGAAAATGACATCCAGCGTTATTGGAAGAGGTTCATTTGGCTACAGGAATGCCTATGTTCCTCCAGCATGACGGGGCTCCTGCAAATTCTAGTCGTCAGGTGACACATTATCCAAACCTAACATTTTCTGGAAGATGGATCATTAGATATGGGCACTTTTCTTGGCCTTCAAGGTCCCTGGACGTTCTCTCTTTGGATTTTTGCCTGCGGGGATGGTTAAAGGCGAAGTCTACATAGAAAAAGTAAACCTTAGAGCCGATTTGTTCGTTCGGATTATGAATAGTGCAGCACTCATAAAAGAACGCAAAGACGACCTCAGAAGAGCTACACGTGGTGTTATCAAGAGAAGTCAAATGTGCATTGAAGTTGGAGAGGAATTTTTGAAAATCAACTTTGAACGTCCTCATTTGCCTGTGATTTGAGTTTGTTAGGGTTACGTACTAACAGCTGTATCTTTGTCCTCAAGTTCCTCTTGTTAGATCCTGGGGATAGGAACGAACCTGTTAATGTAGCATGCCAGCCTAGATTTCGTCCAAAAGTACTATGGCAATTGGATCTGCATAAGACTTCCACCAGCACACACCAACACTAGAACCGTCTATGACTATATTACCAGACATCGTCTTCACAAACCAATTCCGGTAAATTAACCTACAAAAAACTGGAGGAACGTCTGGAAAAATATCAACAATAAAATTCTACCAAGTAGAGTAGGTGCCGCATGGTGCGACGTTGTAAACGAAACCATACCCACAGCGGAACGGTTATGAAAAATCAAATTGAGACCATCTCCTTACTGCGACAAATGTTGGCTTGTAGAAACTGTAGCGCACACCTTCTTATGTGAAAATAGACTCAGAATTTGGAACTGTACTAGGAATAAATTAGCACTATCAACAGAACCGCAGAAAGTCATATACCGATAACTGAAGCTTTACAGCCGGCCGCGGTGGTCTAGTGGTTCTAGGCGCGTAGTCCGGAACCGCGGGACTGCTACGGTCGCAGGTTCGAATTCTGCCTCGGTCATGGATGTGTGTGATGTCCTTAGGTTAGTTAGGTTTAAGTAGTTGTAAGTTCTAGGGGACTGATGACCACAGAAGTTAAGTCCCATAGTGCTCAGAACCATTTGAACCATTTTGAAGCTTTACAGCCCGACTGGAAAAGTTACCCGTCCACAAAGAATAACAGTTATTCGTGGCTTCTGGGTATAAACTTAGAACTTAGAAGAGTACATGTTTTATATTGCAGAAGAACATTTTACGCTGAAGAAGAATAACAAATATAACGAACGGTTTCAAATTTTTTTATCTATTGTTTTATGTGGGCTACGAAAAGGTGGACAGTTTTTTTTATTAGAATCAGAATACTATTCTTCCACTTTTTTTTATTCCTGGAATATTTCTTTACGTTGGTTCTAAAATCAGAACTGTTCTAATTTGGCAAAACCCCTCCGGCTCCGAAATTTTTTTCATTTGTTGAAAAATATATGGCTTCCGTACAGACCTCATATGCACCCAGTGCATAATAACTTAAATTGTGAATATATTTCTGAATGAATGTTTGTTATGTATTTTTCCGTCACCCTGTTCACTGTTATAAGTTATGTTCCACAAGGAACGCACGCCATTGGAGGCGACAATCTGTAATTTATTTTACCTTAATTACTACTTCAATTTTGTTCTACAATTTAAAGGAATATATGAGTAGCAAACATGGAATACATGTGAATAATGCAGCTGCTCAGTGACAGGTATGGGGGAGGCATTGTGGCCAGGCCTCGGATTTTCGACCCCTGCCCTCTTTGCCTCCGCCTACCTGGTGCGGAAAGTCTTCTCAAACTTTTTAAAAAAAAAAATAGTGCAGTGGTCAGCACGTCTGTCAAGTAAGCAGGAGGTCTAGGTTCGAAGCTCAGTCGGTCACAAATTTTCATCTGCCGTCGTTGCTGTATTTCAACGCGCTGTGACAGTGTGGACGTCGGTCCTTCGATATTTTTTGAGGCGATAGAGGTGATTTGCGAACTTTTGTCTTGCCATCAAAATAACGGGACTCCAACGGCATCCAATCCTTAGTCATACCTTTGTGCCGGCGCTAACCCATGTCATATACATGCGAATTAGATTGTAGTTCATATTTAGTCAAATAACGTATGGTCAGTATACAAGTATGCCGGCCAGTGTGGCCGAGCGGTTCTAGGCGCTACAGTCTGGAACCCCGCGACAGTTACGGTCTCAGGTTCGACTCCAGTTTCGGGCATGGACGTGTCTGATGTCCTTAGGTTAGTTAGGTTTAAGTAGTTCTAAGTTCTAGCGGACTGATGACCTCAGACGTTAAGTCCCATAGCGCCCAGAGCCATTTGAACCATTTTTGAAGTATACAAGTATTTACAAGCAGTAGAAGCAGGATTGCAGCGAACTAATCACTTAACCAAGTGCAACATAGAGTACCTGCGTAATGAGTCATTCCACCTGCATAGCTGAGGGTAATATTTTTTAAGCAATTCATTGCAGAATTAATGTAATATCCGCACGATGATCTCTGTAGTCATACTGTATCATTAACAGCCCGCGAATGTAGTACTATGTTCGTTAAGTTGGATTACTCAAGCTGAGGCCAAATAAAGTCAAGCGACGACGCCACAACACTATCTCTACATAAGTAGGTAGTCAGCGCTAAATTATGAGCGCCACCATTAACGTTGCTGTAAGCTGTTTGACAGCATAACACCACCACAACTACTGACAACCTGAACCATTATCATCACGCAGTTGTAACTCGCAGTGATTACAAGTTTCTCATGTTTGTCAAGAATATCGGAAAGCGCCTCTGAAGTTCCATTTCCATTACGCCTAGGACGGAGAGAATCCTAAATATCAGTAATAGGTCACCTAGCGAAGAGAAGAGTCCACGTATTGTCTCGAGTTCTCGCAGTTTGATGTTAATGCAGTTCCAGATGTTTTCACACTAACGGGTTCTTTTGGCTATCGGAATGCTCATATGGGAATTATAGAAGTGTAATTGCTAGAACGTTCAACTACCTTAATAACACCTCATTCTGGATTGAATACGACTCGGAAAGCAACGTTAATTAGACGTTTCCAACCATCTCCTGACGTCTTACTGAATGAAGTCTGAAGTGCACGCACAGTTATGTTGCCTGCCGCAAGGATTCTGTGAAGTGCTGTGGCAGCTGGCAGTCATTGCTGAATACAGACATGTGCAAATATCCTCACTGCTCTAGGGGAACTCGTCTTTTTTGCATTTTTTCCATGCCGTAATTAGCACAATAACATAAGGCTTGTTCTGCTGAAGAACTTGATGCCCACAAGTCCTTAAATAAGAACCTCCTAGCGTGAGTAATGCATGAAAGGAAACAGACTTTAGGACAAAAGAATGGACAGCTCCCTGCTTTTTGCGTTTCCGATAGCGCCTACGATAAGAATCTGGTGTCATATTATGTTTCAGAGCCGTAAACTGTTTATTTTTTTACCTCATACTAAAACAAAAGCTATGATATGAGAAGAGTAAATGACTTATATGCTTCTCAGGAACTTAAGTTTTTCGTGTTAATTTTCTCACTTCATTCTAAAACAAGGACGTTAATATGACAAGAGGAAATGAAATATACGCTTCCAAGACATAATATTTCCTTGTGTGCTACTACTGCATACATGAAAGTCCTGCAGTTAATTTTTGTATGTTGGATAAATTTTGATATCACCTCACATTCCTTTGTGAGAAGGTTCCTATTTGCTTAGGATTCAAATAGAGTGGACATTTCATCACTGGTTAATATTCTCATGACTAATGACATGATACTCGTTGCAATTGCTCCATGGCACCTGTGAGTAGAGTCTCACGTTGGTTACTATAAGAACACGCAGGCAGTGATATCCGCTCACTGCAGTCAGAGCCAAGGTGATTTCTTTCTGTTTATGGCGAAGCATCTGCTGCAGTGTCCACGCTCAGCCAACATAAACAAATCGCGGCGGCATTGGGCACTGCTGATCGCTGCGCTTGTCGCAGGCCTCGACAACAAGAGCGCACTCTCTGCTAACGATATTATGGAGTTAATACATCTTACTTAACGTAATATGCAGGACGTGGGTTGGGTGAAAATTCAGTTTGTAACTTCCCATCGCATTAACATACTTTACAGTCATATTTGATGCAATATTTATAGCCGGTTGTCTGTCTAATGTTAATAGTATTGATTCAGATTGAGCATGAACACGAAAACTCACACACACACACACACACACACACACACACTCATTGATTCCAGTGAGGGTGACAACTACTGTGTGTTGAACAACACATGCACCAGTCAGTTCCTCAGTTGGCGTCGAGTGGATGAGATTTTTCAATTACCTTGCATTGCAAGAATTGTAAGGAGACCCCTGAAAGTAAATGGACTTGTATCCTAAAAAGCTGCGACAAAGCAAAGCTTGACCGATTATCAGATAATTGTCCACATGGGTTTTGTGGACGAGCATACTTTTAGTAGCCGCGCGGGATTAGCCGAGCGGTCAGGGGCGCTGCAGTCATGAGCTGCGTGGCTGATCCCGGCGGAGGTTCGAGTCCTCCCTCGGGCATGGGTGTGTGTGTTTGCCCTTAGGATGATTTAGGTTAAGTAGTGTGTAAGCTTAGGTACTGATGACCTTAGCAGTTAAGTCCCATACGATTTCACACACATTTGAACATTTGAACTTTAGTTCTGCTCCTGTAAATAAACTGTTATCTCGTTAGTTCACATATTTATATTGAAATAACGTATTTGTAATAAGCACATCGGATTACTATTTTCCACAGTGTTTAAGAATTCAGGTCCTGTCATAGATAAGTGATCTATATTCAACAGTCCGATAAAGAATGTGGTTTACACAGTCTAACATATGATGACAGTCGTGGTCGGATATCCACATTAAGACTACCTGGCTGAATCCGATTAGAACGATCAGGTATCGAAATGAAATTACAGAAATCGGATAATTTTAACGTCTGTATTGCAACAATGCTTCGCACATAAATTCCTATGATGGAGTAACAGGTAGCAACTGTCTAAGAAAAAGTGAGAAAATGGCTACTAGTAGCAATGTAACGTAATTATAAACCACATTTAAGTGATGGAAATACTGAATCGAACAATACACATCTATTTCAGTGGTGGGAAGATACACCATATCGGATTTGCTGAGACATAATGACAATAATAATAATAATAATAATCGTGTGTGGCGGATAGTGGAAACCCTCCACCATATGGGTGGCACCGAGGAAATCAAATACTAGGGGTGAACCAAATACTAACACAATCCTGAACGGCTACTCAATCCGTTGAACGCAAAATCCAGACACGTCTGAGTGAAAATCACCGCTACTCTGGTCACCGTCTGTTAGCTCAATGAGCTTGGCTGAAAATATTTGCTTTCAAAGGCATCAACACCCTCTGGTCCTGTCCGGTCCTGGTATCACCCAAGCACAACCAATGAAACACAAGCAAACGTAAACTATGCAAGCAAAGTCAACTTTATCCCAGGTGGTACACAACCCGGCTGTCGACAGGCGGCAGTTGGATTTTCGGATTCTGGGGAGTCCAGGTTAGCACGACAGAGAATATCGAAGATCTCTGGTAAATTTCCCTACAAGCAAAAAACATGCATTTAAAAGTAAACATCGATACCTTGATCCAAACACGAAAACTAAATAATCTCACAAAAGAAATGGACCGACAAAAAATTCTCATCCTTGCACTTCAAGAACCACGACTAACTGACAATGAAACCGTGCATTAGGGAAACCATTGCATCTTCAAGAGCTGAATACAACAAAAGGTAGCGAAAGGCGTACCAATCTTCGGCATTGCATTTCTCGAACACCGATCTATCAACTCTGTCAATGAAATCACACCGATCGACAATCAAAAGGTTCCAATGGCTCTGAGCACTATGGGACGTAACAGTGGAGGTCATCAGTCTCGTAGAACTTAGAACTACTTATACCTAACTAATCTAAGGACATCACACAAATTCATGCCCAAGGCTGGATTCGAACCTACGACCGTAGCAGTCGCGCGGTTCCGGACTGAAGAGCCAAGAACCGCTCGGCCACCGCGGCTGGCCCGTCAACAAGCGACTTATGACTATGGTCATTCAGAGCCCCAGTAAAACATATACACTCATCAATGCACGTGTCCCCACCAACATCGACGGCCGGAGTGTCCGAGAGGTTCTAGGCGCTACAGTCTGGAACCGCGCGACCGCTACCACAGCAGTTAAGTCCCATAGTGCTCAGAGCCATTTGAACCATTTGAACCCACCAACATCGAAAATAAGAAAAACACCGACAATGTTGAAAAATTCTGGAACACACTCGAAAATACCATGAGCAAAATTCACCAAGATGACGTGAAGATACTAATGGGAGACTTCAACTCTCTATTTGGGACAGAAAAAACCTGTAGAAAAATCATTGGTACAAATTCAACACACCGAAACGGTTAGACTAACGTCACACGTCTGACTGACATTTGCCAATTGAACCACAAAAGGATGTCTTCCCACTTTAAGAAAAAACCAGTTCCCAGGTAACATGCTTAGTAACCAGGTGCAAGCTGCTTTTGTTCGCCTTTCGAGAGTTGCTGAAAGCCAGATTTTTAATTCTTTTGTAGCACATCTACAAGCAGGCAGATAAAAACTTAATAAGGGACTCGTAAGACAACGCTCGAGCAAAATTCGTCTTGCTACTTTCAGTAACTCTTAGTGTCAGAGCGAAAACCTTACGGTACTGCCAGATTCATAACGCCACTTTTGTTTTCTGACGACATTTTTGTTGTTGTTGTGAACACATAATTTTATCTATGAAATGTCACATTTTGATAATACTTACGAATGGTACAGGAAATGAAATAAATACAGATCTTTTCGAAGTGTAAAGTCTGTAATATCCTACTAATTCGTGTTAAAATAGGCTCAATCGTCTCACAGAAACTTAATGCTTTATTAAGATAGACTTCCGTCGTGATGTTTCTGTAGTAAGCTGAATTTAATTTGTATTAGTACAGTGAATATTTTAATTGCATTTTCCATTAGTTTACTAAACGCAACAGTAATTATCAAAGAGAAATTAATTAGCAGCAGAATTTTCTTTCACGATATCTAAAACGATATGACAATGCTAAAGTTGTTTACAAATTCTACGCCTGTAGAAACCTACTGCTTCTAACGATGTCGTTAATTCAGAGTAGTTTAAACAGTATTTTCGTCTAGAAATGAATTGCCTTGACGGTTGATCGATCAAGAGTGGGAAAGGTAAAATTTTACAAATATATGACGAGAGGGATAAGTGCTTGAGAGAGGACTTCCCTATCAATACAAGTGCCTGAGAGACGACTTTCCTATCAATCTCCTGGATAGTTTTGTTTCTCAAATCAACATAGTGCGTTATCATGCAGTAGTACAGGTGATGTAGTTTTGTTGCTCGATTTTCTTACACTGTGACCGAAAGGTGTCTCAGTTGTTGGCAACAAATTCCAGCTGTGTTGCACACACCCTGGGGGCAGAATTCGTAGCCCAAAACACACTTTTGGATTTATCAGATGTAAAATATTTTGTTCACACTACTCTCTCCTCGAGTTTACGTCTTTTGGTGGGGCTCAGCCTTTCATTTCTTCTTAGGAAGTTAACGCTAAAGGCATCATAACACGTCACCAGTAACAGTTCTGCATAGGAATGCTCGATGAGTGACCTGATGACGTTCAATAATAGTTACTCCGTTGATTTTGGTTGTTTTGAATTAGAGCACGCAGTACTCCTGCACCAGACTTCTGAACATTGCCTGTTGAATTCAAATTCAAGTGGTTCATAATTATGTTAGTAAATTCACTCGATATTTTTATGTCCTTTAAATTACATTTGCTACATGATTCGCATTGAAGACGTAGGAAATGCATGTTATTTGGTCCGGGAAGCACGTTCCAACAGAAACTGATGCTTACATTGACATTTATTTTGCGTATTAGTCGTCTTATCCATCACATGGATAACGAGGATGCTCCGTTTTGCTACAGTTGTTTCATAGCTAACAAGGGAACCTTCCCATCGCACCCTCCTCAGATTTAGTTATAAGTTGACACAGTAGATAGGCCTTGAAAACTGAACACAGATCATTCGAGAAAACAGGAAGAAGTTGTGTGGACCTATGAAAAATATAATCAAACTTAACAAACTGAGTAGTCCATGCGTATGATAAGCAACATCAAGGATAGCTTGAGCTCGGGAGCGCCGTTGTCGCGTGGTTAGCGTGAGGAGCTGCAGAACGAGAGGTCGTTGGTTCAAGTCTTCCGTCGGGTGAGTTGTTTGATTTTTTTATTTTCAGACAATCATCACCACACGTACTGTTTATCAACAAATGTAGGAAATAATCATACAGATGTTCGATAATCGTTCGATCCCTTAAGGAAGTTTCCGATGCCTTACTGTTCGGAAAATATTCATTGACATTGTTATTGAAGTCACGAGCTATTTTTGCTGGATTCATATTGCCCACGCAATGCATCTCACGTATTTAATACACCCTCGTCCAAAGTAGCGAACCGTTAACTGCCAGCCAGGGAGCCTCGTTAGCAGGAATACTCTCTCTTCCGTGCGCTGTAGTCGACTGACGTCATGTCTTTCGATGTTTGTTTAGGTGTAGCGTCATCATACTACGGCGCGGTTACCTCGCATCGGACGGACGGACGGACAGATAATAATTGTCTGAAAATAAAAATTAAACTTTTCACTCGAGGGAAAATTTGAAGGAAGGACCTCTCGTTCCGCAGCTGCTTACGCTAACCACGGGATCACGGCGCTCCTGAGCTCACCCTATCCTTGATGTTCCTATCTTGCGCATGGACTACTCAGTTTGTATATTTTGCTTATTTTTTTCATAGTTCCACACAACTTCTTCCTGTTTTCTCGATTGATCTGTGTTAAGTTTTTCAAGGCCTATCCACTGTATCAACTTATTACTAAATCTGAGGGCGGTGCGATGGGGAAGTTCCCTTGTTAGTGGTATTGTGTGTTGGTGGCGTTGCCAGTTTACATACTGTGCATCTAACTCACAATAAATGCGTTGGATGCCTCCTGTGATCAGTTTACTTGAAAAACGTTTGTTGTCATCGTAATTTATGTAACTGGCTCTCCGACTTCCAATTTGACAATTTGTGGAAAAATTGTTTACCTTGTTAGTCCTAGTTTCAAACATTGTCAGATAGGAAACGTAGGCATGAAGGAGTCTGTAAAAGCAATTAATCGCTATTATAGCAAACTTTTGAATCCACTGGACACTTGAATTCTATATATTGATTCTGAGAGTTTTGTTATTTCTCTTGTTATTTACTGTCCCAATGTCATCCGTGAGAATAAAATTAAAGGCAGTTGGATTAGGTTCCTGATCTAAATACGCTATTCCACAAATTAAAAACTTCCAGTTATTCTTCATATCTTGAAACTTACTACCGTTGACTTTCACTGAAGGAAAGATACATAATAATAAAATGAAATCAAAGATTAGAATGTCAAAGCATAGTGTGAATGGTTAAAATGAAATGAACTAAAAATCATCTTCTTGTCTAAAACACTTTACTCTTCCAGAGAACTTCGGTACCTCTCAAAATTTTTTCAGCTCTGATGTTTAGCCACATGTGGAAAAATTGTGGGTCTCATGATGCAGCACTGTTTAGCCGTCACAAAGTAAAGCCTCAAAAATCAGTAAATAAAACTATTCTTGTACAGTTGCTCCGAATCGCATATACCAACCGCCATTTGCTGCGACAACGACTCAAAGTCTATTGGGTATTTGATTTTGCTCTGCTTTTTCGGGCCTCCTTACCTCTCCTTCTAGCCCAACCTTTGTTCTGCAATTACGTCTTCATCGGCGAGCTTCTCCTCAATATTTTTATTTTGTGCTGAACTGTTTTGTACCCTTCTTGCATACACACGTGTGTCACGTATTTTATAGAGACTGAATGAATATATAAGGTGAGTATTTCTTCTCTTATCAAATTAAATATTACATATCTTGCTGTGAATTAATTTGTTTGTCCCCATTCCACTTACTGCGTTTACTTGAAATTATATAAAATATAATTCTGTAAAAAAAAATCGCGTATAGCCTCCTTTGGCTTCCACAACAGCTGGAAGTCTGTGGGCATTGAGCCCACAACTCGAGCCACAGAACTAGGAGATTCAAGTAACTCATTCCAAGCGTCATGAATTTGCTGATTTGTCGTGCGTTGACAAATGGATGGTTCTCACTGAAACGGCGTATCTGCTGATCCTGAGCTGCTGTTGTTTTGCGGCGACGGCCATGAGGCCTCCCATTCAGGTTACCACTCTCTTCCTTTCGTCTGATCCACCTGGCTACCGTCGACTTGTGAAAACCCATAGTTCTTGCTATGTCGGCATTTGAAGATCCCTCTGCATTGAGTTGTATTATGGCGCCCTTGTCTGCCTCAGCCAGATGGGCCATTTAGCGTTGACTGAATGATTCGTCGCGGTTAATATTGGCTGCGGAAACAGCGCTGGCAGGAAACAGACTGCCTCCTCCAAGATGGCAGCCGCAACGCAGTGGCCAAGTATGTGTAACACGGAAATCGATGGCATAAAAGAGAGATCGCAAGCCCGTACCCGTGTCATTACATAGTGGAGCAACTTAGAATCTCCAATTTTTCTCAGAAGGGACTGGTCCAGTCTTGTCATGTCTTATCCTGATAAATATTACATGAAATGAAATGTTTACGTTTTGCATATGCGTCAGGCCTGACGCAAGAAACATTTCTGAAATATCTGAGGCAACCTGAAGAACATTTCGTGAATTTTATCTGTAGAAGGTTGCCTTATAAGAAGGAAAACGTGTTTATCCCCGCTCGCCGTGTTTCCAGGTGGCGCAGTTTACTCGGAGGCATACATAATTCTCGCCGGGCGTAAGAAGCGACTCGACGAGCGAGGGGAACTCGCCAAATGTCGTAGGCTGATTGTCCCGAAACTTTGCTCAGTGAAGGAGAGGACAAAATAAGCGAACATGTGTTTCGGCTTATCTGCAGACACTCGACCGTTTCCAAGAAAAATACGGTCAAAGTTATCAACGCGCTGTTGCTCTAGTGTAGATACCTTCTGCAGCCGAGAACGCAATTGAAGCGGTGGCTCAGTGGCTACCGTCGTTCCTTCTTAACATTGATTCCCGTGTTCGAGACCATATTGGGTTGTTTATTATTTTATTTTCCTGCCTCTCTATCAGAATTATCTACGAATGTTTTTTTCTATGTTGAAATAATGTTGTCATTATTCGCCAATTAACTTTATGTGTAATTAATGAATTAAAAAGTAATAAACGAATGAGACAAGCTGATCTAAAATCATCTGGGCTGCCTCATGTATCGTTATAACCAAATATTTTATAAATGTTAATCTACATTCAGATCCGATGATGGCACCTTTAGTGTGTTGAAACCGATTATCCAGTAAACAATATTTAAGCGATCTTGGCTTCTGAATTATTTCTACAACAGAGTGATGGCCCCACTACGCACTGTGTGTTCCCTTTTTAACTTATTTCTTTACACAGTAAATTAACTGACGAATAACGACAACAGTGTTTCATCATAAATTGGAATAAACATTCGTAGATAATTCAGAGAGTGAGGGAAAAAAAAAGGAAATACCGGGTTCAAAAATGGCTCTGAGCACTATGGGACTCAACTGCTGTGGTCATAAGTCCCCTAGAACTTAGAACTACTTAAACCTAACTAACCTAAGGACATCACACACATCCATGCCCGAGGCAGGATTCGAACCTGCGACCGTAGCAGTCACACGGTTCCGGACTGCGCGCCTAGAACCGCGAGACCACCGCGGCCGGCGAAATACCGGGTTTCGAACTCGCAGCGCAAAGTTCCGAAGTCGCTATGGTAGCCGCAGAGCCACCGCTTCAGTTGAATCCTTACCCGCTAAGAGGTATCTACACTATAGCAACAACTCATTGAACACTTTGACCGTCGTTTTCTCAGAAGCGGTAGAGTGTAAGCAGATAAGCCGAGACACGTGTTCGCTTATTTTGTCCCCGCTTTCACTGAGCGAAGTTTCAGCAAGATCAGGGTATTTCCTCGGGAACTTACACAGGAAGAAACCATAGTAATAATGTAATTCAAGGCTCGCAAGAAAAAATTTAAGTGGTCCTTTTTCCCGCACACTGTTAATGAGTGGGACGGTAGAGAAATAACCCTAACCTTCTGCCAGGCACGTAAGTCCGGATTGCCAAGAAATCCTGTTGATGTAGTCATGTAGATGTAACAACGAAATTATGTTTTAATTACGACATGTGACTTTCATTTGATTTAAACATCGAAGTTGTTTGCTGTTTATTTACTTCTTGTTCAATAGTTTCAGCCATATACAAATACCTAGGCGCGTTAAATTGATATTGAAAAAAAGTGTCATGCGTGGACCAATAACAATAAATTCCCACCTACTTGTTATAGTACTGCAGTATCTGCCAGCGTCTTCAGAAGTGGATATCGCATACGACGTTCCTAGGGTGTTTATAAATGGATATTGCAGACGACTTCGAAAAAAGTTTGAATGTAGCTTCGTAAAAGTTCCGTGATCAAACGATCTGAGTTGCTGGCGAATACAGTTTATCCTAGCTAGACAGTATATATTATCATTATACATGAGGTGAGTAGGGTTTCGCCGGGTTGCGGTGGCCGAGCGGTTCCAGGCGCTTTAAAAAAAATGGCTCTGAGCACTATGGGACTTAACATCTATGGTCATCAGTCCCCTAGAACTTAGAACTACTTAAATCTAACTAACCTAAGGACAGCACACAACACCCAGCCATCACGAGGCAGAGAAAATCCCTGACCCCGCCGGGAATCGAACCCGGGAACCCGGGCGTGGGAAGCGAGAACGCTACCGCATGACCACGAGATGCGGGCCCAGGCGCTTTAGTGACGAACCGCACGGCTGCTTCAGTCGCAGGTTGGAATTCTACCTCGGCCATGGATGTCTGTGATGCCCTTAGGCTAGCTAGGTTTAAGTAGTTCTAGGTGTAGGGGCTGATGACCTAAGCAGTTAGGTCGCACAGTTCTTGAAGCCATTTTTTGTCCTTTCGTGTAAATTTTCTTTACATAAACCGTCGTATCTTTTGATTGCGTTGACATAGAAGCTCACTTTTTTACTCCACCAAGGGACCGGTTACCGCAAGAAGTGCGATACATTTCCACTTATTATGTCCATCCGTTCTGGAGGTAAACGGGTTTTAAGGGTTGGGTAGACCGACAGACGGTCAAGAAAGTGAGACTAGTAGGGTTCCGTTTTTACCGGTTTAGGTGACGAAATCCTAACAACGAAAACACTGAAGATGAGGGCCGCATAAATAACACCCGCTACTCTTTATTCGAAATGTTCTAGTTGCTGTCGATACATAAGCATATTAATCGTAGCAACGTTTTCGATCCAAATCACGTTTACAGGAATGCAAATAGAATGTATTTGCCTATACACGTGGTAATTCACATCCCAGTATTAATGCCACCGCGTTTTAGAACTGCGAACATTCTCATTGCTAGCTAGCTTAAGAAACACTTCGGCTAATGAACGTTTTCTGTCTGTGGCGAGTCTAGTGGAGAATTCGAAAAAATGCAGAATACGTTTGGCAGCTATGTAGCCGTTTATTTCCTGGGGTGGTGCAGAATTATCCTACAAAATTTACTCTCTAATAACAGTAATTTGTTATTTCGATAATCATCCGGAATGATTGTCACATAAGTGGTGACATAAAGGAAGAAAATTCATGTTTTTGAGTCCAGAAAGCTCTATGCAACAGAAACTGCAGATTTTCATTGCGAAATTGCCTGCTTGTTCATGTCTGGGGTAATAATAGAGGGCTGTTTGCCTAGGTTGTCTGCTAGCATAGTGAAAGGAAGGTCTGATTTGTTTTCGGTTCTAATCTCTATGGAGGCAGGTAGAATATCAGTAAAGCAATTTTAAGAAATTCTCGCGCACCCAATACGTTTTATCGCTACCTTTATTCTGTACTGGCGCTCTGTGGATGTCAATATGACACTCTTGTAGAATTTCATACATGTTACTGCCTACTTTTACCGCTTCTGTCAATAATGGAATTGACTTAAGCGTGGCACTGAATGATTTTTAACTGAATTTCGTTATGAATCTTCACGCATTGCTAAATTTGCACACTTTCATGGTAGGTCAGCAACGGTAATCCAGTATGACTGGTCTGAACGTTGACACAGACCGTTTCGCGGCCGAATGCGGATATTATTTTGCTACTTCGTAACGATCTGGGGTTCTTTGTCTTACTGAAACAGTTAAGTCATCTCGATAAGTTGAAATTCATTTTTATTTGTCCAGTTCATACCAATTAGCGTTACTTCTTTCAGTTCTGTCTTATATTTACGTGTTGTATTTAACACACTAATCAGCATTAATATAGTCTTACAAATTATGGAAAACAGTCTAAAAAAGTTCAGATAGTTTGTCAATTTCACGCCTGTGCATAGTATGTTGGTAGCACTTCGTCGCCTTGCCTGTTATGCTGTGTAGCAGACTTTAAAGCCGTGCGGATCAGCATAACGAAAAGGCGAGGGGTCTCGCTCGTTTTGTCCACGACTGTACATACACTGATGGGCCAAAACATTACGACCACTGCCCATCACGAGATTGAATGCCTTCTCATAGTGATGCAGTCACTTGACACAGTAAGGAAAGAACATAAGCGGAACAGAGATGAATGGGTAGTCGTTATAGAGAAGATATGGACCGCAAATGTGGAAATCCACTGATATAAGTGACTTTGACAAAGGTCAGATTGTTATAGCCCACAGCCTGAGAACGAGAATCTCTGAAACAACGAAGCTGGTCGGCTTTTCGCATACTACTGTCGCAAGCATCTGCAGAAAGTGATTGAAGGATGATGAAATAACAAATAGGCCACATGGTATTGGGCGTCCATGTGTCATCACAAAGTGTGGATATTGGAGGATTGCTCACTGTGTACAGTGGGATAGGCAGTAATCTGTGGCATATCTGACAACATATAATGCAACATATAATACAATGCTGGTGCAGGCACATGTGTTTTGGAGCGTACTGTTCAAAGGCCATTGTTGAACGTGGAGCTCCAACAACATCGTCAATTACGATTGTAAAGTGAGCACAGCTTCACTGAGCTTTCAGTGTGGATTAGTAGACACGGGATGTCTGGTCACATGAACTGCAATTCTTGTTACACCAGGTCGATGGTTTTCTCCTTACACACTGTCAGTCAGGCAAATGGCTGCTTGAAACACGCTCCGTGCCACAGATACCGGCTGGTGAGGGAGGAATTATGCAGTGGAGTACATTGTGTTGGGCTTCAATTAGACCTGTGATTGTAATTGAAGTCAACATGACAGACTGGCAATGGCAGGAAAAGCGTTTCTGAAGAAGAGAAATTTGTTAACATCGAGTATAGATTTAAGCGTCAGGAAGTCGTTTCTGAAAGTATTTGTATGGAGTGTAGCCATGTATGGAAGTGAAACATGGACGATAAATAGTTTAGACAAGAAGAGAATAGAAGCTTTCGAAATGTGGAGCTACAGAAGAATGATGAAGATTAGATGGGTAGATCACATAACTAATGAGGAGGCATTGAATAGAATTGGGGAGAAGAGGAGTTTGTGGCACAACTTGACAAGAAGAAGGGACCGGTTGGTAGGACATGTTCTGAGGCATCAAGGGATCACAAATTTAGCATTGGAGGGCAGTGTGGAGGATAAAAATCATAGAGGGAGACCAAGAGATGAATACACTAAGCAGATTCAGAAGGACGTAGGTTGCATTAAGTACTGGGAGATGAAGAAGCTTGCACAGGATAGAGTAGCATGGAGAGCTGCATCAAACCAGTCTCAGGACTGATGACCACAACAACAACAACATGACAGCTGTGGACTATGTAGACATTACTGAGGACCAACTGCATGACTTCATGCTTGATGTCTTCCCCTGCGGTGATGACATATTCCAGAAGGATAACTGTCCATGTCACAGGGTCAGAATCATGCTCCAGTGGTTTGAGGAGCTTGGTAGTGAACTCACATTGATGTCTTGGCGGGCAAATGCTCCTAATCTGTATATATTGGGTGCCAACTGCACACGTGGAAACCACTGGCCCGTAATTTATAGGAATTGCTCGATCTGTACAGTGATATATGGTGTCGCATGCCCCCAAAAACCAACTAAGGACTCGTTGAATTAATGTCGAGCAGAATTGCTGCTGTATTCTGTTTGAAAAGTGGAGCAACACGCAATTAAACAGGTGCTCATAATGTTTTGCCTCATCAGTGTAGAACTAGATGTCCCATTTTGGCACTGTACACGAGAGGCTGCCACTCTTCAGTTGAACAGTGGTGGCAGAAACACAGACTACAAACAAACTTGGTGATACTTCTCAGGATAAACTGCAGTGTTGGACTCCTTTGTTTTTTTAAGCTGTGTCATGCCTACAATGTCATGCCTGATTTGGCATATTTTTTTGAGAAACTAATTTACATTACTGTACACAAACAATGTGTGTAAAATTGAGAACTCATTCTGTTGCATATTTAACAGCTTTTTCAAATAACTGTGATATGTGTTATAACAAGTTACTTGAAATGAAATGTGTACATGTCAGGTAAGATATTAATCTTTTTTTAATATAAAGGCTAATCAGATAGCTTCATTCATTTGCTTGGATTGTATCAAATGCACTGTTTCATCAAATTACAGAAAAATCAAAAAGCTATCTTGCCAAATTACAGAAAATGCTAATTGTTACCAGCAGCTTGCATTTCCACAGAAAAATCCTTTGAGTGCTGAGAAACAAATTCCGCAACAGTAGTGTAAGTTTTCTTTACATTCTGTAAAAACTAAGTTCCAGGACCCAGTCATAATACAGCAACATGTTTTTAAATATCGCTTTTTTAAGAAATTAAATATTTTATTGGTGTTAATGGGTAAGCTACGAAAGTAATGAAATGACTACATGAAAAATTTTTATTTCTTTCTAAAATAGTAGAAAACGTTTTATTTTGTACAACGTATTTCACACACATTACACAATCACGCAGAGACATAATACAATTTTACACATTGCAATTGTAATATAATACAACTGGGAGTGAGGCAAATTTGAGAGAATGACAGTAACATTACTGAGGTACACACTTTCTTTGCCATCCGATGCTAATTTGTTCAACCATCAATCACAAAAGATACATTTCAAAAAACAATAAAAGCGGTCCATTGTTGTTTTGATTTGTTTCACACAAAGAAATATACGAACAAATAATTTTGTCACTCATTCTAAAATCTGTTGACAACTGGCAAAGGATTGTACACGCGTGTACTATAACCGACGATGTTTACCGAAATGGTATGTCTCGCAGCACTGTCAGTGAAACATTGGTGAACAGTCAATATACAAACAGTTCTGCTATAAAACATTTATTTTTACCTTGAGCAATATGTATTCTCTCATTCCACACTTTTTCCAATGTTTACATACATCATCATTTAGCTACACATTTTAAATAAATTTACAGTTAAATAGTCACTGCATTTACGAAAATTTTGATTATTGTTTTCATGCTTGTCCGTATTTACATGGACTCAGTAACTACACTCATTTATACATGTTTATAAGATCACACTTATGTACAGAGCACTCGTTCAGTGTCTTTACTCGGTGAGGTTCTACACGTCTGTTAATAACACACACGCAGAGTTCACTGTCCGTAGCCCTGCTGCTGGAAATTAGCCATTTTTGTTGCAAACTCATTTTGTTTACATCAGAGAAAATTACGTAAAGGCTAAGTGTGGTGCGACACATGCCGGTTCTGTTTACAGTAACGAGAGTCCGAGAACACTCACAAGAATAAATACATTTCATCCGTGAAATGAAATCTTATTTGGCACAGAATCAATAAACATTATATTTATACAAGGCAGTAACTGTACCTGAAAAATCATTGAGAAATTGTACTCTTTCTTACAAAGCGGGTGAAGTTCAGAGGTATACACGAGCTCGAGCACCGACAGAAACGAGTCTAGCATTTACACACTTTGTGACGATGCGAACGGGTGACGGTTTTCAGAAATAGTGTAATTCGATTATTAATGCTAAGTAATGACGCAAGTTCTCAATGACCTGGCAGTTCTCTAAGTTGTAGAGCAGTGTTACATACTTTAATTTCCCTCTGATGGTGAAAAATTTTAAAGGTCCCTTTATTGAGCAAAAATGTGATTAAGTGGCGGGACTTGTACTGATTACATGTCGATGGGAAACGTAGCTTGGACAAAACACATTTTTATTTTTACTGCGAAAACCTGTAGTGACTGGGTATTAATGGTTTCGAACTGGATCAGTGATGTATGTGAAGTGATGGGACACCAAAAATATATGAGAACTACACAGAGTCAGCAAATGAGATCTAATAAGTTGTTTGACGGGGACACGACGGTGCGGCGAACAGAGAGCTTCTAGGTGTGAAGACAGATGTCGCGTAGAACAGCACGGCTGAGCAGTGCCGGCAGCAGGTGCGTGCGGCGAGCGGCCTCAGATCCGGAGCTCCGTCTCGGCGGCGGCTGCGGCTGCGGCGGCGGCTGCGGCGGCGGCGGCGGCGCGCTGGGGCTGAGCCAGCGGCTGCTGGCGCGGCAGAGACACCACGTGGTGCGCCGTGGGCACGCCGGGCGTCACCAGCGGCGAGATGGACGGCGAGCGCGTGGCCAGCGGCGACAGCGACGGCGAGAAGCTGGGCGACATGGCGGCCGACGTGCTGAAGCCGGAGCCGCTGGCGTCGTGGCTGATGGGCGAGCGCGGCAGCAGCAGCAGCTGGTGGTGCGCCGGCACGGCCGCCTGCGCCGCCGCCCCCGCGCCCGCCCCCGCGCCCGCCTGCGCCGACCGCGACGCCAGCACCGGCGCCGCTATCGAGCGGGGCGCCACCGACGTCAGCAGCGGCGGCGGCACCGTCTTGACGGGCGGCGGCGGCGGGGGCGGCGCCGGCGCCTTGCTCACCGACGAGCCGGCGCCCGACTTGCCGCCCAGCGACGCGCCGCTGCTGCCGCCGCCCCCGCCTCCGCCGGACGCCCCGCTGTTGGTGCTCTGGACCGACGCCGTGTCGTCCTTGAGGCGCGCGATTTCGCTGAAGACGTGCGCCAGCGGCTGGTACTGCGGCCCCCAGTCCAGCAGGTAGTCCCAGTTGTAGCTGCCGGTCAGCTCCTCCTCGCTGTGCACTATGGAGCTGAGCGAGCCGGTCATGGAGGGCTGGTGCGTGCCGGCGAAGCCGCCCATCACCATGACGGGGTCGGCGCCCGCCGTCGAGCCCGCGCCCCCGTCCTCCGAGGCGGCGCCGCCCCCGCCGCCGCCGCCGCCCGCTCCGGAGCCGCCGGGTCCGCCGGCCCCGCCTCGCTCGCTACCGGCGCCGCCGCCCACGTCGTTCAGCTTGGCGTAGATGAGGTTGGCGATGTCCGCTTCGCCGGCCGCCTCCTCGTCGAACATGTCGATCGGCACGACGCCGACGCCGACGCCCTGGTGGTGCAGCAGCGCCGAGGCACCGCCGTCCTTGGCGGAGCCGCCCGCGCCGCCCGCCGCCACCGCCGCGTCGGAGCAGCGGCGCGACGAGGCCGAGGCGGCGCCGGCCGTGTTGGCCGCCGTGTCGACGATGCCGAGGCGCGCCAGGTACTCCTGCGTGTTGTGTACCGACACGTCCGACAGGTTGTCGTCGTCGGGCTGCCTGTGGTGGATGCCGGAGTCCCTCTGCAGCGGGCCCTCGTTGATCATGCGAATCTCCTCGTCCTCCACGTCCTCGCCGTCCTCGGCCGACCCGCGCCCGCTCGACCCAGACTGCTCGGAGCCCGACAACTCCGAGGTGGTCGCCGCGCCCGAATTGGAGCTCGCCGAGTTGTTGTTCCGGTGGACGACGGGGCCGACTCCGACGCCCACGGCGCCCACGTACGGCGGGATTTCGTCGTACTTGGGCGGCCCGAACGGGGACGCCGGCCCCTGCACGACGCCTCCCGCGCCGCCGCCGCCCCCGGCGCCGCTGCCGCGGATCGGGATGGTGTCGAACGCGCTCGGGTCCACGAAGCCGTCGGCGCTGCCGCCCACGCTGGCGCCGCCGCTCAGCGCCGGCTTGTTCACCTGCAACACGCGACGGCACCGATAAGGTTCGCGTGGCACTTTTTCCGCATTTATTGCTCTATAATCCATTCCTCGGTGGGAGGACATTGTTCCAAAGCCACGCAAAATTTGGTTACTTACTAATGTACGTAACAGTTGTTTTGTAACCTAACAAACATTAACACACACAGCACACCAACAAACAGCACTAATATACAGGATGAACGTTAACAAAACCGTTAAACTGCACCGACAGATGCCTGCCTGGAAATGGAGGAAAAACGGTCCTATGAACATGTGTATAGAAATACATCATTGCCACGTTAGACAGCGCTGACGAATGACAGTTCCTCTAACCACAAGCCGTGTCTGTAAGCCACAGACGACGATTATGTAGACTGATGATGCCACTTTTGTTAAACGGTTGTCCATAGAGAGGACTGATGACAAAAATTCCCTTAGAGGGATATCTTCTGTTGATAATCCTTGCATTCGTTGTAGGTAATAGGGATAGTAGCAGTTGTCATGCAGGATACACATAATCGTACTTTGGCTTACAACATGTTGGTTGGCGTCCCAATAGCCGGTAGAACCTGGTCCTCCAAATATGGTGTACATACAGTCCCTAGCCTCCCTGTACGTTCGTCCGTCTGAAATGACCCACGAACACACAAACGCCCGAAAAGGGGCTTCATATGTTGTGTGATGTGGTTGGTGTCTGTGAGGGTACTTGTTTTGGTATACCGGTCCTGCCTATCGACCGTTTCCAACTGCGTGGCTGTACACAAACATCATCCGCTGTACACAATCATCATCTCGACTTGTTCCCGACATGAATACCGGACCATTCTGCTGTTTACAGTATGCTGCGTCAATCACACGAGGAACACCGGGCACGTGGTCAGAGGAACTGTCATTCGTCAGCGGTATCTAATGTGCAACGATGCATTTCTGTACACATGTTCATACGATCTTTTTTCCTCCAGTTCCGGTAGCAATCCGTCCCTGCAGTTTGTCGGTGTTATTAATGTTCACCCTGTATTTCAGATTAGATCCGGATGGACGGAACAAGCCGAGTTTTTCCTACACGTGGTGTTCATGTGGGTAATACAAACAAGGATAGCACCACGCCGGACTTGAACTTCAAGACCAAGTCCCCTTCCCCAGGTGGTGTTAGTGAAGGGGCATCTGTCTTTTTGTTCTCGTCTTGAAATACAACATCAGTTTATAATTTCCTACAGCCAGCATTACGTATTTTTCTTATATATATATATAACTACTGCAAATAAATGAAAGATAACATTAAAGAGCAAACAAAAGAACTACATGCAGTCTCCGACTCTGGGGCACTGCGAGAGCCGCGGATGCTGGCTAACAGGACTGTGTGGAGCACTACGGCCTGCATAAAGTAATAAGATGACAGGTCCTAGCAGTCATAGTTCGGCTCGAAAAAAATGCAGTACATGAATCTGGCCCCTCATCAGCGGATCAGTATGTGGTGGACATCAAAGTCTGTGGTAGCCCTCGCTCTTCGCCCGCCTGTGGGAGATTGAATGCCCACGGAAGCGATACGGGTGTCTAAGACACTATTGTTAAGACCGAGAGACTGTTTTCAGCGCCCAGCACAGTGGTGTATAAGGTAATACCCAAGCGATATTCAGAGAGATCCGTTCAGGGCCCATTGTTTTGAGATATCAAAACGGAATCAGTTTCGTGGGAATTTGGTTGGTGGTAGGTGGCACAGCAAAAACCGTCGGGAAAAAAGCAAACATAGGTGAGAACCTTTTTGCACAACGTTGCTCTACAAGTAAACTAACGATAGCGCCGCAAAAATTCAAGTACATGCAAAGAAGTCTCCCTGGTGACACAGTTCCATGTAGGATAGGATGAGTGAAACAGGTGCATAGCTAAGTGAAATTGGGTTGACTGGGTGTTGTGTGGTGTCTTTAGGTTAGTTAGGTTTAAGTAGTTCTAAGTTCTAGGGGACTGATGACCATAGATGTTAAGTCCCATAGTGCTCAGAGCCATGTGAACCATTTTTTTGAAGTTGGGTTGCACGTGGAACGCCGTTGAAAGTTAATTTTCATAAATAGTTGGAAAACAAAGGATTTTCGGACTGTGTTTGTACGAACTCTTTTCTTGTTTTGGTGTAAGGAATCTGTTTGTAAAAGTATTTTTCAAAGTCTCTGCATAATAACGGAACGTGGCACTGTGCCAGTGGGAAATACAGTATCCTAATGATATTTTTTCTTCGTTTTGGTCCGTACTACCATCTCTAAAAGTTCCATGCCCCACAATCTTAGGAACAGCAGTAAGGACACATATACTGCTCTGTCTGACGTATCAGAACAGTTTTCCCTTATAACTTTCGACTCGTTCCTTTTTGGTACAGGAAGTGTTACCTGAAACTGATACATTTATCCTTCTCGAATATTCCAGAAAGTTGGTAGCATTATCACGGAATCACCCTGTTCGTAGATATATTTACAGGCGCCGGCGCCTGTATCTTTGACGCCGTGTAATGTCGTTGGATGACGTTCCTGGACATGCGTTCCTATTTAAAACTAGATTTACTAAGTCGTCTCTACAACCTTCAGAAGTGTGTAACACGAATTGTGAAACACCCAATACTGGGAAAAGTTCTCTCGAAAAGGTAAGTAAATAAAACCCCGTAGACTGCGGAGCTCGGCTCACCTTCTTGTGCCTCCTGTTGCGGACGTGCAGGAAGAGGAAGACGGCGCCGAAGGCGAGCACGAGCAGCACGAGCGCGATCAGCAGCCCGAGCGCCCAGTCGGCCAGCCCGCCGGCCGCCGCCGACACGGCCGCGTCGCTGCCGCTGCCGCCGCCCTCGGCCGCGCCGCCCCCGGCGTCGCCTCCGCCGCCCGCCACCGGCGTCGCCAGGTCGGTGTCGACGTCGGCGGCGCGCGGGTCGAGCGCGATCTCGACGACGGTCATGTTGGTGAGCGAGCCCTGGCGGCCCGAGCTGGCCGTCACCACGAGGCTGATGTCGCGGCCCGCCTCGAGCGCCGCCGCCGCGTCGTCCAGCTTCTTCTTGAGCGTGACGGCGCCCGTCGTGCGGTTCACCTTGAAGTAGGGGTGCTGCGTCGTCAGCTGGTAGACGACGCGGCCGTCGGGGCCCTTGTCGCGGTCGGTGGCCGCCACGTGGCCCACCACGTAGCCGACGGGCAGCCGGCCGGCGGCCAGCGCGAACCGGTACGTGCGCTCCGTGAACTGCGGGTGGAACTCGTCGCGCGACTCCACCTCGACGCGCACGCGCACCGTCGCCGCCTTGCCGCCGCGGTCCGTGGCGCGCAGCGAGAAGGCGTACCTGCTGCGCGCCTCGTAGTCGAACGCCGCCGCCGTCGTCACCAGGCCCGTGGCCGCGTCCACGCGGAAGAGGCGGCCCGCGTCGTCGGGCGCGCCCGCCAGCGAGTAGTTGAGCCGGCCGAACTCGCCGCGGTCCAGGTCGGTGGCGCGCGCCGTGAACACGGCCGTGCCCGCCGGCTCGTTCTCGGCCACGAACTCGAGGTACTCGGCGACGGGGAACCGCGGCTCGTTGTCGTTCTCGTCCAGCAGCACGACGCGCACCGGCGCCAGCGTCGACAGCGGCGCGTCCAGCGGCGGCCGCGCGCCGTCCGTCACGCGCACCACCTGTCCGTGCACAAAAGTAAGCGTCAACGTAAAATGTTAATAAACATTGTTCGAAACAGCTTTATTTCAGAGTTGTGCGATGGAATAGGTATCACAAGTGCGAGACAACGACACAAAATTAATTCTTCTCATAAAGAAACGACAAGAGGGACTCGAAATTCATCATGACTACGTATTGTACATTCGCCCAAAAAACACGTTCTAGCATTTTTCCTGTAGAAGAAGACACTGACATGTTCGACGTGTTACTGTTCTCGGAATGCTGCGCGGTCCATTCATCTCATTCTCCACAGTTGCAGAGCCACGTTCATTTCGCTACTGTAGTCGTGCTACATTGTCAGTTGCAACACCGTACACGAGCTCATCGAGACGGCCCAAAGGTAGAAGTCCGAGGGTCAACGTCCGGAGATACGGCCGGCCGAGCAGCTTGTGCTGCACGACCTGTCCACTTATCAGTCTAGGCAACACTGGGATACTCTGTTGCCCGCCTATTGAAATATGCACGGGCACCGTCGTACGTCAACAATAAATTGGTTCGTGTAGTTAGTGGGACATCGTGCAGCAGACCGCTAAATTCGTGTTGCGAAAACTTTCGATACACTCCGCCAGTCAGGCACTGTGGAATAACAAGTGGTCCAAGTAACTGATTGTCCACTATATCACACCTAATATTAGCTGCAAAATGATGTTGATTTCCTCGTGGTGCAATTACACGAGAATTCTCGTATGTCCATAGGTGCATGTTATAAGCGTTCACAATACCTGCACCGGTAAAGAGGCCTTCATCTCTAAATAATATCCAATGACTGAAAAATCACTGACAGAAATTCTCATGTCCAGGGTAGTTTACAGGTGTCAGCTCCTGTATCTTCTGCAGGTGAAATGGGTGGAATTGCTATCTCTGAAGCAGGTGCCACACAGTTGATTGAGGAACCCCTACAGTGGCACCTATAACGCGAGTGCTTACGGTCGGATCTTTTTCTACAATTTCCTGGATGTTCTGAACACCCACTCCATCCATTTGCTACCTACTTAACAGTCGCGATTTGCTACCTACTTAAGAGTCGAGCGTCAAGAACGCCGTAGTCCCCTAAATCACTGTCCAGAGCTGTGGAAGTCTGACGGTTTGGTACTCTTCGAGGGTTTGGAAACGTTTCCATATACCATCATCTTGCCACTCGTGCATCGCCTCTGGTGCAGAGTAAAGGTGCATATCCGCGTATTCGTGGTCTGAGGCCATCACACTATACACAACGACTGCAATCTATGAACTACTGACAGAATGGATGTATCCGATACGTCTACACTGCAACAGCGCCGTAGAGTACAACAGACCACACCAAAGTCAAAGACATTTTATGCCAGAATGAATCGAGCAGGGTAGAGAGGTGTACAAAGTAACAGCAGCCGATATGCAAGCGAACACGACAAGCCAGAAGCTTGTGCTGGCCCATGATGTAATGCCTACCGCAAATGAAGTTATGCATCGTTACTCGGAAATAAAACAGTTTCAGACACAACTTTATTTAATATTTCACTCTTATTTTGATGCATACATTACATCCATGAAGTGTGTACAGTTACGTTTGAATCGCCCTACATATCTCTGAATTACAATATTTTACCCACATCCTCAGTAGCCACTCCAGGGGGGTAGTACCCGTCCATAACTACAAGCAAATGGGCGGGATTCCACCACTTACCACAAACTACTGCCACATTTATATAATTACAGTTTATTTACTCAATAATCACAAAATACTTTAACTATGTCTAAATTACAGGTGTCCACTAGTACTATGCCCAACCACCAAGCGCATCTCTACAAATCGTGACTGGTTTGGTTTTGTCAGAAGGTTAGGAAGAGCCAAACCATCTACTTAATCCGACCTTTAGACCTCTCCCTATTCCTAGATTTCGCTAGGTGAGGAAGGACTTCTATAACCTTTCTAACCACAACTAGTTTAATATCCAATCTAGAGAGGAATGGCCTGAATCGAAGGCCATCCAAATCGCTTCTGGCAGAAAACATAACCTGAATATGAGCTCGATCTAATTGCTGCCAGTGTGTGCTGCTCAGCACACACAGCTTTCTCCCCTATCTTTCGCCACGCTGCCCATTTCCCTTTGGTACTCTTTCCGAGTGTGAGCCGGTACTTTTGCAGAAAGTTCACACAGTGTTTTATATTTTTCTACATCACGTAAAGCTTCTGTTACATTTTGAGTTTCTACCGTTTGACTCTCATTGAAGGCAACTTGTGCGTCATTTGGGCACCTGAAGACTCTGTGTTCTGGGGTGCCCACCTCTGCTTCCCATTCACACGCTGGTCCTGGCTGTTTGCCTATCTGGTGTAGATACACAGGGTAGGGTGTCTACGGCCAGTCACAAGGTGTACTGTCCCTTCAGTTGGCTGGAAATGTTTCAGTTTTAATTTTTCTCTGACTGAAGGCAGAAAACCTACTCACGCGCCTAGCCATTTCCGACGCATCCCATTCCGTCTGCCAAATCTGTAGAACTAGATTTTTATTTTCCCGTGCATTCTGGCAAGCTCTTCCCGTATGTGATCCACCTTTATAATGTCATGCTTTTTTAACCAGTACATTGCTGCAACCTGCCGAAAGATTAAATCAACTGTACATAAGCCCATAATTAATGCTAACTCGTCCATTGGAGACGTGCCACTTGTCCTGCCTCCCCTAATGAATATATTTCTCTGAACTCGTCGCCCTGCGTCTGTGGTCCCAGCTACATATTCATCTACACCTGTATCTTACAGTACTTCACGTACCACTGTCACACCCCGTCCCTTTCGTCTTCCACTCATGAATAGTTCATGGGAAGGACAACTATTTACTCTGTATGACCTCGGTGATCTTTAACTTTACCTTATGGTCTTTTCGCAAGATATCTAGGCAGAAAGAGGAAGCAGTATTGGATAAATGCTTCACGGAGTTCCTGCAGGCGGTGTGGTAATACATTTTCTTCGCCGAATTGTGTAACGGGGACCTCACGAAGCTATGGAATTTCCGTATGCTACCAGACATTACGTCGATGTCTACGATGGAACAACATCGGTATCCAAAGTTGATTTCATTAGACAGTGTATGACTCAGCTTATCTGTTGCCATTCAGCATCGAGCTCATGTTTCTACGGTATAGCCGTTGTCCCACTTAAAGTTGTTCTTGCACATAATGATCTCAACGTCTTCGCTTCTTTGATGACACAATAGCAGCAGCTAAAGGCATGGGAGAAGATTTCCATTTAATGAAATATAACTGTGTGTTTGTTGATGGTGCTGTGTGGAAAGATAGTACCGGTCTTCTGTTCAGCGTTCTGAAATCGTGATGCGTAGCGCCCATCTTGAAGCCTCAGTGTATGCTTTCAGAGCGAACGGCATGAAACATCCTACATACAGAGGGCTAGCAGTCTGCTCTTACTATCAATTTCGTTGTTGATTTCGTTTCCTAATCACCGAAATAAAATCACATAGCGTTTCAACGTATTTGTACAACGTGATACCAATGTGACTAAATTAGCATTAACTCAAAAACTTTGTACCTACGTCCATCGAGTCATGCCACTGGTCGAATACACAATTACACCAGCAATTTTCAAGACCTACATTTAGACGTATCGTGACAGCCACGTTAGCTGGATGCAAATAATTTCACCTTAACAACTGGTGACACATTCAGAGGCTGTGAAGAATGCACAGCACTCATTCCATTTTGTTATTCGCAGAATTTATGGTGCATGCAATTACACAGATGAAACTTCTATCGCACTCCTTCACATTAGATTGCAATCAAATTAAAACTACGGCAATGGATGCCTTATCTTATGACAGGTTCCAGTACTTTTGCTTACTCACTGAGTACACTATGCCATTCTCCACTAAGAAGGAATTCAGCTTGTTGAAAGTCTACATAACAAAAGATAAAACTATAGCTGTCTTGAGGAGAAGCATAAGAAGCAAAGGGATGAGCCCTTTTTGAAGAATCATCCTGTTCTCTCATTAGTCATCACTGGTGTAGGGAACGACAGAAAATTTAAAGCAGATTGGCTGTATGGATATCCTGACCCCGTACTACTTTAATTCCGTAATAGGGAAGTAATTGCAAGGTCACAATGAAGCGCCAAAGAAACTGGCATAGGCATGCGTAATTACATACAGAGATATGTAAACAGGCTGAAAACGGCCTTGCGGTCGGCAACGCCTACACAACACAACAAGTGTCGGGTGCAGTTATTAGATCGTTTACTTTTGCTACATCTACACGTTATCAAGATTTAAGTGAGCTTGACCGTGGTGTACTAATCGGCGCACGAGCGATGGGACACACAGCATCTCCGAGGTAACGATGAAGTGGGGATTTTCCCGTACGACCATTTCACGAGTTTACCGTGAATATCAGGAATCCGGTAAAACATCAAATCTCCAACATCGCGGCGGCCGGAAAAAGATCCTGCAAGAACGGGAACAACTACGACTGAAGAGAATCGTTCAACGGGACAAAACTGGAACCCTTCCGTAAATTGTCGTAGATTTTAGTGCTCGGCTATCAACAAGTGTCAGTGTGCGAACGATTCAACGAAACGTCATCGATACGGGCTTTCGAGGCCGAAGGCTCACTCGTGTATGACTGCACGCCTCGCCTGGGCCCGTCAACACCGACGTTGGACTGTTGATGATTGGAAACATGTTGCCTGCTCGGACGAGTCTCGTTTCAAATCGTATCGAGCGGATGGACGTGTGCGGGTATGGAGACAACCTCATAAATCCATGGACCCTGCATGTCAGCAGGAGACTGTTCAAGCTGGTGGAGGCTCTGAACTGTGTGGGGCGTGTGCAGTTTGAGTGATACGGGGCCCCTGATACGTCTAGGACTCTGACAAGTGACAAGTTCGTAAGTATCCTGTCTAATCACCAGCATCCACTCATGTCCATTGAGCATTCTGAAGGATTTGGGGAATTCCAGCAGGACAATGCGACACCCCACACATGCAGAATTGCTACAGAGTGGCTCCAGGAACACTCTTCTGAGTTTAAACACTTCCGCTGGCCACCAAATTCCCCAGTCACGAACATTATTGAGCGTATCTGGGATGCCTTGCAACGTCCTATTCAGAAGAGATCTCCACTCCCTCGAACTCTTACGGATTTACGGACAGCCCTGCAGGATCCATGGTGTCAGTTCCCTCCAGCACTACTTCAGACATTAGTCGAGTCCATGCCACGTCGTGTTGCGGTACTTCTGTGTGCTCGCGGGGCCCCTACACGATATTGGGCAGGTGTGCCAGTTTCTTTGGCTCTTCAGTATACATTTGGCCCCCCTGTCAGTTTCTCCACATATCCATATCTTCTGCTATCATCATCATCATCATCACAGCACTTCAGTACCAATTAGTTGCGAACGAAGAAGAATGTACAACTACTTCAGAAACTGTTGTGAGCTTCGGTATTTTATTCTTTTTTTCGTGGTGACAGGGCCATGCAGTGGACTCGTACACATTCAGGCGTCTGTATTCGGAATAATCTTGGAGATTTTATATTAAGCGTCAAGCTGTTTGTTGCACGAAAATTTCTCGTTTTCCTCTTAGGCTCTGGGAACTTAACTTTCTCCAGTCTTAACGAGGTTTCTGCAACGTCGCCGCTAACCAGCTGTCTTTCGAAAGTTCGACGACCTCGTTTTCTTTGAAAAAGGAACACAGAGCCACGAACTGGGCAGATGTGTGTAAGAGGTTTTAAAAAATTGCTTTTTGGCTTTGTATGACGTAATTTACCCCTGGAAGAGTCAGTTTAAGGAATGTGGCCGTGACTGGCAGTGTAAGGTAATTAAGACAGTTACTCTTCTTATATTCGTAAACAAAATGGAAAGTGACGTGAATGTCAGCGAAAGAGAGGTAATACGCGCAAGAGTAAGCCGGGCAGCGACGTACCAGGTTGTAGACGGCGGGTCCGACGTCGTAGTCGAGCGGCCGCTGGACGGTGAGCTCGCCGGAGTGCTCGTCCAGCGCGAACAGGCCGGCGTCGTCGCCCGACGTGATCTCGAACGTGAGGTCTGCGTTGGGGCCGCCCGCCTGGTCGGCGTCGGCGGCGCGCACGCGCACCACGGGCCGGCCCACGGGCGCCGCCTCGCTCACCGACGCCTCGTAGCCGCCGCGCGCGTCCGTGCCGCCGAACGCGGGCGCGTTGTCGTTGGCGTCGTCCACCGCCACCAGCACCAGCGCCGACGCGCCCGCCTCCGTGCCGTTCCCGGAGGCCGAGCCGCGCTCTCCCGCCGCCACGCGCAGCGAGTACGAGCCGACCGACTCGCGGTCCAGCCTCTTGAGCAGCACCACGTCGCCGCTCGGACTGTACCGCACCAGACACAGTGTTACGATCACGTCGAATGCACAATTAACGAGCGCTGCCACAGCAAGTGAAAGGTTATCTACAAATTGTACAGAAACCAGACTCCAAATAGTGATATAATTTCACAATCGATTATTGAAGCAAAGTCGATCGTGATACGTAATAACAACCTCATCGACTCTGACCAAAATTTGTATCGACGTAATTCCATTTTTGTCTCACACAAACCTCCAGATTTTGTATTTCGGGATTCCTGTAAGAAATCCATATTTCGCATGTTGAAACCACTTTAATGCTGTCGTTGTTGTGGTTTTCAGTCCGAAGACTGGTTTGATTCAGCTCTCCATGCTACTCTATCCTGTGCGAGCCTCTTTGTCTCCGAATAACTACTGCTACCAACTTCCTTCTGAATCTGCTTACTGTATTCGTCTCTTCGTCTCCCTCGACGATTTTTACCCTCCGCACTTCCCTCCAATACTAAGCTGGCGACCCCTCAATGTCTCAGAATGTGTCCTATCAATCGATCCCTTATTTTGGTCAAGTTGTGCCACAAAGTTTTTGTCTCCCCAATTCTATTCAGTACCTCGTTATTAGTTACGTGAACGACCTATCTAATCTTCAGTATTCTTCTGTAGCACTACGTTTCCAAAGCTTCTGTTCTCTTTTCGTCTAAACAGTTTATCGTCCACGTTTTACTTCCATACATGGCAACACTCCATACAAAAAGCTTCAGAAAAGACCTGCCAACGCTAAAAATCTATATTCGATGTTAAAAAATTTCTTCAGAAGCGCTTTTCTTGCCACTACCAGTCTATCCTTTCTATTTAGACCGTCATCAGTTATTTTGCTGCCCAAATACCAAAACTCGCCTACTACTTCAAGTGTGTCGTTTCCTAATCTAATTCTCTTAGCATCCTCTGATTTAATGTGACTCCATTCCATTATGCTTGTTTTCCTTTTGTTGATGATCCTCTTATATTTTCCTTTCAAGGCACTGCGCATTCTGTTCAACTGCTCCTCCAAGTCCTTTGCCATATTGACAGGATTATAAGTCATTTAAGTCATTGGCAAACCTTAAAGTTTGTATTTCTTCTCCCTGAACTTTAATTTCTACTCCAAACTTTTCTTTGGTTTCTTTTATTGCTTTTTCTATGGACAGATTGAATAAGATTGGGGATAGGCTATAACCCAGTCTCACTCCCTTCTTAGTCGCTGCTTCCCTTGCAAACCTGCTGTTATAAGTGCCGCCTGGTTTCTGGACAAGTTGTAATACTTTCCCCTATATATTGCTATCATGAACTGATCTATAGCAACTATAGACCGTAACAGGATAATAGGTCTCATCAAGGACCAACTCGTTTGGTTAATTCAACAATTGTATCACATACAGACGAAAAATGGCTCTAACCACTATGGGACTTAACATCTGAGGTCATCAGTCCCCTAGATTTAGAACTACTTAAACCTAACTAACCTAAGGACATCACACACATCCATGCCCGAGGCAGGATTCGAACCTGAGACCGTAGCAACAGCGCGGTTCCAGACTAAAGCGCCTAGAACCGCTCGGCCACAGAAGCCGACATATAGACGAAGGAATACGTTGCATAACATTAAGATACAACTAAAAGAGTGTTTTGAAGAGTAACATTCATTGGTCAGATGCTGGAAGACGAAAGACGACGTTTTATATAAACGACAGTATCACTCCACATCGCGAGATTGAATGCCTCCTGGTGAAGTTGTGGGCACGTGACCCTGTAAGGGAAGGAAGTACGAGCTGAGCAGAGACGAATGGGTAATCATTGTAGTGACCGTACTTTGGCAACAGGCACGTTGTTACGGACTGGTGCCTGGCAACAAGCGTCTCGGAAACTGCTATCGTGAGCATCTACGGAAAGTGGTTGAGCGTCGTTGAAACCACGAGTAGGCGACGAGTTGTAGGACGTCCGCGTCTCATCACGGAACGACAAAGTTGGAGACATGCGCGCTCTGTAAAGCAGGATGGACGGCCACCTGTGGCAGGTCCGACGACAGAGGACACTGTTGCTGCAGGCACAGGTGTTTCGGAGCTTACCGTTCAACGTGAGCTCCACAGCACAAGACCCGTACGTGTTCCCAGGTTGAGCAAACGATACGGTCAGTTACGATACCGTGCACATTGAATCGTCGAGATTGGACCGTGGATCAGTGGAAATGTGTCGCGTGGTCGGATGAATCAAACTTCTTGTTACACCAAGCCGCTGGTCGCGTCCAGCTGAGCAGTTGCTCGAAACACACACTGCGCCACGACCGCAGGCCAATCGATACAGTACTCTGCTATGGTGATATTCGCCTGGGCTTCGTGGGATCTGTGGCAGTAATCGGAGGCACCTTCACAGCTGTGGACTACGTGAACATTATTGCGAGCAACCTGCTTAATGCAAATCACCGGCCCACAATTTACGTATTTGCGTGATCTGTGCTTCCGGAAAATGCCAAGTAGTTCTCGAATACATGGCAAGCAGAATCGCTTGATGGGCCAACAACTTGTTTTGGCTCGTGAGTGTACGTATATAATGACCTAGCTATGGCTGAAGAACATAAAATAAATAACTCTTGGCGTAAACTCTTTATAAAAGCTTCGATGATTCGTTCTCTCACCGTGTCTGAGAGTAAACAAGCCGCTTCGAATGTCTATTTGGTCTGTCAAACCTCAGTGCTGACGAAACATATTTCGAAGCAAGTGATTTCTTCTTCTTTGGTATCTTACAACACGAGTAAATATTGGGTGGTAAGTAATGCTCACCGTACAGCGTCCGATGCGTCTGTATTAAATTCTACAGTTGAAGATTCCGAGGGGATAGTTGCAAACCTGCTAGATCGATAACGTATTCTCACTATCAGGCAGGGACCCTTACTTGTAAGAGATACGGCCACACAGTGAGTTAACCGACTCCGGCGTTTAGAGGCGTAAGAAGAGAAGTGGCCTACGCAACAGGTTCTGCTACACACTGCGGCTGAAACAAACTAAAAGCTGCGCAGCGGCGTTTTTCCTATGCACACGAGAACTACAACAGCCCATTACCTACACTCCATCAGACGCAGAAAAGGCTGCAACAATGTTACAATTTGCACCAGCGGAATAGTGCGTCCGCATAACAGCGGATTCCCTAGCGACGCTCTCGCTTAATGGAAGGACGTACTGGTTTCAAATTGCAGGCGCAATCTTTTGGCTCTCAGACGTCGCCGGCGAAGTAACTACTGTGGGAAGCGTGAAATTTACGCCAGGTGCTACCTGCGTAACCATTGTGAGTACATAAAGTGAAAGCAGGCAGGCGGGGACTATGGCGGAGGAGGCGCGTGAGAAACACAGCAGTCGCCGGCTCTGCGCAAGAACGGCCCCACATAGTTACCGCTTGTAGCAAACGACTCGAGAATGCAATGGCCGGCACTCGCAAAAACGTTCAGCCAGCGGCTTGTTACTAATGGCGCTAGAGGCATGTAGACTTGCATGCACATACACACACACACACACACACACACACACACACACACACACACTCCAGGCAGACTACACACACGTTGCTACGCTGGCGCACGCGCGCGATGTCTCCTCGCCCCCCCCCCTCCCCCCCCCCCACCTGCCCCGGCATATGCGGAGACGTATGGACACAATCTCGCTCAACTAGAGCCGTAATGCAGCAGGGCGTAACTCACCGTATAGTTCCGTCCGGTAGTAAGCGTGCACAGAGCAAAGGAATACACGTAGTGAGACAGAGTACGGAGGAGGCAGACAGAGTTAGCGGCGGCAGCCGCAGCGCGGCTCACCTGGTGACGTGGAAGACGCCGTCCTCGTCGCCGTCGACGATGGAGAAGACGACGCTGGAGGCGCCCTCTGGCGGGGCGACGCGCGCCACCGTCGTCCCGGCCGGCGCGTCCTCCCGAACGTGGACCCTGCGCACAAGCACGCACCGCTCTCACATCATCCGCCTTCGATAAATTTGTTTCAGGTGGCGAAGCACTCAGCGGCTGCCTGTTAGCATATAGCTGTTGGAGGGGACCTATGAGTCTGGGACGGAAGTAGCGTTCTAAAGTGTGTTTCTGAAGTCAGTAATTCTTTAACTACTAGAAATGGTATGTACACGACCATTTTATTGTAACTGGATAGAAAAGTTTTTAGCCCTGTAATATTGTAAACACAAGATTAGAGCCCATTCGTCATTTATGTAAAGACAGTTAAAGAGATCTGAAGATGGGTGATACTGTCCGAAACCGGTCAGCTTAAGATGATAAAACAGCGATGAATGTATTTTCTACAAATAAGGATGGCGTATAGGCCGTGAGGACAAGTGTGTCCAGTTTTGATCATGTCAATTAGCTAAACAGTTCACACGTTAAAATTCGGAGGCCAGACGGAATGCCTTCATGCACGTCCCGGAAACCATGTGCTACAACGAAAAAGCGTTCATGTCTACGTAGTTGTTGTTGCTATTTTTGTTGGAAACAGGCATATATCTTGTACAGACAGTTCCGATGGTAATTCTCGTAAGGACTGCATTTTTACAGGAGACGTACAAAGTGGAATCTTGAAAGTGTTGAGAATGTAAACCTAAGTATCATTTCACAAAAACAAAACATTCTCCTCTCTCGTTTGATTCCTTTATAGAAGGTACCCCAGCAAGAATTGTCAATAACCAGAGATATGACAGGAACGATCATTAGAAGCAAAAAAGTGTAGTAAAGATGGGCTCTAAACGCATACGTTAAGAGCTACGAGCACCCGTTCCGTAGAAGAGATGCGTTTTACAGTAGACAAGGTTAAGAAGTGCTCATAGCTCCTAAGGTACGCTTTTACTGAAGGTATTTGTCGGGAGTGTAGCGTCGTACGGATGTGAAACGCGTTCTATAAGCAGTTCAGACAAGAAGAGAATAGAAGCCTTTGAAATTTACATCTACATCCATACTCTGCAAACCACCGTGAAGTGGATAGCAAAGGGCACGTCCGATTGTACAAATTGTTAGGGTTTCTTCCCGTTCCATTCACGTTCGAGATCCTCATTATTCTAACGTTATCCCCACGACTCTTATGCGAGCGATACATAGGAGGTTGTAGTGTATTCCTAGTGTCACCGTTTACAGCCTCTTCTTGACACTTCGTTAGTAGACTTTCTCGGGATAGTTTGCGTCTGTCTTCAAGAGTGTGAGAGTTCAGTTTCTCCAGTATCTCTGTGAGACTTTCCGACGGATGAAACAAATGTGTGACCATTCGTGCTGCCCTTCTCTGTATTACGTTCAAAATCCGCTGTCAGTACTACTCGGTACGGGTCCGACACACTCGAGCAATAGTGTAGAATCAGTCGCAGGAGTGATCTGTAAGCAATTCACTTTGTAAACTGATTTCACAACCGCATGTGGCGCTAGACAAGAATGCTGAAGATTGGACGAGTGGACGGAGTAACTAATGAAGAGGTGCTGAATAGAGTTGTGGCACAACTCGGTTACAATAAATGACACCAGGAAGTCACGAATTTAGTAGCGGATGGACGTGAGGGGAGGGTGGGGGTAAAAACCGCAGAAGGAGAGGTGAATACAGTAAATGCATATGGGTCTTTGGACAGAAGACCCCAACACTAGGTCGTATTGACAGCCACTCACCGGTACTCGTCCTGGGCGAAGCGCGGGCCGCCGCCGGAGCCCCGCGAGATGCTGACGCGCACGGCGGCGACGGCGGACAGCGGCGGCCGGCCGGCGTCGGTGGCGGCCACGACGAGCGTGACGTGTGGCGCCGCGGGCGCCGCGCTGCCGTTGGCGTACAGCGTGCCCCGCGCCTCGTCCACGGAGAAGCCGCGCGCCGCCGCCGCCGCCGCCAGCGAGAAGCGCACCGCCGCGTTCTGCCCCGAGTCCGCGTCCGTCGCGCTCAGCGTGAGCAGCGCGCGCGACGGCTCGCTCACGTCTGGAACAGGCCAGCCACCTCGATAGAGCCCAAAAAATACCTGCACCCATAACAAAATAGCGACAGCTGGGTCGGTCCGCATCTCGTGGTCGTGCGGTAGCGTTCTCGCTTTCCACGCCCGGGTTCCCGGGTTCGATTCCCGGCGGGGTCAGGGATTTTCTCTGCCTCGTGATGACTGGGTGTTGTGTGCTGTCCTTAGGTTAGTTAGGTTTAAGTAGTTCTAAGTTCTAGGGGACTGATGGCCATAGATGTGAAGTCCCATAGTGCTCAGAGCCATTTGAACCATTTTTTTGACAGCTGGGTTGTGGCATTTGTCGCCCTCCCCTGTACCTCTTCAAAGTTTAAGTACCCAACTACATTTACTTAAAGCGAGCAACAAATTGCGCGCTAGAGAGAACGGGAAAAGTCGTGCTGGGTTAGATTCGCTACAAAGCGCTCATCAGATGCCGAGCAAGTGTTAAGGAGACCAAAAAGCTAAAGTCATCACCCTCCCGTTCACACAAACAGTACACGCATTCTGTCTCCGTACAGAGTAAATTCTAGTTGCCGAATTTGTGGAAAATGCTGGCGAAGCTTGTATCTGAGGCGAAACACGGTAACCTGCCCGGTATTCACACAGTGGGATGAGAAGAAACGGCCTAAAAACCACATCCGGGCTGGCCCGCACGCCGACCCCTCGTCGTTAAGCTGGCGGATGGATTCGATCCGGGACCGGCAAACCTCCCCGTCCCGGAGCGGTCGTACTAACACGCGCGGCTGCCCGGAGCGGTCGCAGATCGGGACTGCGTGCACAGAGGGCAAGTTTTCGTGGCGTCGCTCACTTCATTCTTGCCTTGTATCCATTATACAGAGTGGACATTAACAAAACCGGCAAACTGCGGGCACTGATTCCTGACTGGAAACGGATGAAAAAAAGGTGCTATCAGCATGTGTCCGTAAATGGACGGTGTGCGTGCAGCGCCGACAAATAGTCCCGGAGCACAGTGCACAGCTGCATCGCATCCACTTCACAACAGGTGTTCCAAGTGGTCTCCTTGGCACGCAACGCACGCGTTCACGCGACGCACTTTGGAGTACACCACTTTGGCGGGCCACTTGCCTGGAGCTTGTACTAGGGTTTGTCTCAATATCTTTCACAACTCTGTCGTCCAGATCTGGCGTACTCACAGTCCGCCGTCTTCCAGCACGTTCGTCTGTCTGAAAGGACACGTGAGCAACAAACGCCCAAAAAGGGCCTGAAATGTTGTGTGGTGCTGTTTGTGTCTATGAGGGGACTTGTTTTGATTTAGCCGTGCTGACTATCGACCGTTTCTAACTGCTTGGCCGTAGGAAAACACTATCTCGGCTTCTTCAAAAACTGGTTCAAATGGCTCTGAGCACTATGGGACTTAACATCCCAGGTCATCAGTCCCCTAGAACTTAGAACCACTTAAACCTAACTAACCTAAGGACATCGCACACATCCGTGCCCGAAGCAGGATTCGAACCTGTGACCGTAGCGGTCGCGCGGTTCCAGACTGAAGCGCCTACAAGCGCTCAACCACATCGGCCGGCTCGGCTTCTTCGCGATGTGCATATCAGACTATTGTGGTGCTTACAGTACGCTGCGTTAATCACACAGTCTGCAACATAGGAGGAACACACGACACGTCGTCAGAGAAACTTTCGTCTGTCAGCGCCATGTACTGTGCCAACGATGCATTTCCGGACACATGTTTATTGGACCTTTTCTCCTCCATTTCCAGTCCGGAATCCCACCCTGCAGTTTGTCGGTTTTATTAATTTTCACCCTGTACACACTGGCAGTCAAAAGCACGAAATGAACCATTATTGCTGAAAAAAAAAGTAGATGGAGAGACAGAGGAGAGGGGACGTCTGACATTTCTTCGGAAAAGTACCTTCTTTTAGACTTTTAGAGGACGAACATTCGTTTCGAAATTGAGATTAAGCGAAGATAACTGCCAATTCCTAATAGAGTACGTTCAACAGAAACTTTGGAAGTAGACAATTATTACTTCTGAGGAGTTAACGGACACTGGTCAGCAGAGGTCTGTGAAAACCTATACTTCTGGTACGTAAACAGGCTCACTGCCTCTACCACTTCCCCTCGATGTCTCAATGACATGCCTTTCTCTGTGGCAACAGTCTTCTAATGTGCGGCATATTTCGTGTAATGCCCTAACGCGTTTGTTCCTTTTGTCATAATCTTCATTACTGATGCCAGAAAGCCACGGCTTCGGTTCATGTTGTTCAATTAAAACACTTGCGTATGTTTTGTACCAAGTTGCCGCGTTGCGCCTTCTTTCTTCTCGAAATCACTTTGTCAGTGCGGCGCGAGAGCACTGTAAGTGCATAGATGCTTTACCTCTCGGAGGCACGCGTATGAAGGAACGTTTCGGCTTCTATCGTAAGCATTCGTATGACATCGCGTGCCGTTCCATGCACGGATATAGAATTACCTTCGGTTCAGTGGAACATGCAGCAGCAGGATGGGGGAAGCGAGTCTAGACACTTTGCACAACTTCACGGACGCTTGTGCGATTAAATGAACGTGTAAAAAAGCACTTCAGCCAATTTCATTCCAAATATCGAAACACCAAATCGTTAAAATGATTATAAAATGTTTACACAAAATCCACGGTACCTTTGAACGGGATCTGTCTGTAGTAGCTATGTAACGACATTCAAAATCTGCAGAACCGTTACGGACAAACCTTGCGCCGCAGCATTGTCACGTGACTTTAGGAGCCAATGTATGTAGGCGACAAAATACCTGTTCTGCAGTTACCACTTAAACTGGCGAACTTACAACTACTCCCGGACTACGGCCTTAAGATCATCGACAGCTTTTGGCACAATAGGCGTATACTAGTGAAGATCGAGGGGCAACGCTCTAGCCTCAAGGTTCTCACAGACGGGATCCCTGAAGGTTCTGTCTTTTCTCCACTACTCTTTGCCATCTGTGTCAATGACATTCCGCTATTGCCTCGGCTGGTGCTTGCCCAGTTCGCGGACGACACCGTCTTGCTGACCAGTAGCCGGAAGGTCAACGCGGTCATCGCTCGCGTAAAACGTCATCTCGCCGTGGTAGAACACCGGGCCAACGAAAATGCAGGTACTGTCAATGCAGGCAGGACGAGAGCGATGATCTTCACTCGACTCCGCCCGGATTTGACAGACAGCTGATTCTTCGCCATCAGGAAATCCCTTGGAGCAATCACGTCAAGTACCTTGGAAGCACATTCGACAATGAGTTACTTTTCGAACCGCATGTACAGGATAAGAGGATCAAGATTTCACGGCTCAACTGCAAACTAAGCCCCCTACTGGCCAGCACGCAGATGAACGTCAATACGAAACTTCGTCTTTACAGGGCAACGGCCGTCCCAGTCATTTTATATGGTTGTTCCACGTGGGGGACAGCCAGGAACTCTAATTTGAAAACCATCCGGACTCTGCAAAATCGATGTCTTCGACTCATTCTTGAGGCGCTTAGGCGGGAAAGAATCCGTGATCTAGATGAAGAGCTTAACCAACCAACCATCGAGGATAGCATCATCCAACACACGCGCAAGTTCATGGACGAAATAGAAGCCCTAGGATTGACGTCACGTCTCCTGGAAAATGTTGGATCACATCAGCTACGAAGTGTTGGCACCGGGTCCGGCTGCCTCGGGCGATTATCGAAATCCGACAGGAATTAAGGCTCCGTGCTCTTATCAAGATTGCGATAAAGTTACATCTTGACCATCCACAAAGGAAGTCCAGCAGTTGCGCAGAACCATTTTTGTCTTTTGTGACCTAAGTTGGTAGCACTTCGTTACAACCTTTAAAAAAGTTGTTGTATGCAACTGCTCACTTCATAGAAATCCCTACTCTATTACCGAAGCTGAATACTGGATTAGCTGATGTCTGTTTACACGATAAGTCCAACAATAATCATACTGCGATGTCAAAGACAATCGCGTAATCGATCACAGCTTAAAAGCCACCCTATCATAAATACATGCAGGCAGGTAATGCTTGAATGTTGTGTACAAATTTTGAAGACCCACGTGACAATATCACCAGTTGCCGTTATCATGTTATGTCTTGACAACCGTATGCACAGATATAACGTGTACGTATCTTTGCTTGGATTTCGTGTTATTACCCGATTTTCATTGACATCACAGAATGATTACCGTTTGTTTCTTACGTAAACAGACATGTCAAGAGTTTATGTTAAAAACAGTATGTTTTTTATGATTTCCTTCAGTCCAAGGAACTATTTTATAAGAACTATTTTACAAGCGTTTGATCCAACGATAACTTTAGTGAATCTTTTTGACACCGAGGTAATGTGAACGTATATTTTTGTATACTGGTGTCCCAAGAGGAACGTTCAGTATTCAGGGATATGGCAGAAACGACCATACGAAGCGAAAAAGTAGGTTTTGTTGTTCAAACTTTTCTGATAGTATTCAGCGTGAAATGCAAGGACGAATCGAGAGGAACAATAAATGCCGCGCTGATTCCTCGGGGCAGCTCCTAATTGAGGGCCCAAAGAAGAAACATCCAGCAGGGACTGCAGCCTTCAAGTAATAGTTGATACAATTAACGACGTACTGTCAGAGTAGAGATGTTCCGCGGCGTAATCAACCAAACTGCGTGACCTCTTCGGTCCGCAGAAGAGCCTAGACATTAATCTACGTCACCGCGCCGGAGATTATTTACATAGAGTGCGAGTGGCGCATTAAGGGCGGCAGCGGCGAGGCGTCGGCTGAGCCCGCCTAATTAACTGGCGTCGTCGTCCTCGGAGCGGCGTCGCCGTCTGCGTGCGCCAGAGTCCGCCTGCCGCGGTCCCGGCCGCCGCCGCCGCCGCCGCCGCCGATTCAATGCAAAGTGCCCCGCGAGCCCAAAAACGAAAGCGAGAGTGGCCGCCAGAGGCGAGAAACCAGCCTCGCCAGTGGCCGCGGTTCGCTTCTCGGCGAGGTCGCCCGCCAACTTTGCGTCCGCCGCGGAGCCTTTCGTGAAGTAGGCTGAGGCACAAGTATCTGGACCAGAATACCGCCAGAGAACTACATGTTGCCAGTCGGCGCTGGTTGCTCGTATGCCAGTTGCAGATATAATAAGTCCACGCAGCGAGGTAGCCAACGCGGAGGCAGAAAAAATATTCACTCGATGCTCCATTATTTGTTTTATCCCAACGGAATTTCGACTACACGCGGCTAACCAAGTAACTTCCCTGACGAAGTATGATAAATTCCGAACAGATACCTATACGACTTATTTGTAAAACATTGGTATAATTCCCAATCTGGGTTGAAACCGAGCTAGTAATACGCTATATTCGACCAAACTATACATAATTTGCAGCAGGTTTCAGAGTCACAGGCATTTTGTTAGTCGTAATAGTATGACAAGGACGAGTGCTGTGTTGCTTTTAAGGCTTTACTAGAAATCGCCACGAGGGCACTGAGACAACAACATCGTCTGCTTCGCTCACCAGCCCCATAAACGCACACTGTACGATGTAATTTTTTTCACAGAATTGATTGGATGGTTGGTTGGTTGATTAATTTGGGGGGGGGGGCAAATAGCGAGGTCATCGGTCTCATTGGATTAGGGAAAGATGGGGAAGGAAGTCAGCGTGCCTTTTCAAAAGAACCAACCCGGCATTTGCCTGAAGCGATTTAGAGAAAACACAGAAAACCTAAATCTGGATGGCCGGACGCAGGTTTGAATGTCGTCCTCCAGAATGCGAGTCCAGTGTGCTAACCACTGCACCACCTCGCTGGCTTCACAGAATTGAAACGCCGAAGCATTCCGCCATATGCTTTCTCCATCCCAAATGGAGCCTCGGCTGTTATATGCGAGCGTTAATTTCATTGTCAAACTGAGAGAGAGAATCAACACCGATTCCGTGATCATTTGCAGAAATAACTGTCTGACGAAGTGACAGTACTTGTATTCAATGCGAGAGGCGTATCGGATACCTGTGAATGTCTCGCTGTTGGTCATAAATGCTGCTGGCGGAAACGTTTATCTCCTTCTCGACACTCCACGTGATCAGTTAATTGTTCAGTCCGCACGTAACAACCAGTTTTCGCTTCTCAGTTTAATATCGCTACTCCATCATACTGGTCCAAACCCGTCGATCCGTAAGGCGATACCAGTGGATGGTACCATCAATTTAGCCAGTAATTACACTCGAATGGCGACAGCGCGCTGCAAGTGACTCCCGACACAGAACGGATGTTCCGCCACGCTGGGAACCCACATCCGAAACTAGTCCACGCCCAGCTATTACATTATTTGCTTCCAACGTAGAGGCCGACTGACGTGTTCCACGAAATTACCGTACCCCGTGTTGACCGTGCAGTTTCCTTTGTGTCGGCTACCTGCTCACGGGCGAGGTGGTGGCCAGAGAGAGAATTCGTCAGAGGCGAACGAGTCTACCTCCCGTAGACGTTGTCGCCAGACGTCTGCGATCGGCAGCCAGCCCTCGCTGCGAACTGAGAAGGTTTAAACAATAATTGATATTCGCTGCGACATACATGAGGGCTTGTGTCTTAAAGGGCGAAGCTCTCCGAGTGAGACTTAAGAGTACTGCGCGGTAGGTCTTTCTTTCCAGTTTCCGTCAACACGAAACAGATTTAGCTCTTTGGAGCAAGGATTTTGTATTTGCTGTTCTCCATGAAAAGAGTGTATTATTTATGACGAGGGAATGAATTCTAGGATTTTTTGTTTATTTACTGGTATGCAAACACAGAGCTGCACATATCCTTATGTGTAACCACCGCGTGAATTAAGGCACAATAGAGAATGATTTATAAAATTTGTTATGGAATTTAAGAATGCATGGTCTGGTTTCGATATGAATTAATGCAGCCTTCTCACGTTTCCTGCTGGATGAAGCGGTTAAATTCTCACGAACTGTCCGCCGACTACTCTTTGGCCATTGCCAAGTGGCAACTAACTGCCATGTCGTTGATGGTCTTGTCTTCACATAGCTATTTGTGATACTTGACAATTTTTGACTTCATAATGGCCATCACTATCAGTATCATCTATGGAGATGAGACGGAACCTCGATATCCATTTTTGAGTTCCACAGTCTTGAACACGGCATATATCAATTCAGTAACGTACGAGTGAGCAATAGAGTTTACAGTCGATGGTTTTTAGGTTATGAAAAAGATTTAGACAAATCTCTCCTACTTGCATGGTAGTAAAAAAGATATACCGCGCGAGTTAACAAGACACACGACACTGAATACGTGGCGAATACACATAAGCGGTACTTCCCAGAAGAATCGCACAACAAAACTCAATATATCGCACCGCAGCTAACTACGAGAACACCATGAAGTTGCAAACACAAGAGCATCTCGCGGCTGTTGGAGGTGATTCCTCTATTTAATGTGGCACTGCATACACATTGTACCAATATGCCACTAAAAGAAATAGTGAAACTATGCCGTAAGATGGTAGCCATTAATATATACTACCATAATGCTTCCTGAGAATGGGTTAAAATGGTTCAAATGGCTCTAAGCACTATGGGACTTAACATCCGTCTTCAGACCCCTAGACTTAGAACTACTTAAACCTAACTAACCTAAGGACATCATACACATCCATACCCGAGGCAGGATTCGAACCTACGACCGTGGCAGCCGCGTGGTTCCAGACTGAGGCGCCTGGAACCGCTCGGCCACAGCGGCCGGCTACTGTGTTAAAGATGTGGTAGGTTAATTTGGTCGATTCCTAGAATACAAGAGCAGATAATCTGGAAATTCTTTAGAACTAAGAGAACCTGTTTGCTTTCAACAGAAGAAGTGATACTCGCAAGTGGATTTCGATCCGTGTTTTAGCAGAAGATATAAAACAAAAAGATAAACGTGTCAATGAAACGGCTGGAAACGTGAAACCAGGAAACAACAGACTTCGCTTTTCAGAGTACACTGATAATTTCATTGGAATTATCAACATCTTGCTCCTTCTGAAGGGTGCTATCGTCGTAGGAGTAACTCCTCTTGTTTCCGCTAGGTCAAATGGGAAAGTTAACATCTTGCGGACACCGAGGTCATTCAAGATGGACCACAATCTGGGGCGGAAAAAAGTGGGGAAGGAAGATGGCCGTTGGCTAGTTTTCAGTTCTTATTAGCATTTGCGGGGATTGTTTCGAGTAGAACTGTTCGCTGAAAGAATCCCCAGTAAAGAATCTCACTGGTATTATAATGCTGAATAGGGAGAACATCGCTGCAAAAAGACCGAGTGCGCATCGATTTGGTAATTGGAGTTGGTCGATCTGGAGTTAGCAATTGAGCAGAACTGACATCAAACACTGAACTCTGTTTCTGACAACGACTGCAATGAAGGATGCTATGCGTAAGAGTAAGGCTTTTATTGAAACATAACGGGCACACGGGCATAAAGAAATATACTTGAAACAGGAATAAAAGTTCCACACATAAAATGCGCAGAGCTCGACGATGATTAGTTAAAGAGAGTCGGCGAAATGCGGCTCTTTTTTAAATCGTGATAAGCAAAATAGTTCATTTTTTCTCGTGGATTTACTCCTAACTATAGGAACGACAACAAAAAGAAGTATAAGAATACACAGGACAAAGAAAAGACAAAAAAAGAATTAATAAAAGACGCCAAGTGTTGGAACGGGACAGCAGAAAAGTGACTGGGTCGGCTTAGGCGGCTGTAAAACACTGCGGCAGACATTTGTGAGCCCTTTCAGCTTAAATGAGGAAGAAAGAGAGAAAAGAGGCGTTAATTCGTGTTGCTTTTAATTTAGAGCACGCGAGCCATGGCGAATTGCGGTGTGGTTTATGGCGGCGGGCCGTGGTCGGCCCGCTTGCGGCAGCCTCCATTTTAGAGATGACTACGGTACGAGGAGCACGTGTTCCAACCCACAAATAATCAAACGCATAGAGACGGAAGCTCACCGCTCGTCTAAGTTTCCATTCTGAATCTGACTAAAAGTAGAGTAAAATAAAATCGGCCCCGCATTTATACTGCACGGGCACTGTGGTCTACGATTCTTTTCACTGGGAGGAATTCTGACACGTACCAAGAGCTATTCATATTCCAGCAAACATTATCAGGTTTTCTGCTGTGTGTGGTGTAAAAGGCCTACGATGTCCTTAGAGACAGCAAGTTCTGTAGACTGTACGAAACAGTGCGTCGTTGCTGGACAGTCGTCACTAATTGTCGATGCCAGCTATCAACCTTGCTATACGGCTGGTCGCGATTTCTGTATATTTCGAAAAGCAACGTTTGTGATGTAAGTCTATCATATGGATGGTGAAATAAGGCAAGATGTGTGGGCATGTCTACATTTGAGATAAAAGGTAGGAAGGAAGTGGGGAAGAGGGGGAAATAAATGTTGTGTTCACATCCAGATCAGGGTATTTGAAACGTTGCGTTCCTGCAACTACGTTTCACCTTTTTTTTCTTTTTACTGCTCTCGAGGACCACTGAGCCTTCACGACACACCGAGACACCTCCACATGTAAGTCAGGTACTGGAAGAATTTGAAATATTCTGCTACAGAAGAGTGTCAGTACTTAATGGCCACCGAGCGAGGTGGCGCAGTGGTTAGCACACTGGACTCGCATTCGGGAGGACGACGGTTCAATCCCGTCTCCGGCCATCCTGATTTAGGTTTTCCGTGATTTCCCTAAATCGTTTCAGGCAAATGCCGGGATGGTTCCTTTGAAAGGGCACGGCCGATTTCCTTCCCAATCCTTCCATAACCCGAGCTTGCGCTCCGTCTCTAATGACCTCGTTGTCGACGGGACGTTAAACACTAACCACCACCACCACCACTTAATGGCCAGATGAGGTACGAAAACTTGTCTGTATAAAACAGGAGATTACACAAGTATGTGAAAAACACGTGCATGAAGAGCCCCTGAGGGAACTTACGATTTGTGATTATGTGCGTGGTGAGCACGGGGCCCCAAGCTATTGCAACACCTACTTCCTTTCTTGTGCTGAAATCTCTCATCTCAGACTATCCTTCCTTTCCTTATTTACTTTCTCATGATGACAGCCTTTGATGTCGGCCCAGCTATCCCCTACGTTCTGCTTTCCTTTCGCGACATATTCAGTCATTTACATTACATCATTTCTTGGCCGAAGTAATTTTTGGTCCCCTTCTGGGTTTGACCTTCATCCTCCAAATCCTTTTGTGAAGTGTGACAGACTGGGGCAGAACACCTTAAATAGAGTCTACTGTAAGCACTGTTCAAAATTATCTGCACGCAACAACTGTGTAGATTCGTATATGCGCTTAGAAGCCAATGTGGCGGGGTCGTTATGTATCCTTTCGGTAGAGCCCCTGACACAGCAGGGGTTACAATGCTCACGCCCGAGCAGCTAACTTCCCACGCAGGCCAACGATGAGATACCTGTCGTCTTGGGGCATGAGGACTCCCAGCAACGGTCAGACCTTTCCCATGGGTCGATGACACCTGTGGAGAAAGTTCTTGATTTGAGCAGGTGGCATTAGGGTGGACGTTTTGCACGTGAAACAAACCAAATTAAACCTACCCAACAGCCGCCGTTCTGATCCGACCGTCTCATGAGACGAGTATAGAACGTTCATTGTGGACATTTACAATCCTACTGCTTCCCCTACCCTGGCTACCCCATGGGAAGAGGGGCAAGCCAGATGCTTAGGAGTGAAACAATTTACCCAAGACTTAGTATGTAATCGAACTGATGCAATAAAGCCTTGTTTTTTGTGGAACACAATGAATATAAATTCGAAGAAGCGGAATCATTGGGAAAAATGTGGAATGGATCATTACTAGTTACTGTTGTACAACCTACAGCTCTTCAGGCATGTGAACGTCTGGCTGACACACTACTCATCATTGCTCAATAGAAAACTTTAAACATGGGCCAAGGAGTCATTTTCCATCGAGATCTTACTCTCTTCTCAGAGGAGGAGCTACAGGCTGATCTTGAGCAATGAACAGTACATTTTGTCTGATACGTCCAAAAGGTCCAAAGGGTAATAGAATAGATACAGACACATGGTGTACATGTGTGACGTGAAACCATAAGTCTCACAGCCCATGAGGTGCTTCCGATACGCGCAATGTGGTCATTTGTAATCCCACTGCATGGCGGAGCCAAAATGCAGATATTTCTTATGAAAACCTGCCTTGGTGTGTCAATTGTATAGAAGATCATTCTAATCGCTCAGTAGTTTACCTAGATACAACAACATAAATCTATTGACCACCTGTAATAAACTGAGGCATGAAAAATATATGAATGCCTGCGTCCTGTTGACATGATAATCATACGAAAGTCACAGCCATCACCCACACTACCTCGTTTTTTTTCTCAACCAGATCATCCACTGTCCTCCTCTCTTGCGGTTACTGTGGCAACAGTCACAAAAGCATCTTCCAACTCCAGAAACAACAGGGTTGCTTGTTTGCCTCTCCCCCGAGGCCTGACGACAAGTAATGGCTGAAGGAACTGCGGCATTTGGGTGCCAGGGCTGCCCACTCTTCATCTGTACCCGCACTCGTCTCGGAGAGGCCCTTTCAGGAACCTCAACCACCAAAAGCTGCAAAGGAAGAGGAAGAGAAAGACAGAGAGGATGAGGAGGAGGAGGAGAAAGAGAAGAATACTCGAGACAAGACTACTCCAGTGACCCTGGAGGTGCCAGATCACCTGTCCCCCACCCTCCCCCCACGCAGGCAGATTCCGAACGAATGCTCACTGATGCGGTTCCATACCCATTGGTGACAGATAGTGACTCTGAGGAATGACCAGGCTTCCTAGCATTTTTACATCTTACCTGGGCACCTCTAATGTGATGATTTAGTGGAAGTGTGACGCTACTGTCACCTGCCAAAACTACGACACTTGCTTCCTCCTCTTCTTCAGTTTGCATAGCTCTACGAGAAACATATTTCACTAATGACCATTCCCCTATGCTCCGTATTTATCGTGAATTCTGTCGAAAGTCTGCTGCCGCTGAGACGGCATCTGGATGGCTCTATACATTGGTTCACACAGATTTTGTGAGTGGATTCTCCTTCGTACCAAGTTGGAAGCAATATCGGTGTGGTTGCGAACGATCTCAGCGATCACTATTTGTAATATTTATTTACCCCCAGCAGGCCGCTTACTGACAATGAACTGGCCAGCTCAATCCAATAACTGCCCCCCCCCCCCCTTTTTCTCCTGCTTGGGACTTGAGTGTGTAACACTTTCTGTGGGAGAGTGCCGCTTCACCTTACTAACGGTAAACTGTGCGCCACCAGTGACGGTACTCCTACGCAGTTCGGTGCCGCCCTGCCGTTCTCACGGCTTTCCTGCATTACTCACCACATGACGAACCTTGTGACAATGGCCACTTTCTAGTTACCCTGTCACCTCCTTACCACCACCAGACGGACCGACTATCACGTCTGTCGCTTCGAAGAGTCGACTGGCAGTTGTACGCCTCTGTTGTTATTTCGTCCCCTCTCTGTCAGACTGCATCGACGATCTTGCGCAAGACGCCTCTGATGAGATCATCTGCACCAGTGGAACTGCTGTTCCGCTTTCTACAGGCTACAGTTCTTCTCATGACAACTCTGCGACGTACATAATTTAAAATATCACGCACGACGAGTAATACTGTTATCGTTAATGCCCTTCATTATAATGGCACCCCCCACCACACGCAGTTCTCCCAGCACGTTGTACGTAATCCTATATTGAAACTTGTTCTTTCTGAATAGCTATTGTCGCTGCAGTTTCAATCTTCTCCTCTTTCTCTATTTCTCCCATTTCTGATAATACTACACACAGCTTCAAATATGCTGAGCTAATGAACATTAGTATCTATAGTATCTAGTGTTGTAAGAATTTAGTATTACAACAAACTGGTGAAATATTTCGCCTTATAATTTGTGCTCTGCATTTATACTTCTGTAAACATGAAGAGTAGTTTTTGCTCCGCGGACATAGCTGACTGTTTTCCCCGCGCGGTACGCGGCAAGTAGGCGGCCGGCACTCACCGGGTAGCGTGGCCTCGTAGTGGGCGCGCGAGAAGACGGGCGCGTTGTCGTTGACGTCGGAGACGGAGACGGTGAGCGTGGTGGCGGCGCGGTGCGCCGTGTCGGAGGCGGCGACGCGCAGCCGGAACTGCCGCCGCTGCTCGAAGTCGAGGCGGCGCACCAGCGTGACGCGGCCGCTGAACCGGTCCACGCTGAAGAAGCCCTCGGCGCCCGGCTGCTCCTCCAGGCTGTACGTCAGCGGCGGGTTCGTGTCCACGTCGTTGGCCGTCACCGCCGTCAGCACCGCGCCCACTTCCGTGCCTGAACACACCACACGGCCGTTTACACAGCATGTTCGGACCCAACCTGTGTCATCTAGAAAATGTATTTCAGAAAGAACCACAGTCGCTCATGACAAATGGTTCAAATGGCTCTGAGCACTATGGGACTTAACATCTGAGGTCATCAGTCCCCTAGAACTTAGAACTACTTAAACCTAACTAACCTAAGGACATCACACACATCCATGCCCGAGGCAGGATTCGAACCTGCGACTGTAGCAATTGCGCGGTTCCGGACTGAAGCGTTTAGAACCGCTCGGCCACCGCGGCCGGCTCGGCTGATGATATACACATTTATTGTAAAGCTGTGCACGTAAGAAGGCAGGTGCGGGGTGATTTCCAGCGGCAATATGCAGCAGGGGAGTGCAAGAAATCACGTCTCTCTTACAAATCACTGTGACTGAAAAGTCACAGTTTTCCAGATTAACAAATTTACAGTATCTACCGGCAATGTCAGTCACAACAAGAAGTCGCAAGTAGCAACTAGCACCTTAAGTAGCATTTAACACTCAAATGCGTGTGCCATGTGTTTGGCCGGAGTTCGTACTTATTCCTGAGAACCCTGTGTCACGTTGTCTAGTCCTGCTGCGATTTCGGTGACGATTCGCAACTAGAGATCGCAGGTAACAACTAAAATTATCAGTTAACATTCCGGCCTGTGCCATCTCTCGACCGACGTTCGTACTTCGTTCTAAGAACCTCGTGTCTCCTGCTATGGATGTACAACCGAGCTATGATAGGATAAATGAACCAAGATGCTAGTTTGTTCCGCGGAAATTTTACACTTAATGTTTTGATATGTTTGGCTAGAATGGACCCTTCGTAGCTGGCCAAACTTGCGCCTGGGACACTGTGTGCACTCGGAAGCTCTTAGCGGGGAACAGTGCACTTCAAGAACATGTAGTTATTAGAAACTCAGAAAACCTTGTTCCAAAAGAGCTCTGACTAGTCAGCCGGTAGTTGCATAGTTCTGGCGTTGTTACCTTTGCGCCTTGTTAACTTACTTTGCACAGCCGCACTTCTATTTCACTCTCTATGTGAATAGCCGAAGTTTAGGCGACGACCTTCGTGCTCACATTCCGCTTGAATCCGTGGCATTATATGTATCGTGTATACTCTCGATTTGTTAACAGGTTAAAAAATTGGACACAATGCTACATGTTTACAGTTACTTGAATGCATCTAATATTTTTAAATATGTGTATCCTAACAAGTAACAAAATGTTCAAATGTCTGTGGAATCTCATGGGACTTAACTGCTAAGGTCATCAGTCCCTAAGCGTACATACTACTTAACCTAAATTATCCTAAGGACAAACACACACACCCATGCCCGAGGCAGGACTCGAACCTCCGCCGAGACCAGCCGCACATTCCATGGCCGCAGCGCCAGAGACCGCTCGGCTAATCCCGCGCGGCTGACAAGTAACAGAGTCTATTGTTACGTCCCTATTAATTACACTCATACGTTGTATTGTTTCTGCTTGATAATAGCGTAACCCTAAATTGCAATGGCCAAATAAAAACTTCTACAGCTACAACTTGTAACACCATAGCTCTAATACTCTACGGATTTATTTTGCTTTTGTTTCTTTTAATGTTACATTGCTGTGCTTCTGTAAATGTGTGTGACTGAATCGATAGCATAAAATTGTATACTGCTTTCGTTATACAAACTTTGATGTCATGGTTTGGTGCTATGCTGTGTAGCATATCTTTCATTTAAACTCTGTCCCATTTGGAGGGAACAAAACTTACTGTATATAATTGTAATTTTGTGTGAATAATTTTTTTGTAGAAATGTCAATATGTGTAAATGTTTTGTTTTATTTAATGTATTTGGTTGCTGTTATGTAAACTGCTGATCCTCACTTAGGGTTCTTAGTTAGTTTGTATGTAAAAGGTGTAGTGGTTCCCCTCGGGAACGGAACTGTGTAGCGCGCGCAAATTGTGGTTGGCCTAGGTAGGAAAGGTGGAATGATAGTCAGTCGGGGACAAGCTACGAGTCGGGGACGAGCCACGAGTCGGGGACGAGCCACCAAACTGTGCACTGCCATGTAAAAGATGCATATTGTGCTGGTTCCGAGAGAGGCTTTTCTGCTACTTTCCAATGCCTCGGATGGATGGATAAATAGCTGGAACGATTCTGGATTTGGTATTCATCATCGCCACCAAGAAATTACAGAGTCCAGCAATTCTAGCTGCAATACCACCTACCAACATGCAGTTGCCACCACATTGCGCAATCATTGCAATGTAATACTATAATGATGTACAGTGAAGGATCAGCTTAATGGATGTGCTAATGTGCTGAAATATAAGGTAATTTATATCTGAATTTATGTACCTACCTTGATTTTTCTCCTCATCATAACACCTCTCAGGGTCCTCTCCGTTTGAACTAAAGTGATTACCGAGTGTCCTTACTGAAAGTACATTAAAGCCCAGTTTTCTAATTAATGCCCCTTGAACATAGTAAAGAGAAAGTTAAAGTTAATGTGGCAAGAGAGTGAGTTAAAGTTAATGATGCTTGCTGAAATAATTTTCCTAGTAAAACTGCTTATTAATGTGTTGTTGCCAACTTCAAATTAAAATTTCTCAAGACTGAGGCTTATAAAGTTTTGCTTGGTAAATGATCACATTACTGCCTGTTGTTAATCGCAGAAAGTGAGTCAGTATCTTACATAAATGTTAATTTTATGTCTCACGGTAGTAAAACTGGAAAACTGCATAGTAGGAAATTATATGTTCATGATTACTAAGTGTTTGTCTCTCTTGTGTATTATAAGTGCATATTAACAGTATAACAGGATCCACAGTTTGTCTAGTGTGTTAATGCTAGGTAACAAATAACGGAAAGATCTCTATTTATGAAAACCATAATCTATTTATTAGAAAGACAGTGATAAGTAACCTGTCAGTGAATTTCAACTAACTTTCATTTTAAATAGTAAAGTATTTAACTGAGAGAGACTTAACCTAAACCTATGTCCAATTTATGATCCTAGAGGGAATGTTAATGGTAGTGTTATAAAGACCACTCAGTTTGTGTAAGCCCCGAAAGTGATAGTGTTTTTCTGTACCTGTTATAATTTTGCAAATTGTTTGTGCTACTCTAACTGTTAGTTTCAATCTTACCGTAAACATATGTGTGTGTCGGAGTTCACTGCACTCGCGTGTGACAAAGTACAGGGTGTGTTTATCCATTAAAGTTACTAATAACTATTTTCTTGAACGAGAATGTTAATCATTCTCTTGCCTAGTTAGGCTGGCGACCGTTTTCGTTATCCGTTAAACAGTGCAGATAGGCAATATTTTGTTTGTCACTGTTTAAATATTTATGTAATTCTGACTTTCATTTCCGATAAGCCACCTCCGTTAGGAACAACACGGTGAACATAACAAAATTCGTCTCAGAGGGTAACACTCCTCTGTTGCTTTATACCATAATTGCTATAACAAAATAGTTTTATTTCACAACCTGTTTCCAGCTTTAAGGTTATGGCACAGTAGTAGCAGACAGGAGTGTTATAAACCGACAAATGACGCCGTTTAAAGTTTCGTATGTGGTATACCCGTTTGCCACTGCAGTGTAACAGTTGGTCGCACGGAAGCACCGGTCTGTGTCTGCCTAGTGACGCGCGCGACGTTAGAGGAGGCTCCTGATAAGGGCGTCTGACCGGCGAGGGCGCGCTGTGGCCGGCATGGCGGCCTTTGGGATGCGCCTCGGCAGCAGTAGACATGCCGCGCGCGGCATGGCGATCGCTTGTGCAGGAGTTGCGTGCAGAGCCGCCGTAATGACGGCATCTTCAGTCCTTTGTCATCGCCTCCGTCGCCTTGAACCCGGCCGCCCGCTCACACTCACCGCTCTGCCCTTCCGAGTTGGCAGTATAGTTTGTACTCCAAATTAAAAGCGTATTCGTAAGTGGAAGCGTTTCTTTATAGGAATGTGTAAACTACGATTGGAAAGACAAATTAAAAACAGTTATCTGCGGTAGTCATTTTTTATTTTCTTCCACGTATAACATAACAAACAATATATGTTTCTCCTGTTCTCATAAAATCTGAAAGCTGCTCTTTCCAAATTTGCAATATGCACTCCACTCGTCACTCGCCACGATTCCTAAATGTAAATGCCTCCGATTTTTTTATCTTAAAACTGTAATAGCAAACGTTATGAACAGTCTACAAATTTTTTGTTCGTGTCTACGAATTCATTTCTCAACATGGTGAGGAACATTTTTCTCCGAACGAGAGACCAGTTATTTTCACTTTGTCGAAGGCGCCTATTCGGGACTGTGTGGGCGATTATCGACGACAGCGAAGGCCAGGTATCTGCTTGTACGTTGTCTGGCATTGTCGTGCTGGACGAGAGGGTGCTCCGTGTGTGGACCAACTCTTCGAATTCGAAACTCGACTACGGCACGGTGTTTCTCACGCACCGGCATAGTTACATTACACACTGCCATGTTACACGATACAATTCGGGTGTCTCTAGAGGCAGAGCCCTGCGAATATGTAGACGCGAAGAATAAAGATGAACAATGTTAATAACGTTTGCTTTATCTAAAACGGGTGTTGTTGTCAGGTAAAAAAAATCAGAGGCACTGCTTCTCAGCACGCCCTGATACGCTCTGGCACGGAAAGAACGTCACGTTTGAAAGTTTCGTCAAGAGCGACGTCATTCAGGATGAAACATTATCTCAGTTGCACAAAGATGGAGCATGAAACACATGTAGGTGTGTAGACGGGACCATAAAACTTCAGAAAACCAACATTTGAAAGTGCTAGACGCGAATATAAATCTCCTTTGTTCCCTATACGAATTCAATGTTTCAACCACTGCGTCAAATACCTCGGTATTTATCTTGGTGAACGCTACATAGAACATGTTTCCGCTGTTTCATCATCAGTGGCAATGTCAGTATCGACTTAATGACTTCCAAAAAAATGGTTCAAATGGCTCTGAGCACTATGGAACTTAACAGCTATGGTCATCAGTCCCCTAGAACTTAGAACTACTTAAACCTAACTAACCTAAGGACAGCACACAACACCCAGCCATCACGAGGTAGAGAAAATCCCTGACCCCGCCGGGAATCGAACCCGGGAACCCGGGCGTGGGAAGCGAGAACGCTACCGCACGACCACGAGATGCGGGCAATGACTTCCAAACGATTAATATTCAATCACTACCAAAAAGAGTCACAACATTCAAATATTCTTCGAATTTATCAGATCAGGGGGTGTACGAGTTATTTTGTGAAAAATACGGGTGAGCAGTTGCCCTCATACGAGCTAGGAGTTTACATTTCTTCGAATCCCAAGTAGAATTTAATGTTTCAAACGGTATGATTAGCTGCGCTAGAGATAGAGGCCGTTTTTCTTCAGCAGTTCTGTGGAAGTGTTCTGCCAGTCACAGGTCAGTGTATTCTCGGTAGTCACACAGTGGGACACAAGAAAGCTTCCTCGCAGTTCGCCTATTGAACTGGCGAGTTGACTCGAATGCGGACTACGTGTGGATGTGAAAGCACTGCTTGTGCCGTCATTCCCTCTTGAGTGTTCACAGCTCGCCGGTGCGAGGTGGCCGGGGGTGGGGTGGGGGGAGGGGGGGTTGGGGGGTACGACGGATTTACTGGAGGAATTCCTCCGGAAACGGTGGCCACCTACGTCGGAAAATGTATTTGAGTCTAGTTTTCTACTACTGTGCAGTCATGCCCAACAATATTTTACAACAGATATTTGCGAACAATTAATTTCGTGAAGCGTCTACCGGAAGCCTCTGAAATGAAGAATCTTGATTCAGGGCGAATGTAACGGCCTTACCAGACGCAGAAGGTTTGCTTCGTGGGAAGAAAATAATGCGATACAACAAATAACAGTCGAATGACGAACCGTCCCTGATAACCTAGATCTTGTTAGACCCTAACCTTCCTTCCTCCCAAAGCAGTTCCTACTTCCACTCCGCAATCCACCATACGGCGCGTGGCAGAGGGTACGACTGGTCATTTCCTTTCCTGTTCCACTCGCAAACAGAACGAAGGAAAAACTGCTGTCTGTATGCCTACGTATGAGCCCTATTTTCTCGTATCCTGTCTTCGTGTTCTTTACGCGCAGTGTATGTTGGAGGCAACAGAATCGTTCTGCAGTCAGCTTCAAATGCCGGATTTTCTAAATAGTGTTGCTTGAAAAGAACGTAGTCTTCCCTCCAGGGATTCGCATTTGAGTTCCCGAAAATGCCCTAACACTTGCAAGATGTTCAAACCTACCAGTAACAAAGCTAGTAGCCCGCCTCTGAATTGCTTCGATGTCTTCCTTTCATCCGACCTAGTAGGGATCCTAAGCACTCGAGCAGCACTCAAGAATAGGCCGCACTAGCGTCCTAGATGCGGTCTCCTCTCGAGGTAAATCGCTCTTTCCTAGAATTCGCCCAATAAACCGAAATCGACCAGTCACCTTCTCTACCACAATCGTCGCATGCTCGTTCCACTTCATATCGCTTTGCATCGTTACGCCCAGATATTTAAACGACGTGACTGTGTCAAGCAGAACACTACTAACGCTGTATCTGAACATTAAGGGTTTGGTTTTCCTACTTATGCGTACTAACTTACATTTTTCTACATTCAGAGCTACCTGCCATTCATCGTACGAACTAGAAATTTTGTCTAAGTTATCATGTATCCTCCTACAGTCAGTCCGCCCCGATAGCTGAGTGGTCAGCGCGGCGGTCTGTCACGCCAAGAGGCCCGGGTTCGATTCCCGGCTGGGTCGGTGATTTTCTCCGCTCAGGGACTGGGTGTTGTGTTGTCCTCAGTATCATTTCCTCATCACCAGTGGATGGCAACGAGAAACCACCACTGGAATCACTTCCCTAGACGCTCATGCGTCACCCATCTTCGATACATTACCGTACACCACAACATTGTCAGCAAACGACGGCAGGTTGTTGCCCACCCTGTACGCCAGATCACTTTCTGTCGGTTCCTCTAGTGGATGGCACCAGCGCCAGTAATGTCTCAGGGTGAGCAGTGGCTGCGCGCCGGAGCGTGTCGCAGCTGCCCACCGAGCCGACGCCGCACGTGTCAGTGGGTCGGCTGGCGAGTACGGGTCCGACAGGTAGCAGGGACGATTGTTCGCAGAGCTTCTCGCAGAAGGCGGCGGCAACAAAAAGCACTAGGCGCACGATGGGCTCGCGTGCATAAAAGTAGAGCAGAAACCGAGCACTTACCCGAAATAGTTACCTGACAGGTAAGTACCTCATGCAAGAATTTACGGCGTGTAATGTGGTGCGCCAGAGGAGCGGGATGCGCACAGCTGCCGCGGAGCGTCTGCGGGCGGAGGGGGAAGCGGCGGCGATTCTGCGGGCGCGGCGCCCGTGTCCTCTACGTTCTCGAACGAATCGGTCGCGCGACTCCCACGGCGGCGAGATCTCTCGCCTGTCCGGTTCCTGCGGCCGTGCGTTGCAGGACGGGCCTACGTCCGTGCCGCCGGACTAGTTTTTCGTGCCGACAGACTCGGTTTCCGCGGGCAAAAGTTTTTCCCGAGTGGCTAATTAGCAGTGATCTCCTGGCGAAAGCGCCGTATATAATAAGCGATCATCTCCACCTGCTGTTTAGCTCGAAACATATCGGCAACTTACGAGACGCAGGCGCCGGGCCGGGTTTTACGAGCAGACACAAAGAACGCCACGCCTGCCTCGCGACGCAGACGCCGACGCTACGGAGCTGGTAACGCGCCGAATCAGCCGAAGAGGCCGCAGTTGCTCATCTACTAATAAACCTAAAGGCTGCACTGCATAGCTACTAACTGCTGTTCACCGGAAGGAAAATCAAATTAGCGCGTACATACTCTTAAATTTTCTCAGTTTGAAACAACTTTAAGCTAGAAACAGTAACGCAATGCGATGTTGCGAAAAAAAAAATAATACAACAAAGAACTGTGAGATGATATGAACAACTGTAAAATGCGCCGCGCGAAGTCACGCAGATACAAAATCGGAGCTTAAATAGAAATCACTTTTTGTTTGCAGTGAAGAATGTGAGGAACGCAATGAAGGAGACTAGAGAACTGAACTGAAGAGCTATTGTATGGTATCGAGGACGTGGTATTTGTCACCAGTATAATCTGTATGGAGATAACTGGACCTGTGCATTTCTACAACTACGTCTACATGACAACTCTGCAGTTCACAATTAAGTGTCTGGCAGATGGTACATCAAACAACCTTCGAGCTGTTTCTCTACCAATTCACTTTCCAACAGCGCGCGGGGTAAGCGGGCACTTAAATCTTTCCGTGAAAGCTCTGATTTGTCTTATTTCATTACAATCATCATTTCCCTCTTATGTAAGTACGCGGCAATAAAATATTTTCGCATTCGGGCGATAGAGCTCGTGATTGAAATTTCGTGAAAAGATCTGCCCCAACGAAAAACGCCTTTGTTTTAATGATTCCGACCCCAACCCACGATCATATCCGTGGCATTCTCCCCCCTATTTCACAATAATATAAAACAAACAGCACTTCTTTGAATTTTTTCCATATCCTCCGTCAGTCCTATCTGATGATGTGGACTCACACCACGCAGAAATACTCCAGAAGAGCCCGGACAAATGTAGTGTAGGCAGTCTGTTCTGTAGATACCATGCAGATGGGCCACGTGCACCAGTTTGAAAAAAATACACCTTTCTCGCTACAGCGGTGTACACTGTTTGAAATTTCCTCACACACTGAAACTGCGTGCCGCAACCCTCTCCGGACAGTGCTGCCATCAGCTGAGCTGCGCAGGTATTACGACCCGCACTCACATATTCACTTCTACCAGTTTTTCTCTTACTCTTGCCAATATACCGTATACAGAAGTCTCCTCTGTACCTTGCAGGGCTATCGTCCTCCAAGAAATGATACGGCGGAAAACTGGCTTAGACACAGCTTAAAGCCAGTTTCCAGAATCAATCTTCCAGTCTGTGGTGGAGTATACTATGTTCTTAACCATCGTGGCAAATAAAACTACGTGCCGGAGCGAAACTTCAAATTGTTACTGGAAGCCATTTCTGCGCAATATCCTTTCTTCAGCGTATGTTGTGAGTGCATAGAAAATTCGGAGTTTTAATACGGGAAGATTCCTACGCATATCTTGTTTGATTTAAAATTTCTGTACTCTCGGCACTGAATATGAATGAACAAACGTTCCATACTGTAAATCTGAAGTATTACGAATTACCAGTCCATAGATGTGGTTAATCAATGTTTTGTTTGTGTAACATATAATAGATAAAGGTTCTGCTTGTACGGTGTAATTTCTTTTTGAGGTATTCGTTGGGCTTCGTGCGGTGTTCTGGAGGCAGGGACAGACGCTCTGACGTGAGCACAGGTGCAGCACAGACATGCCAACGCCGTACGTCATTCCAACGAATACTTCAAGCAGGGACCTTCGTAGAATAAATGTTAGTAATGGTATATGAAAAAAGGAATGTCAGTCGGATGGAAGAGACAGTCAGTTGTTTGATCCTTTTGTTGAAAACGTCTATGTATCTGAGTACTGTTATAAATCTGTTTGGCTGTATTCAAGTCCTTGGCTTCTCACAGAAGTAGGCTCGAGCAACGTAACGACGTCTGCACTTTGAAGAATAAAGTGGTAGAGATTTCTGCAGGACCAGAAGACATATTATTTTACCCTGCCGAGCCCTAGTAAAGTAAGTAGGTCCAGCAACATATGTAACGGAGCTTTTCTGAAACTTGGGAAATAGGCGACAGCTACTGTCACAAATGAAGCTGTTACGAGAAGTCGTGAGTCTTGCCTGGATAACTTAGTTGCTAAGAGCATTGCCGGGGAAGGTACGGTTTTGGGTTCGAGACCCAGACCATCTGCTAAGAATAAAGTTTTCAAGCTGCTACGGAATGTACTTTCGTTTGAAACCTCAGAGGAGAAGCGCTGGCACTTTGTATCCGTGAACCGCACGTGCGCAGCTCCCCCAGTTAGAGCACTTCTCCCCAAGTGTTAGCTCGTGGTTCGACGCCCAATCCGACAGTTTCAACCTGCCAGGAAACCTTTGTTGACGCGTCTTTCAAAGACAAAGGATGATTTCGGATTAGCAGGAGCGGTACAGCGCGGTTGACACAAAGCTTAGGCGCATGCTGCTTTGCCATCTGAATATGACGGCTTACTCGTCAGGCGCGATGGCGACGTGAAGCGACAAGTGAACCCGAGTCCGTGAGAGTTCGCCAGGCGAGCAGAGTCCGTCTTAATTCCGCACCTGACGGACGGTAACGGTCGCGATGCCCCGCGAGAGCGCTGCAGCCCCTCCCTCGCCGCTCACGGCTGCCAGGAAACACCGGCAGTCGGATTTACGCGACCGAACCACGCTAGGCGCTTACGTCACTTTCCGGGTGTTCGCCTGCCCATACCGAACGCCCTTTGCTTGCGTCCGCTCACTTGGCCTTTCGCTGGCATCTGGTAATTACCTGCACCCTATGCAGTGCTTTGTCGTCGCGTCAGATCGCACACGTAACCACCGCTGTTTCATACTCGTACGGTGTGCAACTGACGTGCTGCAGCTGTTGAGAAGGCGGCGAAATAAACGACGAATCTATACTTCTTTCAGAAATGTATTTCTGTTTCTACAGCAAGAAACGGTCGCGATTAATTTCGCCTTTGCCGACAAATTGATGCCTCCTAAAGGTCAAATACGCACAGTTTGAATTTCTAACTACCAGATACCAATGCCATCCTTCTTTGACCAAGCATTTGTATGGTCACAATTTTGTTTATCAGTACATTTAACGAGATAAATCACAATCCGTTTGAGCCTAACAAGAAGATACAGTGTGAGGCATCATAAAGAGCCATTTTTAAAGGCTGTTAAGTAAAAATACTTCGTTAAAAATTTTTTTATTTCATAATCTAAAAATAAATGTAAAAACATTTTCTGCAACAGTAAGACATCGGTAAATTTTTTAAGATAACTCCGGTAACATGGCGTCCGTTCGGACGCACACATTCCTCCAGCCGGATCTTGAAATGACTCATCGCACAGAGCAGCACTGCCAGTGGGATTTGAACAACTTTCTGTCGGATCCGCTCTTTCAGGGCTTCAATTGTTCGAGGAGGGTTATCTTGGTAAACTTTGCTTTTCGGACTACCCCACAAGAAAAAGTCACGCGTTGTGAGGTCCGGTGGACGAGAGGACCATGCAGTATCCGTATTTCGGAAGATCGTATGATTTGGAAACAAACGATTGACAATATTCATGCTTATTCGAGCAATGTGGAAGGTTGCCCCATCCTGCTGGAAAAACGTCTCATCGTTCACTTATTAGTGTGCAAGTTGTGGAGTAAAAAAGTTTTCCAACATGTCTGCGTATCTCTTCAAAGTCACTGTTTCGAAAAAGCATGGTCGTACGATCCCTAACGAAGACAAGGCGCCGGCCGCTGCAACCGAGCGATTCTACGCGCTTCAGTCCGGAACCGCGCTGCTGCTACGGTCGCAGGTTCGAATCCTGCCTCGGGCATGGCAGTGTGTGATGTCCTTAGTTTAGTTAGTTCTAAGTTCTAGTCCCATAGTGCTCAGAGCCATCTGAACAATTTTTTGAAGACAAGGCGCACCACACAGTAACTTTTGAGGAATGCGGTGGTTGCTGATGCAGTTCTCTAGGATTAACGTCACTCCAAAATTGGAATTTCTGCTTGTTCACATAACCGGGGAGATGGAAGTGAGTCTCATGATTCATCCACAAACGGTTTACAATGTACTCGTCTTGATTAATCATGTCCAAAAATTCTAAGCATAACCGGCTTCGGCTCACATAATTTGTTTCCTTAAGGGGCTGAACTATTTGGATTTTGTGGGGTGAAAGTGCAAATCTTGGCGTAAAATTTTTCTTACCGTCCTGTTTGAAATCCTAAGCGTAGCACTCTGGCGGCGAGCTGAGCGACGACTTCTCTCAGTGGCAACTCTCACGCGTTCGAAGTTTTCACGTGTGCGCACAGTTTTCGGTCTCCTAGTTTTCTTCTTTGTCGTTGACGCCGTCTCCTCAATGTTGTCAACCCACTTTTTAATCGCGCAGGTCGATTAATGTTGAAGTACTTGCGGGATGCTCGACATGCCAGCTGGTACGAACTACTGTTTTGATAAAATGCTCTGACAGCGTACGCACGATGCTGTGTGGTCCAGCCCTCCATTGTCACTAAATGCTAATTCGCGCCACACGTAACCGACACTGTCCCCTCCTCCTCTCTCCGACGCAGCTCGATTCGCGGGCTTTTTAAAATCGATCGACATTATGCCTCGCCCTGTACTTCACGCACCGCTGCCCGCTTGTTCTGTGAAGTAACTACGCTTACTACAGGAAGTGGAACGTCGCCATGTTGGTTCGCTCCTCGACCGACACAGCAGTTTACTTTGCCTGGTACGTAAGTCTAAGCGCTACGTGGACACAACAAAGGGCTCAAAACTACGAGAGACGGCAGTCGCTACAAGTAAGCAAAACCGCGCAGGGATGAAAACAGAACTCCAGATAACGCCTGTGATGGCGGTAAGCAGTTTAGCGAGACTTTAATTTTTCGGCGTCTCTTTACCGATAATGGTTCGAAACTCCCCGTTTTGTTCGCAGATATCATCTCCCGATCTCCATGTAACTACGAATCGTGGACTGGATTTTAAACAATCTCAGTAACTCAACGAAGTCATGTTGCCACTGATAGTTTATTATATTTGAATATAATGGTTCAGTGCCCAGTTTCAAGCTGATCGGTATTTCCAAGTGTACACTGTAACACGACAAAGGACGTGATTATATGTGGATATGAAAGAATGGAAGTATCTACAAACAAAACCAAAATCAAAATGGTTATGCAGTTACGAGTATAGCAGAGCGTGTCACACTCTGATGTAGTTTACATAATAACACTCGAAGTATTGTCGTCGGTGTTTCAATCTTAGTGACCGGATTTAGAATCACACCAAGGACTGCCATAAGTAGTTTCCGCTATTTTCTGCTCTTTTTGTTTTTGTGAGACACGAGGTTGTAATTTGCGCAGCATTTGTCAATATTACTAATCCTACACGTTTAAGTGGTGTTCAATACATCAAACCTAAGCTATTTGGAAGATATTCTTAATTCTTCAATTACAGAATTTTATAGGTAATAAATTTCTAAATTTTTTAAAACCAGCTAGAAGGTATGGGCAGTTAAGCCATAATTTTGTCGGCCATGCAACATCTTATACCTTTAAACAGAAAGCCTCCTGCTAAAGAACATTAGATATTGCCAAATGAACTAAATTTTTTAATGTAGTAACATATTTACCTGTCTTCAAAAGGGAAGTTTTGTGTCAGTTTTCAATATCTCATATTTCTATTTTGAAAATTAAACTAACTTGTGATTGTTAATGATATATTTTTTCCTAGTTATATGACCATCATGCACCTTGGAACATTACTTCACACGAGTAAAAGCCTTACATTTCAGGAGTAAGTTTGTAATTTACGCAAAAAAACTACAGCACACAAAAAATGAATGCCGTCATTTAAAAACGGAATACGAAAATACATTAAAATTCTATTACAGATCTGGCTAGGGACGAAAAGCTGAGAAGGGTTCAAGGTAATAAAAGAGAAATGAAAAACAAATGGATTTTTCTTTTAATATACTTATTGTATAAGCGTGCTGTTTGTCAATTTGTATGCAGGTATTTCTCCTCTTCCATATCCTCGTATATGTCTGTTTTTGTGTTACTGAAAACTCTTGAACATGTCCTTTAGGTTCAGATCGGTGAATAAGGCGCACTATTTAAATGATTGTATAGCCTGCGGTCCCTCGGCTTTTAATAGATGAATGACTGCTGTCTCATTCCATGGTTACGGACGTAACACTAGTGAAATTGACATTGAAGTAGCAACATGAAAACAAAAAAAGCAAATAGACTCGAATATTAACAGCGTAGAACGCAGGTTTGACGAGGTCAGTAGGTGGCTCCTCTGCCATCACTAGGCATGGGCATGTTCTGTCTGTCAAAACACACACACAGCCAGAAAGCTGCGAGGCGTTTAAAGCCGTATCCGCTACTAGACACTTGAAAATGTCTGTTAGGCTGAGTCGTCAACAGCAATGAATGAAGCACCGTATTTATGCAGTATACAACCTCATCGAAGCTATGACCTTTAATCGAAGTTTGATTACTATGACCACAAGCATAGGGTAAACAAATTCCTTAACATCGGACTCAATTCTCCTGCTCGCACCGGCGCGTTCCGAAGAAAACAGTTTTGGATTTCTAACGACTACAAAGTCGTAGCGATGGCTTGTATCTGTGTCGTACTGTCTGGAAGGTAACTTGTTACAACGTCGGCGTCGGTGTGCGTCACACAGACCTTCGCTAGAACGTCTAAATATTCATTTGCGTGCTCGACTCCATCACACAAAGCACTTTGTCCGACACTGTCTAACAAAGAGGGTCAAAGTCGTCTCGAGTAACACAACCTGATGACCGAGACGCAGCTGAAAAGCATCGACGATGTGCCGCGCAGATAAATAATTTCGCACGGACGGACTCGTGAGGAAATTTACGGCGGGCCTCGCCTGCTCTGACAATGGGAGAGAGCGAGGTGGCCGGCCGCGCGTCCGCCGCTCCGTGCGAACGGCCGCCATAAACTGTTTACTCCTATCACTCAAAAACTAACAGCCGCCGCCGCCGCCGCCGCATGCTAAACATTTCCTGGTATTATGTTACGCCGCGAGAGGCGCCACCGGCGCGCCACGCCGGGGAGAGGCAAACCTATAGAGAGAGGGGCGCGCGCGCGTGTTTTTCCCGGCGCGCCAGTAAATATCGGCCGTCTGCACTCGGCGTTTAGATTGGCGGCACCTCCATGCACCGCCCCCCCCCCCCCCTCTCTCTCTCTCTTCCTGCGGCGAACAATTCAGCGCAACTACACTGTCAGCCGCGGCCGAGCTTCTTACCGACGTAGCGACCTCAGTTTACTGCCCCGTAAACGTCACGTCAAACTGAGACGCATCACTGGCGGGCACGGCCCTAAACGTCTTGCTGCATTCTGGTTGGCTGCCTGTGTGTGTGTGTGTGTGTGTGTGTGTGTGTGTTTTAGAGACAGGACGTACCCTAAAGGTACTCAATGGTAATACAAAATAATTCTAAAGTCATTTGAACAATAAAAACCGAAAGAAAATCTAGTGCCCGAATGAAGTCATTTCCTCCAGGAGTCCGATTTTTACTTAAACACTTCCGTTAATATGCCCCCCCCCCCCCTTGGGCATTATCACACAAAAATTTTATTGTGTGTTGTGTGGTTCTATATCATTAGTCTGGATGTTACGATAAAACACAACCGTGTACATCAACGTGTAATGGCGCCTTATATTCCCGGGAAATGTCGGTAATGTCGTACATCCACTAGTGATAGGTTGCGTATGTAGAACGAAAAAAGTACAAACCTACTTACAGGATTACGCATCGTACCAGAACACACATTCCGTTAAAATAGATCAAGTAAAAAACAGGCATGACGCGCTCAACGTCTCTGAATCAAGAAGCATGAAACTCTAGTAACTCAGGAACAGAAACGTGTTGCCCAAAATATAAAAAATCAATAAGACGTAGTAGACTAAGCCCCGTGTCTCAGCTGATACGTCGTAATGCAATGCGCGTACCAAGTCGACAAACTCGGGATCATTGACCAGTTACTATAATCAGCCACAACGCTCAAGAATCTAAATCTGCATCGGTTCGATTTAAACTGAACAGGTACAACACAGATTAAGATCTACTGTAACACAGGGGTGGACTCCAATGAAGGAGTTCGCTAGTAAAATCGTCGTTCGAGAAGTTCTTGAGGTGGATTAAAGCAAGAGATAGAAAACACGTAAGGAGGAGCAGGGCGTTTTACCACGCGTTTGTGTAGTAAGTGCAAATGTGCCATAGGAATGGTCAACGAACGCTAATGGGAAACGCTAGAAGACAGGTGTTTCCCACTGCAGGTAGACTTAGTCTAAAAGATTCCAAGGCGAGTTAAGAGACGTGCTACTTCCTCCAGTGTCCATCTCGCACAATGACTGTCTGAATTCTGCTATTTGGGCAACAAAATAACTGACGCTGGCCACAGTAGAAAGGACATAAGATGCAGAGAGAGAGAGAGAGAAAAGACGAATTCGCGCTTCTGTAGAGGAGTACGGAGAATCTTACTTCGACAACGTAGTGGAAGTTGGGTGACTGGGTTTACAAAACGTTCAGGTATAACATGCATGCGTATGGTTGAAGAACGTTGTGTGTGGAACAGTATAGAGCAAGCATTTATTAGCAGCTGATGTAAAAAGGAAGAACGGAAAATTATGGTTTGAGGTTGCTTAGAGACCAGTCACACGCTCAGCGTGAGGAAAGATAGGAAAGGAAAACGGCCGAGCCCTCTCAAAGGAACCATCCTGGCCTTAAGTGACTTGGGGAAATAACGGAAAACCTAAATCAGGATGCTCGGACAGGGGTTTGAACCAATTTCTCCTGAATGTGAGTTCGCCGTGTTACCACTGCCCCCGCCTCACTCGGTTGTGAATGCCAGAGGGCTGATGAGGAAGATCTGAGGAATTTGGTAACCAGAGAAATAATTACAAGTTTTATGATCTTCAATTATATCATCCCATTTGTGCAAAACTATTATTTATTTACAGAACATTTCCAGTCATCAGGAAATAGCATCATGGTATTTAGGGCTGCACCACATCCAATAAAACTTTCAATAACACTAGGATAACGTTTATTTTCGTAATGTGTAACCATAAAAACGCCAATCTCCTTGGTGATTGGTTTCAGTTTTTTCTGTAGTTTTGACAGGCTCCTTTCATTCTCAGTAGATGCTGCTAAGACTTCAATCTGATTTCTTCCGTATGATTCCCAATCTTCGTCCCAAATTTCATCAAGAAGTTGTTCTTCTAATATGTCTTCATCACTAGAACAATCAAGCACTGTCGGGGATTTCTCTTCGTATGTACTTGGCACGGGTTTAGAAGCATATTGTGGTATTTCAAGCATGAGTTCCATTAGTGGCGTCCTTCATTGGACTCCATACCACTCTTCAGATAAATCTTAATCTGTGTTCTACCTTATCCAGCGTTACATTTATCTAATTATTCAGTTTAAATCGAACCGATGCAGGTACTCTTAGATTCTTGACCAGGATCCCGTGACAGTACGATTTCTTACGGATTCCAGGTATTCTTTCAGATTTTCAGTGCTGTAAACTGCATTTTGGCAACGTCCTAGGTCCTGTTTACACTAGTACCATATTGTAACACCATTAATATCTTAGTAGTACTCGTTTCAAATGTAATTAAATTCATTCCAAGCGGAATAGGTCTAAGACAAAGCATCGAAAATAGAGTGGAACTCTTTGATCCACTTTTTCAGTGGTGCAAAGTTGCCCCTTTTTTCCCAGAAGATAAACTTAACGGCTCCTTTCAATCATAGTTTGATAGGTAACGTGTTGATTACAAGTTTTTGGGTACATTGCCAGTCATTAATGCCACACGGTCATTTCGTTTCAGGGAATTTTTTTTCTTTAGTAATACTCGTAAATTAAAGAACGGGTTTTCAGGAGCACCATGTCGTGTCTCTCCCAAGAATTTCCATTTAAGTTCACAGAGTATTTCTGTAACACTTTAGTGCGGGCTATATCGACCCGTTACAAACCTAGCAGATCGTGTGTGAATTCGTTCGACGCCTCTTATGCTGTCTGCCGGATAAGGACTCAAAACACCGGAACGAGACAATTGCTCGTACAAGGGTCTCGTATTAGATTTCCTCGAACGCCGTGCTGTTGCTGCGGACCACAGGTGCAAGCGTATCGTAGCTCGTGGCGAATATTTCTCATTCTGAACGTAGATTTGAGCAGTGTTGAAAATGTTGAAATAATAGCTGAAGAGTCACCGTTGTTAACAAGCTGAACGCTGCCCGCCGTTACGTGCGTGGCTGGACTGGGGGGCGGGCGGCGGACGCAAATAAACCCAGCCGCGGGCTGCGAACGCCGAGTCGAGGGTCGCAGCCAGCCGCGGGCGGCCGTAACGCTCGAGTCCCGCGCTTCGCCGTAATCCCGCGTACGTCGACGACAAACGAAGCACGTATTTATTGCGTTGCGCTATTACGATGCGCCGCCGCCGCCGCCGCCGCACGCGGAGAATGAATGAGTGAAGGGAGCGAGCGAGCCTGCTCGGCGAACTAACTCACACAGCCAATTTGACTTTTGCTTCTCCTCCTCTTTTTGCTTTCGTCCTGAACTCGGCGTACATCACCGGAGGAGACATTTATCGGGTGGTGGAAGCGCCTTTTTCTGTTGTGCGGAGCTATTTTACGCCTTTTTCACGCCTCGTTATTGTCACCCACATGTAACGGTGTTTTTTGTTTTTGTTTTTCGCGCTGTCGTTGCGCCACTTCAAGGTTCTCTACCTCGGAAGATGTACTGGAAACGGGGCAATAAAGGGGCCCGGAAGTGGCGAAGCAGATTCGCACAGTGTTCGTTAAAAATTACAGTAAAACTGTAAATGAAACAGGGGAATTCGGGTGTTAGTTGAAATTGACACAGAGGAAGGGTCCGATAACCCACCAAACGGCGAGCGATGATCTTGTAGAGGAAGGTAGATAACGAAGCCTTGAGGAAGATGTCACAATATCGCTTACGCCGAAGGCTACACTCGATCTGGTGTAGACTGAGGGCACCTCAAATGCAGTCCCATTTAAACTAGTGCATGTAAACTATCGTTTCACTTAGGTGACATTTAAATGCGTTTCAACTCGTGAGGCTAAACAGGCCTCTCACGCGAGACTCCGTAGCTGCATGCAGCAAGAAGAGCGAAGGTGTTCGCAGAGGAAGAACGGATTCCGGGCATCTCGACTCTAAATTTCGTCCTATCTCTCAGATTATTTTGCAACAGTTCCAGCGCCAACAGTAACAACATTATGTCACTGTACTAGTAATTTCAACAGTTTTGAAATACCGTTAAAAAGTGTAATTATTTGAAAATCTAGTTCACTGTCAACAGCCGCTAATGACTACAGTTTCAGCCCTGAGACTATCATCAGGTATTAACACCTAATGGCGGTCTGAGGACTGAAACTGTTTGTATTACAGAAATATTTATTGGTAACTCTTAGCGGTGAACTAAGGAGTTTTTTAATATTTACGAACTATGGTGGCCCACCTTTACAAAACGTAAAAAGTATGGCGTTCGAGAAAAACCCGTTCCGTGATTTCCCTAAATCGTTTCAGGCAAATGCCGGGATGGTTCCTTTGAAAGGGCACGGCCGATTTCCTTCCCTAACCCGAGCTTGCGCTCCGTCTCTAATGACCTCGTTGTCGACGAGACGTTAAAACAACACTAACCTAACCTAACCTAAAGAAAAACCCGTTCTCGCTTCAATATCTCGGCTGATAGAAACGTTTCGAGTATTAACAAAGTTACGTGCTCGTTTCCGTAATATCATTTCTCCTAAACGCCTATTAGGAAGGAGAGGAGTGTCCTACGAGTACCTCCCTAATGGCTCCCGACGCTACTTTCGCTTCTATCGATGTCTATTCAAGTGGCCAAGTGTGCTCGAACTGCTAACAAGTCTCCACTGTTCTCACATACTACGTTTGATATTACGTAAGCATTACGTACGATTTTATGTTATTTATTCGACGCTGTTCTTTGTATTACAGTATTATATAAATGTGTCAATCGCATAAATCAATACTTGAAAGATTCCTCTGTGCAGCGGAGGGTATGCTGTTTTAGAACTTCCTTACAGATTAGAACTGTATGGCGACTGGGACTCTTTCCTCTGTCATTCTCTGGCGATGGTCTAAGCGAAGGAGACACCCGAGCGCTACTTCCGACCTACCTTCACAGCTTTAAATGCCCCAGATCCTCTCTGTAGCTTTCCTAATGTTACAGAAGCTCTCGTGCCTTTATTGCTCGACTAGGGCTCTCGAAGAAAGGACATCGCGAGCAAATGGTTTTAGCCAGAGGCTAGGGGCTTGTTTTCCTAATGAACCTTGCATTTTGGGCTGGTTCGAGTCCCGGGCCAGTGCACACGCAAGCTGGCGCCGCGACAGAGGCCGGCGCGCGGCTCACCTTCGCTGACGGTGATGACGCTGTGCGGCGGGAAGGTGGGCTGGTTGTCGTTGACGTCGACGACGGCGACGCGGATGGTGGCCGTGCCGGTGAGCTGCGGCGAGCCGCCGTCCGTCGCGATCACCGTCAGCCGGTAGGCGTCGCGGATCTCGCGGTCCAGCACGATGTTCGTCTTGACGACGCCCGAGAAGGCCGGCTCGATGACGAACGCGTTGTCGTGGTTGCCGTCGGCGATGTGGTACTGCAGCTGCCCGTTGGCGCCGCTGTCGGCGTCCGTCGCCGAGACCTGCCGGTCAGAAGTGGGCGTCAGCCTCTGCTCGCCACCTGAGGCCTACGCTTACCGCGGGCCGCTCCGGGGCCAGCGGTTACATAGGCTGCTACAATCTTCATCACCTGTCACATCGAGTCAGTTAAAAGGTCAGTGACAATTATAACTGGACCAGAACTGATCACCAACAAACTCCTTCCAATCTCCAAATCAGTCGCTAGGAGTATCACACTACTTGTTATCTGTGACGGAAGAGGCAAAGGTAAGAACTAACCAAACAAGTGTGGCGCTGACTCGTGTACAAGTACACGAACAAAACAGAAACGTTGCTATCTTTCTGATGAATCCTTATTCATTCACACACATACCGGGTGATCAAAAAGACAGTATGAATTTGAAAACTGAATAAATCACAGAATAATGTAGATAGAGAGGTACAAATTGACACACAGGCTTGGAATGACATTGGGTTTTATTAGAACCAAAAAAATACAAACGTTCAAAAAATGTCCGACAGATGGCGCTTCATCTGATCAGAATAGCAATAATTAGCATAACAAAGTAAGACAAAGCAAAGATGATGTTCTTTACAGGAAATGCTCAATATGTCCACCATCATTCCTCAACAATAGCTGTAGTCGAGGAATAATGTTGTGAACAGCACTGTAAAGCATGTCCGGAGTTATGGTGAGGCATTGGCGTCGGATGCTGTCTTTCAGCATCCCTAGGGATGTCGGTCGATCACGATACACTTGCGACTTCAGGTAACCCCAAAGCCAATAATCGCACGGAATGAGGTCTGGGGACCTGGGAGGCCAAGCATGACGATAGTGGCGGCTGAGCACACGATCACCACCAAACGACGCGCGCAAGAGATCTTTCACGCGCCTTCTGTCGGACATTTTGTGAACTTTGTTCTTTTTGGGCTCTAATAAAACCCCATGTCACTCCAAGCACGTGTGTCAATTTTTACCCCTCTATCTACATTATTCCGTGGTTTATTAAGTTTTCAAATTTATACTGACTTTTGATCACTAGATCTACAGGGCTATATCGTCCTGAGTGACTACATCGTGCTGCAGTTCAGGTGGGGAACGCAGGTTGTGTCAAGTGAAGGGCACGAGGGGAGAAAGGAGACGGGGAACGGTACTGGAGATGGGTGGCTGACGGCTGGAAGGAAGAAGGGTGTATCGGAAGGCTAGCGACGTTCTCTGTCTTGTTTATGTGCCTATGGCCGACTCAGCGCCTCGACCATTTGGTGAGTTCTTCCCTTTACTCGTCCCATTACTTATATTCCACCAAGGGCATTCCATTACTATATTCATTTTAGACACATTCACTGAACATATTTTCCGCCATTACAAGTTGTTGCCACACACTCGCCACCTAAAAAAAAAAATTAAAAAAAAATATGCAAGCCTAGTGGAACAAAACAAAAATAAAGTTTAAAATCTGTTTCGGACTAACCTTTTATATCTGTTTACAATTAGTGATTTGTCATTACTCCTTTGAACGTAGAGGTCTAGAGTATTTGGGTCAGTCAGTGACGAAACTTAGGAACCACATGATATGCCAAATTATTTCCGTAGTCTGTGTTCTCTGGTTTACTATGACACCGCCCGTCACCAATGTTGTTCGACCTATACAGCCTGTGACGTATGGGCTGCTGCTGCTGCAGCTGTTATTGTTTGCAGTCCGAAGAATGATCTGTTGCAGCTCTCGACGCATCTCGAGCAAGCCTCATGAAGCCAGCATAGGTACTGCAATCCACATCCATTTCAAACTGCTTAACGAAGACAAGCGTTGGTCTGCCTGTACAGTTCTGAGTCACCACTCTTACCTCCGTTAGGAAACTGACTATTCGCTGCTGAGTATCACGCGTCCTTTCGAATTATCACATCCTTCAGTCATGTTGTACCACAAATTTCTTTTCTCCCCAATTCGATTATGTGCTTCTTCATCACTTACTTGATGTTGTTGTTGTTGTTGTTGTTGTTGTGGTCTTCAGTCCTGAGACTGGCTTGATGCAGCTCTCCATGCTACTCTATCCTGTACAAGCCTCTTCATCTGCCAGTACCTACTGCAACCTGAATCTGCTTAGTGTATTCATCTCTTGGTCTCCGTCTACGATTTTTACCCTCCACGCTGCCCTCCAGTACTAAATTTGTGATCCCTTGATGCCTCAGAACACGTCCTACCGACCGAGCCCTTCTTCTAGTCAAGCTGTGCCACAAATTTCTCTTCTCCCCAATTCTGTTCAATACCTCCTCCTTAGTTATGTGATCTACCCATCTAATCTTCAGCATTCTCCTGTAGCACCACATTTCGAAAGTTCTATTCAGTTCTTGTCCAAACTACACTCCTGGAAATTGAAATAAGAACACCGTGAATTCATTGTCCCAGGAAGGGGAAACTTTATTGACACATTCCTGGGGTCAGATACATCACATGATCACACTGACAGAACCACAGGCACATAGACACAGGCAACAGAGCATGCACAATGTCGGCACTAGTACAGTGTATATCCACCTTTCGCAGCAATGCAGGCTGCTATTCTCCCATGGAGACGATCGTAGAGATGCTGGATGTAGTCCTGTGGAATGGCTTGCCATGCCATTTCCACCTGGCGCCTCAGTTGGACCAGCGTTCGTGCTGGACATGCAGACCGCGTGAGACGACGCTTCATCCAGTCCCAAACATGCTCAATGGGGGACAGATCCGGAGATCTTGCTGGCCAGGGTAGTTGACTTACACCTTCTAGAGCACGTTGGGTGGCACAGGATACATGCGGACGTGCATTGTCCTGTTGGAACAGCAAGTTCCCTTGCCGGTCTAGGAATGGTAGAACGATGGGTTCGATGACGGTTTGGACGTACCGTGCACTATTCAGTGTCCCCTCGACGATCACCAGTGGTGTACGGCCAGTGTAGGAGATCGCTCCCCACACCATGATGCCGGGTGTTGGCCCTGTGTGCCTCGGTCGTATGCAGTCCTGATTGTGGCGCTCACCTGCACGGCGCCAAACATACATACGACCATCATTGGCACCAAGGCAGAAGCGACTCTCATCACTGAAGACGACACGTCTCCATTCGTCCCTCCATTCACACCTGTCGCGACACCACTGGAGGCGGGCTGCACGAGGTTGGGGCGTGAGCGGAAGACGGCCTAACGGTGTGCGGGACCGTAGCCCAGCTTCATGGAGACGGTTGCGAATGGTCCTCGCCGATACCCCAGGAGCAACAGTGTCCCTAATTTGCTGGGAAGTGGCGGTGCTGTCCCCTACGGCACCGCGTAGGATCCTACAGTCTTGGCGTGCATCCGTGCGTCGCTGCGGTCCGGTCCCAGGTCGACGGGCACGTGCACCTTCCGCCGACCACTGGCGACAACATCGATGTACTGTGGAGACCTCACGCCCCACGTGTTGAGCAATTCGGCGGTACGTCCACCCGGCCTCCCGCATGCCCACTATACGCCCTCGCTCAAAGTCCGTCAACTGCACATACGGTTCACGTCCATGCTGTTGCGGCATGCTACCAGTGTTAAAGACTGCGATGGAGCTCCGTATGCCACGGCAAACTGGCTGACACTGACGGCGGCGGTGCACAAATGCTGCGCAGCTAGCGCCATTCGACGGCCAACACCGCGGTTCCTGGTGTGTCCGCTGTGCCGTGCGTGTGATCATTGCTTGTACAGCCCTCTCGCAGTGTCCGGAGCAAGTATGGTGGGTCTGACACACCGGTGTCAATGTGTTCTTTTTTCCATTTCCAGGAGTGTATTTATGGTCCATGTTTCACTTCCATACGTGGCTACATTCCATACAAATACTTTCAGAAACGACTTCCTGATACTTAAACCAATACTCGATGTTAACAAATTTCTCTTCTTCAGAAACGCTTTCCTTGCCATTGCCAGTCTACATTTTATATCCTCTCTACTTCGACCATCATCACTTACTTGATATGTTATTGTAAACTTCAGCTTTCTCACGTAAGAGCACATTGATAACTCTTGTATTCTGTTTTTGTCTCAGTTATTTGCTGTTCACGTGTAGCTTCCGTACACTCCAGGCGAATACCTTTAGAAAATAATTTTTAATACATGAATCTATAGTCCATGATAACAAATTTGAGAAGTGCTTTATTTTTTGCTACTTTGAGTACGCGTTTTGTATTCTCGACACATAGCTCATGATCATAATCATCATCATCATCATCATCCTTTCTTCTTGTTCTTCTGAAGGCTATGCCTTGTTGCTGCAAGCATTGTCGCCTACTTTGTGCTATTTTCATCATTTCTCGATGATGATGCACTGTGTTACTTCCAGCGCATCTTCGACTATTTTCTATTTTGGTATTCTTTCCCAATATTTTTCCTTGCAACATATCTGTAAAATCATTTTGTGCCTCAATATGTGAAAACAAAGCTTTTTCTACTTTTTTTCGATAGTTTGTACGGGTTTTCACCGTTGACTGACATGTTTCAGAACATCCTCAATGTTTTTTTTTCTTCTTTTTTTCCTACGTCTGGCCGATGTTAGTCTTCTCCGAAGCTACAATTCCATCGTTTCTAAACGGCTTATGTTTGATTTCAAAAGTGTGTAGCTCTGAGAGACATATAGAAGAGCAGTCAAGATGAATGACTTGACTTTTTTATTTCTCTGTAAGCCCGATTAATGGCCTGTTGACTAGTGATTGCCTTCATTAAGTGAAATCGCGTTTAGCTGTTGCATTCCCTTTCTTGTCTTCCACTGTGCATCTGTTGTCCACTGTTATTTAGGTGCCTGTTCAAATGGCTCTGAGCACTATGACACTTAACTTCCGAGGTCATCAGTCCCCTAGAACTTAGAACTACTTAAACCTAACTAAGCTAAGGACATCACACACATCCATGCCCGAGGCAGGATCCGAACCTGCGACCGTAGCGGTCGCGCGGTTGCAGACTGAAGCGCCTAGAGCGGGTCGGCCACACTGGCCGGCTAGGTGCCTGTGGTGCCCTGCACATTTCGTCTTTTTGACGTACACGTATCGTCAGGAGTGAGTGGAAGTGGTAAGAATTGTGAAAGGCTCGTGCTGACCTGGAGGACGAAGGTGCCCTTGGAGTTGCCCTCCCAGACGGCGGCCCAGTACTGCGGCTGCGTGAAGCGCGGCTCGTTGTCGTTGGCGTCCCGCAGCGCCACGACCAGCGGGCAGTAGGCGGCGTGCGCCTCGGAGCGCGCCGCCACCACCAGCCGCCGCTCGGCCGGCGACCGCGCCTCGAAGTCCAGCCCCGCCGGGTCGCGCACCAGCACCACGCCCGACCCCGCGTCCACCGAGAAGGCGCCGTCCTCGTTGCCGGCCGCCAGGCTGAACGCGATGTTGTGCCGCCGGCCGTCCGCGCGCACCACCGACACCTGCCGACGCCGCCAGACTCGAGTCACACCACCATCACAACTACGTGAACTACAAAGTAAACCTATGTAACTGATATATAAGTACACGTCTGTAGTCCTGGTACACCTCGAACTCGAAGAGCAACAGTACCGTAGCATAACGCTTCGGCAGCCAAAACAAAATGTTACAACCCTCCTCTATTTTTCCTGTGAGCTGCTGCATTTACAGTGATGCGCCGTCAGTGTGCACAAAGCCTAAAGACATATACCTCCAAACAAACAGACAAAATTACTAAATGTAGTAATTACAACTATATTACTATCTATCTTGCATGCGTACACTGCAAGTTGCCTTATGCTGTGTGGCTGAGGTTGCACACTATACTAGCTATTGTTTCACTTTTTATTATTTAACTGTAGATAAGTATTCTACAGGATGCCCCAGGAGGAAAGAGCAATATTGAGGTACACAAGATGATTCAATTGCCCCTACCTACAGGTTGTATGCAACCTTTAAACACCACGCACGAGTTTTTTTTTTTTTTTAATATTCTTTCGCTCGCTAGTCCTACAGAAAAATGAACGGGACCTTTTTGTAGGAAATTTAATGTAGTTGAATTTTGTACCGGGATATGTTTTCGCTAGAGGTCGCACATTTCGAGTTACTCAATAAAAACGCTTTTGAAGGTCACTTTTATACGTTTTTCTCGAAAAATTGAGAACTATGGCCTCTAGCGAAAACGTATCCCCACACAAAATCTAACTACATTATATTTATTATAAAAAGGCCCTGTCCGTTTTTCTGTAGGACTAATAGTTTGCATGTAAAGTAGGAGATTATGAATATCTTGCTTGCGGTATTTGAAGGCGTTGTGGGTTGCATAAAACCCTCAGGTAGTGGCATCTCAGTCACCCTGCGTGATAGGAACGCTTATTTGAACAAAAAAATTTCGTACAGACGCATGCCCCATTCCTATTTATTTTTGGGGTAGTGGCGTGTATGTATCTCTCTTTCCCACCGAACTTCTTTGACGTTTTCGTCTGGCCCGACCTACGTCGTTACTAGGATTCTCTTTCTGCCATTGTACTAACCCGCTGAACGCGCACTTGGTTTTGGTGTGTTGAGACCGAAATAGTCCGAGGGATCGCCACTTTATGAGAGAGAAGCGTCGCTTAACTGTCTTTGTACACGCGATGGCTAAAGTGCCACACATCTACACTAATGAATAATTTGCAGATATGGTGTATCTTTACGGCTCCTGCTATGGTAGTGCTCCTGTTGCTGTCGAAGAATACCGTCGGCGCTTTGCGACACTACGTCCTGGTCGCAGAGCGTTCAACGGAGTTTTGAGTACACTGCGTGGAACAGCTATTCTCCTAGTTGCCATTTTTCTTCTGAACGTTCAGTTCGACAACCAATGCAGCAATAGCAACACATTGTTGTACAACAGCTACAACGTGACGTCTACGATACTGCTCAGAGGTGTACGTCTTCAAAATATGTTTTTTTCCAATTGATACTTTCTGAAACGCGTGTTGGTATGTTTGCTAACTGTTGTACATGTTTTAGTCTGACAATGTAACGAATAATACAGAAAATAAGTAACAATGTACATTCCATGTGTACTATCTCTAAAACCATTCGGAATAGGACAAATGTCAACATCAAGAATTATTAGAGCGGTAAGTGACAGCGCACAATTGAAGCGATACGATGGCAGTGACGCATTAGTGACAGAGGAAAAGTCTGGGTGTTATCTTATGGAACGCATACGAAGCGCGACTTTTAAACATCTGCACCTGAAGCCGAATAAGGTTCAAATGGTTCTGAGCACTATGGGACTTAACATCTGTGGTCATCAGTCCCCTAGAACTTAGAACTACTTAAACCTAACCAACCTAAGGACATCACACACATCCATGCCCGAGGCAGGATTCGAACCTGCGGCCGTAGCAGTCGCGCGGTTCCGGACTGTAGCGCGTAGAACCGCTAGACCACCGCGGCCGGCAGCCGAATAAGGATTTTCGGTAATGTATGACTTCTTGAAATACTCTTTATAACAGCAGTATGAAGTAGGAAAAGACTAGGAGAACAGCAGAAGATTCCTCAGACATTACTAAAAGGGAATGCTTCGGCCCTTGCTAAAGAACGTGTCAGCTGATGATCTGCCATACATATTTGAAATCCGCTGCACCTGTCGTCTTCAACGATAATTCGAAGCAAGTTCGCGATTATGAAAGTTCGTGTCCTGCAGCCTCCGGAGAGCACTTACATCAGAAGTTTCGAAACAGTGGCAGGTGCATCGCTATCGAAGCCAGTGACCCTAAACCTTTCATGATGACGAGTACTAGGAAATTCTGTTATCAGCTGAACACGTCGCGTAATGTCAGTCGAGTGGCAGTGGCATTTCGAATGAACGTTTCTGTCGGTTTCCTACCCCTATTCGCCTGAATACGACGAACAGAAAACTCGATGTAGCGTTGATACAAGACGACGCTGCCACTCGGCTGATAATCTGAGAAGTTTTCCTCAGTGTAATTTGCCGAGAAAATTTCTACTCTCATATCATAACCTATCTGGTTCAGACGGTAATAAGAAAGACGTAATTAGCAAACATATCATTTTACACAGTTGAGTCGTGGAAAGTCCTTGACAGTGTTCATTACTGTTTCAATATTATAACACAGCGGTGACGTCATGCGTCTCAGATACCGATTACAAAACTCTAGCGGTCAGCTCCGCGTTCCCTTCATAGCCGATAAGTTCTCGAGATAGCATCGGGAGCACTGCGTAATTGATCTGAGGCACGTCCTGCAAGTTGGTATTGATCGTAGAACGTGACCTGACCTTACGTTCTCCTCTCATGGAAAACCGTTTGCTAGGGGCTTGCATTAGCATCTCATTTCCTATCCTCCCATATCTTTCCTCGCTCATTGCTGGTTTCTGGGACGGAGGGGGGGGGGGGGGGGGGGAGTAGGTTTATGCAGAAAAGGTCCGGGACTGCACTCGGCTGGAACCGCCGCGGCGCGCTTTACGGAGTCGTCGAGACCGGTGGCGCCGTAGCTCTGGGCGCCATTAGCGTCAGCGTACTGAGGCGAGAAGCGGGACGTCCGTTACGGGTGCCTTATAGGCAGTAAAGGCGGCGCGGCTATGGCGGGCAGTCCGCGGCGACACACCGCCTCGCCGCCTCCCACGACCAGTTACCGCCCCTTACTCTCCGCTCTCCGGACGCGGACGCAGGAGGAGCTGCAACCGGAGATCCATCGGTGGTACAGTTATTGCGGCGTGCATCGTGTTTAGCGAGCCTGGACGACCAACTCCGGCACGCCGGTCTTTGCACGCTTTGACTGCAACCGCCCGGTCAAGGAAATCTCTTTTCTCATGCACACAGACTCGGCGACGTGGAACTGTTTCCCAGAAGAGAATTACGTGCTGTTCGCGCGCCGTCAGCTGTTTCCAGAATTGGTTCCTACCTGTGATAATTTGGTATTTAAATAGAGATTTCGTTGATGAGGAGTGGAATCTGGCAACATTCGTTCTCCTCGGATCCTCTGTATACGTATACGTCGATCGTGACGCTGCACGCTGGAATATGACTCGTCTGAAAAAATGACGTGGTGCCACCGCTGTGGTTGGGGGAACCACTGTCTGCGCATCTCTCTCTGCTGCCGGGCTAACGGAAGCTTCGACAATGGTTGCCAGGGTAACACCCAGTGCTGTTCCACTATCCACGTGTATACCTGGGTTGCTCAAACAGGCTCATTTCTGCCTCAAGGGACGTGATGTGGCTGGAAGATCCTGTACGGCTGAGCGAACAACGTTTTTGCCCTCTCGGGCGCTAGTCGCGTGGAACTGACGAGATCCTACACGGCGTTGAGTAAGCCCTCCCGAACCCTTCAATTCCATATTCGTATGGAAATCGTGAGTTCCCAACCAATGCAAGCAGCAATGCAGGGTGTGCCAGAAAGCGCCGGCCGGTATGGCCGAACGGTTCTAGGCGCTACAGTCTAGCACCGCGCGACCGCTACGGTCGCAGGTTCGAATCCTGCCTCGTGCATGGATGTGTGTGATGTACTTAGGTTAGTTAGGTTTAAGTTCTAGGGGACTGATGACCTCAGAAGTTAAGTCCCATAGTGCTCAGAGCCATTTGAACCATTTTTTTGTGCCAGAAATGGTGCGACAAACTTAGATGGGCAGTAGAGAGTGACATGAGGAATAAATCGAGGATAGGAACCCGTGCCCGGAAACGTCATCCAACGACGCTATTGAACGTCGGAGCCACATGCCCCAGCGGCTGCCACTAAGCTACCCTTCGGGAGCAGACGCTACTTTGTACGCTGACGAACCGTAGACAGAACGCCTCGCAATGTTGTTTGCCACGATCGCCAGCGGAGAAGATGGAGGCGGCTGCTGCCTGTGAGTGATTCACTCTGTTACTATGGTTTCGGAGATGGGTTTTTTCTGCTGTTTATTTTTCTCCGGTACATCGAAAAACACTGTAGATTTTAGGGGGTTCCAGGAGAAAAATAAACTGTGGGTGGAAACGTATGTCCGAAGCCGTCATTCCCTGGCGCAACCGAGCATAGTATTCATAGGACACGGGGCTTTTCGACGCAGCTGTTAGCTCCATCTTCTTCACCTTCGATTGCGGCAATCAGTCGCCACCACTCAACAGCAAACAACATTGAAAGACGTTGCGCCTACGGTCCATCATCTGCAAAGTCAAGCGGCCGTTGTGGCCGAGCGGTTCAAGGCGCTTCAGTCCGGAATTGCCCTGCTGCTACGGTCGCAGATTCGAATCCTGCCTCGGGCATGGATGTGTGTGATGTCCATAGGTTAGTTAGGCTTAAGTAGTTCTAAGTCTAGGGGATTGATGACCTCAGATGTTAAGTCCCATAGTGCTCAGAGCCATTTTAAACTGCAAAGTCACGTTTGCTACCACAGCGGTGGGCTAGTGGCAAGCGCCGGCGCATATAACTTCGAGATTCCGTAGTGTCACTGGTCACTAGATGTCGTTTACGGACACGGGTTCCTGTCCTCGAATTGTTCCTCAAGGATACCCTCTAAAAACACTCAAAGTTCGTCGCACCATTTCTGGGACACCGTGTATTGTTGAACGATAAACCAGAGTCTGAATAGAACAAGATCCTGCCACTGTTCTGTTTCGATCCGTCCTGCTTTGTAGTTCTTACACGAGATATAAAACGATTTCCCCACAGACACGCAATATTCAAGTGAGTAACGTGCTGCTTGATGTTTTCTTCTACAGGGCGAACCAAAATTGCACCGACGAACTATCAGACGTTGTTCAAGTTAGCTTCTGAGTACCTCGATATAAGGCCCGTGGTGTCTGGCAGCTCATTAAAGTTGCTGCATTTCTTTTCGTTCCTTGACCAACTACCTTTGTATGTGTATTGCACTGAAAATAGTGCACAACAGTGCAAGTGTCGACGGTATGTCTCCGTTTTCTTACAGTTAGCGTACCTTATTTCGAAAGAGTAGTACCCATCTTCTCAAGCTTGTACTCAGTACTGGTCGGTTCCATCTTGGGTTCGTTTTTCCGGCAGTGTTATTTGTACGTAAACAATGATACACAGCTGAATGGACAGGTCTAATGATGAAGTGTTGGCCGATACGAAGCTCGGGTAAGTTGAGGGAAGGCAGTGGAACAGCACGAGAACGGCGCTACGCCGAGTTGTTCCCGCACTGACGGCCACCGCATATCACGTCTGAGAGTTGTTGCGCTACCCTGTGTTGTGTGGGGTACGTTTTGGTTACAAGCTTCTAGATTGTTGCGAAGATATTTTTACAGCAATAAGGGCGATTGCAGCAACAAACCCAATACATCGTAATTACATTATTACTCTGTAAAGAGCTACCAGAGACCGTGGATGCCTAATACCAAAATACTCCGAAGATATGTGTTAACTATCTCTTACAGTTCATCACTGGAATTCTGGTTCACCCTGCATTCGACATTTACTTTCTTCACTGTCTATAACGGTGGTAAACTGCGATGTTGCCTATTATGTAAATGTGATAAGTTATAATTTATTCAATTCCACCTATTACCACGCTTAATGGCAAGTTAAAAACTCTTCAGAAAATCTGCGTGGTGAAGTGATGGCTGCAGCACTAACTGTAAGCATTCTACCAGTATGAGCATATGAATAAATTTCCTGTACAGTTTCCACATTAATGGCGGCAACTTTGGGTCTTATCTTCTAGTAGACAGCCAGAAATTGAAAGCTACATAGGACACCGGCCGTGTAACAAATTTTACTATGCAGGTTAGACTGTGTACTGCAGACCACATTCACCTGCTTGACAAATATCACAGAGAACGTGTCAGCGTTATTGTTTCAGTAGCCGCAGAGTCTCCTTTGGAATCCAGCTTAATGCGTTACCAAAATTAACATAGCGTTTTCGCAGTGCGCAACACGTCTTTACTGACGTACTGTCCACATACGTCGTTAAGCTCGGAGTTTATGTGCGGCCGAGTGCATAGCTTAAACGCGGAGGGAGACGTCGCGGGCTCAGTCAAGTCGCAACCCAAACACTGGTTTATTTGTACGAGGGAGGCAGCACAGGCGTGCGTCAGACGCGCGGGAGCTCTCCCCGCTGCCTCGCGGGATCGTATCTGCTTAATTTCCGCCGTAAAGCGGCCGCGCCGAAGAACGCGAGCCGGCGGCTGAGTTACGAGCGTTTAATACCACGGCTCCAACTTTATTGCACCGGTTGATGACGAACAAGCAAAAGCATAGTTCAAGGGAACTCCATTACGGGCGCCGTTCGCGGATCTTAAATCAAAAATGTTGAAAAGGCGCGCGCGATAAGGGCGACATCGAAGGGGAGGGCAACTGGCTCAGCGCGGCCCGCGCGCTAACCACAGATACCATCTGCGGCAGGCGGGCGCTGCGCCGCGCCGCGCCACGCCGCACAAAGCGAGTGCGCCGCTCAGCCGGTTTCGTCACCCCAGCCGGGAAACTGCCGGGCGCCGACGGCGTCTGAGGGTAGCTCTGCGCGGCCTATCAGCCGTCTGTCGTCCTCGTCCGAAGAAAACACTTTACCGCGTGAGCGCACCACCAAGTTCCGCGAGTCTTTGCCAGCTGGGAAGTACTGGAGACAGAACGCCAGTCGCGCTTCTAGATGAAGAGATGTAGTGGCTCGTTTTCTTCTTGTCGTGCCGTAATGGGGATGCCGGAACATCCGATCGAGATCTTCGCAAAGCGAAGGGCTCCAGGTTTCAAGCCAAAGGGAGCAGTATAGTGAACAGCTAGGCGGCGGGAAAGTTTTGACAGTGCTAGCCTATGCAGTGTTTGCGGAACCTCGAGCAGTGTTTCCGTTTCGTGACTCAGGACTGCGCAACCCCGACTAGTGTCAAGGTATTTCGGTCCTAACCAGCTGTGTCAACCTGCCGACGTCGGTCTGCTACGGGATCCCAAAGTCACGCCGTAAGCTCAAATATTATAACGTTCCTGGAGAGAAACAAGGATCTCTTACAGAATCTGCACGAATTCGGGAATCACCACTCGCGTGAAACACAGCTTGCTTTATTCAAACAAGGCGTCCTGCAAACAATAGAAGCAATGGAACAGAAAGATGCCGACTTCCAATTTTTCCACATCGTCAACTACCAACCAACATCCGACGTGCGGAGTATCTTCGTAAATACGAGGGCCACTCCAAAAGAAATGCACACTATTATTTTAAAAATCCATCTTTTATTCTAACTGTTTGAAACTTTTACAGTGTGTAGATACATCCTTTGGGAACAATATTTTCATTTCTCCACATAATTTCCATCCCTCTCAACTACCTTACGCCATCTTGCAACCAGCACCTGTATACCCGCACGGTAAAATTCTGGACCAACCTGCTGGAGCCACTGTTTGGTAGCGTGCACAAGGGAGTCATCATCTACAAACCTTGTTCCACGAAGAGAGACTTTCAGTTTCCTAAAGAGATGATACTCACATGGAGCCAGGTCAGGACTGAAAGGCTGGTGTTTCAGTGTTGTCCATCCGAGTTTTGTGATCGCTTCCATGGTTTTTTGACTGACGTGTGGCCGTGCACTGTCATGCAACAGCAAAAAAACTCCCTGCTTTTGCCGATGTGGTCCAACACGACTCAGTCGAGATTGAAGTTTCTTCTGAGTCGTCACATATGCATCAGAAGTTATGGTGCTTCCACTTGGCATGATGTCCACAATCAACAGTCGTTCGGAATCGAGAAACACCGTAGCCATAACTTTTCCAGTGGAAGGTGTGGTTTTGAATTTTTTTCTTGGGTGAATTTGCATGATGCCACTCCACTGACTGCCTCTTCGTCTCTGGTGAAAAATGTTGGAGCCATGTTTCATCACATGTCACAATTCTTCCAAGAAATTCATCTCCACCATTCTCGTACTGTTCCAAGCGTTTTTCTTGTTACTTTGTGAGCCACTGTCAACATCCTGGGAACCCACCTGGCACAAACCTTTTTTAACGCCAACACTTTCAGTATTCTACAAACACTTCCTCCCCTAGCCCAACGGAGCGTGACAACTCGTGCACTGTGATGCGTCTGTCAGCAGTCACCAGTTCGTTAACTCTCTGCACACTGTCTGGAGTGTGTGCAGTACGAGGCCTGCCGCTGAGAGGACAATCCTCAATATTGCCGTGCCCGCTTTCATCACGTAACCTGCTTGCTCACCGACTAACTGTACTGCGATCGACGGCAGCATCTCCATACACCTTTTTCAACCTCTTGTGGATGTTTCCCACTGTCTCGTTTTCACAGCACAGGAATTCTATGACAGCACGTTGCTTCTGCCGAACGTCAAGTGTAGCAGCCAGCTTGAAGACATGCTGTGACGGCGACACTCACGGGAACAAGTTCAACTAAATTTGAAAACAAGCGGGAACGATGTATCTACACACAGTAAAACTTTCACACGTGCAGAATGAAAACTGTATTTTTACAAAAGTAGTGTGCATTTGTTTTGGAGTGACCCTCGTATGTGTATGTGTTAACCTACTAGACGCTAGTACATTGTACTGCGCGGCGAATGTTCCGCGTAAACGAAAGTAGCATCAGGTCCGTCTCACTATTAACATACGACTAACAGTGCCGGGGAAAAGGGCAAAACACAATCGAACAAGTTCGAGGACGAAGGGTAAAGAGGACAGTAAAAAAATTGTGAGTTAATGGAACAAGTTCGTTTCCAAACAAGACAGGCAATGCGTATCTTCGATGCTACTCTGTTGTACACTTGTTCCGAGTGCAATTCTGTTACAAAGACAAACGTGCCTAAGAAGTTTAAATTAACTATTCTGTTACGAGTCACCCGGAGACCGTAGGTCCCTTACATCACAAACACCGTACTAGCAAAATGCCCACCAACAGCGATTTGACGCGACCTAAAGGCCGATAACATTTTATTCGGTGATAGCGCCTTTTTTTTTTTTTTTTTTTTTTTTTTTTTTTTTTAAATAGAGGTGGAGCCCCTCCACGCCCACACCGGCATGATGGCCAACACAAAAGGTCTACTGCCATCTCTGCATAAGGGTTAGTATTCACTAAAGTGAGGTGTCGCAGGATGTGGGTACTGCGATGTTTGCGTACGTCTGGTTAGGATTAACCATTAATACGCGCTCATCTGGGGATGGATTGGTCGAAATGTGACGAAGGGTAGCGGTTTGAAGGGCAGAGGAAAAAAAGTGCCAAAGCAAGAGCCAAGGGAAAAAAACCTCTGCGAAAGTTAGGTCGGGCGGCAAGAGCAGTAGCGGTTGTCGTGCTGCCTGCGATAGGTTGTGCAAGGATAGGCTTCGCGACCATCCATTTATATAGGGTAGAGGACGTTTCGTATAGCTTCGGAAATGTGTTACTGGTGTGCCAAAGCAGTGTAACTCATTAGAAGGGGAGCGACTACAACAAATTCCGAGGCACAGTCACTGTGAACAGTGAGTGAGCCCACGACGCGGCTGGGAGAGATCTAGAGTGGGACGTGTGGCGGTGCCACAACAACTCACCTGCACGACCTCGGTGCCGGGGGCGGCGTTCTCGACGACGGAGGCGTAGTAGGAGGCGTTGTGGAAGCGCAGGCTGGGCGGCTCTGCGGCGGCGGCGGCGGCGGCGCCGTGGGCGTCGGCGACGCGCACCTCGACGAGCCCTGCGCTGGAGCGCGGCGGGTTGCCCTTGTCGCGCGCCAGCACGTGCAGCTGCAGCAGGCGGCCCGCGTCGCCCGCCAGGCTGTCGGCCGCCGTCACCACGCCCGTGTTGGGGTTCACGCGGAACTTGGCCGGCGGGGCGCCCGCGAACCTGCGCACCACACCACACTCTCACACTCACACACACTCCGCGGCCTGCTCCGTTCTACTCCTGCGCCACCTGCTTCGGTATACTGCACACATAAAACCTGTTTTGCGTCGGAATCTGTCCTTTCTTAAGCCTCTGTTACTTCATACCGGGGTACGACTTACACTAATGTATACTCTCAATTCTCAAAACAAACAGTAGTATAACATTTCCAGTGTTGCGGCACCTGTATGGGCACGTTTAGAAAACCAATAAATAAAAGTAGAAAAAGAAAAAAAAAGGAAATGCCTGCTCCGTGTCCACTGGATCTTCCGTGTACACAAAAGCGAACAGGAAAATATTCACTACATCGACGACACTAGGAAATCGCACTTCTTATTTAAACCCAGACATCAACTACTTATCTGTTTGTTTCATCCTCATCAACAAAAGCACGACACTGTGTGCGTACAAAAACAATGCTGCGACCAACGCAACTTATATGGTTTCATCCGTAACAAAAACATTCCTTAAGAACTACGGATATCCTTGAGAAGCACAACCGTGACAAAGCTATTGTACCTGTCGCGCGATATATATTAGACAGGCGAATGCCCTCACACTTGATATGGAAGGTAATAATCCCACTTCCTAAAAAAAAGGCGCTCATAGGGGTGAATATGATTAATGAGTTATGGTTGCAAAGTACTGATAAGAATTGTTTACAGGAGGTTGGAAAAGCTCGTGGAAGCTGACCTCAGGGAAGGTTTCGTTCCGGAGAAATGTAGGAACATCCGAGGCAATGCTGGCCCTAAGATTTACCTTAGAACATAGGTCAGAGAAAGGCAAACTAGCGTTCATAGCATTTATAGACCCAGAGAAAGCTTTTGACAATGTCGACTGCCATAAATTCTTTGAAATTCTGAAGGCAGCAGAAGTATAATACAGGGAGCGAGAGGTTATTTATAAATTGTACAGAAAGAAGAAGGCATGAAAAGGATGTAGTAGTTGAGAAGGTAGTGAGACAGGCATGTAGCCTGCCCTCGATGTTGTTCAGTCTGCACACTGATCAGCGAAAAATTTGGAGAAAGAATTATATTTCAGGTAAAAGAAATAAAAATTTGAGCTTTGCCGATGGCATTGTAATTCTGTCAAAGATAGAAAAGGATTAGAAGAATAGTTGAACGGTACGGAGAGTGTCTTAAGAGGACGATATTAAAAGAAAAAAAGGCGAAACAAGGTTAACGAAATGTAGTCGAATTAAATTGGGCGATGCTGAGAGAATTAGGATAGAACGTGAGATAATAAATGTAGTAGATGATTGTTGCTATTTGGGTAGTAACGTAACCTAGTTCTGCAAGTTTCTCGTGTTCATGAAGTGGAATAGGACGTAAGGAAAAATATAGGCACCGACAAAATCCCAGATTCAAATAGGTTGACTGCTGTACTTTCGTATCTACTGTACAACGCGGCTGTGCAGTGCAATTCGGTTCTGCAGGTTTCTCACAACCGTGCAGTCTGATGAGACGTAAAGCAGCATGTGGACAGTGATGGTCCCAAAATCAAGCAGGCTGTAGGTAATACTTTTTGTATCAACAGTACGAAGTTGTACAGTCGGAGATGATTCTGCACACTCCTCACAACAACACAGTCCAACGGTAGGCAGGAGGAAATACTGACAGTTGGCTCTCCACGCAGTGTACCAGTGCACAGTACGCGGTACGTACCCGAAGACGACCTCTCCGTTGGCTCCGGCGTCGGCGTCCTCGGCGGTGAGGCGCACCACGACGTGCCCCGGCTGGGTGTAGGCGGGCACGACGGCCGTGAAGGGGTGGCTGGTGAAGGCGGGCGCGTTGTCGTTGACGTCGCCCACCGACACCGTCACGGGCACGCGCGTCGAGCGCGCGTCGTAGCGGCCGCCGTCGGTGGCCACCACTTGGAAGCTGTACGAGCGCTGCCGCTCGTAGTCGAACAACCTGCGGCACCCCACAAGCACGCGACTCACTCTCTGTCCGCCGCTCTCGTCTCCACTGCTGCCTGCCGAGCCACTGTGCAGAAGTGGCGAAAACAGCTGGCGGCTGCCCACTCGCGACAGAGCTTCGCAGCTGAGTAGTTGTAACGTAACACGGATTTCAAGCTCTCTTGTATATCATTTATTTTAGGAAGGGCAAGCATTAAAATACGATTAATAAAGTAGTGATACTATGTTCATAGCATTTATAGGCTCAGAGAAAGCTTTTGACAATGTCGACTGCCATACATTCTTTGAAATTCTGAAGGCAGCAGAAGTATAATACAGGGAGCCAGAGGTTATTTTTAAATTTTACAGAAACAAGAAGGCATGAAAAGGATGTAGTAGCTGAGAAGGTAGTGAGACAAGGATGCAGCCTGCCCTCGATGTTATTGAGTCTATACACAGTCCCCTAGTAGGTAGTACGAATTCATTCAGAGTGGAAGTACGTGTGTGACGCTGTTCAGAAGATACGAGAACAGTTACCGAACGAATAAAGGGGCGCTCTGCTAGGAACGTAAAAGGTCAGAATAGCCGATATGCAAGTGCAGTAGAGACTTTGAAGGAATTCAAATGTGAATCTCTGAAAGACGGGCGACATAGTGCTCGGGAGATCCTTTGCGATAAATTTAGAGAATCGAAAAATGGCTCTGACCACGACGGGACTCAATTGCTGTGGTCATCAGTCCCCTAGAACTTAGAACTACTTAAACCTAACTAACCTAAGGACATCACACACATCCATGCCCGAGGCAGGATTCGAACCTCCGACCGTAGCAGCAGCGCTGCTCCGGACTGGAGCGCCTAGAACCGCACGGCCACCGCGGCCGGCTTAGAGAATCGGTATTCGATGAAAATCATTTACCAATTCTGCTATTTCCGTCTTAGGAATGGCGAGAGTGAAAGGGATTAGAGAGCATATCGAGGCATACAGATTCTCATACCTCAGTATACGAATGGAGTAAGATGCAAATCGCTAACGTTCGTATTAATTACCCTCCACCCGCCCTGTGTATTGACTTGCAGAGTATATAAAGAGGACGAAGGAAACAAGAGTTCAGCAAGTGCTCTCGTCTGATTACAAAGACACATGCGTTACTTCAGGTTCAGTATCATACAGCCAAGTGATGCCCGAGCTATAAATAGAAAACACCTGACATTGGGGACTGTTTCGTTACTTAGTCTGAGCTGTCTTCGCTGGGAGGAAGTACAATAATCGCGCATAATACACGTTTTCTTTATGGGATGAGGTATTGGGGCCGGTGTAGAACAGCTAAATGCAGTCGATCAATTAGTTTATACGATTTTCAAATGTCCGATTCCAATGTGTCCGCCCCCCCCCCCCCCCCCCCACCTCTCTCTCTCCCTCAGTGTGGAAGAACCGACTTCAGTGGGAAGTATCGGCTCCAAGGTGCGGCATTCTGACAACAGCTGCAAGAGCCGTGAGTTGACCCCAGTGCCCCTCCGTATCACATCTAAACAAAGCCGTTTGGCAGAAAATGATACGGAGAGCGGTCAGCATCGCCTGATCCTCTTACAGTGAAATGTACTCAAAGGTTAGGCCAATTAGTTCAAAATGAGAGGCTGCTAAATAAAGCAGTAGTGGAAGGTCGGACAGTGTCGGGGCAGCGGACTGTATCTGATAACAGCTCTAGTGCCGCTGTAGTGAGAATTGTGGAGGAACGCGACTTAGCATCAAAACAAGTGTGCGTGTCATCTACTTCTAATGAGTTTTCCGGTGCACGAACTTAACAGTGGAATGTTGCGTTTTGTTTGCGGGTAAGTAATATTATAATTTTATTGCGTTTTTACATCCAATAGCTATTATTCTCGATATTGTAGGTTGTGACAATGTAATAACAAGTTATAACAATGGTGATGTTAAACCACACAGAGGTGCAATCAGGTTGTATCGGACAAAGCAGTTTCGGGCTGTACCGGACGAAACACATATAACAAAAAAATTAATTTTTGCTTTCTTAACCTTTAAGAAGCAGATATGGAGAAGTCACGACATAAATGGAATGAAAATAACATGAAGGAAGTAGTAGAAAAAGTCAATGGTTCAAATGGCTCTGAGCACTATGGGACTCAACTGCTGAGGTCATTAGTCCCCTAGAACTTAGAACTAGTTAAACCTAACTAACCTAAGGACATCACAAATATCCATGCCCGAGGCAGGATTCGAACCTGCGACCGTAGCGGTCTTGCGGTTCCAGACTGCAGCGCCTTTAACCGCACGGCCACTTCGGCCGGCAGAAAAAGTCAGATTTCTCCAAATAACAATCGGGGGAGCGGGTGAGAAATACACTGTTCCAAGAAATACTTTATAGTATCCTAGCTTGTGAGAACATCCACTACAGGAAAGAACGTCTTACGACCAATGCAGCCTCGAAAAAGACTCGATTAATCGCATATTTTTGAGGGTTGGCCTCATGACAATTGCGCCCAAACACATCTGAACAGTCTTAATTATCCGTGTTACAAATGTTTAACTAAAGGCTACAGTTATATTTCGATTTATGCCTATTCTGTTCAAAACTAATTTAATAACTTCATTATGAATTTCGCTTATTTTTTCCAACTTCCCCCTACGTGGAAACTTAGTACTAACACATATAACTTGTACTTACTTTAATATTTAATTTACTTACTTCATTATCAGTAGTTATTTACGGTCCAATTAAAACTTTTCCTAAAAAGAACGACTTCTTACGTATAACAATTTCATGTACGATACAGCCCACCAAACATTTTAATGACCAAAATGCAACGGATGAAAAAAATACAGAAACACCAAACGGCATGTATTCTTGCGACACAGAGTTTTATAATTCTAACAAGAATGAGAAGAATGTTGAAATACTATCTTCAGAAAAAATTATAATTATTTCTACCCGATCTATTACTCACAAAAAAATAACGAAAATTCGCCGAAAGTGAGTCTAGTTGCTCAATGGCACCGCTGCTACGTAACAAAACAACAAGTAAAAAAGACAACTAGACCCTATATAAATAAATGAAAATAAGGAAAACAGCTGGTGGAGTAAGGTGTTTGAGGGTTAATGTTCACAGACGAACGTAAACATATTTCAGAGCAGGGAGTGGTAGAATTTTTCCTATTTTCTCATCCGACGAAGCGGCTGTATTTTAAGGAAAGGCAAGAAAGTATAGGATAGAACGTTGACTCAAATCTTGTTTCGCGAGTTTCACGGGACATCCACGAACCGAGTCACAACGGTAGCGGAAACAGCACACTGCGAGGAGTCGTCAGTGAGAAGTGCGCTCAGTACCTTTAATCGCAGGCCCCCTCTCGGCCACCGGCAGCAGAGAGCGAGCGTCCGCGAGTGCTGTGAGGAGAGAGCGGCGGGCGGAATGCGCTCGCGCCCGCCAGCTGAGCCGAGCCGGGGTGACAGCGGCGGCGCGCCGGGCGCTGCACTGCACTGGCCTGGCCGGGACGTTTACGAGCGCCGGTCTGCGCGCCGCTCGTAAATTTCGCGGCGCGAGGAAGTGATTCACTGCCGACCGCAACCCGGCACGCATTTACGCAGGAGGATGCGCCGTCTTAACTCGCGACTGCTTTACTTTTTCCCTTGTCAGGCATCTTTCGCTCGGCGGCGCGAAGCTAACGCGCCGCAATGATAATAAAATCAATGTAGCGCACAGCGGCAGACAACCTAGCGCCGGTGCTGCAACCGAAGAGGAGAAGCGCGATTCGCTTCAGTTGCCCTCCCCCTCTATCCAGTGCATCCTGAGGAGGGGATGAAGACGGCACCCATTCGTCAGGAAACTACGACGATTACGACAGTACAAGTGTCGGTCAAGGTGTGTTAGGTTACGTATCTTCTCAGGACTGGTCCCGTGTGCTAGTCCCGTTCACTGTTGTGTTCGCCAGGGACAGTTCTACATCTACATCGACAGCTACATCCGTACTCCGCAAGCCACCTGACGGTGTGTGGCGGAGGGTACCTTGAGTACCTCTATCGGTTCTCCCTTCTATTCCAGTCTCGTATTGTTCGTGGAAAGAAGGATTGTCGGTATGCCTCTGTGTGGGCTCTAATCTCTCTGATTTTACCCTCATGGTCTCTTCGCCAGATATAAGTAGGAGGCAGCAATATAGTGCTTGACTTCTCGGTGAAGGTACGTTCTCGAAACTTCAAGAAACGTCCGTACCGAGCTACTGGGCGTTTCTCCTGCAAAGTCTTCCACTGGAGTTTATCTGTCATCTCCGTAGTGCTTTCGCGATTACTAAATGATCCTGTAACGAAGCGCGCTGATCTCCGTTAGATCTTCTCTATCTCTTCTATCAACTCTATCTGGTACGCATCCCACTCTGCTGAGCAATATTCAAGCAGTGGGCGAACAAGTGTACAGTAACCTACTTCCTTTGTTTTCAGATTGCATTTCCTTAAGATTCTTCCAATGAATCTCAGTCTGGCATCTGCTTTACCGACGATCAACTTTGTATGATCATTCCATTTTAAATCACTCCTAATGCCTACTCCCAGATAATTTATGGAATTAACTGCTTCCAGTTGCTGACCTGCTATATTGTAGGTAAATGATAAAGGATCTTTCTTTCTATGTATTCGTAGCACATTACATTTGTCTACATTGAAATGCAATTGCCATTCCCTGCACCATACGTCAATTCGTTGCAGATGCTCCTGCATTTCAGTACAATTTTCCATTGTTACAACCTCTCGATATACCACAGTATCATCCGCAAAAAGCCTACATGGACTTCCGATGTTATCCACATGGTCATTTATATATATTGTGAATAGCAACGGTCCTACGACACTCCCCTGCGGCACACCTGAAATCACTCTTACTTCGGAAGACTTCTCTCCATTGAGAATGACATGCTGCGTTCTGTTATCTAGGAACTCTTCAATCCAATCACACAATTGGTCTGATAGTCCATATGCTCTTACTTTGTTCATTAAAAGTTGCAGGGGAAGAGGAATTTTGTTCGACCATAAGATGACGGGCCAAGTTGTTCTAATGCTCCTAAATGGCTGCTGGCGTAGCCGACTAGGCCTCTTTCGAATAATTTTCCCGTGACGTCTGGTGTTTCCAACATCCTTTGCTGGGAAACTTCTTACATTCATGGCAGGAAGCACAGTCTTACAGAATCGCTATAAATGAGAGCAGGAAACGACCAACTGAAGTTCTTCAACTCCGCTCCGTCCGCAGCTCGTGGTCTTGCGGTAGCGTTCTCGCTTCCCGCGCAAGGTGTCCCGCGTTCGATTCCCGGCGGCGTCATGGAATTTCCCTGCCTTGAGATGACTGTGTGTTATTGTGTCGTATCCTCCTCCTCCTCATCATCATCATCATTCACATTAAGGTCGGAGGAAGGCAATGGCAAACCACTTCCCCTAGGATCTTGTCTAGTATGGCGGTGCGGGCCTCCCGCATCGTCCCCTACGCTCCTCGGAGTATGGGACCTGAACACTATTCCGCTCCCGTTCCTGACTGCCTGAAGACCTCAAAGTTTTCATTTTGTGGGGCGGTTTGGAGCTCGCGAAATCAAGTAGTCGGCCAGCAGACCTCTCGAGGTGGAGGATCGTGTCTTCAGAAGTCGAGAGTAGGTGATCTTTCGCGATCAGACAAGAGATTTGTTGAAGTTCAGAAAATGGAGAGATTGCGTAAGTGCCTTCCCGTACGCGGGCGTGATTCCTAGTCGAACCGTTGCGCCTTCCTACGGGAGGGTTGGCGGCCAGCGGGTGTGCCCTCTGCGGTGGAGGTGTGTTTTCGTAATCGAATTCAGAAGTCGGGAGAAGGTGGTTCTTCGTGATCGGCAGAGTTATTTCTGGTAGCACGGAAGACAGAGATTCTAAAAGTGCTTTCCCACGCGCTGGCGTATATTTCGGGTGGAGCCACTCCGGTTTCCTAGGCGACTGTTGGCGTTCAGCGAGTGGGCACACGCTCAGTGGGCATACAAAGGAAATTAGGGTGTGGAGCCGAGTAGTTAACCGGTCGGCGACGTTTAGTTAACCGGTCGGCGGTGTTTACTGAACGATGTGGACTTCGCGAGGTTTTCACTGAAGCCACTAAATAATATTCATTCCCATGGAAATTTGATTGCAGTGTTTTTGTGTGTCTCTTGACCTACTGTTTTTGTACTATATTTCTGTTTTGTTGTTGCGAATATTACAGGCTGCAGTTGCTAGTAGGCATCAAGTAGTCGGATATCGGAATCTTTCTGTAAGTGGTTGGGATGCTAAACGCTCTTTAATTGCTGACTGGATACTGAGTTTAACCGTGCCCTGCGGTGGAAAGCGAGGCTGGCGATCCTTATTTCGACTGATTTCATACGCCTGTAGCAGTGCGGAGCACTAATCCGGCTCCGTCCATAAACGTTTACGATCAGACTGCGGAGAAGTTCGTCAGGTAATTTGTATCGCGCGCCGAAGGTCGCCAAGAGTGTAAACTCTGCCCGTGGCCGCAAAGATGAATTTGCGCGGCGCAACGGAAGCCACGAGACAGGAAAGAGAGGAAAAGTCTCTGATGTATTACTTCATAGCTTCCTTAGGTTTGCAAGCATCTTTTTTTATAACTGAAGTGACCATTCTCTCTGTCTTACCCACTGAGTTAAGGGTGAAACAGAAATAACTGCTACATTCTGAAGAACTCATGAAATAAAACGAAATATGAAACGACTGATAAGATTGGCATCTAGCTGTTTTTAAAAATTCGTGACTTTTGCTGAAGGTGTTCCCTAAGGATACATTCTCTCGAGAGACAACTATGGTATGGAAAAGCTAAATTTTTCTTTATATCGATGGCCCTAGAATTGGACTCTGCGCCGTACTAGCTTTAAAAAGGTACGAGATTTTAGTGCGGTCTACGTGTGTAAGACAAGCAGCAGATTTTTTTATTGTTGTTATTTCTAGACTCACGGTACTGGAGCGCGAATCAAAGAATTATTGACGAAACAAGAACCTAAAATATGAATATCGAGCGTTACTTTGTCAAACAAGTAGCATGGAGGATGTGAGAAATGTGTCGTAGTCATCTAAAGCTCCAAGTTCATTCTTCGGTGTATGGTAAGTTCGCAGCTTTTGGTACTCGGTGCTCGAATCAGAATTTTGAAGTACTGCTACCTCCCTTTACCTCTCCTCCTTTACGCAAGCCTTCTTCTTTGAAATTAGACTTAATCTCAAATAAAGCAAACTGGGCCAACTGTCGCACAGTACTAGCTCCATAACAAGGATCGACGCAACTCCGCGATCTTTGCGTTCCGTGATTATATGTAAACAGTTCGGCTTGCTGAGCTTTTTAAGTTGGAAAATAGTAACTGAGCCTTTATAGTCTCTTAGGATGTCTGAAGAGTCATATGAAGTTGGCACCCGATGTTCTTCTGTTTGATAAATGTTCTGGAGCTAGTGTGTGGTCATGATAGTCTTGGTAGATATGCTATAGTTCTACATTCACTGTACAAAATTTGAATAATTCCGCAGAATTCAGAGAAAAAATTATCGTCACAATTTTGAATAGCTCCAGAAGAGTTCTACATAAAACCGTAAGTAAATAGGATGCTGCTATCACCGATGACGTAAAATTCTTCCAAGCGGAGGAGACGTTTCAGTTCTGGTAGAGTGTGCATTTTTATGGATATTATGGTTCAGTTACACTTGAGCGGCAACTGCAGAGGAGAACTGACTGAACGAACATAATCATATAGTTCAATCGAGCGTATGTTTCTCAGCGGCGTGTTCTTTGTTATCCGATTGTTACGTACTTCTTGCCTTAAGGGCATGTCATCCAAATATTCGCCTTTTCTTTTAATAGAGTTTCATGATGTTCTTCTGTTTGATAAATGTTCTGGAGCTAGTGTGTGGTCATGATAGTCTTGCAAAGCTGAAAATAAGTTTTCGCTGCCTGTGATAAATAAATTAAAAGAGCACCGCGAATTCCGGTCACAAAATCTCCGCAGTACTTCAGATTCTAGAACGCTACACACTGAAAATAGTACGTTACCGTGACCATTAAAAACGCTGCAAAATGTACCTCTGCTACAATATTATTTTGAATGGTTAATTTAAATTAGACAGATGGCCAACCAGTTGGGAGTCGGGCAGTTCTCCTACCTGAGGGCAAAGTTTTCCGAGTTCAGAAGTGGTTTCTTTTTTTTTTTTTTTTTTTTTTTTGTATGTAATTTGAGTCTGTCATTACTGCACAATAAACGTCATTAGGTTTTCTATAGAACTGCTGGGGGGGATTCAGAAATATGATCATAATTTTTATTCGCAAATAAATTTTATACAAGATTAAAAAATCTTCCCGAGTACTGTTGTTTTCTTCGCGAGATTATGCAGAACTATCCAAAATTTGTACAGTGAACTCTAGAACCACAGGATGTCCATCAAAATCTCCGAACAACAGGTATATTTTTCAAAAGTCATGTGCGTAGTTCACCAAAGTTGTCTCGAGCCTTAGGATATGGACAGTAAGGCACAGAAAGATGCCTTAGGCAACGGTCTAACCTCCACATAATAAGACTCACCAATAGTGCAAAAAAATGGCTCTGAGCACTATGGGACTCAACATCTTAGGTCATAAGTCCCCTAGAACTTAGAACTACTTAAACCTAACTAACCTAACACACACCCATGCCCGAGGCAGGATTCGAACCTGCGACCGTAGCAGTCCCGCGGTTCCGGACTGCAGCGCCAGAACCGCACGGCCACCGCGGCCGGCTCACCAATAGTGCAATTACGGACTGTGAGAACACTGTAAGATTAAAGAAGAAAAACTAACCACTGTCTTACAGGTGACGAGTGCCATTGTTCGACGCACTGTCGTCGTAGTAGCGCGATATAATACATCTCGCTCGCATCGACGGTGGCTGCGCGTCAGGGATACTGCGGAATCCGGCGTGTCCCCGATAGTTTCGAGTACTCGCCGGCCCCACACACAACTGACTGCGCCGATGTCAGATAACGTTTCAAGGTGGAGGCAAACGAGTCAGTAGGAAAATGGCATTCTGGCGCGGTGTGTCTGCGATGTTAGACAGCGGCGCATCGGCGATGCAGCGATTATGCTGATAAAACAAGCGATGGGGCGGCCGGCCGGCCGGTTAATGGTGGCACTCGGCCGCCGGCCGCCGTCTCGCGAGTCGCGCGCGTAAAAAGAGCAGCGGCAGGGGCCAAGTGTGACGCCGCCTAACAAGTGTCTGCCGTATTGAGGGGGGGGGGGGGCTTTCGGCTGAGTAACGAGCCGCAGGCGGGGCGGGGTGGGGGAGGCGAACTCTGACCCCAGCCGCCAGCGGCTCCGCGAGATGGCGGGCCGCGATGGCGGGGCAGCGGGGGCAGCGGCGGCGGAGGCAGATAGGACGCGAGATAGCCGCTTGTCAGCGCCCGGACGCCGCCTGTCCGTCAAGGCGCGCCGTGGGCCGCATACGTGCGGCCGCTCCGAGCCGCCGGCAAAAACTGTTTACTCTAGTTGGAAGTGGCGCTGGCGCTGGCGCAGTCGGCCCGACTGAATCGGATTAAGAGAGAGAGAGACGCGACCGAGCGCTCGCTGCGGCTACCGGTCGGCCGCCGGCAGGCGGTTTTGACGCCCGCCTGTGGCGTACCGGCGTCCGAGCGGGCTGTCGCCGCACCTGCCAGCCGCCGGTGCTGGGAAAGCGCGCCGGGCTCGGCGTGACGGCGACTCAGGTGGCTCGGCAGTGACGTGGCAGGCAGGCAGGGAGGCGGTGCGTGGCGTCTCGTCGACGGAGATGTTACTCGTGGCGGCAGACTGACTCGGCTCCAGGAGCTGGGCGTGGCCAGGCCGGCCGAACCGCGCTAGCGTTTGTACGATGTAAGTGATGCAACAAGGGGTGCCTATCAGACACGAGTGTGATCCATTCTGCTGCAGTTAATTCTGTCAAAGTGATCTGTCCGTTTTGTACTACATCCCTCCGATTTCTCGAGACTACATGAATGGTGATAGAAACTCGGAGTAAATTTTACCAACGTCCCTTGTTCAGAACCTCCGTGACAACGATCAGCAATTATTAAGAAAATACCCTCCTTCGCAACACAACTAGCGCTCTGTTCTCTGGGAGTTGCGAGTGCTACCGACAGCGGATCTCAGATTTATTTCATACTTCTGATTATGCAGAAGGCTTTCCGTACCTTTCCCGACAAGTGGCTTCTGCCGATACTGCGTGCCTAAGGTGCACCGTCTCAGTTGTACGACTGGTTTCGTGACCTCTGGCAAGAAAGTTCACTATTCGTAGTACCTGTCTTAAAATCATCCAATAAAGCAGGAGTGATATCTGGCATTCCCCAAGGAGCTGAAAAAGGGCCTTTGTTGTTTCTAATCTATATAAATGATTTAAGAGACAATCTCAGCAGCCGTCTTATGCTCTTTGCCGACGATGCTGCAATTTATCACCTACTAAAGACATCAGAAGATCGCAAAATGTGTGGTGCAAAAAATGGCAACTGATTCTAAATAAAATGTGAGGTCATCCGCGTGTGTACCAAAAGGAATCTATTAAATTTCGGTTACACGATAAATCACACAAATCTGAAGGCTGTCGATTCAACTAAATACCAAGGAATAACAATTAGGAACAGCTTAAATCGTGTAGATAATGACATGGGAAAGGCGAACCGAAGACTGCGTTTTATTGGCAGAACGCAGAAGAAGCAGAAAATCCACTACGCTTGTGCATTATCTGCTAGATTATTCCAGCTCGGTATGGATCTTTACCAAATACGGTTGACGCAGGTAATCGAAAAAGTTGAAAAAAGGGCAGCTCACTTCGTATTATTGATAAATAGGAGAGAGGGTGGCACGGACGTGACACGCGAGTTGGGGCGGCCATCATTAAAACAGGGGCTATTTTCGTTACTGCATGATCTTTTCACGAAATTTCAATCACAAATTTTCTCCACCGAATGGGAAAATATTTTGTTGGTGCCCACTAAATAGGGAGAAATGGCAGTTATAATGTAATGACAGGAATCAGAGCTCGCACGGAACGATCTAAGTGTTGCGTTTTTCCCGCGCGCTCTGTTACAGAGTGGAACGGTAGAGAGATAACTTGGAAGTGGTTCGATGAACCCTCTGGTGAGAACTTAATTATTAATTACAGAGTAGCGATGTAGATGTGTCATGAGAGGGCATCCGAGCGAGCAAGCTACCTAGCTGCACCTGGAAGACCACTGCCAGCAACCAAATGAACCGGCGACTTACAACTAGCGAGTTACAATGCTACACCACTTCTTATCACTTCTGCTTCTTGTTCTACTTTTCCAATACAGTCACACTCTTACGTAATTCTCCGAACTGCTTTATGTATCACACATCGAACAATGCCCGATTTAAACGTTTAGCTGATGTGCATGAAGGGCATCATTGACAGGTATAAATTAGAGCAAAGTGTACCATATTGTTTCTTAGCGGTGTATGTTAGGAGCTGTCCAACCTTTAGATATCCACACCAAATCAAAGTCGTTCGGCAAGCACCAGGTAACAAGGGAATTGCATAATACGGAGCTAGGCTGCAGTAGCTGTGGTCTTGAGTTCGACTCTTCATACACAACACAGCCGCCGGTTTGCAATCTAGTTCGTGAATATGTTGAGAAACAGATTCTAAAACGCTATGAAACTATCTGTTTGTGAAACCGAAAAGAAGCTGTACAAGGGGCACTAACCTAGGTCTACTGTCCACTGGCTGCCTAAAACTGCAAGCGCGACTGAAATAGGAGAAGAGAATTAATTTCCAGTGATGTGTTTGTTCCTTATCTGAAAGAGCGACAAAATGCCAGCAGAGCTGGCGGTTATGTTGACACGGGGTACTGTAGCCGTGAGGCAGAAAGGGCTCTGCAGGGATCACGGAAACCCCATCTCTCGCCTTCGTGAGGCAAGCTCCCGGCAGACGCGACACAAAAGGAGGATGCGCGCCTCTGAATGACGCCGGTGTAAAAGTAAAATGAGCGCCTAATTGTTCATTGTCAATATGCAGCCGGCGTACAATGAGCATTGTCCGAGGGCGCGCCCGCCGCCCACGCCACCAGCAACAGGGGAGCGACCCCTTGCTTCCTCCTGCCATCTTCCTGCCGGGGTGTCCGCGGTCTGACGGAAGGAGTCACGTCCTTCTGGCTGTCCTAAAAGCAGAGTGGCTTCCGTCTTGCGGTCGTCCTTTACAGGGCGAGTTCTAAGCGATGTACGTACAGCAGGTCTATGTATGTCTCGCGATACATAATGTAAAGGGACGTTAGGGAAGTCGACAGTGTAGATCGAGATGTGGTTACATGGCGAGCCATACCAGACTGCCAGCGTAGGTCGTTGCTGTGCAGAATGGGGAAGCAGACCTACACAGGACACCAGTGGCAGCCTCTGCAGTGTATGGTAGAGTTTCTCAGTCACTGAACAGCTCCAGCTCCAGCTCCGGCTAGTGCAGGAGTCAGCCCGTCGGTAGCAGGGAAGCGTTTCATTGTACACGCGACACAGCCGAACACTTCCTGCAAGAGGGGTGAGTCGCGCGTGGGGTACATTCGGACATCTGCAGCCATCTGCATAGAGGAAACCCGAGATCTGTTTTAAATGGTAGCGAGTCGAAGTGCTCTGTTACTGAAAAATTCTGCGAACATCCACACGAGTTACCAAGCTGCAATGCTTGAGAAATAAATGGCTTTCCCCAAAGCTTCCTTCAGAACGGAACCTGTCCGTTGCAGTAAACTGGACTGATAAATTATACGGCGCATCTGTAGTAATTGGTTCCACCATCAATTAAATTTAAGCAAAGTGCTTTTTTAATAATGTAGATCAAAGAAAATATTTGTCCTTTTCACGTGCTTGAACTTATAAAGTTAAGAGCTGCTGGATTATTCCATATGGCAGATTGTAACGAGTTGTTGTAAACATGAGAAATTGTCAGATGGCTCCGCCGGTAAGTATCAGGCTATAATTCCAGAAGTCGGAGGTTGAATTCTAAGAAGGAATTTTCCCGCCACCTAACACTTCTCTGGTCTCTGGCAATGATACGAGTAAGTGCGTGCGTGAATGATGCCTAGCTGCCGACTCCACGTTGTAATGTATGTCGACTGTACCGTATTTTGCGGATTATAAGAGGCTACTGACTATAAGACGCACCTTAATTTTTGAGCAATTTCTTAAGAAAATAAATTTTTTACCATTTTTATTGTTAGACTGCAAAGCAAGGCTAAAAAAGTTCTTAGTTTATAAAACCTAACAGGCCTTTAAAATCCCTGAAAATCGTCATCTGAACTTTCCACTTCTTCTTCTTCTTCTTCTTCCTCTTCTCGTCATTGTTGTCCTCTTCATATATAAAATGGTCTTCACTGCTTCTTCAAAGATTTAACAATAATATCTTTGCTCACTCTGCCGGCCGCGGTGCTCCCGCGGTTCTAGGCGCGCAGTCCGGAACCGTGCGACTGCTCCGGTCGTAGGTTCGAATCCTGCCTCGGGCATGGATGTGTGTGATGTCCTTAGGTTAGTTAGGTTTAAGTAGTTCTAAGTTCTAGGGGACTGATGACCACAGCAGTTCAGTCCCATAGTGCTCAGAGCCATTTGAACCTTTGCTCACTCTAAACCACGGCTGTTTTATTCACTGACACACTTGTTTGATTGTAGGTCGGTTTAAAGCCCCCTTATGCCTGAATTCGTGTTCGGTCTCATTCGTAATCTATGTGTTCCATTCCTCTTTCAAGTGCACTTTAAATGCTTTATTTATCGAGATATCAAGATGTTGCATTTGCGAAGTAAGTCCTACCGGAGTAACAGCAAGCTCAGTATTTCCGTGTCTCAATTTCTCTTTCACAGAATTTTTGAAATGATTACTACCGATATATGGCCATTTTGAAGACTGTCGGGAATTTTAAATCAAGCACTGGATATTTTTATGTTAACTACAATATTTTGGAGGCAATTTTTGGAAGAAAAAAAATGGTGTTATAGTCTTCAAAATACGGCAACTCAATGCGAAATGGAAGTTGGAAGGTCTGAGGAAGGCAAAGGCATACTACGTCCTGTAGGACCACACCTAGTACGGCGCCGCGGTATTCAAACCACGTTTCAAATCACCTTTCTACCTTTACGACATCGTAACCGGCCATGAGTCAATTCTATAGATCTCCGCGTGCCTTACTTCACTTTGTTGTGTGTTTCTCGGGACACCACTTTCCTCAACTGTTTCCTCCTGACAGAGTTCACCAACCCACCAGGGACAGAGACGTGCCACGTGCAGAGACTCGCCAGAGTGGCGCGAAATAGAAAGACGTGCACCAGACGACCGAACAACAGCAGACGGGGTATCCCCGCCAATAATGCCATACGATTATTTCATTTCATTTCGCTTGCCTCCCTTTTCTTGTTCCAGTCGCCGGTGGTAGGCCTCCGTGTGAGCTGTAAGCACTCTAATTTTATAGTCGTGGTATTTTCGCGAGTTATATGTAGGAGAAAGCAAGACATGCTGTCATCATCTTCTAGGAACGTACGTTGCCGGCAATTTAACACACAGCGTTGCACAATTGCCTCCGGAGTTCTATGGGTATCTCCATGCTTTCTGTGTCGAAAAGTATTCCTTTTCCTTTGTATTTTCTCTGTTTTCCCTATCAATTTCTGTTTGGTAAGAGTCCCACGCTAACTCAAGTAGCAGTCGAACGAGGGTTTTATCAGTTACTTCGTTCGTGATCACACTACCTGAAGAGTGTTACAGTAAATTTTTGTCTGGTATCTGCCTTTCCTGTCACTAGTTTTATGTGGTCATTCTATTTTAAATAGCGTCGTATGGTTCAAATGGTTCAAGTGGCTTGGTTCAAATGGCTCTGAGCACTATGGGACTTAACATCTTAGGTCATCAGTCCCCTAGAACTTAGAACTACTTAAACCTAACTAACCTAAGGACATCACACACATCCATGCCCGAGGCAGGATTCGAACCTGCGACCGTAGCGGTCGCGCAGTTCCAGACTGAAGCGCCTAGAACCACTCGGCGACACCGGCCGGCATAGCGTCGTATCAATACTGCTAGACAGTTAATGGATCTGCCTGTTCCCCGTGACTGTTCGTCAATTTTCTATCATACAATAACGGGGGCTGCCGACTATTTATGCGCAATGTGTTACGTTTCGTTACGTTGAGGGTCAGCTGCCAATCCCTGCAGCACGTGTCGATCCGCTGCACGTCTTCCCGCATTTCGCTACAGTACTGCAGCACTGCGACTTCTCCACATGCAACACCATCATTCGTGAGCAGCCTCGTGGAGCTTAAGACTTTCTCGGCTGGGTATTTATATAAACTGGGAGCTGTAACGGTTTTATAAGATTCGCCTACGGTACGGCCGAAGTTTATTTCACTCCGGGAAAAGTATAAATGTAGCGGTATGTACAGGAGAGTGCGCTAACGATCCTTGCAAACCGAACGATATATTAGCAATTAGGAGCAGCCAGCGGCAGACACTCAGAGCGCCGTGGGGTCGGCGGCCGCGGGCGCACGCACGGGCTACGTCGCCGTACGCACGGACGGTAGTAATCGGCCTCTCAGGTACGAGCGGGTGCCACGCTCGCCAATTAAGATATTCACGTGGCGCGGCAGATTCGGTGCGATGCTATCTGGCGGGGCCGGCCGTTAGGCTGGCGCGGGTCACGCGGATCTGTGGAAACGGCCGCAGATGCCCGGCCGCCGATACACCGCCACCAGATAGCCGGGCGGCCGGCTGCGGCCGCAATTACCGCCGACCGGGGCTGGTCCGCGGGTCCCGCGTTGACACTGCAGTTCCCTCAGGCACGGCACGTGGAGCGGCACATCACCACTAACGAGGGAGTAAGAAGCACGATAGAGTCTGGTCAGGTTAAGTCACGTCATACTGAGGGAAATACACTGCCGGAAAAAAAGTAGTGCCCCTGGAAAGGCGACGTCGATACTGATCCGCTGACGGCATATGCCACCTGGGGGATAATGGTGTCAAACATAGTTCAGTGGTGTAGTTACCAGAGCGCCGTCTGTGTCTACCTTTTAATAGAGGATGCTCACAGCCAGAAGGCTCAGTGCAGTGAAACGTGTGAAGCAAGCAGGCAACTATGCCTCGGAGAGGCATTCGTGCTTCCTACTGCCAACTAAGCGAGTTCGAACGGGGGCAAATTGCGGCCTTCCGAGTGGCGGAAGGGTTCTTACAGAGAACTGTCAACAGAAGCTGGACGTGCTGCGCCAGGCGTGCAGCGATGCTGCAATCAGTGGTCGCGTCAACACTCTCACATCTTTCTTTTCCATGTGGAAACAAATTTCCTGAAAGGAGAAAACGGAAAACGAAGTGTAATGCTGAAGATACAGAAGAGAACATGTTGGTGCAGATGCGATTTGAACGAGTTCTCTCTATGTGTACATTCTAAATGTGTTCTACAGTGTGCTGAGCATGCTGTTGTTGTTGTGGCCTTCAGTCCTGAGACTGGTTTGATGCAGCTCTCCATGCTACTCTATCCTGTGCAAGCTTCTTCATCTCCCAGTACCTACTGCAGCCTACATCCTTCTGAATCTGCTTAGTGTATTCATCTCTTGGTCTCCCTCTACGATTTTTACCAACCGATTCCTTTTTCTAGTCAAGTTGTGCCACAAACTTCTCTTCTCCCCAATCCTATTCAATACCTCCTCATTAGTTATGTGATCTACCCATCTAATCTTCAGCATTCTTCTGTAGCACCACATTTCGAAAGCTTCTAGTCTCTTCTTGTCTAAACTATTTATCGTCCACGTTTTACTGCCATACAAGGCTACACTCCATACAAATACTTTCAGAAACGACTTCCTGACACTTAAATCTATACTCGATGCTAACAAATTTCTCTTCTTCAGAAACGATTTCCTTGCCATTGCCAGTCTACATTTTATATCCTCTCTACTTCGACCATCATCAGTTATTTTGCTCCCCAAATAGCAAAACTCCTTTACTACTTTAAGTGTCTCATTTCCTAATCTAATTCCTTCAGGATCACCCGACTTAGTTCGACTACATTCCATTATCCTCGTTTTGCTTTTTTTGATGCTCATCTTATATCCTCCTTTCAAGACACTGTCCATTCCGCTCAGCTGCTCTTCCAGGACCTTTGTTGTCTCTGACAGAGTTACAATGTCATCGGCGAACCTCAACGTTTTTATTTCTTCTCCATGGACGTTCTGGACGTCCACGTAGCACAGACGCCAGCGAGCATCGTCCTATTGTTAAGGGCAGCACCGGCAGGTCGTACAGCCACGAAGCACAGGTAGGAGAGCGTGTGAGACCAGAAATGTCAGCACGAACTGTTGCGGACCGGTTATTATCAGCGGGAATACGGGCGCGCACACCTCTCGCCAACTTTCCTCTAACGCAACAGCGTCGACGTACACGGCTCTGCTGATGCCGTCAGAGGATGTCTCGGAAGGCGGAATGGCGCGCCGTGGTCTTCAGTGATGAAAGCAGATTCTGCCTGCACGCAAGCGAAGATCGTTCGCGCATATGACGCAGATCGATCTGGTGAGCGCTGCCTGCAGAGTGCATTCGTCCGAAACACACTGGCTCAAAGCCAGGCCTCAACCGACGACTCTCGTTCACCTCTGTTTGTGGACGGGACACTAATCAGCGCTCGGTACGTGAAGAATCTTGTTAGAACGGCTCTTTGGTCATTCTTGCAAACAGGGAGGTGATGTGCTGTTCCAACAGGATAATGTTCGCTCACGCACTGCCCGTGGTCTGCAAGACGTGCAGCAACTTCCCTGGCCAGCGCTACCTGCGGACCTGTCTGCAACCGAATACGTGTGGGATACGACGGGACGAGAACGGACTCGTGCGACCCTTCAGCTTGTGCTACAGAACTACGTGAACAGTACGAGCAGGCGCGCCGCCCGCAGAAGCTACACCACGAACTAAGATGGGCGTTTCCGCACGGGTCGATACGTTGTGCTATTGATCTGTAAATGCAATCATTTCATGTACTCCATATCTTGAGTGGACTGTACACTTCTAAAAGGGTGTACTATTTATTTTTCCAGCAGTGTATAAGAGGCGATCAAAAAGTTTTCTTTTGATGGCGTTGCTGCAGCTTATATGGAACGTAGCTCGACTCCAATTCGAGTTTATAAGCACCGACATGTTGACAAGGGATTAGCGTGGCATTCGCGTCTTTCCTACTTGCGTGCGGTAACTGCGGAAACGTCAACTTTGGCTATTCGTCTTGACACTGCCCGACAGAGTGAAACGTCCCCTTAGAAAAATTATAAATGACTGTGCTTAAACTCACACACAATATTTTTAGCGCAAGGCAATCTGACTTTCAATAATCCCTACAAAAGAATCGCCCTGACTAACAATAACCTATACCTTTCATGAATCACTTACCTCATAAAACTCTTCGTTACTCAAACTACTGCAATACAGCGTGCGCCAAGTAAAAGATTTTAACTACTGAAGGCACTAACTACTGATAGGCATAGTTGGCAAATGAAATATTTTGATAAACAACAAACAATGTATTTACCTTAATAGTGTTCGTATCAGTTCATGATATCCAGTATTACAAATCTACTCTTTCTGGCGGACACACGTCCAGATCGTCCACTCTAAAATATCTGCCATCTCTCCCCCCACATCCACCACTGCTGGCGGCTCACCTCCAACTGCCCACCACGACAATGGCGAATATTTCAGCAATGCCAACCGGCCACAAACTGCACACAGCACAGTCAGTGATTGTCATACAGAGCGCTACGTGTCGTTACCAACATAAAAACCTAAACAGCCTACTTACAACAGTTCCTTGCTGTCTTCGTGAGGCATGTCATACAAAATTCTGTCCAATCAGTGCGTCAGAATGTCAAAACCGCGAGGTGATTTAAGGGTATTACCTACAATGCTTGGGGAGACATCCAGTAAGCTTGCAGTTCGACGTAGAATTTGGCAAGGACGAAGACAAGCAGTAGTGTTCGAGCGGCCATTATCATGCTGGAAAGTAGGTCCAGGATTGTTTACCACGAAGGGCAACAAAACGTGGCGCAGAATATCGTCGACGCACCTCTGTGATGAATGGTGGCGCGGATGGCAACTAAAGGGGTCCTGCTATGTAAACAAATGGCAACCCAGATCAACATGCCTGGGTGTCGGGCCGCACGGCGGTCGACATCCGGGTTGGTATCTCACAGCAGGAGCATTATTAGCAGAGCCTCCAAGCAGCTTGGGATTTTGATGGTCTAATATGACTAGAGGACAGAATTTGGCACGATATCCTCAGTACGACGAGCAAAAATTCTGTCAATCAATGTTAAGCCGAATAACTGCTTGCATAAGGGTCAGGGGTGGACCAACGCGTTATTGGGTTGCTCAGTTTGTGAAAGGCTCTTTCTCTTGATTAAATCACCCACTTTTTCTGAAATTGTAATCATATGTCTGGCTACACAAGCACATCACGTGTACATATTGCCGTCCCATTCAGATATTTCCTTCGTGGTGAGTCGTTTTTTTGTCTTGGAGTGTACATTTTTATTAACAAATGTCTTAATGGCATGTGGTGGAATTTTTGCAGTTCACCGGTTTCGACACTTTACGAGTCATCGTCAGCACTAGCAGCCCATCTTGTTACCAAAATAACGCGTTACATGACCATTTTGCGCCAATCGTGGTCACTCAAAACCAATTGTAAGTGACCATGTTGTGCTCAGCTGACGTGTTATTTTCGTAAACTGTCAAAATGTCCCCAAATACGATCTACAGAAATGTGAGTAAAAAAGTAGAGACTCCGACACCGAGTTTTCCGGCGCAACCGAGCTCTTGTCCAAAATGGGGATGACCAATCTCCTTAGCCGGGGGATAATCGTTCGGTCCTGGCAGCCCTGCAGCCCAATACCCAAGCCACGGGAAATTACCGGGGACTTTGGGGGGATGGGGAGGGAGGTACAGGGAGCGACCGAGAGGCGACTGTAAATCAGGGCGAGTGGCGCGATCTGCATACGAGTGCAGCGCGCCGCCGGTCCTGGAGCCCCCGACTTGCGAGGCGGGCCTGGAGCCGCGCGCATTGTCCAGCGAGCGCCTGGGACGCGCGGTACGCCATCTGCGGCCAGGTGGCTGCGAGGGGCGAGGGCTGCGGAGATCTCGACAAGATGAATGGTCGACGAGCGGGACCGGATTTAGTGGACGCCCGAGTCGTGCGCAACCTTAGGGGCGACTCTGTCCGGCGGGCAAATGAAATGCAGCCGGTGAATTATTTTCAATAAGCGGTTTCAACGTGTCGTAAATTACGGTAATCGTCATTAAAGGCCGCAGTTCGACCGCTGCCTATCAAACTGACGCGATTACTGTATCTCTCCATTCACCTGCACTCCCCTTTAGCCGTAACACTGTATTTGGATTCTCGAGGCACCTCTCGCTACGCGTCCACCACTACCTCTCTCTTAGTCTTCTTTTCTGGTCAAATGTTCGAGAGGAGCGAACGAAGAGTGCGAAATGGACAAAATTACCGCCATAAAGTCTAGTTTTGCATTAAAAAATTTAATTGCTTGAAAGTAAACTAATTAACAAAACCTTAATTACTGACTCGAGAGAAAAGGGAAATCTTTCACGAATACTTGCTGTTAGCCATGTGAAATAAGTGTCAAAACTTTCATCTCTTCGAGGCCTAGTTATTTTGCAAATAAAAAAGTTGCATTGGTGCGGTATTTAAACGTCAATAAAAATTTAGAAATAAAGAAATTGAACAAAAACATCAAATGTTTCATGAAACGATTTTTATAAAAGTAAGAAAGAAAACATATTAGAGGAAGATTTGAAGTGCCTTTGAATGATGCTCCAAATTGCCTACCGTAAACGCGAATCCGATTGAGCACTTAAAGTTTAAGGTTTAACTTAGAATCTCAGAATTTTAAAGAGTAACAGAGGATAAATGTCGTGGATTATGTACACAGTGCAGTCTACAAGCTGTACATTTACCGAGCATCATTCAAAGGCGCGTCAGATGCTTCTCTTATTCATTTTATTTCTTGCTTTCAGACAAATCAGTCCACATAACAGTTGACTGCATTTATCTTCGATTTTTTTTAACAGTATTTGCTTTGACGCGAGTTTTAAAACACGCGAGGTATGCCAACACCAAAAGTATTGTCGTCTGGTATTAATACGAATCATATGAGAAACTAAAAATATTTATTCTACCATTAGGGATACCAATATTTTTCCATTTCCTCAGTTTTTCGCAGTTCATTATGCATTGCCCATAAACGAACGGCTTCTTTCACATAACTGAACGGCTTCTTTCAGAGGCGGGCATGTGAGCTCTAACGAGCGAATGGAGCTTAGAAAAGATATTGTCAATGCCGAATTGTTTTTTTCAGAGTGTCTCCAAGACGAAATGTGTGAATGGCAAAGTGACCGACTAAAAATCACGTGTTGCATTATTTACCTGCCACCACTAAATGGGCTTTTTAAAAATACATTTTTGTGCCCACTCCGGGAGCGACTTTATACTGCTTGGTGCAGTTTCGTCTCACGATCCATTTTTGCACTTAAGAGTGGGAAAATGGCCGTTATCTCTGTTATCTTATTCTCACGAACCCTGGGCGAAGTATATAACGGTGGCACCAGAATTGACACAGAAGCTTAGATCACACCCAAAAATTCACTGTTTCGAAAGTGGTGATATCATCACTAAGGAATTTGAAATAAAGAAGTGGAAAAATCTGTCTGCGCCATTCAGCTGGGATCTTGCATGCACTGTGTTTTCGGCGTTTATACTTCAACAACAAGACTGATTTTCACAATGATACCACAGCGAGTCAGAAATCACAATTTGTTAGTTTCGTCGCTCGTTCGTTGATTAACAAACGCTGCAGCGCTAAATACATAGTAGAACGATATAATTAATGAACAGAGCGGACTGTAACAAGGCTTCTTACCGTAGGTCGCAGGAATGCCTGTGAATCTCTACAGATCAGCAGAGTGCACCCGAAAACAATTCAGCCGAAGGTGTGGCTCGATATATTCTCCACCTTTGCCATTCTGTTACAGCGTAGAATTAACATTAATATTGTTTCAACCGGTTGAACTGCTGCTCGCAGGCAAAAGAGCCGCGGCAAAAAGAGGCGAAATGGCGAATGTTGGCCTCAGATCTCAGAGATTTACAAGGACTTCATAACGACCTGACGCACTGGTTTAAAACAAAGAGATTTTCACTCTGATGTGGACCGACAATGTCACTATACTCAGGAAACGAGTTTTTTCTTTGCAGTGATCTCTGACATACCTAGTGAATACTTGCGTGTATCGAAAAAGCATATCTGAAACTGCGCCGGATTCGCCCAACAATGTGAGTTTAAAAACTGTTGCAATAAGTAATATCTATACCATTTTTCACTATGTGACACGTAAAAAATAACGTTTAACACACATGAGGCGCATGAATTATTTGTTTCATTTGCTATGAAGTGGAAAATATTTTACGTACATAAAGTTCGGACATAACTGTTATTCGGAGAGTAATCCCTTACACTCGGATAAAACAGAATACCATGAACGACTAGAAATAGGACGATCATATTCACAGGACACGTACCTCAGTATGTACCCCAGAAATGATTAGCACTTGAACCATGTCGGCCCACGGGTGCGAGGTCAGCGTCAGTACCACAGCGCAACACCACCTACCGGTAAGACGTACCTGCGGGCCTTGTTGTCACTATGAAACCGAAGGTAACGGATCAGTGTGACTCGAGCAAATATGAAGGATGCCTCGCAGACGTACGCGCAAACCGCACCGTCAAATCAGTGAATTTCAAAGAGAACGCGTTATTGACACGAGAGAAATTGCTTCCCGTGTGGGACGAAGTGTTTGGGCAGTGCAACGGGTGTGTGCAGAATGGTTCACGGAAGGCCGTAGAACACGACGAGATGGGTCAGGTCGCACCACGCAGACCAACACCCCGAAAGATCGACACCTCATTCGGATGGCACTGCAGGAGAGGTCTGCGTCCTCCTCGGCTCTGGCACAACAGCAGAACAGTGTAGCCCATCGTACACGATCAGGGGTGACAGCCGTCGCCGTTTATTACGGCATGAGCTACGTGCTCGTCTTCCACTTCTCCGCCTACGTTTGACGAATGTGCATAAACGTGCTAGACGGTAATGGTGTATGAAAAGACGTCACTGGGGACAGGAATGGCATCAGACAGTGTTGTCGGACCAATGCAGGTTCTGTTTGTGTGGAAATGATGGCCGCATTTTGGTTCGCCGCAGACAGGTGGAACTGCGTCACTGTCACTGTATTCGCACCAAGGCATACAGCGCCGACGCAAGGCCTCGTGGTGTGGCGTGCTATTGGGTACAACCAGGAATCACAGTTGGTGCGTGTCCAGGGGGCTGTGACCCATAGCCATTCCCTTTCTGCACATCACCCCAGACGCCATTTTTCAGCAACAAAATGCACGACCACATGTTGCTGGACGAACACGTGGCTTCTTGGTGTCACAGGATGTCAGATTTTCGCCCTGGCCCGGCTATACCACATGTTTTATATGAGTCGACGCCATCACACATGTAACAAGTTATTAGGGACCATGTGGACCCTGTGCTTACTAGGTAAGGGACACATGCTGAACCGAGGTGACTGAAATGCTACTCATTTTTGCAGAACAAATTAATGTACATGTCCTAGGAAAATGAAGATCCTATCTCTCGTCATTCAAGATTTTCTGTTTTTTTTTTTTTCTGAACACGAGCGAATATTCACGTAAGCTTCCGTGACTCGTTCCTGTTTAGGAGTTGAATACATATTGATAAATACTTAATGTAACGACAAGAATACAATGTGATGGTAAAGAAAAACTGGTTTGGGGAAGTACCTTTGATTAGAGAGGCGGCTCAGCGCGGCAAGTAACCAAGTCGGGTCCTAATGCCCACACAGGGAAGACACGAATGACGGGGCCTCGGACAGCGCGAGGTCAAGCTTCTACACTGAAGCTCATTGTTGCCATAGGCTAGTAATTAAACTCGTAAGAGGTTGTGCTGGTCCGAGACTCACCGATTCACACAGTAACTGGAGGGATAATCGTATTATAGAATACTAAGAGTGTACACAAGGAGGCTGCAAGCATACGTTATTTGCAGAACAAGTATAGGTCCCGACAACAGTCGATGATGTACCGTGGTTGCCGCAAACCGAAGGGTGTCCAAGAAATCCACCAACTTCAATACTTTGGAAACAACTTAAACCATTCGTTTTCTGTTTTATTAGCTACTTTCGTGTGATATTCTTCCAAATTAATTCGGTATTTTTTTATATACAGAATGAACTCGAACGGCACAGAAAAAATTTCAGAGATTGTTCAGTAAAATTTTCTGAGATTTTTGGCGGATCGTTACAGAGTAACTGAATTTAGTTTCATTTTGTAACACAGTTTATCTTTGTCTCTGTATCGTACTCAAAATATCTGGAGAAGAGTGAAAATTTCGACGGCATACAGTGTGTATCTTGTTTTGGACGGGACTTGTTCGATTCACTGAGGTAATTGCTATCGACGACCGTACTTCTGCATTACTCTGTGTTTTGTGTTGTACGTTTTGGAGATGACACGATACACTATCAGCCACTGCAGCGAAGGAATTTTCGCGGAAACAATGAAACTGAGATAAGAAACGAAATAAATCGTAATTCCATTATTACTTTTTGATAAGTCGTTGGTGAACACAGGTGCTTTATACCAAAATACACAGAGAATATCTCCGAACAACTGCCGAAACTTTGTCGTTGGAGTTTGGGTTTAACGTGTATACTTATTGTTAAGTCCTAAGGTATAACCCTTTCTTCGTCGGTGGATTTAACGTCTATGCTTAACGTTAAGTCGTAAAGTATAATCTGAAAGCTTTACTGCTGTTGTATTAGAGCTAAGAATAAAAAAGAAACACTGTTATGTCGAGTATATTCAGGGTACTGAGTGCACCGTACAACCTGCCTTAGACACATAAGAATGCAAGAAATACAAAGTAAAAATTGAGTTGGATACAACATGCGTCGTGCCGGCTCTGGGGCCGCTTGCGGCTCGCCACTTCACCTCCGAAGGGCATCGGGTTCGTGTCCGACGCCGAGGACGCGGCTGAATCTGGAGCGCGGGGCGTGCAAACTGGGTTGGAACATGCATTGTGGATTATGTGCCCAAGGAAATAGGCAGTCCCGCGGAAGATGCTAAGTGTTTCCGATATCGGAGACTGGCATTGGTCGCAGTGTCATAGTAAACCACTTATAGTGCTTCTCGTGCTTCCGACGAAGTGGCCTTGTGGATTACTGTGGAGCGGATTACATTCCAACGTTGTCCCTGCGCGTTATTAACTCAAGTTTGTTACAGGTGGCATTTTATTGCAGTGTGTTGTTCCGCAAGCAGTAAAGGAGGTGTTTATGAGCGTGTTAGTATTGGCGGGAGAAGCAAGAACCAAGAGCAAAGATTGACGTCGTATGCAAGTATTTGACTCCGCAGTAACACACTGATAGAATGAAGACACGTTGCTTTATTTTATTAATAGCTATAGTATACTGCTTTTTATATAAGCCTATTTGAAAGATTTCTTTTTGTTCGATGCTAATAATGCTGATATTAATGTACCGTAATGAAATGCTACTCTGTCTTTTATGTAGTGCTGGTAATGGTATCACTGAACGGACATACAGATTGGGAGACTGTAGCACAGGGGAGCTACTCCGCTGTCACGCTTTGTGCTGTTATTACACAAGTCGCCATGTCGTTTCAGGGAGGACCTTGCGTAAATATCCTTACTGCCAGCTGGCGATCTCTCATGAAATACCACTTTATACTACATAGCTAAAATATTTTCTTATTCAACATTTGCGTATGTTGAGGATCCCGAGAGCTGCAAGTCTATTGTTTAAGGGGGGTAGGACGTCAAACGGGCCGACTTGGAGCAGGAGAGGCACCACAGGTCATTTTAATTTCCACTGTCTATACTTTTACGAATAGATTCATAAAACTTTGTCAGCAAGACCAGGAAGGATTCAGGATTCACACTAGTAGCAGCGGAAGTTCAGAAACATAACAAAATAATTTTTTTTACATGTGAAATTTCATCATTTTTTCACTTACTGCTGGCTGCATTTGTTGCTATAGGTACACTTTTCTTCATAAGTAAGGGAGACTGTTCGATGAATTTTGCACAGCATACAAACCATACTTACAGGTGTCTGAAACTCTAGAATCTATTTAATTTATGAAAAAATGAATGAGCTGTTACGTTTTAAACTTTATGTTTAGAAAAAAATCAAATTTTTTAGTTAATTATCTCAATTTTTGGCACAGTTTTTAATAGATTTGGAAAATTCTAGAGTTTCATACACCTGTAAGTATGGTTTGTATGGTGTGCAAAATTCATCAAAGAATCTCTCTTACTTGTGAAGAAAAATGTACCTATAGCAACAAATGCAGCCAACAGTAAGTGAAAAAATGATGAAATTTCATATCTAAAAAAAATTTATTTTGTTACGTTTTTGCACTTCCACTGGTATGAGTGTGAATCCTGAATCCTTCCTGGTCATGCTGACAAAGTTTTATGAATTTATTTGTAAAAGTATAGACAGTAGAAAATAAAATGTCCTGTGGTGCCTCTCCTGCTCCAAGTCTGCCCGTTTGACGTCCTACCCCCCTTAACAGAGATGTGTTTACTGTTATGTTTTTATGAAATTATGGATGACTTTTGTTAATGAACAGTTTCAGACACTATTGCGTGTTGAATTGCATTAATTTTTGGAGCGTCCTTTTTTTTCTTTGAATAAATGGATATGAAAAGTGAAGGTCCCATAACGCTCAATCAATCGTTCGTCCCCTCGGCTTCCCGCTTCGTGTTACAAGCGACATCTCAGTAGTACTGGAGACGTTAGTGCTTGTTGGGATGGTTTTTAAAAAGTTAATTTTCTAGCGCAACCGCTCTTAATTTCAGAAGAAAGCAGCGTTCTCAGCCATCACCAGCCATCTCCAGATCAAAAGACAGATGCAGCAGTTCACTCTCAAACACAGGGCAATGTCAGGGATTGAACTTATGCATCGCTCTAACGATCTGAAGATGGTTGGTGGAGGCCGAAACCGCTGGTTTCTTGTTCAAATCATATATGGCTGCGCTAGTTTTATTTCTAAAAACGAAAAATCGTCTTAGGCTGGAAATTTCAATGTAGGCGCCCACTGGAGAGCGAATCACCTGGAAGAGGAGCAAAGAGGCATGCAGAGAAGACTCGACAGGAAGTGGTTAAGAGCAAAGTGTGCACCAGATGAGGATTCAAAGCTGCACAGCAGTCCTTTAGACAAGGGCGGCTCGTCACGACGAGGCACGCGCGCAGAGCGCGGGCTTCGTTTCGGTACGCACCCTGCCGTGGAGATGACGCCGGTGCGGTTGTCGATGCGGAAGAGCCAGTGGCTCTCGTTGGCGAGCGAGTAGGAGACGCGGCCGTTGGCGCCGAGGTCGGCGTCGGCGGCGGCCACGGTGAGCACGGCGGTGCCCGGCGGCGCGTCCTCGGCCAGCGCGGCGTCGTAGCGCGGCTGCGAGAAGCGCGGGTCGTTGTCGTTGAGGTCCTCGACGGACACGGAGATGTTGCAGGCGGCGGACAGCGCGGGCCGGCCGCCGTCGTGCGCCGCCAGCGTCAGCCAGTAGCGCGGCTGCGCCTCGCGGTCCAGCGGCCGCGCCACCAGCTGGCCCGTCTGCGAGTCCACGCTGAAGCGGTTGCCCGCGTTGCCGCCTGCGCACACACGCCACACCACACACATTGCAGCGTCAGAGGAGTGAGGCCCCGGTGGGCAAAACGATGTGTCACTCCCCAGGAACGTTGCTCGATGCAACTTGGAACACCCAACGACGCCAACAGAAATAACGCCTTTGTTGAGAGCCAATAACTACACTGAAGTCACCGTGGTTTATGATGGTCCCCTGTACATTACAAAAGTCGGGACGCGATTCTTAGTATGGCATCTGATTGTCGTGGACGCCATGCTCTGCCAAGTTGTTATGGCAGGGCGTTCCGTTCCTTCACCATCGCGATTGACAACCTCTGCCCGGTCGCTGGTACTTGAACACACGTGCTGAAATACCTCCCCCGTCACCATCCCACACGTGTTCTATGCGATTCGACTCGACTCGGGGGAAATGGCAGGGCAGTAAATTCACCGAATATCCCCTCCTTCCGGGAACCGGGTTCGATTTCCGGCGGGGTCAGAGATTTTCACCTGCCTCGAGATGACTGGGTGTTTGTGTTGTCCTCATCATTTATTCATCATTCGTGAATGTTGCGACTTTGAACTGAACAAAGGTTGGGAATTTGTACGGGCGCTGATAACTGCGCAGTTGAGCGCCCCACAAACCAAACATCATCATCATCATCATCATCGTTCCGGGAATTGCTGCACCGGTGCAGTGTCATTCATAAAACTGAAGTCAAGGCCCCACGCACCCCTGAGAAGGCAAACATGGGAAGGAGTACAGTGACACAATAAAGCTGTCTGGTGAGAGTAAAGTGTTCAAAGTTCTGGGCGTCACCACGACTATGCAACAGTATGCCTCCCCAAATCATAACACAGGGACCACCAAAACGATTGTCTTCGAGACCACTGGACGTACCCTCATACGGCGAGACTTGGGAACATGTAACAGACCCAGGAACATTCTGGAACATGATCATTTTGATGCCCCAGATGTTAGGCCATTGGCAGACATAATGTTGCATGGGCGTATTGACCACCAAATCTTTAAATACCGCACACTCACCTCTCAGTGAGAATGTGACAGTGTAACCCTTCCCCATGTGTGTCTCTTCAGTGGAGTGAATTCGGCCCTGGCTTCATTTTTGTGGGTGACACCGCGTGATCCCATCGAACAGCACAGATGGCGAAGCTCTCGGAACGGGAGGATATTCGGCGAACGGACTGGTTCGCCCGTTCCCCCCCGCATCGAGCGCGTGATGGATGCGTTGGGGACACCTACCGCAGCTCACCCCAACGCACCAGCGACTACCTAGCAGGCGTCAGCCACGCCGGTGCAGGAATGGGAACACACTGCTACAAGAACACCCCACCAACACTATGGCTCACACGGGAGCACGTTGCAGACGTGCGTTACTCTCCGTGGTGATCACACACCCTATTAAGAATAACGACCCGCCTTTTCTAACGTACAGGGGACCGTCATAAATCACGGTCACTTCATGGCATTTCGTTTGTCTCACTGCACATTTCTTTAAGTTATCTTTGTGCTATGCTGTAGCAGTCCTTCCTATGTGTGGCCGAAATTTTATCGATGTGTATTAGTTGACTGTTACACATCATGCGGAAGTTACGTGCGTTCTTACGTTTCGTAAACCAGTGTAGTTTGTGTACCTGGATCGGAATATCAAAGTGACACACAGCTAGTTTACAAGACGCTTGGCTTAGCAACAAACAATCGGAGAACGAACTTCACCGCGCCTTCTGTACCTTTCTTTAAAATGTGTGTGAAATCTTATGGGACTTAACTGCTAAGGTCATCAGTCCCTAAGCTTGCACACTACTTAACCTAAATTATCCTAAGGACACACACACACACAGCCATGCCCGAGGGAGGACTCGAACCTCCGCCGGGACCAGCCGCACAGTCCATGACTGCAGCGCCTCAGACCGCTCGGCTAATCCCGCGCGGCCTTCTGTGCCCTCCGTGGTCGTTACATCTCTCCAACTGTTCCAATTTATTGACGGTGTTTCTCGGTGCGGCGTTTTTAATTTAAGTAACAGAATGTGCCAAGCTAGCAGCGAAAGTGTACAGCGAAGTAACAAAACTGCTACCATCCTATAGAGCGAACTCAACTATGTTTGTGAAAAGGGATGCGTGTTAACATAGCTAGTAAGGGACCGCACAGACATTTCTACAGCAGTCACTTCACGTGCGCGGTCACCTTCGAACGACAGTTTCGCCCCTTTACAAATTCAGTTGTCAATGACTTTATTATTCTGATCGGGGCATAGGCAAGATTGCCGGCCAGAGTGGCCGAACGGTTCTAGGCGCTACAGTCCGGAACCGCGCGACCGCTACGATCGCAGGTTCGAATCCTGCCTCGGGCATGGATGTGTGTGATGTCCTTAGGTTAGTTAGGTTTAAGTAGTTCTAAGTTCTAGGGGACTCATGACCTGAGAAGTTAGGTCCCATAGTGCTCAGAGCCATTTGAACCATTTGAACCATAGGCAAGATTTGGTATTTAGTAACAAAGTAACTGACGATGGAACAAATGAAGAGTATATGAAGTGCAGACAATGCAACAGCAAGAACGACTTTTCACGGGGACTGAACTGGTAGCATATCTTTTCTAAAAGTATTTGGACTATGGCCTTTTGTCGAAGTGAAACGTTCGCAATAAACAATACAGATTTTAGGTTTGCACAAGCAAAGATGATCATACCTGACGAGTAGAACTAGTAACAAATAAAATAACACGCGTCCTGTGGCGGTTTATCTGTGCGTTAATTTCAAACGGCCGCTGTATCACCTGTAGGCGACGCACGTGTTTCCTATCCTCATTTGGAACTCTCTGTTACGCAGGAATCATAAGTTCCACGAGGGGGTTTGTGTACACGGAGTGCAGAAGTACACCTCCGGGACTCTTGGACAACGGACTCCGTGACTTTCAGGGACTGACACCGCAGAGCCCTTCTGACTACTCTGTTCTGAGCTCGGTCTGCAAATATTTCTTTTTTTTTCTTCAAATGCACAGATTTGCCCCAAAACTTGATATACTAGGAGGTAATAGAGTGTAAGAACGCTAAGTACGCAAGCTTCCGAATTTCAGTATCGAAAACGATCCTGCAAACCTATGTGTCATTTGTCTTCAGTCATTAGAATGTTAAATTTTCGACTTCACTCACATATTAAGATTTCACGAGTGTTCTGGATCAGAAACAGATTCTTTTTTTCCAAATTCAGTGAATTCTATTCTCTTCCCACCGACAGCTAGAGTAACCCTTACCCTACTTGCTAAATTACATACATTACTTTTAACGTGTTTCACAATGCCGTTTGCATCGTTTGAAAATAGCACAACACAAAAATTTTTAAACATTCTAATGTTGACGCGATTATTCACGACGGCGAATGCCATGTCTCATATAATAACTAACCGGTCCAGAGACTGAGAGTCCATACTTCGCTGATTACAATAAATCAGACTAACGCCCAAGTTTCGCGTCACCAGTCCTACATACGCCTTAACCTGCTAAACGTGACTCATTGGCTATTAAAATCACTTCTATAAACATTTTCCCTCATTTTTTAAAATTAAGTGTTTGCGAAATCATAATGAAGCAAGTGCATTACGCAGTATATACAGGTCTTTGCACATTTATAATATGACAAAATAAATAAAGAAAGCTGAAGATACTGGGCGTGGTTACTACATATAAGGATTTAAGGGCTCAGAAAATGCTCCGAGGCAATGAGTTTCGAGTACAAACGACGAAACATTAATTTTAGACTTAATACGTACAGAAATTGTTAACTATGGTAGCAAGAAGTCACATACATTGAAGGTAAATGAGATACTCTACACCCTCAAAAGACCACGAATCTGGCAATGTTTCGCGTCCGAAACTAGTTTAATTACGCAAGATTTTTATCCCAACGAGAGAACGAAGACAGCGCGAACAGATTTACTTGCGAGATCGTTCCTCCTTTCTTTCTGTACCTGTCATTACTTACCGAACAACGCCGTCGCTTCTACGAGCATATTTCAGGTTTACGTTAGCTTTGATTAGAAGTTATGTGAGTTTGGTTTCCCTCTCTTTATGCACGCCATTAGTCAAATAGCATCAATGAACTGACGTCAAAATCGGTAAGTAAGAAAAAGAGAGACACGTGAATAGCGAGCAACATGTGGTGGGATACAGCCTAAATCACACTCGACGTTAATGACAGAGATTTAATGGACACTAGTGCCAATTTAATAACACTTCGATGTTGGCACATTAGCCATTCCGAGTGGAGGTCACGGCACGGCACGAAACTGAGTGTCGCAGTGAGGTAAACAGAGAAACGACGTTGCGATGGACCGCAAGCTGATTTACGTGCAGCCTGCAGATTCCGTATGGTGGGTGTGTGAAACTGTTAAGTACGAGATTTTAGTGTATTTTTCGAGCAGTTTTTAGTAATTCACGCATCCGTATAAATCTGAGAGTGAAAATGAGAGCACTGCATCGGATTTTAATAGGCGGTTTCACTTATCAGAGGGTTTTTTTGTTTTAATGTTTGAACTGTAAGTGTCTCAAAAAAACTGATGTCAGAGAACATCCGTTGTGACGATATTCGTTTAATAACATAAAGTAGGAACAGCACAGAGCAATTTCACCATACAACAACAGTGAAGTAGAGTTTCGCATAACTGCGGTGCGAATGTTTCACCAAGCTCCGACGAAAAGCGTCATACGGAACTTGTAAACCTTCTAGATGGAATTTTCGCCCTGAAATACGTACAGATAAATAAGAAACCGAAATGATGGCACTTTACAGACTGTAATTTCGAAAATATGGGCCTATACATCTCACTGTCTGTCTGCGTAGTGAAATCCAAGAAAATATGGCTTAAGATATCCCTCACGTTTTATTTCATATTATCCCCTTCAAAATCAGTTCGACACAAAATTAACTGTAAAAACACTTTGTACTTCTCTTCGTTACAGTGTACACAATTTTTCATATACATAATTTCTCACAAATAATAATAAAAAAATCATAGTCTTTGATAGTAATTTTCTTTATCCAACACGTCATTATTTGTGTAATGAAAACGAAAATGTTTAGGAATTTCAGCATGAACCACCAACAAAGCAGGTTCTCGCAACATATATATACTTAATATACAGCTATAGGTAGTTTTTTTACTAGCATTCGTACTTTTCTCTGTTACTATACCGAGCGAGGTGGCGCAGTGGTTAGCACACTGGACTCGCATTCGGAAGGACGACGGTTCAATCCCGCGTCCGGCCATCCTGATTTAGGTTTTCCGTGATTTCCCTATATCACTTCAGGCAAATGCCGGGATGGTTCCTTCCCCATCCTTCCCTAACCTGAGCTTGTGCTCCGTCTCTAATGACCTCGTTGTCGATGGGACGTTAAACACTAATCTCCTCCTCCTTCTGTTAATATAACAACGTAACCTCCCTGCGTGTGCTTCGTCAGATCATGGTGAAAAACCTCAAGTGAATTTTGGAAATCCTAAAGATGGAACATTATTTCTCTGAAATACGTATCAGAAAGAGAAAGTATTTTCAGCAGTCGGACTGACATAAAGGCGGGCGAACTACCAAGGTTCTGTTTTCACCGATTGAGGTACTGAATCATAAAAAGCTGAAAAGCCGAAAGCGAAACGCTAACTGTCGACGCATATATATTATGTCTGTTGGGTGAAACTAGTATAAGTGCAGATATTTTTATATGCGGTACCTTATTACGTGCACACATCAAAATGATGGTTGCTTTTTCTCTGCGTCAGAATCTACGACCTGATATTTTCTGCATGGTCGTAACTGCAGCTCTAAGTGCGTCCACGTGTCCAGACTTCAACACCCGACCTGCTGCCCGGGGGAAAATAAACATTAGTTACTCGCTGTTGCCACATATACTCGGAGGTACAGTCTGTAAATCAAGCAAATACTGACTCTGCGTTGTTCACTAACTGGCCTCAGTCAGCGATAGAAATATGTAGAGCTACACCCACTACAGCCAGTATCCATCACTGTCTCTGTGTGCCACGTGAAATAAGAATGGATTCACTGAAGGCATTATGCAGTCGACAGAAATAAGAAAATAAGAAAGAGTGTCACTGATGATCCTGTAACAGTAACCGAAACATATATGGGTACAAGTAAAAGAGGAAGAACTTTTGTTTCAAACTGAAGCCTTTCACTACGAGTGTTTACTCTTGTAAAACAGTCTGGACTGAGAGCCCGTGGCTGATGCGTAAAATTATTCACTAACGTTTCGTTCTTGTTTGCTAGGGGCATCCTCAGAGGTGAGACGTGACAGAGGCCGTCGTGCAGTATTCACTAACGTTTCTTCCCCAGCTACAGGCGGAGCGTGAGCGAATACTTTTCTGCACCGGCGAAGGGCCTATGCCTCTGCCAGTATCTCATTTCTGAAGATGTCTCCTGCTGATGGGGACGAAACGTTAGCGACTGCTTTAACGCGTTGACCACGGACTGTGACCGCGGAAGTTTCAAATGAATTTTGTTGCACTCGAGGCCGAATCGTGCAACAGATTGTATTTGTTGCAGTTTCAAAACGATTTATGGTGTCGAAGTCCGCTCGACACGTCACCTGTCACTGCCCGGAGCAATTCCAACTGAGGTGTAAGCTTCGAGACCCGACTTGGGACAGTAGTTTGCTAAGGAGGTGAGGCCGTACCGGTGATGGAGTAGGTGATGCGGGCGTTGGGCCCCTCGTCGCGGTCGAAGGCGACGACGGTGTGTATGGCGGCGAGCTCGCTGTTCTCGGGCACGGAGAGCGGGTAGCAGGCGCCCGCCGAGAACTCGGGCGCGTGGTCGTTGACGTCGGTGACGTAGACGCGCAGCGTGGCCACGTCGAAGAGCGCGGCGTGGTGCGCGTCGCCGCCGGCCGCCGCCCCCGGCGCCGCCGCCGCCGCCGACGCGTACACGGGCAGCGTGTACGAGGCGCGCTGCTCGCGGTCGAGCGCGGCGCGCAGCCGCACCACGCCCGTGCGGGCGTCCACCGCGAACCGGTCGTCGGCCACGCCCGCCGGGATCTCGTACGTCACGTTGCCGCCCCCGCCGCCGACGCCGCCACCGCCTGCAACAAGGACTCGAGCCGCTGCAGACGACTGCCCCGCTGCCGCTTTCTCGGTGACGGTGCAAACGTCAGATCTGACGAGAGCGCCCTCTAAACACAGTAAACACAACCACAGGTTTTATTTGTACCCGTCAAACTAATCGTTACCTTCAAACGTCCTTAAAACACAAAAGCAGGAATTGGACAGAAATACGGAGCCAACGCGAGAAGTGCATGCTCGAACATAAATGCAGGTCCTAGCCGATCCTAATGGTTGCGCTCTCGAGTGCATGTGACTACTAACGGCACCTGTGTATCCTCACAATGTCCAAGTCCCTGTCGCGTTCGGTGCAGTGTTCTGTGTAGTTGTGAGGGCGGTATGTCAGAGCTAAGTGAACTGGATGCTTCCGTCATCGAGTATTTGACGTCTCAAGAGGCACCATACCGTACATACACACTGAAGCGCCAAACAAAGTGGTCTAGGAACGCGTACTCAAATACAGAGATACGTAAACAGGCGGAATAGGGCTCTACGGTCGGCAACGCCTATATCAGACAACAAGTGTCTGACGCAGTTGTTAGATCGGTTACTGCTGGTACAATGGCAGGTTACGAACATTTAAGGGAGTTCGAACGTGTTGTTATAGTCGGCGCCCGAGTGATGCGACACAGCATCTCCGAGATAGGGATGAAGGGATTTTCCTGTACGATCATTCTACGAGTGTACCGTGAATATCGGGAATCCGGTAAAACATCAAATCTCCGACATCGCTGCGGCCGGAAAAAGATCTTGCAAGAACGGGACCAACGACGACTGGAGAAAAACGTTCAATGTGAGTAGTGCAAGGTAGAGTGTGTGAATAACAAGTTATTTCGTTAAATGATTTGTGCAGAAACGGCATATGAACGAAGATAATCACTGTTAGCTGCTTGACCTGTACCACATGTCACACTGTGGTCAAACATTTATTCTGTAACTTACTAGCAGCTGACCTGACCTGTTACGTCCTTTCTTATGGTAAAAAGTCACTGGCATCCCTGAATTCGGCGGTAGTTAGAGAGCCTTATCCCACTCCCTAGACAATTTCTTACAGCCTCACGTCAAAAGAGCCAAACTGCACGACCCATGAGCTGCTCCTGTACAGGGCACCTTTACAAGATACCAGGCGGGTGAGTAACCAGAATCCATACGTTCCGCTTTAGTGCAGCAGATTACAACTATGTCCCCTCGCACACTCTACTCTGCATTCAAAGTACAAATCTGGACAGGAGCTTTTAATGTGTAGTAATGCAGAGGAGGAAATACACAGGACGCTGGGACGCTTGATGTGATGAACACTGACACTTGTTGACATCAAGCTGCAACGGCTAATTAGTTCCCAAATAATTAGCACCCACCCCAGCCAGCATATTGTTCCACCGTAATGTCATAAACATTGAGAAGCGTGAAAAACTAGCTTTTCTCAAAACGGAGCGCAAGTTACCCAAATTAGCTCGTCCAGTTTTAGATAATGAGGGCACTTAGCGACTACCAAAGTAAAGTAATCACACGTTTGAAGCCGTTTTATACAGTGGAGTGCGATTCCTTAGAGAACTGGGGGTGAGAGTAGGGGGAGAGTTAGTGGTAATAAGAGAATAACATAGCATGGAGACTACCAGTCTCGAAAATAGTAGGGAATTATAGAACATTACAGGCTGTGTTTAAGACAGGATACTTTTCAGCTGCTTATGAGAGAGCTAACATATGCGCAGGATATTGCAGCCCGATCACTTGCAGAGCACATTTCAGACAGGAAAAAGACGCACGTTGACAAGTTAACTGCACCTGCTTTCAAGAATAAATCTGACAGGGTTTGTGAGTCCACAGACAGAACTGGCAAAACTCTGGAAGTCAGGCAAAACAGAATCTGAACGAGCCCCGAAAAACCCAAAAAGATTGACTGCCTCAACTTAGGAGGAAACGATTGATGGAAACACCATTTCCCTCGCACAATCGTAGAGTGCAGACTAGTGACCATACTCAGAGTGCTAAGTGAAATAATGATAACGGTGTCTGCACACTTGAATTTATGTTGTGTAAATTATGAACTTAACAATATTGTCAAAGCTTCTCCCCTGTTCTCGAATCAACTGCAGGATACATTAATTTTTCATATTTTCAGATGAATGCTTTTCCTTTTCTTCGAAGTTGTGCTAAACTGATGTTCTAAGCACTGAATATACAAGTGATAATAATAATTATTATTATATTAAACATTTAATATATTTTATTGTTGTTGTTGTTAACATGGGTGCCCTGCATCAGCTTACTTATTTAATATGTCCAGCGACGAGGCAGTAACAACATCGAAAGAAAAGACCACTGGTGTCAACATTAATGGTATTCATATTCACTGCTTCATATTTGCTGATCACATTCCAATAGTGGCAGATTCAGAGAGGGAACTAAAAAAAATGCTGAAGATGTCAAATCAAGAGATAACAGAACTGCAACTAAATATCAAGAAGACAAAAGTGATGGTTATAGACAAAAAAAGGAAATGGAAGTCACGCTGAGATAAAAATAGGCTCTGAGAAAAAAAAAAAGTTCAAATGGCTCTGAGCACTATGGGACTTAACTTCTGAGGTCATCAGTCCCCTCGAACTTGGAACTACTTAAACCTACCTAGCCTAAGGACATCACACACATCCATGCCCGAGGCAGGCTTGGAACCTGCGACCGAAGCGGACGCGCGGTTCCAGACTGAAGCACCTAGAACCGCTCGGCCACTCCGGCCGGCGGCTGTGGGCAACTGGAGGAAGTAACCGAACTTACTATATTATTAATACTGTGGAGGAAAACAGCAGATGTCTCATGGAAATCAAGAGAAGAATAGCATTGGCCTAAAACGCGTTCCAAAATAAGAAGTATCATTTACTGAATGAGCATATCAGCTTCGTGGTTGAAGTAGGAATGTGAAACCAGGATGTTACCAAAGCAAGAGGTAGCTCGCCTCGAAGCTGCTAAAATGTGGCTCTGGAGGAAAATCACAAAATCCAGCTGGACTGATAACAAAACAAACGAGATTGTTCTACTAGAAATTGAACAGAAGGAGGAACGAGTGAATGTTATAGACCGAGACTTGCAAAACTCACTAGACACTTAATTAGACACGATATTTTTCTACACAACATTTTCGAAGGCGAGAGCATACGGGATGACCGAGAAAATCCTACTTAAAAAACATGATCAGTGAGATGGAATGTTGCTCATACTTGGAGCCGAAGAGACCTGCTGAAGAGAGTAAGCTGTGGCTGCAGACGCACGGGTTAGCCGTTTGAACGAAGAAGAAGAATTAAAATCCTAGCCATCAGCGACATGCTGAAAGTAAGAAGCCCGCGAAACTTTGGCGGGAACTGTTCAGTTTCTTTCTGGGACAATACTGCCGCTGTCTGTGTGTGAGCGGATGATAAATCGACGACTGGACCTCCCTGTAAAACTACCACGAGTATGTTCCGTTTCCTTTTCAACCTTTCTTCACCTAACCCCTACTACAAAAGAGCCCGGTTGTAGAAATTAGGCCGGCCTGTGTGGCAGAGCGGTTCTAGGCGCTTCAGTCTGGAACCGCGCGACCGCTGCGGTCGCAGGTTCGAATCCTGCCTCGGGCATGGATGTGTGTGATGTCCTTAGGTTAGTTAGGTTTAAGTAGTTCTAAGTTCTGGGGGATTGATGACCTCAGATGTTATGTCCCATAGTGCTCAGAGCCATTTGAACCATTTTTGTAGAAAGTAGATTTAACGAGAATGCAAACATCTGGAGTTACGCACGTACCGCGTTGGCATTTGTTGCGTCTTGACTATTACTTGACAGAGCTGCGCGAATTACAGCCTATCGTCATATCAGCGTGGAGAAGACCTATAGAAGCATAGAAGATTTTCGGAGCTGCACGTACAACAGCCCGAGAAACTGAAACTGGACCACAGCCACGAAGATCGGTGAGTTCGCAGGATCGGGTCGAAGAATCTGGAGGAACCGCTGATCCTCAAAAAAAAAGGGAGGGAGGGGGGGCTACTTACACCGGCGCTAAAAGGCCCTTTACACCGCGAGGTCAGCAGCGTTAAACAGCTTCCCTTTTTCCCTTTCCTTGTTCCCACGCACGCTCAATTTTTCGCCGTCTCGTTAGCCGCTGTGATAACGTGGGTGTGGCCTAATGGATTCTGCTTCGCACCGATCATTCGAGTTGCGCACTCGCGAGTAGTTAACCTGTTCCCGTTCAATTACAGTTCGCAGGTGCACGCCGGGCAGAATAAAAAGCCGGGGAGGGGAATCGCAGCCGGGTAGACTGTGCATTTGTTGAAGGAGGGCTTCCGTTTCTGCGAGTACCGGCATCGCCCCCCCGTTATTACCGGCTATGAGCGTAGGCAGGCCGCGGCGATTGGCCGGTGAATTTTCTCATGCCCGCTCTCCCATCGGCAGGCGATTAGGAGGCAGCGCGCCGAGGTGTGCCGCGCACCGTGTCCCAGCATGCGGCCGTCTCCGTGCGGAAGCAAATAAAGGAGACAACAGTGGGACGGGCGTCGGTTGTCGTACAGCCGTGTACTCGAAGACGGGGTGTCACACGTATCTGAAGGAGAGAACGTTTAGAACCGGTCTGTTTCTTGTACGGTGTTCAATCGAACTAAAAAGGACACTCATTGAAACCGCTAGCCACCAAGCCAGTGGTTGGAGGAGGGAAAATGACATTGTTCCGGTGGAAACTCTGTAGAAATATTCCGCTAAGCTGTCTTTTACGAATGATTTGAACTACTCAGCAGTTCATCATAGGTAGGTGGACCAACGAAGGGTACCTACCGACTGGAAGAAAGCGAAAGTCATTCCCGTTTTCAAAAAGAGTCGTAGGACAGATGCACACAATTGTAGGCCTATATCGCTGACATCAATCCGCTGCAGAATTATGGCACATGTGCTCACGTGTTACGAAATTTCTGGGGAACGAAAATCTCCTCTATAAAATCAACATGGATTCTGCAAACAGAGATCTTGCGAAACTCAGGTCGCTCTGCTCTTCCGTGAAATCCACTGTGCTATAGACATCAGCATTCTGACTGAGACTCTGTTCCTAGACTTCACGAAGTCATTTGATACCATTTCGCATTGTTGTTTAGAAAAAAAAATAGAAAAAAGATAGGCGCCTACGGAGTATCGGATACGATTTACGACTGGGTTCATCACATCCTTGCAGAGAAAACTCAACACGTTGCTCTTAACGGAAAAACATCTAGATATAAACATCATTTCAGGAGGTGTGATACGACAGTTACTGTTAACAATATACACTCCTGGAAATTGAAATAAGAACACCGTGAATTCATTGTCCCAGGAAGGGGAAACTTTATTGACACATTCCTGGGGTCAGATACATCACATGATCACACTGACAGAACCACAGGCACATAGACACAGGCAACAGAGCATGCACAATGTCGGCACTAGTACAGTGTATATCCACCTTTCGCAGCAATGCAGGCTGCTATTCTCCCATGGAGACGATCGTAGAGATGCTGGATGTAGTCCTGTGGAACGGCTTGCCATGCCATTTCCACCTGGCGCCTCAGTTGGACCAGCGTTCGTGCTGGACGTGCAGACCGCGTGAGACGACGCTTCATCCAGTCCCAAACATGCTCAATGGGGGACAGATCCGGAGATCTTGCTGGCCAGGGTAGTTGACTTACACCTTCTAGAGCACGTTGGGTGGCACGGGATACATGCGGACGTGCATTGTCCTGTTGGAACAGCAAGTTCTCTTGCCGGTCTAGGAATGGTAGAACGATGGGTTCGATGACGGTTTGGATGTACCGTGCACTATTCAGTGTCCCCTCGACGATCACCAGTGGTGTACGGCCAGTGTAGGAGATCGCTCCCCACACCATGATGCCGGGTGTTGGCCCTGTGTGCCTCGGTCGTATGCAGTCCTGATTGTGGCGCTCACCTGCACGGCGCCAAACACGCATACGACCATCATTGGCACCAAGGCAGAAGCGACTCTCATCGCTGAAGACGACACGTCTCCATTCGTCCCTCCATTCACGCCTGTCGCGACACCACTGGAGGCGGGCTGCACGATGTTGGGGCGTGAGCGGAAGACGGCCTAACGGTGTGCAGGACCGTAGCCCAGCTTCATGGAGACGGTTGCGAATGGTCCTCGCCGATACCCCAGGAGCAACAGTGTCCCTAATTTGCTGGGAAGTGGCGGTGCGGTCCCCTACGGCACTGCGTAGGATCCTACGGTCTTGGCGTGCATCCGTGCGTCGCTGCGGTCCGGTCCCAGGTCGACGGGCACGTGCACCTTCCGCCGACCACTGGCGACAACATCGATGTACTGTGGAGACCTCACGCCCCACGTGTTGAGCAATTCGGCGGTACGTCCACCCGGCCTCCTGCATGCCCACTACACGCCCTCGCTCAAAGTCCGTCAACTGCACATGCGGTTCACGTCCACGCTGTCGCGGCATGCTACCAGTGTTAAAGACTGCGATGGAGCTCCGTATGCCACGGCAAACTGGCTGACACTGACGGCGGCGGTGCACAAATGCTGCGCAGCTAGCGCCATTCGACGGCCAACACCGCGGTTCCTGGTGTGTCCGCTGTGCCGTGCGTGTGATCATTGCTTGTACAGCCCTCTCGCAGTGTCCGGAGCAAGTATGGTGGGTCTGACACACCGGTGTCAATGTGTTCTTTTTTCCATTTCCAGGAGTGTGTATAAATGATCTAGTAGAAAGCGTCGGAAGCTCTTGAAGACTGTTCGCAGATGATGCGGCTGTCTATAAAGCAATAGCAACGCTGAAGGCAATATCGTGCAAAATGACCTACAGAAGATTGATAAATGGTACAGTCTTTGGCAGTTGGCGGTGAACCAATGTAACATACCTGAGACAAAAAATTCAATACTGTACAACTACACCACTGATGACAAATTTTTGGAAACAGCAGCTACCATAAAATATCTAGCAGTACCCATCGGAACGACCTTAAGTGAAATGACCACATAAAACAAATAGTAGAAGAAGAAGAGGCTACACTTAAATTCATAAAAAGAATCTTAAAGAAGCGTAAGTCATTCACGAAGGATGTGGCCTTCGAAACACTTGTTCAACCGAGTCTTCAGTACGGTTCATCACTGTGGGACACTTAACAGCTGGGACAGGTGGTGGTGGTGGTGGTGGTGGGTAGTGGTTAACTCCCGTCGACAACGAGGTCATTAGAGACGGGGCGCAAACTCGGGTTAGGGAAGGATTGGGAAGGAAATCGGAACGTGCCCTTTCAAAGGAACCATCCCGGCATTTGCCTGAAATGATTTAGGGAAATCACGTAAAACCTAAATCAGGATGGCCGGAGACGGGATTGAACCGTCGTCCTCCCGAATGCGAGTCCAGTGTGCTAACCACTGCGCCACCTCGCTCGGTGTAGGACAGATGGAGAAAATCCAACGAAGAGGAGGCCGTTTCGTCACAGGGCGATTTAGTCTGCGCGAGAGTGTTACATAGATGCTCAACAAACTCCAGGGGCCGGCCGGGGTGGCCGAGCAGTTCTAGGCGCTACAGTTGCAGGTTCGAATCCTGCCTCGGGCATGGATGTGTGTGGTGTCCTTAGTTTAGTTAGGTTTAAGTAGTTCTAAGTTCTAGGGGACTGATGACCACAGCAGTTAGGTCCCATAGTGCTCAGAGCCTTTTTTTTTTTTTTTTTTTTTTTTTTTAAAAAAAAAGTCCAGGGCAGACGCTAAAAGAGAGGCGTCGTGTATCATGGAGTGGTTTTCTATTAAAATTCCGAGAGAGCACTTTCCGAGAAAAGTCGGACAACTGATTACTTCCTCCCGCCTCCCTCTCTCGAAATCGTCACAAGTAGAAAATACAAAAAATTAGAGGTAATACAAAGGTTTACCGACAATCATTCTTCCCATGCTTCATTCGTGAATGGAATCGGGAAGCGGTACGAGAAGTACCCTCTGCCTCACACTGTCAGATGGCTTTTGGAGTATTGATGTAGACGTACTCCTATCTCTCACACACCTACTTACGGCGTTCATTTATTTATTGCTTTATTCATCGTGAAGAGATAATGACTACAGGGCTCTCTCTTACTTCTCTGACATCTAACAGTGTACACGGGATGACTGAATGAAGACACCTCTTAGAAGTAGATTGTCACAGAAACGTAAAGCTTTCTGTAGTGGAAGAAAAGCGGCTCTGTCGTTGTCAAACACTGACATGGAACGATAGAACACGTTCTTCATAGCGTACATCGGGAGCACAGCATTATGAGGGAAGAGATGGTAGGTCAGAGAAAAAGAAATGGGAAGCGTTTTAAATACGAACAAATAAAACACGAGCTTACGCACTAGGAAGAATAGGAGAGTTAACGGTTCTGAGAAAAGGCAGACTGGGGCGAAATAACTTAGCGCTCGAAGTAACAACAGACAACAATGAATTGTGTAACTGAAGTTTTGGACCCCTGCAAAACACGTAGAGAACTGCCGTGGAAGCGTCGTACTTCCTCACATCACGCCAGGGGGTTCCTCTGCACTGCTGGGCAAGTGAACACGCCACTGCTCAAGTGCCGAGGAGTTGCCGGCCAGTCTTCTGTTCACAGTGGAGCAGAGTTTAACGCCTCTGTAAGCTCACAGCGCCGCAGTCGTAGGCTCGCTCTCGTAACGGGAGTAACGCGGCGAGCTAACTTCGTCGAAGGGTCAGTCCGCACGTGAATTTCCACTCTACAGTCTCGTCGTTGATCTGGGAGCGACAGGAAGAGACAGTTTGGCGACTCACAGCAATAAGTGTGGTCCACTGCTTTGCACACGAGCAAGAGGCGCTTTCCCACAACGTTTCGTCAACGCCCTGGCGTCTGCCACAGAAAGTCTTTCTTGATGCAATAATTTACCAACAGCAGTATGTATTGTAGAAATTTATTTTATGAACTTCTTATGTGCTACCAGTTCCGACATTACATTGATCCCATCTTCAGGCCCCATCTTCAGGCACCAATGCAATGCCGAAACTGGTAGCACATAAGAAGTTCATAAAATAAATTTCTACAATACATACGGCTGTTGGTAAATTGTTGCATCAAGAAATACATGCCAGCCGTTCTCCCACGGTCCATAATGGATCAACGAAGACCACAGAAACTGGCCGACCAGCGACGGATTTAGCGAGGCGACGCAGACGTGGCCGCGACCACGACCACGACCGCACACGTAGACCACGGGATAACTAGCGCCGGCGCAGCGGAATGGCCGGCAACACGAGGCCGCCACCTAATTCCTCACAGCACCGCGTCGCGCAGCGGCGTGCGGCTTCATACAACATAGGAACTCTGTTGCGTCTCGCCTGCAAGTGACGAACACAAGCAAGGGCAGCATAGGAGACAGGGAGAGAAGCAGAATGCAACAGGATTTTGGGGCGACAATATTGACGAAGACACTTCTATCTGCATTACACGCCTCTTACCGCCCCGGCCTCTCTTATACTATTATTATTCTAACGCTTCTTGCAAGTGATACAGGATAAACACCGCACACTCTTCCTCGAATCACGATTTTCTAAATTTACCCAATAACGCTTCGCGATAACAAGTCGTCTTACTCGTTAAGATTAGCTTTTAAGTTCTCCGTTGTTCCGCTTTCGTATGGGCTGTATCGTTCTACTACTACCCTAACCTTGCGTCTTTGAAGACTTTCTAATGCTGCTTTGACGCCTGCTCGACAAGCATTCCAGACACTGCAGCAGTACCCTACAGTTGGTGACAGTACCGTCTTTTAAGCGGCTACTTTCAGAGATGGGTTGCACTTTCCCAGAATTCGCCCACCAAAATCGTGACTTCCATTTGCCTTGTCTATAGCTGATCCTAGAGGTTCAAGCGAATTAAGATAGCTTCCTGGTATTAACCTTAAATAAAGGGGTGCGCAAAACTTAAAAACGAAACTAACTTTCGCACGATGCGTCACTGCCAAGTAACACAGCTCGACGAAGTGTGGACCATATACAGAAAGAACTGCTACAGCAACTGAAATTGGAAAGACCACACAGATAATTTGTGGGGAAGGCGAAACAAAGACTGCGCTTTGTTGGCGGAAGACTTAGAGGATGCGACAAACCCACTAAAGAGGCAGCCTACATTACACTTCTCCGTCCTCTGCTGGAATACTGCGAGCGGTGTGGGATCCGTACAAGGTAGGATTGACGGAGGACATCGAAAAAGTGCAAAGAAGGCAACTAGTTTCGTGTTATAGCGCAATAGGGGTGAGATTGTCACTGATATGATACGCGAGTTGTGGTGGCAGTCACTGAAACAAAGGCGGTTTTCTTTGCGGCGAGATCTGTTTACGAAATTTCAATCAGCAACTTACTCTTTCGAATGCGAAAATATTTTGTTGAAACCCACCTACGTAGGGAGAAATGCTCATCATAATAATATAAGAGAAATCAGAGCTCTAACGGAAAGATTTAGGTGTAAATCAGAGCTCTAACGGAAAGATTTAGGTGTTCCTTTTTCCCACGAGCCATTCGAGAGTGGAATGGTAGAGAAGTAGTACGAAAATGGTTCGATGAACGCTCTGCCAGGCACTTAAGTGTGAATTGCAGAATAACCATGTAGATTTAGCATAGAAACAGTAAGGAATACGCTATGAGACGAGCAGAAAAGATACTTTTATTTATAGACAATAATCACACCGAAGTCACCGAGATTCGTGACGGTCCCCTGGACATTGCAAAGCCAGTGCATGGTTCTTAATATGGTGTATGATGAACACTGACAGCAGTGCATACTCTGCGATGTGCTCCCATGCATGTCGCGAGGTTGGTAGAGGGTATTTGTGGTGGGGCGCTCCACACCTCCACCTACTGTGTAGTGGTCAGTGCACGTAGCTTGCTGCAGTACACCTCACCAACGCAAACCACACGTGCCAAGTGAGACGTAAGTCGGGGAATGGGCACCGAATATCTCTCGATCCAAGTGGTCCTCCACCTGCGCAATTCGGTATGGTCTCGCATTGTCATCCATTTCTTTCAGTTATCTCCCGCACTATACTGTAGCAATTCTTTCTACGTATGGTCCAAGTTTCGTCGAGCTGTGTTACTTGGCAGTGATACATCGAGCGAAAGTTACTTTCGTCCGTAAGTTTTGAACACAAGTGTACTTTTACAATGTGACGTCTTCCAGACGTTCACTGATACTCTTGTAACCAGACATTATTGGGTTCTTTTATCAACGATTTTATGTTACATTACAGTATGCAGCATGAAGAATTTTTTGAGCATTTTGTGCATTTCCTTACGGTCGTTCAACGATGATACTTTTCTGTAGAGAACGATACCCCATGACCAATCTCATGTTACTGCTCACCCTTTATGGAGAAAAGTTTGCACGAAAGAAAAGAGGAAATGAACAGGTAGGTACAGCAGATCACGAGGCTGAAGAAGAGACCAGAGTCCAGCGTTTAATAGATATTGGGAGACACCTGGGTGACAATTGTATCGTCTGGTGCACGTCAGATTCCCCCACGCCGCACTGGCCTACTTTCTCGCTTCCACAGTCCCACCGGAGCTTTTCCGTCACTCACTGATCGCGACCTTCCGCGGGATCTCGACACAAAGCGCGGGAGCCCTGTCGGAATCTCAGGATGTCAATTTCTAAGCCTCCGCCGAATGAATGCTCCCCTTTCTGTGGCCGGAAAAAAAGAGGAAACGGCCGGCGAGAAAGCTTTCAACAGGCAGCCGTAATCGAAGGGTAAACAAAAAAAGGACAAATTACGAGCAACCGATCGCCGTAACGAACAGAATCGGGCCAGGGACTGAAACAGTGTACACGAAGGGGGGGGGGGGGAGACGGGCGAGCATTTACGGGGGATTGAATCACGAACAAATTCCGGGGCAGCCGTTGAGAATCGGATTTTCCCGCAAAAGCCCGGTCGCCCGAGAGAGGACCAAAGAGCCCATCACATCCTTTCAATTGAGAAATCTATTATTCCAGCGGAGGAGTAAGAGCACGGGGACTCAGAGACAGAGAATTGGAAGGAGACGCGGTTCGCGTGTCGCCGTGGAGACTTACAGGCGCTGCCTACGTCCGGCATCTAATTTCATCCACGAACACGTTTTCGACAAAAATGCTATTTCTCTGTGTAAACTACTGCCCGAGCTGTGCTGCGGTGGGAAAACGATTAAGACTCTCGCCTCAAATATTAATACAGCCCTCTTCAGAGTTTCACCTTGGCGTAGTGTCTATTGTGACGTAGATACCTCCACTGCATTACAACACTACGACGTTTTATTTACCAAGCATTTTTATTGGCAGTCCCACATTTCTTTAATGTTTCTTGTCTTGGTAATTTGTGAACAATCTTTCTATATACCACGTTGTCTTGCACTTTTTCATTTTTTGCTCTACAGGACCTTCAGTTCTGAGGAAGATGATGTATAAAGGGGAGGCGGGAAGGTCGATTTACAATCCTGTCTAACAGTATTGTGTCTATATGCGGCCAAATAGCTATTGTACGTGCTACACGCACGACCGACCAGCAATCAGTTTTGCTTACTCTCTTTCGCATCTAATCCCACAACTACATGCATCCTACTTGCCCAGACAGGAGCTGTAAGAGTTCTGGTTTTGTATGTTGTCCATCTATCACAGAATTCTTTGCACGTTACACAGTGACTGGTTCACACATATTTTATTATAGATCCGTACTGTCATTTAGTGAACAACTTATAAGCTTACCGAGTACAGGATCAGGTCTTTTTCTGGATTTAAGATTTCCCAGCGCATAGAACGGTACTCGTCTTACCTAACTGGAGGAAAATGGCACGTCTAAAGGTAACTCCGGGAGAGCCCTAAGGGAGTGATGTAAGGCCGCTATACAACGTCGAGGGCTGTTCATGGAGAACGCTGTTGTCTACAGGAATGTTTCGTCACAAGAAAACGGTAGCAGACTCCGTTCATGTCGACGATTGGCGCAGGGAATAGTGGTTGACCCTCAATGTAAATAAATGTAACGTATTCCGCATAAATAGATGCGAAGATCCATTACTGCTTCATTAGACGCTGTTGGAAAATGACGTGGAATAGTAACAACCGTAAAATATCTAGAAGTCCGTAAAGGTCCGTCTATACAGGCCGTAAACATGTTTTCTTATTTTCCCCTTTAAAGTAATGGTGCCAGGTCGGTGCCGTAAACATTCAGGGTGTCCCGGGAGGAATGATGTACATTGAGAGATATGGCAAGAACGATGATTCGATGCAAAAATATCTGGTAAACACAGTCTGTAAAACGCATACTTTAAGAGCTACCGGCACTTTTTCAGTAGCAGATGTGTGTTTCACATTATCGAAGGAGAACAAGTGATCGCAGCTCTTAAAAGCATCCATTTCAGATCCCATGTTGACGAGACTGTTTTAATTCGAATGATTGTTCTGTCATATCTATGAATTTATGTAATAATTTTTGTAAAAAAGTAAACACCTTTTAATGCCTAGACCGCATTTTTCCTGTCACAATTAAAGTTCGATAACTAATTTCGGTTACTATCAGCGACCATGTTCAGATCGTTCAAAATATGAAAAGGAGGTGAATAAGCATTGGAAAGCATCGTTAGCTATAGTCACGCAACAATATGCATTTATAAGTAGCAAAACAGTGACAGTACGTACTTGGAAACAACACCGCGAGCAAACCAGCTTGTAGATGATAACTTCGCAGGATGAGGGTCATATAGGAAACGGCCCAGTTGCAGGAGTAGAAGCTGGATCAAAAGCTCATTATTTGCAGTAGTATAAGAGGTATTATTCACCACCTTTTCATATTTTGAACGATTTGTAGATGGTTGCAGATAGTAACCGAAACTAGTAATCGAACTTTAATTGCGATAGGAAAATTGCGGTCTAGTCATTAAAGGTTTTTACTTAAAAACAATTACTGCATAAACCACATTAAGACCGCCGCCTCCCCCGGACCATGTCAGGCTTCACTTACACCTATGAATATTGAGCATTCCTCCTTGGACATCCTGTATTTGCTGAGTGACGGAATTAGGTCTGCAAGTAGGGGTATTAGCATCGTATTAGAGTTTCTGGAAAATTGTTTCACGTCGAGTGACGGCAGCCACGCGGTATTTCATCCCGCCGGAGGGGCATCACCGGTGGCGGCAAGTTCAGAGCAGACCGGACAACAGAGGCTGATTAAAAGGAAGGCACGAATTACAATGTAATGCATAAGTCGCAGTACTGCCTTTTCTTGAAACTGATGCTGATCACTTACTGCGACAAGCCACATCTATTAACACTGAGATGAAACTTAATATTGTTTGAGTGACAGGGAAAGTCAGTTTTTTAGGACGCGGTGTGAACGTAAATGGATTTGTAATACATGCTGAAGCTGGGTTATTCAAGTAACTCATCGTTTTTCTTGATATTTTGATAAGGTATGAGTGACTGGACTTTTTAGTTCTTCTAGTGCGTAGTGAAAGTTATCTTTTGACTTGATGAATACTGTGTGAATTAGAGAAAGATAATTATTCCCTGATTTTGGTGGGTTACTCTTTGACACTGATATTCGTCTGGAGTGCTGGAACATTTACCATTGCAGGACTTCCGTGAGGTTACACGGTCAGATACAAATTTAAGGCTCAAAGAAGATTAAGCATTTATCCGTTGCGCATAATCGGGGATTTCTGTGATTGGCCCCGTTTTGATGGACGGTTCACTCGTGCTCGAACTGGAAGAACCGTATTATTTGTGAACTTGAGCGCTCGGGAATGAGGCATTAAGACAGTTATTAGTTTAACGAAATATTTCCTGCAATTATGTACAAAGACGGCATACGTAGCAGTTCGGAGCGACCACATAAAATTAGTTGAAAGAACTGTACGTCACAGGCTGCCATTCACCGGAAGAATCAGGAGTTAAAAGTATGAGAGACAGTCAAATGACAACGAGACGTATAGAAAAAACTAAGTGAACTGTTTATTATTTCAAAAGTAATCCTCATCACTGTTAATACATTCACCCCACTGTGAGGCAAGACGGTCAATGCCTTCACGGAAAAAATGATTATGGTTGCCTTCGGAACCATCATTGTAGCCACACTTGCAGCAGTTGGTCAGAAGCAAGTCGACGACCTGCCCGCATCTCGTGGTCGTGCGGTAGGGTTCTCGTTTCCCACGCCCGGGTTCCCGGGTTCGATTCCCGGCGGGGTCAGGGATTTTCTCTGCCTCGTGATGGCTGGGTGTTGTGTGATGTCCTTAGGTTAGTTAGGTTTAAGTAGTTCTAAGTTCTAGGGGACTCATGACCATAGATGTTAAGTCCCATAGTGCTCAGAGCCATTTGAACCAAGTCGACGACCACGAGCATCTTTCGCCAGGGTTCAGAGATATGGAAATTGCAAGGGGAGAGCTGGGGACGGTAAGCAGGATGTGTAACCTGCCCGCAGCGAAATTTCTGCAACGTAATCGGAACAATCTTGGCAATATGTGAGCGGGCACTATCCTGCAACAGAATGAAACCGTCCGTCAACAGTCCTGGGCGTTTGCACTTGATGGCGCGCTTCCGTTTTTGCAAAGCGTCGACCGTAGCGGTCTGCGTTAACTGTGGAGCCGTTTTCCACAAAGATGAAATAAAAAGGTCATCATGACTTTCCCGGTTCTCCGGCGTGCCTGTTGTTTCGACTACAGTGCATAAGTTTCTCTCGAAAGCCCTGACACACGCTCCATACAGTCTCGATCTCTTCCCATGCGATTTCTGTACTTCTGGTGCCCTGAGGAAACACATTCACGGCCGTGCATTTGCTTCGGATGAAGAGGTCGTCCCGTAGGCAACCGCAAACGTATTTCCATGAAGGGACTGACCTTCTTTTCTCGCAGGGAGTTAAATGTATTAACAGTTATGGCGATTGCTTTTGAAACGATAAACAGTTCGCTTATTTTTTTCCCTTCGCTTATTTTTTTCTCCATCTGCTTCGTTTTTATTTGACTGCCCCTTATATGAACGTAGATATGTATGGTAAATGTTCGCGCATTCTATGGATCTGCACCGCCGTCGTCGTCCTGATGAGAATTTACTGCTTACCTCTCCCGGTTTCTTTCCTTTCCCTTACACTTTCGGTGCCTTAACTAGTTCGTGTTTTTTAGTACTTCACAATTTTTAAAGAGTATTTCCTCAACTTCCTGTTATAACGAAATCTCCGATGAGTGTGTTTCGTCGGAGGTAGAGAGTTGCGCCTGGTACGGAGGTTGGGGTGTCGGGTTTTGGGCACGGCAGAGCACGTTCCATATGGGGCGCGGCGTCAGAACCACGGTGGCGGCGGCGCCGTCGCCGGCTAATGAAGCGCTGCCCCCGGGGGCGGAGGCGGAGGCGGGGGGCGGGACGGGCGGCCGCGATAATCGGCCCGCGGGCTGGCAACGAGCAAACGCAAATTAAACCAGCAGCGCCGACCGCCATCTTTAATACCGGGTAATTATCCGGGGGGCGAGGGGTGGCGCGGCACTCGCGACGCACCTAGACGTGGTCGCCTCTCTCTCTCTCTTCTCTCTCTCTCCCTCCCTCCCTCCCTCCCTCCGTCCCCCCTCCGCATCTTAAGCCAACAGCGAGGCTGTTGCACCAGCCGTCACAGCATTCGTTGTTGCCATGACTTTGACGGCGCCGGTTGACATCTTTCTTCGCGGGTAATTCTCTCGATATCGTAAAGATGTAAGAAGAGAAAATCATTCTCGCAGCAAACGACATTACATCTCTAAATGTACTTCCCGCGTTATCGAACAGGTCTCAATTATTACGTCTACATTCATTTTGTCCCGCTTGGAATTATGGTTAGTGGATAATAAACACACGCCGCAAAACCTAAAAAAAAGAATGATTTATAGCCGTTGTAAGAGGACTTAACTAGAATAACACTGCCTTCAGTGATGAGTGTTTAAGTGCTTTCGCATGGAGTCTGCGAGACGCGTCCCATCTACAAAGCGAGTCGTTTACTGCTATGTGCAGTAATTACTGCGGCCGATCATACTTTAGACAGTGCGCACACAAATAACAGTGGCGGCGCTAGTCTCTTGCTATTACATTGCTTTCTCCTGATGGGCACAAAACAAGCGCGCAGGACTGGAATAAGTGCACAAAATGTTTTCGGTGAGAAAGCAAGCTTAAGATTAGATGAGGATAGCAAATCCCTGACGAGAGTTTGGGCGTACGACAGTTGTATGTTTCGTGTTTCACGTGTGAAGTATTAAACGAACTTTTCAGTGTGTTGCAGGTCGAGAAGGCACCGATCAAGTGGGATAACGAGAGGTGACTACCGTGCCGACACATATCATTCTGCGGCAACGACCGAAGACCGTTTATAACGCAAGTGCAGATGAAAGTAGCGCCAACTGGCGATGCTGTGCTCCTAGTTGCACCGCGGTTGTTCGCCTTGTAGTGACTACCGTACCGTGCAGAATCAACTTAGAGAAGCCAAATAAGAAGCAGTTGATCAGATCGAATGGAAACAAAGCACATCAAAGCCGAGGCACAACAAAATGACGCAAGGAGAAGGACCGTAAAAAATACAAGACAAAGAGTTTAAACGAGGTTTATTTATACGAAACTATCCGGCGCATTAAAACTGAAACCCCCTGTCTAGAAGGTAGGAAGGAGTGGATTGTACCGCGCAAGCGAAGGTCACGCCGGTACGAATCCCAGCTGGCCAAGATATTATACGTCAAGCGATGCTTTCGACACGAAAATTCTATATGTATACCTAGGCAAATAGGACGCTCAACACTGACGTTTATCAGTGCCAGGAATCAGTGAACCATCTTTTACACTTCAAATGCATTTCCGTCTATCTGTTATCTTCGAACAGGCAACGGTGAACTTGTAGCTATTAGAACTGACTTCATATTTTTGAACAGCCCGCATCAAGCTTCCCTCCCACGCCTAATTATTCTTCCCCAATACAGTCATGCATCAACTCACTTAGCAGCAATGTCCACTACCAAATACCAGGTATTTCATAATTCCATAGTATTGCAAGTTTAGATAGTGCCAATGCGACAAGAGTGATTTAATGAGAATTAAAACGTATCCAATATTTATGTAATGTACTTGAAACGTAAGGTCAGCACTAAAAACTAAATAGCGAGGGCAGTTTTCAGTAACATATAGCAGTCGCACTAAACAGCCTTGGAAAAGTGGTTGCAATATTTATTTTACACCCAGGGTCGATCATACAAAAACAGAGTATTTTGCCCTGTGTTCTGTGCGCCTGGTTTTGTACTAAAAAGAAATTTTATTGCAAATCAGTTCTTCTTAGGAAAAGCTTGTAATAATAAATTGTGATAATGCGCTTATATGTTGCCTAAAGTTTCTGTCCAGATATATAGTTGATATTGCTTATGTTCGTATTATACCAAAACTGGTTAGTAGAAAAATACTTTACGTATTTTATGTTGTCTTTAAAAAAAGTTCTTTTCTGTGACAGAAAAGCTATCAAGTCAGATTAAAATAGCAATGAATACCTTGAGGTACTGTTGGTATCAATACTTCTGTTCCGATATTATAGAGATATCTATAGTATTTCGGGTATTGGTATAGAATTCTTAGCAGGGAGGACATAAGAAGCAGACTAGCAGGAGCAAAGCCAAATCGAGCGTACTGCAATCAAAAACTGATTTTCACAAATTTCTGGAAAGCAGGATTGTACAGAACTGAATCAAGAACTGAGGGAAAACTGGAAAGGCAGTGCATCGAGGCATTTGAGACGTGGTATTTAGAAGGATGCTAATAACATTGGAAGTGTAAAAACTTGTCCACGGAATCGGCAAGGAAAGGATTATGTCAAAAATGAAACTATTTGGTACACCGTTGTCAGTCGAGCAGCTGTCATGTAGCAAATAGTTATATTTTGTGACTTCAGTTTTACATATTTTATGAAAAGTTGTGTTGTGATTTTTTGTGACAATGATTTTATATCAATCGGTCTGCCTCATGTATCGTTATATCCAAATGGTTTATAAATGTTAATCTACATTCAGATCCGATGATGGCACCTTTACTGTGTTCAAACCGGGTATCCAGTATACAGTATTTAAGCGATCTTCGTTCTTGAATAATTTCTACAACAGAGTGATCGCACCAGTACGCACTATGTGTTCACTGCAAAAAAGACTTTATTTATTGCATACTGGTATTGTTTGGTGTGTTCGCACTTTGCAAGTTGTTGTTGTGGTCTTCAGTCCTGAGACTGGTTAGATGCAGCTCTCCATGCTACTCTACCCTCTGCAAGCTTCTTCATCTCCCAGTACTTACTGCAACCTACATCCTTCTGAATCTGCTTAGTGTATTCATCTCTTGGTCTCCCTCTACGATTTTTACCCTCCATGCTGCCCTCCAATACTAAATTGATGATTCCTCGATGCCTCAGAACATGTCCTACCAACCGAGCCGTTCTTCTAGTCAAGTTGTGCCACAAACTTCTCTTCTCCCCAATCCTATTCAATACCTCCTCATTAGTTATGTGATCTACCCATCTAATCTTCCGCATTCTTCTGTAGCACCACATTTCGAAAGCTTCTATTCTCTTCTTGTCCAAACTATTTATCGTCCAAGTTTCACTTCCATACAAGGTTACACTCCATACAAATACTTTCAGAAACGACTTCCTGACATTTAAATCTATACTCGATGTTAATAAATTTCTCTTCTTCAGAAACGTTTTCCTTGCTATTGCTAGTCTACATTTTATATCCTCTCTACTTCGACCATCACCAGTAATTTTGCTCCCCAAATAACAAAACTCCTTTACTACTAAGTGTCTCATTTCCTAATCTAATACCCTCAACATCACCCGACTTAATTCGACTACATTCCATTATCCTCGTTTTGCTTCTGTTGATGTTCATCTTATACCCTCCTTTCAAGACACTGTCCATTCCGTTCAACTGCTCTTCCAAGTCCTTTGCTGTCTCTGACAGAATTACGATGTCAGCGGCGAACCTCAAAGTTTTTATTTCTTCTCCATGAATTTTAATACCTACTCGAAACTTTTCTTTTGTTTCCTATATTGCTTGATCAATATACAGGTTGAATAACATCGGGGATAGGCTACAACCCTGTCTCACTCCCTTCCCAACCACTGCCTCCCTTTCATGTCCATCGACTCTTATAACTGCCATCTGCTTTCTGTACAAATTGTGAATAGCACTTTGCAAGTACCGCATAGATTTTCTTCATCAAATAAATGTAAACGTTTTCAAATGATTGAATGGCACTTTTGCTATTATTTCAGTTCTCAGGGATGTAAAAAATTCACCATATTGTTTAGACAAGAACTTCCACTATGAATTTAGGTGTACATATTGACAAACTATTATCCTTGCTTGCTACTATATTTCTATCTTTTTGTAAAAAGGGTAGTTCCTCATAACTTCACTTTCACCGTTAAGATGCAAAACCGCACAACAGACCGCTCTCAAAACGTGCGCAATTTTGGCTTTGACGTGTAAACGAGAGTGATCACTCCAAACAGGTGAGACTCAGTGCTGCAATAAAAGGCCAGGGGAGCTGTACTAGAGTCACTTGTTTCGAGTAGTCAGCTGAGACAAGGAAGTCTGTCGTGTAAAAAGGACTGTACGGCGTGGACGATGGAGTGATTGTGTGCTGCTCGCTGTGTGGCAAGACATTTAGTCATTTTCTACACATTCCTTTCTTTAAATATTTTAAGGGCGCTGATAAACTAGCCGTTGAACGGCCGTAAACGCCAAACTCCAGACACAACCACACACACACACACACACACACACAGACACACACACGCACACACAGACACGGCCAGCCAGCCTCTGCGGCGCGGCGCGCACCTGCATCTTCCTCGGCGGAGCGCGCAGCGACGCGGGCCACGAAGGCGCCGACGGCGGCGTCCTCGGACACGTTGGCGGCGTAGGCGGCGCGCACGAAGCGCGGCGGCGCGCGGCCCGCGGCGGCGACGGCGACGCGCAGCGGGCGGCGGGCGACGCGCGGCGGCGACCCGGCGTCGGCGGCGGTCACGTCGAGGGCGAAGCCGCGCGCGCGGCGCTCCGGGGGCAGCGAGGCGAGCGGCCGGCGCAGCCGCAGCGCGCCCGACTCGCGGTCCAGCTGGAACACGGCGGCCGCGTCCGCGTCGCCCGCGCCGCCGCCGCCGCCGCCGCCGCCGCCCGCCGACAGCGAGTAGGAGACGCGGCCGTTGTCGCCGGCGTCGCGGTCCACGGCCAGCACGTGGCACACGAGCGCGCCCGCCGCCGCCGACTCGGCCACGGCCACCGCGGCCGACGCCGCCGGCGACACGAACTCGGGGCTGTTGTCGTTCGCGTCGCGCACCAGCACGCGCGCCGTCACCTGTCGGCCAGCACACGCAATCCTCATCTCGCGAAAGGCGTCTGCTTCGGGAACGAGAGAGAGAGAGAGGCAAAGACCACATTTTCAAAGAGAAATGAACACCGGATCGTGGCAGTTTCAAGCCAGGCATACAGGTAACTGGAACAGTTTTGTGCTCTGTGATGTTTTGCCAACCTCGTGGACGACTCACAGTACTTTTTACACGTGATTCATTATGCTGTTCAAGTAATACACCACTTACAAAAAGACCACAAAGCATCGGATTTCCGTAATTTTTTACACTCGTGGTATCTGACGTCCAGACCTCAAGTATCAGTTTCCCAAAACTGTTCGACTCATCTCTCAAAAATTCGCGATAAAATCGACCGTGCGGTTTTCCAAGCGTCTTTAATTCCCCAATTCGAGGACAAATTTTCGATAGACCCTTTAGCTCAGTGGTAGCAGGCTCGCCTCCTGTGTGATCAGCCAAAGTTCGATAGCTGGTCAATGCAAATTTTTAAAGAATGGTACACGTTCTACGAGCTTTTCCGTGAAGCATAAAGTAAATATTGATAAAGAAGTAATGTCGGTAGCGCTCGATACTGGTAATCGCTGGATATCTGATCCCAGTCTCGTTTCGGAATATTTTTCTTTCTTTCTTTCCTTTTTTTATTTTTATTTTTGTTATTTTTTTGCGGTTAGTTTGAAACCCACATCGTTTAAATTAATATACAGGGTGTTACAAAACGATAACGACGCACTTCGAGGGGCTGTAGAGGGTGCCTTGAAGAATAAACGAGGATAGGAGACATCGTCCAACCACGCTACAGGGCGTCGAAGCCATAAGCCCCAGCGCCTGCCGGTAGGCTACCCCTTCGGCAGCAAACGTGACTTCGTACGCTGACCAAACGCAGGCGAAACATTTCGCAATGTCGTTTGTTATTTGTTGATCGTGACTGAATGCCACATTCCATACAGAGGAAGATGCAGCTAGCTGCTTCATAGACAGGTCTCGTCTCCTATGAATGCGATGCTCTGTTGCCTTCAGCCGGCCGCAGTGGCCGTGCGGTTAAAGGCGCTGCAGTCTGGAACCGCAAGACCGCTACGGTCGCACGTTCGAATCCTGCCTCGGGCATGGATGTTTGTGATGTCCTTGGGTTAGTTAGGTTTAACTAGTTCTAAGTTCTAGGGGACTAATGACCTCGGCAGTTGAGTCCCATAGTGCTCAGAGCCATTTGAACCATTTTTTTGTTGCCTTCATAGATGACGGTTCCGGACACCTTTTCCCATCTGAAGATTATTTTTCTCCTGTATACCGAAAAAAATTGGAGATTTTAGAGGGTTCCTAGAGAAAAATGAAATGCACACGGAAACCCGTGTCCAAAACCGTCATCTGCCGAGGCAACAAAGCATCGCGTTCGTAGGGGACAACGCCTGTCAACGCAGTAGCTAGCCCCACCTTCCCCACTGGGGATCGTGGCAAGCACCACCGGTCATCAAATGACAAACAACACTGCGAGACGTCCCGCCTACGGTCCGTCACCGAACAAAGTCACGTTTGCTGCCGAAGGGGGGGGGGGGGCACAGCGGAACTTAAACACTTTGTAGCGTCGTTGCATGACTTTTCCAGAAACAGGTACGTATTCTCAATCCGTCCCTCAACGCAGCCTCTACAACACCTCGAACTTTGTCATTGTCACTAACATCCTGTATAATTCAAAAAATTATGCTAATTATCACCTATCTGTCATTTGTTAAGAAATTCCACGTCTTATCACTTCTGATGACATATTGCACACAAAAATATAGCTTTCACTGCAACTATAAATATTTATTTACCAATCTTTTACAAAAGACTGTTTAAATTTTAAAAAATCATGTTTTCTTCGTCTTTATATATTTTGCACTTCAGGGAAATGCTCGTAGAACTGGAGTTTTGTTTTAAAATTCGCGCTGGCCTGGAATCGAACCCAGGCTGCCCATGACAGGTAATCATTCTACCGCAGACCCACAGGGCCCAACAAAAAACTGTCCTGTCAATGGGGAATTAAAGACTATCGGAAAACTTTAAAGTCCATTTTATCGATAATTTTTAAGAATGCCATCGGTCAGCTTTGGTGGATTGTTATTTGAGTTAAGAACTTCAACAACCAGTAATAGAAAAAAATTCCAATAAGTGTTTGCCATGTCTCCTTGGCAAGCACTAGGACTTTTCGGGCAACTGTCAGACGATCAGGTAGTGCGGGCAGAGGGGGTCCAGATGTGAATGTTTGGGAGGGAGTTCCTAGTTCCGACATTTGCCCTACACCTAAGGAAGGAGGAGGGAAGAAGACTAGAGTTTAACGTCCCGTTTACTGCGCGGTCATTACAGACGGAGTACAACCTCGGATTATAAAAGGATGGCTAAGGAAATCGGTCGTGCCCTTTACAAAGTAACCATCCCGGCAAGGTAAAGGTCCCGAATTCGAGTCTCGGTCCAGCGCACAGTTTCAATCTACCAGGAAGTTTCACACTAGCGCGCACTCCGCTACAGAGTGAAACGTATCATTCTGGATATACAGGTGCTTCAAAAATACTTTTATGAACTTCGAGGACAGGTTCCTTATACCAAAACAAGAAAAATTAGTTAATGAAAGATGATTTTCAATGGCTTTCCAGGTTCAGCCCAACAACTTCACTTATGTATGCACACATTTGCTTCGTTCTATCCTAGATGGCTTTGTGTTACCTGAGAGAGTTTACACACTCGTCATTCTTCTGTATATGTATTGTATGTAACTGGCGACCTAGAAACGACGGAGAGGCTTCGTCCCCGCCGTAGCCCTCAGTGGTTCACAACCCCACAACAGGCGACAGAAGTCCAATGACTCCACCGCCGACCCACACCGAACCCAGGGTTACTGTGCGGTTCGGCCCCCAGTCGTCACTCCCCCCCACCCGCCCATCCAGGAACGTCTCACACCAGACGTGTGTAACCCCTATGTTTGCCTGGTAGAGTAATGATGGTGTACGCGTACGTGGAGAAAGTGTTTGCGCAGCAATCGCCGACATAGTGTAACTGAGGCGGAATAAGGGGAACCAGCCCGCGTTCGCGGAGGCAGATGGAAAACCGCGTTAAAAACCATCCACAGGCTGGCCGGCACACCGGACCTCGACAGTAATCCGCCGGGACGATTGGTGTCGGGGACCAGCACGCCTTCGTGCCCGGAAAGCAGTGCGTTAGACCGCACGGCTAACCGGGCGGGCTTGTGTATATGTACTAGACGTAGTGTGTTAACTGTTCAGACATGACAGGATATGCATCTCATGAACAGGCAGACTTGATTTTTAAATGCGACTCTGCGAATGGTAATGGACATGAGGCTGCACGGCTGTACCAGATGGCGTTTCCGGATGAAAGAGAGCGGAGTCATTGAACCTTCGATACTATGTATTGTCACATTGCCGAGACAGGATCCACAGCACCACAGACTGCTGACCCACAGAGACCACGTGTTGCTTGTACCCCTGACCTGCGAGTTCTACGGGCTGTCGCAGAAGAGCCAGGTATCAGTAGAAGACAAGTGACCCTAGTCTGTGATGGATCTTGGAGGATACTTGACCGACGTATCCGTATCATCTTCATTCTGTGCGGGGCGTTACACTTCCTATCATCCAACAAGGGAGAACTATTGCTAACCTGCCAATACATTCATGTCTCTCCAGTTGTGTTTGCAGACGAGTCAATGTTTCGAAGAGGTGGAACAACAAATTTCCACAAGCAACACATTTGGAGCGATTGCAGTCCTCAAGCTACAGTACAGGATAGACAACATTAGTTTAAAACTGATGTGCAGACTTTAGAATGGTAAGTGATTTTCTGGCAGGGCCATACGTTCTCCCAGGACGTCTTACAGTTGCTGCCTAGAAGGAACTTATTCAGAGCATCGTCCGAGACATGTTAGAACATGTGCCCCTAAAAGTAAGAAGAAACCTACGGATTATGCACGATTGAGTTCCAGTGTATTTCAGTCTCAGTGTTCGAGACGACAGGTAGATGAGGACCAATTGCATGGCCAGCACGTGCCCCCGAGCACAGTCCTTCGTCTTACTGTCTCTGGGAGCACGCTGAAAAATTGATCTACGCAACAGACCACCTGGCTAGGATCTACCACGACGGATGGATAGGTAGATGAGGACCAATTTCATGGCCAGCACCGACCACAGTCGTTCGTATTATTGTCTCTGGGAGCACCTGGATACAGAAACTCTTATCATTGCGTGATCGAAGCCTCTGACACCATCAGGGAGTATTTGAAGGGTGTGACAGTCCATGATTCGACAAGTGCATGCATGATTAGAAGCGAGAGGGGGAGAATATGTCGAGCGTTTATTATGAGTTTGTGTGTTGACGACGTCCATTCACTTACACTGTAAAGTTCCATTAATAATTCTAAAATAAAGGACTTTCGGATATATATTTATATGATTCCAGAATGAGATTTTCACTCTGCAGCGAGGTGTGCGCTGATATGAAACTTCCTGTGAGATTAAAACTGTGTGCCGGACCGAGACTCGAACTCGGGACCTTTGCCTATCGCGGGCAAGTGCTCTACCAACTGAGCTACCCAAGCACGACTCACGCCCCGTGCTCACAGCACACACACACACACACAGGCAAAGGTCGCGAGTTCGTCTCGGTCCGGCACACAGTTTAAATCTGCCAGGAAGTTTCATATATTTATATGATTTGTTTTTCTTGTTTTGGTGTAAAGAACCTGATTCCAAAGTTTATAAAGGTATTTTTGAAATATATTTATCTGCCGACAGTCAGCAACAGAAATAGTAATGTGGTATCCCCCCCACCTCTCGCCCCCCCAGCGTTGCAGCGTTGTCACTTACAAGGGCAAGCACCGCATGGAGAGAGTGCCGTAGACAGAGAGAGAGAGAGAGAGAGAGAGAGAGAGAGAGCGCACGCCGATAACGGCCCAAAGCACGCACACCGCTAACCGCTACAGCACACGGAGAGAACTGTGCGCGCCGCTGTGTTGCGGGATACGTACGGTGGCGGCGAGCCGCTCGGAGCGGTTGGCGGCCTGGTCCGTGGCCCGGATGACGAGCGTGTACTCGCGCAGCGCCTCGTAGTCCAGCGGCTGCTCCAGCGTCAGCGTGCCCGTCAGGGCGTCCACGGTGAAGGAGGGCGCGGCGGCGGCGGCGGCGGCGGCGGGGGCGGGCGCGGGGGCGGCGGCGGCGGCGGTGCCGAGCGCCGCCCCCGGCGCGCCGCGCGACGCGGCGAGCGCCGCCGCCACCTCCTCGGGCGGCGGCAGCTGGCGCACCAGCGAGTAGCGCAGCTCTCCGTTGGCGCCGGCGTCGGCGTCGCTGGCGCTCAGGTTCCAGACGGCCGAGCCGGCGGGCACGTCCTCGGACAGCTGCACGGTGACGGGGTCGAGCGGCCAGCGCGGCGCGTTGTCGTTCACGTCGACCACCTCGACGCGCACCGACACCGCCGAGCTCTGCGGGTTGTTGCTGGACGACGTGTCCAGCGCGCGCACCTGCCGCAGGGCCGGAGCACGCGTCTCAACCAAACACTCGCGCCTCTCCACAGTCCACAAACTTCCTCGATAACCGACCATGTTTTGGCAGTGTAGCCGATCGTCACTTACGCGTGATACTTCGTGTGGGCAGATGCGAGACATCTTCAGGTGAGCAATCGGAGACTGTTACCGGAACCTAACGTCGGCTACGCGGGCATCCGATGTCAGTCTAAGATGAATCGCCCGAGTATGCCTCGCAGGTGCCCGAGTGAAATATCGTAGGAGGCAGTGTGCGACAACCGGCTACTCTCTCAAATATGATCGACTTATGTCGCCATATTTTGACCTGGTCAGTATCTTACGAGAAACCGGCGAGCTTTTCTCTTTGCAAGTGACCATCATTTCAACAGATTTCATAGTAAGCGATTTTGTGCTAATCCCTATGTAACCAAATAAATCTATAGCATTTTTTATATATTCTAATCTGTCTGCCCTTACAGTTCTCTCCATTTACCACTCCTTCTATTACCAAATCAACTATTCCCACCTGCCACAGCAGATGTTTGATTAACGTGTCCCTCCACTTGGTAAGCGACTTCCATAGACCTTTCTCCACAACTATTCTTCCTATTGCTTCTCTATTTCGTAATTTCCCATATACTTAATGTTTAACGTACTTCGAAAGTACTATATTTCAATCAGTCAAGTTTCTTCTCAGAATTTCTAACGGTCTATGATTCACTTCCATGCAGTGCTTTGCTCCTGATGTACACTTTCAGGAATCTATTCAAATTCTTGCTCTTTCATATCAATGTCAGATACCACTGGAGCTCTTTTAATCAGGAAAGCATTCTCTCCTGTTCAAGCCCACTGTGATATACTCGTATATTCATTTAACTTGAAAACTACACATCGGATCAAACAAAGTTATAATTCCAATTTGTCTCGGAGGGGGACATCAAACGCTACCACACTCGACCTGTCACCCGACCTCGTGCGTGGGTGGCAGGAGGACAAGTTTGAACTCTATAACGACAGCCCCCACTTTTTATCGCTGATTACGATTTTACAGTAACATCTACATACGTTTTGGCTGAAGCGTTTTCTTCATTTCGCGACAGATGGTGCTGTAATCGGAGTAATAGAAATAGGTACACGATCGTAATTTACAACATGCTACTGAATGGCCCTTCGATATCCAAAGGCACGTGGGACCCCCACCTCCATGCTGCGAGGGTAGTACAGTAACCTGTAATTGAGAACTCTATTCGCAGCATTGTATTCTTCCGACATAGCGAACAGGGGATTAGTCGACGCGCCACCGTGGCCGTGTAGCGAATTACGATGTATAGTAACAGGCAGTACACTGCGATCGGAGCTTACGTATCGTGCAGACGTAGAACAGGTAGCGGCTCTAAATATTACAATACTTAGTGCCTGCAAATCTACCTGTCATTTGGAGAACAGAACTGCAAGTGAACGATGAATATCAAAAGTGACTGAAATGATCCTGATTTACGGAAAATGTAAGCGAAATGTTCAGGCCTCTGTTGCCTTGTATGCCGAGCACTTTCCAGAGAAAGGTCGCTCTCGTTCGTTCTTTTAGAAGGTTGCGAACGCCTTTATGTCCGATGACAGCTTACAAACCGACAAAAGGAAACGAAGCAAACGTGTTACAGAAGAAGGGAATGAAATAGCTTTACTACCGGCGGTGCACCACAACCCACGGATAAGCGCCCTGCAATTACGACGTGATTCCCGTATGTCCGTAGGTAGTATCGTCACAATACTGCATTGTGGTAAGTACCGTTGATACGAAGAAGTGTCACTGCATCAAGAACTTCTTGGCGCCGATTTCCATAAGTCGGTAGTGTTTTGTCAATTGGGGCATCAACAAATGCAAACGAGCTCCACGTTCTTTGCCGAGATACTATTTCCCGATGAATCTACATTCACAAACCATCGTAGCGTTAACCAGCATAACACGCTAGTCCCCGCTAGTTACGACAGGTTGATCATCAATGTCGTTGGACGGTTAAGGTATGGTGTGGCATCATGGGGAACAAACGCATTGGCCCACATTTTATCGACGGCACGCTGAACAGATGAAATTATCGAACGTTTTTGGAACAGGAACTACCGGTGCTACTGCTGGATGTTGCCCTGGACGTTCCAGGCCATTACGCAAATGAAGCACGGTAAGTATTAGGCTGTGTTTACACTAGCCGGCGGGCCGGCAGAGGTGGCCCTATCATTTGGCCCGCTAGGTCGCCGGATTTGGCGTCGCCGAAATTCTTTCTGTGGGGATATCTAAAAGATAAGCTGTAACAATAAGTGCCAATAGGTAGTGAAGACAGAAACGTCTGTACTGGCATTCCCGCATAGATGCTTCTGTCCTGTGAACGGTCATTTCAAAAGCAGATCACTGAGTGTATTAAAGTCGGTGGTACTACCTTTGAACACTTACTATTAATGGAAAAGTAGAGCAGCGTTCACTCGAGCCACGCCCACACGTCGCGTAATCCTCTCGTTGGATACGTCGGAGGAATACAGCGTTGCGAATGCGGCTTCCAATTAGAAGTTATGAAATACTGGCCTGTCCTACCCCTGCAGCGTGGAGGTGGGGTCCCATGTGTCATTCGATATTCAAGGATCGATTGAGTAGCATGTCGTCAATTACGGTTGCCTACCCGTTTCTGTTCCTCCGACTACAGTGCCATCTGTGGCGAAACGAAGAAAATGCTTCAGACAAAACGTATGTACATTTTGCCGCGGTATCGTAATCTGAGATAAAAAAACAGGGGTCAGCACTGAAGATTTTGAAGTTGTCCCCCGCCACCCACGCACGGGGTGGGGTGTGCGTTCGAATGTGGTATCACTGACTGTCCCCCTCCGAGACAAACAAATTGAAATTATAACTTTTTTTGACCCACTGCGAAGTTTTCGAGTTATTTCAATGATCTCACTCCGCCGACCTGCGTAACATTACTTTCGAGACAGATAGAATTCTTTCAATTCTCCCATTACTATGCCATTCTCGACTGTGTTTTTAACCGAATCATCGTTTTCCTTTCCGCCACTCATTTCTTTTTCTTTTGTTTATTTATCTGCAACAGCGCCTTGTTAATCTAAAATAGCCGAATGATTCGTTTACACACACACACACACACACACACACACACACACACACACACACACGTACTCCCCCCCCCCACACACACACACATTTTTTCTTGGAGGATGGGTATAATTCCAGAGCTTTTCAAGATCAACACTAGATCGGTACTACTAGGCACCTGAAGGTTACAGTTACCGACAAAGACATTCATAACTGGAGTCGAAAAGTGTTTCGTTAACGGTAAGTGAGACTCTCACAGCACCACCACAGTAAATAAGACTCCGAAGTGATGATGTGGGATATACTACCTGGAAATATGGAAGGACGCTCATGACCACGCAGAAAAATGGACTACCTGGGAATCACTCAATCGAATTCGTTACGTGTTACAAGAAAAAAAATCTCCAGAGATGGGTCTCGATGTGGAATCTGTGATTCGTGAATATGAAGTTGAACAGACTTCAGCTCAGTCACGTGTACCATGGAGGACTTAACAAATGCTGTTGCCCAAGTACTTGACAAGTTCTGGTCTGCATTTGTTTCAGATATGTAGTATTTATTTTGTCCTTAGTTAGAATAAGTATTTTTTTGTTATAGGTTGTTTTCTTCTCACTCTATAAATAAAACAGAATCCAAGAATGGAAAGACCAGCTTCGGATTCTGGCGGTGTAAGCATTTCCAGCACGGAGATTTGACTCATAAAGACAGGAGAGCTAATGAGGTAGAGTTTCTGGCCGCCAGCTTCTACACCAGTATCTGGACCTGCCTGCAGTGCCTCATAAGTTGAAGGGTTGCGAGTCGTTTCGTCGGGAGAGGAAATTATGTTCGGCGGCAGCTCTCTGTGCTGTAACATTGCTGTTGGCTATGTGTCGGCATTATAACCGCCCTCTCTCTTCGACAACATAAACAAAACACACATTCTACTACACGCACTTGCCACAGTGATCAACAGATAAGCTATTCTTCGCATACAGCATTCATTCATGGCGAAGGAAAAGTACCGCTGGGAGCAGTTGCAGAGACCCTCGTTAGTTAGCCAGTAAACTAAGAAGAAAAAAAATATTTCGATTGAGAACTTTCACCACGAATACTGCGTTAGTCCTTGAAGACAATGACTCCGAGGAATGCAACCTTGCGCCGTGCTGAATCGCAAGCAGTACATGGACAACGCCTCGCATATGAAGCCGCCGTGGCACGAATGACAGGCCAAAGGAAATCTGTCACAGGAAGCGATAATTTTCCAGGTAGGCTCACGCTGGAATTCCGTGCAGGAGTGTGTGTTGCTTTGCATGTTGGCACAAAAGCACAGGAATGCAAAAAGAGACCATCAGTCGCCTTCCACGGACTTGATTATAGTACAAGAGAAGCTGAGACGATGAAGAGCGATAACATGCATTACGCCGCTGAAGATTAATGAAGAAGATACCACTGTCTCCTTATGCATGTCAACACATACGCTATGCATGAATCGCAGATGTTTACAAAATTGGAGAAGTGGTAGGCACTTACGAAAGAAAGGCAGTCTATCAGAATTCCAACGAAAGCAATAACATGAAGCTTACAAACTCAACCGTCTTTACTCTTTTTTATCGAGTCACAATAAACGGTGGAACTGTAGAACCCGAACACAGGTTAGTGGAATTGGAAGAAAAGTTAAGTAACATAAGATGGATAAAACGGAGTTTGAAGATGTGGTCAACAATTTTTTTTAATGGGTCATTGCAAACAATATTACAGAAATTGAAGGAATCTCAAACGGAGTAGCCAGACTTTAAAAAATAAAAAATAAAATATTCTATAGAATACAGTCCAGATCTGTACACCAACGTGGTGACATTCTGATGAGAAGACAGATCTCTACGAGGCGTTACAGGAGCAGATAAATGCCAGAATCTCAAACTAGAAGACGTAAATGAAGGTATTTTAATCATGAACGATCTTTGAGAGACGAATTCTGAGTGTGAGACTAGAAATGACAGTCCGCAGCTCGTGGTCGTGCGGTAGCGTTCTCGCTTCCCACGCCGGGTTCCCGGGTTCGATTCCCGGCGAGGTCAGGGATTTTCTCTGCTTCGTAATGACGGTGTTGTGTGATGTCCTTAGGTTAGTTAGGTTTAAGTAGTTCTAAGTTCTAGGGGACTGATGACCATAGCTGTCAAGTCCCATAGTGCTCAGAGCCATTTGAACCATTAGAAATGACAAAAATCAAACACTAGTAGAATTTGTCGAGGATACATTCTTCTCGGCGAAGCCAAGCAGGAAATGAACCTAACAACGACTAATTGGAATTAAGCCTGAGAACTGCTTGTAAAAGATGGCAGTCTTAAATAACTTATAATTTCAAGTGATCTCAGATGCATTAACTTTAGATTAAAAGAGAGCAGGAATACAAACAGATTCAACAGGCAAGAAGTAAAAAGTGTTAATTAAAGAGAAAGTACATTTTCTTTCAAGGTTTAATCGGTCGGAAAATGGAAACCACAGTGATAATCCAAAGTGTTTTATTTGCAACATTTACCTACAGATTCCTGCTGTTTCTCTATACAGCCGCTGCTCCGATTTAGATATTTATCGTAGCGTGGTACCAACTTCGCCATACCTTTGTCATAGAAGGCAGCCGCCTGGGTTTTCTGCCAATTCTCTGCTTTAGGCTGCAGTCCATTGACCGTGCCAAATTGCTGACATCATAGCCAGCAGCTCATGTGAGCAAAGAGATGAAAATCAGAAGGAGCCCAATTCTGGCTGTATGGTGGGTGATCACACACACTTACCACCGAAAACGCTGCAGAAGCGTCTTTGTTGCAGCTGCACTTCGCTTGTTCAGAATTACCCTTCGTAGACGAATTTTTCGAATCGCCTGATCCGACACTCTCTGAACACGATCATCGGCTGACACTCGCTACCACCCCTGGCGGCCTGCATCACAAACGCCTGTACGTTCTGCTTCAAAGTTCCTGCGCCGCGTGACAGGTTACGTTACGTGGGCTGCATCAAATCAGACGGAACCTCTCAGCGTAAAGAAATCGAATGACAGCACGCGCTACTCACTTGGCGACAGCCTCTGCTGATCCACGCATCTTTACGTGCTCACTGCGAGAGCGACGGGCATACTAGAGGCACTGCGCAACACATCTGTGTAAAGCTTCGTCGGATTTTCACTATGGTTTTAATTTCGCCATCGATCGGCCTCAAGAAAAAGCCCTCTTATTTAGAAATAAGGTGGTGCACCAGACTAAATTAGATAAGAACTTCAACGTTTTTAAAAACTGACGATTCCACAGTTATTTAACAAAGGTACTACACGAAAGTACGAGTATGTTGCAGTAACTACAACCGATAGAAAACTGTACAAGTATTCACCGATTTCTTTAAATGTTTCTATAGTTCAAGAGGCGAATTAAAAACGTTGTACAAATGAATCAGTTTTCTTTCTTCCCTCTTCACTCAGAATTCTGAGTCCTCCTGTCTCGCCTGCATCGAGTATTTTCCCCATTTTTGCTGCTGTCCTAGCATATCGTTACTGTCTTTTTTATCTTCATTGGCATGAGATTTAATATTATTATTACATTTACTTTTTGTTATTACTCAAACCATAAGGCTGACACTGTTAAATGGGAGCATACCAGAGGAAACCACCGAAGCAGAAAAGGTCATATGGGTATATGGCCGGAAATATGTTCCAAGGCAGGTACACAAACTTGAAAATGGAGATAAAAGGTCTTTGAGAGTGTATATTTGAATGATAGCGCACTTGAGAACACACAAGACAAGTGGGAATGTTCTGCCTGTAATAGGGTTTGAGCTCCGCACTCAGGAGGTGGTGGCCACTATCTCTCGCCCGCATATTGAGGCAGAACCAGCACTGACGGTTCGCATTGTCTGCGCTACCCACACGGAGGTTGACGGTAGCGCCTATCGTTAAGGTGGTCCCACCTGTGAATAGGGTGGATGACAGAAATCCCAGCACCATGGTGACCCGTGCGACGAACCACTGACAAATCAGCGGCAAACCAGCGAAGAAATCGCCTCCGCGTATGAAGGTCCTTAGGCAATAAGGCCAGCAGGCGTTCTAAGCGGCAGTTGTCGTCGAGAACGTTCGACCGGTCGTCTGCCTTACTCTGTGCTGGCGGGTCGCTTGCGTCGTGCTCATACTGGGGTTCAGCACCTTTAATCTCCATCTTCAAGTGGGCGTATCTCCCTTGCAGTGCATTTCCTTACTTATGACCTTTGTCCTTATCTTCTCAGAGATCGTTTCCTGAAGTTTGTCTCCATTTACGAAAATCACGCTGTACACAAAATCCGCATTAACAACGACAGTAACATTCCAACTTCATTTCTAATTCTTTCTTTTCTTCTCCCGAGTTCTTTCATCCACTTCCACTGTCATTTGTTTCTTGCTTTTCTTGCGTATCCTTCCAAATTTAGTAGTTTGTTCTTAATAGTTTCTTTCAGCTATTTACAATTGCTGAATAACATTTATTGCCTTAACTGTCCTAGACGTCTGTAATTCCAACTGCAGTACTGTTTCCGTCAGTTAAATGAAAGACACTGAACTTAATGGAATCAATGGGAATGAAGTCAGTGATAGGTACTGGCTTGATATGATACCAATGACACAGGGTCCACATCCCAGTAAAGCATAAATTTACATTTACGATGACATATTCATTACAATGCAGCATTTGTTTAAGTAATTAGTTCGCACACATTTCTTAAGGATATTAAAAAATTATCAAGCTCGCCTTTTAGGTAGCCTTCGCAGTTTTCTATCGGTTTTATAAATTTACACACTATTTCCCATTTTATAACCATTTTTGCCGTGCACTCTCAAAGAATACCATTGTAACGACCGGGAGAGCGGTGTGCTGACCACACGCCCCTCCTATCTGCATCCTTAGCTGAGGATGGCACGGCGGTCGGATGATCCCGATGGGCCACTTGTGGTCTGAAGAAGGAGTGCTTTTACCGTGCGCTGCATGCATCACTACTATTTATCTGTTATCCAAATTCCCCTCGTAGAGGACGGGCTGGTAGCGGCCAGATTTGCACTCTTCAGCCTTACCAAAAAACATCAGTGTAAAACGTGATCTTAATCACATCTCGACGGTGATGCAAATTTTTTTGCTCTGTGAAGATGATAGCGGTAATGGCTTCTGGTAACAGTGAGTAAGATACTTGGATGTGGAGGATTTTGGAGAGAATGTAATATGAAAAACGATGTATCACGTACATTGGGCCAGGAGCTGGTAGTCGGGATGAAGAAACTAGAGGATAGGAGGGAATTCAATTAGACGAGAGGAGATTGGGTTGGAGCGTTCATCTGGGATGCGACAGGTGGGACACATGGTGCCATAGAGACAGGTACTTACAATTGCTCTGGAAACTGAGGTACAGAATTTGGAGATGAAAGGAAGGTGGAATAACTTAAGAAACTAAAAACCCGCCTCGACTGCGAAAAAAGCACCTAGTGTTAACCTAGGTTTCGGCGTGGATAACTACACCTTCTTCAGAACAACAATAAAATCCACAAGTGCCTAAGAAGACCTTTGTCAATGATTAAAAGAACACCATAGCTATACATTTACAAACGAGAAAAAAAGGGGAACACAAACAATACATATGTACAAAGTCAAAACCACTACTTAACTTGATGGTGTTCTTTTAATCATTGGCAAAGGTCTTCTTAGGCACTTGTGGATTTTATTGTTGTTCTGAAGAAGGTGTAGTTATCTACGGCGAAACCTAGGTTAACACTAGGTGCTTTTTTTCGCAATCGAGGCGGGTTTTTAGTTTTTTAAGATATTAACCAGCGATTGCTGACGCGCTGCGATGTCGAAGGTTCTTAAAAGGTGGAATAAGCTAGCAGAAAGGAGGCAGCGAGCCAGGGTTTTCGAGGTCGGGGGATGCACCAGGATGAGGTTCACGTGCAATGCAGGCCTAGATTACAGAAAAGTGTTGTACGTGTTTGAGAGAAGATGGGAACTTTATGAGCTGCAACAGGCAACATATGAGACAAAAGCAGAAACGAGGCGGAGTTCGACGATTTGAAAGGAGTGCGAAAACATGGAAAGACAGTTACAAAGGTGATGATAGAGCAGATGAGAATCGCTCGACTTGGTCACCATCTTTAGCCAACTGTCATGGTGGCCTTTCTTTTGGACAGGTGGGAATTGCAAGCTAGTTTTTGACCAAGTGTATTTTGTGTTTCAGTTAAGTGGATTGCACCGTGAGTAATGTTGTAGAGAGTATAATAATGAAGGGTTAGTTTTCTCTGTAATTGCTCCTCGCGAGTTTCAGTGTTGATTGAGAGGTCACAACAGAAAGTGAGATTATTTACGTGGAGTTTGAAGTATCAGTGAAGTGTACGATGGATGTGTGTGTGTGTATGAAATCTTATGGGACTTAACTGCTAAGGTCATCAGTCCGTAAGCTTACACACTGATTAACCTCAATTATCCTAAGGACAAACACACACACCCATGCCCGATGGAGGACTCGAACGTCCGCCGATGGGTGGTAAGGCTTCAGCCTGCAGGACGGGTACTAGCAGACGGGAGAGGGGCTCACCTCCAGCCGGTACTCGGCCTGTGCCTCGCGGTCGAGCTGGCGGGCGACTATGAGCGCGCCGGTGGCGCGGTCCATGTCGAAGCAGCCGCCCTCGCCGGGCGCGCCGGCCGGGCCCTGGCTCAGCGTGTACGTCACGTGGGGGCCCGCAGGCTGCCCGTCCGCCGCCGCCACCGTGCCCACCACGTGGCCCACCGGCACGTCCTCCCGCACCTGCAACACACCAAACACGTTCACAAGTTCCACACTGCTGAGGTCACCGGTCCCAGACTTACTCACTACTTAAACCACCTTATGCTACCAACAACACACACACACACCAATGCCCGAGGGAGGACTCGAACCTCCGGCGGGGGGGCCGACAACAGCTCACACGGTTTCACCCTGAAATTTGTCGGGCTAATTAAAAGGCACGCACGGAATATCAGACCAGCTGTGTGGCTGAAGACTTTTTAGCAAACAGAACACAGCATGTTGTTATCAATGGAGAGACGTCTACAGACGTTAAAGTAACCTCTGGCGTGCCACAGGGGAGTGTTATGGGACCATTGCTTTTCACAATATATATAAATGACCTAGTAGATAGTGTCGGAAGTTCCATACGGCTTTTCGCGGATGATGTTGCAGTATACAGAGAAGTTGCAGCGTTATAAAATTGTAGCCAAATGCAGGAAGATCTGCAGCGGATAGGCACTTGGTGCAGGGAGTGGCAACTGACCCTTAACATAGACAAATGTAATGTATTGCGAATACATAGAAAGAAGGATCCATTATTGTATGATTATATGATAGCGGAACAAACACTAGTAGCAGTTACTTCTGTAAAATATCTGGGAGTATGCGTGCGGAACGATTTGAAGTGGAATGATCATATAAAATTAATTGTTGGTAAGGCGGGTACCAGGTTGAGATTCATTGGGAGAGTCCTTACAAAATGTAGTGCATCAACAAAGGAGGTGGCTTACAAAACACTCTTTCGACCTACACTTGAGCATTGCTCATCAGTGTGGGATCCGTACCAGATCGGGTTGACGGAGGAGATAGAGAAGATCCGAAGAAGAGCGGCGCGTTTCGTCACAGTGTTATTTGGTAACCGTGATAGCGTTACGGAGATGTTTAGCAAACTCGAGTGGCAGACTCTGAAAGAGAGGCGCTCTGCATCGCGCTCTAGCTTGCTCGCCAGCTTTCGAGAGGGTGCATTTCTGGATGAGGTATCGAATATATTGCTTCCCCCTACTTATACCTCCCGAGCAGATCACGAATGTAAAATTAGAGAGATTCGAGCGCGCACGGAGGCTTTCAGACAGTCGTTCTTCCCGCGAACCATACGCGACTGGAACAGAAAAGGGAGGGCACTTTACGTACCACTGTCATAGTGGCACGTAAAGTGCCCTCCGCCACACACCGTTGGGTGGCTTGCGGAGTATAAATGTAGATGTAGATGTAGACACCTGAAGGCAATACCGCATCAAAACCCTAGTTTCAGAACATCTGCTATATCAGAAAATCATCTACAGCTTAAAAAAGGATCAAGCTGAAAAGCAGGAATTTTTCAAGTCACCTGTATGGCATTGGACTTCGTGAGACATACTACTGTGAGTGTGGAACTGAAACACTTACAGATGTCCAGGCTGTTAGGAACCCAGCAAGAAGAGGTTCTGAACAATCGAGTTAAGAAAAAAATACACCTCGTATAGTCTGTCAGTAAACTGAAGAGCGAGCGAGCGAGTCCCCACTCTACCATCCCAGTTACGTCACAAGGCGCTTCTACAGGCTGTTTCACAACGTAGTACCGGCTCTGCTGCGGCGCGCGCTTTAAATCTGTGGCGACGCAGTGTACAGATACGTCTCGGCTGCGTTTATTTTTAGACAAATGCATTAAGAGCGTAAGGAATACAAAAAAAAGGTACTTTCTTCCGAAACACAACATTATACAGTAAATAATATTAACATAAGAACGGAAGTCAAGACTCGACTACAAACATACAACCAAATGCCTGTTCATGTGAATGTATGCTCCTGTATTGCTATTCGTAAAACGAAAGCCATATAATGCAATCAGTCTGTAGAATTTAAGGCTTGTTCTTATTTTGTGTTTCTACTAAAAGGCAGAAGTTTTCTTTGAACGACTGCACTGAAACTTAACAATTCTTGCAACACGAAGAGTGTTTAAAAAGTAAGCAGAAATTTATAATTTTGTTTCTTGTATTAGTCCGATTTGCCCTACTTTTTTGCCACAGTCTTCATAAACATGCCTCAAAAGTATGTCTTCAATGTTATGCATATTGGGTATTTACCCTGTTGTCAGCTGTCAGAAAGGTTAGATGCGTTTTGGTAGCATCAACGACTATTTGTTTTGTATAAAAAGAAATTAGAGAATCTGTATTAAACTCGGTTATGAGAATGGAATAATGTGTATGAAATTTTTAGAAATGGTAAATATTGCTTTTGGTGAGCCTGTTTTGAGTAAACCAAGGGCAGACAAGTGGTATAAACATTTCAAAGCAGGCCTTAAAGGACAGCGGTTTTACAAGCATGGATGAGATTAAAAATGCACAGTTAAGAGACCTATAAACTGTCCCGAAGAAACAGCTCCTAAAGTGTTTCGGGAATTGGAAAAAGCACTGGTAAGTATGTACTGGGGAATATTTTGAAGAGGATAACATTGCTGTAGATTAACAAATAAAGTTCTTACCAAAAAATAAAAATGAATATTTGAACGCACCTCGAATGTCAAGCTTTTTGCTTAGAAGTCCAGAATCGGTGTACATGTTTCGAAGGAAATTTCAGCAGTGTTTAGAATAGCTATTGCGCACGTGTTTTAAGCAATATGTCTTAGAGTCAGGTGAATAGTGACCGAGATACAGATTTAGTGTTCCATAAGCATCAAAGGTTTTACGTGATTTTGAAACTGTCTATGACGATGGGTTTCCTCCCGAAATTACATTTTCTTGCAATGCTAGACGATTATCCACCACTTCCGGACATCGAAGTGTATCAGTGAGTATCCAAAGTTAACTCACCGACACTGGCAGCTAAGATCCCACGAACAGAAACGACTTATATCACTGCACGCCGATTTACACCGCTAGACAGGTAACCGGCAACAGATTTTTGGTGCCCTTGTAGGCCGGTGGCAGGGTTCTTCCGGGAAAGGCCACTTCCCTTACCAAAAGCGCTGCTCGCTCTTGAGTTTACAGACAGACTACAGTTTCCACCAGTACGCTACTGCAATCATAAACAGCTTCCACCTATGCTCTAGTCATAAAAGAACTCATAAAACTAATTGTAGTGCATGTTCACATACAAAATTTGCAAGTACGCTTAGGAAATAACGAAAAAATAAATATACTGGAATACTTTCTGAAAACTTCGGTTGTGATGATCACGATATGATATCCTACCACAGCTATAACTATTCTGTTATCATCGCAAAACTTCAATTAAATTACTAATTGCTATTGCATGACATACTCCCCGAACTTAATTAAACTTGTTATTGTCGTTGTGTGTTTTACGTAAAAATGTTTCTTTGGGGCCCTTTATTGCTTCGTTTCTCTCTTAAGTGCACTGCCGTTTTAGAGACTGTTACACAAGACGCACTTCGCTATTAATTCTCCCTTCTGCACATTTTGAAGCAAAAACAGGTTTTTCCCTCGTTGCTCGAAGACGCTGCAGGCGAGAAAACGTACTTCCATCTTCGCCATCCGGGTTCTTTTCTTGCTGCTTCACAGCGATAGCGAAATCTGCGTGAAAGCAGCGTGTTGCTAAGTTGTACAAAAGCAAAATGCTTTGTTCATATTTGGCATTACATTGCTTGAGAGAACCAGTCAGCACACTATTTTTCATTATAAAGTGTGTTCCCGTCAATACTCACATATATTGTTTATTGGCCATACTAGTTTCCATAGACGTAACTATTATCAAAAAGCCATATAAATGGTATTTCAAAGTGTTTCCATTAAAAGTCTAGGAGTGAGAGATCACGCCATGGGAAAAAAATTTTTTACAGAGAAAATATTCGCTGCCGCTCTCCAGCAACACTAGGCATTGTTTTGTATTTCGTATGCTTCTGAAAAGAGGTGCGTGACCTGTGTGTTGCCTGCAGTTCAGTCACGTGCTCCGTATGAAAAGGGATAGGCACAGGCAAATAAAAGTTCCTCATTCCCTCCCTAAAAATATCTCTCTCCGCTTTTTTATTCAAAACCACTATCAGTTTATTGGTTATTACTTCCTGCTAGTTTGGTGAAATCTGGTTTGTCCCCCTCAGGTCCGGCGAATACTGAAGGACGCCTAGCGTCGCCGAGAGGTGTCCTACGGCTGCTAAGCGTTTGATGCAAAGACTTTGCAACGGCCTACATATTTCTTGGCCGATGGTTGCGCCAAAACAGCATGGGACTCAAAGTCTCATTGAGGCTGCTACTCCGATTTCGTTGTTAGACGATCAGCGTGTTGCAGAAGTTAGAAACTGCTGTTGGCTTTTCTTTCGTATTTGTTATTTCCTTATCCCCATATTTGAGAACTGTGTTTCGTTACAACTGATGTTTATAAACTTCTCATTCTAGCATAATTTTATTTAATTAGTGGACGAGTATGAGAGCTTGTCCAAACCAATATCGATAGTAGAATCTGTCAAGTGGTTTCATGAAATCTGTATGCACCAAATGGTACGTACAATCAGCCTTCTCCAACGCTAGACAAATGCCGCGTCTTCCCCGTCGGAGGGCAGGCAGGCAAGAGGTGGAGGTGCGGATACGTGTAATGTCGTAACAAACACAAGTACCGCCCCGACAGTACGAGGTTTTTGTCTTCCTGCCACAGCAGCTGCATGCAAACAGCTGGCAGTAAAAACCATATTAGAATTGTATAGAAGCGGACCGACAATGGCGCTGAGAGCTCCATCCCGTGATAGGCGGCAAACGGCCGGTGCGTGCACGCTACACTACACGTGGGCAGGCAGAGCCATTGTCGCCGGCAGGCCGCGGTGCTCACTGTGAAATATCCCGGAAAGGGCGTCCTCACCAAACGGCAGCACACGGTCAGGCGCAGAGGGAGAGGGGGAGGAGGCGCTGAGCGCGACCGAGCGCTGCTCTCCCACCAGTCGACTAGGAGAGCGATACCTCGGGACGCCGAGACACGACTGTCTGCTTTAAAGATACACGTGCGTAAACGCTTCAGAGAGCTAAAGGCAAGGAGGACTCAGTAAAGAAGTTCTGTACTTAGAAAAGAAAACGGTTGCTACAGCTTCATAACAATCATAAATATCTTTTATAAGTAGATGAGAGACTGGTATGCTATATCTCACTGTTTTGGTGTCACGCTGTAACACACCACTTCCAGCCATGGCGGCTGTTAGGGACTTCCAGAGGTGGTTTCCAGCATTCTGCGAATTTTGGCTTTGTCCAGCCTGGAGTTACTTGCTTTGTCTTTCCTTGATCCTCCTAAAGTGCATGTCTGAAAGAACAGACACAGTTGTACGAAATACTTCCAAATTAATTCGCTTCCTCTAAATTCCCTGACATCAGCTGTATTAGGTACAGATCTGCAACCCAAATCTTTGCCACACGGGGGCTCGATCCACGATTTCCACCTTATCGGGAGCGGTTGCCAGAGCCACTTCTGCTAAAGTAGTCCACTTGATTTACGCTAACCCGCATCTCGTGGTCGTGCGGTAGCGTTCTCGCTTCCCACGCCCGGGTTCCCGGGTTCGATTCCCGGCGGGGTCAGAGATTTTCTCTGCCTCGTGATGGCTGGGTGTTGTGTGCTGTCCTTAGGTTAGTTAGGTTTAAGTAGTTCTAAGTTCTAGGGGACTGATGACCATAGACGTTAAGTCCCATAGTGCTCAGAGCCATTTGAACCATTTGATTTACGCTATACGGACGTAGACAGTGTCATGTAGAAGTTTCGGTCGGACTGGGGAACGTGCACGGATAGCCGAAGTGGTTAAGGCGATCCTTGGAGATAAACGGGAAATCTAGGTTCAAGCCCCGGCGCGGCACAAATTTTCAAACGTCAGTATTCGATAGGAGATCTATACCTAATACAGCTGATACCAAGAAATTCGCAGGCAGCGAATTAATGCCGACGTAGCTCTTAAAGTGGGATGTGGCCAGAGGTTACGAGACCGGCTCAGCCCCTGGTGACTTGCCCATGACGGGAAGCGTTTTAAAGTACCTGCTGAAAATAAAAGTCCTCGCAGAAAGCGGCACTTTCCAGAGGAGGGTTATATGCGGGAGACCGAAATGACGAACAAGAATGCTTCCAATCTGCTTCTGAGGTTAAACGGCTGAAAGGCCTGATTGTCGAAACACTTGTCGGGAACTGTTCCGAGCTAGCGAAATCGAAGAGACGATGCAAGTTTGGTGTTTACGGTTCTGTTGAAGCATTGGGTACGGAACGCTACTTATCGCCGACCAGGATAAATAAGGAAATGTACCACAGTCTTTTTGGCGGTATTGTCTCGGCATTCACCAGAACTAATTTAGGATACAGCGCACACCCTTATTTACAATGGAGGGAGGGAGGGAGAGAGAGAGGGGGAGAGAGGGAGAGAGAGAGAGAGAGAGAGAGAGACAGAGAGACAGAAGATTAAACGTTATTTTTCACTTCGTCTCACCCGTGAGATTCTGTAGTAAGGGTGTTTATGCAACTGCATGACTTTTGCAGAGGGTACTGCTTCGTGCAAAACGCAGATATCGTTGCGAGTGTGGGCTCCCGCGTTTGCGTCCCGCAAGGTGTGAGTGAGTGCAGCAGTTTGAGCGTCAGCGCCGCAGATGATTGTAAATATCTCTGACGCAAGGCGGTGCCACTCTCAATTAGCGGCGGATTCCGATAGTTGTGGCGGCAGCGCGTGGCGTGTCGCTTCGGCAGCTGTCTTTGTTCTCGCTCCTCTCGGAACTGTGCACGGCGCAAGACCGCTCGGCGAGCTGTCTCCGACCTAAACTCGCGCCCTTTTCCCGCCTCCTGTTCTTGTTACCTTCTTCCCCCCCCCCCCCCCCTGGCCCGCCGTGCGTGTATATATCTCTGTCGCGTTGTCGCTACGACAGTTATGGCCTGTGGAATTTGCGAAGCATCCGCCGTTCAGCGCCCTTAATTTTTGTTTTTACGCTCCTTCCACTCGGTTTCTACGCAGACAATGCGTTGCGCGATCCATTGTACTGTTCTTAATTGCGTAAAAAGTTGTGCTTGGAGTATTATAACTAACGGCGAAACATGCCGATATTTTGGTGAAGAGATGTGAATCTTCTCACTTCTTTGTTCTCTGATTGCTTAATCCAAGGGTAATTTTGAGTGTGGAGACGCCGCAGGATAGCGCATCTCTGACTACGTTATCATCCGAGAGAGGACGCACTTTATGGTTTTCCGACAGTTTGTTTCTTTACCCAGTTCCTTTTACCATAGGCTAGGCTTGAAAGCGTTTGTGAAAAACAGTTGTACGTACAATACTGAACATGCACCAGCTATTACGATACTTATATTATCAGAACCTCAGCAACGTGTATACGTCACTTGTCTGAGGTATTTCTGCGTTCTTGGCTTTATGACAAGTTACTAGACTGTACTTTCTGCACTGCAAACAAAAGTAGTTGACGTATTACCTTATATTAAAGCGGATAATTACTTCCAATACCCTGTCAGAGGACACGTAGCAGACATAAGTTTCACGTTTTCCTGCTGATCAGACAAGATGAGTGCCGATACATTCCCCTAGTCATATTCAGTATTCCCAAATGCCATTTCTGGGTGTATCGTTTTGATGTAACTTGGTCTGAGCTTGAAGAACTAGTTCACAATTTTTTTCTGGTGTCCTAGTACAGCTCAGGTCTCCTCCATGTTTTCATTGCGCGTGTTCTTTAACCCGGCGTGTGTTTTTCTTCTTCTCCTTCGAAACAATGTCGATTGTTTTATCACAGGCCTCAAACGTACATAGTGTAGTGTAGTAGTGTAGAGGTCTGTTTTGTGTTCAGGCAACTAAATAACAAGACAGTAAGACTCACAGTCTGCTACCGCATGAAACTCGTTTATGCGAAAGGCAACTTACGAATTGTATTACTACAATTATTTGATGTTGTCGAACGTCCTATGGCAGAATAGATGGCTTATAGTTGATAAACTGGGGCAAAAGTCGACTTTAGCAAACAGGGTCTCCAGCTAACGAAATATTGTAAAGAATGCTATGTAGTCGTGCTTTTTGCACTATATCTAATTGGCGTACTATAAAGAGATGTTAATAAAATAGAGCAAATTTCTCAAGATTAGAACATCACCAGATTGAAATAATATATGGCACCATGGGTATGGCTCTATTCTATCTGCTTCATGTAACTGCAACTATACTAACCCCATATAAACCATATACACAAGGGCGTCAGTATCAACAACACATCGAAAATAACATGACCAATAAAATACAACAAACTTAGGTCCACTCCATCTGGAAACAACGCAGAGGTACCCCACGCAGTCCTTAATCCCTCCAGAATCCGATCTTTAGTCTTTTCTGATGGCGCCTTCACTTCCACCGTCCCTTGGTGCAACGTTGTTCGAAGCGTACTTACATGTCTGTTCTGCAGTATACGTCGAAAAAGACCAACCCACAGTGAAAGCTGTGCGTGCCTCACTCTTGCAGCTCACCAGCACTCTCAGGAGCTCATTAATCCTTCGCCTAAAACGAAACACTGTGAACTAGAAACTGTAAACGCGCACCTTCCCTTGAATGTTTCTCGTTTAGTGTTTGTTTCTGCCGAGATCTTTACTGATTGGAAGATTTGTCAGTTTCAAGAACTGTTGTCGCCCAAGCGTTTTGTACGTGATGTCCTCAATAGATCTGCTACACTTCCCCATAGGTTTCTCAATAAACTGTCTGCCATTCGCCTCCGCTACTACCGACATGATCGCTCCATTTGATAGTGTTTCCCAATGTTACATGTAGATTCATCTTAGTTTCTGAGTTAAGATGCATACCGTTTGTAATGTTTTTGGCTAACTGAGCCTATACTCAGATCCGTCAATGTCAAACATGAGTTTGCGTTATTGGGACACAGTTATTCCAGGCAAACAATGCAGTGTGTGGAAGCTGTAATGTTATGCAACATGGGATGAACTCAACTTGGCGACACGTATTGTGTAGCGATTACTAGAGGGGTAAGTGCTCCATCACGTGGAACGACTGAGAAAGACGTTTTATCGTCTGCCATTGGCTGTCTAGCGCATGCCCTTATAAGGAACCGTTGCGTTTTCTGTCCTCTGATTGCCTGTTTTGAGAAGAGAGACTCCAGAAGGTCACGACGCGAAGGGATGGCGTCAGTCTGAGGGTGAATGTTTGTGTAGAAAGGTGTGGGAGGGTGTATTTTATTATATTTCATTTGTGTACCATAATTTTAAAATGCTTGTGATAATATCTCACGAGGATAGCTGTGATAAATAAAAAGTATTATAGCGTCCACAAAAAAATTCAATGCACATTACCAGTAGCTAAGTAGCCTAAATGTAGCGATCCTCATTATAGTCACGACCTTGCCACATCTTTTGCGTAAGGGACAAAACTGCAGAAAGATGGAAAGAAAATTCTCGAAATGTGACTGAAGTGTATATACGCAACACACGTGTGAAATGTCTGCTTGTTACGACCACACCACGTCACTATGTTTTCAGACAGACTGGTGGACCACCAGTAATGGTGGGTGAAGCTTTAACAATGCCAGCTACTGGTGCTAGTCATGGACTGTGCGTCTGGTCCCGGCGGACGTTCGAGTCCTCCCTCAGGCATGGGTGTGTGTGTTTGTCCTTAGGATAATTTAGGTTACGTTGTGTGTAAGCTTAGGGACTGATGACCTTAGCAGTTAAGTCCAATAAGATGTCACACACATTTTTTACTCCTGCTGGCGAAATGTCAGAAAAATAACGAAACAAACTTCGGCCGAAGGATACGAGACAGAAGTCAACAGGCAATTTGTCAATAAGTGGCAACAAAAGCCTTAACAGTTTTGACACTCGGATCTGTTTTTGTCCTGATAATCGCGGACAACGTGTTTGGAATGGCTCCGACGCTGCCCCACATGTGCAAACAAAGTCGTGTGGGCAGATATTCTGGGGCGTCATTTCATGGGCCACCGTGTACCTGTCGAGCGTCTCGCAGAAATCACACTACTCTATGGTGCGGGGACGAGATTCTGGAACCAACAGTGGGACTGTGTTGCCAACACTTTGGTGGCAATTTCATCTTGATGGATGACAACTCGCGTGATCACCGTGCTGTTTTCCTGAACACGTTCGTTCGTCACGCCAGGATCACGAGGATGGGCTGTTGTGCCTATTCCCTGGACGTTAACCCAACCGAACACGAATGAGGTCGATTTTAGCGAGGTGTGTTTGGATGTCGACAGTGAGCACGTACTTTGTGCGAATTGCGAAGACTCGCTACTGAAGAGTGGGAGAGTTTCGTCCAGGACTGGCTTGATGATGTCTTTGCACTATTCAAAACTGCATCCGAACAAGAGGATGTCCCACCACGTACTGAATTGCAAATGCATATACAGGGTGGACCAACTAAAAGTTTCAGCCCAAATATCCCTGGAACAACAACAGATATTGAAAAACGACTTTTGCGGGTATGAATGTAGGGCAGAGACGCTATGAAACACTGTAAAACGCAAGCAAATATTATTTTCAACGCACACTTACTTTTTTATGAGGGCATGCCACATTATTTCTTACGCAATCAGTAATATGAGAAATTACAAAAATAATGGCGTTGGTTGCATTGCAATACGTCAATTACATGCTGAGAAACTGCAAAGCGAATTTGACGCTTGAAATAAACGAAACGTGCCGCTATTGCACATCCCGAGGTGCAAGTGCGAACCCTCGCGATGTGACTGACTTACTACGATGCAACAAACGCTGTACTTAGAGCTACTGTTACTATTTATGATGTAAACTGGAAACAATACAGATGTCCAGACACAATGAAAAATAAGAAAACGATTTACTCGTTCGTGCTGTATTGATGTTTACTACCGTACGAGAATGGACGCAACAGTATCGAAAAACCGAATGTCACCAGCCAGGGTAAACAAATGTAATTGCCGACCAAAGATCTAACAGAGGGATAAATGGTAGTTGTACGTAGTTGTGTGACTGGACAGCTGTATTGTTTCGAGCCAACTTAATAAGAGAGTAAATAACAATAAGTACAGTGTTGGTTGCATCGTAGTACGTCAATCACATCGCGATTACGAGCAACGTGCGGTTCACGCATGCATCTCAGAATGTGCAATAGCGACTCCTTACGTTTATTTCAAGCGTCAACTTCAACCTGCAATTTCTTAGGATCTAATTGACGTATTGCGATGCAACCAACACCATTCTTTTTGTGATTTTTCATGTTATTGACTGAATAAGAAATAATACGGGGTGTCCATTTAAGAAAACGAAAGTCTGCGTTGAAAATAATATTTGCTTATATTAGAATGTCTCACAGTATTCAGTTTCACGAGCTCCTGCCTTTGACTCATGCACGTGAAAGTCGTTTTTCAATATCTCTTGTTGTTCCAGAGACACTTGCGCTGAAACGTTTAAGTGGACCACCCTATATACGCATGGCTTCTGTGCCACGATTTTGGAAGTAAAGAGGTGACGCCACTCACCCTGAAGACGAGGCTGGAGCTGGTGAAGGTGGGCCTGTTGTCGTTGAGGTGGAGCACCTCGACCCGCAGCAGGCGCACCGCCTGGCGCGGCGGCTTGCCCCCGTCGGTGGCGGCCACGGCCAGCCGGTAGATGGCGCGCTCCTCGTGGTCGAGCACGGCCCGCGTGCGGATCACGCCCGTCACCGGGTCCACCGAGAACACGCCGGCGCCGTCGGAGTCCCGGCCCTGCGGCAAGCCAGAGCGCGCACTCTCACCTAAGTATCGTTCCTCTACGTTTATCGTCTCATCGAGTTCCCAACCCCTCGCCCATATCGAACACCGTCGCTCGCAGAAACAGTATTGTTTTCTCTGCCACATCTATACCGTCAAACCACACTGCGTACCCTCCTCTAACAAAACTTCAACAGGCTCCTTCTGGGACAGAGTGACATCGGCTCGACATTTAACCATTCTATGAAATAATTTCCTATTGTACCCCACATCAGGAGTCCCACCTACCCTACATCTTTACACCTTTTCCTACTCCTTCCCTCTTCATACTATGGCCCTGCCCACATCTCAGCCTCCTCCTATTACTTTGCTGTGTTCCAACATTACTACATTACTTGACTCCTTTGTTTACACCCCCCTACTGTGGTCCTATGTATCCTCTAACCTGCACTCTAGAAACTTATTCTCGTTCCACTGCAGTCCTCCCAATTCAAATGAAACTGCAATGCTTTTCTTTAAGGATTTTCTACCTTTCTTAGACATTTTTTGATGTTTTCTCTGGAATGTAAAAAAGGCAACTGGTTTCCTTTATCATCCAAAACACCGTCCTTCCTTCTCTGCTCATTGTGGGCAAGGGAAGTGAAAAATTGTAAGGAAAACGGAGGCAAATGATCTGTTTTACAGAATGTAGCAGGTTATTTCATAATGGGCTCAGACTCTATTCAGTGCTCTCTTTACCATCAGATTTCCAGAAAAGCGATACTTTTACATTGTTGTTGTTCTGGTCTTCAGTCCTGAGACTGGTTTGATGCAGCTCTCCATGCTCCTCTATCCTGTGCAAGCTCCTTCATCTCAGAGTACCTACTGCAGCCTACATCCTTTTGAATCTGCTTAGTGTATTCATTTCTCGGTCTCCCTCTACGATTTTTACCCTCCACGCTGCCCTCCAATGCTGAATTTGTGATCCCTTGATGCCTCAGAACATGTCCTACCAACCGATCCCTTCTTGTAGTCAAGTTCTGCCACAAACTCCTCTTCTCCCCAATTCTAATCAACACCTCCTCAGTAGTTATGTCATCCACCCATCTAATCTTCGGCATTCTTCTGAGCTCCACAATTCGAAAGCTTCTATTCTCTTCTTGTCCAAACTATTTATCGTCCACGTTTCACTTCCATACATGGCTACACTCCATACAAATACTTTCAGAAACGACTTCCTGGCAGTTAAATCTATACTCGAGTTAACAAATTTCTCTTCTTCAGAAACGCTTTCCTTGCCATTTCCAGTCTACATTTTATATCCTCTCTACTTCGACCATCATCAGTTATTTTCCTCCCCAAATAGTAAAACTCCTTTACTACTTTAAGTGCCTCATTTCCTAATCTAATTGCTCGGCATCACCCGACTTAATTCGACTACATTCCATTATCCTCGTTTTGCTTTTGTTGACGTTCATCTTATACCCTCCTTTCAAGACACTGTCCATTCCGTTCAACTGCTCTTGCAAGTCCTTTGCTGTCTCTGACAGAATTACACTGTCATCGGCGAACCACAAAGTTTTTATTCCTTCTCCATGGATTTTACATAATGCGTATCCGGAGACCCCTGATATGCAAACCAATTGAGAGCAATAAAATGAATACAGAAAGACAAATTCGCGTAGAGCAGAGCCCGAACTTACCATTACTTTTGTCTAACATGAACGTCGTAGAAATGATGAAGAAGGTGACACAAAATTTAAGAAGAGCAATAAACGTTCCAATTCGCTAGCGGAGGAAAGAAGAGACGACTTACAAGTCCTACTGATTGAAATGGGCACCGTACTTATGGGGCAAGGAAATACAGAAATGGAACAGAACAGCGACTTTGTTATCATCAGAATTCTGGTCTGGTACACACAGTCCCCGAAGAAGTGAAAGTATTGTTGTATGTATGTATGTAGTAACATTACAAGGTAATGCCAAACATGAAAATTACAAATGTATGTGGAGATGAAGAACGTGTTCCTAAAAAAAAAAAAAAATCAGAATATACATTTCTATAAATCGCTTGCAGTCTGCTAAAGTAGTTAAGATGTTGATATATTTAACAGTAGCGTGGAACAGAGGTAAGAGTTGTTGAAGCAAAATTTGGGCGACGTGGAATGTGCGGGAAATCACAGGAAATGCGATGCTGCTGAAGGATGTCAAAGAATAAATAGACATGATGAAGTACGAACTGAAGATATCCTAAAATGATTTTGGCGGAGAGAAGTAGATAGAGAATTGAGACAATAAGAAGAGAGTAGCCAAATGAACCTGGATCCTCCTCTAAGAGAAGTAGTAGTGTTGGGGAGCAGTTGTACGTTCGAGAAATGAAGTACGAGGAAGTGGAGAGGCACCCACCGTGAGCAGCGAGTACGTGACGGAGGCGTTGGCGCCGTCGTCGCGGTCGACGGCGCGCACGCGGCCCACCTCGGTGCCGGGCGGCTGCTCCTCGCGCACCGACACCACGTCCTCGCGCGGGTCCACCAGCTCGGGCGAGCAGTCGTTGACGTCGGTGACGCGCACGCGCACCGCCACGCGCGCGCTGCGCGCCGGCGCGCCCTGGTCGCGCGCCTCCGCCACCAGCTCGTACGAGGCGCGCGCCTCGCGGTCCAGCGGCTCCCGCGTCACCACCTCGCCTGCGCACGACGCCGTCGACAAGTGAACCACATGCTGCACATTATCAGTCGACCGAAAACACACTTGACCTCTTAGCCACAGACAATCCCGATATAATAGACACCGTCATGACGGATACAGGGATTAAAGTTATTAGGAAAGCAAAAAGTATGTGGTATGCAGACAGAATAGCTAAGTCTCAGGATAAAATTAAAACCATATGGTCAGTCGTAAAGGAAGTGGCTGGTCTGCAGAGACAGGTCGAGAATATAGAATCAGTGCGTAGTGGGGATGTCCATGTTACTGATAAGTCGCATATATGTACAGTATTTAATAATCACTTTCTGAATATAGCAGGTGAACTAAATAGAAACCTAGTCCCAACAGGGAATCATATAGCGCTCTTAGAAAAAAGTGTTCCGAGACTGTTACCTGAAGTGCTCCTCCATGATACTGACAAGAGGGAGATTGAGTTAATAATTAAATCACTAAAGACCAAGAACTCTCATGGATATGACGGGGTATCTAGCAGAATACTGAAGTATTGTTCCATGTATGTTAGCCCAGTACTTAGCCATATCTGTAACTTTTCCCTTAGGAGTGGTCGGTTTCCTGACCGATTAAAGTATTCGGTAGTGAAGCCACTTTATAAAAAGGGAGACAGGGATAATGTTGACAATTATAGACCCATTTCTATGCCATCGGTGTTTGCTAAAGTTATCGAGAGGGTTGTATATACAAGGTTACTGCAGCATTTAAATTCACATAATTTGCTGTCAAATGTACAGTTTGGTTTTAGAAATGGCTTAACAACTGAAAATGCTATAGTCTCTTTTCTCTGTGAGGTTTTGGACGGATTAAATAAAAAGTTGCGAACGTTAGGTGTTTTCTTTGATTTAACGAAGGCTTTTGACTGTGTTGACCACAAAATATTACTGCAGAAGTTGGAACATTATGGAGTAAGGGGAGTAGCTTACAATTGGTTCGCCTCCTACTTTAAGAACAGAAAGCAGAAGGTAATCCTCCGCAATATTGAGAGTGGTAATGATGTTCAGTCCCAATGGGGCACTGTTAAATGGGGCGTTCCCCAAGGGTCGGTGCTGGGGCCACTGCTGTTTCTTATTTATATAAATGATATGCCTTCTAGTATTACCGGTGATTCAAAAATATTTCTGTTTGCTGATGACACCAGCTTGGTAGTGAAGGATCTTGTGTGTAATATTGAAACATTATCAAATAATGTAGTTCATGAAATAAGTTCGTGGCTTGTGGAAAATAATTTGATGCTAAATCACAGTAAGACTCAGTTTTTACAGTTTCTAACTCACAATTCAACAAGAACTGATATTTTAATCAGACAGAATGGGCATGTTATAAGCGAGACGGAACAGTTCAAGTTCCTAGGCGTACGCATAGATAGTAAGCTGTTGTGGAAAGCCCATGTTCAGGATCTTGTTCAAAAACTAAATGCCGCTTTATTTACCATTCGAACAGTATCTGAAATAAGTGACATTTCAACACGAAAAGTAGTCTACTTCGCATATTTTCATACGCTTATGTCATATGGTATTATTTTTTGGGGTAATTCTACTGATTCAAAAAGGGTATTTCTGGTTCAAAAACGGGCTGTTCGAGCTATGTGTGGTGTAAGTTCGAAAACCTCTTGTCGACCCCTATTCAATAGTCTGGGAATTTTGACATTGCCCTCACAGTATGTATTTTCTTTAATGTCGTTTGTTGTTAGCAATATTAGCCTATTCCAAAGAGTTAGCAGCTTTCACTCAGTTAATACTAGGCAGAAATCAAATCTGCATGTGGAATGCACTTCCTTGACTCTTGTGCAGAAAGGAGTGCAGTATTCTGCTGCATCCATTTTCAATAAGCTACCACAAGAACTCAAAAATCTTAGCAGTAGCCCAAACACTTTTAAGTCTAAACTGAAGAGTTTCCTCGTGGCTCACTCCTTCTATTCTGTCGAGGAGCTCCTGGAAGAGCTAAAAAATTAAGCAAATTCCAGTGTTACATTATTGATTTTCTTTATTTAAACTAACGACTTGTCGCCCGAATATGTTTCTTATATTTCATTTTATCTGTTTCTACAATCGTGTTATAATTTCATGTATTGACTCGTTCCATGACCATGGAGACTTGTCCTTATTGTGGTCCCACGGAACAATAAATAAATAAATAAAAAAATAAATAAAAATGAACACAAAACCATATCAACCAAAACTACTAAAATTAAACGCAGATAAATATTCGCTTGATCCCTTCCTAACCGATAGTCTCCATTCCTTCTGAGCTAATTATGTAAGTGCAGACCAGATATGGCTAAAATTCAAAGATACAGTATCGACAGTAATAGATCGATTCGTACCGCATAAGTTAATAAGAGACGGGACTGATCCACCGTGGTACACAAAACACGTCAGAACACTGTTGCAGAAGCAACGAAAAAAGCATGCCAAATTCAGAACAACGCAAAATCCCCAAGACTGCCTAAGTTTCACGGAAGCTCGAAATTTAATTTGGACGTCAATATGAGATGCTTTTAATAGTTTCCACAATGAAATACTGTCTCAAAATATGGTAGAAAACCCAAACAGATTCTGGTCGTATGTAAAGTACACCAGTGGCGTGATAGCGATGGAAATGTTACCGACGATGGTGCCACTAAAGCGGAGTTACTAAATACAGTTTTCCGTAATTCCTTCACGAAAGAAGACGAAGTAAATATTCCAGAATTCGAAACCAGAACAGCTGTTAGCATGAGTGGCATAAAAGTAGATATCTTAGGTGTTGCGAAACAACTGAAATCACTTAAGAAAGGCAAGTCTTCCGGTTCAGATGGTACACCAATCGGGTTCCTCTCACAGTATGGAGACACAATAGCGCCTATCTTAGCAATCATATACCACCGCTCACTTGACGAAAGGTCTGTTCCTAAAGACTGGAAAGTAGCTCTGGTCACACCAATATTCAAGAAAGGAAATAGGAGTAACCCATTGAATTACAGACCCATATCACTGACCTCAATTTGCAGTAGGATTTTGGAACATATACTGTACTCGAGCATTATGAATCACCTTGAGGAAAATGATTTATTGATACATAACCAACACGGATACAGAAAATATCGTTCTTGTGCAACGCAGCTAGCTCTTTATTCCCATGAAGTAATGAGTGCTGTCGACAAGGGATCTCAGATCGATTCCATATTCATAGATTTCCAGAAGGCTTCTGATACCGTTCCTCACAAGCGACTATTAATCAAATTGCATGCATATGGGAGTATCGTCTCAGATGTGTGACTGGATTCGTGATTTCCTCTCAGAGCGGTCACAGTTCGTTGTGCTAGACGATAATTCATCGAGTAGAACAGATCTGGCGTTCCGCAAGACAGTGTGATAGGCCCTCTGCTGTTCCTGATTTGCATAAATAATCTTGGTGGTAATCTGAGCAGCCCCCTTGCATTGTTTGCAGATGACGCTGTAATTTACCGTCTAGTAAAATCATCAGACGATCAATTCCAATTACAAAATGATCTAGAGAGAATTTCTGTATGGTGCGAAAAGTGTCAATTAGCACTAAACAAAGAAAAGTGCGAGGTCATCCATATGGGTACTAAAATAAATCCGATAAATTTTGGGTATACGATAAATCGCACAAATCTAAGGGCTGTCAATTTGACTAAATACCTAGGAGTTACAATAACGAGCAACTTAAATTGGAAAGACCACATAGATAATATTGTCGGTAAGGCGAAACAAAGACTGCGCTTTGTTGGCAGAACACTTAGAAGATGCGACAAAACCACTAAGGAGACAGCCTACATTACACTTGTCCGTCCTCTGCTGGATATTGCTGCGCGGTATGGGATCCTTACCAGGAAGGCATCGAAAAAGTGCAAAGAAAGACAGCTCGTTTCGTGTTATCGCGCAATAGGGGTGAGATTGTCACAGATATGATACCCGAGTTGGGGTGGCAGTCACTGAAACAAAGGCGGTTTTCTTTGCGGCGAGATCTATTTGCGAAATTTCAATCACCAACTTTCTCTTCCGAATGCGTAAATATTTTGTTGACACCCACCTACGTAGGGAGAAATGATCATTATAATAAAATAAGAGAAATCAGACCTCGAACGGAAAGACTTAGGTGTTCCTTTTTCCCACGCGCCATTCGGGAGTGGAATGGTAGAGAAGTAGTATGAAATGGTTCGGTGAACCCTTTGCCAGGCACTTGAGTGTGAATCGCAGAGTAACCACGGAGATGCGGATGTTATTGCACCTGGCAGTGAGCGCGCTTCGGTCGGCTCGTGTCTTTGTGTGTGCTCTTGTAGCTATTAGGAATGTTCAATTTATGGATGTCCACCTTACTGCATGGATGAGGAACTTGAGCTGATGCTATACATGAGAAAAAGTACCAGCACACCTTTACCTTGAGACTGTCTATTACACGACTAGTTTCTGCGGCACAGTACCGCCATCAACAGCCCCACTGCCAAAAGAGTATTTGAGGATGGCTGTAATGTGCCGCCGAAGTTAATCGTTGATAGAATAAAGAAATTCCGACGACACAGTTGTGCTGGTACTTTTTCTCATACAATTAGAATGTGCTCTGTTGGTATATCAGATAACTTTCTCGTGAATCTATTCGGACTTCCACACTTATACGACAATCAAAAAATTGATATGGTTTTTGTTTATTGTAACATCGCCGCGTGTTTCCGATAGCGGCCACAGGAGGCCAAATGAAATAATATCGTGGTCGTGTAGTACAGACAAACCTCGGTGTCCACGGAGGAGCAGCACTTCTGTGCCCTACCTGACAACTCAGCTCGAGAGAAAGAATATTGCGTAGTCAGAGCGAATCTTTCATTCTGCAGCGGTTTGTGTGCTGCGCCCTGTGTCTATATAGCTCACTTCTCAGTATAAGCTCCCCTTTTTTATTATACAGTGTAAGAAACTTAATTATAAGTCTTACTCTCCGTATTGTTTAAACAGTTAAAAATGAAATTATATTAAAAGATAGACAAGAACTAACAACACAGAAGCTGAATGGTACGTCATGGGGAGCAAGAACTACAACATTACGGTGGTCTTCCTTAGGGCTCGTCTACTCCGCTGTGCAATATCGTGCTCCAGTACTGCTTAACAGTCCACATGTGAGAAAAACCGATGTTCAGCAAAATGCAGCAATGAGAACAATAACAGGACGCATCAGGTGTACTGCTCTTATCGGTTACCATCTCTAAGCCATGCTGCACCACCAGATCTTGAAAGACAGAACGCCCCTCTCAAAGTATACGACAATTTAATTAAAATCTCCCAGCTTCCAGTCCTCTCTAATGTCGCTGCAATTAGAATGAGCAGTCATATTGGCAGAATCGCTGCAAGAAACGGATTTCAATATGAACAGGAAGTGGTCAGGGACGAGGAGTAGCGACTTCTCACTGTGACTCCAAAAATCAGACCATCAAGCACATTCGAAGAAGCTGTAGCAAACGAGCTTACACTAGAAATCTAGACTTCTTTGAAGCGGCAGAGGCAGCCCTTCGATGGATTGAAAAATTATAAATTTGCGTACGTTAGCGCACTTCAGTTTGCATTTCCGTATGATGCATCTTTCGAAGTCACAGCTTCATTATTATGACTTGAAAGGCAATAGAGACAATTCATTATTAAATTTTTCATTTATTTCACTATCTCACTTTGCCAAGAATAGTAAATATGCCTATCTAGGAACTAGTAAAAAAATATTTAAAATAGTCAGTAAGAGAGTTGCTGACCGAAGAAAAAAAATAGGTCGGTAAAAGCATTGCCCACAAAACACAACGTTCTGTATGTTCGACTACCGCCGGTCCGACACACAGTTTTAATCAGCCTTGTAGATTCAGTATTACACAGTGTTGAGTGTTTTAGTGACAAACTCGCGCAACAACACGTACTACATGCCTTTTGCTGTCTTAAGCGTTCTTAAAATTCAGAATATTTTCCAGGTGCGTCTCTTTATTGGTAAAGCATAAACAGTTGTGATTCTTCAAAAGTTTTCTATAGTTAATATGCTTCTACATTTCAATTACTGTGCAGTAAAACACAGTTTAGGTTGCGAATATAATGTTTTGTATAGTGTTTACTGGTCCTTTCCATATATTGTTGGCAGAGACTGCAAGCAAAAATTTCTTTTAGGATAGCGCTTTTCTCTAACTACATTTCATTTTTCATGCAGTTCACATTAATGCCGTAAAATTTTGTGTTGCAGGTTACTTTCGATAAACTCTGCTGTAGCTGCATTTTTTTTGCAGTCAGTAGTCCGTTGCCGCGTGTTCGTTTGGTTTCCTATGAATGTCACTTAACAGCAAAACTAGAGAAGTATATAATTAGCATGTCGAAAAGAAATTAACAGCACCGTCATACAACCCGTTTATGAGTTCTGGTGCTCAGCGAAGTTGAAGACGATAACGAGATGATCAACAAAAGTAGTACACACAACAATAGAAATGGTGTGCTGTGTCTTTGGTAAATAAAGTTTGGATATTATTAAATTTTCGCTACTTGAGCCATTGTAAGCGGAAAACTACTTACTGTACAGGTACCCAACTTTATAGGAATGATGTTCAGACTGTGCGCTCCAGGAGTTGTTCTCTTGTAACTCCTAGTAATTTCCCACCATGTATCTCTCTCTCTCTCTCTGTCTCTCTAACCTTTAGTTCTCGTATTGAAAGTTCAAGTCACAACATGAGTTGCCGTTAGGCGCCGGTTTCTGTTACGGCGACGTAGAGATGAAACTTAAGCATCACTGTGCATTACAGCTGCAGTCAACTTCGGCCTGGACAAGTTGAGCAGGGCTTTAACTTGTAAAATTGTTTTATCAAAATAACATCAACAATGCTGCTGACCTTTGCGATTATCGACGCATTAAAGGAATACGGAGAGGTGCTCTTTCCGCACCGAGGCTGAAGAAAATGATTCGGAAATTCGAATTATATGGTGATTTGGGAGTTGCTCCTGAGAGAGGCTGACGGCCTATTGCGCCACAAATTGTTGAAGAAGCTACCGTTGATGCCGGACGCAATGTGCGATCTTCAAGCAGTGGGCGTGCTGTGTAACGACTGCTGGACATTCCGTGGTCCAACATCCCACCTGAGATATTTCGGGAAGCAGTAAAGTACTCTCTGGTGCGGTTTCAGGCCGTCATGGTTGCAGATGGTCGTCACCTCGTAACACTGAGTAACTTTTGTAGTGTGGAATGTAAATATGGTACGCAATTAACAAATGTTACCCTCTCACGTGGCAATTAAATTGTCTTTTTCCCAATGGTTTATTCGTTATTTCTCTCCCGCATGTCCTTACAAACATTTCCATAAAGTTTCATTGTCCTGTGATCACTTGTTTATCAATAAGGCCTTCTCCCTTGGCGAAACTATAATTATAAGCACCCTGCATAATTTTCGTTTGAAGCGGAAGGATTACAATCGATTTTTTGTTGTGGCAGTGGAACTTGAACTTCCAATACGAGAACTAAAGGTGTGTGTGTGTGTGTGTGTGTGTGTGTGTGTGAGAGAGAGAGAGAGAGAGAGAGAGAGAGAGAGAGAGATGCATGGTGGGAAGTTACTAGGAGTTACACGAAAACAAGCAAATGACAAATGGATCGCAGAAAATACTCACGTGGAAGCCGTAGTTATGACGACAATGAAAATGCAATAAAGGCACGTGGCGGACATGTAGACAGGCGAATTGGTGCGTAGGTGGAAAGACGAAGCTTTTCCTGGATTCCGAGAGGTAACAACAAATCGAGACGACGGCGTAATGGCAGAAGAGTACACGTCATTAGACAACACGCAAGAGTGACACGGCTAGCTGTAGATGAAGAGAATAATTTATGGAGGCGTCCGGAGGTTATCTCTGTTCAGCAGTGGATGTTAAATGCTTTATGATTACGATGGTCTCTTTCGTGTTCTGATAGAGAACATGCTGAGTGCAGTGGTGCAATGTTTAAGACAAAAAAATGGTTCAAATGGCTCTGAGCACTATGGGACTCAACTGCTGAGGTCATTAGTCCCCTAGAACTTAGAACTAGTTAAACCTAACTAACCTAAGGACATCACAAACAGCCATGCCCGAGGCAGGATTCGAACCTGCGACCGTAGCGGTCTTGCGGTTCCAGACTGCAGCGCCTTTAACCGCACGGCCACTTCGGCCGGCAATGTTTAAGACACTGGACTTGAATTCGGGATGACGGCGGTTCGAATTCCCGTCTAGATCCGCTGCTTTAGATTTACCATCGGTTCCTACATCAAGTAGGGAAAATACTGAACTGATTCTTTCGAAGGAGTACGACCGATGTATTTCCTCAATCCGAGCTTGCCTCTAATGTCGATGGGAAGTTAAACCCTAATCTTCCTTTCTTCCTTTTGTAGAGAACGTGATAAATGAAACTGCTATGCAGAATGCCCGGAGCGAAAAAAAAGGCCACGGCTTTCCATCTTGGGCGACTCGCGCTCGACGAAGATATTCGCTTTGGGTGCGACCTCGACGTCGTTATGACGCATTTTGGACACTCCCAGGTGGAAGAGGCCTGCCATTCTCCTCCCGAAAACTATAAAACGTGCGGGCTCGGGAACGACGGTGCCCTCCGTACAATTAAAGCTGGCGGCAGTGTCCCCTCATTAAATGCATTCCCTGCTGAATGAGGCTTTTATAGCTCCTAAATTGACGTCAGGGGCAGCGGCCGGGCAGCCTAACCTGAAAGGCTGCGCGAGCAGCCCGCCTAACATAGCCCGCTGCCGTCCACTCCACTGCTGCTGCTGCTGCTGCTGCTGGTACGGGCAACAGAGAAAATATCGACGCCTCTTGCAACAGCCAACGTTATTCCAGAAGCAGACGAAATGTAGAAATTTGGTATTCACAGACAACGCTGGACAGAGAACAGTGGGCTTTGGAATTAGTGCACAATCTTGACGCCGCGAGTCGCATATTATTTGCTTCGGTGATGAGACGCGAGCATCTCCACGTGAGTGGAAACTGCAGTGTATAACAAGTCTCATTTACGACAGTCATTGTCCTGATGGCAATGCGTTAGATGTTTGAAGCTCCGCTGCCCTTCGGCGCCATCGTCAACACAAAGTGGAGTGATTATGACGTGCATTATTTATTGCAGGTTCACTCGCAGGTGTATAATGCGAACAAGTAAGAAAAGTTACCACATCTCGTGGGAAAGCACGGGACATATCGATGTATACGAAGGTGGAATACGTTACATCACATGAAGCACATTTATACTGGACGAAAAAAATGCAAAGACAGAATAATTACGAAAAGACTTTATGAGCTCCTACCATTCCACTTGCAGCTTTTGAGAAGGTGCTTGGGTAGTCAGTTTTTATTCTGTTGTTTAAATGGGAAAATGACTCATTAATAAATGTACGAATTAAATGTGATATTATCTGGATTAAAGTGTCGTAAAATATCAAAATGTGACACAAAAGTGCCTGCTGGTTCGTGGTCAAATACACTTTGATAGGTAAAACGAAAACAAATAGAGTTAACTTACAACATTTAAGCAGAGTCAAACAGATATGTACAGTCCTAACATCCAATGAAAAATTAACTACAAAAGGATTGTAGCAGATAGACCGAAAAAAACATTTTCAATTTATTAATTTGTCGGGTCGTCGGATCGATGTAAATTTATTCTCAATTATGCAAAGTACATAGTGGGTCTTCGATCGTTGGAGTAACTACAAACACAGTAAAAGCAAAGGTGCAAGATTCGTCACGAGTTTATTCGATCAACTTGGGAGATTAAGGCAAACACCCGTCAGAAGTCGATATTTTATGTCACCCGGTGAATATTCGCCTTATTGGGTAAAACAGGTGTTGTACATTACCTCTATGGCATACAGTACAGAAAACGTGAAGGTCGATCCTTTGGGATGCCTAACACACACCAGGAGGCGTTGAACGAGTTATAATACACTGTCTTGGCCTCTCTAATCTGCTCCAGCGCATATTGATCTCTATGCCTCTGCATCGTTTATAGGTGTCTTCGGTGCTATTTTCTATTACGACTCTCTTGCATCGCGCCACTTGCGTCCGTGAGAATTTTCGATCTGTTTTCAAATTCCAGGGAGCTGCCTGGCTCTGCTTCATGTAAATTTTACTGTTGGAGTCCATTACTACAGCAGTTCTGGACTTCATTACCGATGCATTTCTTATAAAATTTTCATGTTGCTCTGCCTAACGAATAGACGCGTATTGTGGAGACATTTACGAGCCAGTGGTGGTAGGCAGTGCTCGTTTTAGTCGGAAGACTCCGACTGTGCCAACACCGCAGAGTTGTTGTCTAAGCCTAAGACTGGAAGTCGTGAGGAGCCTCCAGACGCGTTAGTTCGATCGTCCCTGCAGAGTAAGCTGAGCAACTGGGGTGTGTAATTTGAATATGCGAACATCTGAACGTAACTGCGCGTTGACGGGGGAGCAGCAGAGGTGAACCGTTTTTGACGGTGGCCCTCCCACAAATGACGGCGGACTCTGCATTAGGGAGTCGTGTCTTCCACGAAGCCTCTTATCCCAATTACCCCGCAGGGCGATGATTCAGCTGCAGCTGGGGAATTGTTGCTGGCGGCTGCCGGGGCGTGGACCACCCAGCTCTCTCTCTCTCTCTGTGCGACACGGCGCGCCGGCTGCGGCCGCTCCTCGTTTTGGGAAGCGCACGCGCTGCACACTCGCACTATCCCTGGGATTACGACGTTTGTTTTTCTCCTAGAAAAAAAGTACTTAGCATAATTACTAGTCATTCCATTTTTTTTCTCGAAAGTCTACAAGAGTCGTCTGGGACAGGTAATTAAGAAGCACGACACTCTAAAACAGCTGAAGGAACGTCCACGGAGGCTACGACACTTTAAACAAAAGTCTCGTCAATCTTTCGGCTGATTTGATGTTGCCCACAATATTTTCCTGTCTCTTGCCAAACGTTTCACTTGTATGTAGCTTGTACAGACGACGCACTATATAATGTGTTGTGAATATTCGAGTCTTCGTAGGTTCAACTACTTTTGCCCCTTTAGCGCTCCCTCCTGCGCCATATCAACTATTACAGGATGCCGTAGCAGATGTTCCACTAAAATATCCCTTCTTCTGGTAAGGGTTTTCCATAGACTTAGTTCCTCATTCACTCTTTCTGGTACTTCATTTTTTACTTTGCCAGTCCATTTAAATTTGTAATATTCTTAGATAACAACACATTTCAAAAGCACCCAGTTTCCTCTTGTCCTCCAGGTTTCCGACGACCCATGTTCCACTCCATGCAATGCTACGTTCTAGACGTACATTCTCAGAAATTTCTTTCTCAAATTAGGGATATGCTCGATGCTATTAAATTTATTAATATTTGAGAAAATATGCTCTCTTTGTCCCTGCTAGTCTGCTTCTTATGTACTCCTTGCTTCGTCCACAATGCATTATTTTACTTCCAAGGTACCAAAATTCCTTTTTTTCATATAATACGTCATCACCCAATTTTGATGATAAGTTTATCACTAATCTCACGTCTTTTGCGCATAGTACTATCGTCTTTCTGTGGACAAAGCTCAGTCCGCAGTCTGTGGTCAGTGGACTTTTCCTTCATTTCAACAAGTCCTTTAATTCTTCCTCCCTTTCGAAGGGAGCAGCAATATTGTTAGAGTACCTTATCGATGACATCCTCGGACTGTGATTTTTTTTGTCTCAGTCCTGAACATGTACTTTGTTTATGCCATTTCATTTGAAACAGACTTCCTCCGTCGACAAATATAAAGCAAATGCGTTTGCAAGTGCAATCTAACGTTGATTCATTCAAACTATATATACTTAATAGCATGTCTTTGTTTTTGAATAAATTATAAATAGTAAAATAAGTTTTTTCCCTAAATTCTGTAAGCGTTCCGTTCTGGCAAAGAACAAAGAAATGGTCACGTTAGGTATACCTCCATCGTACTCTGAAATGCGATTTGATTGCGTATCTTACAGCCCGTGGAGAGGCGGCTACGTGAGTACTGGCACGGCAGTGTCGACGGCAGTGGAGAACGGTTGAGAATCACCGGCTACGGACCGCGGGCCGTGCCGTGCCGTGCCCGGCTGGCAGGCGTGCCAACACGCTCTCGGCGCGCGCACGCCCATCTTTCATTATGGCGGCCGCTTGTCCTTGTGACGGGCCAACACGCGATTGTCTGCCGCCGCCGCCGCCGCCGCTGTGATTGTGATTATTACCAGTTTTTACGGCGGCCACCGCGCCCCCTGCAGCTGCCGGCGCGCCGTCACCCTCTTCCTTTTGCCTCCTGCGGGCAAATCTCGAAGCACCGCCTGCCTCCAGGTCCTTCCCGAACCCACAGTGGAGACGTAACACGTTCGGATTTCATTCCGTTCCCATTCTCCGCGGCCAGACACACGACGGTTCGACGGCAACAGGCAGATTACACATTTCTAGATTCCCGGAAAGCGTTTGACACTGTGCCCGATTGCAGTCTATTAAAAAAGGCACAATCATACGGAACAGTTAAGTAATAGTGTGGTGTCACCGCCAGACACCACACTTGCTAGGTGGTAGCCTTTAAATCGGCCGCGGTCCGTTAGTATACGGCGGACCCGCGTGTCGCCACTGTCAGTGATAGCAGACCGAGCGCCACCACACGGCAGGTCTAGAGAGACGTACTGGCACTCGCCCCAGTTGTACGACCGACTCTGCTAGCGATGGTTCACTGACCAATACGCTCTCATTTGCCGAGACGACAGTTAGCATAGCCTTCAGCTACATTTGCTACGACCTAGCAAGGCGCCGTATTCAATTGATATTGAGATTCTATTAATGTATCAAAAGAGCGATGTTCTACAAATGTGGATTAAAGTTAAGTATTCCAGAAGCTACGTACTTTTCTTTATAGCATTCATTACGTATCCTGTTTCAGACCTCACGCCAGCCTGCGTGAGTTTAAGCGCGTGCCTTTCGGCTTCCTCTCATTGTGTCTAGGCTGTCTTGTCTAGACACAACAAATAGAACCCAGAATGCTGTCTTCGATGGCGAGTGCTCATCAGAAACAAGAGTATCTTCAGGAGTGTCCCCAGGAAGGTGCGATAGGACCGCTATATTCACTACATACACAAATGATTTGGCGGACAGTGTGGACAGCGATCTGCGGCTGTTTGCTGACGAGGCTGTGGTGCACGGTATGGTGTCGAAATTGAGTGACTCTAGGTGGATATAAGACAAAATTTCTCGTTGATGTGATGAAAGGCAGCTATTTCTAAATGTAGAAAAGTTTAAGTTGTTGTTTGTTGTTGTTGTTGTTGTTGTTGTGGTCTTCAGTCCTCAGACTGGTTTGATGCAGCTCTCCATGCTACTCTATCCTGTGCAAGCTTCTTCATCTCCCAGTACCTACTGCAACCTACATCCTTCTGAATCTGCTTAGTGTATTCATCTCTTGATCTCCCTCTACGATTTTTACCCTCCACGCTGCCCTCCAGCACTAAATTGGTGATCCCTTGATGCCTCAGAACATGTACTACCAACCGATCCCTTCTTCTAGTCAAGTTGTGCCACAAACTTCTCTTCTCCCCAATCCTATTCAATACTTCCTCATTAGTTATGTGATCAACCCATCTAATCTTCAACATTCTCCTGTAGCACCACATTTCGAAAGCTTCTATTCTCTTCTTGTCCAAACTATTTATCGTCCATGTTTCACTTCCATACATGGCTACATTCCATACAAATACTTTCAGAAATGACTTCCTGACACTTAAATCTATACTCGATGTTAACAAATTTCTCTTCTTCAGAAACGCTTTCCTTGCCATTGCCAGTCTACATTTTATATCCTCTCTAAAAATGGCTCTGAGCACTATGGGACTCAACTGCTGAGGTTATTAGTCCCCTAGAACTTAGAACTAGTTAAACCTAACTAACCTAAGGACATCACAAACATCCATGCCCGAGGCAGGATTCGAACCTGCGACCGTAGCGGTCTTGCGGTTCCAGACTGCAGCGCCTTTAACCGCACGGCCACTTCGGCCGGCTATATCCTCTCTACTTCGACCATCATCAGTTCTTTTGCTCCCCAAATAGCAAAACTCCTTTACTACTTTAAGTGTCTCATTTCCTAATCTAATTCCCTCAGCATCACCCGATTTAATTTGACTACATTCCATTATCTTTGTTTTGCTTTTGTTGATGTTCATCTTATATCCTCCTTTCAAGACACTGTCCATTCCATTCAACTGCTCTTCCAAGTCCTTTGCTGTCTCTGACAGAATTACAATGTCATCGGCGAACCTCAAAGTTTTTATTTCTTCTCCATGGATTTTAATACCTACCCCGAATTTTTCTTTTGTTTCCTTTACTGCTTGCTCAATATACAGATTGAATAACATCGGGGAGAGGCTGCAACCCTGTCTCACTCCCTTCCCAACCACTGCTTCCCTTTCATGTCCCTCGACTCTTATAACTGCCATCTGGTTTCTGTACAAATTGTAAATAGCCTTTCGCTCCCTGTATTTTACCCCTGCCACCTTTAGAATTTGAAAGAGAGTATTCCAGTCAACATTGTCAAAAGCTTTCTCTAAGTCTACAAATGCTAGAAACGTAAGTTTGCCTTTCCTTAATCCTTCTTCTAAAATAAGCCGTAAGGTCAGTATTGCGTCACGTGTTCCAGTATTTCTACGGAATCCAAACTGATCTTCCCCGAGGTCGGCTTCTACTAGTTTTTCCATTCGTCTGTAAAGAATTCGTGTTAGTATTTTGCAGCTGTGGCTTATTAAACTGACTGTTCGGTAATTTTCACATCTGTCGACACCTGCTTTCTTTGGGGTTGGAATTATTATATTCTTCTTGAAGTCTGAGGGTATTTCGCCTGTCTCATACATCTTGCTCACCAGATGGTAGAGTTTTGTCAGGACTGGCTCTCCCAAGGCTGTCAGTAGTTCCAATGGAATTTTGTCTACTCCGGGGGCCTTGTTTCGACTCAGGTCTTTTAGTGCTCTGTCAAACTCTTCACACAGTATCGTATCTCCCATTTCATCTTTATCTACATCCTCTTCCATTTCCAAAATATTGTCCTCAAGTACATCGCCCTTGTATAGACCCTCTATATACTCCTTCCACATTTCTGCTTTCCCTTCTTTGCTTAGGACTGGGTTTCCATCTGAGCTCTTGATATTCATACAAGTGGTTCTCTTCTCTCCAAAGGTCTCTTTAATTTTCCTGTAGGCAGTATCTATATTACCCCTAGTGAGATAAGCCTCTACATCCTTACATTAGTCCTGTAGCCATCCCTGCTTAGCCATTTTGCACTTCCTGTCGATCTCATTTTTGAGACGTTTGTATTCCTTTTTGCCTGCTTCATTTACTGCATTTTTATAATTACTCCTATCATCAATTAAATTCAATATTTCTTCTGTTACCCAAGGATTTCTACTAGCCCTCGTCTTTTTACCTAGTTGATCCCCTGCTGCCTTCACTACTTCATCCCTCAAAGCTACCCATTCTTCTTCTACTGTATTTCTTTCCCCCATTCCTGTCAATTGTTCCCTTATGCTCTCCCTGAAACTCTGTACAACCTCTGGTTCTTTCAGTTTATCCGGGCCCCATCTCCTTAAATTCCTACGTTTTAGCAGTTTCTTCAGTTGTAATCTACAGGTCATAACCAATAGATTGTAGTTAGAGTCCACATCTGCAACTGGAAATGTCTTACAATTTAAAACCTGGTTCCTAAATTTCCGTTTTACCATTATATAATCTATCTGATACCTTTTAGTATCTCCAGGGTTCTTCCATGTATACAACCTTCTTTCATGATTCTTAAACCAAGTGTTAGCTATGATTAAGTTGTGCTCTGTGCAAAATTCTACCAGACGGCTCCCTCTTTCATTTCTTAGCCCCAATCCATATTCACCTACTACGTTTCCTTCTCTCCCTGTTCCTACTACCGAATTCCAGTCACCCATGACTATTAAATTTTCGTCACCCTTCACTATCTGAATAATTTCTTTTATTTCATCATACATTTCTTCAATTTCTTCATCTGCAGAGCTAATTGGCATATAAACTTGTACTACTGTAGTAGGTGTGGGCTTCGTATCTATCGTGGCCACAAAAATGCGTTCACTATGCTGTTTGTAGTAGCTTACCCGCATTCCTATTTTCCTATTCATTATTAAACCTACTCCTGCATTACCCCTATTTGATTTTGTGTTTATAACCCTGTAGTCACCTGACCAGAAGTCTTGTTCCTCCTGCCACCGAACTTCACTATTTCCCACTATATCTAACTTTAACCTATCCATTTCCCTTTTCAAATTTTATAACCTACCTGCCCGATTAAGTGATCTGACATTCCACGCTCCGATCCGTAGAACGCCAGTTTTCTTTCTCCTGATAACGACTTCCTCTTGAGTAGTCCCCGCCCGGAGATCCGAATGGAGGACTATTTTACCTCCGGAATATTTTACCCAAGAGGACGCCATCATCATTTAATCATACAGTAAAGCTGCATGCCCTCGGGAAAAATTAAGGCCGTAGTTTCCCCTTGCTTTCAGCCGTTCGCAGTACCAGCACAGCAAGGCCGTCTTGGTTATTGTTACAAGGCCAGATCAGTCAATCATCCAGACTGTTGCCCCTGCAATTACTGAAAAGGATGCTGCCCCTCTTCAGGAACCACACGTTTGTCTGGCCTGTCAACAGATACCCCTCCGTTGTGGTTGCACCTACGGTACGGCTATCTGTATCGCTGAGGCACGCAAGCCTACCCACCGACGGCAAGGTCCATGGTTTAAGTTAATGCGGCCAAATAAGAAAACCAAACCCGTAATGTTCGGATAGAGCACTAGTAGTGTCCTGCTTGATAAAGTCACGTCGTTTAAATATCTGAGCGTAACGCTGCAAAGCGATATCAAATGGAATGAGCATGTGACGACTGTGGTAGGGAAGGTCAGTGGTCGATTTCGGTTTATTTGGAGAATTCGAGAAAAGTTTGGTTCAGTTGTAAGGCCGACCGCATGTAGGACGCTAATGTGACCTTTTCTTGAGTAAAGGAAGACACCGCAGCAGTTCAGAAGCGCGCTACTAGTAGGTTCGAACAACGCGTAAGTGCTTCGGGAACTCAAATGGGAATCCCTGGAGGGCAAGGGGACATTGTTTTCCAGGAACACGTATTAAGAAAATTTAGAGAATCGACATTTCAAGCTGACTGCATAACGATCCTCTCGCTTCGAACATTATTGCGCGTAAGGACCGCGAAGGTAACATACGAGAAATTAGGGCTCAACGGAGGCACACACAAAGTCGTTTTTCTCTTGTTCTGTTTGCGAGTGGAACACGAAATGAAATGGTCAGTAGCGGTACTTGTTACCCTCCGCCTCGCGTCGTGAGGTCGACTGCGGAATATCGATGTTGATTCAGATGTAAATGTAAACTCACAGCGGCTTCGACACTCGTCAGGGGATCAGTTGACTTTCCACACGCGTTGCACGAAAAAGCGCGAATCGCGAGTGCATCGTTCGGAGGTGATTAATAATAATAATACGATTAATATCTTGGTCTGACGTTTAAAAGCGCTCGTGATAAAGCAGTGTGGTATAAAAAAAAGAAATAAAAAATAAAAAAGAAGGAACATTTAACGTGCCGTCAACGAGGAGGCCATTAGAGATGGATCCAAAACTCCTTTTTGGAAACAACTAGCCCGGCATTCGCCACATCCGATTTGAGGAAACCACAGCGCACCTAAATCTGGAAGGCACATCCTCCAGAATACGATGCGCAACCTCATTCGGTTCGAAATACATAACCTGGTGCCCACCGAAAAATGCAGGTGCAGGTACACATTTCTAACTTTTTGAGTTCTTCACCCGCACACTTCAAGTTTTTAGCCCAACGGAAGTAAAATGTTTCACTTCATACGTGCAGAACAATAGGGCTACCTCAGCTTGCCTCTCGAGTTCCCTATTGCTGAGTCGACAAATACGTTCCATTTCAAACAGTTCTAAGAAAGAGATGACAGAACGACATAGGAACAGTAATCTACGAGGTCACAAAAAAAAAAAAGCTATCACCTTGGTTTCACCATGACAAACTTGGTCAGCTGAACTTCCTGCGTGCTTTCTAAGGAGACCTGTCGTTGCGGTACCTTGTACGAGAGCCCGTGATTGAATATTAATTTCCTATTTGACGCTAGCCTGTTCCCCGGTCATGTCCACCCTAAAGTAGCCCTCCCTCCTCTCTGTCTCTGTTTCTCTCTCCCCCATCATATACCCTCCGCATCTCTTTCCCTCCCTTCCTCTTGTTCTGATCATCATGCCGGCGAAAGCCTGTGCTCTGCCCTCCCTCACCACCTCTCCCTGTCTCCGTTGACTAAAAGTAGTTACGTTCTGTCTCAAATTGATGCCTTGCATCCAATTAATATCTTAAATGGACGATCATTTTGCGTCGTTTCGCTTCTAAAGGTTTTCTTTTTTTCACGAAGGAGAGAAAAAAAACGAGAAGGAGCGAAGACAAGAGGAATTGTTAAGGTTCTAGTGAACTCTAATCTATATTGGGAGGTACTTTCTTTTTCATTTTTGCTCCGCTTGGTTCGTTTGTGTTTAATTGCAGGTTCGGTCAGAAAACGTCCTCCGCTCCCCGGGGTATCACGTACCCCGACTTAATTCCTGCAACCTCGGCTCGGACACTTGACTATATTTGCTTCTTAGTCGCACTATGTTATTACGGCCAATACTACTTCAAATCCCGTACCCATTTAATTAGTTTCTCAACTCAGCATTCTCCATCTCATCTTAGACGTAACATTTCTTGTTAACAAACCATGTGAAAAAGTTTCTCCACCCTCAGTGCCCGCGTACAACTAATTTCGATATCGGTTAATCGTAATAAGCACGAGACGATCTTGTACTGTAATACGCACTCATTCATAATTTCACTTTTGGTCTTCGTCATTTTGTAATTGACTTCATTTCGAGAATGATAGAAATTGTGGAGTGCACCTCGTATAAATGACGAAGAAGATGACGAAATTACTTCGGAAATAGGGGTATCGAGATCAGATATGGAGGAGTGCTGTGCTACCACCCGTTTTCTGGACGATAATGATAAATAACAAGTCCAAGGCGAAGGCGCGTCCGTCGTTTCCTACGTAGTACACGCGGCCATTTCATCGACGAACCTAAAACTCGCTCTACCGAGCACACAGACGTTGTTGACAACAAATGAAAGAAACGGTACAGAGCAGAGCAGACGATAAAATTAACCATCTAACATCATCGAAACGAAAATTATCTTTAAACGCTGTTTTATTGCAGAAAGAGCAGCTAAGGTAGGTAGATGGCTGCTCATTGCAAACGTCATGACAGACTGATTTTTGTCACTAGTTCCTGTATTTTCCTGCAATTTCCTTTCTTGTGGAAACACGTTATTCTTGTTCGATCGGTAAGTCTAAGGGGGGGGGGGGGGGGGGGAGGAATGAGGAGGGGAGCAGAATTTTCGAAGTTTTGGTGCTATTGGCCACAAATGTTAGGGCGACTCACATAGCTAATACTATGGCACAAGACCCTCTTTTCTCCATTATTTTCCTTCATAGCTAACAGATTTAAGAAGTATGGAAAATATGACAATTGAATAAGCATTGTGTCAATTTAGTAGGGGAGCCCTTATCTTAAGTTCAATTCTTCTATAGAGCACAATCAATCCGTGGTGCCGGCCAGTGTGGCCGAGCGGTTCTAGGTGCTTCAGTTTGGAACCGCGCGACCGCTACGGTCGCAGGTTCGAATCCTGCCTCGAGCATGGATGTGTGTGATGTAGTTAGGTTTAACTAGTTCTAAGTCTAGGGGACTGATGACCTCAGCTGTTAAGTCCCATAGTGCTCAGAGCCATTTGAACCATTCCGTGGTCCTGGGCTGTTTTTTTTTTTTTCCACCTCAGGTATATTATCTCTATTTCTAAGTTATCTCTCTCTGGCCATTACTTACTTGGTCGCCAATTTAGCCCTTTTGCTTTCGTACCTCCGTTTTTCTGTCGTAGACGAGCTCGTTATTATTTTCGTTCCTGCCCAAGGAAGAGTACAACGACTCAAACGTCACTAATAAGTACTTCAGTGTCCCAATGCTTCCTTCGGATTCCTCCCATTCAAGTTACAAATATAACGTTTTCTTCTGTCTTTAATTCCACAGCACGTCAACTATGAACTTAGCAGGTTTTCTCACTTTACTATAGAAATTTCACGATTTTTAGGCGTTCATACGAGCAGCTACAATTTCATATTTGCATCCTTTGATGCGAAACCATCTTGATTTTTGATATGTGAGGCTGATTTTAACCATTTCCCTTCGAAGCTGATGTTATGACTTGTTCTTTCTATGTTATTGGGGGCTCCTCTGTTTCAATTTATCATATTTAGATCAGATTTTTGACTATGCTGATTCGCCATCTCCTTCAATTTTTTGCGTTTCTTTCCATGGGCTAACAAGTTCTACACAATAGTAAGACATCAGGCTCAGATTCAGTTTATTTTCCTTTACAGGTTTCACTATCAGGGAAATCACGACGATAGGTAGAAGAAATTACAAGAAGACTACTGCACAGCGAAGATTCATTGTTCATAGACGAAGTCATTTTGCAGAAACAGAATTAAAAGCATGGTTTTTCTACCAAATAACGTCATACGTGACAGACAGAACAGGGTAATGCATTTGAGAGCTTTGTGTAGTCGGAAGAGAACATTTTCTGTAATCAAATACTATAGGTCTACTTTCATTTGTGCGTCAGAATAAAAATGTACGAAGTTTATCAGCGCAACATCAATGCACGTATGGGACGTTTCACGACTAAACCTTAAGCACGGTATTTAGGCTTCTGGCGTACGAACGGAGGTTTACTTGGTCATATTCGGATCCTCACACAGGTAATTGGCTTTCCGCAAGTGACAGGTAGCATATCGCTTTCTTTGCGAGTTGTTGTGACTGAGTTATAAAGCAATGAGAAGTGGTGACTGGAATACGTGTCAGTATGTTGACAAAATATAAGAGACGTATGTACGTATATTTCAACATGCAAACTGGCGAGTCTTTTTTTCGCAAACACTCTGGTTCACAGATGTTAGCGGGGGATAGAGGCGATATCTGTCAAAAGACAGGCCTAACGTTTGCGTCTATTAGCTACAAAAGTCGCGCGTTAATAAGTAGTTTAACGACTAATAGATCCGTTTACTTTGGTTCTGCAGCCAATGGTCAGTACGCGCACAAGAGCGTAATTGTAAAGTCAATATCGCGTTTACTGCGCACTGACGTTAACACCCGACTTGGGATTGCGAACAGTAGCAGCTGTTCGAGAGAGTGAACGAGGGCAGAAGCCGCCGTCATCGCTAAATGCTCAGCGGAAATGGGCAGCCAGGGAAACTACATGCTTAAAGTGCAGGTGCCTGCTGGCGAAGTAATCAAAGAAGCGACTGCGTTAAGCGTGCATTTGTGCGCCTCTGTGCTCTGTGTGCTAAGCGGACACACAAACACACACACAAACACACACACACACACACACACACACACGAAGCGACGGCTCGTCGAGAATGTGACGCAGCCCTCCCTTTACAGACACGGGTAAACCTGGTACACGACATTCACATTTAGGATTCTCGTCCTCTGCTCAAACTCGAAAAGACTTTCATTACACCCAGGACCGTGTTTGTACTTGGGGAAATTCCCAAACCCGTCCCACGCGCATCGCCTGTGCACGAAGCGAGTCGCTGCCGGCAGGGGGAGGGGCGAGGGGGAGACGAAGGCAGGCGAGAGAGAATGTGGGCTCGTGAATGAACAATAAAGAGACGGAAGGGGGCAGCAGGAAAGGGACCGCCACCCGCCATGACGGCCGGCCCTCTGGTGGGAGGTCGTGCTCCGGGGGTAACCCGAGCCGTCGGTCAATATTTCGAAAAATAATACTGAAAAAATAAAACAGCCTTTGAGGGCGCAGCGACTCGCCGACAATAGCTGGTTTAATATTTGGAGGGCGGACCGGCCTGCAAACACAGTGGTCGCGAGGGGCGCCCGGGGCCCTCGCCTGTGTAGAGGTGCCGCCTCGGAGACTCGGACAACAGCCGCTGTGTTCCCAGTCACAGGAATGTACCGCGCGGAACATCCGATGACAGATCACTCCGACTCTTTCTTGGCTCACCTGGTCGGTCGCTGGCGACTCCGAAGCTCGTGTTAAGCGATACACAGCTGATTTTGTGTGAACGGTTGTCTGCACTACTGGCCATTAAAATTTGCTACACCAAGAATAAATGCAGATGATCAACTGGTATTCATTGGACAAATATATTATACTAGAACTGACATGTGATTACATTTTCACGCAATGTAGGTGCACAGATCCTGAGAAATCAGTACACAGGACAACCACCTCTGGCCGTAATAACGGCCTTGATACGCTTGGGCATTGAGTCAAACAGAGCTTGGATGGCGTGTACAGGTACAGCTGCCCATGCAGCTTCAATACGATACCACAGTTCATCAAGAATAGTGACTGGCGTATTGTGACGAGCCAGTTGCTCGGCCACCATTGACCAGACGTTTTCAATTGGTGAGAGATCTGGAGAATTTGCTGCCCAGTGCGCAGTCGAACATTTTCTGTATCCAGAAAGGCCCATACAGGACCTGCAACATGAGGTCGTGCATTATCCTGCTGAAATGTAGGGATCGAATGAATGGTAGAGCCACGGGTCGTAACACATCTGAAATGTAACGTCCACTGTTCAAAGTGCTGTCAATGCGAACAAGAGGTGACCGAGACGTGTAACCAATGGCACCCCGTACCATCACGCCGGGTGATACGCCAGTATGTGATGACGAATACACGCTTCCAATGTGCGTTCACCGCGATGTCGCCAAACACGGATGCGACCATCATGATGCTGTAAACAGAACATGGATTCATCCGATAAAATGACGTTTTGCCATTCGTGTACCCAGGTTCGTCGTTGAGTACACCATCGCAAGCACTCCTGTCTGTGATGCAGCGTCAAGGGTAACCGCAGCCACGGTCTCCGAGCTGATAGTCCATGCTGCTGCAAACGTCGTCTAACTGTTCGTGCAGATGGTTGTTGTCTTGCGAACGTCCCCATCTGTTGACTCAGGGATCGAGACGTGGCTGCACGATCCGTTACATCCGTGCGGATAAGATGCCTCTCATCTCGACTGCTAGTGATACGAGGCCGTTGGGATCCAGCACGGCGTTCCGTATTACCCTCCTGAAACCACCGATTCCATATTCTGCCAACAGTCATTGGATCTCGACCAACGCGAGCAGCAATGTCGCGGTACGATAAACCGAAATCGCGATAGGCTACAATCCGACCTTCATCAAAGTCGGAAACGTGATGGTACGCAATTCTCCCCCTTACACGAGGCATCACAACAACGTTTCACCAGGCAACGCCGGTCAATTGCTGTTTGTGTATGAGAAATCGGTTGGAAACTTTCCTCATGTCAGCACTTTGTAGGTGTCGCCACCGGCGCCAACCTTGTGTGAATGCTCTGAAAAGCTAATCATTTGCATATCACAGCATCTTCTTCCTGTCGGTTAAATTTCGCGTCTGTAGCACGGCATCTTCGTGGTGTAGCAATTTTAATGGTTCAAAAATGGCCCTGAGCAGTATGCGACTTAACTTCTGAGGTCATCAGTCGCCTAGAACTTAGAACTACTTAAACCTAACTAACCTAAGGACATCACACACATCCATGCCCGAGGCAGGATTCGAACCTGCGACTGTAGCGGGCGCTAGGTTCCAGACGGTAGCGCCTAGAACCGCTCGGCCACCCCGGCCGGCGTAGCAATTTTAATGGACAGTTGTGTAGAATAGCATGTAAACTGGCCAGTGGACACGCGCTGTATCGGAAGAGCCTGCGCGCCTCGCGGCTATTTAACACAAGTAAATGCTGCCCAGTAGTCGATCGTTCACTCATTTGTTCTTCCTGTGTGACATCTCTAACAGATTTCTGTTCTACGGATAACGTTCTTGTGTGACAAAGTAAATAAGGTATTACATTTCCAATGGAACAAAGGAGAATTTCTTCCTCTAAATACTGGAGTGACACATCCGCCTGGTGAACTGCTTTCAGTCGGCCAGACATTTACATACTGTCAACATACTTCATTGGACGACGGTGGGAAACAGTATCAGCCGTGACCTGCTCAAAGGATCCCTACTGGTATACGTATTAAGTGACTCGGGGAATCCCCGGAAAAACCTACATCTGGATAGCCAGACGGGGATTTGAACACCGCTCCTCCGGATTGCTAGTCCGAGATCTTAACTGTTCAACCGCTTCGCTGAGCTCACAATAAACTCATGTCTTTTCCTTTGAAACAACAGTTGTTCAGTCTTCATCTCTCACCCCCACTACCAGCAGTTTGCTTCAAAACATATTATCAGCCTTACTCCTTCCTCACTTCTTTCCGTCCCTCCCCTTTCTGCTTTTATTTTCTCTTTCTCTTCTTTCTTTCCTTCTCGTTGTGAGTTCCAATTTTATACGACATTTATTATAACGAATCGATGAAAATATTGATAAAAGGGCCGTTAATAATCTGCAATAGCATGAATAACTGCAGTGCAAAATATAATGCAAGTGGTTGATGTAACAGATCATCCGAAACCGTCCAGGATAAATAACGCAGTAAATAACAGAAAATTTTCGCGGTAGTTATACAGGGTGTCCCAGGACATGGATGCGACAGGGACGATCACTCTAAGCAAAAAAGTCTAGTAATTATGGGCTCTAAGGCGCACACCTTAAGAGCTATGACCACTTGTTCAGCAGAAGAGGTGTTTCAGAGTAGCGAATCCGAACATGTTCTCGCAGCTCTAGGATATGGATTTTAGAGCATATGTTTACTGAACATTTTTTCTTGTTTTGGTCCATACTGCCTCCTCCCAGAATGTGGAAAGCGAAGAGGTTTCAGTAGAAGACGTTTATTCGCGATATCGTAGATAAAGAGGTGCTCATAGCTCTTAACATATGCATTTTAGAGCCCATGTTTATTGTACTTTTTTTGCTTCGAATGATATTCCTGTCATATCCCGGAATATTAACCATTGATCCTGGGACATCCTGTATACTAATATTGCCATATGTGTTGACAACGGATTAAATCATAAACCAAGGAAGAGGATTCCTCTGATCACTGTACTCCTTTCGTATATATTACTGACGGGTCTATAAAGGACTGGCACAGCTACAAAAATCGTTTTCGAATTAGTTTTAAATGCAATTATATTTGCAAATAATCAGGTCTTACTTCCGGACAACGAGGGCACATAGAACTGGAAATTGAAATATAAATAAATTCCAACTAATGCGTAACATTCAAAGAGAACGCTTACCAACAAGACAAAAAAGGACACACAAATGAAATTTCATGAAGTGACCGCACTGCCTATGCTGCTGTACTATTGTGAGAACTGGTCTCTCAAAAGCAACGAGAAGAGGGTTACTGAAATACAAAAAATTAAATTTTTGAGAGAAACGGCTGGATATACTTTTAGAGATGAAATAAAAAACCATCAGACAGGAATTAAAGATTTTCAACATAAATCAGAAGATAGATGGACAAAAAAGCAATTAGTGGGAGCATATCTTACTAACAGAAGATAAAAGTTTTCCTTGCATGTCCGCATGAACAGACATTAATGACTATTGACAGCCGTCCGAAATTAATTCAGAATAAATTAGCTGAATGAGAACACCCTGGCATCAGCTGTGTTAGATATAAAAGTACTGCCTATTAGCGACAAATGAACGAGATAAAACGCCTCTGCAAAACGCTTTAGTTTGCAAACCGGGTGCTCTCTGAGACCTTGGACTTCCGATGAAGAGACGAGAAGATAAATTGAGAATTTCTATTTCACGGAACAGACTGCACGATCCACCACAAAGATAACGCCTCAAACAACTTCAGTCTGTAAGAGGTTTCCTGCCTATCATTACTCTGCGTGGATACGAGAAATGAGTTGCACATCAGCTCTGCATTCACAAGTGCCTTATCCGTATCCGGTCTGTTTCTGGGAAATCTGCCGAAGGGATTGCTCCTGGGCTAGATTTTCTTCTGCTGAAAAACGTAGAGGCATATCACGATCTTATTTTACTGCAACATAGCTTGTCATATTCTTGATACGCTCCGTACGTTATATCTCTGTCATAAATTAAGGAAACGGATTTTGTGAGTTTTCTGTGGGGGATTTTTGCAACTTTTGGAAGTTAAACAAAAATTGATTGAAGTTGGTGTATACTTCATTTATGAAATGTATGCTAATTCAGCATAACGTTAAACCATGTTAACCTGCTACCCTCCTCAATATAATAAGCGTCGCATTACGTGCTTGTAAATTTATTTGAGAGGAACATTGGTAGAATATTATTTGTGCCATATGTGTTAGACAAACAGGAGTCGGGCAATGCAGCTAAGATTCCAAAGAATCGGATATTCTACAAGAGCTTTCAGGTAACTTTGGGATAGGTTTCGGTAATTGCTTACGTCACCTCTGGCAGTGTCAACGAAAGAGGTCTTTGTCAGATCTACTGGACCAACGGAAACAGGACGCACGCGCACTGAAGCCAAGATACTAGCAATCCTTTCCAAATGAGTAATCATAGTGACTTAAAACAATAATAACAATAATAATTTTCCATCCCCGTAATGCAAAAAGACGAAAATGTTAATGAGGACACGATCTACTAACTTACGGATATCCTCCGCAGATATGCTGGCGCACACCCTCATCGGTTTGGGCACAGGGTCGCCACTCCCCCCCCCCCCCGTCTACCTGCGGCCAGTTTCTCATGGCCGGCTGTTGTCGGCGGGAGGCGGGCCTTCGACGGCCCGCTGTTTGCTTTTCATTTAGACTTGACTTGAAGTCGGTCAATACTGCCCGCTGCCCGCCGGCCGCTTCAACATGGCGACACGGAGGCGGGGCGCGACCCTCGACAGTTACTGCTGCCGCCCCAAATCCGCATACAGGTGCATGTGGGTGGCTACGTACACCACACCCCGTTACAAATCTGCATATACACTACGCAAGCCACTGAACAGTGCGTGGCGGAAGGTACTTCGTACCCGCATTGACGATTTCCTGTGCTATTCAGTGTGCTTACTGAGGGAGGTGAAGTGATTGTGAATGTGCTTCCGCGTGCCCCCTAAACTCTCTCATTGTATTCTCACGTTCCCTTGGATTTACAAAGTCTTCCTCGAATACTGGTCCTCTAGATTTACCCACTAGTAGTTCCCCGAGCTTCTCTATTACACATCCGTATGGGCTAACGCTATGCGTACCTGTTATGAAAATAACAGGGCGTCTCTGAAGTCTTCCGACGGCTGCTGCCTTTCCTACTTGGTGAGCACTCCACACGCTGGAACAGTACTCTAGAAATGATTCCACTAGCGTCCTATGTGCAATTTATTTTAGTTGGTTCAAATGGCTCTGAGCACTATGGGACTCAACTGCTGAGGTCATTAGTCCCCTAGAACTTAGAACTACTTAAACCTAACTAACCTAAGGACATCACACACACCCATGCCCGAGGCAGGATTCGAACCTGCGACCGTAGCAGCAGCGCGGCTCCGGACTGGAGCGCCTAGAACCGCACGGCCACCGCGACCGGCAGGGGATGATGACCTCAGATCTAAGTCCCATAGTGCTCAGAACCACTTGACCCATTTGAGCCGTCAACGTGCCATCTGCAAGGTCAAAAAAATGGTTCAAATGGCTCTGAGCACTATGGGACTCAACTGCTGTGGTCATAAGTCCCCTAGAACTTAGAACTACTTAAACCTAACTAACCTAAGGACATCACACACATCCATGCCCGAGGCAGGATTCGAACCTGCGACCGTAGCGGTCGTGCGGTTCCAGACTGTAGCGCCTTTAACCGCTCGGCCACTCCGGCCGGCTTCTGGAAGGTCGAACCGTGGGCAATTTTCACAGATGAGACCCGATTTGGGCTGGAGAGCGATTCTCGACGTATTGACACCTGGAGGGCATATGGATCTCGGGACCCAAACCTTCTAAAAGGACACCGGTATCGAGGAGGATCCCTAATGATGTGGGCAAGAATTATGTTGACCACTCGAACACCTCTTCATGAAATTGTACCGGCGAATCAGCAAGATTTAACTGCTGTCAGGTGCCTTGAGATCTTGGGATCTCAAGAGCGGTTGTTGGGAGGTGCCGTGGGCCCAGACTTCGTCCTGATGGACGATAATGCTCGACCTCATAGAGCACGGGTGGTTGACGTTTTTTTGGAAACGGAAGATATTGCATGCGTGGCGTGGCCCGCTCGCTTTCCCGATTTCAGTACCACAGAGCATGTCTGGGATGCGCTAGAGAGACGGGTTGCATCACGTCAGCATCTACCAACAACTCTCCAATACTTGTGAGCAGCTCCGCAGGAAGAATGGGCATTACTGCGTCAACATGAGATTGACGACATCATTCACAGCATTTCCCGTCGTTGTCAGGCCTGTGTTGATGTCAGAGGTCGTCACACCTCATACTGAGCACATTAACCAGTTGGAATTTGTCTGCCAATCCGTTCAGTTGGAAAAAAACGACGGACATGTTTGTCTACCGTTATGCATGTTGCAGTTGATCACGTTCTGTATTCTTTACATAGTTTCTACTGTACTGTCACCTGTTTATACCGTTTTCTGGCAAAATAAACAAGTGCAAAATTTCTGTTTGTTGCTTTAATTTGGGACGCCGGTGTATGTTCGTCAACAAAAATTTTGATGTTTTGCCCAATAACATAAAATGTCTGACAGAAAACAAAGCAAGTGTTGAATGTAGCCTAAAGTGTTTTTTTTTTTTTTTTTCCTGGACAACTCCTCCACCAAGACGAACTTTAATTTAAAAACTCGCTACTTGTAATGTAGTTGCATGATTAGGACTGAAAAATAATACGTTCATTGATGTTAACACTAATCGTGTTTATATATACCGTGGACTTGCTCATCCTACACAATTTCTCTAAAGAAATCGTTCAAATTGTCTATGGAAGCTGAACTGAGTAACCTGTGAAGCAGTACGCGTCAACTAAAGTGAACGAACGAGAAGATTCGTTTCGCTGTATGTCGGTACTGCAACGCTTCCTCTGCGACGCTCGGGCGGAAGCACGTACCCCCGCGCCGGGGTCTCGCAAACAGCGGTGCGAGAAGCGTAGAGTGTGGTGTGTGCGGTGTGTGGCGTGTAGTGTGTGTGGCGTGTAGCGGCGGCGGCCTCGACCCCGGGGTCGCGGCTGGCCGCCGCCGGCCGGCAGAGGGGCCGCCCCCCGCCCATTACCGGCTGCACACCCGTGATTGAAGCCCCGCTGCCACTCAATTTCCAATTCCTTTACGGTCGCTCCGCCCGTCCTACGACGTACTGCTAATAAATTACTTTGTTACTTTCGCGTGAGCGGTTCATTTAAAACGATGAAACAACAGCGTCGCTTTTTGTTATTGTCATTATTGTGTTACCATTGTGTCGAGTACTTTGCCCCGAGTTTTGCTCGTCGTGTTTCCGGCAGCGGCGAGCCGTGAGCGCGCAGGCGCTGCGGTGATTTCCTTCTGTGGGGCGAAAGGCGTACCCGCGCACCTGGGGGGAGCGCTACACGAGCGTGCACGCCGCTGACGAAGTAACCGCCGAAGGTGTGGGGTCTACAGCTGGTCCCAATCAATGCGCAAACGACAAAAATATTGTTTCTCCGCACACTGTTTTTAGAATTCTCCTAAAAACCGGAGATTCTGCTCGCGCTAGAAAATTGAGAAGTACTCTACTGTACTCCATACGAAGATTGATCCAGTAATCGCGCAAAATAAAAAGGACCGTAATTGAAATATTCTGTGACACTATCTCGCAGGCTGTGTCACCCATTCCGAACATTTACACGGAACAAACTGAACCGGGCACCTTCTGGTGCTGCAGGCTAGTGTTGGGCCAGTCGGGTACCGAAACGGGTTCTCGAAATGCTCAAGAACTGTCGTCGAGTATCCCAGTATCACATCCGAGAAAAAGATCTCCCGTTTCACTCTCCGAATGTCAGATCACAAGGAGAACGTTATTACATTATTACATTTTAGGTCAGTTTAGGTGCTTTTTTTCATCTTCCATGGGTCATATTTGTGAGAACTCGCCACATGAAACATGTCAGTAGGTTTATAAATAAGATACTTTCTGTCTGTAAGAACGTGGCTAGTCATTCACATAATGTGACTTTTTATATTTAATCTACAACAAAGCTGATAAATGTAAGCGAACTGATTACATACTATCAACTCAGACATTCCTTTATGGAAATAGAAGGAGTTATCAAGTGCAAATGATTCTTATTTTATTTCGTTATCTGCCTTTATCTTTAATTCACAAAACACATCGTGGAATGCTTTTATGGTTCTCTGCTTTGGTCGTTTGTATGCAACTGCAAGGTTAAGTTGTGGATGGCAGAGGTTATTTTTGCTCCTAGTTGTACTTATGAATGATAGTATTATTTTCAAACTGTGCCTGATTATTCAGAACGAAACTGAGAAGTGTATTGCGTGGCAGATGGTGGTATGCCGAGTTTTTTAAACAGTTCCTTACTCAAAGTTCGAAGATGGACTTCAGATATCCTTACAGTACGTTTATGTGGAATTGATAATTTGTAGCTTTGTGTGGAAAGAGGTCAGACAATTGTTGTTCACAGAAAACTTCTCGTTTCTCGGATCTGTATTCTTTGCCGTTACTTTACAGGTGGCTCTCACTACAGCAGTACAGCTTTGTTATACAGAAAATGTCGTACTGAAACAGGCATTCACAGAAAAAAGTAGAGGATCATGCGTACTTAATATTAGCATCAACAGTACGCCACAGATTTTCACTAAGAATACGTAACAACTAAATTTAGAAACGGATCTAGATTTAATTAATTTACATAAAAGTAGAGAAGGTAAACATTTTTAAAAAAGCCAACAAATTGCGGAGACGGATTCTCACTGGAAATGAATATTTGATTGCAAATGTATCGCTGCCACGGTAGATGGCGCTGACGAATAGCAGTTTCTCTGAGCATGTGGCGTGCGTCTCTTGTGTGTTGCAGGCAGCGTACTGTAAGCAGGAGAATGGTCCGATATTCATACCGGGAACAAGTGGAGGTGGTGTCTGTGTACGGCGAAGCACATGGAAACGGTCGAAAGGCAGCCCGACTGTACCAAAACAAGTGCCATCACAGGCACCAACTACATCACACAACATTTCGAGTCCTTTTTGGGCGTTTGTGTGATCGTGGGTCCTTTCGGACGGACTAACTTGCAGAGAGGCGGCGACTGTGCGTACACCAGATTTGGAGGAGCAGGTTCTACGGGATACTGAGACGAACCCTAGAACATGTTCCAGGCAAGAGGCCCGACAACGTGGTGTAAGCCAAAGTACGATTATGTGTATCGCGCATGACAGCCACAACCATTTCTATCACCTGAAATCCCACGAGTGCCACTTCGAACTTCGGTTGTGACGTGGATGCGGCGAAGCTGTGTACTGTGGTGCGGGACGATTTGTTATCGTTGCAAGCGCAACGTCCATTTCCTGCCACATGTTGGTAGGAAATTTTTTCCTTCTTTTCCAGTTAGGAATCCGTCCCTGCATTTTGTAAACCGGTGTTTTGTTTAGAGGCAAGGCAGATAGCAGGTACAGTAGATACGCGGCCGGCTGCCCCTGGCATCTCGGCAGCCGGCGGCTCTCGCTCAGCGGCACTTACCGGTGACGGGGTTGACGTGGAAGCTGGAGTTGGCGGGGATGAGGTAGTAGCGCACGGCGGCGTTGGCGCCCAGGTCGGCGTCGTCGGCGCTCAGCTGGCCGACGTGCGCGCCGCGCGGCAGGTTCTCCTCCACCGAGAAGTCGTACGCGTCCTGCGAGAAGCGCGGCTCGTTGTCGTTGGCGTCCAGCACCGTCACCAGCACGCGCGTCGTCGCCGAGCTGGCCGGCGAGCCGTTGTCCGTGGCCGCCACCTGCGCACGCCACTCAGCTCCAGCCACTCAGCGACTGCACCAGCCCAGCGTGGCGCCTGGCCACCGGCGCTTTCCCCACACCCACACAACTACATACCTCCACGATACTACGGACCAGACCTAAGAGAGCCTCCCCTATACCTCTGTGCAGGGGCTCCTCTCAGCTCCCTCCGTATCCGAATTCTTGTATCGAGATCCTTTTTCTCAAACTTCCCCAAGTCCATTATTCAGCACGCAATTCCTCGCGTGGTTCCGTATCATCACCCACATCCACCAAACCTGCAGTCACACCACACGTACCCTCCAAAATCACACAATCCCACACATACTTCCACCCTTACTACTCGCATCCGTGTTGCTGCCCGTCTTTGTTGCAATCGCCAGGTATCACACTTGATTGTAATGCATGCCATACTAAGAAACATAAGTACACGGTATCAAAATTATCCTTTATTTCCTACATCTCAGATGCACAATGTTTATGGCGATCACTTACGCTGTAACAAGATCATTATCAGGTCTCAAATAAAATTACGAGGGTCACTCCAAAAGAAATGCACACTATTTTTGTAAAAATACAGTTTTCATTCTGCAGTTTTACAGTGTGTAGATACATCCTTCCCGCTTGTTTTCACATTTAGTTCAACCTGTTCCCGGGAGTGGCGCCGTCACAGCATGTCTTCCAGATGGCTGCTACACTTGACGTTCGTCAGAAAAAATGGCTCTGAGCGCTATGGGACTCAACTTCTGAGGTCATTAGTCCCCTAGAACTTAGAACTAGTTAAACCTAACTAACCTAAGGACATCACACACATCCATGCCCGAGGCAAGATTCGAACCTGCGACCGTAGCGGTCACGCGACGTTCGTCAGAAGCAACGTGCTGTCATAGAATTCCTGTGCTGTGAAAACGAGACAGTGGAAAACATCCACAAGAGGTTGAAAAAGGTGTATGGAGATGCTGCTGTCGATCGCAGTACAGTTAGTCGGTGGGCAAGCAGGTTACGTGATGAAAGCGGGCACGGCAATACTGAGGATTGCCCTTGCAGTGGCAGGCATCGTACTGCACACAATCCAGACAATGTGCAGAGAGTTAACGAACTGGTGACTGCTGACAGACGCATCACAGTGAACGAATTGTCACACTACCTTTGGGATAGGGGAAGGAAGTGTTTGCAGAATACTGAAAGTGTTGGCGTTAAAAAAGGTTTGTGCCAGGTGGGTTCCCAAGATGTTGACACTGGCTCACAAAGAAACAAGAAAAACGGTATGCAGCGAACTTTTGGAACAGTACGAGAATGGTGGAGATGAATTTCTTGGGATAATTGTGACAGGTGATGAAACATGGCTCCATCATTTTTCAACAGAGACGAAGAGGCAATCAATGGAGTGGCATCATCCAAATTCACCCAAGAAAAAAAATTCAAAACCACACCTTCCACTGGAAAAGTTATGGCTACGGTGTTTCTCGATTCCGAACGACTGTTGCTTGTGGACATCATGCCAAGTGGAACCACCATAAATTCTGATGCATATGTGATGACACTGAAGAAACTTCAAGCTCGACCACATCGACAAAAGCAGGATGTTTTGCTGTTGCACGACAATGCACGGCCACGTGTCAGTCAGAAAACCATGGAAGCGATCACAAAAATCGGATGGACAACACTGAAACACCCCACTTACAGTCCACACCTGGCTCCATGTGACTATCATCTCTTTGGGAAACTGAAAGACTCTCTTGGTGGAACAAGGTTTGAAGATGATGACTCCCTTGTGGACGCTGTCAAACAGAGGCTCCAACAGGTTGGTCCAGAATTTTACCGTGTGGATATACAGGCGCTGGTTCCAAGATGGAGTAAGGTAGTTGAGAGGGATGGAAATTATGTGGAGAAATGAAAATATTGTTCCTAAAGGATGTATCTACACACTGTAAAAGTTTCAAACATGTAGAATAAAAGATGGATTTAAAAAAAAACAGTGTGCATCTTTTTTGGAGTGATCCTCGTACACGGAATACTATCGTGTGATTAAAATTACCTGATAGTTGACGTCTGTCACTTGCCGCTACAGTGTTGCCACATCTTTGCCGCCGGCTACCGCTCGGTTAGAGGTGGCACAGGAACACGACGAGTCAATTCACAAATGCTGTTAATGTGTAATGCGGAGCCATGCTGCGAGCGGGCACTGCGAGGTATGACGATAGTGCGCGATGCTCTGCCGGCAGCCGATTTTAAGTGACCAACGACTGAACTGCGGCAGACAACTAATTCTGTAGCCCTTAATTTAAGCTCGTGTCCTAACCTAATCACAACCTCGTGATGTGCAATGTATTCGAGAAAACGGTGGCACAACTAAAATCACGACCGCTTTGTTCACAGAGGTTAAAGCTGACCTCTAGGAGGAAACTCAAGGGAGAAAAGTTTCATATACACCCTCACACTGGCTGCACGAACTGCCGCTTTATTGACAAACTGGCAGATTCGAATTGAAAAAAGAATGATACGAAGAAAAATAAGGTCAATACAAAAGTCAGTACGATAATGAAAATGGCGCGACAAAGTATTAGAAATCAAAAAATGCATTCAAATGAATTAGCTGGATAAAACTAATAGTGAAAGTCTTTTTATTAGGTTTAGAAATAAAGAATAATCGCTGTTCTTCATAAGGTTCGAACCTACAACATTTTACACAGCAAGTTAATGCGCTACCGACTACACTACGAGAGTAAGATGTTCAAGCGTCACATTTGTGACTCATAGTCCAGTAACAACGACGAACTGCAGCCTTCAAAAATTTGGCTTCACCTAATGTCGTGCGAAACTTTTCTAATTTAAGCAGATTTCTCTGATTATAATAACTGTATACGGGATGATGAATCACGTCTTATGCGTGAGGATCTAGTAGCCTGAAACGCTTCTATATTATTAGCATCGTTGTGTGTGCTGTTTTGTGGTTATCATGTGTGATGAAATACGTAACTAAGGGTCAGATGCAGGATTCGGGATCCAAACACAACAAGAAAGAAAGCCGAATAACTTGAACTCACCAACTGTTGTGGCGGTTTGGCAACGGCGAGCGGTTCGGATGTGACTTTGAGCGCTCTGAAGCTCCAGTTCCTGAAGCGACAACTATCAAGTAATTTTAGACTATGCAGTATCTACTTTACGTAAGCTCACAACATGTAGCAAATACTGAGTCTTGTTGTTCCCAACGCGCTTCCAGGACTCAGGACATCCATAAATGGCGTTTTCAGTTTTATCAAGTGGCAACTGCAGTTGCGCAGAACTCTTCAAACTGATCTGCCGCTAGAAATTTAAATTTAATATTTTCGTATGTAGCTGTCTGTACAATCAGTTACATCCACACTGCTAACACAGTAAACTGCGTTATAATGTACCTTGCCGTTTTAAACACTAACTCTTGTTGAAATATTCAATTAATGCCAGGGATATAGACTTCAGAACTGCCTACACATAACTAACAGAAAGTGGATATAACAACAGGTCTTACTTTGTAAAACTGTCGTGTATGCAGTAATGGATTTTACTCTGATAGTAATATGGTTATAACTGGTGTAAAGGCAACTGTATGTGTATGTAATAATCACTTCTCTAATGTTTCCTGCGTATTCACAGCTTTAGTAAAGTACATACTTTTCTCTCTCCTTTTCTTTAATATGGAATACAAGGATGATCTTGTAAGAAAGATGGTCTCATAACGAAAAATTAGTTAAGAAATTATGTAAATGGTCACAACTATGCTATATTTTCCACTGAGAAGATTTTATATAATTGCAAAAGTTACTCGTTCGTATGACAGCGAAAGGGCAAAATTTTTATCCACGGAAAATACAAATAATTAACTTAATCCGAAACCAGTAATAACTATAGACATTGTGCAATTGAGACGGCAGAAAATGAAGCATGATTTTAATGTCACAAATCAGTTGCTAATCTTCCTCTTTTAGCTTGTTACAGGTACATAAAAACATTTATGACCAAAGTCATGGAGACAATAGATGATGCAAATGTAAGTATTTTGAAACCTGAGAGAATGCGGCAAAATTTGATGCATGCATTGATATTGGTGGTCGTCACGTTCTGCAGTGGGTATAAGTATATGTTGCCGCCATAATTTGTAATTTGTTTATGACAGTAAGAAATAAATATTCATTTGCGATCACTATATTCTCAACTCAAATTACACAGAGTGTACCTCTAATGCAATTTGTATAACTTTGAGACTAAGGTTTTCGGACACTCTATACAGTGTGTTTCAAAGTATTTGCGACAAACGTCTACGGTTGATAGATCACGTCATGGGGAACAACTGTTCTCAGAGACAGTACGTTCACTGACGCTGCCTTTTCTAACTATTTTGCCCCTAAGAGGCGACAGGGCATACGCACTCTGCGCCCTTTGTATGCAATGTGTGTTGCCTATCATCCAGTCATCTTCTCCGCGTGAGAGGCGTTACGCCGAGCAAAATCTAAGTTCTTGGTGCGCTTCTGAACTATCTTAGTCGGCTTAGAGTCACTTATTCTTGCAGTTTCGTTCTTGAAAACGATTCTAGCAGTTTACTGGTGTAGGTAGAACGCTGCACAGCTGGTTAGTAGTCCCTGCTGGTTCGCCGTCCCACGGCCGGCGAACATTTTGTCTGTAATGAAAGTTGTCCTCCGTGACGTGATCTAGCAGCCCTGGATATGTGCCACGAAGACTCTGGAACACCGTGTATAAGTGGTGTACATAAAGTCTGGGAACACTTTCAATTATCTACTGCACAAGAACTAAACACTGTACAGATGTCATCATATTGCATTTTGAAGAGAAACTCTGAAAGTTTTTTTTACAAACAATTCGATATGCGAACCATGAGTGACCCGGAAGATGTCAATACAGTAATCGAATTCTTGCCATACCCGTCCCAGCATGGCATCGTCGACTGTGGCAGTCGCTTCGCGTATTCTCTCCCGGAGCTCTGCTGCATCACGTGGTACAGGCAGTGTGCATACACCAGATCTTTAACGTGTCCCCACAGAAAAAAAAAAGTAGCATGGAGTGAGATCTGGTGATCGCGGAGGCCATGTCATGTAACAGCTGTGCCCTTCTGTAGCACGGCCAGTCCACCTATGTGGCAGCTCCGTGTTCAGGTCCCCACGCTCTTCACTGGAGCCCCGTCCTGCTGAAACATAAACGGAGAGTCAGACTGTATTTGAGGCATCAGCCATTGCTGCAACGTGTCCAAGTAGGAATATCCAGTGACACTGCTCTCGGTGAAGAAGAATGGCCCGTACAGTTTTCGACGTGACAAGGCAAAAAAAAAAATATCTACCTTTGGGGAATCAGGCTCAAATTCAGTTTGCTGTGCCAGTAGTAAATGGCCTTCCTTGTTGGTGGCTTCTTACCGTAGTTGGTTCTAAACATCCGTTGAACAGCTGTAGCACACTTGTTTTTGTCGAATTCCAACACACAGAAAGCTCACTCCGCACCTGCACTCGCCATGTTTGTGACTAGCGCTGACTATCGGCAAATTATCAAATTACGATGTGGCGGTATACATGGACAAAAAAAATTTTTAAGGTTTCTCTTCAAAATGACATGTATAGGATATCTGTACGATGTTTGGTTCTCGTGCAGTAAATAATTGAAAGTATTCCCGGACTTTATGTACACCCTGTGTACGGTAGTGGACGTGTACCGACAAACAGCTACAGCCGGCCGCCTGTTTACGCCTACTGACCGTGAGCAGGTAGCGGTCGCGCGCCTCGCGGTCGAGCGGTGCGCGCAGGTAGATCCAGCCGCTGTTGGGGAAGACGCCGAAGGGCGCGCCGTGGTCGGTGCCGTTGGTGAGCAGGCGGTACGTGAGGCGGGCGTTGTTGCCCGTGTCCAGGTCGACGGCCGTCACCTGCACCACCTGCAGACAGGAACGTGACCGTGGTAGAACAGCAGTTCTGCAAGTCGAGTCTCCGTCGCACAAGGCTAGGGAAGTTTCCGGGGACCATTCTTGTTCTCCATACGCGTCAACGATTTGCCAGATAGGGTGACAACCAGTCTGAGACTGCTTGCTAAGGTCGGCGTTGTGTGTACGAAAACATCGTACTGTAATCAATGAATTCAGGATGACGTGTTGGTGCTATGATGGACAGTTTGCTTTAAATGCGTGCAGGTTTGTGAGAGAAACATTCATGTAATGCTGTAATAATGGAATGTTGGTTGACCCAGTCAGGTCGATTAGGTATGAGAATGTTCCAGAGGAGGGCGGAGAGAGAGAATGTTTAAGACTCATTGCACAATAAGCTCACGAAAGATGACGTGTTACAGCTCAGTTGGACAAGGATGAAGAAGGAAATTGTGTACGATTTTGTGAGGAAGCTGTCCCAGCATTCTTCCGAATTGGTTCAAAGTCAACGCAAAGAAACTGCGACGGCTACTATATTTCCAACCTCCGATCGTTCGAGAAATCGAAACTACGGTAAAAATCAAAACTGTTTTATTTGCGACAGCTAGCTACACCATGGAGCTACTTCTCTGCGAAGGCGCCGCTCCGACTTAGAAATTAGCCGTAGCATGATACTAAGTATCCAATATCCACGTCATTCGAGGCCAGCCTCATGTGCTTTGTAACAATTCCCTACTCTGGTCTGCAGCTTGCTGTCTGTGCCAAAACGCTGTCCTCATAGCCAGCGGCTCATGCGAGCGAAGAGATCAAAATCGGAGGGAGCAAAGTCCGAGGTGTACGGCGGGTCATGAAACACTTCCCACCGAAAACGCTGCAGCGTCATCGCTGTTGCAGCTGCAGTGTGTGGCCGAGCACTGTCACGCGTGACAGCCGCGTTATGTGAGCTGCATGAAAGCAGGCGGAACCCTTCCTGACTATTGTTCCAATCATCTTTATGTCCTCACCGTACGCTCAGAACTGAGAAGTGTGACGTGGTGCCATCGATGGGCATACCAGAGACACTGCGCTGTACATCTGTGCAAGGCTTAGTTGGAGTTTTACTGTGGCTTAAATATCTCGACGGATCGGAGGTCGGAAAAAAAAAGAAAAGAAAAGAAACAGCCCTCGTAAATCAGGCAAATCGGAGGAACATGTTCTAACGTGAGTGTGGGATAAGCCAAATAGCCTGTCTAAGAGAGAAAATTACAGCGTCCTCATCGAATAGTTTTAACTTGCGGGAGACAGCTGGGTGCAACAATTACTGACTCGGAGTGTGGTGACAGAGTGGTAGGCGTACCTGCGAGTTGACAGGCAGCGACTCGAGCACGGAGACGGCGTACTCGGCGCGCTCGAAGACGGGCGGGTTGTCGTTCACGTCCTGCACTTCGACGAGCACGCTCAGAGAGGCGGACAGCGGCGGCTCGCCCGAGTCGGTGGCCACGACCACGATGGCGTGCCGCGTCGCCGTCTCGTAGTCGAGGTGGCGCGCCAGTGCCAGGTGGCCGAGGCGCGGCTCGATGGCGAACAGCGGCTGCGCCGAGGACCCCGCCGCGCCCGCGCCCGGGCCCGCCCCCGCGCCCGCCCCCAGCGCCGCCCCCGCGAGCCGGTAGCGCACGGCGCCGTTGCGGCCCGTGTCGCGGTCCCTGGCGTGCGCGGCGTACAGCGGCACGCCCAGCCCCAGGCTCTCCGGCACCGAGATGCGCACTGTGCTCGAGTCGAACTCGGGCGCGTTGTCGTTCACGTCCTCGATGACGATGTTCACCTGCGGGCAGGCGGCCGTCCAACTTCTAGCCGAGGCTTACACACACACCTATGTCAAATTACTCTGTGAGTTGAACCCACTCGTATAAAACTCGAGATTTCGATCATATTCCACAAGTACTTCGTCATCTCCTGACGAACAAGACAGTGGACATTTTCGAAAGCTCGTGTCTCGACTCAGGTATGACGAGGCTTGAAGGCCGAGAGGATTCTCACGAGGATAGCGGCGCGACAGACTGCAAAACCACATTCACTTACCTGGCGCCAGCATTGACCACACCTCCTCTGGAAGCTGTGAGGGGTCATTTGGTTTATCTAAACTAGTACTGAGTGTTGTTACAGTTGTTGCATCTATTCCTCCTCTTAGCACGCCAAATGTCGAGTACCTGTCCCTACCAGGAGGTACCTGTCCCTACCAGGAGGAAGTCAGCTGACTACTATCTACGAATTCACTGACTACTGTTGAGCTTCACTGGTTGTGTCCAGTTTCATCCAAGCCAAGGAGGTAAAGCGGCTTTGACTCTGAATTAACTACACTAAAAAAATTCCAAATAATAAAACAAGTTTAGCATCGCAAACGCGAATGTCGGTTTATGTTCCAGCAGCCCACAGTCCAAGTGAAGGCTATTTACGCTTGGCTCATTGTATCTGCGGACTGCGGACCAGACCAACCACACTCTTGCTGTGAGAATAATTTTCTCCGCTGCAGCTTAAGGACACGGATCTCCACATTACTGAGGCCAGTCCAACAAGTGAGGTATTCATAACACTACACCGAGAGGTTCAGCAGAAATAGCAGTTTAATGTTTGACATGCGCACATGCCGTACAACGAATGCTCGACACATAAACGACCAGCGACGAGACCCACCAGACAATGACAGCAGGACCTCCGGTTCAACATGGAACTCGATCCGTGGACGCATCCTGATGTTCACACACGAAGTGGCACGGATGAATTTCGGATCAAACGGCAGAGAAAATCCTAATATCGATCTGGACAGAAGATCAAAAACGGGAATTTGTAGTATGACAGCTCCATTTGTATATTTACAACTGTCTGCGCAAAAAGGCACTTAAACAGGGAAGAAGAAGGCACGGGAAAATTGATCCCAAGTAAAACCGCTCTACTACTTTCATTTCGAGAATAAATACACTTGGAAGAAATGAACGTTAAGGGGACATGTTCGTGAAAATGACCAACATTTGAAAAAAAGTTTCTTGGTCTATAGAAAAGAGCATTTCATGCCGATTTCAGAAATTTATACTTTATGGGCATTATGATTTACGGTTCGCTCCAAAATAGAGGTTGAACGTAATGTTGCACAGGGACCACGTCCATCTGTCAGTCTGAAGCTGAAGTGCGTCAGAATACGTGATGCATTATTTTGTTCTTCCATTTTTTCCATCGTTAGTTACGGATCGTCAACACAGGTGTATTCTAGAAGGCACTGACCCCCGGAACCAAAGCACAGGCATGTCTAGAAGGCTATGGTTCGAATGTAAACAAAGATCTGAGAATATATGATTTCGGAATTTCATACGCGTGTGGGTGTGTAGTTATTGTGCGTTGTTTTGTTTCTGCGTGTGTGTTTGCTGTGTTACAAATTCCGAGAGTAAAGAAATTTAGCGCCAAACAAAAGTTTCGCGTCAACCAGTTCCAAACACAACCGAATAATACACATCAGTTGCTTCAAAAGTCACCCGCAGAAACTGTGTCTACAGGCAATGCTTCTAGACGTAAACTTTCGATTTTTGAATGTAATAAGAACAAGCCTAGTAGTATTGTGAGCAGCAATAACCACAGCTATGTTATTGTGAACCTAACCTAACCCTTGACTCTGCATCACAGACAGGAGCGCCTGCGATGGTGTACTCAATGACAAACCTGGGTGCACGAATGGCAAAACGTCATTTTTTCGGATGAATCCAGGTTCTGTTTACAGCATCATGATGGTCGCATCCGTGTTTGGCGACATCGCGGTGAACGCACATTGGAAGCTTGTTTCGTCATCGCCATGATGGCGTATCACCCGGCGTGATGGTATGGGATGTCATCGGTTACACGACTCGGTCACCTCTTGTTCGCATTGGCGGCACTTTGAACAGTGGACGTCACATTTCAGATGTGTTACGACCCATGGCTCTACCCTTAATTCGACCCCTGCGAAACCCTACATTTCAGCAGGATAATGCACGTGGTGGAGGTCCTGTACGGGCTTTTCTGGAAACAGAAAATGTTCGACTGCTGCCCTGGCCAGCACATTCTCCAGATCTCTCACCAATTGAAAACGTATGGTCAAGGGTGGCCGAGAAACTGGCTCGTCACAATACGCCAGTCACTACTCTTGATGAACTGTGGTATCGTGCTGAAGCTGCATGGACAGCTGTACCTGTACACGCCATCCAAGCTCTGTTTGAGGCAATGCCCAGGCGTATCAAGGCCGTTATTACGGCCAGAGGTGGTTGTTCTGGGTACTGATTTCTCAGGATCTGTGCACAGAAATTGCCTGACAATGTGATCACATGTCAGTTCTAGTATAATATATTTGTCCAATGAAGACCCGTTTATCATCTGCCTTTCTTCTTGGTGTAGCAATTTTAATGGCCAGTAGGGTAGCTTCGTTCCGCCCAGTACAAGGTATGGAAGCAACCTGTGAGAGAATATGTTAAGTAAAAGGATTATTACGCAGCCCCTGTGCAGAACAGGGATTCATTAGCAAACGCGTGGCAAGAAAAGAAGGTTCAGAAAAAGATACAGGCTTTGTCTCGAGAATCAATCACGGTTTGCATGCTGTCGGCAGGTGTAGAGTGCGCGCGGCCGACACGTCTTCATTAGGCATTATCGGATTTCATGGCAGGCCGCAGTGCGGCGTCAGCGTCCAGTTTTTCGTCAGAGTTATTACTAATGAAACCGGACGCCCGCGAGCCGGCCAGAGCACGGCTGCGCCCCGGCGCGGCGGCAGCATACCTCGCGCCGTGACCAGAACGAATACCTAATACGCAATCGCGATGCGAGTGCGGTAATGACACGAGCATCCCGAGCGGGCGGCCCCGTAACCAGGGCTGATGGCCATCACTGGCTGGCGGCGCAGCGGACCACACACACCTCTCTCCCCTGCCGAGTGCTCCGGCAGAGGCCTGCGCTACACAGTCGGTCAATCAGTGTCTCGGTGCGCGCGTGCTGCTGCGTGTAACTCAGAACTCAAATAGCGATCTCCCAGAACAGCGTGCTGCAACTCCAAAAATTCTCGAGAAAATAGACTTTGAAGTTCCAGAAGCATATCCCACTCCCTTAAGGAAGGGCTCTGTGACAGAATCCTAGCCTACCACACACGTGGCCCAGGTTCCGCAGCACTTCGGACTGGTTCGAAATTGGTTGAAATGGCTCTGAGCACTATGGGACTTTACATGTGAGGTCATCAGTCCCATAGAACTTAGAACTACTTAAACCTAACTAAGCTATGGACATCACACACATCCATGCCCGAAGCAGGATTCGAACCTGCGACCGTAGCAGTCACGCGGTTCCAGACTGTAGCGCCTAGAACCGCTCGGCCACTCCGGCCGGTTTGGAAGGATCAACTTTAAGTTATACTTCCTCTTCGATCCCATCGTTTCCCTGCGGTCCTATCCGCCTCCTATCACCTACATCCTGTGTCTTGAACTTTCCGCATACTGACACCACGTCATTTTTTAATATTAACACCTCTCCAGTTCCATGTGCAACCCAGTCACTAGCACAGAAAATGCTATCGGGAGCCCGGAATACAATTATCCTCACTGGATTCAAGCCGTCCGCAGTGGCCGTGCGGTTCTAGGCGCTGCAGTCCGGAACCGCGGGACTGCTACGGTCGCAGGTTCGAATCCTGCCTCGGGCGTGGATGTGTGTGATGTCCTTAGGTTAGTTAGGTTTAAGTAGTTCTAAGTTCTAGGGGACAGATGACCTAAGATGTTAAGTCCCATAGTGCTCAGAGCCATTTGAACAGGATTCAAAACCAGGAGCAGCCCATACATCTCATCAAGCTTCAGAACATCGTTTGCACCCCAATCAGAGTACTTTCACTGTTTTACTCGGAGGTTGAACAGTGGCAACATGCTAGCTGCAAGTCCGGCGAGGCAATGTCAATAACAGCTAAATAAAATAATTCTATCATACCTTCCCTGTATCGTCTGATGGCATTTAGTTCTCGTGGTCGGTCACTTTATTCCGGAGTGTGTTTTAGATAATTAGCAGGTGACGGTCCTAAGCTAGCTAGTCCAAGGTATTTTAGTGGAGTGGACGTTTTTGTACGTACGGTTGAAGTTTTGATGGCGGGAAGCTCGAGTGATTTTACCTTGGACCACTGTCTGCGTTTTTGCAAGACAGTAGGAGCGCTTCTCCTGGTTACCCCCCGAGGAGAAATGATAGCGGTTGGGTCGGTATCCAAGTTTTCAGTTTCAAGTAGTTTCAAAGGTGAAGGCGCGCTAAGCGAGGTGCAGGCTGAGGTGGGAGCTTTTAATTTACGCACAACTAGAGCGGGGCGCGACCTTCAGCGGCGCTAAACAGGGGGCCATTGTGGGAGGTGCGAGGAATGCGTGGCCCGGCCGGTGCCCTTTTAATTACACATTCCGATCAGCACGCGCGCCGGCACGCTCATCAGCCGCCATTGTCTCCGGCGCGTCGCTGCCACCCGCGCACACGGCGCCGCCGCCATGTCTCGTAACTGCGCGCTCACCCTCTGAAACCACTTACAAAGAATACCCGCGCACTAGGCCTTACCGACGGCAACTGGATTTGCAGCAAAACGAGAGGATCCGTACCGCGGAAGAAGAAGACATTTAACTATGTTAAGTGAATATGAACTGCAGACATTCTGATTGTATACTGCATATAGATGCATTAGGCTAAATACCGATCGCTTATTGTTGCCGAAAGGTTACTTCAGACATGTACAAAGGGGTAACTAAAAGGGAGTGTGTAAACAGTATCGGCGTATTGTCACCTAAGGCTCTACAGAACCTCACATAACCTTAGTGCTACTTATATCAAATTACCTTACCGCTGACAGCTTATCAGGAATGGTGTCCGGGGGTCAACGGCTAGGTAACAAAAACCGAAATATTCTCCCTCAGTCATCAGGCTACCCTCCACTTTTTCTTTCTTAGGAAAGAAGAGTAAAAGAATTGGCCCGCCTCCAGGTGGCGGACACGGGCATCGATGCCTACGGACGCAGGGGTCAGTGGTGAGCTGTTTGGCTCCTCGAAGCTCGGCGGATAGACGCAGAGGCTAAGAGGCCTCGAACGAGCCACCACAAGAAATTAATCGGTGGGTCTTACACCCAACAGCAAGTGAAAAAAAGGAATACAAGGACAACACTGTTATTCACACACTCAGCCAATTCTGATCTGTCAAGGAATCGCAAAGAGCATGGCGTATGTTTTCCGGTAGTATTAAAAGATTATTATTTTAGTTATGTTGCTACTTTTTGTATTTATGTGACAATCTTCATGAGTTACTGTACTGTATGCTGTTGTATGTTGCAACTTTGTTAATTATGTGCTATGTTTCAACTATTATTGTGAGGTGATTTTATGTGGAATGCGCCAAACTCTAACGTTTCTGAGTAGGCTAAATAGCGCCTGGAAACTCTAGGCACTGTGTTAACTCGAATGTTTCTCGGAGATCAGAAGCCTCAGTTGGAGGAATTGGTTTAAGTTTAGTATTAATGGTAAGTTGCAACAAGACGAGTCTAGGTCAACACGTATATTGGCAAGCTCATATATCTTTGCATTGATTGAAGGGACAAGGTTTACGTTCGTTCGTAGTTTAGTTTCCATAGTTTCGCGTGTTTGCCAGTTTTTCTAATTAGTATAATTTTTCAATTTCCGATGGTGTACAACAATATATTAAATGAAATCAAGTAGGAAACCCCATTCACCGCCATGTGGTGGGACCTGGGACGGCTACGACCGGAACGGTCTGTGGTCGAATACAGCGACTGAGCGACCAGGAAATGCGATGTTTCGTAATGGTAATGCAGTTCCAGATTGCGTGCAAAGCTTTTGTCTACTCTGAATACGACCTGCCTTTGAATCTACATGGCGGGTCTGACTAGAAACGGCAATTCAAAAAAGAAAGTTCTCGTATTAATTCTTCTGTCGATCGAGTGTGTAGAACATGAACGACATTTTGACACTACATAAAACGACCACATGAATAATGACCAAAAACAGTCAATGGACTCACTATGAAGATGTAGTTATACAGCAGTCGATAATTTGGTACAAATCATCGCCTGAGGAGGTTAAAGAGATAACTAACAATCCATAAAAGATTCGTTGAAGCTTACAAGTTAAACAATACATACAACACAGTCAACAATTGTTTAGAGGACACAGAGTGGGGACTGGTAAAAAACTAACATGAAGTAATAATAAACACCTGTGTCATTGTGCGGAACAAAGTCAAAATATAGTCTATTTTACAAGATCTGTGGTGAATAGCACTCTAACCTCCTTCGACTTTCCTGAGCACAACAACTCGCTCACATGCGCAAGGATACGGAGTCATGGCAGATGGGGCAACAAGAAGAACGTAATAAAACAAAAGAAGAAATATCGCCAAGGGCCGGATGTCAGTCTGTGTGTGTGTGTGTGTGTGTGTGTGTGTGTGTGCGCTGCATCGTGTGAGAACTGATGGTATACTGACACTTGTTATGGTTATCGGTTAACCTGTTTACAAATATGTTTACACAGAAAAGCATTATGCTCAACAAATAAATCGTTTGTTAATTAAGCACCTCTGTAATAATCACTGAATAATGTCTGAATTCCCTAAAATGTTTATCTCTGAGCGTTAATATTACATGTTAAGTGCGAATGTGTGTCAATGTGTAAACGATCTGTGGGGATTAAACGAACTAACGGTAAACACATCGCTTGTATTGTATTGTAACCGGGGACCTAGAAACGACGGAGAGGCTCCGTCCCCACCGCAGCCGCAGTGGTCCACAACCCCACGGCGACTACCGCAGTCCACTTCACCCCTCCACAGCCCCACACCGAACCCAGGGTTATTGTGCGGTTCGGCCCCCGGTGGACCCCCCCCCCCCCCCCCCCCCCAGGGAACGTCTCAGACCAGACGAGTGCAACCGCTATGTTTGCGTGGTAGAGTAATGATGGTGTACGCGTGCGTGGAGAACTTGTTTGCGCAGCAATCGCCGACATAGTGAAACTCAGGCGGAATAAGGGGAACCAGCCCGCATTCGCTGAGGCAGATCGAAAACCGTCAAAAAACCATCCACAGACTGGCCGGTTCACCGGACCTCGACACAAATCCGCCGGGCGGATTCGAGCCGGGGACCAGGCGCTCCTTCCCACTCCAGAAAGCCGTGCGTTAGAGCGCGCGGCCAACCGGGCGGGCAAAGACATCGCTTTCGACGTCAGCGACACTAGTACTGACCGAGTGCACGGCTGACCAGAGTGGACAAGGTCGTTAAGTCGCGGACTGACCTGCGTGTGGCCGTAGACGGGCGGGTCCCCGCTGGTGGCCTGCACGTTGAGCAGCAGCGTCTGGTGCAGCTCGTGGTCGAGCGCCGCCGCCGTGCCGATGGTGCCCAGCACCGGCTCGATGCTGAAGTAGCCGTCCGGGTCGCCCGAGTAGATGGAGTACCGCACCGAGCTGCGCGAACCTGCGGGCAGAGGAGGCGGGGGCGCCGCTCCAGTACTGGGATCTGGGCGGTCGAAGGCGAGTGCAGTGGCTGTGAGGCGACGAGTGTACCCACAGTGTGAGATTCGGTGGAGGAGCGAAAGGGGAGGAGAAGTCGTATTGGAGTCTTGCTTGCCGGAGGGAAGGAGCGAGCGGAATTTCTTATAAAATAAAACTCATAGCTGTTGAAGACCGCGTTTGTAGGTCACCAAATATTTATAACACATATCTACTATCTCGATGCTCTTAGCTGAGACAGTATAGACTGTATGAAATTTGCAAGTATTATTGAGCTGTCAGCAGGTACAGTTCAGATACTATTACTATTTATATCCACTTTTTGAATAGACTCTGACACTAGCCAGCAACGCGAGGAAAAAAAAAACAACATCACGAACTGAAGGTACATCTAGAATCCATAGGTACCTGGCATTTTCAATTGCGACGAGGATAGCGGCGAACGGCGAAATACTTTCGATATTTCACTACAAATGGCTTTGAGTACACTTGTTATTAGTCAGTATCTAGAACATGCTCTAACTTTCTTCAAACTCGTTCAAAAATGGTTCAAATGGCCCTGAGCATTATGGGACTTAACTTCTGAGGTCATCAGTCCCCTAGAACTTAGAACTACTTAAACCTAACTAACCTAAGGACATCACACACATCCATGCCCGAGGCAGGATTCGAACCTGCGACCGTAGCGGTCGCGCGGTTCCAGACTGTAGCGCCTGGAACCGCCCGGCCATACCGGCTGGTTCAAACTGGTACTCAACTGACAGGTCTGTTTGTGTGGCAGGACGGAACGCCAGTCCGGTTTGCAAAGACCTTAATATGGAGAAGATCCAAAGTAAACAATTAAGTCGCCAGGTTCAATTGGAATCCCAGTTCGGTTTTACAGAGACTGCTACACAGCAATGGCCCTTTACTTGGCCTGTATTTACCGCGAATCTCTCGTCCATCGCAAAGTCCCAAACGACTGGAAAAATGCGCAACTGACTCCTGTATACGAAAAGGGCAAATTACAGACCAATATCCTTGACATCATTATGCCCCAAAATTCTTGGACTATTCTAAGTCCGAATATAGGAAATTTGCTTGAGACACAAAAGATTCTGTCCACAAATCAGCACGGATTTAGAAAGCATCGCTTGTGCGAAATTTAGCTTGCCATTTTCTAACATGATATCCTGCGAATCGTGGATGAATGGCAATAGGCAGATCCCATATTCCAAGATTTCCAGAAAGCATTTGGCACAGTGCCCGAGCATACAGAATAGGTTTTCAGATATGAAAGTGGCTGCAAGACTTCTTAAGTAATAGCAACCCTTACATTGTCCTGGAGGGTGACTATTCATCACACGAAAAGGTACCTCCAGGAGAGTCTCGGGGAAATGCGGTAGGACCGCTCTTGTTGTCTATATACGTAAATGATCTGACGAACAGCGTGAGCGCCAATCTACGACTGTCTGCTGACGCTGTAATGTGCCAGAAAATATCGTCCTTGAGTGACTGTAGGGAGAAACAAGATAACTTGGCCGTAACTTCTATTTGCAGCGATGAATGCGAGCTTGCTCTAAACGAAGACAAAAACCTCAGCCAATGCAGATGAATGAGGAAAGCAATCCTGTAATGTTAGGATACACAATTATTGGTGTCCTGTTGGACACTGTCAGTTCAATTAAATAGTGAGGCATGATGCTGCAAAGCGGTATGAAATGGAACGAGGACTTGAGGTCGGCAGTACGCACGGCGAATAGTAGATTCTGGTTTATCAGAAAAAGTTTAGGAATGTGTAGGTCATCCATGAAGGAGACTGCGTATATAATTCTAGTGCGACCGATTCTAAAGTACTAGTCGAGTGTATTGGTCGAGTATTTGGGATCGCCACCATGTCGGTTTAAAGGAACACGCCAAAGGAATTCATAGACGTACTTTTAGATTTGTTACCGGCACGTTCGATCAACACGCGAGTGTTACTGAAGTATTCCGTGATCTCAAAAGGGAATCCCTGCAGGAAAAAGTACAGTTCAGATAACTTAGAGAACCGGGATTTGCAGCTGTCTTCAGAACGATTCTGATGGTTTCAACGTACATTTCTCGTAGGGATCACGAAGATAAGATAAGAGAAAATGGAACTCGTGCCAAGGCGTGCAGGAAGTCGCTTTTCCTTCGTACTTTTTGCGTGTGGAAAGGAAATGATTAGTGCTGCTACAAGATGCCCTCCGCCATGTACCAAACGGTGGCTTGCGGAATATGTAATGTCACTTGTTCATTCACTACGCTTGATCCAGTTACCTTTTTCATAAGTGCATAAGCTTCCGCCGACAGAGTGCGTTAATATAAAAGATTTCTGGGTATAGTCTCGCGTCATATTGTGAAATACCTGTCTCCGAACAAAACCGACGTTCCGGCTATGGCTGCAGCGGCCGAATCGTCTGTTTTAATAAGTGTCAATTATTTTACAATACGACGCGTAACATACCCAGCAATCTGGCACGTTAACGTTACAGGGATGTTCAACAAACTACTCCGGTGACAAACGATACAAGACAAGGCTTTCGATATCACTGAGCGTTTCTCGGTAGAAATTCGGAGATGGTACATCTGAAGACGGGTCGGGCAACATGTTAATTTGCAATAAATCCTGCAACCCAGTTTATGGTCAAGGATGGCATCCATGGTCACAACTCTGGCGTGATATAAGATAGATACCGCTGCAATTGGCCCACGAAACATCGCTGGTTTTCAACAACGATGGTAACTTTCCCATTAGGCAAAATTCTTGTACTCTTGCATGAATTGGTTCAAATGGCTCTGAGCACTATGCGACTTAACGTCTGAGGTCATCAGTCGCCTAGAACTTAGAACTAATTAAACCTAACTAACCTAAGGACATCACACACATCCATGCCCGCGGCAGGATTCGAACCTGCGACCGGAACGGTCGCTCGGCTCCGGACTGTAGCGCCTAGAACCGCACGGCCACACCGGCCGGCTTGCATGAATTGTCGCTGTTGGCAGCATAATCTGCCAACATCTCTTTCACCTGTATGCGACTATCGCGAAAGTTTGTTTTCATCGTAGCTTCGCGAGACAAAATGGTTCAAATGTCTCTGAGCACTATGGGACTTAACTTCTGAGGTCATCAGTCCCCTATAACTTAGAACTACTTAAACGTAACCAACCTAAGGACATCACACACATCCATGCCCGAGGCAGGATTCGAACCTGCGACCGTAGCGGTCGCGCGGTTCCAGACTGAAGCGGCTAGAACCGCTCGGCCACCCCGGCCGGCTTGGCGTGACACTTTTTTCCTCCGCTCTAAACTACCATCTAGCAGAAGCTTCTATCTACTTCTTCCTAGATGGGACGCTGCTAATGGGTAACTGCACACAGACGTGTGGAGACCGTCGCAGATTCGAATCCTGCGAAATCCTTTCCAGAGGCGACTGTAGTTCTGTGATAGTCAGTATGCAAGCGCGTGGTAGGAGGGGCACCACTCCTCTTCTCGAAACTTTCTGGGAAATTGCCGAGACAGTAAAGTCGGAGAAATAATAGCTGAAAGAAATACGAGCTGAAACGGAGGACTACCGACCGACGTTCTTCCCACGGGACATTCGCATCTGTAATAAGGGAACGGAGAACAGAGGCAGAGGGCGGGGTTGCCGATGATAGGGGTAGCAGAAATACCTTGCGCAAGGTGGCGTGCGGAGCACAGATGTAGATGTAGATGTAGATCCAGAGGCGGCAGCTGCCGGCGGCTACGCGAACTCGTCGGCGGGCCGCGCATGCGCCCGCGCCCGTGCCCGTGCCCGCGGCTCGTTAATTACCCGGCCGCGGTAATGAAGGCGAGGCGAGGCGAGGCGGCGACTGTACCGGCCGCGTTTTCTCATTATGTCTGATACGGACCCCCGGCAGTAATTAAGATTTCAATTTTTGTGGCCGGCCGCGGGCCATTGTGCGCTGCGGCGCGCCGCCGCGGGCCGTCCTTGACCGCGGCGAGGCTGCGCCGGCCGCACGCCACCACGCACGCGAGGTGAGGTGTGCTGTGGTGTGCAGTGGTGAGGTGAGGTGTGCGCCGCTGGCCTCGCCTTCCCTTGCCTTGCACTCTCTTCACTTTTCCCACAGCGTCACGACACTTCCGCGCTTCCTGGAAGCGCTGCCGTTCCATCCCTGGCACCGGTCGTGACTCGTCCACACTCACCTTCACTAACTCTATTACAAATGTAATTAAACCTCGAGCACTAATGCCGAGGAAGGCGGTGCGCCAACCCTCAGTTAGCTTCCAATCGAAAATCGAATACCACCATTTACGCAACACTTGTGTGAAACGCAGCTCGAGCTTTTTATACATGAAATTTGACAAATATACATTTACGTCAAACGGGCAGGTTTCACACACAGAACTTCCCGAAACGTTGAAATAGCACTAACGTCAAACACTTGTGGCCACACTACAAACTTTTGTTTCCCACACTCAAAACGTTTCGGGCCATTTTCAGCGGCCGTCGTCATAAAATAAAGGTAGGAGTACCAGCATTAATTTAGTGACTTTGTCTAAAATCAGTAATCTACATCTGCATCTTGTAAGAGGTCGTTGCTAAGGAATTTATTGCTAGCGCAGTCGAGCAAATGTAATTTCGATGGATTGCTCACGCGCTGCCTCCGATATGTAAACTATAAGAGAATCTCAGACCAGAGAGCAGTGTTGGGTGCAGTAAGAGCAGTGACGGTAGGAGTAAGTAGTAGCGAGCAGTCGTGTGTATCGAGTTGGCTGGGCCGGTCATACGGAGCGATGGCGGTGCCTGAGCGATGTAGTATAAGGTAAAAGCAGCCGCGCGCATATGTAGTTTGTTACAACTAAATACGTACTATTTTTATATCAAGTCCCATGAAAATGATTCAAAAAATCTTTTAATAATAATTCTTTTTATAAAATTAACTTTTTGACAATCATTCATCTCAATTTAAAGAATTTACTAATTTCTCCAATCCACGGTCATCCCGATTATCGTAAAGACAAATCAGTCGTTTCCTTTCATACGTGACAAATCTAGCGGCCAGCATTGCACTGGCCTGTGCCAGAAAAATTTCTTATAGGAGCAGATATATACGCGTTATCCGGCGACTTCATTGAGGTAAGAATTATCAAATTATTCAGTATGATCTTTCAGGGCTATGACGCAGCACTGCAGACGTCCAAATTCACCAGTTTAGATTCACAGTCAACTATTGAAAGGTTATAAATGAGCCACAATTGCACTGAGAGGTTAGTCAGGTTGTTACTGCGAGGTTACGGAAAAATAAACCGTTGGGAGGTTACACTGAATGTGAATATTATACTTATATTTTCTGTTCGGAGACTACAATCTGTGTTCCCAAGCCTCCTCCTGGTACGAGGGCTATTCGGTTAGCGAGGAACGATCGGTTGCGAAATGGAATCCACAGTGAAAATCCGATGAAGCTCTGCACAGATGTGCTGCTGTGGTGTCCTCAGAGGGAATAAGAAGGACTGCTTAAGCGCGACAGAACAGCTTAGCTTGGAAGTTTCGTATCCCTTTCTTGTTCCACTCGCGAATCGAATGCACAGATTTTTCTGGAGATGTACACTGGAGGCAGTAGAGTTGTTTTAAAATCTGCCTCAAATATTGTCTTTTGAAAGTCGTGATTTCTTCCAACAATTCCGGTGTAAGATGGCCGCGTGTCTGTGTAACATCCTCCCACTGACTGGACCTGCTGCATGCGTCTCACCTCCTTCAAACTCCTCCTTTGATCTGTTCTGCTGACGACGACCAACATTTTGGCAATACTCGAGGGTACTTTGCGTATATGTGGTGTACGGGATTTCTTTCGCAACTGCACTACAATTTCTCAGAAGCAAGTTTCTGCACTGGACTCTAACGCTAGGTATTGCCTGACAGTGTTATTAACTTCAACAGAACTTTAGTATAAAAAACTAAAGCTTTCTAGGTGGTGACAAATCATACTACAATACAAAGACACACCTGATGCGTTTAATGCGCCATGCACACATTCGTAAATACTGGAATGCACATTTAGACATCGCAGATAGTGCCGTGACGGACTTGGTCTCTCCGCCGGAGGTTCGAGTCCTCCATCGGGCATGGGTGTGAGTGTTGTCCTTAGCGTTAAGTTAGTTTAAGTGGTGTGTAAGTCTAGGGACCGATGGCCTCAGCACCTTGGTCCCTTAGGAATTCACAGACATTTGAACATTTTTGGACTTGGTCTTTAGGCTGGCTGTGATGAGCGGGTTGTGCCGTAGGTCGGCTGACCAACAAGTGACCTCGTGACATTTGTGAAACATTTTTGTATTAACTGGACGCACGTGTCACTCGAACTCGAGTCACCGGTTGCGTTCTGAAGTGGCAGCAGCTTTACAATCAATCACTGTCGCGGGCAGGGGGGGGGGGGGGGGGGGGGAAGAGATGTGCAGAATCCGAGTTTGATCTCGTGTACAAATCTTATGTAATATTTTCTTCGAGGAGAAAGAGAAGAATTTTCTTGGCATCTATAGTTTTCACTGAAATAGTACTACACTTGCTGCTCTAAGTCAGAGTCAAATCGCAAAGTCTCTGAAGAAACGAAGGCGACTGATAAATGAAACGGTAAATAACAAGCATAAAATTCTTAAGAATCAAATTAAAAGCACGACAAAAAGCTGTAGAAAAATATTATTAGTAATTCTGGATAACAGGGAAAGCTAATTACTTCTGAAGTGAAAGAGTAACGGAATACAGAAACTTAAGAGGTTCGGTTGCAAAAAAATTCCCATGAGGCAATTATCTGGTTTACAAACTGCAGCAAACGCACGAAGATGGAACTATTGAGGCAGATTAGCCAAGGACATAAGACCGTATACAAATAATAGAGAAAGATAAATACAGCAGAACAATGCACTTGCAAACGTATCCTTGTCATATTTTTCTTCCAAATTAATTTTGCAACGTCATATTCTGTCACTGTAGAGAGCACAGCTAGACAGCCTGCAAGTGGCGTCTCACGAGGTTAATAGCGCCAGGGTGAGAGGGGGGGGGGGGGGGGTATCGCTCAGCGACCGAAGCATAGAAGAGAAGACGTGACAGCAAGCGGGAGACCCACAATTCAGACATTAATGATACCGTGGGCTTATTAAGTACTGGAAACATAAAACGGTAACTGTCGATACGATGCATGTAAACAATAGAGTAGTACTGCTTTGAAGGCGCAGAAAACATCAGTAGACGTCACTATTGTCAACAGAACGTAACCGAATGACTGCCGAGGGGAGGGATAGTACACGAACAACTCTGCACAGTGCCAAAGTTTAAGTGATATGCCAAGTTCCGCTTAGTAGAGACAACGGAGTTTAATTCGGGAGTAACATTTCTCACGTCCACGAAGTTTCAGGATTCTTTATTAAAGTATATCTGCTGGGTTCCTGTCTTTTAAAGATTGTGTAAAAGTTGCATCCTGCCACTCAGTACTAACTCACTTACTTGAGAGTTCTGACTGCTATCAGAGCTATCTTCTGCACGGGAAACCTTAATAAGTGAGCGGTTTTAATCCGTCTAGAGTTTGTTCAAAGAGTTACAAGCCAAAGCGAAGTTCCTTTGATCATGATTGCAGTTACCAATCGCTTAAACTGGCCAAAGTCGAGCTTACGTGTGATTTGGGTAGTGAGAATATAAGCGCCTATCCGAAAAGTAAGAGTTCCACGTTCAAAACCAGAGATTCTTTATAAGGTCCTGTTACTCACTCCTTCTCTAATCTACATTTTCGGCGCATACTATTAGCTTCTTACGAGCTTTTCTTACGACGGTGACAGATTTTCGTATAGTTTAATGCACATCTCCACATCGCCTGATGATGGAATTCCAAGAACGAGGGTGGGCCAGTGCGTGGGAAAGAAACGGAGAATCACGATCGTGACGATGACGCCCAGTTTGAGGGCCGAGGACGTGGCGTGCCAGCCAGCGCAGCACACGGAGCCTGCGAGATCCGTGGCGGCTGTTGTTGGACAGCCGTGGCCGAGACCGGCAGCTACTTAGCAACGTGGCGGCCTCACCCCGCCGCGAAACACCCGACCAATAATTGCTTTTCCCAGAACCAACAGCGGCCGGCGAATCGCGACGAGGGAGCCCTTTGTGCGGCTGTTGTCATTAACACCCAGGCGGGCTATTACGCGCGACACCTAACCCCAATTAAAGCGCGGATCGACAGCTGCCGTGCAGCGTGACGTGTACCTGGACTTTATTTCTCACACGTCATAAACGTCTTAAGAAATAAGACCTGCATTTACAAGCATTACGAATCGAAAAGTATCGATCGACGGGGTACTACCTGTGTTTAAAGAAAAACTCTGTCGATTTTGTTTCAATGCAGCTACTTTAGACACGATGGACTCTTACTTACGTAATGGACTATTCGTCAACGTAATACACAATCGGAAAAAGGGGCAACAAAAGGTATGAATGGGTACTTCCATGACGTGTGTAAATGCAGTTTCAAGTTTGAAAACTGTCATATATATCATGGCAACACTCCGTTCTAACTGGTGTGAAACTGGCCTCATCCACCATACGCCCGCTCTGACAGCCTCTCCCAGTTCTTTATGTCCAACTGATGTTGATGTTGATGTTGATCCTAGCTGTGACCTCCCGGATGTTATCGCGCCACCTAATTCTGGACCTTCCTCTTCTTCTTGTTGCATCCATTCACCTGCAGAATGTCATTCTAGACAGTCTATTCTCCGTCATTTTTGCAATGCGGCCTGCCCAGTTCAACCTTCTCTTCTTTAGCATTTCGACGATAAGCCATTGTCTTTTACAGCCCTCTTAATTCTTTATTTTTTCTTTTCCTCCACTCCATGCTACTTTCATCATAGACAGGTCCAAAAGTTTTCCTCGGTACTTTTCCTTTCGATTATTAACAGTTTTTTTCATTTTTCGTTCGAAATACTAACGCTTCGCATCCGTACAATGTTACTTGTATTAGTGAGGTGGTATCACAAAGCTAATGTAGGTTCTCGTACTTTCATGAAATTACATAAGTGTTCCGCCATTGGTCTTTGATTGGTACCTATGTCAGTACGTTTATCATTTTTATTACCATACTGTGATTTCATTTCTGCTGGTTAGAACAATGTAAAACGGATTTGAAAACGAATTGATGCGAACATGTTCTGTGTGATAAATAAGACTTTATATCGCAGTCACTGGTATTTCATAATGGTGCCGTTTAAACCAATTCTATTGACTGCATGGGTTCTACAAAGTCCGTCGATTTACTTACCAAATACGGCACGAAGCGTTCCTGTCGGCAGCAGCATGTACGCTGATCATCTTGTGTGTTATTCTTCCGACTCCTTACATTGACATAAGCCTCTTCATTTGCAATGTCCTACAAAATGTTACAACAACATACAGTTTTACTTCAGTAGTTATTTGAATCCTTAGATCTACATCTTCAGACATACTTCACAAGAAACCATACGATGCATGTCGGGGTGTACCTTGCACCACTGCTAGTTACTCCGTTTCCTGTTCCACTCGCGCACAGAGCGACGAAAAGCGACTCTCTATGCTTCCGTACGAGCCCGGATTTCCGTTATCTTTTCCTCGTGGTCCTTAAGCGAGATGTACGTCGGTGATAGCAGAATCGTTCTGCTGAAAATTCCGGTACTCTGAAATTACTCAAAGCTGTTTTGCGAAAAAGTCTTCTCCCTTCCAAGAATTCCCATCTGAGTTCACGAAGGATTTTCGAAGTACTCGCGTGTTGATCGAACCTACCGGTGAAAAATCTGGCAACCCGTCTCTGAATTACTTCGATATCTTCCTTCAGTTCGACCTGGTGAGGATCCCAAACACTCGAACAGTACTCAAGAATGGGCTGCACAAATGCTCTGTAGATGAGATATACTTTCCTAAAACTCTTCCAATAAACCGGAGTCGACCATTCGAATTTTCCAGTACCAAAGAACCACGATGTTGAGCGCCCCAAACAAACAAAAACAACAGCAACAACAACACTACAACCGACCTTACATCCTCGTTCCGTTTCATGTCGCTTTGCAGTTTCATGCCTACATAAATCGACGTGACTGTGTCATGCAGCACACAACTATACTGTAGTCGAACATGGCAAGATCATTTCTCGTACCGCCTGCAATTCGTAACGTAAGGTACAAATTCTTTTCAAGTCGTCCTGCTGGCACCACCTTCCCGTACACAACGTTCTGGATTCTATTACTCAAGAAGTCTTCGAGACACACCCTATTTAAGAACCTGTTCTGTATGGTCGGATCTTCCTTTACAGTCTGTAGTGTACCATTATGTAAAAATGCTTTCCGGAAATCTAGGAATACGGGAATCTTTCTGTTGCCGTTCATCTTTGTTTTCTCAGCCGTTTCCACGTTTCGTTATTAAACCTCATCCTTTTGCCAGCATAAAAACTCTCCTAGTCTTGTTTACAGATTTATTAATTTTAATTGATCCCAAGAGCGTTTATTATACTTGCGATAAGATTCCATTAGGTTGACCTCGTTTTTAATGTTTACTTCTGAAGTGTATTCTTCATGGCGCTTGTAGACCTTCCACAAGACAATATTAAGGCACTACAACTAGAAAAAGAAAAAAAAATGCAACACTTGTTTATCTGTTTCGATGTTCTGGTACTGTGCACACTGAGAGGTGTGTGGTGAGGCAATACATTTAGGATGCTGGAATTCATCCGGAAGTAATGACGTAACTGACCTTGACGTTCAAAAACTGGTCTCTTTGCATACTTCGCTTCTTCTGCTGTATATCTTCCCGACGTCTTAATAACAGGAATAACGGGAATCCGACTGTTTCTTCGTAATAGAATTTAATGAATTGCAACAAACCCCTCTCAATCAAAATACGCGGCGCTCAGATTTTATGAGGAAACCACTAGCAACGGCATCCGAAACATATCTTTTACCCAGTGATTGGCCGTGGATTTCTCATCTCTTTTTGTAGGCGCGTTTTGTGGCGTAGTGGGCGCGCAACTGACAGACAAGAGACCACGAATTACAGGGCTCTAGGTCATCGAATTAGCTGGCTGGATGTGTTGTTTCATCGAAAAGGCTGGCCTGGCGAAGGTTAATGAAAGCTAATACACTGCATTTGTTTCCGTGGCAAGTTTGGTATCACTTTTGGCCGATGATGAGTTGAGTTACAACCTTCTTTTTAAGATATCTGTGAAAGTTGCAGATGAGCATATGGAGGTGATTTATTGACCGTTAGCGGTGTACATTTCTTTCCGAAAGCAATTGAAATGGTATAAAGTGCCAGTCCCTTATGTTGGTGGCATCAGTTTGCGAGGGACGTTGCCGAAATAAGCGACGACGTCCGTCGGTCGTGTGGTGGCAGCGTAGGTGGCAGCTTCAGATGGGCGCAAGGTGGGGTGCAAGCGGGGGGGGGGGGGGGGGTACGGCCGGATGGCCGGGGCCGGTTTTCGGCATATTGTTAACACAAATACACTGTGTTCGGCGGCGCCTCGCTGCCAGCGTGAGTGATGGCCCGGCATCCGTCATAAGGCACGGCGGGAGCGCGCCATCTATACGGCGGTCGGCGTGGGTGGCGGCGGCGGCGACAGTAACAGAATGGCAATCACCACGCGAAACGAATTCGCAGCGCAGCTGGCAGGATGACGACTGGCTCCCCCCCTCTCTCTCTCTCTCTCTCTCTCTCTCTCTCTCTCTCTGCGTGTGTGTGTGTGTGTGTGTGTGTGTGTGTGTGTGTGTGTATGTGCGTGTGCGTTTGTTTCATGCTGATTATTTGGGGTAAAGGAAGAGAATGACACGGAAACTACTTTCCCCGTTCTCTGGTCGCACTTTGATGCGAAATTTTGATGTGGTCCTCCACTTGCAAGAGTATTTTCGTTTACAGCCTCCGGTACTCTGATTAAGTAGCCAACAACAAAATGTTGAGGTCTGACGAAATGGTTCCTTCCGAAGACCACCCTCTGCAAGTTAGCTGTACTAGACACTTAGCTGTACTGGACACCCTGGAGGACGCTGAACCTCTTCAGATGTGGAGGTGGGAAATTCACGGGCAGCCTGAAGATATCGTGTTAGCTGTAAGAATAATTGTAACTGCAGGGAACCACAGAGTATACCACGTACGTATGTATCGGTGTCAGCTCTAGCCTGTCTCGAGATTCGATTCAGTTCCTACTGCTTAACTGTCTGTAAGCTTTATTGGGGACGCGTGATTTCAATCATCTTTCTACTCTTGTAATTTGTCATAGTTTTCACAATTCTGGCACGAAATAATAATAACTGCTTGAAGATACCAACAACGCTGAGGATGATTCCAACGGCACCCACAGCCGCTCATTATCACTTTACCGAACAGTGCTACTTTATATCGTTCACCACCTGTACTGGTTCTTGTCTCCATCGAATTTCTTGCGATTATAGAGCAATGTAAACAGCACCTGCTGCAGGGACCATACTCGTTGCAGACTTACGAAAGATGCCATACTAAAGTTGGCCTATTCTTCGCTTTCAAGAATAGCCTTTATCTCATAGTATATTTCCACAGTAGATGCTATCGTAGAAAATTTTGATATCCACACGTGCATTAATGACCCTCTTAAAGTACGTGTGATTTTCGAGACTGTGTGATTACTAAATACAAAAAATACAAAAAATTAAAAAAATGGTTTAAATGGCTCTGAGCACTATGGGACTCAACTTCTGAGGTCATCAAATGGCTCTGAGCACTATGGGACTCAACTGCTGAGGTCATTAGTCCCCTAGAACTTAGAACTAGTTAAACCTAACTAACCTAAGGACATCACAAACATCCATGCCCGAGGCAGGATTCGAACCTGCGACCGTAGCGGCCTTGCGGTTCCAGACTGCAGCGCCTTTAACCGCACGGCCACTTCGGCCGGCTGAGGTCATCAGTCCCCTAGAACTTAGAACTACTTACGCCTAACTAACCTAAGGACGTCACACACATCCATGCCCGAGGAAGGATTCGAACCTGCGACCGTAGCGGTCGCGCGGTTCCAGACTGAAGCGGCTAGACCTGCTCGGCCACTTCGGCCGGCACTAAATACCAGAACTTCCAAGTGTCCATCCGACTTATTGATTATATCCTCTCAAACCTACTAGTATTTTTGTTCGGGAGGACAAGTAATCATCTTTGGTGAGATTGTTCTCTGTCATACAGCCAATAATGTGCGAAAAAATGGAACAATAAATTGAGTGCAAAGTTGTACGTTTCTCATTAAATAAATTGTGAAGGTAAATGGTGTAGAGGTGTGTCATATCATAAGCCGAAATGCGAATTTAAAACAAGAAAAAAGTGACAGAGAATTTCTTTGAGACTGGTAAAAAAAGTAATTAATTTTTTTGACAAAATGTGTGCGTAGCGTATTTCATTTTAGAAAACGAGTGTTAACGTTGCCTATTCGTGGTTTGTGATCACAAAGAAAGGCAGAAAATACGAGAAGGAGAGTACGTACTTGACGGAAATAGGATAAACGCAGGCGACGCACTGGTGTCAAATGCCCTGTCACTCAACTCCATCCCACGCAGTCTTGTCGTCTGCTCTTCAGAAGCAACAAAGACCACGTATAAGATGGAATTAACTCCTGATAAGGCTTCCGGACAATCAGGCTACTGTCTGTCGTCTATAATTCGACAGATCATTTACTTCAGCCGTTGACTCATTACTGTCTATCACTTTTGTCGCTGTGACTCAAGTTTATTTTGGTCTCTAATGACCTAGTTCAGCGGACTTATTTCCCACTAGGAGGCATATGAACTTCCACTAAACAGACTATTTCAGTAAATTCAATGGCGGTGGAGTACGGTGTTGCGCACATTCGTGTACTCAGGTTATTCGTAATCCACGGATGGCGTATAAGACACGCAAACGGAAAGGGGACACAGGAGTTTAGGTTACTCTGTGAGATTATTCCGGATGTTCACTCGACTCGTTGACAACAATTATTTTGCGCTGTGAATGAAAGGGTAGATTTGTTTCAGTGCTCCCTCCAAAGAAAAATTATTTTCTCAGACGAACGGCATAATTTTATCACTTAATGCCTCCTGGTTGTCAGGAAAATCGAATTACTAATGTAGCTCACAGCGTGCTGCAGTTCACGGAAACAAAAATGCCAGTGCTGCAGTTACAGCTCGATAAAAAACCATTTGTTTATGAATGCACTCAGGTATTTTGCCGCTTCACTGTAGGCGTTAACGCGTTACTGAGTCATCCCAACACAAAGAAAAAGGCGCTACCGATGCCGGCGAGGAAAAACAAATTATTTATATGTTCCTCTAACTTAATTATCTGCTACAATACGTCTGGAGGTTGATTTAGTGTAAAACAACAGGTTTCTGCAATTCGCCGAAGCAACAGCGGATCGGATCGTCGAAACGTATCGGCGGTGTGCAACAGACGGCGTCCGCCCATAAAGAAAGTGAGCAAATATCCAGGCGAACGAGAACATAAATTGAGATTTTGTTTCAGACGGGCGATGCTCCGCTGCCGCGTGTTTCGCGCAAGAACCAATAACAAATTTCCGCTATCGGTGGTCACCGGCGTGCGCACGCTCCCACGCAGTGCCGTGGGAGGTGACCTTAGCGGGCACCCCTGATGACGGAGAGCAAAGCGAAGCGGCTCACATCGTCCTGCCGCGCAATTTTCCGATGCGGAACTGGTGCTGTGGCGGCAGATAGCATCTGCAGCCGGGTCGCACCGGTCAAGTGGCAGCAGTGGATCCGCGCGCAATCCCCGCCGCCACTAAAAGGTTTCCGTAAAATTTCTCACGTTCCCTGGATATGGGGAAGCGGTAAAACAGCCGTAGCGGGAGGACCATCAGAAGGCTGGTTTCCTTCAGGCACCTCGATGGCTATTCTGTTTAGTGAACACGATTACTGGAAGGCGTGGCACTGCAACGTAGGACAATATGAAGCTTAATACGGTCGTTTCAGAAAACGGATGGATAATGACGCTCAATACTTTTGATCGATTGTGGAAAGAGCTGCCGTTTTTACATATAAAACTGTTTCGCTGAACATTCTCATACTGCTATGAAACTGTTACGTATCTGCTACCTCTCCTTCATACCTGACAGTAAATCTGTTAGTTTAGTCAGTCTTAATTAGTGGTTACTAGTGTTGCATCAAAGTATCGTGTTCTTACATTTTCAGTGAAGTGGAAATGAGCATAGTAAGCTGTTATTTTCTACACTGTTGATTTGATACAGTTGCAGGTATCCTCCAAACTTACTGCGTTGACACTGGTCTTTTTGCAAAGGTAAAGCTAGATTTGACACATTTTGCGATTTCTTCAAAACATTCGAACAAGTACATAAGTTCACTCGTCATTTTCTTATATATTTATTCAAAGGCTTTCTTGGTATGTTATAGCCTATTCTCTCTAGAGAATCGTAATTTTTGTCGCAGAGCAAGCTTAAATAAGGCAATCTTTTTGCTTAAGGGACGAACTGCGGATTAGCCAACTGAAATTCTAATTTCTTAAAAAAAATGGCTCTGAGCACTATGGGACTCAACATCTATGGTCATCAGTCCCCTAGAACTTAGAACTACTTAAACCTAACTAACCTAAGGACAGCACACAACACCCAGTCATCACGAGGCAGAGAAAATCGTCCGCAGCTCGTGGTCGTGCGGTAGCGTTCTCGCTTCCCACGCCCGGGTTCCCGGGTTCGATTCCCGGCGGGGTCAGGGATTTTCTCTGCCTCGTGATGGCTGGGTGTTGTGTGATGTCCTTAGGTTAGTTAGGTTTAAGTAGTTCTAAGTTCTAGGGGACTGATGACCATAGATGTTAAGTCCCATAGTGCTCAGAGCCATCAGAGAAAATCCCTGACCCCGCCGTGAATCGAACCCGGGAACCCGGGCGTGGGAAGCGAGAACGCTACCGCACGACCACGAGCTGCGGACTCTAATTTCTTATATATCTGCTATTTTTACAGGCTGTTTGCGCTATTGAGACATATTTTCGCTAATTGCAACTCTTATTTTACCATTTTATTGCCTCTCTAAAACAGCACTTGACACTGAATGTGTACTGTGCCGGACACGTCGGTTCATGGTTCCTCTCGGAGAGAGCTTTCCGCTTCCCATCACGCATATCAAAGTTTGAAAAGACAGGAAAAAGTTCTTTCAGCAGATCAAACGACTGCAGATTTCATTAAAAATAATGTGGCTTTCATTAATTACTCATGAAAGCGATAGCATTAAGAGTCGACAGTATTTGTCCACGTGCACACAAACAGATCTCAGTCGCTGGGGAAGAAACAAGGGGAAGTACGAGTAATAAAGTTCGCGTTTCTCTTTTACTGGCTGATTATCCAGGCGTTTATACTAGGGGTGTAACGGAGCTTAGCAGTTATGCCGAAAGGTCGGACCTTCCGACTACTGCACCTACCATTACATCTCCGACTCCAGCAGTTCTGAAATGAGGGTTTTATCGACGGTGAAGGTTCAAAGTTTGATCTTCAAAAGTGAAAAGCAACTTTGACAGCTGTATAATTCGACGACCAATTACAAAGGAATGCGGTTATTTGCAAACCACTTCAACTGTGACCCCTATGGGAAGACTCACGGTTTAAAAGTAAGTGTTTGAGTGACGCTATTAAAGAAAAGTTCGATTACAACCAACGTGTTTGAATGATTCACTGAGTGAGGAGTGAGTTTGTTAGTCAAACTGAAGATTGTGAGAGCCTACAACCCCCTCCCCCCTCCAAAAAAGACAAAAGAAAGAGTAGACTCGTTGACAGCTTATAAGCAACGTCTATTGAAGGTATCGTTAGCACAAACTATGAGAAAAATGGATGAAAATATGGTTCAGTCTTTGTTTATTTTAACCATTTGCGATGATGATGATAATAATAACTCTATAGCTAAGGAATATCGTGACAATAAATTGATTTTTAGTAAAAGCCTTAACAATTTTGTAAAAGATTGCTCATTGGGTACAAAAGATTAAAACGCACTCTCCTGTTGAGGATCTTTCGTCGTAAACATAAAGCTCCAAATATTTCATCCCATAGTACGAACGTCTTCGTCTCTTTCAAACGGTTCAGTAGGGAGAAAGGACCTTTCTAAAGTTACGGGGTTTATGTACGTCCCCTTAATAGATATATTATAAGTCGGTCAGGTGCACATATCATCAGACAATAGAGTTTATTGTGTGACAAGTGAACGAAAAAATTGAAGAGGTACAGAAGGATCGAGATGAGCCGGGAATACAGGACACAGAAATTCGCAACAGGGTGAGTTTTTAATCAAAAATTCAGGCTGCCAGAACTTTCCAGAAAAGAATGAGTTCCTGTACGAAAACATCATGGACAGAAGAGACAACAAGGTTGCAAAGTATGAGATACCAGAATAACGGAAGCTGTTCCAAATTAAAGTAGTGCACAGACGAGGATGTGTTGAGGAGCAGAAGAGGAAGAAGAAATAAACAATTTTCCACTGTGCTATCGTTATTCACAAATCACAATTACGTAAATACCACCTCCGACTCAGCCTCTGACAAAAGACTTGCGCGGCCTCCGGCTGCGGTGAAACCACCTCTGCTACACCCCTAATTTGGATATGGACAGGCCGATTCCGGACGGGGCTGCGCGGGGGAGTTGCGCGACCTCACGTCGGGTGACCGCCAGACAGTAATGAAGTCACAAATAGACGCGGACAGAAAACATTTGTACGGGGCGGAGCCTGTAATAAAAGCCAAGTCGCGTCAGTAATTAGAGGCGTCCGCCAGGGAGGGCTGAGGGCTCTTCTGTTCCTCCACCGTCCCCCTCTTCCCCCTCCCTCCCCCCCTCGTCCTCCATCTCCCACTGACCAGACACTTCTTGGCACAACAGCCGCTGACGCCGCTTGTCAATACCTTAATAGAGTCTTGTCTCTCTCCACACGAATTAATATGCATGCAGATTCTTTTCTCGTTTCGCTTTCAGCCTCCCCGTCATCTCGATCGTGCTGCTCGTTTTGCTTTCGGCACCATCTCGTCCTTCTTCTGTCTTTCATTTACGAACCGAGCCCCCTCCCCTCCCCCTGCTCGGGCCTCTCTCTTGCTCGTCGTTTTGGTTCTGTATACGCGGCGCTTTCGCTCTCTCTTTCTCTCACTCCACTCCTCTGCCAGTCACTGTCCCCCTCTCTCACGAGCCGCGACGCTCGGCCTCCCTCTACCTTTATACAATGTCTTGTCAAATTACACGACATTCATATCTGGGCGGCGTTGCCACGCCGCGGCGCGGTGCGGCGCCGGCCTGCCGCACACGTGGGCGCGGCGTCGCGGCGCCGCCGGTGCTCCTGTCAGTGCGAGGCGGACGTCGGACGCTGTCCAGAGCTTCCACGGGTGACCGCGGGTCAGCAGGCTGAGCCTGGCCGCGTCGCCTCCCCCGCGCCGACCATGTCGCACGGTCGGTACCTCGCCTGACGTGAGCCGCGCAGAACAATGCGCGTAATTACCGGCGCTTCACGGTGTCCGTTACAGCACCTGGGAACGGAGACAGCGTCGGCCAACCTCCTCGTTACACGCAGCCATCGGTCGTAACCATCCGCTGCTGGTTCCGTAACCTCTCTAGAACGCAAGTTAACATTAATTCGCAAATCTTTTTTCCGAGTTTCCACCAGAGCCGTGCGGGCCCGCTGAGCATATACGGAGGCTGACGTTGCACTAAACAACACTTGCTGATGTGAATCTTGAAATTTTCTCGGCGTGCAGAAGACTCGATTATGTCTGCCGAGTACACCGATCAGCTTCTTCTACCAAACACGACATTTCTTTCATTATCTGAGCACCTTTCAGACATCTTCCGGTGGGACACCAGACGTTGCACTAAGCAACACTTGCTGATGTGAATGTTGAAATTTTCTCTGCGTGCAGAAGGCTCGATGATGTCTGCCGAGTACAGCCGATCACCTTCTTCTACCAAACACGACATTTCTTTCATTATCTGAGCACGTTTCAGACATCTTCTGGTGGGACACCAAAAACAGTCTTCTACAGCCAATCTGAAGATACCTGGCAGGTGCCCAGATGAACTGTCGCGCTTGCTGGAAAACGATGACTGGCTGGATTTAGGAAAAATCATTCAGAACGCTTGCTGAATTACACTCTATACCTTAAAATCATCTGACTTGAAAAACTTTAGTTCTCTACGGTAATCGCACTGATGTGGAATTTAGGAATCGTACAGACGTGAAATTTAAGTGCCTGATAGCGACTATAGTTGCGCTCCATCAAAACTACGGTTCGGTAGTTTTGTGCACAACATACATAACGTAGTAAACGTAGGATTACTGGTAGTATTGATAAAATTGGTAGGGAAAGAAGCATACAAGAATATGTAAGAGAGAAACTGGAAGCTTTTTTCACATAATTCGAACCGCACATCATTCAGTGTTAGTTCATTGTGTCTTTTATATCCTTACAGAATATAAATTGCATTTTGTAGGTAATAACAATTAGTTGGTAGTGTAACTTTTGCGCTTGTTTCTTACCAAAGCAATTACTTCTGATGCAGGTACAGTTTACATGCACAAATATTAAGAAATATATATATAAATGTTGTAGTTATTTTGTATTCAATAGTACGTTCTTCATGATAATCAAAGGCGAGACCTTCCTATTGTTATTCATAAATGCGAAAATTGTTTATGAAAAACAGGACAATGGTTTACGTAAGTTCGATGAAGTATTGAAACGATACAAAATTTTTAAGGCTTTCGTGGCCACTTGTTGACAAACTGCCTATTGCCTTCTGTCTCGGGTTCTTCGGCCGATGTTCATCTAATGATTTTACTGACGTTTCGGCAGCACGAGTGGCTGGTATTGTCAAAGCTTCACCACCGGCAATGGAGGGTGAAGCTTTGACAATGCCAACCACTCGTGCTGCCGAAACGTCAGTAAAACCATTAGATGAACGCCGTCGAACAACCCGAGACAGAAGCCAATAGGCAGTTTATTGAAGCGATGTTTGATATATTTCTATTTTGAGCTTCTTTTATCTTTTTTGGGATATTGCGTTCTCAGGCGCTATACGATAAAAAATGCTTTCTTTCTTTTTTTTTTTTTTTTTACTAGAACATCCCTCTGTTTCAGGTTACAAATCAACATTTTCGAATAAAACCACAATTAAACATTGCCAGTTTCGGTTTTGCTATAAATATTGTGCCATAGGTTGCTCAGCCCTTTATATATCTTCATTCAGTTGCTAGACTGTTCATCGCTTCTATTTTTTAGAGGAGTCTAGTAAGACACTGATTGCATACTTACAGAAAGCTATCGTAATGAGGTAACGCCCGATAGGTACGCAACACACCCAACATGCAAGTAATGTGGGTACGACCGTAACTGATCAAAGGTACTCGGAAAACTGCCGTAGTCTAACACTGCTTACGGTAGGTAGCCTATGGTAGTTTTACAACTCTACAAGCGGCCCTTCGATGGGCACACTTCCTGCACGTCATGTCTCCAGCCATGGAGGATATCTGTGAAAAACACCTAAGAACTTGCATCGACCATTGCAAAACAACTCTCGGCTTCATGAATCGTTAGGTGAGATGTTTTACTCCAGGACGTCATTATGGCTGTGGTTTCTGCAGAACTTTTGAAGCACAGAGGATTGAAGAAGATAGTTTTAAAGAGAATTTAGTTAAATGCTGTACTTTAGATGTGGATCCTCTGTATGAATGTGGAGAAACTCAACAAATATTGCATATTGTGACCTGCATCCAAACTCACGTGTAGTGCGACAGCCATACTGGTCGTGACTGAAAATCTAGTAGCACTGGAAGAAACTTAATGTTCTTTTAAATTATATACCATTGTTTATTGGTTTTTATAAGGTGTATTGTTATTGCTAGCGGCGGAAAAAGCGTTAACACTGTTAGAATAGCGTTGTAAAAAATGTTAAAAACTTCTTAATTTAGTGAATGCAAAAGTTAATTTTACTGGTAACAAATCTGGTAAATATGCTGAAAACAGGAGGCACGTAGACTGAATTCCTTTATTTCCTTGTAAACATCTCTCATCTTCTTGAAAAAAGAGACAGCATTGGTCGTATATTTTTTACTATTGCAAAATCGATTTTCTGTCACTGAGTGACCATCTTCAGTGCTATATTGTATAACTTAAATTGGGATGCACTGTTGTCACTAAGCTTACGGCAATCACATGTGATTGCCGTAAGCTTAGTGACAACAGTGCATCCCAATTTAAGTTATACAATATAGCACTGAAGATGGTCACTCAGTGACAGAAAATCGATTTTGCAATAGTAAAAAATATACAACCAATGCTGTCTCTTTTTTCAAGTATACCTGTTATCTGGTCGTAGTGCACAAGACAACATGGAGTCGCCAATCAATCTCATCTTCTTGTTGTGCATAACTACTGAACTAATAAGTGAGCCCGGAAGGCCGTGTTTACACTGCAATAGCGGATTCCAGTGTCTGTGCTTCTCAATTTCAGCATACATTTGAGATAGTTTGCGAGTAGTTCCAATGTCAAAATCAAAAATCGTTATACCAATATATCCGTTTTTACAAGAGCTTTCGAATACCGTTAAAAAGTATACCGCCCACTGAAAGAACGCATACCGTCTTCAATATTTCGATCATTACATGGCTTACATGTAAACGGAGATGCAGATATAACCATCTTTCAAAGCAGTAACCGTAGGAAAATTCGGGCGACTATCGCCAAGCCATGCAACAACGTGTCTGACAAAAGGAGGCCTAACATTAAATCTAAAATTACGTCTACGGCCACGGACACAGACCGAGAAACCCAAATGCCACAGTGGAAAAACACCGGTAGCTAATGTTGTTGTTGTGGTCTTCAGTCCTGAGACTGGTTTGATGCAGCTCTCCATGCTACTCTATCCTGTGCAAGCTTCTTCATCTCCCAGTACCTACTGCAACCTACATCCTTCTGAATCTGCTTAGTGTATTCATCTCTTGGTCTCCCCCTACGATTTTTACCCTCCACGCTGCCCTCCAATACTAAATTGGTGATCCCTTGATGCCTCATAACATGTCCTACCAACCGATCCCTTCTTCTGGTCAAGTTGTGCCACAAACTCCTCTTCTTCCCAATCCTATTCAGTACCTCCTCATTAGTTATGTGATCCACCCATCTAATCTTCAGCATTCTTCTGTAGCACCACATTTCGAAAGCTTCTATTCTCTTCTTGTCCAAACTATTTACCGTCCATGTTTCACTTCCATATATGGCTACACTCCATACAAATACTTTCAGAAATGACTTCCTGACACTTAAATCTACACTCGATGTTAACAAATTTCTCTTCTTCAGAAACGCTTTCCTTGCCATTGCCAGTCTACATTTTATATCCTCTCTACTTCGACCATCATCAGTTATTTTGCTCCCCAAATAGCAAAACTCCTTTACTACTTTAAGTGTCTCATTTCCTAATCTAATACCCTCAACATCACCCGACTTAATTCGACTACATTCCATTATCCTCGTTTTGCTTTTGTTGATGTTCATCTTATATCCTCCCTTCAAGACACCATCCATTCCGTTCAACTGCTCTTCCAAGTCCTTTGCTGTCTCTGACAGAATTACAATGTCATCGGCGAACCTCAAAGTTTTTATTTCTTCTCCATGGATTTTAATACCTACTCCGAATTTTTCTTTTGTTTCCTTTACTGCTTGCTCAATATACAGATTGAATAACATCGGGGAGAGGCTACAACCCTGTCTTACTCCCTTCCCAACCACTGCTTCCCTTTCATGTCCCTCGACTCTTATAACTGCCATCTGGTTTCTGTACAAATTGTAAATAGCCTTTCGCTCCCTGTATTTTACCCCTGACACCTTTAGAATTTGAAAGAGAGTATTCCAGTCAACATTGTCAAAAGCTTTCTCTAAGTCCACAAATGCTAGAAACGTAGGTTTGCCTTTCCTTAATCTTTCTTCTAAGATAAGTCGTAAGGTCAGTATTGCCTCACGTGTTCCAGTATTTCTACGGAATATCAGCATCAAATTTAGTACTTGCTTTACAAATTCCCCTGTATCTCTAAAAAAGTTTCTAGCGGATGAATACGCAGATGCAAACGAAACTGTCAAGAGCTGACTTAGCTTCACCATGACGGAAGTGAGGTAAGCGTGCCACGGTAGATAGAGGTTTGCAGAGATAGAAATGAAATCCAAGTCCCTTATCCAATTTAAACCTTTCGGTACGCTGGAACTCCAAAGAAAGGACAGCATCTAGCCTGAATTTTCGACTTTGTGGTCGGACCTCGTGATCTACACTGCATAGTTTGAGAACGACTATATTTTGAAACATGGTCTGTCATATTCCACATCTACATCTACATGACTACTCTGCAATTCACATTTAAGTGCTTGGCAGAGAATTCGTCGAATCACCTGTAAGTTATTTCTCTATCGTTCCACACTCGAAAAGCGCGCGGAAAAAAAAACACTTTTTCCGTGCGAGATCTGATTTCTCTTATTTTATTACTATGATCATTATTTTCTCCCTGTGTAGAGCGGTGTCAACAAAATATTTTCACATTCGGAGGAGAAAGTTGGTGATTGAAATTTCGCGAAAAGATCTCGCAGTAACGAAAAACGCCTTTTTTCTAATGTTTGTCACTCCAATTCGCATATCCTGTCTCCGCTATTTCGCGATAATGCAAAAAGAGCTGGCCTTCTTTGAATTTTTTCGATGTCCTCAGTCAATCCTATCTGGTAAGGATCCCACACCGTGCAGCAATACTCCAGAAGAGGGTGGACAATGGACAAGTGTAGTGTTAGGAGTCTCTTTCTTAGCTCTGTGGTATCTTCTAACAATTAGTGTTCTTCCAATAAAAGGTAGTGTTTGGTTCGCTTTCCCCGCAATGTTCTCTACAGGACTGTTCCAATTTAAGCTGTTAGTTATAGTAGTCCCTAGGTATTTAACTGACTATGTGTGATTACTGGTGGAATCGAAATTTATCGGATTTAACCGATTCCTTTCAGTGCTCGTTTGGATAATCTCACACTTGTATTTAGAGCTAATTGCCACTTTCGCATCAAACAGATAGCTTGTATAAATCACTTGCAATTGGTTTTGATCGTATGATCCTTTACTAGATGAAAAATGTCAGCATCATCTGCAAACAATGTAGGAGGGCACCACAGATTGTCTCCTAAATCGTCAGCAGAGAGCGTACAGAACTTCCTTGGTGGACGTCAGACATCATTTTCGTTTTACCCTATGACCTCCCGCCAATTACTACGAACCTTTCTGAAAGGAAATCAAGAATCCATCACAGAGGTGAGACATCACACCATAGGCAGGCAATCTGATTTGAAGCTGCTTGTGACGAACGCTATCGAAGTCTTCTGGAAATCTAAAAACATGGAATCAATTCGAAATCCCCTGTCTAAAGCACTCATTACTTCGTGAGAATAAAGAGCTAGTTGTGTTTCCCAAGAACGATATATTCTGAATTCGTACTGACTACGTGTCGATAGCTCTTATTTTTTCGATGTAATTCATAATGTTCGAACACAGTACAAGTTCCAAAATCCTACTCTAAATCGACGTCAGTGACACGGGTCTGCAATTCATCGGATTACACCTGTTTCCTTTTTGTGTTTTAGTGTGACCATGTACAACTTTCCAGTCTTTCGGTACGGATATTTCGTCGAGCGAGCAGTTGTTTATGATTGCGAAGTATGGAGCTATATAAATCAGCATACTTTGAAAGGAACCTAATCGGCGCACAATCTGTATCAGAAGACTTGGCTTTTCTAAGTAATTTATGTCGCTTCACTACACCAAAGGTTAACACATAGTAACTTCTAAGTTACTATGTTGGCAGCTGTTCTTGATTCGAATTCTGGAGTATTTGCTTTCTTTGGTGAAGGAATTTTTGAAAACATATTTAGTGCCTCCGCTTTAGTGGCACTGTTATCGATAACGTTGTGATTGGTATCGAGCAGTGGACGTATTGACTGTGTCTTGCTATCGTGTCCTTTACGTACGACTGAAGTTTCATTGTGGAAACTGTCAGAAGCATTTCGCATCCTCCATATGTTCCGTATGTTGCAACATAGCGCAGTAATTAAGGAAACTGGTTTTGCGACAATTCCTGCAGAACATTACCGCAAAAATTTAAAGTCAAATGAACTCGTGTTACAAGTTATCGTCACATACTGCATCGTGTTACGAGTTATCGTAACATACTGCATATTGTTGGAAGTTAGTCATCTAGTTCATTTTTCAAATGAACGTTAATTTGCCATAACTTTAACTCGTGTTAACTTTCTATACTTCTCAATGTAAACAAGCATTGCATTGTAGACTCATATTTACGAGGAGCTTTGACAGATTTGCTGATTTTATACAGAATACTGTTTGTGACATACGTGACACACAAAGAGGACTCAGACCATGAAGTGAAGATTCAAATGGAAGGAGTCTCTTCGTGGTTACTTTCGGTAACTGCGTAAGTGATCTCTGTTACTGAAAACAGTACAGGCAGCTGTTGGTACGACTGAATAAGGATGCAAGAATAACTGTATGGATACCCAAGAAGACGGATTTATTTTTTCAGGACGCTAAAAACGGAAGCCACTGTAGTGGCATTCCGTTCACAACTTGTAATAATAATAAAACAAAACGATAGTTGTTATTGTTATCGATAGTATGTAAAGCAAACAGACTAAAATAATAATACGACACTTTTAACCATGTAGCAATTATTACTGCGGATATCCACAAATGTTGTTGCTGTGGTGCTCAGTACGAAGACTGGTTTGAGACAACTCTCCGTGCTAGTCTACGCCGTGCAAGCCTTTTCATGTTCTGCGTAATTACTGCAGACTACATACGTTTGAACTCGTTCATGTTTTTAACCCTGCCACAGGTCCTTCCATCGCCAAGTTGATCTTCAGTTTCTGCCTCAGGATGTGTCCTATGATCCGATGCCCCCTTTCAGTCAAGTTGTATCGTTGTGCCATACATTTATTTTATCCCCAATTCGATTCAGTATCCCGTAATTAATTATTCGATCGACTCATCTGATCTTCAGCATCATTCTGTAGCATTATTATTTCAAAAGCATTTACTCTGGTCTTTTCTGAGCTGTTTATCTACGGTTCACTTCCGCACAAGGCTGTGCTGTAGCCAAATACTTCCAGAAAATACTTTGTAACACTCAAATTTATATTCGATGTTAAGAAAGTTCGGTTTCTTTAAAACTCTTTTCTTGCTACGTCAGGTCGACATTTCACACGCTTTCTAATTCGGCTATCGCTGGTTATTTTGCTGCCAAAATAGCAATTCCTTTAATATACCACTTCCTCATCTAATTCCCTCACCATCACCTGATTTAATCCGACTTTATTCCGTGATATTGTTTCACTTGTGTTGATGTTCTCTCTCTCTCTCTCTCTCTCTCTCTCTCTCTCTCTCTCCTTCCACCTCCATCTTTTTATACCTGTCTGAATGCCTGCCAAAACTGCTATTTATGTATAATTTTACCACTATTGGCAACAAAACTATTGTACTTAAAGTGTGCAACATGCCACCTGATTTTATAAACAAGTATTAAATTTAAGCTATATAAACTTGACATAATCGGATTTGTATGCCACCTGAAATATTTATTCCAACGCATGTATTCAAGAACTCAAACAGAGATCTCCACGATTCTTTAAAACTTATTCCGAAATAATAATGTTGCCTTGTACTCGGAGATAATGTTTCTCTTTTGCTATATCTTCTTTGGATCTAGTAGTTTCCAGACACTGTTTTTGACAGTTTACATATGATCTGTTAAGACAGAGGAAGGAATCTGTGATCACTGGAGGTATTCTATTTTACTTGTTATTTTTCCACCGTTAGATATAAGTTTAGTTAAAAAAAAAGTTCTGAAATTGTGTTTTTGTGTCTCCACTAGCCAGTGCCACAAGATACCCTAAAATCGTAACACACCACATACAAATGTCATACTGACATACGTAAATCTGCCTGATGATGAAGGTTCAAACCATCGAAACGCGTCGTGGATATAAGTAAACAGTGGCTGGTAAGAGTGAAATCATTGTTTCTTTCGATAGCAGTAACAGTTACGGTAAAGCCTGGCATAAAATGTTGGCATCTAAAGACGTTCACGTTTTCAGTACACTGTGCATGCAGTTGAGTTTCCCTCGCCAGTCCTCGGCCGTGCCTGACAGAATGACAGTGCCGGCCGCCCCCGGTTCGCCCACTGCAGGCAGTGAAGTGTAGTGTAGTGTAGTGTAGTGTAGCGAAGTGAGTCGAGTCGAGTCGAGGCGAGGCGCTCGCCGGAGAGCCCGTCGAGTCCCCGGCCACGGCCCCCGCGGCGACGCCCGACTTATATTAATTACCCCGCCTTTGTTTAACGTGCGCACGCTTGATTAGCTCTCTCGCTAGGTGGGAACTCTCGCTTTGTTGGCTCACACATGCCGCGAGCGTCCGCAACGAGCGCACGCAGCGTCCTGCGTGAAGGACGTGCCGTCTTCAACGGGGTACGCTATCACATCTGTCAGCGTCACGCAATAACGGCCGTATCAACAGACGAATGACTGTTCGCGGCGACTTTCATGAAGTTTCGATTCCGAAGCCCTGGTGTGCGCTATGGCGTCATATGAGGGCATCCTGGAAAGTACAGCAGTACCTCCGAATTTTTTATGTGAAGCTTTTAAAATAAAACAAACGTTGTTAAGATTCTGCATCTTCATTCGTCACGTCTACGTATTTATTTCCAAGCACAGTCATCCTGTCGGCTAACACATTTCTCTCAACGAGAGACCAGTGTGTTCACGCCATCATTGCAGAAAGGCCGTCTCTGCTGACGGAGCCGCAACCTCATCTCTGCTTACAACGCTTCATCACTATCAAATTGAAGTCGTCTAAAGTTTTCTTTAAATTTTGGAAACAGATGGAATTCGGAGAGATCAAGTCGGCACTGTACGGAGGATGGTCGATGACAGTGAATCCAAAGCGTGGCATTGTTGCAGATGTCGCAGCGCTCGTGTGTGATCTGTCATTGTAATGTTGAAGGAGAGGCTGCTGCATGTGTGAACGAACTCTTCGATTCGAAAATCGATAACACCATGCTGTTTCTGACGCACGAAGCGTGTTTTTTTGTAGTGTGCCGAAGTACTACCATCCTTGTAGCTGGACTTACTATTTGAGTTATGAAACGATACATTTTTCTTTATTAGGCTCTATGGGTCCTTAAAGCCTTCTATGGTGTTGGTCAGTGCTTGGGATTGGCGTTACATGGATGGTTTAGTTACTGCTCAGGGGAATTTCACACGGTGCCACCTTTCTGGTGCGACGGTCCCTGCGTAGTCTAACCTGGTCTAGCTGGTCTAAGAGCGTCGACTTGTCGAATACTTTTCTCGTCCTCTCAACAATCTGGTAGTTAATGGTTGCCATGTGGAGTTCCAGATGAAGATCCCGGACCGTAGTCCATCGTGGTGCCTTCAGGATCAAGCGCAAACATCTATTTTGTAATTCTTGGAGAAGTTTGACGTTTGATACACTCGTCGCTTCCCATGCGTAGAGGAGCACCGACATAGTTAACCCTACGCACCGCGTGCTACAGTTCGGAGCTCTCTAGCGGCAGAGGGCTGTAAATGTGTAGACATGAAGAATAAAGATGTAGAATGTTAATAAGGTTTGTGTTATTTAAAAAGCTTTAGAGTTTTCACATACAAAACTCTGAGGCATTACTTTTCAGTAGGCTCTCGTCAATAGACAACCTAAGGAAAAATGTGAATTATAATCTGACAGTGGCAGTCAATTTTGTTGCAATAATTCGTGTAATCTGATCTTGAAAAAATATGCTGGGTCAATTATCAGGAATTAAATTCGAGGAAGACCTCGACGATTCTACTGCATCCATCGTAAATCTGACGTAGTACCCATGAGAACAAGACAAAAGCCATACAATCGGTTTTGTATCGCTCATTACGCGAAGGGAATACGACAGAAAATCGCACAATATTTTTGATGGTGTATATACAGAGTGATTTCGTGGCGACGTTACAAACTTTCGGGGATGATGGAGCAGGATAAATGTATAAGTTTGGGGTAAAGGGCCCTGGTCCGGAAACGACCGAGTCGTAAGTTATAAGCGAAAAACCTTCCGATATCTCTGGCAGTGGAATACGTGTACGGATACTGTTGACGCTGAGATTGTACGGTAGGAAACTTTCAGAGGCGGCAGTATCGACCGGAACAAGGAAAAAAGTCTGCTAAACATGGCCTCTAGGATGCATACGTTAAGAGCTACGAACTCTTCTTCAATACCATGAAACAAATCTCTCTTACACCAAGCTCTTTGGTTTCCATATTTCTGAACGAGGTAGTGTAGACGAAAAAGGAAAAATACTGTGTAGTAAACATGAGCTCTAAAATGCATACACTAAGAGCTTTGAGTTCTTGTTCATCGGAAGAGATGTGTTTCATGGTAGCGAAGATAAACAACTGCTCATAGGTAAGCATTTTAGAGGCCACGTGTACTAGACTTTTTTTCTGTTTTGGTCCATACTGCCACCTCTGAAAGTTACCTACCTTGCAGTCTTGCCAACACCTCTACTGCTATGTGTATTCCACTGACAGAGGTGCCAGAACTATTTTCGTTTATAACTTTCGACCCATTACCTCAGATTGATACATTTACCCTTTTCCATCCTCCCTGAAAGTTTGTACCATCACCACAGAATCACTCAGTAGTAATGTGCGCCACACTAGCTTGGTGAGTGCTAGGTTAAAAACCCGAAGCTCCTGGTTTCCATCCTCGGTCGATCCAAGAATTTTTGTGTCATTTATCGGCTCTTTCACCTACGCAAATTATCTGCTAATATCAAAAATGCCGAGCTACACCGCGATCCGACGCCCACGTTACGTGTAGTTCCTCCTACAATTGTCTGGGTAAGACAGTTCGACGGTAGGAGGAGGGCAAGGGCTGTATCACCTCCAATACGACCACATCTAATAAACCACTGTGGTGTTCAAAGCGACCTTCCAACTGTCGACGGCTTTACCTCCTTTTTATCCAGACATAGAGTCACCCCTGGCACGTGACTGCCACTTCAGTCAAGATTAACACGTATTATACAGGGCGTCTACACGTTCTCTTCTAGTGGTCCGATTCTTTGGAGTGGGGTACGGAATAAGATTACAGATGAACCTTAACACATTCGGCTGCCTCGGTACACTGTATTCGCAGCCGCGGACACAAGAGAGTATCGTAAGTGCAACGACCCATTCCCCCACTCCCCCCCCCCCCCACAAAAAAAGCAAAACCCCTGCACTAGTTACTGATGTAAACAGATTACTATTATTATAATACTGTATGTATTTTATTTTTGTAGTTGTTAAAAGTCCCAGGGCGCCGGCCGTTGTGGCCGAGCGGTTCTAGACACTACAGTCTGGAACCGCGCGACCGCTACGGTCGCAGGTTCGAATCCTGCCTCGGGCATGGATGTGTGTGATGTCGTTAGGCTTAAGTAGTTCTAAGTTCTAGGGGACTGATGACCTCAGAAGTTAAGTCCCATAGTGCTCAGAGCCATATGAAACATTTTTTTGAAAAGTCCCAGGCATCTGTGGCACGTAAAATGTGGGTGTTGTGGAAGCTGTATCCCACAGACCCGAACCATGGATCCGTGCGTGGGCATTCCCTACATCTCGAAGCACTAATCCATAACAATATCGTACAGAAATAATAGCTGTAGAAGAGCGCTGTCTCAAGAATGACAAAGAATTACCTCGCACTGCGCAAAGTGCTCTCTTTGGCGCTAAAGGTTTTGTTTCTTATTCTGCAACGCATTTACGACAGCAGAGGAACGAACTACCTCCACCCACCTCAGCTGACGATTTGGAAGAGTGCATTCTCGGAATCGCGCGATTGTAGAAACATCTGCTGGGACTGTGAATTCTAATTTACAAGCGGCTGCGGCAGCCGCATTAATAGCGCAGGGCGATCACGTACGCTAATATATAATCTGATACTGTTCTCGAGGAATTAGCTCATTAATACAAGCGGACCCTTGTAGCATAATATTTGCTCGTGCCCCAGATCGCAGATACCGACCAACAGCAACACACCCACGACCGATAAAAACCGTGATTTAGAAGTCTCATGGTTGGAGACGCCATTTTGCTTTCTCTCGCGAAGATCTTCGTGTGCCAGTGCCGTTATTGGAAGAACGAGGACGCTGCACGTAATAGCTGTTATTCTTTATGCGAGATTTTCTTTCAGTCGTAAACACGCTGGCAGTAAAACACCAACTAATAAGTGCTCACACGGTTATATCGCAGTACGGTAAACATTACATTCGCAAAGACGAAGAGCCGATGACTTATCGGAGACATTTATCAACCTCGGGCAATTGTATGTGGATATACCATACATTGCAGAACGAGAGCTATGGAAATAGTGAGACAAGTTACCATTCCACTTTTATCTGTTCAACAACCTCTGTCCGAAAATAGAATTATCAGTTTAGTAACCGAAGAACAACTTCCTCGGAACAAGTCGTCGAAATGGATGTTTTTTATGAAGTCGCATGATAGTTCATTACACGTTTATGGAGAAGTGCAATGTAAAACACCAGATCACACCAGATTTTGTGATCTGTAATGGTTCTGTCTGAATTTTGTAGCCCGAATCTGTTTTTTCTACTGGATTATTCGTCTGTGAAAGAGAGGAATAGCACTCAGTCTGTAGCAGATCTTAAAGTTAGATTCAACAATCGCCGTAGCATTCATTTGTAAGTGATGTGCGAGCGTTCAGTGTTCCGAAGGTCTCGGATCAAAGTGTAGTGGATTATCCTGTTGCTATACATGGCTGGCGTATTACAAAGACAAGATGTCAGTAAAGAGATTATTCTGCATAGTGCAGAGGTCGTTTTCTTGTATATTGCTAACGATTTACGTCATATAGCGGTTCTTCCCGTTTTCGGAAACGGTGTTGCCTAGTATCGCCATTTGAAACAGCAATCTCCGATTTACAGTCATCGGTTCCACTACACGTCCTTAGGATAACTTCATAAATGTCCTTGATTTGTACCTATATTTTATTGATTTGCTGAATTATTATGATAAAAACAAAAACAAAAGTGAAAATTTCGGAAACTAGAACAAGAATCTTTCATGTGGAATAATTTCGGAATTTACGAACCAAACAGACACACAGAGAAATGTAACAAAGTACAACGAATTGAATGGAATACGAAAAAGAAGTTTTAGGAGTGAAATGAAATAAGAAATACAAATCATATTTCACAATGTGGTAACAAAAGCGGCTCGTTTTTATGGGGGTGTGTGTCGGACTGTTCGCAAAGACGGTAACAGTGCATTAAACAGCGCTTAGATGACACTCTTGCGTTCCCTAGCTGACGTAAGTTTGAGAGACAGACTGAGAAAGGAAAACATAGGAAAACAGTGGACCATAGAAGAGTGGACCATAATGTACACAAATACCGGTCTAAAGCCTGTAAGCATACCAGAGAACAAGATTTCCACCTAAAATCCTCCAGCATCAACACAGAGGAAGGACGAATTTAGGAAGACCGTACATTTACGTACTTACTCTGAAAACCATTGTAAAGTGAATGGAAGAGGATACTTAGTATTGCACCACATCTGAGGGTTCTTCGCCGTTCCGATAGCTTATAAAGAGCGGGAAGAATGAATGTTTAAATGCTTCCGTGTGCGCTGCATTTAGTCGAATCTCCCTATGGGAGCATCTACATCTACATGGATACTCTGCAAATCACACTTAAGTGCCTTCAGATGGTTCACCGACCACCTTCACAAAAATTCGCGGAAAAAACGAATACGTATATCTTTTCGTGAGAGCTCTGATTTCTCTTATTTTATTACGATGATAGTTTCTCTCTGTGCAAGTTGGCGTCAACAAAATATTTTCGTATTCGGAGAAGAAATTAGGTAGTTGAAATTTCTTGAGAAGATTCCGCTACAACGAAAAAAGCCTTTGTTTTAATGGTGACCATCTCAAATTCTGTACCATGTTCGTAACACTCCCTCGCCTATTTCGCAATAGTGTGAAACGTGCCGCTCTTGTTCGAACTTTCTCGATGTATTCTGTTAATTCTATCTAGTAAGGATAGCAGACCGCGGAGCTGTCTACTGACGGGTCATATTTTCTAAGTGTTTTGCACAGTCGTCGGTTTGCCTTCCCTGTAACATTTTTATGTGTTCTTTCCTATTGAAATTGTTCGTGATTGAATTTGCAGCCTTTAGGTTAGACTGATTTATCGTGTAACAGAAGTTTAACGGATTAGTTTTAGCACTCATGTGGATGGCGTCACATCTTTCATTATTTATGGTTAATTGCCAATTTTCGCACCATTCAGATATCTTTTCTAAATCGTCTTGCAATTTGTTTTGACCTTCTGATGAGTTTACTAGACGATGAACAACAGCACCATATGCAAACAATCTAAGACGGCTGCTCAGATTGTCTCCTACCACTACCTTGGAGAACAACAGAAGTAGCTTCTGTTTCACTCGATGACTTTCCGTGAATTACTACGAACTGTGACCTCTCTGAGAGGAAATCACGAATCCAGTCACATAACTGAGATGATATTACGTAAGCACGCAATTTCACTACAAGCCGCTTGTGTGGTACAGTGTCAAAAGCCTTTTGGAAATCTAGAAATGTGGAATCCATTTCAATACCCTCGTCAATAGCACTCCAACACTTCGTGTGTGTAAAGAGCTAGTTGTGTTTCACGGGAACGATGTTTTTAAATCCGAGCTGACTGTGTCTAGCAGCAGTAAGTGAGGAGCTGATTTCTATGCTCTTCATTTATCGCTGGTTCTTAAAACTTTGTAAGTACGTTTCCGCGGGATAATTGGTGTTTGTTTTCAGGGTCTGCCAGTTCAAATTTTCCAGTAGGCTCAGATTGTCTCCTATAACACTACCTTGGGGAACACCAGAAATAACTTCTGTTTTACTCGATGACTTTCCGTGGATTACTACGAACTGTGACCTCCCTGAGAGGAAATCACTAATCCAGTCACATAACTAATGTGATATTACATAAGCAAGCAATTTCACTACAAGCCGCTTGTGTGGTACAGTGTCAAAAGGTTTTGGAGATACCGTCGATAGACTGAACTGTTTGTATACTCGCATTCTACGATCAGAAGGAGACACACCTACTGAAACATCGAATGTAAATATTTAGCGTTTGTGATATTCACAGCAAGACTTGAAGCTGTTACTCCCTTACCAGCGTCAGACGAGCTCGACATCGGAAGACGGGACGGGAGCAGGGGCTCCGGCACTCTGGCCCACACGTGTGGCGTGGTGCGCCGTGGAGCGCTCTGGGCTGACACCGACACGACCTTCCAGTCCGGAGGTCCGGCCACGAAATTTTTTGGCCGCCGTCCACCGACTTGTTCGCACGGGCGAGCATCCATATTTCAGGATTACACGGCCGGTGGAAATCGCCGGTCGTCTGTAAATTACGCTTAACGCGCTGCTGTGGAGATGGAGAGGGAAGGGGGGGGGGAGGGGGGAGGGAGTAGGGCGCTGGGACAGGCGGCACGGGCGCCACCTATTGTAGCGTAGCGTAGCGTACCCGTTCATAGGGGGGCGCCCCACGGCTGAGGTGCTTCACGCAAGGCGGCGAGAGAGTGACGGCCCGTACCAAGTAGCGTCGCGCTGGCGTTCAGTGGTCGTGATGCCACTTCCGTTGCCACGTACTGGTAGTCCGCAGTGATCTGGCGTACAGGCTGGATTGTGCGACGATGGCAGCCGTGTTCACGACGCAACTAAAGTGAGGCCTCTCGAGTGGTGTCACCCAAGTTGCATGTGGATAACCCAGATTCCTGTACCATCACTCGTGTGACGCCAGTTTTAGCCGTGCAACTGCAAGTTAAAGTCACTTTATCTTTTTGACGCCACATTTCTTCCTGATGCGCCTCATCTGACTGCCACCTTGTGAATGAATTTCGAAGTTAGATCGCACTGTTCTCACTTATGAGTTAGTAATTTTATCGTGCATGTATCTTGCAGCACCAAAAAAATGTTTGTTGACAACAACTGTATAGTTTGCGGAATTGCAAAAAAAGCGACCTTGTTTATGGAATCACAAAAATTGAGTAATGCAATACTGGCAAGAACTTCCAATTGTAGACTGCCAACGTAAGGACATAAATACACTTAAATGCTTTGCCAATGAATTGGAGAAACGAAGTAACAACGTTTCTTACGGAAGTACAATTTCAGCTCCGTAGTAGTTTTTAATACAGGAACATGAATATTATCGTGTCTTTTACTGTGCGGCTGGTCCCGGCGGAGGTTCGAGTCCTCCCTCGGGCATGGGTGTCTGTGTTTGTCCTTAGGATAATTTAGGTTAAGTAGTGTGTAAGCTTAGGGACTGATGACCTTAGCAGTTAAGTCCCATAAAATTTCACACACATTTGAACATTTTTTGTCTTTTACTGTATGTGCACATAGCGTAAATTCAAAATTCCGCATGCAATAAGTTTAATACTTACAAAGGCTGTAACGTCTTATTTAACGGACGTGTGGCACAAGAGCGAAAATACCAGCTTTAAAATGACTTTTGACGGCACTGTAAACAGCATCCATCAACATCGTACAAGAGCCGGCCGCGGTGGCCGTGCGATTCTAGGCGCTTCAGTCCGGAACCGCGGGACTGCTACGGTCGCGGGTTCGAATCCTGCCTCGGGCATGGATGTGTGTGATGTCCTTAGGTTACTTAGGTTTAAGTAGTTCTAAGTTCTAGGGGACTGATGACCTCAGATGTTAAGTCCCATAGTGCTCAGAGCCATTCGAACATCGTACAAAAACTTTGAATATGTACTTTTGGGGGCGTAATGTAAATCAGGCAATCGCCAAATGTTCAACATGTCACTCTTCGTTTCACTTCAGCCAGTACGGCATCTCTGGTGTGCCTTTGAGACTTCTGATACTGTAGGCAGGTCAAAAAGTATTCGAAATTTACTTCTGTTATTTCAAAGTGCTCCACGAATGGATTTTGTTTACGAGTGGTATTTTCTTTTGTAAGCGTGTTTGGTACCCTCGTGTTATTTCTGCGCAAAATCCACTGCCAAATCCAACATGTGCGCTTTCTCTTCTTCTTGTTGAATTTGCTCAGTTACAAGGTCATAACTGGCGTGACATCACCAATGTCTGTCCGAATAATTTCCGTCGAAACTGGTGACACTAGAATTTCGACAGGAGCGTGTGGGAACAGCAGCATATGGTGTGACTACCCGTATGTCATCTTGGCACTCACAGGGTCATGCGATTAGCAGTACTATTTGGAAAAGTATTTTCGGCGGGCAAAAAGTAATTTTTCTTGTCCTTCACCTGCTGGAACATATTTTGTCAGCCATCACTTGGCGACTGTAGATATTTTACGACTCGCTGTGCAGTACAGTAAAGCAATAAGCGTATGGAAATATTACAACTCGCAAATAATGTGGCATGCACGAATAGAGCTTCATCGCAACGCGGCTGTCAGAAATTAATTTTTTTCCGGTTTTATCTTGAGCTGACACTGAGAGAAAGTAAAATACCAACTTGCCTGGACCTTCGTGAATACATTACGCGATGCAAACTCGTGATAAAATTGCTTTTCTTGGAGATGCAGTGTCGTATTAAGATTTGTTCAGAAGATCGAAACATTAAATTATAATCAGTATCAGATCGTAGGACATTACTGTGTACAAAGTAGCCGTTTTCACAGACAGGGACGGAAACTGCAAAAGGATATGGGTTTCTTATTCTACAATAAAATTTAGTAAATCCGCTTGCATAAATTTGAAAAAATAAGAAATAAACGTGGATTAGTGTTAATGGAATGGATAGAAGTTTATACATTCAGTTGGACATGGGATTATAGTTATTCAGAGCAATAATCCTCTTTGTAGCACGGAACAGAGAGAATTACAGAATGGGCTGAAGCATTCTGTGACTTTCCAATGAAAGCAGGATTACATCTTTGGTCACTTTCTGTTTTTAGAGGCAAACACATAGTCGTGCCTGACGACGTTCATACATCTTATTGTCCCCTACTGACACACACACACACACACACACACACACACACACACACATACTAGCGGGCTGAAATAGGGAGCGACATAACAGCACGCCACAGCGTCATCCCCGCTGACGGGACGATAACAAGTCAATTACCGCGCACTTCAGCGGGGACGATGTACAAGTGGCCGAGCGAAGCACGAGGGCCGAGAGCGAGAAAACGTATCCGCCTCGGACTGCGAGGGGGCGCCGCAGGTGATTTATACGGCTTAGCCTCGTTAGCGATTTCCGCGAGAAGCTCGCGTCATGAAAACGGAATGAAGACCGCGGCAAATTAACTGTTATTCTTCTCGCCTCGTCGGCTGGTGTGGTAACTTGGCTATTGGCTCTTCACACGATAGTGTTGGAATGTTGGATATTTGGAACGCCAGATCTGGAACCATATGTATCAAGACGCAGAGGTCCTAAAATAAGGCGAACGTTGCGTTCCGCAACTTAAAATCAAAGAAATATTGCAAGCACAGTTGAGGATAGTCACATCGAACTGTTCCGGCGACCCTTCTGTACTTCCTCCACCGGCGCTAGAAGGTTCTGTCTGCGACTCTATCCTCCAATTTTCCCTTCTAATGAGTGACACTCAGAGAAATGATACACTATGACACACGGAATGTGTGTGAAGTAAGAAGTCGGCAGAAAGCAAACTGTGTAGTGATTCTCCAAATACGAAAACTGGGATTTATTAACATGAAGAGAGAGAGAGATCTGAGGATGACTGAGGAAACAATGATATCATCGTGGAGGAGATTCTTAGAGACTGTCCTATAATTTCAGAGAGTACGGCGGAAAGTCCCCCGTCGCTCCCGGGGGCGTGGTTACTCGTCGTTCGGATAGCTGAGCTGGTCACGCTAGCGAGCCATTAGGCTCACGTCGTCCAGAACGACCAGCGGCAGCCAGACGCTCGTTTCTTGTCCACCTCTTAGCATGTCTGTGTCAACGACCTACGAAGCTAAATACAGACACGGAAAAAAAATCGCGATTCCAAAAAACAGTTAATGTAGAGTAATGAAATTTTGGGAATACATTTCTCTACGTAACATATTTAAGTGATTACCATTGGAAGATCACAGGTTAATGTAGTCGCGTGATAAGTCATTGCAAATGTGAAGTGCTGGAACATTAATAACCGGTGTAACCGCCACAATGTTGAATGCAAGCATACAAACGTGCATGAATTGTTTCATACAGGTGACGGATGTCAGTTTGTGTGATGGAGTTCCATACGTATTGCATTTGGTCGGTCAATACAGGGACGGTTACAGCTGTTTGTAGACGATACTTTAGCATTTCCCATAAGTCCTCAACTGGAGACCAGATCTGGTGATCGAGCAGGCAAAGGCAATATTCCGGCACTCTGTAGAGCGTGTTAAGTTACAACAGCGGTATGTGGACGATCATTATCCTGTTGGAAAACCTCTCCTGGAATGCTGTTCACGAATGGCAGCACAACAGGTCGAATAACGAGCCTGACGTACAATCTTCAGTCAGGGTGAGTGAGATGACCACAAGGGTGCTCCTGCTGTCGTACGAAATCGCACCTCAGACGGCAACTCGAGGTGTACTTCCAGTGTGTCTGACACGCACACAGGCTGGTTACAGGCCATCAACCGGCCTCCTTCTAACCAACACACGGCCATCACAGAACCAGTTTTCATCAGACTTCCACCCTGCCATCAAATGAGCTCTCGCTTGACTCTGCTGAAGTAGCCGTTGTGTGGGGTCAGTGGAATTCGCGCTGGCTCGTAACTGTCCTTGAAGTAACCGATCCGCAACAGTTCGTTGTGTCACTGTGCAGCCAAGTGGGGCTCATATTAGAGCTGCAGACGCAGTACGATGCCGTCCCTCCTGGTAGTGCCACATGGCCGTCCGGAGCCCGGCGTTCTTGGGACCGTACATTCTCGTGGCCACCGCTGCCACCAATCATGTTCAGTGGCTACATTCCTGCCAAGTCTTTCTGCAGTATCGCAGAAGAAACATCCAGCTTCTGTAAACCTAGTACACGACCTCGTTCAATTATTAATTGGTATTAATAATGGCGTCTTTGTCGCCTTAAAGGCTTTCTTGGCTACCATCAATTCACCACGTCCAATCTCAAAGGTAACTAACGCTCACGACCGTTCCAGCGTGTGTTTAAAGCACACCTGATTAACATCCTCATGCGACTGAACAGACATCATCTTTCAGAAGTAAAAACACGCCTACCACCTTTTGTTTAAGTCACACAACTGCTTCTCGGTGTTACGATTTTTTGCCGTCAGTGTAGTTCTGATTCTCCAGAATTGAGATTTTAAAGGTAACCGCCTTCCTGATGTAACTCCTTCGTGGACTGTGGGAACAAGTGAGCAGACGTGTGGTGTGAGTCAGTGTGCTTCACACACCATCTCCTTTGTTAGTGTTGTGATGGTGCCAGTCGTCTGCGCGAAGACTGGTCTGACGCTGCTCTACACGTTAGGCTATCTAGAACAAGTTGTTTCATATTTTCGTAACTACTGCGCCTTAAATTCTTATTCACCTGCTGATTGTACTCTGGTCTTCGTCTTCCTCCTCAGTTTTTACCTTCCACACTTCCCTCCACCAGCAAATTAATTTTTCCTTATCGTCTCACGATCGAGTCGTCCTTTTTACTAGTCAAGTAGTGACGCAAAGCTCTGTCGTTTCTAATTCGATCCATACGTCTTCATTAGTTACTACAGCTGCCCATTTAATCTTCACAATTCATCACCACCACATTTCACATGTTTCTATTCTCTTCTTGTCTGTTCTGTTTATCGTCCAGATTACACCTCCATATAAAGCTACACACTACTTTCAGAAAAGATTTGCTAAAAGTTAAAATTACACTCAGTGTTAACAGATTTCTCTTTTTCGTGAATATTTCACTTGCTACTGCTACAATACATTTAAAATCCTTTTTGCATCTGTCATTACCTTTATTTCGCTGTCTAATAGAAAAGCCCGTCTATTACTTTTAACGCTTCATTCCATAACCTAACTCCATCGCCACACTCTTGACAGCTTTAATGTGTACACCCCATTACTCATTTTTAAGACAGTATCCATTTCGTTCAACCCTTCTTCGAAGTTCTTTGCTGTCTTTGGCAGAATTACAATGCCACACGCAAACCTTACAAATCTTTATTTTTTTCTTCCTGTAATTTATTACTATTCTGAATTTCTCTTTAGTTTAGCTTCTTTCACAGTACTTATATTGCACATACTGCATAACCTAAATGACAGACTACAGCCCTGACTCACTGCCTTCAAAAATCCATTTCACTCATATTGAAAGAAGTCCTAATTATCAGTAATTCCTCACGTAAACCTTTAATGGATTACGTGGACGTGCGAATAAGTATGTGATGTAAAATAATATACTTCATAAACCAACTTATTTGGGGCGAAAGAGACTATAACGAAGCAGAGATCTATTGTTGAGGCGTATGTTTTGGTGAGTTGAAGAGGGGTCTGTATACTCTGACAAGGTCCTCTCTGCAAGCCTACACTTCACTCACGCTTTAGTACTGTCGTTTGTGAAGTTACCGATGAGAATTAAAGAACTCGCTTATTTCCAGCAGCTTATATGTAATCAGAGCGACTGTAAGTATCAATAAGAAGTCTTTCTTTGTAAAAAAAAGCGCCTATTTTGCTACAGTATTGGCATTTAATTTCCCAGACGCGTTTCCCTTTTTGTTCGACAAAACTTTTCAACAAATCTTATGTAATTTTCTCGTGGGGCGTACGTAGAGAAATGGACTAGCTCTTTCGCACAAGAATTGCCTCCCGTCGTCACGAAGGTCGGCAGTGTTGTGTTAGGTCGACAAAAATGAGCTAGCCGTGCTTATCTGATCCACACAGCCTCGACTGTGCTTTTTCGATCATCGTCAACAAGGAAACGAGCACAGCTAGCAGAAGTTAGTCTTCGTTTTCACACGCTATACGAGGTGTGGCTAGAAGAAAACCGGACTAGTATTGGTGAAACAATAAAACGAATGCAATAAGGCTGAAAGTCGCGTGACCTGTCACGTGACTCTCGCTCCGCCTACTGCTCGAGTTTCATCTGCCTCCTGCACTCAGTCTGCCCGTGGCGTCTGTTTTAAGTAGTTGACGTTTTGTCTGTGCGTCGGAAAATGTTGAGTGTACAGAAAGAACAGAGTGTTAACATCAAATTTTGTTTCAAACTAGGAAAATCTGCAAGTGAAACGTTTGTAGTGTTACAACAAGTGTACGGCGATGATTGTTTATCGCGAACACAAGTGCTTGAGTGGTTTAAACGATTTAAAGATGGCCGCGAAGACACCAGTGATGACACTCGCACTGGCAGACCATTGTCAGCAAAAACTGATGCAAACATTGAAAAAATCGGTAAACTTGTTCGACAAGATCGCCGTTTAACAATCAGAGCAGTGTCTGAGTTAACAGGAGTTGACAAGGAAAGTGTTAGGCAGATTCTTCATGAAAGTTTCAACATGAACAAAGTGTGTTCAAAAATGGTTCCAAAGTGTCTCACAATTGAACAGAAGGAATGCCGAAGAATGATTTGTTCTGACATCCTGGAAAACATTGAAAGTGATCCCACCTTCTTACAAAATGTTATTACTTGCGATGAATCGTGGTTTTTTACTTACGATCCCGATACTAAACGCCAATCGATGCATTGGAAAACTCCTGGTTCTCCACGACAAAAAAAAAAAAAAACACGAAAGTCAAAATCGAAATTCAAGGCAATGATGATTGTTTTTTTGACATCAAAGGGATTGTGCACATTGATTGGGTACCAGAGGGACAAACAGTGAATCAGCATTACTACATTAGCGTCCTGGCTACCCTACGTGAGCGAGTACGGAGAAAACGGAACGATTTGTGAGAAAAAAGTCATGGATCCTTCACCAAGACAATGCCCCAGCTCACAGTGCGTTGTCAGTGAAGACGTTTTTGGCAAAACACAACATTCCCATCTTAGATCATCCACCCTACTCACCTGATTTGGCCCCCTGTGACTTTCTTCTTTTCCCTAAAGTCAGTCAGCTTTGAAAGGAACTAGATTTGAGACTGTTGAAGCAGTAAAAGAAAAAGCGACGGAAGTAATGTATGGACTTACCGAAAATGATCTGCAGCATTGCTATCAACAGTGGAAAATTCGTATGGAGCGGTGTAGAGACCGAGGAGGAGAGTACATTGAAGGAGATAACATGAAATTGTAAATAATTGTAAATAAATGTTTTTTCCAGCATCAGTCCGGTTTTTTTCTAGCCGCACCTCGTATACACTGCAATTGGCAAGATCAGCGGTGTTGTACACGTAGCGTTCAAAATGATGGATTTCAACCTACTAACTAGTCCAACGAACCTCTTAACATAAAGAAAGTTCGATTTTAGCCATCAACGTCACTACAGCCGATACACTAGTCAGTGTGGCAAAAATGAAGGAAGGGCCTGGGGCTTGTCCCGGTATCGAAGAAGGCATCGGAAACCCAAAGCAGCCCTTCTGAACATCACTCTCCCCGAAGAAGTGCGCTACCCAGTCGCTCCAGTACAGAATGAGACATTAACTGTTCGAGCTGGTAGCGTTTTCTTTGCGCGAAAATAAAACTTTTTGCTGGAGGAACACGCCGTTGCGTGGATTTCAGCTATTTACAAAGAGGTGTCAAAGGTAACAGAATCTGCGAGGAAGCGAAGAAAAATTAGTGCTTCGCGTCATCTCGATAAGAGCTGCCGACACCGGCGAGGAACTGCCGCTACCGGACCGCAGCAGGGGGGCGGGGGGGGGGGGGAAGGGAGGGGATAAGTCGTGGATTTAAGGCCTCGACTGTAACGCGGCTTATCAACAGATGTAGCGGGTTCCACGTGAGAGGTGCGCGTGGGACACGGAGCGGCCGCGCGCCTTACGCACGAACACACACACAAACACACACACACACACACGCACACACACACAGATACTCGTAGCGTGGCGCTCACCGCCCACTCGAGACCACGGAGCAGGCGTCTTAACTTCAATTAAGAAAGAAGTGTTGTGCCCTTCTGCTATCTGTGCTCCGCTTGCGGCTGAGCAGTGCGTCTTCAAACACCGGGTGGACCGAATGATCACGCAATGTGTTCTGCCCGTCCTTTGTTTCGTGAAGCTTTTGCATCTTTGTTCGGTGGAAGCCTCTGACGTCTGCCAAGGATAATAGCTCTGGTTTGAGTCGGCCGTGGTCGCGATTTCGAGCGTGGTTGCACAGTTCTCAAAAAGTTTACACGAGGTGATTTAGGCAACACGGTTTTCGACTGAAACACTCTCCGGCGGCAGTTGCTGGCTCATCTGATGCAACAGACACTCAAATTTTGCCTCCGAAAACAGACACGCCTGAAACGGCTGCGTTTTCATTAATGTTTCTAGAAAATACGCAAAAAATCTGAAAGAATTTTGTGCAGACAAGAATGAATACAAAGGCGCTTAAAACGTCCTCTGGAGCAAACAGAGTTTTGAAGATCTGTGATGACGTTTTATGTCCGGTAGGGAATCGAACAATTAATTTGAAGCATGGAAAACAGTATGATACCAAATAATCTGTGAGTCAGCAGCAAAGGATGTTTCTCTGAAAAGAATCAGCATAAATTAGAGAAACACCACTCGTGCTGGACACAGCTAGCTTTAATCAAATACGGTGTCTGGCAACGTGTGAACAGCAGACTAAGTCTTCCTAGGTGTAGCTCTGCATCACATCGTCATGCGACAACCCAGGAAAGGTCGTAAAGAGTAGCTTTAAAGATATACTATTGGCTGAATTACCTTTTGACTAATAAAACGCAGTTGTTGCACGGGTGGCAAATGTTCAAAAGAAACGAGACCGATACTGATCGTGCCCCAAAGAAACGTAATCTTCTCTGTACACGTAAATTATTTATTACACTCGAGTAGCAGCACTATTAAACTGTTCGTTGAGGATACGTCGTCTACGGAAAGTAGTCTCTTTTGACTATCAAAACTTTTACTGGGTGTAATGAACGGCGGCTCTCTTCACATATTGGTAAATGCTACGTGCTATCCGTAACACAGAAGAATAATTCATTACTATCCGATTACAAGGTTAGTTGCGAACATCTGTAAACGTCACATCGTTTAACTACTTGGGGGACAATACTTAGAAGCGATATGAAATCACGAATACACGTAACAGGTAATACGTAAAAGGCAGGATAATCTCTAGCAGGTAATACGAATGGAAGACAGATTTGTTCGAAGCGTTCTCGAAAAGTGCAGAGCATCTCTAAATGAAGTCGCTTAAATGACGCAGTTCTAGGGCGCTGGTCCACTGTTCCGGCGTTTGGAGTCTTTACCAAGAGGGCCGGTTTCAGGCCCAAGCGACACAAGCCTACGCTTGGGGCGTAAACCTGAAAGAGGCGCGAGAGACGCCAGAAGTATAACAGTACAATTCAAGACGTAGCAGACGGTCGGGGCACCAGGCTAAGCGCGACGCCGGAAACGCCCAAGTGTAACTTTGTGTAGAGTGTGTATCGGAATCACTAGCGGAAACTAATACGGGTAGAAGCGTGCGAGGGGAAATGGGGAAGGGGGTAGGTCGCCAAACGATAACCGGCTTGTGTGGAAAAATGTTCTGGAACCGCGGCAGTAATCTAACGAATTCGGAGCCGAGCTGGTATAATCTTGTATGTTCACATGTAAGTGTAACACTACAGGAACAGTCATCTCTGAAAATTTCAAAAAATCGATTTCTTTTCGCTTAAAAGGTTATATCGGATGTCTGCTTTATTGCGGTGTTCGTCCCAAGTTCGCCAGAAACTCTGTTATCTAGCTACAAGGCGATTTGTGAAAACGTGTCTCCGTAAAACATTCGCAGCGGGAGAAAAAACAGTTGACATCACGGCCAGCGCGGCAGTTAGTAATGTCACCGACACCCTTACAGGCATTATGGGCAAAAGCGGACGAAGACATTACGCAGCGAGCTGAGTAGCGGATGACAGAAGGACTGCTGTATTGTCCAGAGTTTGCTGACTACAGATCTACCTACAAAAATGTAACCCAACACTTGACGCGTTTTACTCGAAGCCGTATTTTTAAAATTGGCGGGAAATATACGTAACTTGAGAACAATGCATATGATTTTGATCGGAACTTGATGCCGGCATATTCAATTGAATTCTCTATCAGCGTACGTAGCCGCTCTGCGATATCTTCAAAAGCCTATTTCCACTGCGCGCTTTTGTCACGATTTTGTGGACGAAGGAAATAACACTTGTTCCAGCAAGTCACCATTTTGTCAGATCTTAATATTTTTCAATTATCCGATGTATGCTCATAGAAAATTATTTTGGTACAGGTCCAGCAGAAGAGTTTCGGGAATTCGCGCCAGTGACCAGTGTTCTGGGTGCAAAGCTTCCTTCCACCAGGAGCAGCGGTTACAGGGAGCGTCCGACGTGGACACAAAAATTATTTATTGAAGACAAAACTGTAACGAATAAAACTGTACCATCAGATTTAGCTTTACTTTTTATTTTACCTGAGGAAAAAATCACCAATTTTTCATGCGTTCAAAAAGGGCTATCTCCTTAAACGGAATGCATGTACGGAAAAGGATTCCGTTCTCGTGAAACACAGTAAACTAGAATTCGAGGAAGACTGTGAGACAATATCACTACATACTTTGTACAGCTTGCGTGATCACTACGAGAAAAGTATAAGGATGATTAAGAAAAGGATGGAAGGGTAAGGTTTATTGTCCTGTTGACTAAGGGTTCATTGAAGAGGGAGCACAAACTTGGACAAGGGAATCGACCGTGTCCTTTCAAAGCAACCATCATGGCGTTCCACTTAAGATATTTATGAAAATAATAAAAAACATAAATGTGAGTGACCGGACGGGGATTTGAACCAGTGTTCTCTCGCATACGTGTCCACCACGTTCGGTAAGAGAGGTTAGGACGCACGCCGGGGCCAACAGACAGTCGTTACATTAACTAATACGCGAATGGAATAAGACAAAAATGGACAAGGACGGCTAACAATGAAATTTGACTTATCGTGCGTACACACTATACTAGGAAGGAAACATAAGTAAAGCTGTAAGGTATCTGGGGGTATAAAACGTTGGAATTCAGTACGCATAGCAGCAGCAACGGCTCTACCGCGGCTGGGCATCGAGTCGAACTGAGCTTGGATGACAAATACGGGTGAGTCATTACATCTCGCTTCAGCTCTACGCAAAAGGTCATCGGTCGTAGTGACTGGCGAGCGGTGACATGTCATTTTCTCGGCCGCCTATGGTCAGACGTCGCGCACAGCAGTGAAATCTGGAGATCCTGGTGGCCAGAGAAGCATGACCATTGTACTGTCTTGCGTTATCTTGTTGGAAGGTAATGCCACGGGTCGGTAGAAGATAGGGCTAAGTCACCAGCCTAACCGAGGCAGAAGCGTAAACGCAGCTGTCCAAATTACCGGTTCTGCGAACCAGGTCCCGGACCATATGAGATTGACAAACGCAATCTGCTAAGGTTCGTTGTCCACAGAATCTCCACATACCGGTAAGTCCATCGTATTGCTGTGTATAGAAGCGGGACTCGTCTGATAAGAAGGCATGGTGCCTCTCCTGTGCGAAGTGATGTAGTTGGGAACATGATGCGTCTGTCTGTGCTGCCGCGTCCAAGGACACCACAACACTGATCGCCGTGCTGGTATTCCGTGATGCTTAGGAGGTCGCAGTGTTCGCGTCGATACTTGCTGCCAACAAACCGATTTCATGACTGCACTGCTATATGACTTCGCATGACCAAGCGAACAATACATCTGTCCTCTCGAGTGCTAGTCGCGTGGGATCGCTGAGATCCTGAATGGTAATGGAAGAAAGCACTAGTGAAACCCATTTACACGAAAGGTAGTACAAGTGAGCCACAAATTTACAGTCTAACATCGATTTGTTGTAGAACATTAGAACATATTATGCGCTCAAACATAATAAGATATCTTGAAACATGGATTGTATGGATCACAACTTGCACTTTTATCACACGACATACTGCAACCTTTAGATCAAGGCACTCAGGTCGACGTAGTGTTTCTTGATATCCGCAAAACCATTTGACTCAGCACTAGATCTACGTTTATTATCAAAAGTACGACTTATGGGGAATCCAGCGAAATTTTTCACCGTATTGGGGATTTTTTGCTGGGAGTACGGAGAACGTTATTTTGAATCATAAACAGATGTAGAAGTAACTTCAGGGGCACCTCAGAGAAGTGTGTTGGGACCCTTGCTGCTCGTGTTGTATATTAATGAGCTTCCAGTCAATATTAATAGTAATCTGAGAGTTTTCGTATATGAGGTAGTTATCTATAATGAAGATGGCTCTGAGCACTATGGGACTTAACATCTGAGGTCAACAGTCCCCTAAACTTAGAACTACTTAAACCTAACTAACCTAAGGACATCACACACATCCATGCCCGAGGCAGGATTCGAACCTGCGACCGTAGCGGTCGGGCGGTTCCAGACTGAAGCGCCTAGAACCGCTCGGCCACACAGGCCGGCTATCTATAATGAAGTACTGTCTGAAAGAAACTGCACAAATATTTAATCAGACCTCGATAAGATTTCAAAATGGTGCACAGATTGGGAACTTGGTTTAAATGTGCAGAAATGTAAAAGTGTGTACTTCGCAAAACGACTATAATAGGTCATGAGTGAGGCACATTTGGAATCGGTAAATGCAAACAAATAGTTCGGTGCACCACTTTGTAGGGACATGAAATGGAACTATCACATAGGCTCAGTGATGTGTAAAGCGGGTGGCGGACTTGGGCTTATTCGTAAAACACTTGGGAATAGCAATCAGTCTATAAAGGAAATTGCTTCCTAATCCCTCGTGCGATCCATCCAAGAACACTGCTCAGATGTGCGGTACCCGCAACAGACAGGACTGAGAGCGGATACCGAACGGACAGAGCAAAGGGGAGCGCGAACAGTCACAGGTTTGTTTGATTGGTGGGAGAGTGCTACAGAGATGCTGAAGAAACTGAACAGACAAACTCTCGAAGACAGACGTAAATCACGCCGTGAAAGCTTGCTTACAACGTTTCAACAAGCGCCTTTAAATGATGACTCTGGAAATATAGTACGACACCCTGCGTATCGCTCCCCCAGCGATCTTGAGGACAAGATTAATTACAGTGCGCACGGAGGCAGTTAAACAATTACTCTTCCCGCGTTTCGAATGAGAATGGAATGGGAAAAGACCCGAATAACTGGTACAGTGGGACGTACCCTGTGGCATGCCTCCACAATGAATTGCAGAGTGTAGATGTAGATGCAGCGTGACTTTCCTCAACCCATCGATTTCATACTTGCACGTCAGTCTTGCGATCCGGACCGAGGTGAGCAGCAATATCGCGGAGCGATAAACTGCTGTATCGAAGGGTCACGATCCTGCTGCTGACGAATATGGACACGTAAACTGGTAGGCGCGCTTAATTTGCGCGGTTGCGCTGAAACGCTACTCATTTGCATATCCGAGCATGTAGTACGCTTCACTCTGACATTTGCTGCTGGAGACAGCGTCTGCCGTAAAATATCTAGGTGTAACTATCCCGAGCGACCTTAAGTGGAATGACCACATAAAACAGATAGTGGGAAAAGCAGACACCAGACTCAGATTCATCGGAAGAGTCTTAAGGAAATGTAACTCATCCACGAAATAAATGGCTTATAAGGCGCTTGTTCGCCAGATTCTTGAGTATTGTTCATTTATCTGGGATCCCTACAGGTAGGACTGACAGAGGAGCTCGAGAAGAGCCAACGAAGAACTGCGCGTTTCGTCACGGGATCATTTAGCTGCCGAGAGTGCGTTACGGAGATGCTAAACAAACTCCACTGGCAGACGTTACAAGAGAGGTGTTGCGCACTGAAATTTCGAGATAGCACTTTACTTCCCCCCACATACATCTCGTGTACTGGCCACAAGGAGAAAAATTCGAGAAATTAAGAGCCAATACAGAGGGTCTATACAAGGGCGATGTACTTGAGGGCAATGTTATAGAAATGGAAGAGGATGTAGATGAAGATGAAATGGGAGATATGATACTGCGTGAACAGTTCGATAGAGCACTAAAAAACCTAAGTCTAAACATGGCCCCGGGAGTAGACAACATTCCATTAGAACTACTGACAGCCTTGGGAGAGCCAGTCCTGACAAAACTCTACCATCTGGTGAGCAAAATGTATGAGACAGGCGAAATACCCTCAGACTTCAAGAACAATACAATAATTCCAATCCCAAAGAAAGGAGGCATTGACAGATGTGAAAATTACCGAACTATCAGTTTAATAAGTCACGGCTGCAAAATACTAACGCGAATTCTTTACAGACGAATGGAAAAACTGGTAGAAGCCGACCTCGGGGAAGATCAGTTTGGATTCCATAGAAATATGGGAACACGTGAGGCAATACTGACCCTACGACTTATTTTAGAAGCTAGATTAAGAAAAGGCAAACCTTTGTTTCTAGCACTTGTAGACTCAGAGAAAGCTTTTGAGAATGTTGACTGGAATACTCTTTCAAATTCTAAAGGTGGCAGGGGTAAAATACAGGGAGCGAAAGGCTATTTACAATTTGTACAGAAACCAGATGGCAGTTATAAGAGTCGAGGGACATGAAAGGGAAGCAGTGGTTGGGAAGGGAGTAAGACAGGGTTGCAGCCTCTTCCCGAAGTTGTTCAATCTGTATATTGAGGAAGCAGTAAAGGAAACAAAAGAAAAATTTGCAGTAGGAATTGAAATCCATGGAGAAAAAATAAAAACTTTGAGGTTCGCCGATGACATTGTAATTCTGTCAGAGACAGCAAAGGACTTGGAAGAGCAGTTGAACGGAATGGGCAGTGTCTTGAAAGGAGGAAATAAGACGAACGTCAACAGAAGCAAAACGAGGATAATGGAATGTAGTCGAATTAAGCAGGGTGATCCTGAGGGAATTAGATTAGGAAATGAGACACATAGAAGTAAAGGAGTTTTACTATTTGGGGCGCAAAATAACTGATGATGGTCGAAGTAGAGAGGATATAAAATGTAGACTGGCAATGGCAAGGAAAGCGTTTCTGAAGAAGAGAAATTTGTTAACATTGAGTATAGGTTTAAGTGTCAGGAAATCGTTTCTGAAAGTATTTGTATGGAGTGTAGCCATGTATGGAAGTGAAACGTGGAAGATAAATAGTTTGGACAACAGGAGAATAGAAGCTTTCGAAATGTGGTGCTACAGAAGAATGCTGAAGATTAGATGGGTAGATCACATAACTAATGTGGAGGTATTGAATAGAATTGGGGAGAAGAGGAGTTTGTGGCACAACTTGACTAGAAGAAGGGATCGGTTGGTAGAACATGTTCGGAGGCATCAAGGGATCACCAATTTAGTATTTGAGGGCAGGGTGGAGGGTAAAAATCGTAGAGGGAGACCAAGAGATGAACACACTAAGCAGATTCAGAAGGATGTAGGCTGCAGTAAGTACTGGGAGATGAAGAAGCTAGCACAGGATAGGGTAGCATGGAGAGCTGCATCAAACAAGTCTCTGGACTGAAGACCACAACAACAACAACAACAACAACAGAGGCTTACCGACAATCATTCTTCCCACGCACAATTCGCGAGTGGAACAGGGTTGGAGGGATCAGACAGTGGGTACCACCATTAGGTGGCTTGCGGAGTGTGATGTAGATGCTGCGTGCCGCCTTCGCGATGCTGCAGACGTAGACAGCCCGGGGCGGTCAGGCCTCGTGCTTAACGACAAAGCCGCAGACGGCGCCGCCTCACTGCTGGGCCGAATCACAGTCGCGGCACTTTAATTGCAGTTAGTGCGCCTCTTCGTGTGGCGTCGGTCGGCAGCGCCGCGGAAGCTATCCCGGGACAACAGGGGGCCCTGGCCGAGGCCTGCGAACGGTAATGAAAGCCTTAAATCTCATTGTTTTACTGCCGCGCCCGTTACTCGAGTTAATTGCAAATCTGCCGGCCGGGAGCGGCTCTCCGGCGAGCACCCCCATCTGTGCTCACCGCGGCGCGTCGCATGGAGGCTTTGTGACGTCTCATTCCCGAGTCCGTCGAGACGGAGCTGTGCAGAAGTAATTATCCGATTCGTACGTCAGTCGAGGCAGGGATCTCATTTCCTTTTGAGTGTGGCCCGGTAAACGGCCGTGTGGTGGCCTCGGCTCGGCCGCTGTCAGAGTGCAGCCACCGCGCGTCTCGTGGCCTAGTGTTATCTTCTGTCGACCTGCGCAAAGTGTGTTGTAGCGCAGGCATCCTAGACGTTGTGGTCGCGCCCTATTAGGCTCGCTTCAGGTCTCGAACCTTTCCCGTGACATCAGGATTCTTCTCCGGCATCACGTAATTTGGCATTTGGCAACAAACTTTCAAGAAAGTTCTAAAAGACACAAGAAGAATCAAGAGGGAACAAGGGAACGGTCAATGAGAACGCCTGCATTGTGGTCCAGAGGAGGAGTGACTGAAAGTCGCGTATTTTTAAATAATTTCGGAAGTGAACTGCAGGTAAATCGCCACAGGTAGTGTATTATTTTCTTCATATAAGTAGTTTCACTCACCTGATGTGAGCATCCGCAGACACTCATTGCTCCTGTGGCAACACATTAGAAATTTAAAACACCGCACGGCACCTTCGTCTACTCTGAAAACTGAGGAATCGGTCGGCAATCGTACTGTAGGTACGAAGCAAGTGTGGGCCTTTGAAGTGCAGACGCTGTTTCGCTTATGTTGTTACTGGTCCACTGTGATTGCCATGTCAGTACGGTATCGCAAGCAGGCGTGGAATTCCGAGCTATATTTGCAATTTTCTTATGTTTTTCGGCTAGAACTGCGGCCCAGTAACGTGTCCAGGAGAACACAAGCGAGGTAAGCTGTTAATGAGCAAGTTTCAGAGCAATCGTATGTTTTTCGAGACGAGATATACATACGTTCAAGGTACAGAGGAGTGGAGCAATGCAGTCTAAACTATCAGTGTGACGAAACAACGCAAAAAAATAACGACCTTTTATCAGCCTGAAATCGCCGTAGATCGACAGAGAGAACTCGTATAAGATAAGTAAAAGTGTATACCTCGGTGCGTAATTCTACTGGAATGGGAGAAACTCACAGCTGTGTACGAAACAATGGCTCTGTTTCTCCCTTGTCTCATCACTGGGAGATTTCACCTGTCGCACCCCTCGCTGTAATTGGGAAAACATACAAGCAGAAGACAGAAAGTACTGAAAGTAAGAGACGTCAAGAACAAGGTCCTGCTTAACAAGCTACTTTCCAGACAGTGTCTCGCTTTTCACGTGTCCTGCTGATACAGGGAAGCTAATCCCATTACGTTGTGTACCTATTTTATGTTATGGGACACTGTGTAAAATGAGCCATACAAACAGACTGGTACTCCCAAAATAACATTTTGAGTAGCCTTTATCAACAGCTTCATAACTTTCTAAGAAATTCAGAACTATGCGCACCAGTGGGCACAACTGACAGAAATGGAGCTCTGTTTTACCCCTTTCCGGCGATGTACTTGCATGTTTTGTACAGTGTTATGTAAGAAATTTGTAGAATAGTAGAAGAATTAGAGTAGCAGTAACCCGCACGGGCTTACGAAGGCTCGAACAGGGCCGAGTCACGTAACAACCGGAGAGATCCGAGTAGATAAGATATGGTGTAGGCCTACTTATTGGAGTTGAGATGCACAACAAGGGACTGGCAAGATTCCAAGTCCTCCCGAGACAGCCACAAAATGTTTAACATATGCAGGATATAAACAATGTAGTAGCCTAAGGGGAAGTCAAATGAAATCGACGCAGATTATTATTTCTAAACTAATCGCCATGAATGTTAATACATTTATCCCACTGCGAGATAACAGTGTCGGCGTCCTCATGGAAAATATTTGCGATTGCCTACGGAATCATGATTGTACCCAGGCCTCCACATCATCGTCCGAACCAAATTGACGGACACAAAAGTGTTTCTTCAGAGCTCCAAATATATTGAAATCGCGTGGGGAGAGATCGGAACTATGTGAAGGATGTCCAAAGCCTTGAAAGCGATTTTTCTGCAGCGTAGTCGAAAGAACCTGGGTAATGTGTGGACGGACAGAATTCTGCAACAGAATGATTCCATCCGTCAGCATTCCTGGGCGTTTGGACTTGACGGCGCGCTTCAATTTTTGCAAAGTGTGCAAGTGCCGCTGTGCATCATCTGTGGCGTCCTGTTCCATAAAGTCGATGAGCAGCGGGCCTTTGCAGTCAAAGAAAACGGTTATCAACACTTCCCCGGAGCTGGCGTGACGGGTTTGGATGTTTTCGGTGGAGGTGAAGCCATGTGCTACCATTGCTGGTTCTGTCGCTAGCTCTCCGCGTCAAAATGATGACGCCGGCGGCAATACGGGGGCAGGAAACGAAATTCTTCACCGTGATACCGTCCTACGTGCTGCGCTGATGTCGACATTCTGTCCAACTTGTGTTCCTCCGTCGGGCTGTGGGGAACCCACCGTGCACAGATTGCCCCCAACCTGAGATGCTCTCTCGTGATGGCATGAGCGGCACCGTGACTGTGTCCAACATGAAACGAGCCTCTTCCGCAGTCCGCCGTCGGTCAGTCCTGACAGCAGCTGCGACCGCAGTGATGACACGAGTAGTAACGAGCTGATGAGTCTGTCCTGGCCGACTGCTGCTTTCCAGTAACACTCGATCTCGTCGAAATAGTTTATTTTACGCAAACCCATACCCAGCAGATATTCGGCATGGAATTCACTTCCGTACACTGCTTCCACAATCAGAAAGTGCACTACACCTAGCTGTTCCTCTATCCCGGCCTCCATAGCGAAGTCTCGCTGAACTAACGTCGTGCACGCCTAACAGACAAACGGAACAGTGTTGCTAAGCTTCCCGCCGTTCCTTCCTGATTCGCAACAGAGCTCACTTCTGTACATACACCTACCAGTGCTATCAACGGCTGCGCCAAGCTTGTTATACAGAGTGCAACGGGCGTAAGTGCACATATTTTTGTACTCGTTACCTTAATATGTACAAACTTCACCCGGCAGGGGTGGCCGAGCTGTTCTAGGCGCTACAGTCTAGAACTGTGCGACCGCTACGGTCGCAGATTCGATTCCTGCCTCGGGCATGGGTGTGTGTGATGTCAAATGGTTCAAATGGCTCTGAGCACTATCGGACTTGACTGCTGTGGTCATCAGTCCCCTAGAACTTAGAACTACTTAAACCTAACTAACCTAAGGATATCACACACATCCATGCCCGAGGCAGGATTCGAACCTGCGACCGTAGCGGTCACGCGGTTCCAGACTGCAGAGCTTAGAACCGCACGGCCACTCCGATCGGCTGTCTGATGTCCTTAGCTTAGTTAGGTTTCAGTAGTTCTAAGTTCTAGGGGACTGATGATCTCAGATGTTAAGTCCCATAGTGCTCAGAGTCGTTTGAACCATTTGAAGAAACGTCAGTGTGTTTCTTGTTTTTTCTCGGCGTCCAACAGTTTTCGCTCGCAAACATGTCACACAGTTTACCACCTAGGGCCTTCTGCACGATCGTGACTGCTCCCCTGCCAATATAGACTACCCATTTTGCATCGATTCGTTACACTTCAACATTTGACCTGTTGTCCAGGAGAAAATATGCATTAATGGCTTGTTCTTGCCACATGTACTTGGAGGTACTAACCAACTAAAAACATATGACTTGTTATGGTTACAATTATTAGTCTGGAAATGACGTAAATTTCAATATATTTGGAGCTCTGAAGAAAGACGTTTGTGTCCGTCAATTTGGTTCGGACGATGATGTGGAGGCCTGGGTACAATCATGATTCCGTAGGCAATCGCAAATATTTTCCATGAGGACGTCGACCGTGTTATCTCGCAGTGGGATAAATGTATTAACAGTCATGGCCATTACTTTCGAAATAATAATCTGCGTCGATTTCATTTGACTTCCCTTTAGGCTACTACATTCTTTATATTCTGCATATGTTAAACACTTTGTGGTTGTCTCGGGAGGATTCCGAATCTTATTCACTACATCGTCCTCAGTCACCAATAACATTATCTTCACTTATACCCTTCCACCTGTATAGTCTGTTTCGTTTTCATTTGACTGTCCCTTATACATAAACGGAGTTTAGATTTTTTCTCGTCTGTGCGTGCGAATTTAATTTTAATTTGCTCACTATTTTACGTTACACATTTTGTTTTGTTACAAATAACTTTATAACTGTAGTCTGAACAACAGTGCGTTGTAATATAGTGCTCCTCAGTTTTGATAGATAGTAGGTGTTGATGAAATAGCAGTAAATTAATAAAATTACAAAAATAGTATCTGCTATCGAGCGAGGATCGGCTACTGCCACGTCGTCAATCTGCGGCCGGATTCTCCCACTCGCTCGCTTTCTTCTGCGAGAGCGCGCCGGTGCTTGTGTGGCAGTGTATCGCGGCCGCTATCGGCGTTCAATTAGAACTACAGCCAGCACCCCGCCGCGACTGCCAGATGAGGGGGGGAGGCAGAGCGGTGAAAGTGTGAGTTATGCATCGGCGAGACTTCGACACCGACAAGCACTCGCGTTATATGAGCGCGCACCTACAGTTAGTTATTGAAAAACACCGCCTGCCGGCTCGCATGTCATTGGACGCCGTCCAGACGGTCGCGACGGGACGCAGGGAGGTGATGGCGGCGGGGGGGGGGGGGGGGGGCAGTTCTCGCATGTGAAACACGCGCGCGCGCAACACACGGGGAGGGGAAGAGCAAGGGGGGAGGGGCGCGTCGCCTCCTGAGCCGCATAAATACTTTATTATGTTGCTTTATTAGATAAGCGCCAGGCTGCAAAGGTCGCTGTAGGCTTTGGCGGACTGCAGGGCCGGTGGGCGCCGGCGATCAATTACGTTTCAATGAAGGCAAAAATCCGTCCGGCCTCCCTCTGTAGCAGCCCGAGCCGCGCTCGCGCACCTATCTAATTATTTATCGTAATCGATCAAACGCAGCAAATCACGCGTGCAAATGAAATACCGACTGCCACCAAAGTGGTAAATAAACGCCGGCGGACATAACTTATTGCAGTTTAACCGCGCTCGGGGTGCGATACGGCCCCTCTTTCCCACAGGTCTGCGTCCCAGCTGCCGTACCGCCTATAATTCTGCAATTTCAGTCGGCGGTCTCGAATTCTAAGAACTTACCCACTGCATTCAGCCGTTCCCGCGAGCTTTCGAACCGATCACCAAAGCTGAAGTACTCTTCAAACACGGAAACCTGCCAGTCAGTTCCTCTGGGTACAAACATACAACCTAACCCGCGGAGCTAGCACAAATCGTGAATTAATTCATAATTCGCTATCACCACTGCGACAGCTGATACATCACAATGGGCGAAAGTGACAAGCAGTTTACGTACTTATGCTGCGGAAGGAAGAACTGTTAATGAGAAAAAAACAAGTCAACTTTTTTTCTTAATTACAGGACTGTCAGGATGAGAAATTCTGAAAAATTGTCCGGTAAATCACAAAATCAATAAATAATTAGCTTTTACGATTGCGGTTGCAAATATTCTATGCTATTTAATAGAGTGAAACTAAATTCCTACAGCACGCCCTTACGAATGATTTCAAACGCTAAAAAATCCAGCTCTGTGCCGTCATTTTAACTTGTACACTGGCGAATTATGAATGTATCACGAATTGTACACAAACGAGGAATGTAATGATCAAATGAAGCCCTAAAAGAAATTGATTCATTTCAGTTACTTCAAAACGTCATGCAGACGAGAATCTCTGCGAACATCAATATAAGTGTGGAAGCTATTCAACATCTTGGTGTAAACAGCTTATAAAATTCCGTGACTATCTCGGCAAAATGAAATATTTCGGACACGGTGCACAGAATCCCCATAAGGAAACATGAATATGTCAGACACATAGAACAAATTGTAATAATTTGTTAGTCGAGAGCTGTTCGATGGCTGACGAAGTCTAGATAACAATGACAGGTATTATCGCTAAGTATTACGCCACGTCCTGATTACGTTTGAACGCTTGTCTTGACTCTGTCACACCGGGTAATATCTTGGAGAAACGACGTGGAATTATGAGGTTCTTCTCGCTCTTCACTTCGTTGATAATTATACTTCTCGATAACGATGATTGATTTTTTTTCGTCACTAACATTATTTAATGATGGGTTGGGTGAAGTTCGTTAAGTGCAATTGGGGGGGGGGGGGGGGTTGAGATACAGTACTCGTTTATTACATCTTTTGTCGAATGGTATTAGTGAATAAGGCATAAAATCGTGCCATAACATCCGAATAAAATTTCACCTTTCAGTAACTCTTCAGACATGGAGGCCATTTAATACGTGTGATTTTACTGTTCAATATTCTCCCGACTTGCGACCGTAAAATTCAGTGCACTATTTGGCTTTCTAGGCCCGAGAGTTTGTGTCGGACCACACCTGAAGACTCCACATTAATAACTGCTCAAAAACAGGCCACTATAATACTCATCGTTGAGCCAAAAGAAGTTTAATAGCGCCTTGTCGCACCTGGCAGAGGTTGTATACTTGTTCTCGTATCGATCGAGCTGCAGCAAAGGTAACCTCACAAAACGGAACGGTCACATGAAAGTTGAGGGAAGGCATATGGGGCGCCAGGAGGGTTATGGGGAAACTGCAGTGCATGTGCAGAGGAAGGAACATACAGAAAGGTAGTACGGTCCGTTCTTCAGTGCCGCCCGAGTGCTTGGGGTTTGCAAGAGGAAAGTCCGAGAAACAGGATTTGCAAACGGACTGCAGAAAGATTCTGCTCCGTCCAACGATCACCTCGTATGCGGGTAAAATAAAGGACATCAGGGCACGTACAGAGCCATACAGACATTCTTGCTTCGATGCATTTAGAGAGAGAAATGAGAAAGAGTGGTGAATAGCAAATGCGCAGAGTACTCTCCGCCATGGACAGAATAATGACTTATCCAGTACGTGTGTGCGCTACGGTGGCAGGTTCGAATCCTGCCTCGGGCATGGATGTGTGTGATGTGCTTAGGTTAGTAGGGTTTAATTAGTTCTGAGTTCTAGGCGACTGATGACCTCAGTCGCCTAGTGCTCAGAGCCATTTGAACCATTTTGAACCAGTACGTGTGTGAAAGCAATCGTAGGCGTAGGTGCACGGGCCTACAGAGTTCAGTTCCATACTGTCAAGAGACCAACAGTGGCAGAGATAAGAGCAGACATCGAAAATGTAACAATGACTTCAGATCTGTTAAGCAGCACAATGCATTGCAAAGAAAAAGTTTCTGAAAAAAATTATAATACTAATTCTGTGTGCGCAGTTCGAGTTCGCGCCGTAGATTTTGCGTAAAAGCGTCAGGCTGAAATGGTAACAAGTGTTTCGTGTTAACATCTAATTTAATTACGGACCACTTTTTAGCAGTGGTCACGGAAAGTAGTATTACGGCTATGAAAAAGAGGAATCGCAACTTTTGACTGTCGATACAGCTGGCCGCTGTGTGTCCCGTGGGCCAGCTACATAATCGCTTAGCGCCGGTGCTTTTTTTTTTTTTTTTTTTCATTTCCTTTTCGATGCTGCCGTCGCTCTCGCATTCGCTCGGCACTGGACTTTTTAGACATTTTGGATTCCTTTCGACCCGAGCTTTCGCCTGACTTGCGTTTTCTGTAATTCCGAGCATGCCTGTGACTCACATGAGACGACTTCTTTCACTACTTTGTGATTTTCAGTTTAGTACCGATTTCCACTTATATTCCAGCGAGAATTTTTATTGGCTGATTTAAGGTCCCAGTAGCTCCCCGTAAGCATTTCACAATGACACCCGCGTCTATATTGCGGCTCAACGAGTCTCCACGCTGCGTCAATAGATAACTTTACACAAAGCTGCTTCGTAACAACGACCCGCATGCGGCGACGCTGATGCGATGACGTAGTCACAAGCAAAACGAGTACTGCGCGTGACCTATCCGTTTTGGGCTGAACACCACTGTTTACGCATTCTTAATGTGGTTGGTTCAAAAATGGTTCAAATGGCTCTGAGCACTATGGGACTTAACTGCTGAGGTCATCAGTCCCCTAGAACATAGAACTACTTAAACCTAACTAACCTAAGGACATCACACACATCCGTGCCCGAGGCAGGATTCGAACCTGCGACCGTAGCAATCGCGCGGTTCCGGACTGAAGCGCCTAGAACCGATCGGCCACCGCGGTCGGCGTTAATGTGGTTGTTATTGGCGATTCAGACCTGACGGTACTCTCTCACACAACAACGTTCGACCGAAGGGCGAACAGACGTTCCGACGTCAGAAATCTGTCGCAAGTAGGCCAGCGCCTGTGCCTACGGCTGCGCCCGCACCTCCTCGCGTGCTCGTGCGCCTCGTTGCGTGCGAGGCACGTCCTCCACTCGTCCTCGGTTTCACGATTTGACTGTAAACGCTAACTCACGAGGGACGGCAGGATGTTGCTAATCATATAAGGAAACAAGGCGGGCGCAGCAGCTGGGCTGGCGCGGGCCGCATGGGAAACGGAAGGCCTCCAGCTGCCTCGCCACGCAGTTATCGCTCTCGGCAGAGACCGCGGAGTCGGTGGCGCGGCGTGAGTTACAGCTCTGCAAACAGCACCTAGCACCGGCCGCCGTGTTTACCGATCAGCCTTTGGCGACGCCGCGCCAGCGCCGCATACTGTTGTTGTAAGCCTACTGCGCGGCTGCTTTGTATGCGCGGCGCGACGGACCCGCTTCATCGTCGCCCGTGTCCGACGCTACTCACTCGTCTCGTTCGTCACAAACCAGTCAGCGACGAGCGTGTCGGGCGGGCGCGCCAGTACGGAGCGAGCACCTCGCCGCCGTTTGCGGTTATCCTTCCTGCATTCGCCCTTCCTGTACAAACCTGAGGCGACAGCAGTGCCCACACGTCGCTTAGTGACGCTGGTGGTGCTGTGTAACGTAAAAGTAAATACTGTGTCGAACAAAAAGTGCACGGTTCGTTTACGGTTGAGCTCGGGCTCCCGGGCAACACACAGCCATCCTCCACCTACGGCGTTACTGCGTCACAGCATGGCGGCAAGGCGCACCCAGCTCCCGAGCCTGTACTTCTAATGTTTAAGTACAGCGATCTTACCCTGCAGAAAACCTCACGGCGTCTGAGCTGGTGATGAAAACCTGCGTCGGACGTATCTGTGAAGTTCGTAATTTTGGCCATACTTCACTGTACCACATGCACCTTTCCTGACTACGTAATAAAATCCTCCACATCTCTCCTCGATCTTAAAGCTCTTGCTTTAACGGTAGCCGCGTGGTCTTAGGCACCTTGCCACGGTTCGCGCGGCTCCCCTCCCCTCCTCCCCCACCCCCCGTCGGAGGGTGTGTTTTGTCTTTACCGTACATTAGTTTAAGTTAGATTAAGTAGTATGTAAGCCTAGGGACCGGTGACCTCAGCAGTTTCATCCCGTAGGAACTTACCACAAATTTCCAAATTTCGTTAACGAAACACCAGAAATATCAATTCTTCCAGTCCCACCGCACAACAGAGCCGCGTTCTTTAATTACGTCTCGGGAACAGGAACTATCTTTCGAATGGTCTCCCTCACTCTATCAAAGAGTTGAGACACCTCTCCAGTTTCAAATGACAGTAAGACATTTGTTCACTACAATAACGACAGTGTTTGAAGAAAGTCACATTTAAGAACCAGCAAGGGCTACTGATTAAATAAACGTGTATTTGCTATCAATTGCTATCAGCTAAACATAGCCAGCCGCGGTGGCTGAGCGGTTCTAGGCGCTTCAGTCCGGAATCGCGACCGCCACGGTCGCAGCTTCGAATCCTGCCTAGGGCATGGATGTGTGTGATGTCCTTAGGTTAGTTAGGTTTAAGTAGTTCTAAGTTCTAGGGGACTGATGACCTCATATGTTAAGTCCCATAGTGCTCAGAGCCATTTGAATTTGAACCAGCTAAACATCAGGTATTGTAAAACGATTGACATAGGCCTTAAGGTGTCAGTCTCACGGTGGTGTAAGGTCACACAGAAGTACAGGCTGAAGAAAGCGCTCTCCAATGCCTATCGCCTTCATTGTCCGTCTTAAATCGAGGAGACCTGCTCCAGACGCTGCAATAGTAACACCTGTTGTTCCTTCGGAAAGCAGATTAACATGTTCGTACTTCTATTAGTGTGGAAAAGCGTTATTTGAGTAGGAGAAAGTCATTTCGCTCAGTTTCCAGAACGTTCGGGAATGTTTTTATTTTGTTTCAATGAATCGATTTAGTTACTTTAGAGAGAAACATGTGGGCAAGCACCTGGCTTCGTCCACGATGGCGGTGACTATGTGCACTCAGCAGAGATCTCCCATCTGAATGATTACGTGCTACGTTTTATTGCTTATCGTGTGTCATGTTAATTCAGACAATACTTGCATCTTGATTCAGATTCATTTTTCGATACTTTAGTTTGTCCTTTTCATTTGTATGTGAAGTATAATAATCTATATGCGATTGCCCTGTGAGATCACTAGAGTTTAAATATTTCTGTTACGCTATTTAGCTCGTGTAATACCGAAGTGTGCTTGGTACTTGAAGCACCTGTCCATGGTAACCACTATTTCGCAGGTTGTGAACTGCTCAGCACACCCAAGGAGTTCCTACGGTGGAGGAATATAAGGTTTCATGCCTGCTTTGAGACGCGTGTGAATCGGGTAGAATATTAATGACGGATTATCTTCCGTTTTCCGGTGTATCTGATCGTCCTCCTCCTCACCCTGCCATAATATTCGTAATGCGGTTTCCCCTTTGCAGGTTCTCTCCGCTCCAGTAATTATTGTCGATATGGGACTACTACCCTGTTACATGTTCAATGAATGATACCTTGTTCATTCAGAGGGGGTTGTTTCTTCCAACAATAAATTTTGTGAATTTATGAAATCCTTTTGTCAAGAGGAATTCTATTTCAAGTCGCTTCGTTTCCTCCAACAGAAAAGAGTAACAGAGACCCTTCTGCAAGGCAATATTATAGTGCAACGTGGTTTTGTATTTAGATAATCTAAACCATCTCCCTGTGTAGTCACGGCGATCGACCGCCAACAATATCAAGAAAAGTGACGTCTTGGATCTTAAATGTGACATTTTTTCAAATATTAATGAACTGCAAGGCGCAATATGTATCAGTAATATTAGCCTTCATTTTTGTATGCTCTCCTTGACACACAACAACTAAACATCCTTTTTTCCAGCACGTATCACTTTTTAGTCCCATAAAAACATTTTTCTTACCTTGTACTGTCACCACTATTATTCTTATTATTATTAGCAATTATCCAAACGACCCTAGATACTCTTGTACTGTCACCAATATTATTATTATTATTATTATTATTACTAGCATATTATCCAAACGACCTTAGATACTCGCATATGAAAACACTGAATCAAATTATCTCTTCATTTCTGTTGTAACCGCTAATACTACTACTTATGGTATTAAAGTTATTATCATTATTTAAGTAAAACGTAATTTAAAAACTCGTCTACACGTAAAACCCTTGTAAGGCATTAATCTCATCAGGTTAAACAGAAATAAAAACATTAATGTGGAATCGTTACTTCATTTCGTGTACCTCGCGAGGCACAGTGTACCCACTTCCAATCCTACTGTCGAAGAAAAATGCTTGGCAATACTTGGAACCGGATCACCGACATCCGCTTGGCAGTCAGACGTACAGGGGCAGACAGCCGAAGCATCGGTTACAGACCGCGTGACACTCTGCAAAATCTATTTTGGAAGACCGTTCGGTTTAAATAACCTCTCTTGTAGAACGTTCACTGTTGTGTGGGTCACCTTGTGAACGTGTATCTGACAGTGCGGTTCATCGCGGTGGCTGAGGCAGCAGACTTCCACTCGGAGGGAGCCGAGTTGGAGCCCCGGCGCAGACTGCCCGCTCTGGGTTCCCCGTGGCCAGCTGGTGGGTTCTCACGGTGTCGCAGCCGGAACACACGCTTCGCGGAACGCCGGGGACCAGTTTTGTTCGCCGGACGGCCCTACGCCCCGTCCTCTTTCTCCACGCCTCCTTTCACTGCGGACGACGCCGTCGTGATTTGATGAGGTTAGTGGGCGTTCCAGTGTGCCACCGCTGTCATCTCCTTTTTTCTTTTAAATTCCAGCTATCGGGCGGCCGTGACTCTTCAGTCCGCCGCCTGGTCCGGCGTTCGCTTTGCTCCAGGTGTGCCTCCCTCCTGAAGTTTCCACTGGATTGTCCTTCAATTGATCTGTGGCACTTGATTCATTCCCGTCGAAATCACATGGAACATCTTCGCAGATAGGGGATGGTTTCGATGAATGACTGGGCAATACAACCCTGTAAGTTGTATTGGAGTGTGAATGTTCAACAGAAACGAAACTAACATCGGTGTATTCCTAGGAAGCGCAATAGGACGCTTAACATTCTCAGTATACATAAACGATATATTAGACTGGATCAGCAAAATGGTGCTGTGGTCTACAGGGAGGTGTCATCAGTGGTCGGTGGTACGGAAATGTCTTCCCTTGCTGCAATGAATTATGCCTCGCTTTACATGTGTACGAATGCAAGACAATGTCAATAACAAAGAGAAAGAAACCGACAGTATCCGACACAAGATTTATGGCGGAAATCTGAAACACATTTAAATATTTAAGAACAATACTAAAAACCGAACTGAAATGGTACAAATATGTAAAATTTGTTATAGGTAATGGGAACAGAATATTGCATTTGTTACAAAGATTACGAGAAAGTGCAGTGGAGGTGTAACAGAAATCGCATAACGCTAGTGTGACAAGTGTAAAGGGTTCTTATCAGGTACGCATGACACTAGGCATATCCGTACGCATATCTCCGCTATAAATTTTACAGTGGGTTGTGGATTATACCCGTAGATGGAGACAGTCCTTGGAGGCTTCACACTTCTTAATTCATGTACTTTTTGAGTAACTTCAATTACAGTTAAGATGTCCGAGGGGATAAGAGTACGCTATTGGTTTGTGTACTGTGGTTAAATTCTGATAGTTCTTCTAGACAGCACCAACCAAATGCCGGGCTAGGCGTGGGCTCCTTTCTAGTATCCACTCGCACCCAGCTCCAAACCGTTGCGACTCAAATTAAGGTGCTGGTATACATCAACTTCACTGTTCTATTGAAAGCTTCCACTTGTCCTCTTCATTACCATCATTATAACAACCATCGTTTCGCATTAAAGATCACGTTTACCACACCACCCAAAACATCGGCAAACACCCGGAACAATTCAATCACCAGTACACACAAGTGATGGCAGCCACTGTAAACTTTCCGTGGCTCTGGTACACTATGACGATAATTTCTCACAAGGAAAACTGTCATACCTATCTGCCTTTACCTTTATTTTAATTAAATAGCACTGATAGATACTTCCCTGCTGTCCAAGACACTTTTTGAACACACGGCGGCTTTTCTACCTTTCGTGAAACGTTACTATAAATAATAATTTGAATAAGCAGCTATCTCTTTGTAGTCGTACCGTCTCTAACGATATGGCCGTCAACAGGACGTTAAACATTAATCTGTTTTCCTTCTTTATAGTCGTACTGCCTAAAAACCTCACAGAGCGGTCGATACCCTCCTTGGAGGTCACAAAAGTCTTCAGTATTCAGATATTTGCTGTCGTGAACAACAGTCTAATCCAAAACGAGGGACAAGATGCTATTGGCGGGACGAAGAGCGTGGAGAAAAATAAAACAGAATCAGGAAAGAGGGATCAAGCGGTTAGAGACGGAGAATGCGCGGAACTTTATCCGAGAGGCAACATTCCGAAGATCGCCCGTTCTCCGGACCTCCATATATCTCAACCGGAGGCAGAGCGGCCTGGCACTGCCGGTATCTAACCAAAATCTGAGAGGCCGATTCTATGCGGGTGATTTGCATCAGAAGAATGACTGGCCATATTACGCAAGGATTTTTCTTCAGGCAGATCATCTGCAAACAAACTACAGATGAACCAACAACGCACTTTGTATCCATTAAACATGCTACATGACTAATATCTGGACTAAACTCTTTGAAATTTTGAAGGTAGCAGGGATAAAGTACAGGGAGCCAAAGATTATTTACAACTTGTACAGAAACCAGATGATAGTTATAGGAGTTGCAGTAGTTGATAAGGGAGTGAGACACGATTGTAGCCTCGTGCCGATGTTACTCAATCTGTACATTGGGCAATCAGTAAAGGAGGGCAATGAGAAGTTGGGAAGAAGAAATATGACCTTAAAGGTTTGCCCTTGACGTTGTAACTCTGTCAGAGACGGCGTTGTATTTGGAAGAACAGCTGAAAGGAATGCGTAGTCTCTTCAAAAGAGAATATGAGGCGAACGTACAATAAGGGTGACTGAATATAATCGCCTCAAATCAGGCGGTGGCGAGGGAATTAGTTTAGGAAACAAAAAACTAATTGTATTAGAAGAAAGTTTTATTATTAGGGCAGTAAAGTAGCTGATGATGGCCGAAGTAGACAAGGTAGAAAGTGCTGACTGGCAGTAACAATAAAAGCTCTTCTGAAAAAGAGGAATTTGTTAACACGTGACGTACGGAAATGAAACGTGGACGATAAAAATTGCAGGCAGGAAGAGAACAGAAGATTCTCAATTGTGGTGCTACAGAAAGTCATGAAGATTAGATGGGTACGTCGAATGACAAATGAGGAAGTACTGAATCGAATTTGGGTAAAATAGAAATTTATGGGACAATCTGAGAGAAGAAGAGATCGGCTGGTAGGACCACATCCTGAGACATCAAGGAATTGTCGATTTGTTAATGGAGGGAGGAGTAGGGAGTAAAAACTTTAGGGGGAGATCATGACTTGAATACACTACACTCAGGTTCAAACGGACATATTTTGTGGTAGTTATGTAGAGAAGAAGAAGCTCGCACAGGATAGACTAGCATGAACAGCTGCATCAAACCAGTCAACGATACCTTAGTATTTAAATCTGAGCAATTTAAAAGACTGAAATATGCTGCAAGAACTTTTCAGTTGGCCAAATACTGAAGCGTCTAAAAGATACTTCTGTCTACAGCGGAACATTCATGAATGAATTTTCACACTTCAGTGGAATGTTATCAGATTAAAACTATGTGTGACACCAGGACTCGAATCCAGAGCCTTCGTCTTTCGTGGGTTGAGTCGTGTCTGGATAGTTCCTGAAAGGCAAGTGCTCGGGTTCGAGTCCTGGTCCGATTAACAGAGTTAATCCGCAAGGAAATTTCAGTGTATTCCTATCTGTGGGGAAAAACATACTATGAGAGAATCTGAAAGTTACAATATCTCCTACGAAAAATGTTCACCACAGAGTTACCTCTGTTAGTGAGAGCGTCACACAAAATATTTGCAAATTTTTATGTTATGTAACGACAACTACACTTCTACACAGCGGTGCTCTATGTTGTGTAATACAAACTCCTACTTATTTCCAAATATAATTTGTTCTTGGGCTTGATATTCGTTTCTTTTCCGTCTGCTGTGAGAGCGAGAAGTTGGTTCCTTTTCTTCTGAACATTGACACTTCATAAGAAATAATTCGTAAGGGCTCTTGCAGTTTAAAGCATAAAATGGTGCTAAACGTTCGAATGTTAGAAGAGCCATAGTATCTTGTGAACAAAACTGCTTCATCGTTAAAAAACTAGTCCACTGGAGAGCTATCTACTAAAATTACTTATGTATATTAATGTGAAGGTTCTTCGTGGCATGGTCGGTTATTGTTTATGTTACTTTAAACTTTACTAAATAGAAACTGACATCACATAATTTAAATTGCTTATAAACATCTAATTTTTTTAAAAAAATAATTTGAGTTATTGTAGTGCCGTGTCATAAACATAAATAATTAATATACGTATAGAGTGTAGTGTCGTGTAAAGAAAAATCTTTCTCGATCAGGATTGCAGCGGATTATTTTGTAGTAATTAGTAAGCATGCTTGGAAACAGAGGCAACTGGTCACAGAAAAAATACGTATCTCTAAAAGAAGCCTGGGGGCAGGCTACCAGGAAAACGGCAGGCTACTAGAACAAGTGCTCGACCTTTGTTACTTCATCTGATTTTGCATGAGTCTGAAGTAAGTTTGCCATCCAGTGAGCGCCTTCACATGCTGCTCAGCGCCAAATCTGTGGAGTGCAGTACGGACCGGGTGCCGCTGCCTGTGCTGCGGGTTGCAGCGATCGACGGCGTTTGGCTCGACGGGAACGCAGGAAGCAAACAAATACACCAACACAGCACTGTGTCGTCGAATGTATTAGACTTTCGCGCCGAACGATTTAGTGGCACCCGCAAGTAATTTTACAAGCGTGTTTGTAGGTATTGCGGTAGCAAGTACACATAGCCAGCCGAAAAAAGTTCCGCTACCGTTAACAGACTGGTCTTAAATTTGGGAGGATGGAGGCTTAAACACCCTTTCCAACCATTTTCATTCCACTGGAAGCGTCATTTTCGTACGAATTATTGACGCAAGTACTTCACTGTGTGAACGCAATTTTACAATAGGTATTTCCACGATTAACAGTTTTCTGGTAAGCTTTACAAAGGTAGTTTCGAAGGAATCATTTTCATCCACAAATAAATTGGAAAAATTTCGTCGGAACTGTGAATAGTGTTGATTTTTAGTTTTAATTTGACTACTACATAATATTTTTCACTTCTGTTAAAAGAATTAACAACTGAAGTAAACGTATGCGTAACTGCAGGGACGGTATTAGTCTGCGTGTTCGTGTAAAATATTTAAACGGTGTGCTACAGAATCCTTTTTTATCGATCTGCAGAAGAATCTTGCAAAACATCTATACCTACGTAAATGAAAATTCTTTTCAGAGAAACGCTATTGTTTCGTCTGGAAAGAGGGCTTTTACCGTTATTTCAGTGGCAGTATCTGTCTTTCGGTACAAGCAGGAATCGTTTATGCGAACAACTGTAATCAAATTAGCCATTTTTTAGTCTAACAACAATAAATATTACTGCGGCATAGTAGTTTGTTTGTGTGAATTGTCATGACTTTTACCCCGAGCTACAATTTAACTGAGGGAACATTCATCAGCGATTCCCAGTTAGGTATCAACGTTGATTAGAGAAAAACGCGTTCCTGTCACGGTTCGCAATCAGTTGGAACGACTGAGTGGACTTCTGGATTTGTGAGTGGCTCGAGGATCTGTTGTAACAATAGTAAGCTATTACACATCCACGACCCTAACAGCTACAAATAATTTTAGCTAAGTTTTGTTCTCCAACATATTATTTGCTATAAAACCGTAATGTGTACACTATACTGGGCTGAACAGTTTTATAGCACTCTCAAATACCTAGCAAACTATGCGAGTATTTAAAAAAAATTTAGGCCATATGTCTACCGACTGCAAAGATTTCTTACACTGTGCTATCACTTCCTCTCAGAACAGCACTTAGACGGAGCGTCCTGAATTATATGTTATATACATTGTAATTTCTATTATCCCCAAAAATTTTTGTACTTCTCAGACCTCATATTAACGGTCTACTAAATTTTCCGTAGCGCCACACAGCGAATGTTTCGATCCTTTTCGTTTACGTCACAGCCCATGACTCACTTTCATTCAGTGCGGTGCTCCAGACGGACATCGTGAGAAACTGCATTCTCGAGAGCTTCATTTGATTTTACCAGCCTTCTTTTGGTGAGGAATGCTCTCTGTACCTGTGCTAGTCTCCTGTTTATAAACTCCTTGCTTAATTTCTCATCCATTATGCAGATTTAAAGGCAGAAGAATTTTTCTTCTCATCTACGTGATCCTCATTTCCGATGTAAAGTTTGTCGCAAATCTCATTTCTGCTACTCCGCAATACATCTGTCTTTCTTTATTTTTCATTTTTTCTATCTGTATTATGTGTTAAATAGTGAGTTCCACACTTTAGCCTAAACTGTTAGGTTGGAGGGTTTGGTGTGCTTCAATGCTGCCTGCTCATCCCTCTGTAGTCTGTTGATCAGCCAGGCACGATTTCTGCCGCGCGGTCAAGGGCGCCTTGCCACGGTACGCGCGGCTCTCCCCGTCGGAGGTTCAAGTCCTCCCTCGGGCATGAGAGTGTGTATTGTCCTTAGAGTAAGTTAAAGTTAGATTAAGTAGTGTGTAAGCATAGGGACCGATGACCTGAGCATTTAGGTCCCATAGGAAAGTTTTAAAACTATTAGATTAATTTGTGTGTGTGTGTGTGTGTGTGCTCAGAGCCATTTGACTCGCACAAGGCACGGACAGGAAAAGATATGTTACAGTTTATGCCCTGAATTTTAATCATCTGGGTAAAATACAGGGAGTGAAAAGCTATTTACAACTTGTATAGTAACCAGACGGCAGCTATAAGAGTTGAGGGGCATGAAAGGTATGCAGTGGTTGAGAAGCGAGTGAGGCAGGATTGTAGCCTCTCGCTAATGTTATTCAATCTGTACACCGAGCAAGCAGTAAAATTCAATCTCTACTCTGAGCAAACAGTAACAGAAACAAAAGAAAATTTTGGAGTATAAATTAAAGTTCATGGAGAAGAAATGAAAACTATGAGGTTTGAAGATGACGTTGTAATTCTGTTAGAGGACTTGGAAGAGCAGCTGAACGGAATGGACAGTGTCTTGAAAGGAGGATATACGATGAACATCAACAAAAGCAAAACGAGGATTTAAATGAGGTGATGCTGAGAGAATTAAATTAGGAAACGAGACACTTAAAGTAATGGACGGGTTGTGCTATCTTGGCAGCAAAATGACTGATAATGGCCGAAATAGAGAGGATATAAAATGCTGACAGGCAATGGGAACGAAAGCGTTTCTGAAGAAGAGAAATTTGTTAACATGGAATATAGATTTAACTGTTAGGAAATCTTTTCTGAAGGTACTTGTATCGTATGTTGCCATGTATGTAAGTGAGACATCGACGATAAACTGTTTAGACAAAAAAGAGAATGGAAGCTTTCGAAATGTGGTGCTACAGAAGAATGGTGAAGATTAGATGAATCGAGCACGTAAGTAATGAGGAGGAACTGAATAGAACACACAACTTGACCAAACCACGGGGTCCGTTGACAGGGAACATTCTGAGACATCAAACGATCACAAATTTAGTGTGGAGGCATAAACGCTTGAGAGGGAGACCAAGAGCTGAATACAGTAAGCAGATTCAGAAGGATGTAAGTCGCAGTAGTTATTCTGAAATGAAGAGGCTTGCACAGGATGGAGTAGAGTGGACAGCTGAATCAAAGCAGTCTTCAGACTCAAGACCACAACACCACATAATTTATTAATTTTAGTGCTGAAACAGTTCACCTTCTTCTCGGTGAAACTTCACGAATGGACCTATAACACCATGGATCTGGAGGCGCCTATTTCAACGTTGTTTTTAGCACGTAACAAGAGCCCTAGCGACTGTGCAGGAAGCATAGACTCGCTATCCTCACCTCACTGTTGCATGTTGCACGGAAATGGAGGTAAGTCTGTATCCGTGCGCGAGAGCTCATACTGTGTTACACAGATGCTGGCGGTCGATGTCGAGGCGTGCGCTGTCATGTGCGGCTGTCACAACCGGTCAAGTCGTCTGCAGCTGCACTTCACAGATCCCGCGGCTCGATGACGAAGTGATTTCGAGAAGCCGGCCAGGGTGGCCGAGCGGTTCTAGGCGCTTCAGTCTGGAACCGCGCGACCGCTACGGTCGCAGGTTCGAATCCTGCCTCGGGCATGGATGTGTGTGATGTCCTTAGGCTAGTTAGGTTTAAGTAGTTCTAAGTTCTAGGAGACTGATGACGTCAGATGTTAAGTCCCATAGTGCTGAGAGCCATTTGAACCATTGATTTCGACAGGCTACAGCAACTTGGTGTAAAGAACAAGAAAATGTTTCATTTGAACAATATGAACTGAATCACAGTCTTTCGGACATGAGAAGTAAAGATTATCAGAACAGGAACAAACGTGATATACGAATAAACGAAATATGCCGTACGTTAAATGAACGTAGACCGCGGATGACAGTGAAGGAAGAAGAATATAAAATCTCTGTGTTCACAGTACTTCGTGAAAGCCGTGTCATTGAGGCCTCTAATAGAAGTGAAGCTGGCAGTGAAGGTGTTTACGTACTTCTCGGAAGAAGTAACTGTTTTCCTCATCACAGGGTCACGTAAGAATCAGTAGCTATCCTCGTTCATTCGCAGTTAATGTGGAAAAGAGTATTGGTCTTATAAAAGAAGTTATTTTTGGAGGAGATTTTCCTCGTCTGCCATCTGCTCACCGCTTATTTCACGAATAATGACCGTTTCGATCTTATCGTGTTGTCGACTGCCACGACGAAGAGGAGGGAAGAAGATTAGAATTATTGTCCCGTCTGTCGACTGTGAAGTCATTAGATATGGAGCATAAGCTCAGACTGCGTAAGGATGGGAAAGGAAATCGGCCGTGCCTTTTTCAAAATAACCGTCCTGTCACGATTAAGGAAAAATGGAGCAAAGCCTCAATCTGGATATTGCTGGTGATCTTTTAGCACTCGACGCTAAGATACCTTACTCTCTGTGCTCCCTGTCCTGATTTGTACTTTGTGGTGCGTCTGCCCACAGCGGCCTTTCCCGTTCGCCTTAGCGCGCTCTTTAAGCAACGCGTAAATGGCCACTGAGAAAACGGATTACAGTCCGGACGGGCGGACAGGAGCAAGAGACAGCCCGCGAACCCGAGTAACGGAGGCAAGGTGCAGAGCGCTCCCGGCTGTGGCGCCCGCCGTGCCGCAGAGAGCGCGCGCTAATCCACAGCCCAGAGAGGTACACGAGTGGGGGGAAGCGGACGCAGACGCAGACGCAGACGCAGCCGCAGCCGCCGGCCAATGACTTCATTATGCAAGGAGAGGAGCCGAGCGGAACGCGCAGCCTGTTTTCGGGGCAGCGCCGGCCTTCCCGGAGACCAGATAGCATCTGCCCCGGCCGGACCCATAAATCCTGGGACATCCACACTTGCGGGTGTTTTCTAATAAATATATTTCCACGGAAGAACTTTTGCGTGTATTTTACGAGGAGACAACAAGCATCCTTACCCCTCCCTCATCCTTCTTCGACGCCTTCCTTTTTTTTTCTTTTTTTTTTTACTCTCTCTCTCGCAGGCATCGGCTTTATTAATGGAGTCTCAGCGGATATATATCTGGGACCGGTGCGCAATAATCCCATTTCCACAATTAGACTGCTGAAACGCGGACACTGGGCGAGTGCTACGCACTCCTTTACATGCGATAAGGGATTTAAGGTTCAGTGAACTAGACCGATTACTCCCCAATCCTCAGGCGGCGCAGGGGCGAAATTTAGGGCCGGTGCGGAGTGTATTTATTGCTAGACTGCGATAATTTGTAAAAAGAAGGAGGCGACGGCCGGCGTGTGGGCAGCGCGCCCTCTCCAGCTCCGGACCCCTAATAACTCGTGCTCGGCTTACGCGCGTCACGTGTCGCCTCCGACGCAGGATTTACGCGATTCGGCCGCCCGTGTGCCGAGCTGAGACGTAATATTTTGACTGCTCGCCTTGCGTGTGTCAACACCGGCGGAAGCGGCCAGACCTATTAGCTGACTTCCGGCGCTGGTTGAGTTCTGCTAATCGCATTACACTGATTTGTGAGCAGCTCGGGCGGAGCGTGGGAGGACTCGGGCGGCTCTTTCGATGTCCTCCGTGAAACATGGCGGCTGACCTGTTCCCTTCAGAAGTCCGCTCTACGATACACAGAGTACTTAAGAGCGCACCACTGTCTCATCAGTATGTGGGTTAGTAGCCAACTGTTTAAATAAGAATCCAACGGCCTGTTGCATGGTAGGCAGTTAATGCAGTATAAGAAAAAGTAACGTTGCTCAGTGTTAAAGATTCCACGCTAAACTATAGGACTCTCTACAACACGCTGACTAAGTCTGCTTGAAACGACCCTTCGCGATTCGTGATCTACACTGTCACTACCCACATCACTCGTTCAAGCGTTTGCAAGCTAAAACCCTGGCCCTGGGCACTTCATTTTGGTTACTCTACCTCTTTCTTTCTTTCCCTGGTTTGCAACTTGTTGAATCAAGAAGTAGGTGGATTACAGTCACTTAATTATCCGTTTGCCTCACGATGTACCTGCAGAAGATAGCTTCGATCGGCGTCGTGACTCTATGAAATATGTAGCTTAGTATTACCTGCCGAGATGCAACCTCTACCAAAAAATTTTAATTCAGGGTGTCGGCAAATTTTTTTATTGATTCCAAAAAAAAATCTGAGCATTGGTGTTGAAATACGACAAATGTCACCATCTTTACTACTGAGCTAATGACTCGAATCGCTCCTCGAAGTCAATTAAAACTTTTGTGCACTGCAAAGTTAGCTCAATACTATTGTCTACCTTCCGTAAACATTCGGCTACGACATTTAAATGTGTGTGAATGTGTGTGAAATCTTATAGGACTTAACTGCTAAGGTCATCAGTCCCTAAGCTTACACACTACTTAAGCTAAATTATCCTCAGGACAAACACACACACCCATGCCCGAGGGAGGTCTCGAACCTCCGCCGGGACCAGCCGCGCAGTCCATGACTGCAGCGCCTCAGACCGCTCGGCTAATCCCGCGCGGTTCGGCTACGACAGCGCCATCAGTTCTTGATATGTTTACAAGACTTCAGAAGTATCACAATTCTTGTCTTGGTACATCATACCGACAATTAGCGACTCGTATTACAATAATTAATAAACTCTACTATTATTCACGCCTGAATTATGGGTTTTCCCGTTGCTGTCACTTCTTGCGTCATCTATACTTCTCACACTAAAATATGTCCTTGCAGGCGGTATTAAATACGCCAGATATCATACACGCTACACCGTATACAACAATTTCTTCTCGTTTCAGTCTAAGATACAGCGTTGAAAAGAGGCTGGTTCGTGTGCTCTCAGTGACCCGTTATTGGTCTAATTTTATTCTAATAGGCCCTACGGAAAAAATTCTTGGAGTGAGGGTATGGAGAACATGTGGAGATATTCGTGGAGTGTGGCCTGTCAGGTACTGTAATTTCGTGAGAAGGTGTAGAGAAAAAGTAACCGTGCTTATGTATCTGGTAGTTGAGAGCTTTCAGTATTTCTGTTAGCTACATGTTTGTGTTACGCGAATCTTTGTACGAGACGTAGTTATAAAGTTTTGATTATCAACTCTAAAACTAAAGTTAGATAATATATTTTTTGTTTGTTTGTAGGAACATTTCTACGGTCTTGATACAAATCTCATTCCTCGCGCCACGACACCTCGGGATGCCGCCAGATGGATCAAAATGAAATGGCACCGTCCATCGTTAAATGTGGAATACTGTGTGTTAATTAATTTTCGGTAGCATCTGAAATGTTGCACCGGAATTAGTCAATGCAGACATCCAAAAAAGTAATTTTGGTTGGACGGACATAGCTGCAACATGCCCACTGCTGCTGAACACTAGTTAACGCACGATGTTTCGCTTTTAACAATGGAGTGCTCTGTGTCGTACTGACTTCCGTAGTGCGGTGATGCGGTACCGAGGCACCACGATTTTAATGTGTATCAAGTCTGCAGAAACGAACCGGCAAATAAACAAAAATTAAATTACGTTACCTTATTTTCCGAAGTGATAAAGCTTTATGACTACCCTTGGCACACGCTGTTAGTACAGCATGCTTGGAATTCCATTCCTTCGAGCAGTAGTCCATAAAATACAAACATTCTCCATCAAATACAAACTGACATGTTGCGTTGTTGGACGCAATTATCAAAGACTGCCTTTTACTTGCAGCTGATGTGTTTTTCGTTGCACTCAACATCTCTATTCAGTTTTGCTTCCAATAGACGCAACAAAAAACGGAAGCACCCAGAATGGGACGTGGGAACAAAAGGAAACTTCACGGGTTGTGAGTGTACGGGATGTGATTTCACTCATTACAAAATCGAGTAAAATTTATAAAGAACTTTGCAGTATAAATCCACTTTTCAGTATGATGCTGTCTCACTTCCGTCCTGGTTGGAGGCACTGATTCGGTTACAAATGGTGTCATGAAGCCACAACTGCTCCAATTGCTTCTTGGTGTCCTGGATATTGACGCTGATGTCGAAGCTGGTCCCGCGCGTGTTCTACATGGGAAAGAACTGATGATATTGCAGGCCAGAGGAGTATCTCAGCATCACGCAGGAAGTTCATACAGACACGTGCTATGCGTCGACAAGTAGTGGCCCGTTGAAGAATGGCGCAATGGTACCGTCCCATGAGAGGTAAAATGTGAGGACACACATCTAAGTTGTACTGCCAGATTTCCCTCAGTCACTACCGTAAATTTATGTTACATTCGATGGTTCCCCGCACCGCGACGCTAGGAGGAACTTCACTGTCGCTCTCCGAACCACTGGAGGAGTAGGATGTCTCCCCATGTCGCCGTCGACCACGGTCGTCCGGGGTACTGCAGAATCGCGATTCGTCAGCAGTCCGTGCTTCCCGGCCGAGGACCACACCAACGGCGACCTTTCGTGTTATAGTGTTAATGGCGGCCTATACTCCAAAGCTCGGTCGTTGCTACTCTCCGACCTATGGAGTGGGATGAGACAGAACGTTACGGGGAGTCGACTACTTGTTCTCGGATGGCAGGCGTACATGTGAAAGAGCTAAGACGTGGTTGGTGCACAGTATGCCTATCCTCCCTTTTGGAGGTCAGACGTGATCGCCTGGAGCTTGGACGAAGAGTACGCCTGCCCACACGTTCCCGTGCTGTTGACATCAGGCCACTGTCACATTCGAATGCGCCACAAGTCTGGAGACTGTATGATTTGACCAGCCAGCCAAATGGAGGCCTGCTATGAGGCCCCTTTCAAACCCTGCCAAGGGCTGATAACGCTGTCTCACACGAATACCAGGCATCTGCGTGTCCTTCACAGTGGTCACTCGACATCTGACGCCGTTAAAGCACTTTATGTCCGCTACCAGGATGGAAAAAAATGAACACCACATATAAAACCCGGGTGTCCTGTACCTGTCACAGAGAATTGTAACTCTCTTCTGGCTGCTTCAGTTTTTGTCAGGTGGCGTATGTAAGGAATATGTTACTCCATTTGGGTTTAACTAACGGTACAGCCAGCAGTTCCTACACTTTTACGTTCGGTGAAACGTGCGGCCTCCGGGTTATCGACCTCGCGCTGTAACCCAGTGCGCGGCCAGGGCAACTGTAACACTGTTGAAATTTCATGGCCTTCGCGATGCCATCGGCGAATCGCGCTCGCGGGGGAATAAGGCTCTGGAGCGGCGCGCCGGCGAGCCCCGCCGCCCAGGACCGGATTTGGGCGCGGGCGGCCCGCCGGAGGTGGGCGCGGGGGTGGGGAGGCTTACGGCGGACGCCACATTCCGAATACAATGGCGGGCCGGCAGTTTTGCATACTGAGTGCAGGGGTGGCGCAGCGCGCCGACACACGGCCGCAGGTCGCTCCGCCGATACACGAGCACAGGCCCGCGTACGCCGTACCAGCCTGTCCCATGTGAGGCCGTCACCCCTCAGTGCAGCTGGTCGGTAGCCAGTACCCCTCTCCACCATCGTGAAGTAGACTTCAGAATGAAATGACAGAAGATGAATTATACTTAGTTTCTGTAGGTGTTTCACTCAACGACAGGATAATGAGTCAATACTGAAAAATACTAACGCGAATTCTTTACAGAGCAATGGAAAAACTGGTAGAAGCGGACCTCGGGGAAGATCAGTTTGGATTCCGTAGAAATGTTGGAACACGTGACGCAATAGTGACCTTACGACTTATATTAGAAGAAAGATTAAGGAAAGGCAAGCCTACGTTTCTAGCATTTGTAGACTTGATGAAAGCTCTTCTCAATGTTGACTGGATTAATCTCTTTCAAATTCTGAAGGTGGCAGGGGTAAAGTACAGGGAGTTCAAAATGGTTCAAATGGCTCTGAGCACTATGGGACTCAACATCTTAGGTCATAAGTCCCCTAGAACTTAGAACTACTTAAACCTAACTAACCTAAGGACATCACACACACCCATGCCCGAGGCAGGATTCGAACCTGCGACCGTAGCAGTCCCGCGGGTACAGGGAGTGAAAGGCTATTTACAATCTATACAGAAACCAGATGGCAGTTATAACAATCGAGGGGCACGAAAGGGAAGCAGTGGTTGGGAAGGGAGTGAGACAGGGTTGTAGCCTCTCCCCGATGTTATTCAATCTGTATATTGGGCAAGCAGTGAAGGAAACAAAAGAAAAATTCGGAGTAGGTATTAAAATCCATGGAGAAGAAATAAAAACTTTGAGGTTCGCCGATAGCATTTTAATTCTGTCAGAGACAGCAAAGGACTTGTAAGAGCAGTTGAACGGAATGGACAGTGTCTTGAAAGGAGGGTATAAGATGAACATCAACAAAAGCAAAACGAGGATAATGGAATGTAGTCAATTAAGTCGGGTGATGCTGAGGGAATTAGATTAGGAAATGAGACACTTAAAGTAGTTTTGGTATTTGGTATAGATTTAAGTGTCAGGAAATCGTTTCTGAAAGTATTTGTATGGAGTGTAGCCATGTATGGAAGTGAAACGTGGACGATAAATAGTTTGGACAAGAAGAGAATAGAAGCTTTCGAAATGTGGTGCTACAGAAGAATGCTGATGGTTAGATGGATAGATCACATAACTAATGAGGAGGTATTGAATAGAATTGGGGAGAATAGGAGTTTGTGGCACAACTTGACAAGAAGAAAGGAACGGTTGGTAGGACATGTTCTGAGGCATCAGGGGATCACAAATTTAGCATTGGAGGGCAGCGTGGAGGGTAAAAATCGTAGAGGGAGACCAAGAGATGAATACACTAAGCAGATTCAGAAGGATGTAGGTTGCAGTAAGTAATGGGAGATGGAGAAGCTAGCACAGGATAGAGTAGCATGGAGAGCTGCATCAAACCAATCTCAGGACTGAAGACCACAACAACAACAACTGGTTATTCCTAGAAACCTTTTTCTTAATAGAATGACGAAGAAATTCACAAAGTGTGTCGCAAGTGTACCTACAACTCATTGTTAGAAAAGAAAGAGAATATTTACATCTACGCTATGACTCTTGCTACGAAACATGATTCGTCTGCATAACTCCTCTCCCTAGCGCCAGTTGCATCATCCACACCAGGCACACCCATTTTAAGTCAACCAACTTAAAATGTGTGCGCTGTATTTATTGTCCGCAAACCATTTCGTCGTTGGACTTCTTAGTCTCCTTACTTTTGAACCGGCAGAAGTTGGAAGACTTCAGGCTGCCAATGCTTTGTGTCTGACCACTGGCGCTAATAATGAGGTGTACGCTCTGCAACTGTGTAGTAGCCATTACGTACGGCTAGTTACTGTTATGTTGTGCTGTCACATAGTTCGTTTTTCTGTTGTGAAATGAATAATGGAACAGATTCTGGTCAATTTTGGGAACTACGTATAACTCGGAGAAGGCATTTTCATGAGATATTTAAGCATGTGCGATGCATGTGTCTCAGTTTCACTATCACAGATGCAACGTACGAAGTTGGGTCTAGTGGATGGACTCTGTGAGGAACAAGATGATCATACATTCGTTTCACAAGCTGTAATCTCCTCTACATTGTGTCACGTGTTAATGCTAGTATTAAAAAATGAAATTATTCGCAACTTACAGTTTCATTAAATAGGGGTAGTAGTAATATTCTCTGAAAAAATTTGAATTGTGAGCGGAACACAATGGAACCCTTTTGTTTTTAACCCTCAGAAACTTTCATTTAACATCTAAAGGGGTAATTACACCCAGGTTGGTGACCACGTATGGGGAAGAGTAGACGTCTGTGCGGCTAAGAAAATGGTATCGGCAAATCGAAAGTATTTGATCCGCGTGCGAGTGTTTAGTAATGTGTTTTTAGACGCAAAACAAGCCACTATAATCTTTGACTTTCTCCTCAGCAAGAAAAAAAAATGTAAGCAAATTTCCTCGAAACCGCCTATTTCAATTTGGTATCTCGCTTCGCTCTACACGAAATTGTGCACGTAGTGTTAGTTATACTAACGCACTGCCAGTAATGTTTGGCCCGATACCCTCTTCAGCTGGTAACTACAGCAGTGAAAAACGTTAATTGGGGGTAACAGGAATTCCACTACTCGCACTTCGCACGTAGTGAGCAGTCACTAATGTCGTACAGAACTCGCTTCACAGAATGCCGAAAAGATATTTTCGTGGTGAAATAGAGTGGCTAGGTGTCCCTAAAGCAGTGACATTCAAAAAGTAAGGAAGGAAACAGGCTTTCGCTGAACCTGTGCCTTCAAACATTGCAAGAATGACGGCAGATACCAAGTATCAACTACCCTTAAAACAAAAGTACGCTGCTGCTCCGTTCAATTGTGTTCGCTAATCGTAAGTATCAGAATTTGACGAAAATCGTATAACAATATTGGCAACTGTACTTTAGCTTCTAATCGCAAAGTAGTTATTATTACAGACATTCTGCAGATACATTCCCGGAGGCCCCTGGAAATGGACTCTGAGTCGCCACTATTCTCAGTGATCCACGCCTCACTAACAGACAACTTGCGCGTATTCTGGTCAACTGGAAGTGTTCACACTCTTTTAAAGGAGAATCTGCACACGTCTAGAGTGTGCGCGCTCGATCCGCGATTGCTAACTAGAGACCAAAAGCAGGAACGTGCTGGTGTGAGTCGGTGCGGAAAACTGTGCCGATTATGAGAGTGATGCATGGTGGCGAAACATCTTCGCTATAGATCAAAGCGAGTGTTTTAGTACGACCCAGGGAGGGTCGGAGCCATGCACAGTGTATGAAACTCGGTCAAATACCCAAAAAAATTGCAAGTACGGTAGTCCGCGAATTAGTCGATTATGAAGTCATGACGTACACTCACATTGTTCCAAGAGACCTACAGTCACGAAAAAATACAATAGACAGTTTCTGAGACAACTGACAAAGAAGCACATTCCGATGAAAAGGGAAGAAGTTGTTAGAAGTAGACACTTCATCAGGATGATATCAGTTCTCACGTTGACCGAAATTTGGTGCCGTTTGTGAAGAGAAAAGGATTTGTACAGTACCATATCCAACTTTCAGTCTAGACCCGACATTGTACTTTTTCCTCTGTCCCACTGTCGAAAAGGGCCTTAAGCGACACAGTTCGATAATGAAATCCTGAAAGTAAAAGCTTTAGAGGCGACTTTGAAATGTGTGGTAAGTAACGGCCTTCACCACATCTTTCAGCAGTGATAACGCAGAGGGAGCAAGTGCATCACGCTAGGTAAGAAGTACAATGACAGTAACAGAAGTATGAACAAAAATTGAAATAAAGAATACAGAAGTATGAAATAAGGTTTTGCAAACTCAGTGACGATCTTTATTGAACGTCCCTCGCGTTATACCTCTGCAAGTAAATTGATGGTTTCGCAATGTAGTTTTCACATACGACCATAGACAGTTATCCGTGACATTCCTATTCAACGGAAGTCATACATGTTAGGGGTACTGGCGTTACGACACGAACGCTGAATAACAAGAACAAAAGCTTATAAAATGCGGAGCTAACAATCGGAATAAAACAGTTCAAAACAGGAGAAAACAGAAAGATCAGATCAACAAAATAGACGAGAGAAGGCTTCCTAAGCTAATACAAGATTCTGTTAACACAATCCTGTTCTCTGGTTGGCCGCTTAATTTAAGTTGTTACAAACAGTTCATCACCTAAAAACTATACAAACTATTTCAATCTCTGCAAGTCTCGTCAGTGTTCTTTCGACGCTCTATACACCGAGTAAAAAGAAAATATCAACTAGCTGCGTCTCCTAAAGGTACTGTTGCTATAAATTGCCCTATCGTATCGGAACACATACTCTCAAGAAATAAAAACTTGTATACTTCTGCATTACAAATTGGGATGGCGCAATAGCTATTTTTTGAACACACAAATGAAAGTACAGAGAATACTCACAAGTCCCTGTGAGCCTCCTGCACATTATATTCACAACTAGATAGGTACAAATCGTGAGCATCTGGCAAATAACTATTTCTGCGATTTTTCTGTTATTTCTGTGCTCCGTGAATTTTTTTGATATTTCAGCTTTCTGCAGAGTAAGAACCGTCAGCCGCTCGCAAAGTTCTGATCGCCGATTTTTTCTTTGCTCTCCCACATACTCATGAAAGATGCATCGGCATTTAAAAGACATTGTCGTATATAAGGCTGCGGCCAGCACGTTAATATATTCACCGAGTTAATCATGCGAATCGGAAACAATGAGGCAGGCAGAAGGCCATGTGTAAACTAGAATGTATAGCTTATTTCGCGGAGCATACCGGGCTGTGCTCACGATTCTGGCTCCTCAGCGACGCAATAAAACAGGAAACCGCGCCCATTTCGCAGAAATAAGAAACGAGCCAGACGAGGACTGCAAAAATAAAATGCAGCGTGCAGCTCTTTAAGAGTTGTGTTGGCGGTCCCACCCGGCGCTACCAGGAGGGTGGACCGCTAACGAGGATTCTTACTGAGACGACTGCGCACTCGAGCGCGCCACGTCCTTCGGTTACCTTTGCACTGTCTATTCGCGTCCTGCGCCAGAAACATCTTGGCTGCCGTCATTATTGTTACACCAGATATCACTTCATCATACGCTGAAAGTAATACAACAACCGGAGGAAATTATGAAATTATTTGGTGTCACCGAAAGAACTACAAGCAAGACATTGTAACAAACTCAATCCATTTAATGATACAATAATAGGATACGCTTATTCTAAAAGCATTGCAGTGTAGAGAACTTTGTCCAAATTTCTGGAATAAATCAGTGGAAGGTAACACTTTAGATATAGCTGCAAGCACTCGGAAAGCAATGGAGGAGACATTCATCACACTTGAGCAAGCCAGCAGAAATATGGGATTGAATACTAACCAACAGCAAACAAAATATGTGGCTGCTGGAGGCACGCGTAAGGACGATGTGCTGCCCTCAATGACTTTGGTCAGTTATATTTATGAGAGGCTTGAGCAGTTATAAACGCCTGTGATCGAAAGTCGCCCACTCAGATATCACATCTTATCAAAATCAATATAGATTCATAGCAGGAAACAGAGCCTACTTTGCAATAAAAAACTATTTCCCTCAAAGTTCTTAACAAGTGTCACCAAATTAACCATTTATAAAACATTTAAAAGACCTGTGTTTACGATGTCTCGGAAACTTAGTCATTAAGAATCAAAAGCTATTGAAATGCTTGATTTATTTGAGATAAACGTGATTTGAAGAAGTGCAACTTATAAGCTCCGTATAACGGAAGAATAAGAAAATCAGCCACCGATGGGTGTGGCGCTTGGCGCGGAGGGATGATACGGAATTAGCTGAAAGGTTATTAGATGGAAATCGAGAGAGAGAGGACAGGGTCTACCGAGAACCAAATGGATAGATAGATGGAGTCATGGAGGACCTGTAGCAAATGGTCTTTAGGGTATGGAAAATTCGAGCGTTGCATTGTAACTGAAGCAGAATTGTTGAAGAGGACAAAGTTCACAAAGGACTACAGATCAACAAGAGAAGAAGATTATCAAATGGTTCAAATGGCTCTGAGCACTATGCGACTTAACTTCTGAGGTCATCAGTCGCCTAGAACTTAGAACTAATTAAACCTAACTAACCTAAGGACATCACTCACAGCCATGCCCGAGGTAGGATTCGAACCTGCGACCGTAGCGGTCGCTCGGCTCCAGACTGCAGCGCCTAGAACTGCACGGCCACTCCGACCGGCAGAAGATTATCAATGCAGTAGCTTATCCGTCTGCAGCAAGAAAAGAATGAATCTCTTTCCCTGAACATTATACATACACTTCAAGAGGCAAAAGAAATGATGGTTTGCAGATTTACAGATGGGTGACGTTCGCGACCAAGACGAAGGGCATGGAATTGGGAGAGAATGTGCGAAATGACAAAACATTCCAAAAGATTTCATACTGTTCTCTAACATCGCTGTTGCACATTTGAACACGCACGTATTGCATCAGTTCTTTTGTTATTTGTTTACACTGCCGGCTTGTTGTTCAAATGTGTGTGAATTGCCGGCCGGGGTGGCCGCACGGTTCTAGGCGCTACAGTCTGGAACCGTGCGACCGCTACGGTCGCACGTTCGAATCCTGCCTCGGGCATGGATGTGTGTGATGTCCTTATGTTAGTTAGGTTTAAGTCGTTCTAAGTTCTAGGGGACTGATGACCTCAGAAGTTAAGTCGCATAGTGCTCAGAGCCATTTTTGAACCATTAAAATTGCTACACCACGAAGATGCCGTGCTACAGACGCGAAATTTAACCGACAGGAAGAAGATGCTGTGATATGCAAATGATTAGCTTTTCAGAGCATTCACACAAGGTTGGCGCCGGTGGCGACACCTGCAAAGTGCTGACATGAGGAAAGTTTCCAACCGATGGTTCAAATGGCACTGAGCACTATGGGACTTAACATGTGAGGTCATCAGTCACCTAGAACTTAGAAGTACTTAAACCCAACTAACTTAAGGACATCACATACATCCATGCCCGAGGCAGGATTCGAACCTGCGACCGTAGCGGTCGCGCGGTTCCAGACTGAAGCGCCTAGAACCGCTCGGCCACTAACGGCCGGCGTGTGTGAATTCCTAAGGGACCAAACTGCTTAGGTCATTGGTCCCTAGACTTACACACTACTTAAACTAAGTACAACATAAACACCCATGCCAAAGGGAGGACTCGAACCTCCGGCGGGAGTGGCCACGCACTCCGTGACATGGCGCCTCAAACCACGCGGCCACTCCACGCGGCTGCTGCCGGCTTCCTCTAGCCACGAAAACCATAACAAAAACTTCACGACAAACGAAATAGTTCTAGGTAAACAAAAACAAAATAATACCATTGCGTTTTGTCGAATGAAGGATAGTTATTTCTTTGTTGGCACGTGAATTGTAGGAGAAGAGGAAAATACTCGTTATAGGCGTTAATGGATCGTAATATGAAGCTCTCCTCAGTTCGCCTGTAATTAATTTAAAAAATCGCTGAATAATCTAGACCTGTGGGGTGTTACTAATATAGCTATGTCATCGTAAAAGAATTGTAATATAAAGGAAGAAAGTTGAACATTGGCAGGTGCAGCTTAGGCCTAGGCCAGACCCTGGCAGCTCACGCAGTCTGTCACTGTGCTCGCTTTTCTTACTTTTGCAGTCGGATCAGAGTCTTTTAACCCGTCAGATAATGATCCATCCTTTCAGTCAGCTGCGTATGTTTCGTTACTTCATTTTTTTTATGAAGAAAAGAAATTTTTATCGTTTGGAGGCGACCGTGATTGCTACTTTTGTTAACTTTTCTTTAAGTTTTCCGACTCTGTCGCATTTTCCTTCTGTACGAATGTGCTTTCTGGTATCTTGGAACATCCTGTGTGATTTTACGTGTCAGATATGAAAATTCCTCCTAATCTTTATGAATTGTATTATTTTCAGTTTTCATGTTAAGTCGTTCTTCTCCGTACTAGTCTTCGTCACCGAGCGAGGTGGTGCACTGGTTAGCACAATGGACTCGCATTCGGGAGGACGACGGTTCCAGTCTGCTTCCGGACATCCTGATTTAGGTTTTCCGTGATTTCCCTAACTCGCTTCAGGCAAATGGCCGGATGGTTGCTTTCGAAGGGCACGGCCGGCTTCCTTCGCATCCTTCCCTCATCCGATGGGGCCCATGACCTCGCTGTTATGTCCCCTCCCCCAATCACCGTCGTCTTTGCTTTGTTAATCGTTAAGCCGTCACGCCCCATACACCACTTGTCCGCATTCCCCCTTTCTCTCTTTCTTACTCTTTCTTTGCATCAGTCTGCTGACTTCTTCTCCTGTGCCACACCCATCACACAGTACCATTTAAATCCAGAGTCCTAGATCCCTTGTTGGACACACTCACACCCTGCTTCCTCTGCAGCTTTTGTCCTCCACGCGTTCCTCTAGTACCATGCAAGTTATTTCCTGATGTCAGAACACGTGTCAAATCATCCTGTTCCTTCTTCTAGTCTGTATGTGCTACATAACGCTTTCGTCTTCGATTCTATTATAGCTCCTCATTTCTTGTCAGTCCACTCAATTTTCAGCATCCTCCTTCTCTTATTTCATTTCCATCTTTTATGCAGTTCACTTCCATACATTGTTGTGCTCTAAGTTCCAGCGGCAGGGTTGCGTGCCTCAGTCGGTAAAAATGAAAAATGAAATTCTTGTACCGTCACTTCGCTGTCTGGTAAGAACCCTTTTTCTCAGGAACGGGTGGTGGCATCGAGCTGAAATTGCCGGTGTATAAAATTTAAGCTCCCAAGTCAATGGAAACAAAAGGTACGGCCATTTATGTCACATATTTTGGTACTAACAAATCCACTTATCAGAATCTATAGATGAACGCTCTACATATATGACAAATCATCAGTCTTCTGATAGGGTTTGATGCGGTCCGCCACAAATTTCTCTGTTGTGCCAGCCTTTTCAACTCGTGGTGGCATTTGCACGTAAGATAAATCATTTAAAAGTTCTAAATGTCACGCGCAGATGGTGGGAGCCGATGCGAACGTTTTGCTGGAAAATGCATCCTCGCAGATAAACGCAATGCGATGATTAACTTCTGTTACACTTTTGGCTTCTGGGAACATTTGCACAACTTGGTCGCCGAAGAGGCCCGGCGCGGCGTTTAGCATGCGGAGGGCTCTGCGGTTCTCTCTTTCTGCTGGGCGGCTCCACGCCAGCTACGGGGTCACATTATTCGCCTGGAGTGTAAAGACGTTCCGCGCGGTGTAAATTTCGCGAGGGGCGAATATACAGGCGGCTGCTGTCCGCCGGGAACCCGGTCCGGCTGCCGGGCTATCGCCGTCTCTTTATATGGAAAAAAATAAAAATAAGTAAAAATCGCCGGCGCACTACTCTTTTAGTATAAATTCTTTCTGAAGGTAAATGTGCTCAGGAATGCCATCCCTGTGTTCTCTCTCATTGTTCTTTGTGGGCCCGCGACTTGTTTCTCACGCTCGCGAATGCCGGGCTCCAGAGTTGCCCAAAGTTCGCAAAACTTTCGCCACAGTCGTCACATAGTTTCACAACTCTTCTCCGTTACTTCATAGCTAATGCAGAATGCTTGTTAAGTTTAAAAAGTTGGTACAGAGTAAATAATGTGAAATAATACGTTGCTGCATTACTATATATTCTGTGTTTTTGATTTGAGTTCTACTAACATTTATGGTAGCCTCAGATGCATAAAATACATCTGTTTTAACAACTGTATCGTAAGTCATGTATTTGCCTTTCGTGAAAAGGAATTTTCTATTATATCAGTTTCAAGCGCATTTACACGATTTTTATAGTCCCGTAATTCTTTCTTTGCTGGCTTCCCAAATGTATTTTGGCCTCCAGAGTTGGTAGTCTATTTAGCAAACTAAAACATGTGTTTACATTGTATACTTAATTGTAAATAGGCGTTTATACATTTTCTCCCTAGAGACCTTTTTTTTTCACAGTAAATTTTTAACAAACCGCATGGGAGGTAAAGTAGCCATTTTTGTGTAATCAAGTCACACTATTTTTTAATCGTAAGCTATACACAAAACTGAATACTATTAAAACATACAGATTTCGGCCCACGATCTTAAGGAAATTAACAGTCACTTTATAAATATGAATGTCTTTAGCAAAGGAAACAGACGAAGCTGATTGAGCGAGGTGCTATTCCATACTGATCCATAGCACTCTGTCTTCAGGCCACGAGTGGCCTACCGGGACCATCCGACCGCCGTGTCATCCTCGGTGGCGGATGCGGATAGGAGGGGCGTGGGGTCAGCACACCGCTCTCCCGGTCGTTATGATGGCTTTCTTTGACCGAAGCCGCTACTATTCGGTCGAGTAGCTCCTCAATTGGCATCACGAGGCTGAGTGCACCCCGAAAATGGCAACAGCGCATGGCGGCCCGGATGGTCACCCATCCAATGCCGACCACGCCCAACAGTGCTTAACCTTGGTGTATCCACTGCGGCAAGGCCGTTGCCACCCATACTGATCAATGCGTTACAAAATTACAATCGTTTGCTGTCAGATTTTGGACACGAAAACAAGTTGCGCTTTACATCAGCTTCTAACTCAGGATCAAAAAAAATAAAAAAATGTTCAAATGTGTGTGAAACCTTATGGGACTTAACTGCTAAGATCATCAGTCCCTAAACTGACACACTACTTAAGCTAAATTATCCTAAGGACAAACACACACACCCATGCCCGAGGGAGGACTCGAACCTCCGCCGGGACCGGCCGCACGGTCCATGACTGCAGCGCCTCACTCAGGATTACTCTCACATATAGGACAACGGTAAATGTCGATTCTGAGCAGATGTACAGGAAAAGCGCCGTGGTCCAAGAGGAGCCGAATGATGATGGAAATTTTTGTTCGGTCCAAATGTGTCCTCGTATACGACGGCCTTGTAGGAATTTGAACTTTCAATCCCGCATGATTCGCACCTTCCATAAGCTGGACACGCTCAATAACTCTTGACATTGACGGTTCCTGTGGCTCCAGACCTTACGTAAGTAGCCTGTATACAGCAGCTTCAAATCGAGGACAGTTCCTATGATGCAGCTCGCTTCCTTAATTATCCATCATAGTGGATGCCGTTGGAGGAAATAAAATTCAGTATCGGTAACCAGTAAATTACTGTAGTCTTCCACCGGCACCTCACACCTCTAGCCGGCCGTAGTGGCCGAGCGCTTCTAGGCGCTACAGTCTGGAGCCGCGCGACCGCTACGGTCGCAGGTCCGAATCCTGCCTCGGGCATGGACGTGTGTGATGTCCTTAGGTTAGTTAGGTTTAGGTAGTTCTAAGTTCTAGGGGACTGATGACCTCAGCAGTTAAGTCCCATAGTGCTCAGAGCCATTTGAACCATTTTTTTTCATACCGCTAGCGCGGTCACCACGAAACTAGCACAAGGGGTAGAGTGCGTCACTGGAATGGACACAGGGAAGTTTAGGTGCTGGGGAAAAGGTTTTTCTTTTTTCCATTTGTCGTTCCCTGTTTGTAAGATCTGAGAGTGGAGTGCTATTGTGGAACTCTGTCCTCTCCATCAAAATATTGCAGTAGGGTGGGAGCGGGGGAGAGGGACTGTCAATAAGAAATTATTACGACGGCGTTTCCAGCTGGGGCATTCGCCCGGTGACGTAGCGAAACCTTCCGAAAATCTCGATGGCAAGTAGGGGATTCGAACTATTGTAGTACTGAGACAGTGTTGCCCACGGTCCCAGCCAAAAATTAAACTCTCTCTGTGTAAATGTGTGTGTGAGTATATGTGTATGTGTGTGTGTGAGAGAGAAAGGGAGGGACAGAGAGAGAGAGAGAGAGAGAGAGAGAGAGAGAGAGAGAGAAGAATTCATCTCGAGGCGACACTCGCAGTCGGCGTCGTCGCTGGCCGCATTATAAATATTTATGATATAATTGCCCGAGATGTTAACCTAAGAGCATATAATTGTTTTCCTAGGCGTTCACTTAGAGAGCGCAGTTTACCATTTCCCCATTGTCTCGGAAACCAATTAATACCTCAGAGTCATGTTAAAATATACAAAGAGGACCGTGCCCGAACGCCGGGCGCATGCATATTTATGCGAACCCGGCCAGAGGAGGACAGATACGTATCGCGGGCAGTGGCAGCGGCTGCGGCTGCGGCTCGCCCGCGCTTATCTCCCGCCGCGGCGGCCACAAGCCGTCCGCCGTCCGCCGTCCGCCGTCCGCTGGCGGCCATGTGCTCGCCGCCCGGCCGCTGTTCCACAGCGCCGCTAACCACTTGTCTGTTATACTCTGCGTCAACAAACAACGGCTGCCTCCCGCGGCGGACACACACACACTGACGCCGACAGCATTTCCCGTCAGTCGACAGATCGCGGAAACTGTTAAAGCACTGCACTTGTATTCGGATACGGTCAAAATTTTAATTCCACTCACTCTCTGCTGAATGCGAGACTGCAAACAGCAAAAACACGGTTTAGTACACTAGTGTGTTCTTCTCAAATTAGTCTCCTGTCTCTGGCGGCCAAGTTACTGACAATTTCTCGAAAAGAAAATAAGATCACGTCACCTTCATCTACATCTACGTGATTACTCTGCTATTAACAATAAAGTGCCTGGCAGAGGGTTCAATGAACCACCTCCATGCTGTCTATCTACCGTTGAACTCTCGAACGGCACGCGGGAAAAAAAGGGTCAAATGGCTCTGAGCACTATGGGACTTGACAAATGGTTGGCTCTGAGCACTATGGGATTAACTTCTGAGGTCATCAGTCCCCTAGAACTTAGAACTACTTAAACCTAACTAACCTAAGGACATCACACACACATCCAAGTCCGAGGCAGGATTCGAACCTGCGACCGTAACACTCGCGCGGTTCTGCACTGAAGCGGCCAGAACCGCGCGGCCACCGCGGCCGGCACGCGGGAAAAACGAGCGCTGAAATTTTTCCGTGCGACCCCTGATTTCTCTTATTTTTCCGTGATGATCATTTGTCCCTATGTAGGTGGGTGCCAACAGAATGTTTTCGCAATCGGAGGAGAAAACTTTCATGACTAAATTGAGCGTCAAATCCAATGGCTCTAAAAACGTATGTCAGTGGACTACAGTTTATTTCATCATAATACAGATTAAATTGATTGCCTAGACTTTAGAATGTCGGAAGTTTCAAACAAGACGGTAGTCGCATACGAAAATGCCGACACGTGGGCTGTTTCTCTCCAGTACAGAAACAGTGGTCGTTTAGAAATACGTTGTCATTGTGTTCACACGTGGACTGCTCATCCCTAGTTCAGATCTAATACGAGGCCTCAAAGACTAATCACCTGCGCATGTAATGAACGGCAACATACGCCTACTAAAGTCAGTGATAAGAAAATAAGTAATCAGAACTGCAAACGTACTTAGGGGAAATGCATTTCAAAGATACGAAATACCTTGGCAGATCCACTCAGCCAGAAAAAGCCTCCGGCTATCGTCGTAGTACCAGGAGGACAATTGACTGACACCCAAATTTCGCGACTTCCTAGCCAAATCTCTAGATTCCATGAGATATGTCCGAAGCTACTCTTACACCTAAAAAAAAAAGAATTAATAATGACATGCTCTGTTGTACGTAAGTCCTCATTCCATTGGTGTTCCACCCATTTTGCGCGTTAGGCGACAGTGGGGAGTCCGCAGCTCGTGGTGGTGCGGTAGCGTTCTCGCTTCCCACGCCCGGGTTCCCGGGTTCGATTCCCGGCGGGGTCAGGGATTTTCTCTGTCTCGTGATGACTGGGTGTTGTGTGCTGTCCTTAGGTTAGTTAGGTTTAAGTAGTTCTAAGTTCTAGGGGACTGATGACCATAGATGTTAAGTCCCATAGTGCTCAGAGCCATTTTTGACTGTGCGGAATTGTATCGAACCTGAACCTTCCTGGCGGATTAAAACTCTGTGCCCGCGAAAGGCAAGGTTCCTGGTTCGAACCTCGGTCCGGCACACACAGTATTAACCTGTCAGGAAATTTCAAAACAGCGGCATTAATACTGTGCAGAACGCCTTCCGGAAGCCGAGGAACACGGCACCAACGTGGGCGCCGGTACCTGCTGCCCTCTGGGCTGTATTGGACGCGATATGATCAGTGAGGAGTAGCGCCTGGCGGTGAACCTAACAACGCGGAGAGAGGGAGTGCTGTGCCGTGCCGCGGCAGCGCAGTGGATCACGGCAGCGGCGCAGAGCGCGTCTTCTGCCCCGGCCGACGTCTGTGTTATACAGGCCGCGCCGCCGGCGACTTCTTTATGCTCCTGATTACGCGACTGCTGCAGCTGGCGCGCCGTGTAACTCCCCTGTGTTCCACTCAGATAAACAGGCGGCCCGCCCCCTCCGCAGATGTCTGTCTGATAGCCGGCGTTCGCTTTTTAAAACCCTTCATTTTTCGCAGCCACCCTTACGGCGTGAGACGCCACCCCTCCCCCCCTTTCTTCCTCCCCTCCAACGCTGCCACAGAAGCGAGCACCGAGCGGCCGTGCAGCGGTCCCCGGACTCACGACTCCGATAAATTGTGTATAGAGATCCGCCAAATAAAAAGTGCACCTCGCAAGCGACACAAGCGCTGTATACGCTACGCTCTGCTCGCTCGGAGGTAACAGAACCCAAAAGGAAAAGAGAGAGAGAGGGGGGGGGGGGGGGGGCTGCGTGGCTACCTCTTAAGTCTCGAGTCGTGATGTAAGATTCGTAATAAAACCAGTGTGTACCGGGGAGTGGCCACCGTGTCGGCGGAGCGCGCCGTACCGGGAATGCGGCGTCGCTGCTGGTAGAAGCGCGTGTAACGACCCGCACAATAAGACAATCCGCACGGCGGGCCGCGGCGCCAAAATAAAACGGACACGAGGCGTCGCGGCGCGGCACACAATTACAGGTAGGTGGGCAGGACGGCCGCGGGGCCGGGCCTTGTTAATTTCCCGAAAACACACTTTTCAGCAGCTGCTGGGGGGCGGGGTGCGGCGTGGCAGGGGCGGCGTCGCCCACTCGGGCGACCATTAAGTCGGGCAGGCACGCGGGCGGCCGCGCGTGCATGCGCCGCGGCCATTGTCGCGGCCCCCTCTGCCGGCCGCGGTGTTTTATGTGGCGCTGGAGGTCAACAGTGGCGAGGAATGCCCCCTGGCCGCTCTTTTTCGGCCCCGCGCCCGCGCCCGCCGTTTAATTTACGCGGCTGCGGCCTCTGTCAGGAGAGCGTGGGACGCGGCGGCGGCGGCAGCGCGAACGTGCTGACACCTGGCAGTGGCGCCCGCAAGCACGCCGCCGCCGCCTCCGCCGCCCCGCCCCACCCCCGCGACGCCACCGTCATTAAGGAGCGGCCGCCGCCGCCGCCGCCGCTTACCGCCTGCCTCCTCGGTCGCCACAATTGAGTCGTAAATTGGGCGCGACGACTCAAGTATTTGGCCTGCTGCGAGGCGCGCTTTTCGCCGTCCGCGTCGCGTTTTCTAAATACCGAAACCGCAGTCCGCCGGCTGCGCTCGCTGCTCCGACGCCGGCGCTCATTGTGCGCTGTTAATTAGCCTTTATATCAGTTCAATAGCCGGCGGTAGTGCCTACAACACGTATCAGGGGTGGAGGCGGTAATTCTGGATTTTCGAGGATTGTCTGGACGTGGAGAGGCCCTTAACGTTGACAACTACTGCAAAATTAAAAAGTACGGAGGTAAACTGACAAACACTACATAGCACCACATGCAAGGAATTATTCTTATGTCCAAACCGAAAGACGCGACCGACGCTGAAACTACTGCCCTGTAACACATTTTACGAGAAGTGTGATGGTGCAACACTATGATGAGCGACAAAGTCTACGACGAATATGGGCAATGTTTACGTGCGCAACACGAAATAATGTCTCGCGCGCCCACCTACTTTCCTCATCCTTACCAGAAAGGAACTGCTAATGCACAACTGCGTGATTAAATACTTCCTTGAAGAACCCTTAACGGATGGTTCAAATGGCTCTGAGCACTATGGGACTAAACATCTGACGTCATCAGTCCCCTAGACTTAGAACTACTTAAACATAACTAATCTAAGGACATCACACACATCCATGCCCGAGGCAGGATTCGAACCTGCGACCGTAGCAGTCGTGCGGTTCCGGACTGAAGCGCCTAGAACCGCTGGGCCACCGCGGACGGCCTTGGGAACGGATGAAGAAATCAAACTGACCACTTTCAAAACACAAAGAGGAAGATCACAGAAGCCTGACCGTCTTTCCACTTAATTTCACCCACATTTTTGGCACGTTATCGGAGTATCACTGCTGGAATTGGCACATGACATATAGAAAACTGAGGTTGGAATTTGTTTTGGGTAAAAGCATCGGGGTGTATCAGCTTTGCACTGTACGTCGGCGAAGTACTAAAACTGAATCATGTACGCTCAGAGATGTCATCTGCACAGCGCCGGAAAAAGTAAAGTCAAAGGTAGCTTACTATTCACCGACTTTCAAAAAGCTTTCGATGGCATCAGCCACGAATGACTACTACAGACCCTTATGCGTTAGGGAATCGTTTGTCGATCTTCACGAGGAAACTTAACACGAACGAAAACTCCAAAATCTTACTCAGTGGACACTTGGTCAAAGATGTTTCTATTGGTCTGTGTACAACGCAAGAATGACAGCTGTCAGTGGCGATGGATGACTACAGAGTGCTACGGGTGACTCACGTCGTGGTGTATTTTCGAGGAAATAAGAAATTTAATATTTTGGAGCGTAGGATCTCGGAATTTTGTGAGAAATCTGTCAGTGAGGCCCAATGGCTTTCTTGTAACGTCTCCCACTTCAATTATTTTAGCATTTGCGTGACACTGTCCGCTGACTAAGTAAATCTCTTATGTTAATCCAACTAGGTAAGAGTCGCAGATCGACGAACAGTATACCACTGATCAAACAAGGGTTTTATAACCTACCTCTTCGAACGTCAATTACACCACACCAGTGTCCTTCCAATAGATATGAGCCTGGCATCTGTCTTCTCCACAGTGAAGTTTGTAGCCATTGCACTTTAATTTAGTACTGAAAGAAACAGCTAGGTATTCATAGGTTGTGACTGATTCCACTGACTGCTTGGCGATTTTGTTCTCAAACGTAAGCTTTTGATGTGAGGAGGGTGTTTTTTACGGGAATAGACGAACTTGGCGAATTGTATTTAACGTTAAGAAACGGCGTTTGTTCCTATGGGAGGTTGAAGAGTTTTGATTTTGGTGCATTTCTCTACCTCCATAGTTTTAAACTGTTAACCGTCTTTTTATTTTTGTGTAACTTTGTGTTGAAGTCGTAACGAAATTTTTATTAGCAGTGTTCTACTTTTTGTAGTCCAGCTGTCGTATCTTTCAGTCGTTTCCAGTGCAGTTAGGTTGCTGCAGAGCCAACTTCGTTGTTATTGGTGTAGTATCTATTTTAAGGTCCCTTTTTTTATCGCATCCACGAGATTTTTATGCAAAAATAAGGAGAAAACTGACCAGTGCAATCACTACCAGCGAAATTTCAGCTTCATAATATTATTAATTGAATCAGTACGTAAAATACATCTCGTTTGAAACGCTGATTTTTCTTCAAATATCGAGGGTTGATAGAAAAATATGTTGGATGACAGACGTGTTTTGTTATCGTATTACGATACAGTTGGTTAAAAACTGTGGGAATAAGACGCTTTTATTAAAAAGACGTATATTTCAGTTGGCCTGTGCAGTTAAGTGTAAAATTGTGGGTGCATGTGCCAGCCTTCTAGGGCAGGATAAGCGTCGAATTGTTACCCTGATTCCGGGTCTCCGATGGAGAGAAGGGGCGTGGCACCCGCTGTTAGACGAGTCGCGGCAGCGAGCAGTGCGGCAGGTGGGGTACTCACCGATGTCGCTGCTGCTGGCCTTGACGGAGCCGACCACGGAGTGCCGCGGCGCGTCCTCGCGCACGCTGAACGTGTAGCGCGGGTGCTGGAAGATGGGCGGCCGCTGCGACGCGTCGCTCACGCTCAGGAAGACCTCGGCGTCGTGCGGCGCGCGCAGCCCCCCGCCGTCCGTCGCCGACACGTTGATGCGGTGCTGGGAGCGCGCCACCAGCCTGCCGGCAAACACTCCGGTCGCAGCGCGTCCCCAGCAAGCCCCAGTCCATCCCACCCCCACAGACATCATCGCGGGACTTCATCGCGAAATCGTAGCAGGTGAAGCTGAGCTGGAACTAAACGCCGAACCTCGTTCCCACTTCTCGTCAGCAACAGCTTCGGCCCCACATTCTGACACTACTGCCCATTAAAATTGCTACACCACGAAGATGACGTACTACAGATGCGAAATTTAACCGACAGGAAGATGCTGTGATATGCAAATCATTAGCTTTTCAGAGCATTCACACGAGGTTGGCGCCAGTGGCGACACCAAAAACGTGCTGACATGAGGAGAGTTTCCATCCGATTTCTCATCCTCAAACAGCAGTTGACAGGCGTTGCCTGATGAAACGTTGTTGTGATGCCTCGTGTAAGGACGAGAAATGCGTACTAACACGTTCCTGATTTTGATGAAGGTCGGATTGTAGCCTATCGCGATTGCGGTTTATCGTATCGCGACATTGCTGCTCGCGTTGGTCGAGATCCAGTGACTGTTGGCAGAATATGGAATCGGTGCGTTCAGGAGGGTAATACGGAACGACGTGCTGGATCCCTACGGCCTCGTATCACTAGCACTCGAGATGACAGGCATCTTATCCGCATAATTGTAACGGATCGTGCAGCCACGTCTCGATCCCTGAGTCAACAGATGGGGACGTTTACAAGACAACAGCCATCTGCACGAACAGTTCGACGACGTTTGCAGCAGCATGGATTATCAGGTCGGAGACCGTGGCTGTGGTTACCCTTGACGCTGCATCACAGACAGGAGCGCCTGCGATGGTGTACTCAACGACGAGCCTGGGTGCACGAATGGCAAAACGTCATTTTTTCGGATGAATCCAGGTTCTGCTTACAGCATCATGATGGTCGCATCCGTGTTTGGCGACATCGCGATGAACGCACATTGGAAGCGTCTATTCGTCATCGCCATACTGGCGTATCACCCGGCGTGATGGTATGGGGTGCCATTGGTTACACGTCTCGGTCACCTCTTGTTCGCATTAACGGCACTTTGAACAGTGGACGTTACATTTCAGATGTGTTACGACCCGTGGCTCTACTCTTCATTCGATCCCTGCGAAAACCTACATTTCAGCTGCATAATGCACGACCGCATGTTGCAGGTCCTGTAATGGCCTTTCTGGATACAGAAAATGTTCGACTGCTGCCCTGGCCAGCACATTGTCCAGATCTCGGCCCAACTGAAAACGTCTGGTCAATGGTGGCCGAGCAACTGGCTCGTCACAATACGCCAGTCACTGCTCTGGATGAACTGTGGTATCGTGTTGAAGCTGCATGGGCAGCTGTACCTGTACACGCCATCCAAGCTCTGTTTCACTCAATGCCCAAGCGTATCAAGGCCGTTATTACGGCCAGAGGTGGTTGTTCTGGGTACTGATTTCTCAGGATCTATGCACCAAAATTGCGTAAAAATGTAATCACATGTCAGTTCTAGTATAATCTATTTGTCCAATGAATACCCGTTTATCATCTGCATTTCTTCTTAGTGTAGCAATTTTAATGCCCAGCAGTGTAATTTGTACAGTCTAAGAATCCCCTTCAAGTATCGATCACCCAGTTAATAGTGATGCCCTCACTGCAGACACCGCTTTGAACCCTCAGGACACCAAGTCTAATCATAATGGTCATCTACAACTGCAACCTCATTAGACACACACCTTTTCCCATAGCAAAGCTCGTTATACCTCGAATCAATGACCTGTGTCCCAAACTACAATCTCCACTCTCATATAACACCTGCATCCTAGCCCCCAACACCCTCCCCAAACCTATTCCTGTAAATGTAAGGCTGGGTCTTCTTCCACCAAACCAGAACAAGCCGTCCACATCCGTTCTGTCGATACAACACTTCCTCCAAACAATTTATTACGTCCCACCGCACCACCGAAGACACAATCAGTTTCGTCAGCAAGGCTCTCATAATTTATCCATTCCTTTGACCTGTACGGCTCCATGTCTTCCAATAAATCACACAAGCAGCCCGTTCCGTACTTCACCTAAACATGACCGCGACACACTTTCAAATCTAATCCATTTCTTCTGCGGGCTTGATATCCTTCTTCTAAACCTCTTATCTTTAAGTACATATAAGTGGCGTAGAGAAGAAAGCAAACATCATACGAGGGCTGTCCGGAAAGTAAATTCTGAATCGTCGCGAAATGGAAATTACAGAAAAAATCCGATGAAGCTTTGCACAGATGTGTTGGGCAGTGTCTCTTGTATACCCGTCAGCCCCGTCACGTTACATTTTGCAATTCTGAGGGCACAGTTAGCACGTAAAGATGCCTAGAAATAGCGTGTCCCGCCAAGCGTGGGTGCCTCCCAAGACATTGCGCCTGATTTCAGGCATCCCCACATAATGTAACTGTCATTCATTTCCTTCTTCGTGATCATTCACGGCTGCACACTGCAGGGGCAATGGGGAAGCCCCTGCAGCATTTTGGATGGGAAGTCTTTGATCACCCATCATACAGTCGGGTCGATTTTCACATTTCTGCTCACACGAACCGCTGTCTACAAAGACAACATTTTGACACAGACAACGAACTGCAGGCCAGCACAGGGAATTGGCGGGAAGCACAGGCGGCTGCCTCGTCTGGCGAGAGTGTTAGAAAGCTGCGACAAATGTCTAAGTCGGGGCGCCGATTATGTGGTGAAGAAGCTTGAAAGGTGTAGCTGACTCTTGCATTTCTGATTTTCAATGTTGTTTCCGCTTCGAGACGGAATCGGAACTTACAGTCTGCAAAACCCTCGCATTTTCTGTCTCACATCTTTTAATAAACAGGTCTTCTCTAAACAGGAAAAGCAGTCTCTTGCTTCATAAATCGGCAGTACAACCCGCCATGCTGTATGCCTGCCCCATATGGGGACATATGGTGTCTATGCTTCTCAACAACTTCCAGGTTGTTCAAAATGCATTGCTTGGAAGGTGTAGCTGACTCTTGCATTTCTGATTTTCAATGTTGTTTCCGCTTCGAGACGGAATCGGAACTTACAGTCTGCAAAACCCTCGCATTTTCTGTCTCACATCTTTTAATAAACAGGTCTTCTCTAAACAGGAAAAGCAGTCTCTTGCTTCATAAATCGGCAGTACAACCCGCCATGCTGTATGCCTGCCCCATATGGGGACATATGGTGTCTATGCTTCTCAACAACTTCCAGGTTGTTCAAAATGCATTGCGAATCAGACTAAATGCTCCATGGTTCATTACGATTCACAATGACTTACAAATAAAGACTGTTTCAGAGGAGATCCGCTCCATATCTGAAAGCTTTCATGCCAAACCTCCTTCCTCAATCGACACACTCCTTCGTCAGTGAGTGCGAGTATGACACCAGTGACCTACTCAAACACAAACCCCCTAAACTGGTACTGTTATTGCGTCGGTAATACAAATTGTGGTTATCATGTGGCATGCAATGTCGTAACCATCACTCCCACATATCCATGTATGTTACCTCTCACTCATCATTGTAAAAGTGTTTTGTAATATTGTAAATTATAATGCTGTAATTGTAATATGGTACATTGCAAATAATGTTTAGATCTGTTTTATTGAATGAGGTATGTTGCCCAACACTTATGTGTAAGGACCTCTGTAACCTACCACTCATATACTTTGTAACACAGAACTTCTCATGTTGTGAGGTTTTCTTATTGCCTCCAGTGTAAAGTTGGTACGTTCTGCAAGTCATATGAAATGTTATGGAGTTGGGTGTTTATCCACTTTAACATTTCCATTCTAGCTCTTCTTGATCCGCGTCACAAACTCAGCCAGATCCTCTTCCTCCATCCTAACCCTCCTAAGGCTCCCCAGAAGACTCTCTCATCAGCCCCTCACCTACCACCCATTTCCGCTCTCTTTCCGATAATCTCAAAGTCATCTCCACATTTAATCTGAACTGGTCATGAAGTCCTAGACAGACCACCTGCAACTCCAACATCAACACCCTCATCAACACCCTCTGCAGAATTACAAGATCAACTCTACCACCATCGGTGACACCATCCCATCAAGGTCAGCAGTTTAGACTACCGAGATTTGCATCTTTTATCATATCTTACACGACTTATTTTCAACTTCATGGCTGAAGAGTCATATTGCTGGTGTCACTCCGACTCGAAAAGCGGGACGGGAAACAAACACAGGTAGACGCGTGGGAAGACTCACCTGCCGGGCTGCGTGACGAAGATCTCGCCCGTGGACCTGTCGACGCGGAAGAGCCCGGCGGCGTCGCCCGCCACGATGCGATACGACACGGCGCCGAACTTGCCCGAGTCGGGGTCGGTGGCGACGACCGCCACCACGGGCTGCGACGCCGACACGCCGCCACCGCCGCCGCCGCCCCCGCCCCCGCCGCCCTCGGGCAGCGACACGTTGTACGTGCGCGGGTAGAACGTGGGCACGTTGTCGTTCACGTCCGTGAGCTGCACCTTCACCATGGCGGTCGTGCTCAGCCCACCTGCGACAAGCGTCCACACACCGAACTACAGACCGGGAGCAGCCAACGGCGATCGGCAAAGCATTCTCCAGAATCACAAAAGCTTGAGCACGCCTCACTGAAAAAGATATGGATTACAAAGATCTCGTTCGACCCATGCATGAATACTGCTTGTCCATCCGAGATACTTACAAGGGAACCTCTCCATCGCACCCCCCTCAGATTTAGTTATAAGTTGGCACAGTGGATAGGCCTTGAAAAACTGAACACAGATCAATCAAGAAAACAGGAAGAAGTTGTGTGGAACTATGAAAAAAATAAGCAAAATATACAAACTGAGTAGTTCGTGCGCAAAATAGGCAACAACATGGAGAGTGTGAGCTCAAGAGCGCCGTGGTCCCGTGGTTAGCGTGAGCAGCTGCGAAACGAGAGGTCCTTGGTTCAAGTCTTCCCTCGAGTGAAAAGTTTACTTTCTTTATTTTCGCAAAGTTATGATCTGTCCGTTCGTTCACTGTAATAAGCTAGTGTCTGTGTTTTGCGACCGCACCGCAAAACCGTGAGACTAGTAGACGAAAGGACGTGCCTCTCCAATGGGAACCGAAAACATTTGATCGCAAGGTCATAGGTCAACCGGTTCCTCCACAGGAAAACATGTCTGATATATTCTATACGACACTGGTGACGGCATGTGCATCACATGACATGAATATGTTGTCGACCCACCTAACTTGCACACTTGGCGAATGGGTAACAAGATTCTTCTACCTTGCCCGATTTAGGTTTTCTTGTGGAAGTGATAATCACTCCCAAAAAAGTGATGAAAACATAAGAGTTTGTCACATAAACTGCAACAAATAAATGCAACAGTTTCACAGTCGCACAGTTTTCCCTGTGCTCTGTTCAAAACATATGTTTTTAACGTTTTCAAATTTTTCCGTGTGTAGACCGTCAAATCCTGCAAATGTCCAGGAAAATCTGAACATGTCCTGGAATTTCGGAGAGGGAAGTTGAATATGTGTGAGTGTCTGAAAATAAAAAAATTGAACTTATCACTGGAGGGAAGACTTGAACCAAGGACCTCTCGTTCCGCTGCTCACGCTAACCACGGGACCACGGCGCTCCCGAGCTCATACTATCCTTGATGTTGCCTATCTTGCACATGGACTACTCAGTTTATATATTTTGCTTATTTTTTCATAGTTCCTCACAACTTCTTCCTGTTTTCTCGATTGATCTGTGTTCAGTTTTTCAAGGCCTATCCACTGTGCCAACTTATTATTAAATCTGAGAGGGGTGCGATGGGGAGGTTCCCTTGTTAGCATTTACGATTAATATAGAGCTTGACACGATCGTAAGAAAATGCGGAAAGACCTGAACAAAATTCACATTGATGTAATTAGTTGCAGTTCTCTTTTAACACGGTTAAAAGCAGATAATCTGTCCGTAAAAAAGAGGATGAATAGGTAGTAGTTATCGCCTGCAAAAAGCCATATTGTGTAAGTATTTGGACGCGATATGAAATGAACGAACACGTAAAATCAGTGATAGGTAAAGCGAATCAAAGACGGATTTGTTGGAAGGGTTCCAGACAGGCGGGGTCATCAGTAAAGGAAATTGCATACAGGTTTCTCGTGCGACAAAGACTACAGAATAAAAGGAGGGAAGGTAAATTAATGTTGTGATTTAGTGATTCTGTGGCAGAGAGACAATGGAAATGAAAGCTGCCAGATAGATATTAACATGAATACCGCCCATATTGCCGCAGAATGAGAAAGAATTCGTTTTGCAATACAATGTGCTACGTAACTAACAGCATCATGCTACAAACATAATTATGTAACTTCTGTATGGCACATTTGGAGTCTCAAAAGTAACGAAAAATTAGTTTGTTGTAATTATTGAACAATTTTACAAGGGAGTGAGGACGATCTGTAAAGGAAAGTACATTGTCTGGATCAGATGTGCAAGGGCAAAAATTTTAATATTTCTCACTGAAAGGCTAAGATTATGGCTTTTAAAGGAAAAGATCCTCTACGTTCTAAAGCAGTGCTAAAGGGTAATGTTTTAAGACAAGTTTCTCATTTTAATTCCTTAGATAAATTGTCTGAATGGAAATGACAAACACAATAAATTAAATAAATTTCAGATGTGTGGTACAATACAAAGAACATTAGGAAACGAAGTGCGTAAAATACAATTTTGTAAAGTAATAGCTACATTTGTTTTGAGTACGTTTCAGAGTGTCTGACAATAAGAAAGTAAGACAGAAAAAAAAGATTTTACAAGCCACTGAAATGCAATTTATGAGGCACACGAGGCGTTACAGTCTGAGGAATCAGATAAGAAATGAAGACATCGGTGCTGATTTGGTCAACGGATTAATAAAACAAAAGGGAGTAAGTTGAAAAGAGCACCTGTATATGATGACAGAAGGAACAACAACAAAATTGTTGACGCTTTCGTGGCCACTTGTTGACATACTGTGTGGTGGCTTTTGTCTCAACGACTTCGGCCTACGTTTGCTGAACGATTTTCATGCCCTTTCGCTAATTAACGACTGCCTGGCACATTGCCACAGGTTCACCCTCCACTGCTGATGGTGGACTGCGAGGAAAACTACATTTTGGGAAGACAACGGAGGAGACGTCTGGACTAAAATCCAATGAAGAAGAAGAAGATGATGATGAGGAAACAATGGATTTATATAGAATTAATATACAGTCACGCCGGTTCAACAATAACCGTAATGGATAAGTTTTGTAAAACCTTGTAGTAAAATGTTCTTTGGGGCTGAGATGGCATTTACAGCTGAAAGAAACGAGTTTTTGGTTATACCGACTTTTTCGTCTCCAGTTTAAACTGACTCTTAAAACGGTTCAGAAATAATCGATGGATATAAAATGTAGACTGGCAATGGCAAGGAAAGCGTTTCTGAAGAAGAGAAATTTGTTAACATCGAGTATTGATTTAAGTGTCAGGAAGTCGTTTCTGGAAGTATTTGTATGGAGTGTAGCCATGTATGGAAGTGAAACGTGGACGATAAATAGTTTGGACAAGAAGAGAATAGAAGCTTTCGAAATGTGGTGCTACAGAAGAATGCTGAAGATTAGATGGGTAGATCACATAACTAATGTGGAGGTATTGAATAGAATTGGGGAGAAGAGGAGTTTGTGGCACAACTTGACTAGGAGAAGGGACCGTTTGGTAGGACATGTTCTGAGGCATCAAGGGATCACTAATTTAGTATTGGAGGGAAGCGTGGAGGGTAAAAATTGTAGAGGGAGACCAAGAGATGAGTACACTAAGCAGATTCAGAAGGATGTAGGCTGCAGTAGGTACTGGGGGATGAAGAAGCTTGCACAGGATAGAGTGGCATGGAGAGCTGCATCACACCAGTCTCAGGACTGAAGACCACAACAACAACAACATGTCTACAAACTGATGACTTTCCTTCATCATCACTTTTGTTTACATCGATTTTTCGCCCTGAAGCAACCACAAAATTAGCAGTTCCGTTATCATTCCAATTTTATAGTACATTAATAAAATTATAGGTATTCTTCATGTCGGCCAGTTGCGCTGATGAAATATTGTGGAGTTTTCAGTATGACATCCGACATCTCGCCCGAAAACCATATATACAACATGTCCGTCGGGAAAACCTCAAGCAACATATAGGTATATCGATTAAATTTGCCTTCACTTGTGAGGGACATTGTGGATGTATTCTCCTCATAACGTGTTGTAAGTCTGATGTAGCTCCTTACGTTTTTAATCTCTCAGAGCAAACGGAGAAGGATCGTACTTAATTGCTGTCACACTTCTTAAAATAATTCCAACCTAGGGATGGTGCGATTCCACAATACAACCGATGTCCTAAGAGGATACGGAGAAAGTAGGTGCAAGACTTGCACACTACACGTACACACGTACCGTTTGATATGCCACGCCACATGGTATTAAAGTACACTATTTTCTCAGCAATGCTGTAGTGATTCTTATGTCATTCGCTTCTTGCTAGTTTCTAACTGTTGGCGTTGTTATTAAAAGAGCATTGGTCGCTGTTCCCATTTTAAATAATAACCCAATATTTCAAAGGAATGGAAATTTTACAAATAAACATTTTTCGATCGTAAAAGAAAGTTTGATTTAATAAACAAAAATTTTAGCACTGCTGCAACGGCAAATTGATATTTTTAACCCGCTTATTAGTAAGAAATTTAAAAAAAATGTTATAACAGAGACTAGGCAAATACCGAAAATAGCGGAGATTCGGACCTAAAATAACGGTACCGGTTTTAGCCGATCGTTTTGTAACACCATAGCTTAGACACTACATACCTTTTGTTGATTCATTTAGCTTTCTATTGTGTTCAACGACCCATCGTTGAACTTCTGTAATTAGTGTACGATTAATTCGATACTGTAATGAAGTGTAATCTCTGTAATATGCACAAATGATGTTTTGTCTTCCTCATACACTCTCTTTGGTTATGTTTAAAATTAAATAATTTTATTTAAATAATTTTGTTTATATATACTAATATGTGCAAATGTTGTGTTTTATTTAAAATGTTTGTTTGCTGTTATGTAAACTGCTGACCTTCACTTAGGGTTCTTAGTTAGTTTGTATGTAAAAGGTGTAGTGGTTCCCCTCGGGAACGGAACTGTGTAGCGCGCGCAAATTGTGGTTGGCCTAGGTAGAAAAGGTGGAACCAAGTGTCAGTCGGGGACGAGCTACCAAACTGCGAACTGTACATGTAAAAGTTGTATATTGTGCTGGTTCCAAGAGAGGCTTTTACTAACGTTTTCCAATGCCTCGGATGGATGGACAAAGAACTGGAACTATTCTGAAATTGGTATCTATCATCGCCACCAAGAAATGACAGAGTCCGGCAATTCGACCCACCAACATGCAATCACTGTAACAGAGCACTATAATAATGTACAGTGAAGGATCAGCTTATTGGATGTGTTTGTGTGCTCAAATATAAGGTAATTTATAACTGAATTTATGTACCTACCTTGATTTTTTTCCCTTATCATAACACCTCTCAGGTTCCTCTCCGTTTGAACTGAAGTGATTACCGAGTGTCCTTACTGAAAGAACATTAAAGCCTAGTGTTTTGCTAATTAATGCCTCTTGAACATAGTAAAAAGAAAGTTAAAGTTAACGTGGCAAGAGAGTAAGTTAAAGTAAATGATGCTTGCTGAAAATAATTTTCCTATTAAAACTGCTTATTAATATGTTGTTGCCAACTTCGAAATCAAAAGTCCTTAAGACTGAGGCTTATAAAGTTTTGCTTAGTAAATGATCACAATGCTGCCTGTTGTAAATCGCAGAAGGTGAGTCAGTTCATGTTGTGTCTCACTTTAGTAAAAGTTGAAAACTGCAATTATGGAAAGTTATATACTCATGCTTGCTAAGCACTTGTTTCTTTCGTGTATTGAAAGTGCACATTAATAGTGTAATAGGATCCACAGGTTATCCTTTATGCTCATGAAAAATAACAATTAATAGAAAGAGCACTATTTATGAAAAGAATAATTTCTTTATTCAAAAGACAGTGAGAAGTAACCTGTTAATGATTCCATTTAACCTTCATTCTTAATAGAAAAGTATTTAGTTGAGAGAGATTTAACCTGTGATCAGTTCATAATTTTGCAGTGAACTACATTTACAATTTTATGCCAGCTAGGAAAATGTGTGAAAAGTAACACTGAACCTACGTCCAATTTATGATTCTACAGTGAATATTAATAGTAATGTTATAAAGACCAGTTTGATAAGCCCTGAAAGTAATAGTGTGTTTCGTTATCTGTTAAATTTTTGCAAATAGTTTGTTATGCTCTAGCTGTTAGTCCCAACCTTAACGGTGACATATGCAGGTGTCAGAGTTCATTGCACTCGCGTGTGGTAAAGTATAGGTTGTGTTTGTCCGTTAAAGTTACTAATAACTATTTTCTTGAACAAGAATGTTATTCATTCTCTTGCCTAATTAGGGTGGCGACCGTTTTCTTTATCCTTTAAACAGTGTGGATAGGTTAAATATCATTTATTACTGTTGAAATATTTACGTATTTGTGACTTTCGCTTCCGATACGCAACCTCCGTTAGGTATATCACGGTCAACATAACAAAATTCCTCTCAGAGGGTAACACTGCTCTGTTGCTTTATACCATAATTACTCTAACAAAATAGTACGTAATAAACCAAATTTGGTATTTGATTACAGGAGCTACGTAAACACGTATTGCAGTGTTATAGGTTTCTCGCGTCCCTGCAGTGGGGGCGAGTCTCGGTCCCTACGGAGCCCCCTCGCACCCGCAGCTGCTTGTGACGCCACAGTGCGTTTACGAGGCGGACGGCGCCTCGCAGCGGCGGAGGGGCGTGAGTCCGAGACGGACGTACGGCGGGCAGCTCGGCGCGTCCATTACGCAGCCGACCAGCGGCCAATAAAGTGTCGAGCGCGGATGGCGCGGATGGCGCCGACTTCTTCCTCCCTAATGAGTCGGCCGCTTCATTGCTCTCTCCGGAGCGCGCGCGGCCGGCGCCCATCATCACAGAGCAATTGCCCAATTTGTCTTCAAACTGGCGGCCAAATTGTTTGATACCGGGTCCGGCGGGGCCGCCATTACTGCGGGGGCAGCGCCGGATTGAGCCGTCATTAGCACAAGACAATGCACCCTCCCCGCTACCCCCGATCGGCCGCCTAAATGGACCACTTATCGCGGCTTTTTGTGCGCGCCGCCCGCCCAGTGACGACTGCCGCGTCCGCGGGAAAAACTCGTAAATCCTGCGCGTCATCGTGGCTGCCGCGCGCGGGTGGGCGCCGCTCCCCGCGTATCGCGTAACCAGCCCCGCCGCTCCGTATTTTATCACTCGTAAATTTTCCGGCTCCGTACTGAGCCTCCCGGCGAGTTCCGGCCCCTCGGTAAACATCGCCCTAGCCCCACCCGAACCTTCTGCTTCCAGGACAATTTACATGTCAAGTAAATAACGGAGAAGTGTGTAAACGGGCGCCAGTCCTTTGTCTCCTCGATTCAATAAAACACGAGGTGGAATTTAAACTGATATCGTGATGCCTAGAGACGCCGATTTATGGCCTTGTTTCACAAAGTAGAACCACCTCTCATTCGTCGAACCTCGGCGGAATGATTAGGGGTTGAAATCGAGCGCTATAGTGCTCGCCAGTGTAATACGAGTCGCTACGGAGTGGAATGAACACACGCACCAAGACACAATCTAGATTCGTGACAATATGGTAACCAGACTTCATTATTCGGAAGAAGCGTAGGAATTGGCAATTGCCTCAGCAATTGTTACATTTATTCAAATCATCTTTTCTGTGAGCCGATTTCCCAGTTCCACTTCTCCTTAACCAAGAAAACACTTAAGAATCGCTTCTGGAAATTCCGACTGAGCTGCGAGATTTCTCTTCATGTAAACGCTCTACCGAATTCGAGTTGTGAGTCGGTAATCAACTTACTTCTTTGTTTTTAGAGTGTTACTTAATGTGGAGGAAGTGATTTTGTGTGAAGTGAATAATAAGTAGAAGTTTTATTCATTTCCTTTATTTATTTAAAGAGAAGAGCATTTTATCTTCATTAGCTGCAAACAGATACGTAAGTAGAATGAAATTTTCACTCTACAGCGGAGTGTGCGCTGATATGAAACTTCCTGGCAGATTAAAACGGTGTGCCGGACCGAGACTTGAACTCCGGACCTTTGCCTTTCGCGGGCAAGTGCTCTACCAACTGAGCTACCCAAGCACGACTCACGCCCCGTCTTCACAGCTTTAATTCCGCCAGTACCTCGTCTCGTACCTTCCAGCTTCACAGAAGCTCTCCTGCGCATAAGGTAGGAGACAAGGTACTGGTGGAATTAAAGCTGTGAAGACGGGGCGTGAGTCGTGCTTGGGTAGCTCAGTTGGTAGAGCACTTGCCCGCGAAAGGCAAAGGTCCCGAGTTGGAGTCTCGGTTCGGCACACCGTTTAAATCTGCCAGGAAGTTTCAGATACGTAAGTGCTAGTCTGATTGCATACTCAGCCAGATCGGTCCCGCAACCTCATAGTCTGCCCAGCGACCTAATATGTTGAACTCCTACTTCCCCACTCTCTCAGAGTTGCAAAGGCACTAGTAAACAATCAATGACTTGTGATAAAGCATTTGCTGATTATGTGAACAAGAATATGAACGTGTCTTCAGTCATTCCAAAGTCCTCTAGCTGGTCCAAGTGTCCAAAATTTTGGAGCACAATAATGTTCCGCTAATTATAGCAGCCAAGTTTATTTCTACAAAGTACACGATATACACAAGCGGTTTCGCATCGGATGTATAATATTTTTAAACACTTCTTCTCGAATAATCTCCACCTTATTACGAGTTCACTGATATCTATGACGAAATAGTAATCTCTCACAATTAAAATACTATTAAGTTACCGATGACTTGTTTCACCGTGATGACGAAGTCAGAGCAGCTGATTTACAAGCGCCATTCGCGTAAAACTGACGCTTGAAAGCTGATACTTTTTTGGGCTGGGAAAATCTGTTCAGTCCTAACATTCAAACATGCTAGAAAAAATAGTTACTGATATTCGATTTTCGACTTCCGTCAGTTGTGTAGCAAGTAAACGTAGTACGTGAGTAGTTAGACTTGCACAACTACAGCCCGATTTCAATTAGTTAGCATTTGGCAGGTAGTGAATAGAAATGCTCCCGCCGGCAATGTATCAATGGGAGGCTGGCATTTTAGAGTCTCACAGTGTTGCGACTACGCTGCGCACAATGTTGTTCCTTTAGTTAACAGGACTCGCCTATGTGCACAGTAAACGTAACTTCGGACGAAATTTCAATTAAGAACGCTTTTCTGACATCCTTGTAGACAGAGAGCAACACAATATGTGAATTTTAGAATTTTCGTCTTTTTTTTTTAGGTAAGAGGTAGGGACTTTAAAGTCTGTACTTGTCACGATTTAAATAGCTACATCTATATTCCGCAGACACATTATGGAGTGTGGTGGAGGGTATTTCTGTTACTACTATTTCGTCGCTCTTACCTATTACATTCGCGAATAGCTTGTCGGAATAATAAGTGTGGCCAAGCCTTCGCATTTGCTCTAATTTCTCGAATTTTCTCGATGTGATCATTTCGCGACACGTACGCTGGAGCTTACTCTCTTTACGGAACTTACTCTCTTGGAATTATTTCAAATATAAACCTCTCCGTGATGCACAAAGCCTCATTTGTAGGTTCTGCCACTGGAGTTGTCTGAGCATCTTCATAATGTTGTCGTGCCGAGCGAACGATTCCCCGAGGAAACACATAACAATCCAATACGATACGCGACTTAGGAAACATCGGTTGCGGAGCGAGGTATTTCGGTAATCAACTACTGAAACAGGGTTTCAGTAAGGCCAATAGCTTTCCCAAATAGCAAAGCTATTTGGGGAGCAAAATAACTGATGATGGTAGAAGTGGAGAGGATATAAAATGTAGACTGGCAATGGCAAGGAAAGCGTTTCTGAAGAAGAGAAATTTGGCAACATCGTGTATAGATTTAAGTGTCAGGAAGTCGTTTCTGAAAGTATTTGTATGGAGTGTAGCCTTGTATGGAAGTGAAACGTGGACGATCTATAGTTTAGACAAGAAGAGAATAGAAGATTTCGAAATGAGGTGGTACAGAAGAATGCTTATGATTAGATGCGTAGATCACATAACTAATGAGGAGCTATTGAATAGAATTGGAGAGAAGAGAAATTTGTGGCGCATCTTGACTAGAAGAAGGGATATTCTGAGGCATCAAGGGATCACCAATTTAGTATCGGAGGGCAGCGTAGAGGATACAAATCGTAGAGGGAGACCAGGAGATGAATGCACTAAGCAGATTCAGAAGGATGTAGGTTGCAGTAGGTACTGGGAGATGAAGAAGCTTGCACAGGATAGAGTAGCATGGAGAGTTACATCAAACCAGTCTCTGGACTGAAGACCACAACAACAACAATAGCTTTCAAAGTACGAAGTGATTGTTTGATGTTTCACGTTCGGAAAAGTTTCACCCATTTCAAAAATGAAATTAACATAACACCGGCCCTAATAAAAATTAAGAAGTAATTACTGACACGCTTAGATACAGCACACATTCAGGGCTTCCCAGACTTTTCCTCTGAAGAAGCACTTTGAGAATTTGATACTTTCATGGAAACCCTGTTTACTTCGAAGGCTCATAAAATTTTAAAAATTGAGAAAACTTGGTTTATTCAGTAAGTACTTCAAATTTAAATTATAACTAATAATACAGAAATCAAAATAAAATTTGTAAATGTCACTAGTATGGAGAATGAAAACATAGTCTAGATAGAGTGCATTCTTTTTCTTTTTTTTTTTCTATGCGATTGGCCAATTTCAACTTTGGTCATTTTCAAGCATGTCTCTTAAGCTTTGAGCGATATATTATCATGTAAAATAAAGATTGAAGCTTAAGATACGTGCCTGAAAATGTCCAATTGTCGAAATTGGCCAATCGTATAGATAATAGTAATAAAAAAATACAACCTATGTGGACCATGTTTTCATTTTCAAAACACGTTGAGGCTGTGGACCGCCATAAATAAAATTTTATAATTAGTATCGTTAAAATGTCAGAAAAAATGCCTTCTTATTAATAGTTTTTCACGGAGCACTTACTCCGCAGGGGAATTTGAGATCTTTCTTCGTCTTCTTCACTTCATGGAGTAGCCTTATAACCAGTTCCTTTTTAACTAGATCCGTTTGTTTCTCGGTCATCATATATCTATGTTACCCACTGGATTATGATTGTTTACTTGCTTTTCATTTGATTTTTTGTAAGAACAGAAACTTAAGGAAATGGCGGGGCACGATTTTACACGGTGCAGTAAGCGGACATTCAGAAAAGATCAGGAAGAAGGGCTGGAGGCACTGTAAAAGTGGTATGGAGGAAAAAATAGGGTGAGAGTTGGGAAAACAGGGTGAGGAGTCGTGTTGAGAAGGTCAGGGAGAAGTAAAATCAATTTTCTAACGCCGCGGAGAAGGAAGGGTCGTGACGGGCTGCAGACTGCTCGGAGCGACAACGACGAACGTGGAGTGCTAGATGGCCTCTAATTTAAATCAGACTACGGGATTACACAACTCGGGGGCGAAGACCGGCGCGAACACGAGGAGCCGCGGCAGCCGGGATTTAAAGAAAGAGGCTGGGAGAGAGGTTAATAAAAAAGCCGGGTGGCCGGCGGCCGGCGAGCCGAAAAAAGCCCGGCGTCTGCGCGGCGCGGCGGCGCTGGGATTCCGGCCGCTTATTTATGTGGAGGCGCGGGTGACAGATTCCAGCCACCCGGCCCGCTTTGATTTAGGAGCGACCTATGACTGGCAGTCGCGCCCTCGGCGTTTAGCGGGCACCGCCGGTGACTGGCGGGTTTGCTTTCGGAAGCGCAGCAGCCAGAGAAAGTCGGTAGCAAACGTCTACAACCTTCGATAGTATTTAACGTGGTGTAAAAACCTCTGTAGATTGTTCGTACCGAGCGAGGCGACACAGTGGCAAGATGCTGGACTCGCAGTCTCGAGGACGGCGGTTCGAATCTCCCTCTGGCAATCCAGATGGAGAAATGAGAGTCTCTCGAAGACTAGCGATAAAAGAAGTACTAATGGAAGATAATTTTCGTGATATGACTGAGTGATCCCAGTTGAGTGTCCTGTGGCGCGTTCTCCTTGGATATTCGAGGAGAAACGACTGCTGATGAGCCCGGTGGAAAGGCGATTTTGGATGCTGGGACAGAGTTAGTCAGAGCCACCAATGGAAATGGAAATGCGGTGTGGCTAGGATAGACCGTTCGCCTGGTGCAAGTCTTTCGAGTTGACGCCACTTCGGCGACTTGCGTGTCGATGGGGAAAAATGATGATGATAAGGACTACACAACACCCAGTCCCTGAGCGGAGAAAATATCCGACCCAGCCGGGAATCGAACCCGGGCTGTCAGGTATGACATTCCGTCGCGCTGACCACTCAGCTACCAGGAGCGGACGAGCCACCAATGTGAGATCAGGAATTGTTTCTTGACAGGGACTGGACATTTCATACTCCAAGATAGAAAAATTAATTCGTATTAGAAAGGCTTCCAGTGGTCTAGATACCGTAACATGGACAGAATAATTCATTAGTACTCTGACAGTAGCGTACAGTCAATAGTTATAATGAATAGTTATATTTAGTTCTTCAGAATGGTTAAGTATACATTCTGAGTGTCAGAGCACCAGTTGCTCTAGGAGTACTATGTCATTATTCATATCTTATAAAATGGCACATCTACTCAACGTTAAATAATTCTGATATTTCGTTTTAAGAAGTTTGCAGAGTTATTCAACACCGAATACAGATTGTATGAACGTATGCTTTAATATTTGTACAATTACAGTTTTTATTACAGAACCTGCATTACGTAACAATACTGCAGGTTTAACGAATATATCTGACATTGTCAGAACGGGAAAAAGCGGTCGTAAGCAGATAATCAAACGTAAAATCATAAAAATTTTAAAAACGTTCTATAAAACTTTTTAAAACTTTAAAAAAATGTTTATATATTGTCTCAAGTACACTTTACATTAATTTTTTTTAAACATTTGGTGACCAGTTCCGGTATCTTTACTATCATCTTCAGATCACATGTAGCATTATAAATGCACTCGCAGTGTACAACACTACTGCATCGTCCGTAACACTGTTGTTTTAGATCTTCAGGTAAAATGTGCTATGTACAGCCACTCTACCTGTGCCATCAGTTGACACGAGAGCCTGCGCAGAGTCGTAAAAATGCCCAGAAACTACGACATAATTATTGACGTTACAGATAGTAACTGCAAGCGGAGTTTTGCCATGTAAGCTGTGCCTGAACTCACAAGTAATGAAGTCAAATGTCACGGACGATGCAAAGATGTAATTCATTCTGAGTGCATTTATAATTGTGTATTGTGTATTGAAACCGAGGACCTATAAACGACGGAGAGGCTTAATCCCTGCCATAGCCCTCAGTGGTTCACAGCCCCACAACAGGCCACAGCAATCCCCCCACCCCACCGCCGCCCCACAAGGAACTCGGGGTCATTGTGCGGTTAGACCCCCAGGGGAAACATATATTGTGAAAGGTAGAGAAATTGATGCTCTTTTTATTGATTTCGAAAAAGCTTCCGACAGAGTACACTGGAACAAGCTGGTGGATGTTTTGAAGGGGAAAGGAGTAGATTGGAAGGAGAGAGGATTGGTGCAGAACCTACATTTACAACAAAAAGTAAGAATAAGGACTGGAAATGAAATTCTGAAGGAAGCAGCATTGCAAGGGGCGTTAGACAAGGCCGTTGCCTCTCTCCTTTGTTGTCCAACTTATCCCTGGAAGAGATTATTCCAAGACACGGATGGAAAAAAGGAGGAGTGTCTATTGACGGAAAGAGAATAGAATGTATACGATTTGCTGATGACATCGTATCTGTGGCAGAAAGTGAACGAACTGTAAATGAAATGCCAAAAGATCTGAATGATGGTTGTGTGGAATATGAAAAAAATGGTTCACATGGCTCTGAGCACTATGGGACTTAACATCTGACGTCATCAGTCCCCTAGACTTAGAACTACTTAAACCTAACTAACCTAAGGACATCACACACATCCATGCCCGAGGCAGGATTCGAACCTGCGACAGTAGCAGTCGCGCGGTCCCGGAGTGAAGCGCCTAGAACCGCTCGGCCACCGCCGCCGGCGTGAAATATGGGATGAGAATCAATACAGCAAAAACAAAGAGTAAGGTGATCGGCAAAGGAAGGAGATTGGCACATATTAAGATGGGACAAGTTTTTATTAGCCAAGTAAAAGCATTAAAATATCTTGGAAGTACGATTACTGAAGACTTGAGATGCAGTCAGAGGGTGAAAAATCGCATTGCTATAGCGAAGGTGGCATTAAATAGGGAGAGGAGATTATTATGTGGAAAACTAGATAAAGGTGCCGGCCGCGGTGGTCTCGCGGTTCTAGGCGCGCAGTCCGGAACCGTGCGACTGCTACGGTCGCAGGTTCGAATCCTGCCTCGGGCATGGATGTGTGTGATGTCCTTAGGTTAGTTAGGTTTAAGTAGTTCTAAGTTCTAGGGGACTGATGACCACAGCAGTTGAGTCCCATAGTGCTCAGAGCCATTTTTTTTCTAGATAAAGGTCTGTGGAAAAGACTCGGCAAGTGTTTTGTTTGGAGTGTGGCCCGTATCGGGCGGAAACACGGACACAGACGAGAAGATGAGAGAAGGATAGAAGCATTCGAGACGTGGATGTTGAGGAGTAAGGAGAGGATAAGCTGCGCGGAAAGAGTAAGTAACGAAAGAGTGTTGGAAAAGAGTTCTGCAGGTTATAAGAGAAAGGAAGATGAACTGGATGGGACATTCGACGAGACAGGAGTGCCTACTTGCAGGCGCTTTGGAAGGCCTAGTTCGTGAGAGGAGATTGAGAGGAAGGAGGGGATACGAGATGACAGACAGATAAAGGGAAACGGAAATTACGGGGATCAGAAGAGTATGGCAGGAGAGCACGGAAAGTAACGACGCCAATACCTGCCTTTGGGCAGAACGTTGCTGCTGATGACGATGAACTGTTTCTCAATGAAAGAATGATAAAGGAATCGCATTACTGCTACAGACAACACAAATTTGGACAGTGTGTTGTTCCACGTTTGGAACTGAATAATGCAAAAAGAATTATTGAAATGTGTACCTTTTAATTGATTGCACGGCCGTTCAGCAGCGATGGGGGTTAGGTCTAGACAAAATACTGGAAGATGTCGCCAGCGGCACAAAATCGAAGTCTGCGATGGGCGCCAGTTGACCTAGGTACGCCACCGGCCACACTGGAAGGTCTTGTTACAGGGTAAATTAATTTCAGCCAAGACTCCGTGGAGGAGACTGGCACTTGCGTCCACCTACGCGCACACACGCAGCAGCAGCAGCAGCAGCAGCGGCAGTGGAGAGCAGAGAGAGAGAGAGAGAGAGAGGTACTGACCCCTGTCGGTGGCGATGACGGGGAACTCGAACGAGCTGCGCGCCTCGTAGTCGAGCTCGCCGGCGACGCACAGCTCGCCCGTGCCGGAGCGCACCTCGAGCTGGCCGCCGCGCCCGAAGCCCTCGCCCAGCGTGTAGTTGACCATCGCGTTGACGCCGCAGTCGGGGTCCGTGGCCGACACCTGCGGGCACACAGAGCAGACACGCGCCGTCACTCACTCGTCTTCCGCAGTCGCCGAAGCACGTGTACACGCTCACGTACCTTCACGGCACAACTGTGACCACACAGCCGAGAAAATTGGTTGGTCGGTTGTTTGGGGAAGGAGACCAGACAGCGAGGTCATCGGTCTCATCGGATTAAGGAAGGACGGGGAAGGAAGTCGCCCGTGCCCTTTCACAGGAACCATCACGGCATTTGCCTGGAGCGATTTAGGGAAATCACGGAAAACCTAAATCAGGATGGCCGGACGCGGGATTGAACCGTCGTCCTCCCGAATGCGAGTCCAGCGTGCTAACCACTGCGCCACCTCGCTCGGTCGAGGAAATTGCAGCAAGAAATAACGTCCTTAGAAAACTGGTGTGCAGCAAACTGTCTTGTCTTCAAAACAGCGTCGAATGCATCTGCAAGCGAGCATGGCTGTCCAATCTACAATAGACCAGCCCACGCGAAGAATCAAAAATACATCCTCAATTCAACAAGTCGATGCCACATCAGTAATTTCTCTCTACGTATGACATACGATTAAAAAAATGTATTTCTCTTTGCATATGACACAAGTGTCTTTGTGTAAGACTTGGAACGCAACGTAAACGTTAGAGCTAATAGAGTAGTCGGTCCTTAGGTTAGTTAGGTTTAAGTAGTTCTAAGTTCTAGGCGACTGATGACCATAGATATCAAGTCCCATAGTGCTCAGAGCCATTTGAACCATTTAAGAGTAGTCGGTAACGTCACTATGTCCCTTTCAGAGAACAAGTTGACGCTAACTGCAACAAAACGTAATGCAAACACTTTCTGAAACGGTGGTCAAACCGTGAGTCAAGTCCATTTTTTTTCTAGGTCTGAGGGCATTTAATAAACTTTCTTGGAAGTATCAAGTCGAAGTCGAGATTTGAAATTCAAAGGAGATTAGATGAAAGGCTTTCTCGAAAATGCCACTTGTGCAGAAACTAAACGCTGTTATGTTCACCAAAAGAATAATCTCCAACGACTCTAACACTGAAAATGCGAGGGCTTGGCTCAAATGGCTCTAACCACTATGGGACTTAACATCTGAGGTCATCAGTCCCCTAGAACTTAGAACTACTTAAACTTAACTAACCTAAGGACATTCCGGCCGGCCGTTGTGGCCGTGCGGTTCTAGGCGCTACAGTCTGGAGCCGACCGACCGCTACGGTCGCAGGTTGGAGTCCTGCCTCGGGCATGGATGTGTGTGATGTCCTTAGGTTAGATACGTTTAAGTAGTTCTAAGTTATAGGAGACTGATGACCTCAGAAGTTAAGTCGCATAGTACTCAGAGCCATTTGAACCACTTTTTGTACCATCACACACACATCCATGCCCGACGCAGGATTCGAACCTGCGACCGTAGCAGTCGAGCGGTTCCCGACTGAAGCGCCTAGAACCGCTCGCGAAGGCTTGTTTGCTTTGCTAACGTTCACTGTTATCTTGTAAGGGTTATGTTCTGTGTCAATTCGGTGCACTCACCAAGAACATTCTTTGCTTACGAAAGGGTGGACAGGCAGATCTGCGCTGTCTGTTCCCGAGTTTCGTGTAGGCTGTTGATTACGTGCTTTGAATTCTAACTTTGCCGTTCCTGTGCATATATTCCAATATAGGATTTGTTGATCACGACATTGACGCAATTGACTCAGCTAGAAGAAGAAAAAATGGTTCAAATGGCTCTGAGCACTATGAGACTTAACATCTATGGTCATCAGTCCCCTAGAACTTAGAACTACTTAAACCTAACTAACCTAAGGACATCACACAACACCCAGCCATCACGAGGCAGAGAAAATCCCTGACCCCGCCGGGAATCGAACCCGGGAACCCGGGCGTGGGAAGCGAGAACGCTACCGCACGACCACGAGATGCGGGCGCTAGAAGAAGAAACTGAAATATTCGTTCACCGAAGATTAGACAGAAAAAGGATCTGCAGTTGGATTGCTCTTTCTTAAGCACTGTACAGAAGCATCCCCACTACTCAGCAAGTTTCATTTTCAATAGGATTCTAGAAGAAATGGAAACTAAATTGAGCGTAAACTCCAATTCTTCATATCAACCTGAAAGGTTTCCTCGTAGCACACTAATTCCATTCTGTAGATGAGTCTATCGGTAGTTGAGTACTTTTTTCTGTAATCTGTATTTATTCACGCACTCGCAGAAAATATTTTTCGTGTTTTATTAATTCTACAGTTTTTCTTTATAGATTTTCAAATCTCCCTTCTGCAAATTAAATAATGAGTCGTTCCATAAACAAGTAGCATTGGCTCACATGGTGCCACGAAACCTCATAAATGAAAAAAAATTATTTAAATAAAAATAAATTTTTAATATGCCACGTTTTTAAATTGGACTAAAAAGCATAAAATAATTTCTCCAACCCCCATACAGATTCCTGATGCCATTCAAACAGTCCAGAAAATTTGTGATCATGATTTTTTAAATAGGTATGAATATACTTGTAATATTTAGAACGAAAAACGTGAGGTACATGCAACAGGTAATAGTAAAGAGGTGAAGTATTTATGCACCTGTTAGTAAGCAGTGTTATAGTACGGAGGTGAACTACTCATGCATTAATTGTGAGCTTTTCGCAAAGTTATAAATTGGTGTAGCTTGGAAACGTATCTAGCGAGGACGTCGATGCAGGTGTCACCATGAAGAGCTTCGGAACACTGATACGACCATAGGTGGGACAGTACAGGTTTTCGCCGGAATATAAGTGAAAATCGGTATTAAACGAAAAATTACAAAATAGTGGAAGATGTCATCTCATATGACTCGTAAATATGCTTTGCACTGTAGAAAACTCAAGTCTTTGGAGAGCGCGCGCGAAAGGAATGCAAAGAGCCTAAAAGTCTAGCGCCGAGCAAATACGACAACTACGGCAGTATTGAAAAGGAAATGAAAAAACGGCGCAGTCCCAACTTGTGATTTATATATTCTTTAATCATTATACTACTGTGTCGGACCACTATGCTTTTCTATTTTGTTTCATTTTATTTGCTGTCTTTGACAGAGAGCTGCCACCTAGATGCTAAGACAAGTGTAACGATGCTGCAGCTTTAAATAGTTGTATACTCAAAACTAGTTACGGAATTAAATGCTTACACGTAACACTTTATGTAACAGAAGGAAAACAAAAGGATGGGAACGAATTTAGATTTAACGGACGACGGGACAGTGTAGAGAGGAGAGGAGGTTAGTCCCACCTTAGGCGTCCGGGGGTGAAAATCTCGGTTACGTCGTCGAGCCATTGACTTCCTGACGCTTTTAATTGTGCTGAATTATTATAACCCCCATTTTTAATCCTAAACTGAACTAATATGCATTTTGTCTAGGGAGTCTGGTAATTTTGTTGTAATGTGACTTTTTTAACTATTGTAATTCTACATATCTAAGTCCAACTTTACAGTTCAAATGTGTGTGAAATCTTATGGGACTTAACTACTAAGGTCATCAGTCCGTAAGCTTACACACGACTTAACCTAAATTATCCTAATGACAAACACACACACCCATGCCCGAGGGAGGACTCGAACCTCCACCAGGATCAGCCGAACTTTACAGTGACTCTTTGAAGTACAACCGCCGACCACTATCTACTTCATATATTTTTGTTTTATAGGGTACTAATATCTTTATTTTCTGGTCCCTTTACGTCCCTAAGCTTACTGTGTGATTAGCCTGTATTTACATGTTTGCTTTTGTGGGTTTTGTGCTATGTCCATATCGGCTGTTGCTTTTTTTTCGTCCGTTCTCTGTATTCGTCTACCCTATTGGAGCTAATCTTGGTGCTGCTTGTTATGTTGTCTGTGGCTAACTCGTCTATTCCGGTGCTCAGTGTATAGTGCAGTAGATATTGCGTCGTAAATGTGTGTGAATTCATATGAGCCCAAACTGCTTAGGTTATCGGTCCCTAATCTTACACACTACTTAATCTAACTTATGCTAAGTACAACACACACAGCCATGCCAGAGGGAGGAGTCGAACCTCCGACGAGGGGAGGCGCGCGAGCCGTGACAAGGCGCCGCAGACCGCGCGGCATATTATGTCGGCTAGTGTGTTGAGCGTGTTCCATGTGTCTATGTTATGCGTGGTGTATTTCTGTGTTGTCCTGTTTGGCCTAGGTTGTTGAACAGGCTACAGTTCAGGACGATGTGTCCCGGGGCTCCAGTTTCCCCGCTTGCACAGTCTGAATCGTTGCTCAGGGTCATGCGATGTAGACGAGTGGGATAAAGGCCGATTCCGGTCACAAAGTGAACCACGTCACGGCTGAGGTAGGCACAGCTGATCTGCAGCCGCTCCTGAGTATCAGGGAATATGTTGTATACAAGGCGCGCCGTATCACTAACCTCCCACTCTTGTTGCGAGAGTGACAAAGGTTATGTTACAGAGGTTGTGATAAGCAAATGACGTATTAATACGAAACAATTTTTACGATTGAATCGCGACATTTTCACGAAAAATCTGCGGCGCGGACTCGAACTGCGCACACAGAAATTGTTTTCGACGTGACGATAAAAGCTTTATAACTACCCCTCGTACGCGATGTTCAAATGAAATTCTTTTCTCACTTCGCTGCAGTTGTGCGTCCCAACAGAGCCCTGGCGTTTTACTCGAAGCCTACCGAACCGGCGCCACGGTACCTCCCTGAGTGGTCGACTTCGGAATGAAGGCAGGGAAGAAGTTAACGGCCCACCGAGGCTGCTAAAACACTGGCGAATAACGAGGCCCCGGGTGAATGAGAGGTGGCTGCGGCTGCGGCTGCAGTACGGGGCCGTCGGCCGGGACGCGGTGTCGGTAATTGCGTGCGGCGCCTACGGAGCGGAGCCCCGCTGCGCCCCAGCGGCGGGCGAGGTGAGGTGAGGCGAGCTAGCGCGGGCAGAATGCGACAAATACGCGGCGATACGCGGGCCGCGGTCGCCGGCCAGCCGACGTATGATTGAGCGCCGGGTGAGACTAATTCGCTGCTAATTAAAGGCAGCCGTGTGTCGCGGCACAATGGCGCACGCGCCGCAGGAGGCCTGGCTGGCCCGCGGCCCGGGCCGGGCGGCAGCAGCAGCCGGCTGTGCTGGGCCGTGCCGGCGCCGAGCGACGCGCTGCTCCGCCTCCTCTCACCCGGCTCGCTGGGCTCCTCTCATCTCGGACAGCATTTCGTTTTTGTAAATTGTGCATTTTATTGGGACGCTGCAGTTAACAGAAGCAATCCGCTGCCTTAAGCGGCGCTTCTGAATGCAACAGCACCGAGTGAGGAGCTGTAGTCTGGTTTAGAATTGCTCGACAGTTGACGCCTGTCACTTGCCGCACAGTGTTTCCACACGGGCTGCCGGCAACTGCTCGCTTATAGTGACACAGAAACACGGCGGGTCACTTCACAAATGTCGTCAATGTGTATCGCGGAGCAATGTTCGAAGCGGCCGCCCCCGAGGTATGACGGAAATGCTGCTGATATTAAGTGACAAGTGAGTGAACTGCGGTAGACGACGCGTACTGTAGCCCTGCATTTAAACTCGTTTCGTAACCTAACCACAACTTCGTGATGTGCAGTGTATCCGACAAAACGGCGATCACCAATTAGCGACAAACTCAAATCACGAACGCTTTCTTCGTGGCTACTCTACGAGTAAACTCAAGGGAAAAAAAAAAAAAGTTTCAGCGCCAAAAAACGAACTGTACTTTCTCGCTACCTAAAATAACCCCTACAACGACTACGTCAACTGGTGTTTATCGACCGATCAGCAGTCACGTTTGGCACGTCGTTGTAGGTTATGGACAATACTGGCAGATTCCAAATAACAAAAGAAAAATAGGAAGAAAAACGTGGGCAAATAAAAAAGTGAATACGATAGTGAAAATGACAAGGAAAAGGATTATAAATTTTAAAAAAATACGTTTAATTGAATAAAAATAGTAATGAAAGTAATTAGAATAGATTTAGAAATAAAAAAAAACTTTCGCTCTCTTTCCCAAGTTTCGAACATCCGAGCTTATACATGAAAAGTTCATGTGCCAACCACTACGCTATGACACTACCTTGCTGCAGATTGTTACATTTACGACTCATATTCCAGTATCAACGACGAATTGCAGCCTGCAAAAATTTCGCTTTCAGTTGTAAGCCGATCTCTCTGATTATAGTAACTGTATCAGTGACGCTGAATCGCGCCTAGTGCAGAAGGATCCAGTAGGGCTTCGGTTAGTGCTGTGTATATCGTTAGCATCGTTGTGTGTGGTTGTGTGTGTGTGTGTGTGTGTGTGTGTGTGTGTCTGTGTGTCTGTGTGTGGCGGGGGGGGGGGGGGGGCGGGCGGTGTTGTTTTACGGTTATCATGTGTGACGAAATATGAAATTGAGGGGTCAGATCCAGGATTCGGCATACAAAGAAAGAAATCCGGCAAAGCTGAACTGAACAATCGCTGTGGCTGTTTGGCAACGGCGAACAGTTCGGGCGTAACGTAGAGCGCTCTCAGTGGAAGAAACCAGCTCCAGCCCACGAAGTGTCAACTAATTTTAATCACGCTACAGTTCCCACGCATCCGTCGATAACGGATGGACCACATGTCGCGGTAGTGAATCACTGGGAGTGAGAAGAGGTGGCCAGCTTTGAGAAGTAATCGTGCTTCGCTATCTCTACATATGGGAAGAACCATTACACTCCCGCGCGAGACTTAGAATTTTTAATTACATATTAGTAACAAATGTCCACTTTTCGCATAGTAGATATCAGCGGGAGCCTTCGTTTCATCAGATTCTCAATACGACAATACCACTACGCAGTAAACTACTTACAGCAGTAAACTAACAAATTTTGTTAAGCTGCCGACGCCGCGCGGTATTAGCCGAGCGGTCTGACGCGCTGCAGTCATGGACTGTCCGGCTGGTCCCGGCGGAGGTTCGAGTCCTCCCTCGGGAATGGGTGTGGGTGTTTGTCGTTAGGATAATTTAGGTTAAGTAGTGTGTAAGCTTAGGGACTGATGACCTTAGCACACACATTTGAACATTTTTGTTAAGCTGCCGACAATGTACGAGTAACTGCGAATATTTATGACGCATGCAACAGATTTCGGCTGCACGCAAATCTCGCCAGTCGGAGACAGGAGGCAGTCCGAGCCTGTCCTCCTTTGATATCGGCTTTACATGCTCGTAATTTTTGAGATGAATCACTTCACGCTAACTGCAACTGTTTTACGGTGTTAGCTAATAAATACGTCGAAATGGCAACCCGCAACTTATTTCAAGTACATTAACCATCCGCACTTCCACTTATAACCACAGGTCGCGTCATCGCATCACCCAACGACTCACAAAAACTGCTTCGAGGGACATCAACAACGAGACATTCACAGATACTGGTAAGAGTAAATCGTAACCACCGATTTAGTAAAGTAATCCAAGAAAGGCTTAGCGTAAGTTGCGCAGTCTCGAGCGGGAAGGTATGATCGGTTGTACTGTACATCATCAATGCCGCTTTCTACGGACTCCGGGCTAATCTGAGAAATTTTCATGGAGGTTTAATACAACGAGGGGATCTTGCAAGCTACACGAAAACACTAGGAACATCAAGCACACAGAAACACATCCTAAAAAACACACCAAAATAAAACATACTCCAACATTTCTAATGTCACTCTACATATGCATCAAACGTCTTTCTGCAAAGAAATAATTGTAAGCCGGAGAAAGAAAACTCGCATGTACGTATACTTGCCCAAAGGAAACGGGGTCAAGTGTCTACAGAGTGGCCAAAAAAATGTACACATTCTTTAACTGTTCATAATTTCCAAATTAACTGACAGAAACGTCTGATTTTTGGTGGTTTAATAGTTCAACGCAATGGGAGGTGCCACGTAGGCGCTATTTTGTTTTTGTTGCGAGGCAGACGCTAGTAAGCGTTATTTTGTTTTGTGACGTGATAGTCGTCACATAAGCGTTGTTTTGTTATGTTCTCAGTTATGTGAGTAAACATGGCTGGTGAGAGACTCGCGTTCGATGAAAGGAAGGCAGTTTCGAAGTGATGTCTTAAGTACGAAAACATTGAGGCTCCACATGCATAATATGCTAAACAGATAACGGAAGACTTTACGAGTAGTCGTTATGTAGATAGGAAATATGATGGAAAATGATCCAGTAGGACTGATAACTTAAAAGAAGTGGATTTATACTCGAATGCTGGTGCGTACCGTGCCCCGAGTGGAATGTTTTCAGTCCGGTGTAGCGTTGCTACATAAATGCCCGAGAGAAGTTATCTGTCTGTGTGACAAAGGCCGGGTCCGATCCGATCAGGCCGAAACGGAAGAGAAGGCTGGTGCGTTTGAGCAGCTGGGCAGGGCGGCAGTGGGCTCAGCCGGCCTCTCTCCTCGTAAAGCCGAGCCCAGCCAGCCAGCCAGCCACGGCCGCGGGCTCCACGGCTGATTTACGCGGCTCGCGGCGGCCGGCAGAGCGCGCCTCCGATGTCCGGTGTGACCCCCTCTGACTCACCTCCGCGGCAGCTTACCGGGAGGTACGCTGTTGCTGACAACAGCGAGTACCAGGCTCGGCCACAGCCGACACGGCACCCCGCTCAACGTATATGCGGATACAGGCTACTGAGAAGTGGCGGCGCGTCCTACTGCTGCCGTCTTGTACAGCTCTCAATAACGTCCCCTTTTCTTATATTTTTTGCTTTAGTAATCCTAATATTACCGTAAACTATGCTACAACCAACCATCTTTGGTCGTCCAGCCTACTGCCTCCTAACAAAACAAAAACGCTGACGGACTCGAAAGAATCTCCGAGCGTTTCCGCTCCTACGGTAACTCCTTGGCGGACACAGCGACGCATTGCATTTCGAGCAGGGGCGCGTCGAGACCTGTCCGTAGCACCTTATAGCATGCTCGCCAGTGACGTCACACGGTGTTGCACTCTGTGTGCAAACTCCCTGTCTAGAAACAGTTTCAAATGCCCCGTTAGGTAGCACCACTTTGCAGAGGACACTTCTCCCAGCTTTGTCTTCTCCCACAGCGTTAATTTGTTATCCAAGTCGCTAGGGCACGCCGTTCAGCCACCCACAATATTACCAATATTTATATTTCAATAGCAATCATAATGACTTTGTTTTATTCACTTTTCTTTTTTTTAGGGTAGATGTTCGGAGGAAATATTTTCTCATCAGTAAAACTTCATTTTATATTTTTTCAATCGTAAATAGTGCTTAGTTTAGTGCTAACCTTTTGAGGTTTTGCGAAAGTGGCTAGGGTGTTGAGATTGATAGTGTCTTATGTTTATGTTAATGACGTGTGTGGGCATCATTTTCAAGAACCTTCTGTGCCAATATTGGGCGTTTTGTTTCTCGGTACCGCTGTTTTCTATGTGTTTCTGTATCTGATACGTCCTGGACAGTGAGAACTAACTTGTCACACAGTTTCTAGGTTGGGAAGAGCGAGTGATAATGAGTAGCGTAAATAATTTACAAGATTCTCCTAACTGTTGACGCTAGTTTTCAGAATGTCCATGAAGCGGTCAAAGCAGACAGGTGTTTTTCAACTTTAAAAAGAATGAAATCATCCCTGGTGGACATCGCGATGTATCGTACTTCGAGCAGGCAACTCTGTCAGCCAGGAAAGGTTGTCGGGCTTGGCGATGCTTTCGATTGAAAAAAATCTTGTGATGGAGATCTCAGACTTCAGTGAGTCGGTGACTGATAAGTTTACTTAATAAAACAGAGGACGGAAAATTTTCAGTACAATTGAGGTAAAAATAAGTGTACTTATAATGCATAATTTCCCTTATTTCCAGTCTTTTAAATGATGAATTTATTTCAGTTCTACTAGGAATCTAAGTCATTACGCAATAGTAATAGTTTTTCTAGACAGTCTATAAATCATAGTATACTCGTTCCTACAAATACTTTTCTGTCATAGATATACCTCTAACTTTTCGCAGGATCGTAAACTAGGTTTAAAAAACTGGATTTTGTGACCTTCATATACCATGAATTCTAGGTGTGTTAACATGGTAGCGAATGTCGGGAAGCCAGTGCCGTGATAAAGAATTGCAAGAGCCTCATGTAAAAATTTAACACTGAAACTTCAGAGCGAAACCCATCGTCAAATACTACTGACCACCACTCCTATTCAGCAAAAGAATCTTCACCTATTTCGGAAAGTGAACAGTAGACAATCGCCAGAGAAAAGTTTTCTAATACATGAAATGCTTTGTCTATGAAGAGGCGCTTCAGAGTAAAATTCCATAACGAAGCGCCAATATGTACTACAGTACGGCCGTATACTTCGGATTAAAGAAAGCGAACGTATCTACACTCAGCACGCAATGTTACGTTGTGTCGCGGAGGGTACATTTGGAACCGCTATATCTCCCCCCTTCACTCTTTCTTTCACGAATGGTCTGCGGGATGAACGACTGTCGGTAGTCTTCCGTAAAAAAAAAAATAAAAAAAAGTGTAATCTGAAGATTGGTTTCAACACTATAGTGCGTTAGTAGGCATGTTCCTGTTGGAGGTGCTATGTCGCTGGGCTTCCTCCCACCTTCGAACTGGTATACCCGCCAATTATAGGGGGACCCACAATTTGACATCGATTCCGAACGACGCTACAACGAGGCATTGTGTCACATCAACAAACATTCATAGAAATAAAAGATGTGATAAGAGACAGATAGCAATCTTACGATTAACCGGGGATCGAATCCGAGACTTTTCGATTTGTAGTTTGCATACGAGTTCCAGTTTCTATGATTTTCCCATTATTGCCATTTTGCGAGATGTATGCGGGAAGAAATGCTTTGTAGCACGATTATTTTTTTTTTTTTAATGTAAGCTCTGAAAATTTTTCATATTAAACTTAGGCTCGACGCCCTTGGCAGTTCTGCCGTTGCAGAATGATGAGCACCCCGTCTCGAAACGCGCCACGTCTTTTCGGATCGCTATTTCTCTTGTTAAGCCTACGTGCTAAGGTTCCCGGAGTGACGACTAGTAATCTATAATCGACAGAACGATAGTATAGCAGTCTTTCCACTCTTCTGTACCTAACTCGTATTAGTTTTTTGTACCTATGACTTATTATACTAACTGTTCGGTAATATTCACATCTTTTAGCACCTACCTTCTTTGGTATTGCAGTTATTACAATATATTCATCATATGAATTGCATACCAAGACACACCAAGTGGAACAGTTTTTTCGTGGTTGGTTCTCCCAAGAATATTATTAATTCTGAGGGATCATCAACTGTTCCGCGCACTCTATTTCGATTTAAGTCTTTCAACGCGCTATCGCAGTATCACATCCTCCACCTCATCATTCATTTGCTCTTCCCTTTGTATAATATGGTCTTTACGTCCGTTTCCTTTGTATAGCCCTTCTATACATTCCTTCAGCTTTTACTTATTTATTTGGTACTGGTTTGCCATCTGAGCTCTTAATGTTCATACAGCTGCTTGTCTTTTCTTCAAAGGTTTCTTTAATTTTGCCCTTATGACATTCCTGCTTTGCCGTTTTGCACCATCTGTCAGTATCAGTTTTTAGACGTATGCATTCTCTTTTGCCCGCTTCATTCGCTGCACTTTTACATTTTCTTCTTTCCTCGGTTAAATTTAATATCTCACTTGTTACACAAGGACTATTGGGCCTTGTGTTTTTCCTTTAGTGTTCCTCTGTTGCATTCGCTATTTCTTCTCTCAAAGATACTCATTTGTCTTCAGCTGTACTTCTTTCGCCTATTTCTGTCAGTCGTTCCTTAATGCTCCTTTTGAAAGTCGCAGCAATCTCTGGATGTTTCAACTTACTCAAGGTCTCCTTAATTCCACATTCTGTAATTTTTTCCGCAGTTCTTAACTAACAAATTAAGGCCAGAATCCACAACTACTCCTAAAAAAGCTGTGTAGTTAAAATATGGTTTATAAATATCTAGCTTGCCACAATAGAATCCATCTGAAACTTTCTCGTGTGTGGAGGTCTCTTCCACTTTACCTTCTTTCATGATTCTTGGGATAAGTGTTAGCATTGATTAAATTCTTCAGGGGGCCCACATTTTAATTAATTTTCCTTAGTCCGTATTCTCATGCAACTTTACATTCTCTTCCTTTTCCTATTACAGAGTTCCACTATTCCATCACAATTAAATTTTCATCTCTCTTAACGTACTAAATAATTCTTTTAACTTCTCACACACTTCTCCAAAGTCTTCATCATCAGTGGAGCATACACACTTGCACTAATGTAGTGAATCTTTTTGTTTATCTTGGCTATGATAAGGCGTTCATTATACTCTTCGTAAAAGTTTTTCCGAACTATTGTTTTCCTGTTTGTTACTAGATTTACTCCTACATTGGCCCAATTCGATTTTGTGTTGATAACCCTGTGATAACATGACAAAAAAATTCTGTTAATTCTGCTATTGCACATGACTAAATTCAACCTATCCATTTCTGATTTTTTAAGTTCAATAAGCTCTACCTACGCCAGATTTTTTTTTCTCTCTCTCTCTGATAACGCCCTTATATCGTCAGGAAATATAGAGATTGTAATTTTCGTTGCGATCCATACAAAGTACCAACATGATAGCCGTTTACGGCCGCGTGGCCATTACCAAATGGATGACCAAGATGATGTTTGGTTTGTGGGGCGCTCAACTGCGTGGCCATCAGAGCCCGTACAAATTCTCAGTCTGTACACAATCCAGTCTGGCCACTTTTATGAATGATGATGGAAAGACGAGGACAACACAAATACCCAGTCCCCGGGCAGAGAAAATCCCCAACCCGGCCGGGAATCGAACCCGGGACCCCGTGATCCATTATCAAATGAAGTACTGCGATAACTGTACGTCATTACATATCAGACGTTTAAGAAAATGAGACATGTAATTTTTTTTAGCCTCCGAACCCCAGACACGAAAAGGTAAATATGTCATTCTGGCCTGACCACAGATGCCCCCCTCATGCGGTTGCATCTACGGTCATGCACTATGTAATGAAACATATGTTGACACCAATTTGTGGATATCAATACGGGATGTGTCCACCCTTCGCTCTGCTGACGACTTGAACAGAACTGGAGACACTTTCAGTCAGGCGTCTAAATGTCTGCGGAGGAATGGCAGCACATTCTTCCTCAAGAGCCAAAGCCAGAGAAGGTAGTGATGTTAGAGGCTGTGGCCTCTAGCGAAGTCGACGTTCTAATTCACCGCAAAAGGTGTACCACTGGGTTCAAGCCGATTCCGTAGGCAGGCCAATCCATTCCAGGAATATTACTGTCCACACAGACGTTGCTTTGTGACAGGTGCATCGCCACGCTGACACAAATAGTCATCGTCTCCGAACTGCTCCTCTCCTACAAGCAGTCCACAATGCTGCAGAATGCGTTCAAAACCTTCTGCAATTAGAGTTTTGTTAAGTGGAATACGGCGACCACATCCTAACCACGAAGAACATCCTCGTACCATTGACACCACGCCCTCTGTACTTCAGTGTCGGTATTACACATGTCGGGAGGTAACGTCCCCCAGCCATTCGCCAAAGCCAAACCGTTCCAGCGGATTGCCACAGGATACGGCTCATTCATCACTCCACATTTCCAGTCATCCACTGTCCAGTCGTGTCACTTACCAGTGACTGCAGTAATGTGTCGTTTATGAGTAGCTACTCGACCTCTGTACCCCTTTTCTTTTTTAACTGTCAACATGGAACTGGCGAGTGATTCCTACCGCCGATGCCGTGCAGTTTTTCAAAGCCACCTTCCGCAGTGCTCGACGGTCCCTGTCTGTCAGCACACGAGGTCTCCCTGCTCGTGGTTTAGCCGCGATTTTTCCTCCACTTCCGCCACTTCACAGTCACATCACCAACAGCCGACTTGGGCCGCTTTTAGAATGTCCGTGATGGTTTTGTTACTCAGGTGATATCCGATGACTTTCGAAGTCACTGAGCTCTCCTGCCCTACCCATTCAGCTGTTTCTGCTTCTCTACTGACAACGCAGTTCTCCCCTGCCTCGTGTTATGCTCGCGTGTCCGTCTCCGGTGACATCTAGTGGCCCATTCCGCATCATAACTGAGGTGTCCGCATGCTTTTAATCAGACACTCCGCGTATCGCTGAGGTACACAAGCCGGCCAACCGCGGCTAGGTTCACGCAGTCTGGTGGGCAGCTACACCAGCAAGTAACGCACGTTTTGCTCGCTGGAGGGCACACCGGGAGCCGCGGCGGCGGCAGCGGCAGGGGCAGGGGCGAGGTCGCGAGCGGCGCGTCCATTACCGCCGGCGCTCGGCCAAGGCCACAGCGGCACGTGGGCGTGGCCGCGGTACCACTACCAGTGACCAGTTACCACTACCAGGTCCAGCCCGAGGCACGACCCGGGCCGCCGCTGCTCGCTAGTCACTGCCTTCCGCGTCCTTGGCCTTCCGCACTCACCACTCTGTCAGTCGCTGCCGTCACGCACAAAAATAATCCTCCAATAAACCAATTTTGATTCCCATATGTTTATATGGATGTGGTGTCTGTCCTTTCGTACATGTCCGAAAGAACAGACACCACATCCATATAAGCATATAGTTCTGGAAATACCGGCCATGACCTTCGTCTTCTGTGCGGATGCACACATATTACCCGAACTCTTACGGGACTCGGTAAGAGTGTCTTCCACGAGTAATGAGTGTGTTGGGTAGGGACACTATCAACGTAGTGTGTGGACATATAAGGTGAGAATGTGGGTCTCGCGGGAGGCGTGCGCGACATAGTCCGTGCACTCACAGCCCGTGGCCTCGGTGGCTCAGATGGATAGACCGTGTGCCATGTAAGCAGGAGATCCCGGGTTCGAGTCCCGGTCGGGGCACACATTTTCACCGCTCCCCGTTGATATATATCAAAGCTGGTCAGCAACTGAAGCTATTAATATATAATTCTAATTTAATTTTCATTCCACCGCGAACCGTTGTGCACAGCGACCGTAGACTATAAGGAAGGGGAGGCACACAGCAGTCAGTTGCAATCCCGTAAATTTTTATTATTTTTGCTAATCTATATTTCGTCTATAAATAGCCATCTTCGGTATATTTACATTAGAATTCAACACACTTGCGCCAGGCCTATACGAACACTCCGTCTTCAGGCTACGAGTGGCCTACCGGGACCATCCGACCGCCGTGTCATCCTCAGTGGAGGATGCGGATAGGAGGGGCGTGTGGTCAGCCCACCGCTCTCCCGGTCGTTACGATGGTATTCTAGACCGAAGCTTCTCAATTGGCATCACGAGGCTGAGTGCACCCCGAAAAATGGCAACAGCGCATGGCAGCCTGGATAGTCACCCATCCAAGAGCAGACCACGCCCGAGAGCGCTTAACGTCGGTGATCTCACGGGAACCGGTGTAACCACTGCGGCAAGGCCGTTGCCCTCCTAGGCCTATACACCTGTAAGAAAATATGGTAACGTGAACTGCCGCAAGTCTGTCGAATTGTAACGCAAATGCACTGAAGATTGCTATTTATAGCCTAAATCCAAATTTGGAATAATAATAAAAACTAACTGCTGTGTGCCTCTCCTTCCTTCATCCTCCGATAATTTTACAATAAAGGGTAAACCTCATTTTTGCTATATGAGGGACGGAGCAGCTATTACATTCGTAGGAGAATGATCGGCCAAAAGTGAAACCGAGCTGGCATGGGCATTTCCTGCAGGTGGCTCCTGCTCTGAGAGCCAGCAACTCGCATATAAGCGGGGCTGGAGGACATGCTGACGGTCCAACTCGCTTCAACATAGGGCAGGCCTGGCCGAGATTTGCGCTACCGTAGCATGCTCTTCGATTCAAGACCCGCTATTGCTGAATTTATGAAGGAAAATAGAAAAGCAGGAACGAAAATTAGAACATCCAGAATGGATTGCAGGGTTCTCACGTTAAGTGGACTTGACTGCACACTACCTACACTAAGACGTTGCCAAGTGTGAAATAACTTATTCCTGATGTGGTTGGGATGCATGTAAAAGGAGAATCGCATTGTGGAAGGGGTAACTTCTCACAAAAAGACCGTCTATTTCCCTAAGTTCACTGGCGTTAAAGAAAAAGCATGTTTCGAAGAATTCACTGTGTTGTTGAAGTAATTATAGGAATAGTTTTCTAGGTGTTTTGAGAACTCCGCCAGTTAATACATCTGTTTTTGGGCTGTTTTCGAGACATTTAGAAAACAGATCGTTAAATCAGTGAAATAATATTTGTAATTTTAAATTTCATATACATTTGACTTAAATGTTAATAGTAAATTTGTCGTATTTTAGGCTTTTGAAAAGTAAAGATCATCTTATAGAGGACGTGCGCATCTAGCACAACGAGGGGGAACAAAATTTAACAAATTTTTATATCTATATAAGACCGGGGTTTTACATTTTATAGCTAGTTTGACAACGCATGAACCTGTGTTCAGTGTATGCCGCTTTTAGGAATGAACCATACGTTTTTCGCATAAATTCAGTAGATTACTAATAAACCTGGTTAAATATTAAGAATTAGATGGATACGCCGTAGTCGGCGAATATTTACTATTTGCTCGATATACGAGAGAGAATTGTCAGAGCATGTACTTCGATAAGCGCCGAATTGATAAGGAATACCACTCAATCCATGATAAGAAGATTTCAGCAGTGCACTGATACCAATGGTCATCACTTCGAACACCTTCTCTAAATTAACGTTCATTCCACCTCTGTGACCTTCATTACCTTACTGTTACACATCAATGGATTCACCTCGATAGCCGCTATCAGAAAACAAGTACCAAACTATAGCATCCCATTTAAAAAAACGAAGTTGACCTTCATATCTCTGACGCAACCCCATCTAGCAAAAAAAAAAAAAATTATCATATTATGGCCCCCGTTGACCCATGCAACATCTGTCCCACAAACTTTTCAGCTACTGTCATACTTTCGGAGTTATTCTAGGTGGGAAGAGTTAGTGACTCACTCTGTGTAATGAAGTCGCAAACTTTGCGATTAAAATATCTGTGCAAACGACTTTTTACAACTGTGAAACTAATTGAGACGCGATTACATGGCAACCCGAGTAAGAAAAATTTGCGAAACCGCATGCAGCTGTTTATATGCCGACAGTTCGTACCAGATATAAATTTTATTACGTCTTCAGTGTGCAAAAAGTAATCGAATAATGGTGAAAATTTTTGGCTATGATGTTGATACGAAGTATGAAACCGAGCGGCATGCAAGACGTTCAGTGTCGCTCTCGGATTACGATTGGCACGTGAATGCGGGCTGTTCGCAGTTTACCCGTACTCTCCGCTCTAGACAGCACGGCGTGGCAGCGGCGGAAGTGTGTGGCCAGGCGAGAGCACCGGACACACGTGCAGCATTCTTGGCCGCCCCTGCCTTACTCAGTACGCGAATGGAACAGGAAAGGAAACTGATGACATTTGTACAATATTCTCCACTACGAAATGTACATCGGCTTGCGCACCAGACGTGTAGATGTAGGTAAGTATAAGGTTCATCTCGCGAAAGGACCGAAAGGACAAAATATGGAGGTTTTCGACTCGTACAGAGGGGTACGGACATTGATATGCTCCTCGCTCTATTTGCCACTGGGGGCTGGAGACACTAGCACGCACTCTCGAGAGGCTTGCGCAGAGAGCAAGTAGACGCAGGCCAGCTGGCCGACTTCCGCCCTCGCGCAGCTGTCGCCGTTCTTGCGGGCACTTTTTTGCCGCGGCGGATTGCCAATAATTCACGGAGAGGTGCGCTCATTCCGGTGTTCCCCGCGCAGGAATGCGGCGCGACAAGCCGGCGGACAAAACCTGCAGGCCGGCGAGCCGCGCCGGCTGCCAATGAAGTCATTAGGGGCCGCCGCCGCCGCCGCCGCCGCCGCCGCCCACAAACGCCCTTTTTTTCCCAAACGCGCGGCGCCGCCGCCCCACCTCCCCGCGTAGCGCCGGCGTGGCCGGCCGCCCGTCGCGCTCACCTCTGATGCGAGCGCAAACGTGACAAAAGCGTTGCCTCCAGGTACTAAGTACGTGAAATCAACCAGTACTTTGCCAACAGAACAATTTGTGACCGTCGGGAACATTGTCGTCTCCCGTAGAGTCTTCGAATTGATCAATTTATAGACACTAATATGGTCTGTGGTCGAAATTCGACCAACTGTGTTAAAATCATAAAAAATTTAACTGCACATGACACGAATCTTTATACATAGTCACTGGACCCGATCGATGATAACAAATGTCACGTATCTTCACTCACGAAAAACTATCGCTGAAATTCTAGCGGCAGAACTGACCGTAGTAGATACACATTTTATTCAATTACTTCTTTGCCTTTTCTTGAATCCTTGGATCATTTGAAGTGCGTCCTTGATAAAGTGCGCTGGAAATAAATTTTGAGTTAACGCCATGAAATTAAATTTTCCTATATGACAACACAATGTCAATGCCATTTTGCCGGCCGTTGTGACCGAGCGGTTCTAGGCGCTACAGTCCGGAACCGCGCGACAGCTACGGTCGCAGGTTCGAATCCTGCCTCGGGCATGGATGTGTGTGATGTCCTTAGGTTAGTTAGGTTTAAGTACTTCTACGTTCTCGAGGACTGATGACCAGAGCAGTTAAGTCCCATTGTCCTCAGAGCCATTTGAACCATTTTTTTTCAATGCCATTTTATCACTTGTAGTAACCTCTGATGTGAAATTCTTTGCATTAAGAAATTTGCACTATAAATTCATCAAACGGCAATTGTGACTCTCAAAATTATATAGCATTACCTCAAGTGCACATTTAAACGTATCATTCAATAAAACAGTTGCATTATCATCTAGAATATCCACAATTCTGTTACTTTCTCTACGCAAAAGTTGCTTGTCTAGCTCTGTGTCTTTCACTCCGATCCATTAGCAATCTCCTAGGGGTAGCCTAAAACAAATATAGTTTCCGTAGAATAATGGAAGTCGGAAGTCGTACTTATTCAAAATCAAGAAATTTAAAATTAGGAATTTACTCCAAATTTTCCGGTAACGGCGGCAGATGACCAGAATGTTACTCTTAACAGAAAAGTAATGAAATAACGATGTCAAAATGGCTCTAATCTGAGATCATCATCAGTCCCCTAGACTTATTTGTCGTCAGAAGTAATGTGGCCACACACTCCGTCTACTGACATCACATATGCTTTTTCCATATGTATAGAAGACCGTACAACAACCAGTAGTGAAATGGAACCAGGATTTCTTCGGATCGTCTTGGTTCTAGTGCTCAGTGATATTGTACACAACAAACAACAAACAGTGTGTTCTTGGTATGCTTCAGCGCATTCTTGGTACTCTTCACGACGTTACAGACGGTGGACAACAAAATGTACAGAGCAGTGATGGAGAAAGGACCATACGAGCCCAGTTAATTCTGTTGAATAAAGTAAGTGATTAACAACACGTCAACAAACGAAGCAAGCGACGTCTCAGAAGTGCCACACTTCTCTATATCCGCAGTCAGCACAATCCGCAGTACAACACAATCCGAGGCTAACAAACCCTACACTAAAATCTATGTACATTTAAGGAAATGTATTTTGATTACCATACTTGCCTGACAATGAGATCACTACTCGAAACACGAGTCAAAATTAAAATAATTTAATTCTTTGTTTTTTGCTTATAGGTGGCAGCTGTTTCTATAAAACCAGATTGTAAATGCTGGTAAGAAAACATTTTTGTGATGGGCAGTTGTGACAGGCCACGCACCCAGGAAACTGTGGCTACAGAAGTTCACGTTTCGCATGCATCTGTGCAGTTTTCTTCTTATTTTGTTCCGTTATGTCGTCAGATGCAGTATCTTTAGCAAAAGAAATGGGAAGAACCTGGTTTGATTCCACGGCATTTAGATTAGTATTAACGGTCCAGCGCTCTGTAACTGGAGTATATGGTAGTAATGTTGTATGAAGGTACTTTTCGTGAAGTCGAAGTCGGGACTGTTCTCACAAATTAGTGTCATCCACGAAAATTTTACCTTCAGAGACAAGTGCAGCTATGGACACACTCAACACGTGGAGCTGTTTTCGGCTTTGGCTACTTCCTACCCTAGTGGAACAGTGACATTAGCAAATCAAGAAGTGTGCCTAACAGCCATAACTACGGCAACACTGACTATCTACTAACAGGAAATTGGTGCATTAAGAGTTTAGCACGTATTGTGCTTCTCGCTCAACCACCAACACTAGCAACAATTACTGGGTCGTTGCGTTAAGTGTAGATTATCTTCCTGCAATAATTTGCAATTCAGTAACGTGGCGTTACTTCTTGTACTATTTTTGTGTATTTTGGTTTTAAAGAGAGATGAATACCCTTATCTACACAAATATACATTATACCTTCTCAGAAAACCTAATAATCTTTACAGTAGTCATTCATTTAAAGGCCGTCAAACAACAAACACTTACTAAGGAAGAAAGTGAAAGGACAAGTCGGACTACACAACAATACATCACAGTTCAGCGTTCTAAAACTGCCAGGCCAACGCTAACGCTCAGTAGGCAGTTACTCCTACTGCCACTGTTAGCTTGCTTTCGCATTACAGCACCGTTTTCTTTCTTTTTTTTCCCCCTCACGCCGACAGCTTTAAATCCAGTGACGAGGTCTTCTATTAGTTCATATACAAGGTGAGCACCAAGTCTTGTCCTGATTATAAAAATTTATAACAGAATAACCGTTTGACATAATAAGCGGTAAAAAAAGAAATTACAGCTTCTTACCAGCAGAAGATTTCGAAAGGCATCACGTTTATTGTATAAGAAGCAAGTTCTGAACGGGCTAGGCTGTGGTTTAGAATGTGTGGAATACTCTTTTGACATTTATGTGAAATATGAGTTTTGACACATGTCAGCTAACAGTCGGAATCTTGAAGTGACACGAGACGGAGAGACAGTGATGAAATTACAACATATATTTAGTTTATTAATAAAGCCCTCAATGACGAATGTAACAAACTTGGAAAACAAATGTGATGACTTTTGTGAGGTACGAATATTATTTTGGCCATTCTGTGAATATTTCTCACGTAAATATCAATATGCATAGCTCACACAGAGAAAAACCATGTAGTTGAGTAATCTTTGGCTATTGCTACAATATCTATGTGTTGCTATACCACCTCTGCCTGAGAGGTAAGCGCTTTTTTAAGTTGAGCAGTATTGGGCAGCAGACGTATTTTAAAGAATGGTCGTGAAATTTTCTTTGTAAATGTGATATGAGATTAATAGAATTGGAGTTTTTTGATGCAGTTATGGAGAGAGAAGCTAAGGGGATTATTTGTGCGTTTTTCTGGAATGCTGAGAGACTGAGGTAAGCACGCAGGCACGTAGCATTGTTTTGTGTAATTGAGCTTGTAGTAACTAAGCTCAGAAATACAATTGTTATACGTAGTGCTCTGATAGGAAGGTGAGATTCCCCTTGCTTACAGTTATTTCGTTAGCTCATGTTACGTAAATACCATTGCGAGCGTTTAGTTTATTTTTAAAGCATTAGTTGCGAGTATAGAGTTCCATTTGAATTTTATCAGAAGCTATTTCTTACCAGTTAAAATTCCCACTGTTATTAAGTTTATTATGTACGTATGCACATTGTTCTTTGAGGTACGGAATTGGCAGTCGTAGTTTTTAATGTTGCTTTGCTGCTCCATGCTGTGCGCTGCTTTCGTGAAATCTGCAAAAACGTTTGTCAAGACGCGAAGTAAATGAAAATACAGTTTAGAGCCAGGAATTTCTTTTGTAAGTAGGCTGTTTAGGTTTTTATATTGGTACGCCACGTAGCGCTCTGTATGAAAATCACTGGCTGTGCTGTGTGCAGTCTGTAGCTGGTTCGCATTGTTGTTTGCTATTGTAGTGTTGGGCAGCTGGATGTGAACAGCGCGTAGCGTTGCGCAGTTGGAGGTGAGCCGCCAGCAGTGGTGGATGTGGGGAGAGAAATGGCGGAGTTTTGAGTGCGGATGATCTGGACGTGTGTCCATCAGAGACAGTAAATTTGTAAGACTGGATGTCATGAACTGCTATATATTATGACTTTTGAACACTATTAAGGTAAATACATTGTTTGTTCTCTATCAAAATCTTTCATTTCCTAACTATGCCTATCAGTAGTTAGTGCCTTCAGTAGTTTGAATCTTTTATTTAGCTGGCAGTAGTGGCGCTCGCTGTACTGCAGTAGTTCAAGTAACGAAGATTTTTGTGAGGTAAGTGATTTGTGAAAGGTCTAGTTTAATGTTAGTCAGGGCCGTTCTTTTGTAGGGATTATTGAAAGTCAGATTGCGTTGCGCTAAAAATAGTGTGTGTCAGTTTAAGCACAGTCATTTATAATTTTTCTAATGGGACGTTTCACTTTGAAAGTTTAGTTGTTTATTTATTTCGGAAGTCAGGATACATTCAGGATAGCACTGCATTTTTATAGAAACAGTTAGCTTCAGTTTGTAGACAGTACTGAGCCAATCACATTAAGTCTTTGTATAATTCAATACAATTAAGAGTTTAGCACGGTGCACGACTTTAAGTTATGAATTAGTTTGTTTGGTTATCATTTTTGAGGAGTTTTGGTAGACTGTTTTACGAAGATTCACTCAGATAGAGAGAAGCACGTAAGCGATAGATTTTCAGTTTTTTGTAATAATATTTATAGAAACACTAGAAATTGCCATACACCGGGCAATGAACGTCTTCGGCTGTGCATAAAGTGGCGTCCGAAAATAAAAGAAAGAGAAACACGGATCTAAAATTTATCAGTGGTCCGAGGCAAATTTATTTTCACAACTAACGCACCCCGTCTCGGTGTAAGACTTCACGAGCCTTATTCTGCACGGGACGGCGCGGTACTGGGGAAACTCTTTTGACCGTGCCGGCGGCGTTTCTTATTTGAGATAAGCAGCCACTTGGAAATGCCCTTCAGCTTAATTGAGATTTATAGCGACTGAGGAATCGCTACGCACGCGGGAAATTCCTCGTGGCACATCCGAGCCTCGTACCGACAACTGAGTAAACTCGCCCGCAGCGGGGCGAGTACTGCACTGCGTATCCCGCAGACCCGTACAATGAGACTGCCGGTACTTTATTACTCCGTCCTGAAGTTCTTTTGACAGTGTGAAGAAGCACACAGTTCGCTAATCTTTTCTGCCTCCTCAGATCGAGAAATTTGGCGCCGGTCGACGAGTTCTTGCGACTCTAATGGGAACGAGTCGTTCGGGCTGGGTAGCACGAACTCCGAGGAGGTGACACTTATAAACCCATATGATTTATGCTTATAAATGCTGCTCACCATCTGCTCTTTTTCCTCCAGCGTACTTCTTTCTGACTTTTTCTCTCTCGCACACACTTTCTTCCTCCCCCTCCTACCCCTCGCCTGTCTGTCTTGGAAATATGTTCTCGGCCGGGAGAAGCAGGATGTGAAGAGGGGAGCTTAGCAGCTGCGGTTGGAGGTGGGGAATCCTTCACAATAATTCGGCACATTAATTACGATAAAGCCCGTCATGCTCGTACGGCTTAAGCCCGTTGTGTGTCCGGTGATGTAGTGCAGGGGCGACCAAAAGCAAGGAGACCACAGGCCTTTAGAAGGCGCCCTGGCCACGTGGCTCTCAACGTAACGGTGTACACGCTACGGATATGTGACCAGCCTACAGCTGTCACGTTTACTGACTCCCTGCTTTAGAGAACTGCAAGACTATAAATTCCGGTTATCACTGTTCGTTGTTTGGATATCCTCCAACAGGTGGGACCTTCCATTGTCACTGTTCCTTGGTTGTCCACAGACACTAAAGCTGAACGCAGAATAATCGGGCAACACTTAACGTGATTGTTTCTCGGAAGTCGTCATACTTCCGCAAGTGATAAGAACAAAACTTAGCCCCGTTCTGACATTCATTCAACTGCTGTAGTGGAACATGTGTCACCACAAAAGATCAGCAACGTGAATCTTACGCTCAGGTTGTTTAGTATCGTTAGTTACGAATTGCAAAGGGAACTATAAGATGTTAAGGCCATGCTTACGAGATCATCCCGAGAAAGACTTTTAGAAATTACGTTTTCCGTCTGGTCCGTTATTAAATTTGTCTGCAAGCGAGAATTTAGCTATTGTATCTGTCGTTCTCAAGTAACAGCTCGGTATTAAGTGCCTCAATACATGTTCATTCATAGTAATCGAGTCAACCACATTTACACACTTCATGTTATGTGCATTGTAAAACAAGACTCATCGTCAATGAAGGTACATAAAGACCATGTATAGAGCGTGCAAATTGTACACAATCAGACTGCAGTTCTAAGAGTCGAAAGCCGTAAAAGGTAGGCAGTGACTGAGAAAGGAGTAGGACATGATTATATCATACTCCCCGTGTTATTAAATCTGCATATTGAGCAAGTAGTAATGGGAATTGTGGAGAAATTTGCAAAAGGAATTAAAGTTCAGGAAGAAGAAAGAATAACTTTGACGTTTGCCAGTGACATTGCAATTCTATTAGAGACGACAAAGGTCATGGGAGATCACTTGAAAGTAATTGACTGTGTTTTGAAAAGAGGTTCTAACATGAACATCAAATGTAAATTTCAGTTTTGGTTCAAATGGCACTAAGCACTATGGGACTTAACATCGGAGATCATCAGTCCCCTAGACTTGGAACTACTTAAACCTAATTAACCTAAGGACATCACACACATCCATGCCCGAGGCAGGATTCGAACCTGCGACCGTAGCAGCAGCGCGGTTCCGGACTGAAGCGCATACAATCGCTCGGCCACAGCGGCCGGCAAATTTCGGTTTTAGGAAGTCTTTTGTGAAAATATTTACTTGCAGTGTAGCATTACACAGAAGTGACAGGTGAACAACAAACAGTACATACAACAGAACAGAAGCCTTTGAAATGTGGTACTACAGGGAAATGTCGAGGATTAGGTTTGTTGATCGAGCAGCTAATGAAGGTGGAGAGAAAAGATCTTTAAGGCACAACTTCACTAATGGGACACAATGGAACACATCCTGAGATGTTAATGAATGGGTAATTTGGATAAAGATTCTGCAAAGACACAAAGACGGATGAACGGCGTGCGCAGGGCTGCTAGTGAGTAATTTCACCACCTAATCCGTCCAACTGACCCTTCGAGTTACGTTAGCGGAAAATCTGATTCTATACAATTTGTAAGCTCTATACATGGTCTTTATTTACCTTCATTATTAGTCTTCAGTGGTGAATATATATTAAGTCCATTATTTTCCGTTGTCATAGTCAACAATCAAATGTCATACTTGGTTCCCTCACAGTGATATATAAGAGTGCAGTTTTTCACGTTGCAAAAAATAAAAAGAAATGAAATTCAGCCTGTGTGTCTCTCTCTCTCACGTCACGTTTTCGGCGAGGCTTATGTGAATGATACAGCTACAAGGAGCTATCAAATGAAAACGAAACAGATCGAGAAAAGTAACGAAACGTTTATTATTTCAAAAGTAATCGCCATAACTGTTACTACACTTCTCCCACTGTCAGACGTGTCCGTCAAAGCCTTCATGGGAAAATGTTTGCGTTTGTATCCAGGCGTGCATCTCTTCATCCGAAAGAAATCGACGGTCACGAATGTCGTTCTTCAAGCCTCGAAAAACATGGAAATCGCATTGGGAGAAATGGGGACCGTACGAAGGATGTGTAATGGCTATCAAGAGAAACTTCTGCAGCGTAGCCGAAACAACAGGCACGCCGACATTTTTCTTTGACTGCAAGGGTCCGCTGCTCGTTGACTTTCTGGAAAACGTCGCCACAATTAACGCATAGCAGTACGTGGCCTTTTTTCAAAAACTGAAACGCGCCATGCGGTCCAAACAGCCAGCAATCTTGACAGCCGGCATCTCTAGTGCCCGCCCACATTTGGCCAAGGCTGCGGAAGTTCCGCTGAGAAGCCTCTGAGATTCTCCACACATTGCCCATCTCTGCCTCAAGCAATTTCTGTATTTTTGGAGCCCTGAAAAGAGACATCCTTGGCCGCCGATTTGCTTCGGACGAAGACGTGCACGCTTGGGAACAACATTTTTCCATGAATGCACTGACCGTCTCATCTCACAGTGGGATTACTTCGGAAATAATAAACAGTTGACACACTTTTTTTCCATCCGTCTCGTTTTCACTTGACTGCCCTTATACGAGGTGCATTCAAGTTCTAAGGCCTCCGATTTTTTTTCTCTGGACTGGAAAGAGATAGAAACATGCGCATTGTTTTAAAATGAGGCCGCATTCATTGTCAATACGTCCCAGAGATGGCAGCACCGTACGGCAGATGGAATTTTACCGCCAGCGGCGAGAATGAGAACTGTTTTCAATACTTAAAATGGCGATGTTTTCCTTACTTGAACAGCGTGCAATCATTCGTTTTCTGAATTTGCGTGGTGTGAAACCAATTGAAATTCATCGACAGTTGAAGGAGACATGTGGTGATGGAGTTACGGATGTGTCGAAAGTGCGTTCGTGGGTGCGACAGTTTAATGAAGGCAGAACATTGTGTGACTACAAACCGAAACAACCTCGGGCTCGCACAAGCCGGTCTGACGACACGATCGAGAAAGTGGAGAGAATTGTTTTGGGGGGTCGCCGAATGACTGTTGAACAGATCGCCTCCAGAGTTGGCATTTCTGTGGGTTCTCTGCACACAATCCTGCATGACGACCTGAAGATGCGAAAAGTGTCATCCAGGTGGGTGCCACGAATGCTGACGGACGACCACACGGCTGCCCGTGTGGCACGTTGCCAAGCAATGTTGACGCGCAACGACAGCACGAATGGGACTTTCTTTTCGTCGGTTGTGACAATGGATGAGACGTGGATGCCATTTTTCAATCCAGAAACAAAGCGCCAGTCAGCTCAATGGAAGCACACAGATTCACCGCCACCAAAAAAATTTCGGGTAACCGCCAGTGCTGAAAAAATGATGGTGTCCATGTTCTGGGACAGCGAGGGCGTAATCCTTACCCATTGCGTTCCAAAGGGCACTACGGTAACAGGTGCATCCTACGAAAATGTTTTGAAGAACAAATTCCTTCCTGCACTGCATCAAAAACGTCCGGGAAGGGCTGCGCGTGTGCTGTTTCACCAAGACAACGCACCCGCACATCGAGCTAACGTTACGCAACAGTTTCTTCGTGATAACAACTTTGAAGTGATTCCTCATGCTCCCTACTCACCTGACCTGGCTCCTAGTGACTTTGGCTTTTTCCAACAATGAAAGACACTCTCCGTGGCCGCACATTCACCAGCCGTGCTGCTATTGCCTCAGCGATTTTCCAGTGGTCAAAACAGACTCCTAAAGAAGCCTTCGCCGCTGCCATGGAATCATGGCGTCAGCGTTGTGAAAAATGTGTACGTCTGCAGGGCGATTACGTCGAGAAGTAACGCCAGTTTCATCGATTTCGGGTGAGTAGTTAATTAGAAAAAAAATCGGAGGCCTTAGAACTTCAATGCACCTCGTACGTTCTGATAGCGTGTTACGCTTACCATTCAGTACAGTAAGATATGGTTAAATGAAAAGTGGTGCTAGGGCCAGAATCATCTCCTGATTAAGGTTTTACGAGCATCGACGAATACAAAATCGACGCTGGATGACCAATCACGATTGTTGTCCAATTAACACAAGCGGAATACCTCCATGAAAATTCTTTTCAGTAAGTAATTTTACGTTATTCACCAAAATCTTGTTATTCACGATAAATAATTAAAAGTTCGAAGTATGGCATATTTGAAGGATTTAAAATTTGTGAAGCGCAAAGAATTAAAAAAAAACTTCAGTTATATTAATTACGTACACACTGTCGACTGGCCCAACGTAAGTATTACTAGCTACGCTTTTCATGCGAGGACAGAACTCACACACTACAAAACGTTGTTCCCATAAAAAAAAAGCTGCAAGTCCGAGAAAGATCCCATCGACCAGCCTTACACCGCCTTTATTCGATAGGAGTCTTGAATTAATTCTTGTCACACGACTAATCCCTGTATTCATCTTAGATGTCGTGAGCTGAACCACCTGGCAGTATCACACGAGAAAGAACCGGCGCCGGCGTCACTTTTTGTTCTACAGCCTCGTTCTCGACGCACAGCCAGTGGGTGTGGACGCACGCGAAACACGCGCCGATACGTCTCCGCGTTGCTTCTTTTCTCGCAGTCCTTTACTTCAATGCTATGCAATATTTATTTCGTGACGTTAATAAGAATTACCTTAAGAAATGGTAGCCATGTTGTAGAAATCCCGGTTTCAAACCCTCAAAACCATGTGAGTATATTTGATATGTCTCTTCCACTTCTTTTTCATTTGATCCAGGCAATTCGTCTGTAAGGAAGAACAGCCCTTACCAGGTTCCCAATTACAAATACACTACTATACAAAACTTAAGACAGAGACAGATAAAGTAACTTAACACAATAGCAACTCAGTAGAAATGAATCTGGGGAAATAAAAGAAACTGTTGCCAGAGGTCTCCCTGTCATACATGCAAGGTTGGACGTCAGGCGGCGCGAGGGCACCCCGACTATGGAGTTACTTGGGACTGGCCTCGCGACATAATGCAGTAGAAGGAACGGAAAAAGACGGAGTGTGTGTATGTCAATCAGCGTGCGGTTACGGTGGGCTGTGGGGGTGTACAGCATAGCCCGAAGGTAACATATGGATGACTTCACACAGAGAAGTATCGGGAAACTGGAAGAAGTACTAAGTGTGGTGTGCAGCTCAAGAGTTTCGTATTGCTCACAGCAGTGCTTCACTAGCATGGGGGAGCGTTCCGAACCATAGGTGCTGCTGCTCGAACACGGTCAACTACAGCAGTAGAGAACCACTCCACTGTGCAGCAGGCAAGAAGAGACTGGCGTGAAACACCGGGTGCACATTTACCAGGACTGTAAGGCAAGAAATCTCAAATTCCACAGTGGTACGGTGACTGCATGGGGGTGGTCTCGCATAGGAGCTGGATCGCAGGGGAGTGATGTCACATGCTGTTCTCGGATGGGAGCGGTTTCGGTCTGCTTAGTGATCCTGTACTTACCCTCATATGACGACAGGTGCGAACACGTAATGCACCCTGGTACATTATCGAACGTGATCGTTTTGATGGTCCATGTCTTATGGTGTGGGGAGGCACAATTTTGTGTGTATGTACTGATCTCCAAATTTTTGAACACAGTTGTTGTTGTTGTTGTGGTCTTCAGTCCTGAGACTGGTTTGATGCAGCTCTCCATGCTACTCTATCCTGTGCAAGCTTCTTCATCTCCCAGTACCTACTGCAACCTACATCCTTCTGAATCTGCTTAGTGTATTCATCTCTTGGTCTCCCCCTACGATTTTTACCCTCCACGCTGCCTTCCAATGCTAAATTTGTGATCCCTTGATGCCTCAAAACATGTCCTACCAACCGATCCCTTCTTCTAGTCAAGTTGTGCCACAAACTTCTCTTCTCCCCAATCCTATTCAATACCTCCTCATTAGTTACGTGATCTACCCACCTTATCTTCAGCATTCTTCTGTAACACCACATTTCGAAAGCTTCTATTCTCTTCTTGTCCAAACTGGTTATCGTCCATGTTTCACTTCCATACATGGCTACACTCCATACAAATACTTTCAGAAACGACTTCCTGACACTTAAATCTATACTCGATGTTAACAAATTTCTCTTCTTCAGAAACGATTTCCTTGCCATTGCCAGTCTACATTTTATATCCTCTCTACTTCGACCATCATCAGTTATTTTACTCCCTAAATAGCAAAACTCCTTTACTACTTTAAGTGTCTCATTTCCTAATCTAATCCCCTCAGCATCACCCGATTTAATTTGACTACATTCCATTATCCTCGTTTTGCTTTTGTTGATGTTCATCTTATATCCTCCTTTCAAGACACTGTCCATTCCGTTCAACTGCTCTTCCAAGTCCTTTGCTGTCTCTGACAGAATTACAATGTCATCGGCGAACCTCAAAGTTTTTACTTCTTCTCCATGAATTTCAATACCTACTCCGAATTTTTCTTTTGTTTCCTTTACTGCTTGCTCAATATACAGATTGAATAACATCGGGGAGAGGCTACAACCCTGTCTCACTCCTTTCCCAACCACTGCTTCCCTTTCATGCCCCTCGACTCTTATAACTGCCATCTGGTTTCTGTACAAATTGTAAATAGCCTTTCGCTCCCTGTATTTTACCCCTGTCACCTTCAGAATTTGAAAGAGAGTATTCCAGTTAACGTTGTCAAAAGCTTTCTCTAAGTCTACAAATGCTAGAAACGTAGGTTTGCCTTTTCTTAATCTTTCTTCTAAGATAAGTCGTAAGGTTAGTATTGCCTCACGTGTTCCAACGGAATCCAAACTGATCTTCCCCGAGGCCCGCTTCTACCAGTTTTTCCATTCGTCTGTAAAGAATTCGCGTTAGTATTTTGCAGCTGTGACTTATTAAACTGATAGTTCGGTAATTTTCACATCTGTCAACACCTGCTTTCTTTGGTATTGGAATTATTATATTCTTCTTGAAGTCTGTGGGTATTTCGCCTGTCTCATACATCTTGCTCACCAGATGGTAGAGTTTTGTCATGACTGGCACTCCCAAGGCCATCAGTAGTTCTAATGGAATGTTGTCTACTCCCGGGGCCTTGTTTCGACTCAGGTCTTTCAGTGCTCTGTCAAACTCTTCACGCAGTATCTTATCTCCCATTTCATCTTCATCTACATGCTCTTCCATTTCCATAATATTGTCCTCAAGTACATCGCCCTTGTATAAACCCTCTATATACTCCTTCCACCTTTCTGCCTTCCCTTCTTTGCTTAGAACTGGGTTGCCATCTGAGCTCTTGATATTCATACAAGTGGTTTTCTTCTCTCCAAAGGTCTCTTTAATTTTCCTGTAGGCAGTATCTATCTTACCCCTAGTGAGACAAGCCTCTACATCCTTACATTTGTCCTCTAGCCATCCCTGTTTAGCCATTTTGCACTTTCTGTCGATCTCATTTTTGAGACGTTTGTATTCCCTTTTGCCTGTTTCATTTACTGCATTTTTATATTTTCTCCTTTCATCAATTAAATTCAATATTTCTTCTGTTACTCAAGGATTTCTATTAGCCCTCGTCTTTTTACCTACTTGATCGTCTGCTGCCTTCACTACTTCATCCCTCAGAGCTACCCATTCTTCTTCTACTGTATTTCTTTCCCCCATTCCTGTCAATTGTTCCCTTATGCTCTCCCTGAAACTCTCTACAACCTCTGGTTCTTTCAGTTTATCCAGGTCCCATCTCCTTAAATTCCCACCTTTTTGCAGTTTCTTCAGTTTCAATCTGCAGTTCATAACCAATAGATTGTGGTCAGAATCCACATCTGCCCCTGGAAATGTCTTACAATTTAAAACCTGGTTCCTAAATCTCTGTCTTACCATTATATAATCTATCTGATACCTATTAGTATCTCCAGGATTCTTCCAGGTATACAACCTTCTTTTATGATTCTTGAACCAAGTGTTAGCTATGATTAAGTTATGCTCTGTGCAAAATTCTACAAGGCGGCTTCCTCTTTCATTTCTTCCCCCCAATCCATATTCACCTACTATGTTTCCTTCTCTCCCTTTTCCTACTGACGAATTCCAGTCACCCATGACTATTAAATTTTCGTCTCCCTTCACTACCTGAATAATTTCTTTTATCTCGTCATACATTTCATCAATTTCTTCATCATCTGCAGAGCTAGTTGGCATATAAACTTGTACTACTGTAGTAGGCATGGGCTTTGTGAATATCTTGGCCACAATAATGCGTTCACTATGCTGTTTGTAGTAGCTAACCCGCACTCCTATTTTTGTATACATTATTAAACCTACTCCTGCATTACCCCTATTTGATTTTGTATTTATAACCCTGTAATCACCTGACCAAAAGTCTTGTTCCTCCTGCCACCGAACTTCACTAATTCCCACTATATCTAACTTTAACCTATCCATTTCCCTTTTTAAATTTTCTAACCTACCTGCCCGATTAAGGGATCTGACATTCCACGCTCCGATCCGTAGAATGCCAGTTTTCTTTCTCCTGATAACGACGTCCTCTTGAGTAGTCCCCGCCCGGAGATCCGAATGGGGGACTATTTTACCTCCGGAATATTTTACCCAAGAGGACGCCATCATCATTTAATCATACAGTAAAGATGCATGTCCTCGGGAAAAATTACGGCTGTAGTTTCCCCTTGCTTTCAGCCGTTCGCAGTACCAGCACAGCAAGGCCGTTTTGGTTAATGTTACAAGGCCAGATCAGTGAATCATCCAGACTGTTGCCCCTGCAACTACTGAAAAGGCTGCTGCCCCGCTTCAGGAACCACATGTTTGTCTGGCCTCTCAACAGATACCCCTCCGTTGTGGTTGCACCTACGGTACGGCCATCTGTATCGCTGAGGCACGCAAGCCTCCCCACCAACGGCAAGGTCCATGGTTCATGGGGGAAGTTGAACACAGTACGTAGCGTTATTGTGACACTGTGCTCCTTAGTCATGTGCGTCTTTTCAGGGTTGCATTCGGCTCTGATTTCATTTCTATGGTTGATAACGCAAGAGCGCATGGGATAGGTCAGATGAAGGAGGTATTGAAACGATAGAATATTGGTGAGTTGACTGCCGTATCTGTTCCCCCCAAATTAAATCTCATCGAACACGTGTGGGTCCGGTGGGAACATATTGCAGAACGTCCACTGAGCAGTTGTCAAGCACGCTGTTGGAATAATGGAATGCCCTACCAGTAAGAGCTTCACCAGTCTTATGGCCAGCATGAGGCAGAGCCTATAGTGGCGTCTGTAATGATCACACACCATACGAAGAAGCATGTTCTGTGTTTTGTAATGTCCAGGGGAACCATCATACATTGCGGTGAGTGTAATTACTGTTTTTGAATAAATTTTTGCACACGAGCGAACTTGCAGTAAAGCAAACTTGTTCCAGTGTCCGAAACAGTTCAGGTTTTAATGTTACTCTTAAACTCTGGCACTACGTGAGATATAAGACAGTGTTTATTGGTAATTACATTTATTTTCTCCCACAAAACTACAATTTTTTGCATCTGCAACGTTTCACATACTTTGTTACTTTTCAAAGCTATTTCTAACTTACGTTTGGGTATAATATTCGCCCTCAGAAATGTGTTATTTTGTGTGTCGAGTCAAGCAATTACGATAAATAACACAGAGCTCATCCCGCGGGCTGACTCTGATTACAGCCGCTCACAATGCAGGAGAAAAAGATCTGCAACATTGCTGATTTAAATCGCCAGATAATGGATTTACCAACGGCCTTGCGCAGTGGTAACACTGGTTCTCGTCAGATCACCGAAGCGCTGTCGGACTGCGCTAGCACTGGATGGGTGACCATCCGGTCTGCCGAGCACTGTTGGCAAGAGGGGTGCACCCAGCCCTTGTGAGGCAAACCGAGGAGCTACTTGATTGAGAAGTAACGGCTCCAGTCTCGTAAACTTACATACGGCCGGGAGAGCACTGTGCTAACCACATGGCCCTCAGTTTTCGCATCCAGTGACTTTGCTGCCCTGAATCTAACATTTAGTACAATGAATTACAGCAAGAATTTGGATTACTTAATAGCTCATTTAGATCAAAGAGTTTTCTCTCGAATGGATGCGTCATTTGTAGGTCGAAAAGCCAACTGAGAACTTTTTGCTCATAGTTTTTATTCCTTGACACTTACGAAGTAATGTGAACGCCGAGTGTGGTAGCCCAGTGTCAAGACATCGAACTTGGAATGGGAGAACGACGATTCAAATCCGCGTTCAGTCATCCCGATTTAGGTCGTCCGTGTTTTCCCACCAGTACCTCCGTCCCTAATGACCTCGTCGTCGATGGGGCGTTAAACACTAATCGTCCTTCTTTGCTTCTGCCCTGCCGAAGGTCAGGAAACGACCTCGCATCCGAGAGACAAAGAGCACTTTTATCTCGCCCTCGGGCAATAGAGAGCTGGGATATTTACATCTAACGGAATGGTACTTGAGACGTCCGGAAACGGAGTAATAGTGGCGGCTGTTGTCGTCTTCCACGGATGCGCGGCCCGAGGTGATAGACGCGCGTTCCATATTCAAAAGCGGCCGCATGCAATAATTAGGGGCTGTGACGCGCACACAATGGCGGCCATTTATTGGGAGATCGCGCCGCTGCGCCGCCGCGCGCTCGCCGGACGGCCTTACCGGGAGCGCGACGTCCCCCATTGTGCGCGGAATACAAAGTGAAGACAGGCGGCCGGCCGCGCGGGAGGTCATAAGTCTGCGCCCTTCTTAGTGGCAGCCCGCTGCCCGCCCCTTGTCTCGCGACGCCCGGCCCGCGGCGGAGCGGTACCGGTGGGCTTCTGTCCGGAAATCAGCTTCATCCAGAGTTCAACGCGGAAGTAAACACCGTCCTGAGCATTCCTACTGCGGAACGTACATCGTGCCCTGTCGAGGGGTAGACGTGTACGTACGGTTATTACGGTACGTTTGTGCTGCAGCCAGGCAAGTTCCACACTTGCCTCAGTGGCGCCTATGATCTGTTGCTGCGCCGCCGTCCCAGCCCCCGGAGTCCGCGCATCGTAACAGCAGGACAACAAAGCGTCAGGTTCCCTGTACATGTGATTCGTAAAAGCGACGAACAGCAAGCAAACAGTACAACGTCAAATTCCATTTAGCACAGTACTCGAAATAAAGAGTAATGTACGGTAAAACGCCGTAATACGTTTCGATAGGGACCAGGCGGAAATCGAAAGAGCAACTGAGCAATCTGTGGTAAACATAGGATATTTCATCTGCTTTAGGCTATGGACGTGTCTTCACGCAGTCAGCATGTTATTCTTTGGATTTGGAAATTTTAGCGGGAGAGGACTGCCGGATCCCCTTTCCCCTTCGCAAACCCCTGCCCCTTCCCCCTTACTTGTCTACCCCACCTGTCTGCGTCTGGTATTATCTCGGGTGAAACTGTGAGAACGTTTTCTAAACGTTTACGAATCGTGCAACAGAGGTAAGATATGGGTACCAGCCTGGTAGTCACCTAGTCGAATGTGGAAAACCGCCTGAAAACCATATCCCGGATGGTCAGCACACCGGCCGCCGCACCTCCTCGAATACCAGAAACTCGTAACTAAAGCACGCGACATCAGCGCGGGTGCGTTAAGTATGTGTGGTGAAAATCATATTGTCGAGATTTCACCGCGAACCAAATACTGGATATACAGAAGGCAAATACTTACAGTTCGCCGTCGGGTAATCTCTGAACTCCTTCCTTATCAGATTTTTTGGAACCCAGTTCACAAATGCACTTGTCATCTGATAATTTTATGAGGAGCCGATCAACAACAGTGTGTAGAAGCCATGCCGTTCCCACGCGTGCGTCTTCGACCGCGCAGCATTTTTCATGTGGTCGTCACATTTTCGTAACATACACGATTTTGACTTGACGTATTGCTCAGAAATAAACACTTTACATACCTTCTGTGTTTCTCCGCGCACTTAATATACTGCACAGGGAAACTCTGGTACACTGCTGTTATTTTTTAACTCTCCCGTACGGGTACCGACGGATTTTTCCCCCCTCAGCCTTCTGAAAGACAAAATGTTGATAGCTGTTTTTAACGGTTTCCCGCACGTATGTTACCCTTCTGAACACATAGCAACCTCACGGTTTTTCACAGCATGTATGAGCACGACTAGTGAGACAGAGAAAGCGACTGTCCAGTGAGACCTGAAACAAGAATTTCTTCTTTTTATCTGCCTTTGTCCTGCATAGGGACAGAGTCGGCGTGTTTATGAACGGATTTGGTAGTGTTAGTTTATGGGGTGCCGAATGACCCCCCCTCCCCCTCCCTCTCCACCGGGACTGAATATCTGTACCCAAATGTCTTTGTGCAATGCTATTCACGTGAAATAGAGCGAAGGTAGACTTGGAGCATGAATAACTCGAGTTTAATTTGGTGATTGGAATATAGAAACTGTGGAGACTATCAATACTTCACCGTGCTCCATTGTGCAATTCACCAACAGAGTAACTGAAATGAGAACGAAGTCTTCCGTGATGGCATTGTTGTATGAAACATCTGGCTGCATCAGTTCGGGGTAAAACTTCGAGCCTTCGACGATTAACTCCACCGTCTTCGTCAGGAGCAATTGACTGTCAAAATTGCTGCTGTGGTGGCCTTATATAGCCCGAAGACGGCTTCTGATTTGTCGGTAATTACGTCTTGCTGTCGCACATCGTGTCAGAGTCTGAGTTGATGGCGCCAACGCTCCCGCTGTAGCCTAAACATTGTGGTGAATCTCTCTGGCTCTTCTCTGCGTCGAGAACACGCCTCCACGCACCGCCAAGATTATACCCGCTATCACGGTTGAAGATTTTCTCATACATTCTTATTTATACAGCCTCTCTGATTATGGAGTCATAAGCCAGAGATATTCGTTGCAATGTTTACGCTACGGCCGGAGCGGTATCGCCATCGGCGAAGACGTTGACACCATCTGCGACAGCATGACGTAATTACTCGACAATCAGAAGCTCTCTCTGGACTATATAAGGCTGCCACATCAGCAGTTTTGACAGCCAGTTGCTGCTGACGAAGACGATGGAGGTAATCGTCGAGAACTCGAGATTCTACCGTGAATTGACGCGGCAGGAAGTCTGACGACCAATAATAGCAGAGCGTGCTGAGCGAGAATTTACTACATCAGGGTTGAAGTTACGATGAACTCTCCTGCTTCCAAGTCTCCATGACCGTTGTTTAATAAAGGTCGAGAATGGCTACCTTACCGTGCCTAAAGATGTGTCAGATATAAGTCTTTACGAAATGATTTCGGTGTGGTTGGGGAGCGGTGGACAAGGTGAGTACAAAGGCAATTGTCCACCTCGTCTTATCTCAAGATTGTGAAACGGTTAAAGCAGTAGTTCTTCCTTGTTATTTTACAAAAAGCTGCAACCGTACTTCGAACTTCGTAAGGACTTCTTATTTCCTGTTCAAGGTCTCGTCATTGCGACGAATCAACATCGTGACAGCCATCAAATGCCGGGTGGTGGGGGAGGGGGGCGGAGCACTCTCTACACGACATCCGGTTGTATCGAGTAAGCTGGCGCACGTTACTCAAGAACAAAAAAATTGTGACCATAGCAGTGACAACAGCAGTGAGCGAACGACAAGTTGGCTAAGTTGTAACTAGGTCACGTAAGGGTACTGTAAAAGCGAAGCCAACAACAGAAGAGAGGAATGTAGACGTCCTGCAACGAGGATCCCAACAAAGAAGACATACAGAACGTGGGGAAAAGCTCTAGCAAGTATCACCTTCATTAAAAAGAAAAGCATCGTTTACTACTGAAGAGACGCGTTTGCAGCGAAGACGCGAAGGGAGAGAAACCAGTAGAAAAGACGTGGGGTTCATATTCGGAAGACGGACCAAACCCTACAAGTGGTGCTAATGCAGCTGGTACGAGAGACTGCCTCGTCACCTGACAGCTTGAAACGTCAAGTGCAGAGACTGCAGACCTGCTACTGGCACACAAACATGTTTCACAGGTGCTCGTGACTTAACTTTGAAACTATAAATAAATATAAACATTGTGTAACCAGGCAGTAAATTATATTTCTTAAACTGCGAAGAATTGCGAAGATTTTACTACTTTCTTAGCTCAGCAGCATTACTTTTAGATGATTTCCTTTCTTGGGAGCAATTCTGTGGAGCTAAAAACAAAAAATGTCGACTAATGATGGGGGAAAAACACTCTAAAGGTGTAACTGAAGAATGAAAGTGTAACGACTGGTTATATAGTATTAATTCAGTATTTAATTTCTTCTAGTAACTTGCCAGTTTTGACTCTTTTCTGTGAAACCGCAGAAATAAAAGCTTTTTTCGACCGAGAAAGTGCTGCAGATGATTCACGAATAAAACGCAACCGTAAGATGGCTTCAACTTTGGAATAACAACTGTAGTGAAGTAGATGTGTGACGTGTCTAAATATAGTTTACTAAACGAAGAAGCCTAAGGAGACAATACGACACGCGCCTGAGGAGGAAACGCAGTGTTAGCATTACCGCCTGTTTCCAGAAATGCAAGTGTGGTCAGTAGGTGGCATGAAGCCCCTCTATTTGTTGGTGCGAGCTGCAGTGGTTCCGTCGCTTTAATTCACCTACTACACACGCGGCGAGGAAATAAACGTATACAATTCGTTTACACTAGTCTCCTTGTGCTTAGCAGGCTCGAACTCGTGGACACTAGCGGCCTATTATTGTATGCAAATTGCTACTGACAGTCGCGCAGGTGCGCAGGTATTAATGCTTCCTACAGCTGCACTACAGTCAACACGGTATGTGAGAATTAATACAAAGTGGGCCCACGTGCAGCGGGTGGGAAGAGCTACGTCTGACATTTTGTTCATCAGAGAAGGAGAGACTTTAAAATCACATTCACTGTAACACCTTATAAGGACAAATATCCTGACATCGAACTGGTGGTAAACAGCATCCATCCGATAGTTTAGCTCTTCGCTGCGCTGCTTTTGCTCGTATGCAGGCTTTCAGCTGGATTTTCTCTGCTGTCAATCAGATTCTAACATTGTCCATTGTTTCGTTTATTTGAAATGACGCAGCTCTATACGAATATTGGTAATGTGACGACGTACACGCAGTTTTGCAGATAGACAAAGTTACAAAAAATTATTTATCAAAAAATGTAAGTAAAATATTTTTATACATTTTTCCAAAAGTCCTCGACGAATTTTGCGCATAAAAGATTAATGGTCATTTATAACAAATGGGGTTAAAGTATTACCATTCAGTAACAAAAGAGACGCACTTTCTGAATACAGTAGCTTATTCGAATAGCTATGTCCCATACCAGTTGTGGACAAGAAATAATTTCATTGTACGACGAGCATTAATTGCTGTCCAGCAAACCACTAGAAAGCGAAATTAAGTGTATAATGACCAACGCCTGTTCGTCGAACACGTGAGGCTCATTTACATGGGGTCTCGACATTTACACTCATGTTCAGAAAAAACAGAACACCTTCAACGACTAGAGATAGAACGTTCATATTCAAAGGACATGTACGTTAGTACGTGCTGCAGGAATGATTAGCACTTAAACCGTGTCGGCCCGCAGGTTCAAGGTCAACATCGATATCACGGCGCAACACCACCTACCGGTAAAATGTGCGTGCGGCTCTCATTGTCGTTATAAACCGAAGGTAATGGATCAATGTGCAACACGTGCGTGCCGAATGGTTCACGGAAGGCCGTAGAATACGACGAGATGTGTGACGTCCAACCTGCCAGATCACCCCCCTGCCCCCCTCCCCCGAGAAGATCGACACCTCATCCGAATGGTTTTGCAGGACAGATCTGCGTCTTTTTCGGTTCTGGCGCAACTGTGGAACAGAGCGACGCATCGTACACTAAGAGGTATGACTATCCGTCGCCGTTCATTACGGTACGGTTTGGGTGCGCGCCGCCCACGTTTCCACCGACCTTTGACGACAGAGCAGAAACATGGTAGACGGCAGTGGTGCGTGTGGAACGGCGTCACTGGGGACAGCAATGGCATTATATAGTGTCTCCGAACGAATCCAGATTGTGTTTGTTTGGAAATGATGGCCGCATTTTGGTTCGCAGCAGATAGGGGGAGCGGCATCACAGCTACAGCATTCGCATTAGACATACAGCGCCAACTCAAAGCTTTATGGTGTGGGATATGATTGGGTACAACCACAAATCACAGCTGGTGGGTGTCCCGGGCTCTGTTAGCAGCGTGACTACGTGAGTGACATCCTTCAACCCGTAGTCACACCCTTTCTACACAACACTGTTAGCAGTGTGACTACGTGAGTGACATCCTTCAACCCGTAGTCACACCCTTTCTACACAACACTGTTAGCAGTGTGACTACGTGAGTGACATCCTTCAACCCGTAGTCACACCCTTTCTACACAACACTGTTAGCAGTGTGACTACGTGAGTGACATCCTTCAACCCGTAGTCACACCCTTTCTACACAACACTGTTAGCAGCGTGACTACGTGAGTGACATCCTTCAACCCGTAGTCACACCCTTTCTACACAACACTGTTAGCAGTGTGACTACGTGAGTGACATCCTTCAACCCGTAGTCACACCCTTTCTACACAACACTGTTAGCAGTGTGACTACGTGAGTGACATCCTTCAACCCGTAGTCACACCCTTTCTACACAACACTGTTAGCAGTGTGACTACGTGAGTGACATCCTTCAACCCGTAGTCACACCCTTTCTACACAACACTGTTAGCAGTGTGACTACGTGAGTGACATCCTTCAACCCGTAGTCACACCCTTTCTACACAACACTGTTAGCAGTGTGACTACGTGAGTGACATCCTTCAACCCGTAGTCACACCCTTTCTACACAACACTGTTAGCAGTGTGACTACGTGAGTGACATCCTTCAACCCGTAGTCACACCCTTTCTACACAACACTGTTAGCAGCGTGACTACGTGAGTGACATCCTTCAACCCGTAGTCACACCCTTTCTACACAACACTGTTAGCAGTGTGACTACGTGAGTGACATCCTTCAACCCGTAGTCACACCCTTTCTACACAACACTGTTAGCAGTGTGACTACGTGAGTGACATCCTTCAACCCGTAGTCACACCCTTTCTACACAACACTGTTAGCAGTGTGACTACGTGAGTGACATCCTTCAACCCGTAGTCACACCCTTTCTACACAACACTGTTAGCAGTGTGACTACGTGAGTGACATCCTTCAACCCGTAGTCACACCCTTTCTACACAACACTGTTAGCAGCGTGACTACGTGAGTGACATCCTTCAACCCGTAGTCACACCCTTTCTACACAACACTGTTAGCAGTGTGACTACGTGAGTGACATCCTTCAACCCGTAGTCACACCCTTTCTACACAACACTGTTAGCAGTGTGACTACGTGAGTGACATCCTTCAACCCGTAGTCACACCCTTTCTACACAACACTGTTAGCAGTGTGACTACGTGAGTGACATCCTTCAACCCGTAGTCACACCCTTTCTACACAACACTGTTAGCAGCGTGACTACGTGAGTGACATCCTTCAACCCGTAGTCACACCCTTTCTACACAACACTGTTAGCAGCGTGACTACGTGAGTGACATCCTTCAACCCGTAGTCACACCCTTTCTACACAACACTGTTAGCAGCGTGACTACGTGAGTGACATCCTTCAACCCGTAGTCACACCCTTTCTACACAACACTGTTAGCAGCGTGACTACGTGAGTGACATCCTTCAACCCGTAGTCACACCCTTTCTACACAACACTGTTAGCAGCGTGACTACGTGAGTGACATCCTTCAACCCGTAGTCACACCCTTTCTACACAACACTGTTAGCAGCGTGACTACGTGAGTGACATCCTTCAACCCGTAGTCACACCCTTTCTACACAACACTGTTAGCAGCGTGACTACGTGAGTGACATCCTTCAACCCGTAGTCACACCCTTTCTACACAACACTGTTAGCAGTGTGACTACGTGAGTGACATCCTTCAACCCGTAGTCACACCCTTTCTACACAACACTGTTAGCAGTGTGACTACGTGAGTGACATCCTTCAACCCGTAGTCACACCCTTTCTACACAACACTGTTAGCAGTGTGACTACGTGAGTGACATCCTTCAACCCGTAGTCACACCCTTTCTACACAACACTGTTAGCAGTGTGACTACGTGAGTGACATCCTTCAACCCGTAGTCACACCCTTTCTACACAACACTGTTAGCAGTGTGACTACGTGAGTGACATCCTTCAACCCGTAGTCACACCCTTTCTACACAACACTGTTAGCAGCGTGACTACGTGAGTGACATCCTTCAACCCGTAGTCACACCCTTTCTACACAACACTGTTAGCAGCGTGACTACGTGAGTGACATCCTTCAACCCGTAGTCACACCCTTTCTACACAACACTGTTAGCAGCGTGACTACGTGAGTGACATCCTTCAACCCGTAGTCACACCCTTTCTACACAACACTGTTAGCAGTGTGACTACGTGAGTGACATCCTTCAACCCGTAGTCACACCCTTTCTACACAACACTGTTAGCAGTGTGACTACGTGAGTGACATCCTTCAACCCGTAGTCACACCCTTTCTACACAACACTGTTAGCAGTGTGACTACGTGAGTGACATCCTTCAACCCGTAGTCACACCCTTTCTACACAACACTGTTAGCAGTGTGACTACGTGAGTGACATCCTTCAACCCGTAGTCACACCCTTTCTACACAACACTGTTAGCAGCGTGACTACGTGAGTGACATCCTTCAACCCGTAGTCACACCCTTTCTACACAACACTGTTAGCAGCGTGACTACGTGAGTGACATCCTTCAACCCGTAGTCACACCCTTTCTACACAACACCCCAGACCCAATTTTTTAGCAACACCATGCACGACCACACGCTGCTGCTCGAGCACGTGCCTTCTTGGTGTCAGAGGATGTCAGTCTTTTGGCCCGGCCTACCAGATCACCAGATCGCAAATACGTGCGATGTGGTGAAACGACGGTTGTAGCGCCGTGACCCAGTGCCAGCCACGACTGATGAATTTTGGAACCAGGTGAAGGCGGCACGGACTGCGATACCACAGGATGCCGCCAGCGCCTCGTACGCCATCACGCACGGAACAAGTTATGGGGGCCCATGGCGGTCTCTGTGCCTACTAGGCAACAGCACAGAGTGCTGAACCCAAGTGACTGAGATGCTAATCATTTCTGCAGAACATACTCATGTACATGTCCGCCGAATATGAACGTCCTGTCTATAGTGGTTCGAGCTGTTCTGTTTTTTTTCTGAACATAATTATAATATATGAGATACACCGCGCTGCTTAAACAAACTTAATTATTCACCAGTAACAGACTCATACACAATGGTAGCAATCAAGTTGACCGAACATAAAACATACGCAAGATGGCAGTGCATTTAGACACAGTGAACAACGGACTACGAGTATTTCAGAATGCGACTGTGGGCCATACGACATCTTGTTTGTTCTAATTATATTTCAAAACCAACTTTGAACGCTGAGTATAACAGCGTTTCAAACACGTTAAGGAGCCACACGCTAATGATTTTATTTAAAAGTCAGGGACGTGCTAAATTATTTTTATTTAAACGGAACTATATGGTTTCAGAGACCTTTTTTTAAGTCTCAAACATCTATGACGTATATAAGCACACTGCAGCGACGACTGAAAATTGATACGAGGGCCAGGATTCTAACTCACGTCTGCTACTTACTCAACAAATGCGCTAACCACACCGCGTCCTTGGGACAGTGGCTCTGCACAATTTCACGCACTACACAAGCACACCTCCTTCCTCAATCCAAACTCCAATTCACACGTCAGTCCACTTGGTATTCATCCTAAACTCGAACAGGCTCTCCAGCTTCGAATGAAACGGCGGATCTTGCCTGAAAGCCAGGCATACGTAGGTGCTTTAATCAAATGAAACCATATGGTTCCAGCGTCCTTTTGAACTGTCAAACTTCAATGATGTATGTATGTAGACTATAACCCTGAAAGAGTGGTTCGGTCTGGGGCGGCGGCGGGGTGAAATGGACTGCGGTAGTCGTCGTGGGGTTGTGGACCACTGTGGTTGCGGCGGGGACGGAGCCTCTCCGTCGTTTCTAGGCCCCCGGTTTACATACGATACAATACAATACAATGTATGTAGACTATAGCGACAAATGAAAAGTACCTACACCTTGGTTTCAGGCACGGTCCTCTATTTCCTTCGACGGTGAGGTGCTACTCCAATTTATTTGGAGAGCTTCTGCAATGCTTTTCGAGTTTAGGAGGAATACCAAGTGGGCAAAGGCGTGAACGGGAATTTGGATTCAGGAGGAAGGCGTGCCAGGGTAGTCTGTGCAGTTGTGCAGAGCCACTGAGACAGGTTGGCGTAGTGGCTAGCGCATCCGCCTAGCGAGAAAGAGACCCGGGTTCGAATCCCGGCCTTGCTACAAATTTTCATTCGTCGCTTCAGTCTGCATACGTTCATCATTTTTGTTAGTATAGACTACAAAAGAAAGAGGGAGACATACTTTTAAAAAATTTAGCACACTTAATACATTGAACTGAATAGAGGAATCTGAACCTGCATTCAGGTAATTGTAATCTGCTTCGTTTGCACATCTCATCTACACCGTGCCTGTGACTGCAGATAATGGTTGTACGCCACGTCTTGCTCGTACCTTTTTTTAAGAACCAGGCAAAGCTCACCTCACCATTAACAGTGATTTAATCGTCTGGTATCGACTAGTGACGATTACGGCGACCCAGCCACGGGCAGCATGTGCACAGCGCCGTCCCACCCTACCGTGTCCACGCTGCCCTCCCGCGTCCTGCGCCATCCTCCCAGTAAGGCAGCGCGGCGGCCGGCGATCACTGTTTTGCATCACAAAGCGCCGAACTGACCCCTGCCTCGTGCCTCCCCCTATTTTACCGGTAGGCAGGCTGACTCATTGACTGTGTCGGGCGGCGAGCGCCTCTTAAAACACTCGCGTAGCCGCAGCCGCGGGGTTAGTCGGGTCAGGCGCGGCAGCTGCCCGCGGAAACAAACACCCGCGCCGCGCCGCCCCGTCCACAACAGTTCGCTCGCCGGCCGAGTGCGACTGGCAGTCGGCGTTAGTAGCGAAGCTTGCTGCTGCCTTTGTATTTAGTGTTGCTTTCGTTGAAGGCTTTAACTAATGGCGACGAACCTGGAGCGGCATCACTCTAGAGCGTGATGGAACTATATCACTTTATATTCTTCCACCGATTGAAACTAAGCAAAAACCTTTCACAATTTTACAGATTTAGTTTCCTACATCACAAGCTGATGTCTTGCAGTCAAAGAATGTTAAAAATTTAGCTGCCGGTTAATGTACGATGTAAAGTGCTCAAAGCAAGCTTGTGAGGAAGAAAGTCCGTAGAAGCCCTTATTAGTAGATGCGAGAAGTTAAGGGCATCTTTATCTCTCTGCGCAGCAAGGAACAGTATAGCTGGAAACCAATAGCGGCAGACTAAGGCTAGCGAGGACGTACAAAACTGTTGTGAGGATGGGAGAAGTTATGGGTGGTATTTGTGAAGAGATGAAAATATTGAAACCGCGCGACCGCTGCGGTCGCCGGTTCGAATCCTGCCTCGGGCATGGATGTGTGTGATGTCCTTAGGTTAGTTAGGTTTAAGTAGTTCTAAGTTCTGGGGGACTGATGACCTCAGATGTTAACTCCCATAGTGCTCAGAGCCATTTGAACCATTTTTTATGAAAATATTACACAAGACAGGAAAAGATGGACGACTAAGAAGTGTAGCCTATGACGATTTGCAATTATTGTCTGCACAGCTGATCTTTCCATCTTTTTACCTTTGTCGTCGTCACGCTGTGAAACATGAATATATGTTCTTTGGAATAAGAGTACTGAGCATCTTCGCAAACTGATTTATCGATTTTGTTCTATCGTCTGGATCCGCTCTCGTGTACATTGTAATTCTATCCTTTCTACATTCATGTTCCACTGTCTTCTTGCGCACGGCACTTCTCTTGCCGAATACCTTATTTATGCTTTCTACAGACTTACTTGTTTTTCTTCTGTTGGAATCTTATTTATAGAGCGTGTCCCAAGAGGAATGGTCTACTATTCGGGGATATAACAGGAACAAACATTCAAAGCAAAAAAGTCCAGTAAAGATGGGCTCAAAAAGGCATACATTGAGGCCTGTGAGCATTTCTTAATCTTCGATATTTTGAAACAGATCTCTTCTACTGCAGCCTCTTTGCGTTCCATATTTTGGTAGGAAATAGTGTCGACCAAAGGAAGAAAAAATTGTCTAGTAAACGTGGGCTCTAAAATGAGTATCTTGAAAGCTATGAGCAGTTGTTCAGCAGAAGAGGTGTGTTTCGCTGTAGCGAAGATGAATAAGCGCTCACAACTCCTACGGTACGCACTTCAGAGCTTATGTTTTCTTGACATCGTTTCTTGTTTTTGACCATAATACACCTCTCAAAATATGGAAGGCAAAGAGCGTGCAATAGAAGAGATTTGTTTCACATATAGAAGATGAGGAAGTGTTCATAACTCTTCAGGTATTCATTTTAGTGTCCATGTTTACTGGACTTTTTTCACTTCGAATGAGCGTTCCTGTCATATCGGCAATTCCTTCTGGAGGACCTGTATACGAAGGTGCTCGATTACAAACTTTGCCAGATCGCGGTCTTTGACATAAGATGCATTAAACTGCAGAATAATCATACATTGACAGTGTACATGAAATACGGATAGGAAAGCTACATACAAACAAATAAATTAAAATATTTAGTATATAATTAAAGAGTGAATGAGTTACCAGCATACAAAGATAACCACTGAAAGCTGTGATGTGTATATAAATTTAGCTGTTCTTTGTGATGTGGTAACACAACTATGTACGTGTGCTTAAGCTAGCAGATATTCGCCACGGATACGAAGAGACAGTGTCATGTAAGTATCCTAAAACGTATGGATCCTTTCGTTGCATAACATTTCGGTAGTTTGTAACTCAATTTTCGTTTCTTTCGCCAGCACCACGACACTAGCTAGCGTCTCGCCGCACACAGTACAAATGTTCAAATGGGTGTGAAATCTTATGGGACTTAACTGCTAAGGTCATCAGCCCCTAAGCTTACACACTACCTCACCTAAATTATCCTACGCACGAACACACACACCCATGCCCGAGGGAGGAGTCGAACCTGCGCCGGGACCAGCCGCACAGTCCAGAACTGCAGCACCCTAGAGCGGTCGGCTAATCCCGCGCGGCCCGCACACAGTAATTAAAGTCACTAAATTGTGTCAAATTGAAAAGGCGAGTGGTTGCATGTAACGGACATAAATCGCCAACTGCACCTTTTGTACTGTTAATTATATGGACAAGTCAGTTCCTGCACGCGAGAGAGACGAGCTGGTTTTCGTGTTCCACAGTCCACGTACAGACTGTTCGGTGGACCTGTCGCGACCAGGTTACCTCGGACGCTACGCGCGCCCTTGCCCTGTTCCCGCTCCGGCCTCGGCTGTGACGAGCGGCAGCGGCCGCGGTGCGGTGCGGCGCGTCGCCGCTCCCTCGCGCTCTGCTGCCGGAGGCGCGTCGCACGCACCGCACCGCGGCCGCTGCCGCTGCCTCGCGCGGACTGCCCGCCTTCCCCGCGTCGCTCTGCATTACAAATGAAGCCTTTGTTGCGGCGGGTGCTTCATCAAGCGACGACCCCGCGGAATGTCCGAATATGTCATTTGCATCGCCGACAATAGAGGGCCGGAGAGCGGCCGGCCCTGGCCGCCCAGCCTATAAACAATACACGCGAAATTAAAATAGTGCACATGCAACTCGAAATAACGAGAGCGAAAAGATGCGGTCTCCCTGCCGTACGGCGAACAAAAGCCGGCAGGGAGAATGAGGACGAGTGCGGTAAAAGGAGAAAAACGAACATGCGAGACGCCTCGCCGCCAAAGAGCAGGTCAAAATATGCAGAGAACGCTACCGTAAAGTAAAAGAAGAGGCTCGGCAGAACCTCTCATCCTGAGCGAACACCGAAGTGTTTACAAGTTTGTCGTCGTACGATGAACAGGTCCTGAAAATCATATTCTCCAAAACCGAGATCAGAATTTATGCAAAGCAGAAGTACCGGGCGGGTACAATTGAAGCGCATCTACTCACGGAGTTGCAGTGTGGGCAGCAAAACTTGGTAGGCATGCTGACGCGTTAAAAAATTCCAATTTTCGCCAGCAGGTGCAAATCTGGCGTGTCCGGTGCTCGTACTGAACAAACTGTGTAAAGCGACGGTTAATAACGAAATCAACATCATCCCTTTCTCACTTGTTTGACCTTTTCTGCGCACGTTCTGTTTCTTATCCATTACACGTCTTTCTTGCATTCACAGCGCCAGGTTTGCACCTGGTGGCCAAAATTGGAACTAATTTTTTCCAGCGTAATCTGTCCCGCACTAACACATTACAATATCTACCAAGTTTTGCTGTCATACGATAATTACAGTTCACTATGGATCTCTGTGAGTAATTGTACTTTAATTATAACCACCCGGTATGTTTCTTCGGTATTGTGTGTCCAATCTTCACTCTGGCGCTGAACAACTTGGAAAAAAAAAGTTCTGTGCCCTTTTTGTTCACGTTACTCCGCTCGACTACACTGATTTGTAGATATGGCAATTTCCATACTTGCCGCAATTATGTGAATTATTTTAATTGCGCAGTGGGCGAATCATAGTAAAGAAGGGAGACAGAGACTACAATCTAGAGAACGTATACACGAGCCTTGTCTGGAAAGATTGTGCTCCACTCCACGACGGCTTCTTCTCCCTGCATCAGGTCGTAGCCGCCTTCTGTAGGGAACCACGTCTTAACAAGTGTCACTGAGTGGAGACGGCCATGCGCGTGATGCCAAATAAGGGTGCAACATTTTTGTTTTATCCAGTAGCAGAAAGGTACTGGAGTAAATGGTTCAAATGGCTCTGAGCACTATGGGACTTCACATCTGGGGTCATCAGTCCCCTAGAACTTAGAACTACTTAAACCTAACTAACCTAAGGACATCACACACATCCATGCCCGAGGCAGGATTCGAACCTGCGACCGTAGCGGTCGCGCGGTTCCACACTGCACCGCCTAGAACCGCTCGGCCACCCTGGTGGGCACTAGAGTAAACCCTAAGCTGTCGGCATTACGAAACGCTTATAAGAATAGAAAAAAATTGTGCCAGAATGCTGCACATGAGGGTCGTCGTCTTCCAATAAATTGTGGAAACACGTAGAACCAGATTCTGCCACCTTGAGGTACATAACAGCATCATGGTCGCTTGGATCTACGGAAACAGCAAGTGATTGACAGTAAAGTTGTAACACTGTTACAGCCATAGCTCAAGTATCCTCAAATAATATACACATTATCGATGAACGTGTACAACTATTGTAGAATCTTTTTGTGTTGCAGAGGAGATGAAGAACGCACGCCAGTTAATTTGTTAGATGTGTTACGAAGTAAACAGCTTCGGATTGTCTTCCGGTTCTGCAAAAGTGCATCTGTGACGCAAATCACATAAAAGACGCTAGTGCGACCAATTCTAGAGTATTGCGCTAGCATTCGAGTTCTTACCAAGTGGGCACGACACCCTGAATCGTACAAATTCATGCACCACTAAGATCGTAACAGATCAGTGTAACCCATACGGAAGTGTAGCACAGTTGATCGCGGGGACTAAAATGGGAATCTTGTAAAGGTCGTTGTATCGAAACGCTTTAGGGTAACTGTTGGCTGCTGCCTCGGGTTCTTCGGCCGACGTTTGGTGATTTTTCTGACGTTTCGCCAGCACGACTGACTGGCACTGTCAAAGCTTCACCTTCCATTGCTGGTGGCCACGTCAGAAAAATTGTCAAACAAACGTCGCCCGAAGAGCACGATGAAGGGTCAACAGGCAGTCTGTCGACAAGTTGCCACGAAGGCGTCAATAATTTTGTAGCTTTTGGGTACGTTTACAGACGCGGTTTTCGACAAAGACTGTGCATCAGTTCTATTGGCGGCATCTCATATGTCGCATACTGATCATGAGAACGAGAGAAGTGTTCCTACAGACGTTTTTTGCGTTGCTCAGTCCGTCTACTGGTAGCCTTCACCACTCATTGTTCTATGGCTTGCACCGTAAATGCGTACATGTTCCGCGCCTCGTTTCTGACGGGCCTGATAGTATTTACGCGTTAAGCCTCTCCCGGTGTACCATCGCCTCAGTGAGCACGTGCCAGATGCTGCTCGGTATCGCCCTGCACGGAGCGCGTGCTTTCCCTCCCCCCGGCTGCCCCGCCGGACTGCGCTGCTTTTATTTGGCGCGGACCTCGCTCCGCGGCCAGATCGCACATCGCGAATTTGCAGGCGGCCGGGTCGGGTCCGGCCCGGGAGCCCCGATAGCGCATCTGCGGGCACGTTTTGCTCACATGCATGGCAATCGTAACGGTTCCCGGCGGCCTGCCCCGCTATTCGCAGCGCCGGCGTCCTCCGGCTCCAGCGACGCCATTCTGAACCCTCTGGTACAGATCCCAGGAGAGGAAGTCTTGCCTGAAAACGTCACACACTCAAAGTGAAATAACCTGAACCTCGTCAAGTTTAAAATTTATGATTTAGCATGAGGGTGAGTGGAGAGTGCTAAATTCTAAAATTTTGTATTGAATGATTCAAACAGTGTTAAATGGAGAGCGAATTTAAGGAACCACGAAAAGAGCCCCACAGGGTTCAATTTTGGGACCTCTCCTATTCCTTGGAGATGTGAATGACTTACCAGTTAACATAAAAAAGAATTGATACTTTTTGCAGACAATACTAGTTTTACACCAACTCCCATTAGAGAGAAAGCAACAGAAAAAAATTGTTAATCATGTTTTTCAAAGAATTATTAAATGGTTCTCTGAAAATACTCTCCCAATTAAATGGCAGAAAATACACTATATTCAGTTCTGTACAACAAATAGCAATCAGCAGTTGAGGTGGCACATGTATAGTTAACAGAATACAATTTCCAAGTATTTGAATATACGCATTAATAAAACTTGAACTCTAAGAAACATATTACAGAGCTGCTCAAACAAATCATCTACTTTTGATTTACGTGTTATTGCTAGTCTTGGAAACAAACGAATCTACCGCTTAACATATTTTGCACATTTTCACTCAGTAATGTCTTATGGAATTATTTTCTGGGGTAACTCATACTTCAGAAATAAAATACTGATTGCACAAAAGCGAGCAGTAAGAATAATACGTAGTGCTCACCGAAGGTCGTCATGTATCGGTGTTTTAACTGCATCTTCGCAATATATTTAGTCACTAATTAAATTCGTAGTAATCCTCCACAGTTTCAAAAGAACAGTAATGTTCATGAGTGTAACATTAAAAGAAAACAGTGACCTTTATTACCCGTTCGTCAAACTGTCAGTGGCTCAAGAAGGAGTTCAGTCGGCATCAAAAAAATCTTTTGGTCATTTTCCTAATACAATATTTCGGCTGACAGATAGAAACGCTAAAATCATTTCTTCTATTCCATAGACGAGATTTTATTTAAAATCTGGTAGACTGTAAGAAGAAACCTAGTTTTAAGTGTAGCTGCATGAGTAGGAGTGAAAAATAAAATGTTCATTAACGATAAATGTAAGACACTGTCCCATTTAGGAACTTGTAAACAGCCAGCGTGTAGTAGACATCCACAGTGACTAACCGTATATATATATCGTTGCCGCTGCTGATTAAGTGTTTAAGGAGACCAAACAGCTAAGGTCGTCAGTGTCCTGTTCACAGAAGCAGTGGACCCAACCTTCCCCTGTGTGCACGTGCCAGAAAGTGTTCTAATTGTTTGGGTGGCGTGCGGAACATGGGAACCAGCCCAGTATTCACATAGTAGGATGTGGAGAAACCGGCTAAAAAATCACACACACACACATACATACACACACACACACACACACACACACACACACACACACACACACACACACACACACACACACACACACACCGTTTACACTGACAGTTTAACATCATTTGGATACAAAAGTTAATCTATGGAATATGTAACTAATTAAATTGTATAACTTTTGTTTCGATTTTTTTCCCTCTTCTCTTCTACCCTCCTCCTGCTCTTCCTGTCCTAGCCGGAATCGCTATTAGAACTAATTATCTTCATCGGAAGTTTGGAAAATGAGAAAGAGAGAAAATATGTACTGCTATCCATGAAAATGGATTATTCGAGATGAAGTAATGGAAAGTAATGGAATCTCAAGATTAGACGATATAAGAAGTATTGAAATGATGGAAGGTATTGAGAGGACGAGGTTACCACGGTACGGCCATTTAGAACGAATGGATGATAATTGGAGGTCAAAGAAGGTATAGAGGTGGATTCCTTAGGGGAAAAAGAAAAAGAGGTCGCCCTCTTAAAAGAAGGGTGACAGGAGTTGAGGAAGCTAAGAACTCCACGCGTCTCCAAAAGCATAATTGGGAAAACTGTAAACTGTAGATGTTGAGGAGTTACAACTGGTGTAAGCAAACATATATTATAGGTTCGTACAATAACTATCGACATAGTCTTGATCAGTACACTGTAGTGCTGTGCGGCCTAATCGACAGGTGCTCAACATAACTGCCGTCTGGCGTCGTCAACAGAATAAAACTTGCAGTTCTAGGTAGGCTGTTGTTGACTTTCATACACTCGGGCCTGACCCGTATTCACAATACTTTGCGAATTCTTTCGTGAAAATAGGTGAAATACTGAAAAAATTTCAGAAAAACATTATATTTCATCCTACAAAAAACTTTCGGTGCAACTGTCATCGGTCAAACACTGTTGAATGCTATTTCAGACAGGGATTTATACAATTCCGAGAGAGTGCGGTAAATCTTATAGAGAACAAACCATGCGACCGTCCAGGAGAGCATTACAAAGGGCCGGTTATATAGTAGTTTCCTCCAAAGCAAAAAATCCGTTTTTGCAAACACTATTTCTTGTGCTTATTTGACGGACTACAAAGAAATGAAAATTGTGGCATGTAAATCGAACTCCTGGGAGTGAGTTTCAGAAGCTGATCTATGGGCACAGTCGTTGGATACCGTATGGAACAATGTCGTATGGTTCTTTCCCTGCATTAGGTTAGCTTTCTCGAAGCAGCAGACGTCAATGCACAGGCATACAGGTGAAGCAATTGCGATCGAGCAGGTCCTTTGTCGGAAGGGTCTTAAACAGAGCAGCTGAAATGCATTTTTTTCTACAAATTGTCATTGCAGGATATGAAGCCTGACGGTGTAAAGTAGCTAAGTATCACTGTCGCAGAGGAAAGTTTTCTGCATCGAGGACGTGTGATATGATTTGCAAAAGAAGCCCTTGCTAGTAGTTTCCATTAACTTCATAAGCATGTTGTGGCCAACGTGCATCACCCTGAGGGAGAATGGAAGTATTTTGTTGCCCTCCCGAGTCTCTTTTGTTTTACGAGGGCGCTAGCCGCAGCAGGTACCTCAGTTTGAGCCAGCTCTCTCGTTAGCTCGACTTCGCAGGGGCGGTGGGAGCCACGGCGCGGCGAGAGATACGCCAGCAGCCGACTCCCGCTACTGGCCCACGACCGCGGCCCCATCTGGCGCTGCCATCTCTGGCGTGTCCCTTCCAGCTCCCAGCCTCGGAGACCTTCCTACACGAATACAGCACTCGTTCCCAACGTCGGCCTCATCTGTTCAGCGGATGGAAACCTCATTACGGCATACGTCTCAGCAACGCTTGTTCGATACGCTCACAGGCAGCATCTGAACACGTCATTTCTGAGATTCGTCATTTCGATTATATTCTGCCATTTATGTGCAGCTATCCTCGCTACGTGCATGCAAGTGCATATATTTTTGTGAATTGTCCCCTTTTCTGTCATATCTTTCCTCAGCCTCATCGCTCTGGCCTGACTCTTCACGTCAGAGTACATTCCTCTATGTCTCGAGTCATCATACAGCCACCTTCACTGAGGCCTTCCCGGTAGCAGGAACCACATTATGAAACCGTCTCTATCACAATATCAGAGATCTGAACCACATCCCCAGCTTCCAAACACAGTTAATAATCTACCTACCAAACGAACAACAATCGAACAACAACCCATGTCCTTGTTTTCGTAAGCACTTCTTACGCCGTTGTAACTAAGTACCCTACTTTACCACCAAGCATTTCTCATTTTCAGACGTCTCTACCTGGGCGGTCTATGTGAATTTACCTCTCTTATAACTCGCTATGTCATAACAACTCACTTTCGTACGACCATATACAGCGTTATTCATCTGCTCTACCTATGGGTTTTATGCAACCTGCAGCGCCTTCGAATAGGACGTGCAAGACATTCATATTCTTTAGATATCACATGCAATATTTTCATATTCTCTCACTCGCTACGAGCACACTAATCCTACAGAAAAAATGAAAAGAACTTTTTTTGTACGACATTTAACTAGTTTTCACTAGAGACCGTAGTTTTCCAATTGACCAAGAAAAACGTACAAAAGTGATCTTCAGATGCGTTTTTCTTTAATAAATCGAAAACAGTGGCCTCCAGTGAAAGCATATCCCTGTAAAAAAATTAATTACATTAAATTTCCTACAAAAAGGTCCTGTTCATTTTTTTCTGTAGCACTAACAGTTTGCACCTCAGCGAGTGAGCGAATATAAAAATCTCGCGTGCAGTTCTTGAATGTGTTGCAGGTTGCATAAAACCCTTAGGTAGGGGCAGCTGAATCATTCTGAATACTTTTCTGTCTTCTACTGTAATTATTGTTATTATTGTCAGTATTAGTGTTGTTAGCAGTAGCTGCTGTTACTGTTGTGCCAAGTACAGCACTGGGTTTGTCTAGGTTTCCTAGGTTTGCACTTCTTCCTGTGGCTGGTGAATGTGGTGTGACTTCCTGGCGGAGGAAACGGCTATCCGCCAGCACAGAACGATGAGAGAGGGAACTGTTGAGTGGAGCCACGAATGTTGTCGGCGCTGGTTGGTTTGCGGGAGCAGTTAGAAGTCGAGATCAGGCGCATTTGTATGAGAACGCCTGCACGCATGGCTGTTACTGCGCACCTGCTGAGCTGAGCATACTTGATGCGCTGGATGATGCTTGCAGCGTGTTGGTGTTGCTTGTATATCAGACACACCAAGTTACACTGTGTCCATGGTGTGTATATAGCTAGCTGTGTCAGGCAGATTTATCTACTAAACGGGTACTGTAATCTGTAGTCTGCCGAAACTGGCGTTATATAACACCTACCTACTGACAGTGTGTTGCTAGACTGTGTAAATAACTGATGACGTGGGGTGGCTGCCCACAGTGTGTTATGTTTGCTGTATAGGATACATAATTTTGCGCCGATTGTATGTTGTCAGCTCGTCCTATGTTACTGATACAGTAACACATGATTATTTTCTGATTCCATTACTGAACTGTATAAAACTAGTTTCGCTGGTATTTTCTTGGACTTGAATGTGCGAATGTGAACTAGTTTCATGCAGCAAGGTGTATTTTTATGGCAAGCACTCGTGGTCCTTCAAAAGGGAAGCTACTGTTCTTAAGTTTTATAGTATTTATGGTAAGCGTTTAGTCTTTTCGACTCAATATATTTCTGAAGTTGCCTTTCACAGGTTCATTTTCTTACGCTGTTGTTATTTTAACTATGATGTAAATTCATTTACATTTTATTTAATCGAAGTCTTCGTTAATAATTTATAGCTGTATTAATATTTGGTCTTCGAAACATGCTGTTCGTGAATCTGGTGGTTGTGGTCGGTTGGTCTGATCAAGTCAGTTCTGTTATTCATGTTATCAATAAATAAATAAAAACTGTATTGCTAACCCAAACTCAGTCAATCGATACCACCCATTAATTCTAAGGGCGCAACTGCACCTATTATTGATTAGTATCACTTGTTATTAGTTTTTAGCCTGTGCTGCTATTCCAAATGACCTTAGATACAGGAATTTATTGTTTCAAATATTTTTTTCAATTCTTACTAGCGTTGTCATTACTATTTTTAATCCTTATTGTGATTTAACGAAACAGTGATGTGAAAAGTCTTGCATGCGTGAAATCTTACTCCGACGTAAGTAGAGGCCTAACGGCCGTAATCTGCTCAGGTTAAATTAATACACAATCTGAGGTGTGGGCAACTCGCAAGCTAGTGCCTCACAGTCCTGCATTAAAATTTTTCTCAGTTTGGAGGACTGTAATAAGCATGTCTTCGCCTGCGTGCGAGGATATATTTAATCCTATCATCTTTGTAGAAGATTTAGGGGTTGGTCTGGTAAATAAGAACTAATAAAGTCTACTATATGTTTATCAGAAACTATTTGTGTTTAATTAATCAATAATTACCTTGAAGATACCTCCCAGAAATCATGCTGCTCTTTACAGGCAAGAAGAGTGATACAAGGCGTTTTTATAGAATGAAATCTGAAACAGGAATCGTACCTAGCCAGCCTGAAAAATGAGTGCAGGGCGTGAGCACTCTGCCACGTCGATTCGTATTACTGGTCAGGGCAAGTTTGCAGATACTAAGATGGGCTGCAGAGTTTTAGGCCTAGACGTATTCTCATCTTTAAAATGAACATAAACAGTCTCGACGGCAAGGAGAAATGTTTTTTTGACATTACCACTTTCGGTCTCAACCATGATGGTAGGCCGAAATACTGGCTTTCTGAAGCCCGCGTACTTGCCAGCTGGATTATCTCTAATGAGCACATATGCAACTCGTACACGCGGCTTATTGTTGTTTATCGAAATCATGTAATGGATTAACCGAACGACACTACTCTCTGTGTTTTCACTAAATACAGAGTGTAACGTGTATAAACGCAGATTTTGTATGTCTTACTTTAACACTGACCACCACCAGTATGTTGGTTGTTTTTTCGCTACTCGAACAGTCTTCTCACAAAGATGTCACATAATTTACTGCCTGATGGTTTCTGCATGGTCGTAACTGCGTCACTAAGTGCAGTAGCCTGTCAGTATAGACTAACCGTTTTGCATCCACAGGCTCATACTTCAACACCTGAAGTGCTGCCCCAGAGAAAACAAGCTCTAATGGCTTACTCTTGCCACAAGTACTTGTTGGTGTCAACCAAGCTGAAAACATAATACTCCGAGTAGCTCTAATTATTACTCTGCAAATGAAGTACAGAGTGATGTAATGTCGTTCAGTACACTGTCCTCAGTTACCAATAAAAATACCTGCACTTATATCCGGTACATCCTAAGCCATAACGCATACCCATGACCTAGTATAAATCAGCGAATTTCAAATTTTCATTATCAGTGCATTTCTCTATTCGCTTTCGTTCGTTGTGTTTCTATTTTTAATCTGTTTTGGACTATTCTGCTTGTGCCTCGTACTACTTCAGTAGTTCATCTGTGGTGACACTAGTGCAGTTTGCACTTACATGACCCAGAAAAGTGCAAGTGGACTAGCAACTCCATGGATGTACTTCCAATGACAAGCCACACCCTCCTTATCAGTGACATCATCATCATTATGTGATGCTGCACACAAAATTTCAATGACTTCATCATGCCCTACCCCTCTCCAGCCAGTCACAGCCTAGTATTGTAGCAGGCATTAATGCGAAACAGGCAATGCCTTACACCAGAGTAGCAAAAGATATACTGCTGAAATCATATGTGTGCAACTTGCAGTGTCAGTCGCAGATGCTCAAATTTCTGAAATGGTTTACTCAGATTTGTTTTACAGTGTAAGCTAGATGTCTGGTAGTTTCCATATTAAGCTACAACTGAAGACAGAAAATTGCAAAAGTCGGAACTGATTCGTTGTGCTTATTTATTTTGGGTGAACGTACCACTTAGATATTGGTCAACTGTGGCAAAATTGCGGAAAGATTAGTACCAGAAAAAACGAAACCACTACAAAAAATCGTTTGTGAAATCAGAAAAATGGCTTTATATATGCTTCGTCAATGAATTTTCAGAAGTAAACATCTCCCATTGAGTGGCAAAAGGAAGCAGGGATGTATCTACAGTTATGGGGACCCCAGTCAAAATACATCTCTGACTGCCCACTCTTCAGCGCCCATCGCATCGAAACGTCATCCACACTCGTCGCTCACAGCCCCACAGTCCCGGGAATAGCTCTTGGACACATCACTATATCAAACAACTTTATGGACAGTCCACGCAGGCTAATACAAAATTTGCCGAAGATATTCAGTTAATCAGAGAAATATCGTCTCTTGTTTTCTCCTGAGGTGGTGCACTGGCGGAAATCAACCACCGTTTTCTAGAGTCACCTACAGTAAGGCATTAGCTCAGAATGATCGGATCGGACTCCATTTAGCTGGCATTCTAAGGATTATTTACAACTGTTGCCCATCAACAACTATGAAATTTCGTGTAAATACTTCCGATTTTATTTTTTCTTTATTTTTTTTCTGGGCGCCTTGGGGTCCCAAGTCCTACGGGCATTGCCCCGAAGAGAGAAAGAGAGAGAGAGAGAGAGAGAGAGAGAGAGAGAGAGAGAGAGAGAGAGAGAGGAGGATGAGATGAAAGAGAAGGAACGAGAACAATGATAATAAAATGACACCAGAAAGGGTGCTGACGATAGAGATCACGGAGAAGATGCCTCCGAAGTAGAAGTCGTAATTTCGTATATGCGTGATTCTGGTCCAAAACTTACAATCATTTCGACGAGAAAGTGTACGTGTAGAGAAATATCATAAACCCCAGAAGCGACTGCGAATAGGTTGCGAAGAGATAAGCACCAAACAAACGTATCTGACGCGGCCGACGTAAAACTGTACGTATCGAATATATCTCCTACAAGTGTCTGGTGAAATTATCCGGGTTCCGCTGTGCTAACACAGCCTGAAGATAAATTGATTTAGCGTTCCATGTCCGGGAGAAGTTCCGCAGGCGGAGTAATGTGTTTGAGCGCAAACCGCGCAAGAAGGATAGTTTAATTGAAAACCGTAATCAGCGGGCCGATCCTAAATAACATGTGGTAGGCGCGGGACCATATATCATAAGGCAGAGTGAAGCCACCCATTTCGAGCACTGCTTACAGACGAAGCGGTAATTAATTATAGCGGCCGAGAGGAAAACAGGCGTCGAGATAAACCGGCGAACACTTCCACACACGACACCAAATTACACGGGGCCCGCCAGTTATATACTGCCGCTTGTCACGGTTGCACGGTCCGCGGCTCCACGAATCTACGCCGCCGAAAAAATCCGCCGCGCCCAGCACAGCACAGCCCAGCACAGCCCAGCACAGCATACCTCCGCCCTGGGCCGACAGCCGCCCGCTGATAGGCGGACACAGGGGACAACGTGTGAGGCTGGCCGCTATCGGCCATCTACAGCACGCGGCCCCCAGCCGGGTGACCGGTCCGCTACCGGCGCCTCGCCTTCCACTGCGGCTACGGTAGGTACCGTGTCGAATTTTTTTACCTCCCGGCCGACAATCTTCCGAAAATTACCAGGGTCGGGTTAGCGTCTCAAGCATCGTCATCTTCTAAAGGCTTTTCGCTGCAGTCATTCTGCCCTGTTTTGCGCTGTCCTCTCACTTCTTTACCGAGTTGCGCTCTACCGAAGCTAGGTTCGGTAGTTTTAGTAGACGTAGTAAATGGTAGGATTACTGGTAGGGGCAAAAATATTAATGGACGTCTGGAACAGAAACTGGGAACCGACGACTTCTCTTTGTTTTTTTGTTTCTTGGGCACATGATTAGAATTAATTATATTCTTACAAAATACAAATTGCATTTTATAAGTAATAACAATTAGTTGATCGCGTGCCTGATGCCCTTTTATGTAACCAAAGCAATTACTTTTGATGGAAGTACAGTTGCACACAGAAAGATAAAAAAGCTCTATAATTATTGTTGTTATTTTGTGCTCAATGGCTAGTTCTTCTTCATGATCAAAGGCAACATATTGATAAGTGCGAAAGCTGTTTATGAATATCAGAAATACGTTTTACATAAGCTCGACGTAGTATTGATGCGATGCTTTTTGTATGGAAAACACAATTTACTCACAAAAGAGGTTATATATATCACTATTTGCTTAACATGCACTTTTTTTATTTTTACAGTAACATCCGTCTGTTTCACATTACAAATCAATATTTTTCGAATACAATGCTTGGCCTCTCCGGCCGGCTTTCCTTTAAAGGCTATAACTTTATTTTCTGATATTTTCAAGTTATAGAGATTGCTTATCAAATGTAAACGATGTAGAGTAAATTGTAAATCATCCTCTATCTTTTGTAAAATCATTTGGTCTTCAACAAAGAGTACAAGAATTAATTTTATTCCTGAGTTAAGTTCTTTTTTCCATGCTCTAAAAATATTTTCAGTTTATATGTTACATATCATTTTTTTCATCTGAAAATGAAGCACGAAGCGTCTCACGTTGAAGTTTCTTTCCAATTCTTGTTAAGGCTTCACGATCGTTTTGTATTATTTTTATAGAACTCGATCCCAGAGCTCTTTAATCAGCTGTATGAATGTTGTTGCAGTTGTCTCCAGTCAGAAGGCAGATTTGATACAGTTCCCATGGGAAGTCTATGGTGTACAAACCGCTTCATCTCTGCATAACCAGTGCACCCGACTTTCCTTCGAATCAGCCTATTGTAGTGAAGTCTTGGTCTGCTTCTACGACTTTAACCTCCCCCCTCGCCCAATACGTCTCTCCATTACCGCAATGACGATTCCTTAATGCCTCGGAATGTGTCGAATCAGCCAATGAGCCTACTCGCTCTCTCTATCAAGCAACGCCATAAATTTCATTGCTTCCCAGTTCGATTCAACACCTCCTCATTAGTTAGTCGATGTTCCCATCTAATCTTCAACATACTTCTGTAGAACCGCATTCCAAAGTGTCTGTACTCTTTTTATCTGGACTGTTCATCGTCCACGTTTCACTTCCGTACGAGATTATGTTGCCGGCAAATACGTTCATAAAAGACGTCCCAACACTGAAATTTGCATTCGATATTTACACATACCCATTTTTCAGGAATGACTGTCTGGCTACTGACAGTCTGCGTTTTATGTCACTTGTATTTCTACCGTCGTCAGTTATTTAGCTACCTAGATATCAAAACACACTACTTAGCTGGAGTAAATTAATATTTATTCTAAAGGAAATCGCAAGATTGTAAGCCAGTGCCCATAATATTCAATTTCTGCATGGTGACTGTACAGTATCTTACTTACAAGGGAACCTCCCCATCGCACCCCCCTCAGATTTAGTTATAAGTTGGCACAGTGGATAGGCCTTGAAAAACTGAACACAGATCAATCGAGAAAACAGGAAGAAGTTGTGTGGAACTATGAAAGAAATTAGTAAAATGTACAAACTGAGTAGTGCATGCGAAGATATGCAACATCAAGAACATTGGGAGTCAGGGAGCGCCGTGGTCCCGTGGTTAGCGAGAGCAACTACGGAACGAGAGGTCCTAGGTTCAAGTCTTCCCTCGAGTGAAAAGTTTAATTTTTTATTTTCAGACAATTATTATCTGACAAACTCTTATGTTTTCATCACTTTTTGGGAGTGATTATCACATACACAAGAAAACCTAAATCAGGCAAGGTAGAAGAATCTTTTTACCCATTCGCCAAGTGTACAAGTTAGGTGGGTCGACAACATATTTCTGTCATGTGACGCACATGCCGTCACCAGTGTCGTATAGAATATATCAGACGTGTTTACCTATGGAGGAATCGGTTGACCTATGACCTTGCGATCAAATGTTTTCGGTTCCCATTGGAGATGCACGTCCTTTCGTCTACTAATCGCACGCTTTTGCGGTGCGGTCGCAAAACACAGACACTAAACTTATTACAGTGAACAGAGACGTCAATGAACGAACGGACAGATCATAACTTTGCGAAAATAAAGAAAGTAAACTTTTCACTCGAGGTAAGACTTGAAACAAGGACCCCTCGCTCCGCAGCTGCTCACTCTAACCACGGGACCACGGCGCTCCTGTGGTCACAAGGTCCTCGATGTTGCCTATCTTGCGCACGAACTACTCAGTTTGTATATTTTGCTTATTTTTTTCATAGTTCCACACAACTTCTTCCTGTTTTCTCGATTGATGTGCGTTTAGTTTTTCAAGGCCTATCCACTGTGCCAACATATAACTAAATCTGAGGGGGGTGCGATGGGGAGGTTCCCTTGTTAGCTGTGCACATTGTCGCCATTCTTACACTGTCTTCCAGTTGCCTTGGCCGCTATGACCTTCCATTCATTGTTCGCCCTTACATCACTTGTCCGTTGTCTTAGTTTTCTCTTTCCAATAGTTAATGTCTCCTAGCTGGAGTTATGAATATAAAATGAGTGTAGTTATGGAGCGATGGGGGTAAGTGATAAGCAGGAAGAGGTATTGAGGACAGCAGTTCATACTCGTACGAATAAATCAACTGCAGTGGAATTTGTTGGTTTCTGGCGGTATGCTGTGGCTTCCACCTGTTTATTTAACCGCGACAGGCAGAGAACTAACTAAATCCTGCTTTAGGTTCTATTGTGAGACGTCGCGATTAACGGGGGCAAAGACGAACGTGTAGCAGTAAGACCGTGCAAGACAGCCAGCACCTGGGTGGCGGCGGGACACGCGAGACCAGGCTGGGGACCTGCGGACGCCCGCGGCCCTCACGATGCCGCCCCCACAACGCCCGCGCGGGCCACGACATCAAACTTGCAAATTCCCGGCCCTTACCTCGGGCGGACTGCCCCACTCGCTCCTTTTCCCTCGGACGATGTGGCCATTTCTGTGCCGCTCCTTTGGCGACCGTCGGTGTCTCGTCTCTAGGCGCGCAGTGGGCCGCAACGAAGCCAGTTTATGCTGCTGCTAGGGACAAAAGTGACTCCCAATTAGCTAACACAGTGACTTTCGAGGCCGTGCTGGGGTTAATTCCCACACGGCTCACACACTGCTTCTTCATCCCGACCGGAATTGCGTTTAGTTTAGTGACACGAAACTGGTTTAGGAAACGGTCCGTGGAGAGCCGTAAAATTTTTACGGAGCTGCTTTTCCTCTTCAAGTGGGAGATAATGGAACTATTCGCGACACGCAGCTCCATTCTCTCGATCGTCGTTGACGCACAACGGAGAACGTATTTTTAGGAACTTACGTAGCGAAGTGGGCACTAAACGTGCCACCAGATAATGGCTTAAGATGAGAGACTGATCCAGTCGTCGACATTACTTTCCCATTAAGTTACAGGGGTGCACACATATCTCAGAGTTCGGAAAAGCAAGTTCGGTCGACAATTTTGTCGAAAGCCAGCGGTACGTTAATTACCACAATGTTCCGGCTGCTAAGTCTGGCGTTTACGTCGTACTACTTACATTTTTGGATGAAGCAGATATACAGCAGTGAGCCAGTTGTATGAAGACCAACAAGACCATCGAAAGATGAACCTCCTCACATCTCTGTAGTTTTAACGATACCTACCTATATTTCAATGTAGTTGTATCTGTTGCTTGTGAATAAATGCAGGCTGGATGTCTCAAACTTTTTAAAACGCCGCAAGCAGAGCAATGAGGACTAAACATATAATGATATAACTAAATAGCATCACCTAAAGGCCAAATAAATCAAGGCAGCATTTTGTTGAAATTCGGAACCTTCCTGGGTCTGTGACGGAAAATGCTGCGCTGAACAAAACTGCTTGGACACGATGCTGTCACCATTTTCGCACTGCTACTGTATTTCAAATTTTCTGATACCCGCGGAAACCTACCCCATTCCAATTAATGAGTCAAGTTTCACGTCTGTTACAACGGCTCCAGTGTGAAAACATTTATGAAGAGTGAATGCAATTGCTAAAAAAAATAAAAAATAAAAGAACCGTCCATAAATTTCTTTCCGATGTTAATATGAATTCCTCCTAAGGTTATTTTTGAATCAATTCCCCAAACGAACCAAAGAGAACAGCACGATTTGTATAAGCGTATACTGAGTGCGGAAACTGGGAAATCTTCGCCTGTATATTCCGACTAGGCCTACACTCCTACTGTAACCAGTACTCGTAACTTGGTATATGGATACGTCAATTTCTTTCGGGGTAATAGACACGTGCAGCGTGATGCCTGCACGAAACCTACGATAGCTGTTACAACGCTAATAAGGGAATGCACACTGACCACCCAGAACATGAGGACCACCTACCTAATAGCTGGTATGCCCATATATGGCAGTGTCACGGGCACCAGTGACGTCACAGCCGGCAGCTAGCGTATATAAGGGCGCACCAACAGCCCACCGGCAGTCGTAACACTTGACAATGGCCAAGGAGTGCTTGGCCGAAAGCTCGTGTAGTTTTAAGCAATTGACGCAGTTGGAAACCAGAGAACATTTTATCCAGTATATTATTTATTATTCATTTGTATTATTGATACTGTAGAACGCGTAAAGAAACAGGACTTTAATTCTAGCGGACAAACGCTAGGCGGTCAGCCACCCGTCCGGCCATCACGATTTAAGGTCTGCGTTGTTACCCCAAATCTCTTTAGCGAATGGCAGCGTGAGTCCTTCATCTAGGCTTTGGGTCATCCTCCTTTTTTATCGCGCTCAGTTAAGGTAATGCTTCGCCTCTAACGATACCTGATGTCGACGGAGATTTTAACCTTATCCTTCGACGTCCTTGAAGCCGCGAGCATCTTTCAGTGTCATTCCTAATCCAGAAAGCACACACGCAACTTCTATCGGCGTTTTTGTATTCTTGATATCGTGTGTGTGTGTGCGTGCGTGCATGAGAGAAAAGGGGGGGGGGGAGGCTGGGAGGGAGGAGAACCAAGCGCAGAGACGCCACTTGTAGCAGCTGATTCCGAGGGCGCATGCGCAATGAGGGGCATTGTGTGCGTGAGCGGACAGCGGCGAGCGCGGCAGCCCCCGAAACGCTGAGCCCTGTCGCGGGCGGACATTTACAATAAGCCGTATGCAGATGGCTTCCTTTCGCCGTGTTTGCGCGGCCGAACAATGACCACGACCGGCCGGCATATACAGCGCCCCGGCCGGCCATACAAATACGCACGCGAGCATATTAAGCGGCCGCCGGCTTCTGGGAAGGCGCGGCGCGGCGCGGCGCGGCGGGGGTCGAAACCCGCCCCGGCCATCGCTTGCATTTCCAGCGGAACGGCGCTGTGCTCAAAACTCTGCTGTGTTATTCCTTACCAGACTGCTTCACACACCGGTCAGGGTCTCGTGGTCTGGGTTTCTCAAGATTTCACTAGCCTCTTTGCGAGAGATCTGGTTCGCCGGCATAGAAATGAATGTCTCCCAAGCTTTGACTCTCCTAGCCAGTAGTCTCCACTAAATACAAGACTGTAGTGCAGATGTTAAACTTGTCAAAGTGATTGTCACGTTTTGGTTCCAAATTTGAGGCGTACGTTCGTATGCGATTTATATGTGGGTTATCTCGTTCTCCAGGTAGACAGATGTCTTTTATCTACCAAGCTCTCGAATTCTACAATAGTCAGCAATTAGTAGCTGAAATCGGTTTTAATGCTCTAGAGATAATTAAGGAAACATCAACGCTTCAAATAGCTTGACATGACATGTTTGTAGCATATCTAATAATGAATAACTGAAGAAAATAACCTTACCTCTGAACCCAGAGCGTCATTTTAGGGTTTGCATAAATAAAATGAAGAATTAAAGAAATTTTGTTTGTTTATCGCATTCATGTGACGCACACTCATTCGTGGAAGAACATGAAAACTTGCAGTTTTCCAGCATTCTGCTTGATGTTAATAAAAATCTCCCTATCAGATATCAAAGAAAGCTTTGTAACAGTGAATATTTACGTGGGCGAACCAAGAAGCCCCCAAACAGCCGAGGCACTTCTCCAAGTCAGAAAGAAAGGAGGGAAGAAAATTCTTACCGATAAATGGCTCCCATCCTTTAGTGGAATGTGAAACTGTTTAGAACCCATGTAGAGCAGCTAAAAATCTTAGCGTAAGATCAACTGCCTACAAGAAGTGCACTTCAAAGATTTTGACTCTCTAAGGGGAGAATGACCGCCACGCAGCGTTTAAAAGCTTTTTTCTCCTTTACGTTTGCTTTCGGAATAAAAAATACCGTACTCGTTTGTATTATGTAACAGGCGCAGCCAAATTTCCGCTAAAATGCTTCCTGCGAGCGAGTTGGACCATTGCAGAAGTGTCGGCATTTCCACTTCCATTCTTTACGTAGAAACTAAGCGACATCTGGAAATATTGGATGGGACGGGGCGTTTGGACCCATGTTCTTTTACTGCTACAGTTACAGTTAGATCTATGGATTCTACAGCGTATAAGTAGATATGTAGCTTGTAATACACTATATCTGAGTCACTGAGCTGAGATACCAGTTGCATTGTACACTAGGGCGCCAAACATGTCAGAAGCTTCACATAACTGTTAATAGTTAGGGATACTAACTGCAAGCCCGTAAAAACAATATGAATAATTTGGAATTTACGGTAGCCTCGTCTACAGCGATACTTCTTCCATGTCAGTCCAATGGAAGATGTTCAGAATATTGCGAGAAAGCCGTAAATAGTGTGAGTCCGAGATGATGTTACAAACTGTCAGCAATGATGGAAAAGGGTAAATGGATCAATTTAAGCCGGCCGGGGTGGCCGAGCGGTTCTAGGCGCTTCAGTCTGGAACTGGGGCGACTGCTACGGTCGCAGGTTCGAATCCTGCCTCGGGCATGGATATGTGTGATGTCCTTAGGTTAGTTAGGTTTAACTAGTTCTCAGTTCTAAGGGACTGATGACCTCCGATGTTAAGTCCCGTAGTGCTCAGAACCATTTGAACCATTTTTGATCAATTTAAGGTAAGGGAACCTAACCCGGAAGCCACGGAGTCGAAAGGTGAAAGCGAAAATCTACTGGATTTCCGCCTTAGCCTCGCACAGCGCTGAGACTGAGGGCCGCAAGTTCCTAATCCTGATCATGACGTACAGAATTCCTGCTGAATACTCCCCACAACTCTCAGATAATTAATTTCCCCTGTTGTTCGACTAGTAACGGCGCAAGCAACTAGATGTCCGAGAGACCGAAAAAGCTGTCATTGGTACTGTGATAATGAATTCCTTTTATATCCACAAGTTTCACAAACTGTGACATTTACAATACTTGTTCAAAATGGTGTCATCCGGTGTCAATTCAGGCGCGGTATCGGCGCACCAAGTTCTGTCATACGTCTTTTAATACCCCCGGTGTCGTTTGAACAGTGTAGCACGCAGTGAGAATTCTTGTCATCCTCTTCAGTCTGGACACACGTCATGTATACAAGACTTTCCATATGGCCCCACAAGGAGGAATCAAGCGGCCACGAAACAAGGCGGCCTCGGCCTATTCACTTTCCAGGGAACTTCAGATCCAGGTGTTCACAAACCGTCAGTCGAAGGACAGGTGGGGCTCCACCACGTTGGAACCACCTCCGCTGACATGTGGGATATGTTCCAGGAACGTGGGTACGCTGTGAGACGTATCAGAAAGATTTCCGACAAGAAAATGCTGATAAGTTGTGATCTTCACTCAGATGGCTGGTTTGATGCTACTTCACACGCTAGTCTCTTAATCCCTGCCCAATTACTACACCTACATCTACGTGAACCTGGTTACTGCGGTCAATCCTAGGTTTTCGCCCTATAATTGCCTCCTCCCTTCGCCACTCAAATTTCCCTCCATCACCATATTAATTGTCTGTTGAAGTCTCACGATGACTAGTCTACAGTTTTTACCCTCCACGCTTCCCTCAATTAACAGTTGACGATTCCTTGATCTAGCAATGTGTCCTATCAACCTATCCCTTCCATTAGTAAATTGTGCCACCATTTTTTTCCTTCTGGCCCGTATTCTATTCATCATCTCTTCATCAGTTATCTACTGCTTAGCGTCCTTCAGTAGCACCACATTTCGTATTAGTCGGGATAGAAAATACAGCTGCTGGAGACGAACTGATCGCCAACACGGTGGAACTCACGAGAAAAAATCTCACACGAAGCAATACGGAAAGTTGTAACACTATATTTGGTCGCTCACAGGGTCCATCGAAGTAAAGCACGCTGGCGAAGAGAGTGTGGCTGGAACGAATCTCTGCATCCGCATCTCCCTCCATGTTCAATTCTCTTCGAAGTTTGGAAAAAAATGAGTCTTTCTCTTTAAAGAGGGGACAGGAATGTGCGTAAAGTAAAACCGATCTTACAAAGAAGGAAATAGTTTCTGTTGCTACAGCTTAGCCTATCATCGTTCCATCTAGCGTTGCACTTGTCACACGCTGAGTATTAGCTGTTTACCTCACGAGGTGCGCAGCAGTTAAGGTACTATAGACTCCCATTCGTGAGAAAGGCGTTCTAAATCCCGTCCGGCCATACTGACCTAGGTTTTTCGGTCCGGTCATACTGACCTAGGTTTTCCGTGATTTTCGTTAGTAGCTTACGGCAACTGTCTACATGGCCCGCTGAAAATAATTTGGCTGATTTCCTTCTCCAGTCCGAATCTGCGCTCCGTCTCAAACACCTGGTCGTCGATTGGACGTTAAGCCGTAACTGTCCTTTTCTTTCTTTCTTAACGGAAATTTTGTATGCTTGACGTGTCGCGTGATTCCAAGAGACGAATGTAACGTATTTACGCATTAAGTACGAGAGAAGAACGAAACATGTCGTGCTCATAAACGTCACATCTGAGGGCGACCGCAGCACGGAAGGCTGGTGCGGCGGCAGCTGCCCGTGGCCGCCCGCCGCGTGCGCTATCGGCAAATTAACGGCGGGCCCTCGCCCACACAATGGCGCCGGGCGGCGTCCGTCTGCGCCGGACAAGCGGGCGTCCGCGGCGGCCGACTTCACGCAGGACACCCGGCAACAACAAAGCCCCCTTGAATTACATATCTCTCTTCTATATCGAACGGGAGCCATTGAGAGCGACTTAGTGTCCCATTGTTGTGCCCCGCTGAAATGACACAGACATACGGAGTCATTAGCAAATAATCACTTGTGGGTATCGGCCGGAGAGCCATTGTATCCGGCCCGCAATGAGGCTACAATGCGTATCAACCGTCGCTTTTAATGGACCAGCCGGCAATAAACATTACTTATCCGGGAAGGGACGTGCAAGAAAAACGTCCTCGGACGCGATTACGGGGCAGAGGGCTCAAGGACGCGAGAGCCGACCCGCTGTTCCCACGGCATCCCCACAGTACACGAGGGAAAGCAGGACCCACGGTGACCAACAAAACACGTCTGCTCAGTAATTCGAGCTTTTGTGTATTTGGCCGAGTCTCACACAGTAGCATCTGCATCTGGTACGGTGGACCATTCGCGGAGCTTCAGCTAATCTCCTTTGCTTCACTGCGGTCGAACCGTGGAAGAGACGTGCTAACTACAAGTTAAAGCGGACGGGACCGAATAGTTAAATTTTGTTCAAAAGCAACTGAAGTATTTTCAGTACGCCAGCAAATGATGCCCACTGTAAAGTTTGTAGCGCGCTTCTTTATTATACCCGTACGTCAAATAACGACGCTGTATGGCGACGAATACAACTAAACTCATTTACAAAAATCACGACCGTTCTTTTCTCTTGAACTCCTCGCTGTATTGATACAGATTTCAGAAGATATGCTTTGTGTCTGGGATATTTTCGAGCAGAGCTCAAAATCTTTGCTTGAAACGACTAGTGGTGATACATCACGACATCGGGAACAGCTTCTGATAGAGACAAGTGTTCGCCGATGCTTCGCTGCAACGCTGAGCGTCATTTTTAATTAGTTATGCCCCTGAGGGGCGTAGGCTCTCTGTGGCGCTCGCTGGCAATGTGGGTTGTCTACCATCCAGTCACCTGTACAAAGTCACTGTAGAAGCAGACAGGCCGAGCTTCTTTCTCCACCTAAAGACACTCATCTTGAAGGTTTTCTTGTTGAAAATCAGACTATGAATTTATTTGTGTAGCTACAAATGCAGATCTCCTGGTTACTATTAGCAAACATTTGGTTGTAACAGAAGTTCTTCCCCATAGCGTAATCTGTCACCCCTTAGACATTTGATGCAAAGATTAGGAAACATCCTCCACTTATAAAAACGTGTACAAGGGAGTGACAGCTTCAGCCACATGTTATGAAAGCCAGTGAAAGTTATCATAATTATAAAAAGCTTAGCTGCCGAACCCAAGCATAAATAAATGCAACATAACGCATGTAAGGCGAAAAGACCCGATAACTTTCGACTAGTCCCCCGATTGCCTCTCTCTGGAATGAACCACTTTCTTTAAGTATGTAGAAGTTTCTGTCCAGAGCACTCTAAGATGGAACGACGACATAAATATATAATCGAAAAGATATATTCCACACTCAGATTTACTGGGACATCCCAAGGAAGTACAATTCCCTCACGGCAGAAAGCTCTCTTTCAATACTGTTCGTCCCTCACCAATCTGGGTTAGCGGAAGAGATAAAGAAGACTTAAAGAAGAACTGCGTGATCATCATTACGGGTTTGTTTACTCCGTGTGACAGCGCCACAGAAACGCTCAAAGTACTGCGATGGGAGATATTGTGAGAAAGACTTTTGTACATCGCCGAGAGCCGTGCCCACAATATTCGTAGAGCCCACAATTAGAATATATATCTCCCCACAAAATATAGCCATGTATGGAAGTGAAACATGGACGGTAAATAGTTTGGACAAGAAGAGAATAGAAGCTTTCGAAATGTGGTGCTACAGAAGAATGCTGAAGATTAGATGGGTAGATCACATAACTAATGAGGAGGTACTGAATAGGATTGGGGAGAAGAGAAGTTTGTGGCACAACTTGACCAGAAGAAGGGATCGGTTGGTAGGGCATGTTCTGAGGCATCAAGGGATCACCAATTTAGTATTGCAGGGCAGCGTGGAGGGTAAAAATCGTAGGGGGAGACCAAGAGATGAATACACTAAGCAGATTCAGAAGGATGTAGGTTGCAGTAGGTACTGGGAGATGAAGAAGCTTGCACAGGATAGAGTAGCATGGAGAGCTGCATCAAACCAGTCTCAGGACTGAAGACCACAACAATACAAAATATATCTCGCTTAACGAGCGCGACGTTAAAACTAGGCAAGTTGGAACGATACCGCCGATCTTTGTTCACGCGTAATGTCATTCGTCGTAGGTACATGGCTCGTCGACTTTGTTTTTTGTTAGAGATTTTTTATTGATGATGGGTTTTTATTTCTCTCCGCTCACTAGCGCCCAGGAAAAGATAGAGTCTTCAGTAATAAATGAAGCACTGTGATACGATCCGTGACAAACAAGTGCCGTATAAGACGAAGCAACAACTAAATGTAGAGCATCTTAATAACTCCGGGAGCGAATGGAGGGATCAAAACAAGGTGAAACAAATCTAGTTACTGAAAACCGGACGCGGGCGCGTAAGGTAAGTCCCAATTTTCAGAAAGGTTAATATTAGAAACATTAATTGAATTAGAAGCCTATTGTGCATAATGAAGAGGGCACAGTTGTCAAAAATAAAATTCTTCTCAAGAGTTAGCGTTGGACGTAATGAATAAGGCCGTCCAGCCTAGCCACGACAAAGAGGGTAATGCTAACGTTGGTGAGGAGTACCTTGCGCGGCATGCAGCGACTCTGTGACTGCTGCGCCGCCTCCTCTCCAGGAAGCGCCCCCTGGCTGTCGCAGATTCCTGGCGAGAGCAGCTGCGGTGGTGCCGCTGCCGGCCACCAGCTTCAATTTGTCCCGAGCCTCTGCCATTCGCCTCCCGCGCCCTTCTTTTTTCGGCACTCGTGTCCGTACCGTCTCACCTCGTTCCTCTCCCCGTCCCCTCCCTCCCCCCCCCCCTCCCTGCCGTGCTGCCCGTACAATCGGCCTTTGTACCTGTTGCCGAGAACAATGGTCCGAGAGCAGTATTCCGAGCAACAATCGCTGGCCGTTCCGCCACAAAAGCGCACATCCTCGTTGCGAACATAACCGTTAATTTCGTTCCGAGAAAGCAGACCCGCCTCGGGCTGTGCCGATGCACCCTCTACAGGCAGTCGTACGAGTGGTACCGCCGAATTTTCATCTTTTTGCTTAATTCCTCGGCAGACACAGACGATAAGTTTTACCAACAGTCAGCCCTTCTTCCCGCGTACCGTCCGTGAACACAACACGGAGGGAAATGACTTTGGTATCACAACTATCTCTCGCCATACACCGTAAGACGGTCTGCGGAGTACAGATGCAGATGTGTACACAGTCGTAACACGGTCCTACCGTTCCAGCTTTCAAACAGCAAAAATATCAGCACACCTTCGCTTCGGCGGATTATGGACTGTGCGTGGCAGTCAGCAGATTACTTCCTGCACTGTAGCGGGCGTGTGCATGGAAACGGAGTGGAACTTGTTCACTATCCACTGAACTAGCGTCCCATTCATGATATTCTCCTACTTCTATTGAGCAGAACTTTTTTAGTAAATAAAATCCATATGTAATGACACACGCACGCACGCACACACACACACACACACACACACACACACACACACACACACACACAATTACAATCCAATAATGTTCTTCTTAAGAGCTAGGTCACATTCATTTCAAATTAATGAGGTAGTCAGTTGTCCAGCCAATAAAAAGCTGAATGAATGTTTATTTATGGACTCATCATTTGTTGCACGTAGCGTCGTCCCTGTGGGGCCTTGACGTTCCCAGGCAAAAACCTTGGTCGGAGCCGAGGGATTGGAACTGTTTCAGTAACTTCAGTAGGCTGTCTTAAGTGCTCAGCGATATGGATGGCTACTTTTACGTTCGTAAAGGATGGGGATAGTGATTCAGTCTCCAATGGCAATCACGTGGACGAGCCGAAGTGTATCGCGCATTACAGTGAAACCTTTTTGTTTCGTAGTGATATCAGTATTTTGCATTTTACCTATATGAATTAATTTACTGCGGCTGTAACGGTCTTTTCGTGCAATTTTTGAGCGAACAAGCGCACCTCTTGCCTTTACGACGCTCAGAGCGGCAGCCGTGGCTTTTGCACACAGGCTTTTACAGACGCCAGTACCGGCGTGTACTCGCTACCATGCGTCGTGAGTGGAAGCGAGACGTCTACACGGCGAGGAAAGGTACTCGACCTTAGATGGCACTGAGAGGCGAGAACCAGTTGACTCAGAGCTGCGGGCATTGCCGGCAGATACAGAAGTTGTCAAGGCCACACAGGAAAATAGCTGAAAGCTGGACATGCCTCTCCCGAGACATACGGTGTTTGACTGAGAAACCTCACCTGAGACACTGGACAGCATGGTAACAACCTCTAGGTCGATGTGGGGGGGACTCTGCTTCTGCTCTTTGAGAGAGGCCGTATGGTAAGAGGAAGCCACAAAACACGTGACCATAATGGGCCTAAGGGACACTTAACTGCTAGCCGCAATATGAAAACGCCAATTAGCTATTCAGTAGTGAAACCAAGGAGTAATGCATCACTTTTCAGGGTGCATCCAAGCTTAATTATTTCTTCATGTGATATTTCGGCCACGAGCCTTCCACTCGTTCCTAAAACACTCCAGAGTGGGAACTGTGCCAGTTTATTCGTTGAGACTCCAAGAACAGCCTGCTCAAAGCTGTACCACAGTATACCTATACTGTGGAAAGCAGCGGCAAGTGTGTCACAGTAATTTGGTACAACAGCACCAAAAATACAGCGTACCTGTGCGTGCGTCAAACATAAAAGCTGCAAACGTCGACTATGAACTAACACAGCAGCACGTTACAAGCTGTTTATCAGGCAGGTGATTCACCGTACAAATTTTTCGGAGATTTTGTGAGAACAGTTCACCGTTCAAATTTTTCGGAGATTTTGTCACACCAGCAGACGTTTTGTTTACATGTGAAAGTATCTGTTTTGTAAGAGCCCACACCATATGATGCAACTGTGTGATAAATACTCAAATGGAATAAACAGGTGAATTCATTATGGAAGTGAACGAGTAGAGTGAGCACAGCGCTTCCACGCTTGGAGGCACGACGCGTGAACAACGTTTCACGTTTCTATGCTACACTGAGCATGTGAACGTCACATGATCTTCTCGGTTAACTAGCATGTGGAAGCGACGTGCTCATAAAACTCCTTCCGGTTCCGTCCGCTTGTTTAATGGAATCGTCTGCTTATTCAGATTTAGTGTTTGTCATGTAGATGGATATGTTGGTTTGGGCTGTTACGGAAATGATACATGCACGTGACACATGTAACATCTGAAACTGACCTAAACACTCAAAACAAAACTTCGTGACGAAACAGTAGACCAGGTTACTCTAGAATAGAACATACTCTGCGGAAAATGAAAGTTTTCGTCAATTGTGAGATTCTTAGAGGCTGTGGAAATCCGCATAAATAAACTAATTGTAGTTTTCAAGTTAGCGAATTACTATGTTCATAAAATCACTGTTAACTTCTACGCACCAAAAGCGAACAGATTTAGTGAAACGATAAGGATAAAGACATAACGATTAGAAAGAAAAGTCCTAGCCATTTTGACGCAATGTTTCTGTATCTCATTACCTCATCACAGGCTTTCCAAACGAAGGAAGTGTAAATGAGACGATGACTGTAGATGTAAGGGATCTGGCGCGTTTTTTGTGTCGTTATCTTTCAGAGTGAAGTCCGGACAGCCGGAGTGAGAGAGAGAGCGAAAGAAAAAAAAGAAAGCTTTCGGAGAAACGCGGAGAGGTACAAATGCGCGCAAGAAACCGGGTAAGAAAGAATTTTCCATCAGGCCGCGTTACTCCGTCCTAAGTGATTAAGGTGAGTTGTCACTTAGTTGTGAAAGCCCCTCATTATCGTGGTTATTATCATTCACTTTTCACAAACAGCGCCTCCCCGGCGCCTTGATGTAATGCGACCGAGACAAGAAGATGCGGCCGAGCGCCAGGGGTAATTGATGGCGGGGGCGCCCGCGCCGCCACCCCCTCCCCCTCCCCCAGCCTAATTGAGACGTGAGGGCCGCTGTCCGCACTCGGCCGCTTTCGCTCACCACCGCCGCCCACCTCACCTCACTCTGTCCTCCCCCGCGCTGCGGCAGCAGACAGGCGCGGCATCTGCCAAGGGACACGAATTACCTCAACGCAGCTTCGGTATGCATTTCGACTTTCAAGAGTTGGAGGCAAGCCTGAGCGCTCATATGCAGAATGAAGGTCCCAAACTTTCAGTCTTAAACAACTTCACACTCGTAAAAAATTTGGAGGCGAAGCCCGAGCAGTTCTCAGGCCACAATTTTGCGTTAAAAAGACCGCGCCCGGTATACGAAGGCGTACCGAAAAAAACAAAAAAAAGCCGAATAACAGTGGCATGGGCAGAGCATGTGTAGTGTGTAGTATGCATTTCAGCCGCTAGGCGTGTGTAGCGCAACTCATTGCCAGTTCAGTGCCGCCTGTGTTGTCGACATGGCTTGTTCTGTTCAACTGCACTGATTGTTTTTGCTAGCTCTGTTTTGTTCTTATTTTGTTTTTCATGATATCAAGTTTAAGTGAACAACGCGCAGCTATGAAATATTGTTTTCAACTCGGTAAAAATGCTGCTGAAACTGTTTTAATGATGAAAACAGCTTAGAAAGATGACGCAACGGGAAAAACTCAAGTGTACGAGTGGTTTTCTCGATTTAAAAATGGCGACATGTCGATTGATGGTAAACCTCATTGTGGACGTCCACCAACTGCCCGAATCGACGAAAATATTTTAAAAAAATTCGACAGCTTGTGCTCACTGACCATCGACAGACAATTTATCAACTGTCAGAGATTAGGGGGTTATCTTGGAGCTCGGTTCAGCGAATTTTAAAGGAAGGTTTGGGAATGAAAAGGGTTGCTGCCAAGTTTGTTCCTCGGGTTCTGACTGACAACCAAAAGGAACTTCAGTTGAAAAATGTCGTGCTTTGAAACAACAGCTTGAAACTGATCAAGATTTTCTGTCAAAGGCCATTACTGGTGATGAGTCACGGTGCTATGGTTACGACCCGGAAACAAAGCACCAAAAAAAAAAAATGGTTCAAATGGCTCTGAGCACTATGGGACTTAACAGCTATGGTCATCAGTCCCCTAGAACTTAGAACTACTTAAACCTAACTAACCTAAGCACATCACACAACACCCAGCCATCACGAGGCAGAGAAAATCCCTGACCCCGCCGGGAATCGAACCCGGGAACCCGGGCGTGGGAAGCGAGAACGCTACCGCACGACCACGAGATGCGGGAAACAAAGCAACAGTCAGGGCAATGGAAGACGTCATCGCACCCCGTTCAAAAAAATGTCGTCAAATCAAATCAAACAACAAAACAAAGCTGATTTGCGTTTTTGATGCCAAGGGCGTCCTTCATTCACAGTTTGTTCCCCCAGGACACGCCATCAATCAAACCTTTTATTTGGAAGTTCTACGAAGACTGCGCAACAGTATTCGTCAAAAAAGACCCGATTTGTAGCAGACATGAGACTGGTTCTTCAACCATGACAACGCACCTGAACACATAGCCATTTCTGTTACACAGTTTTTGATTGAAAATACCATGGTTCCGCTGCCCCACGCACCTTATTCGCCTGAACTGGCTCCGTGCGACATTTTTCTTATTTCCACGCATGAAAAGGAGCATGGAAGGACACCGATTTGACAATATTGAAAAAATCAAGAAAAAAACGATGGAGGTGCTGTCAGCCATTTCTAAAGATGATTACAAAAAATGTTTCGAGCAGTGAAAGCACCAGTGAGACAATGTATTACTTGTAATGGAGAATATTTTCAAGGGGATAAGATTGTTTTATAAGCAATTTTAAAATATACAGCTTTAATTTTCTTTTCATCCCCTCTTAGCTCAGCCCTCGCGAGTCACCTATCGCTCTCTCAGTATTTGTAGACCGCGAAACAGTGTGCGATGTGTGAAGTGGTAGACGATGTTTGAAATTCTCAGAAAAATTTATCTACGTTGTAGGGAGAGACGGGTAAGAGACAGTATGCACAAGGAGAAAGAGAGACCAATACAAATGGAAGGCTAACTGAGAAACGCTCATATTAAAAAGGAGGGTGTGAGACAGTCTGTGTCAGTTACTGTTCATTCGGTATATGGAAGAAGCGATGAAGGAAATAAGAGAAACGTTCTGAGGTTTTATTAATATTCAGGGTTAAAAGATGTGAGTGTTAAGATTCACAGTTCACGCGAATTACAGAGCGAATAGTGCGTATCTGGAATGGGCGATGGCTGTGGGTTTCAAAGTATCTGTCACTGTTTAATTCTCTTTGCTTTGGGCGAAAGCCTCACAATTTTTGTGTGTAATTTTTCAGTCACAAATAAAGGTTTAGTGAAAAAGCGGAACTCGGTTGCAGTTCTGAAACAAATGCAGCTACAGAGCGAAGTTACACCAAGAAAATTACCAAAAGGTACTAACATCAGCCAGCAGACATGCAAACGATTTTTCGCTAATTTCTAGATCGGTGAAGTTCAAACTGCCTGTCCAGCCTGAAACATAAAATACCAGGAGATATGTATCATAATGTCAGGTTGGTGTAATCGAGGGGCGAGTAGTGATTATGAAGACCTACGGTATTCAGCGTGAAGGAAAGACCATGGTAGCTTGTAGAAAGGTAAGTGAGAAAAGTCATATTGTCTTACATGCTCAATTTCTACAACAATGTGAACTTTCATTCCCTAGAAATACTTTTCTTCTGGTAGGCGCCACAGTGCTACAAAATTTCTGAAATCATATTTTTCGCGTTCGACTATAATTCTGATTTGTTTTCCACTAACTGCCAGTTTCGCCCTTTAAGCCATTTTCGAGCGATAGCTACAAAGAAATGGCCGTAATTAGAAAATTCAAAAAGGAAAAAAAGGTAAAAATTACGAGAAGTGACAGTTACACCACTACAGCGAATCAGCAAAAACTTCCTTCACGTACACGAGCACAAGGCACCAAGCTATGTAGCAACCACCATACGACAAGCAGGCTTATGAATGGCACTCATTCGTACAGTCGGTATAATACACCGATTTTGTCATTATTATTTGTATTTTCCTTCGTAAATGTTTTAATTACGACACTTTCTTTTCAGCTTCCGCTTGAAAGTGTCATAATAGCCAAAACTGGCCGATGGTAAAAAATCAATAACAATTACAAGCGAGTGGGGGCAATTGCTCACTTTCACATTTTCCTGAAAAAATTTGTAAATCGTTTGCCGAGGGACTGAAACAGTTGGGTGAAAATCGTGTGCAGGTAAAATATTCCGCCCGTCTAAATCCGACGAGTTTTCGCCGGACTGGCCGCAGCCACTAACTGACGAGCGGACGAAGTGAGAATTGGGCAGCTCTGGCAGGTGGGGGCTCGGGGCGCCGGGCTGCCGGGGTGAATCCCCTTGACCTCTGGCGGCGACCCGCGCAGTAATCCGTGTCACTTGTTTCACTTACATCCAATTACGAGGCGAGTTTGTCGCGGGTGGGCGTTGCGTCACGCCATTGTACGGCGCGCCTACAAGGCCGGCGATGTTGCTCGCTTCAGCGGCCGCTTCGCCGCGCGCGCCGGGGCGTCCAAACGTATTAGCATACGCGCCGTCTGCGCGTGCGCGTGCGCGTGGGAAACCGAACGTTGGCCGCACTGCCCTGCGAGGTGCCAACGCTGCACCACCCCACCCACCCCAGATGCAATTCCCTTTTTCCATTTCCCTGCTGGATTATGGATAATCCCGACACTGCATTGCCGTCTTCTTCTGACGAAAATATGTATCAATAGCTCTATTTATGTGTAAGTCCACAGCCACAGTAAATTTCGTAAATGAAGTAACTTTCCACGAAGGCTGTCATTACAAAATTTACTTTTTATTTGGTTATTTAGCAGATAGCCAATCGCTTTTGGGTCTTAACAAGATGCGGCACATTATACGTACAGCGTGTTACAGTCCACACATGTATGGAGAATAATCCAAGTGTCTCAGCTATTGCAGACGTGATGCCCATATGTAAAACGCGAAAGTGAAACCCATACGCGATAGCAAAACGCGCGTAAGGCTTGCACTTTTTTTTCATTTTTCAAGTACATATGAACTTAACGTTTATGATAGTTGACCCCTATCTACTACTGTTGCGAGAAACTCTTGTTAGGAACGACGTCACATTTTGATGTTTCGCCACACAGAGTACCACTGCTTGCAAACTACACAAAGGCCGACCTTGCACCTATGTTCCAGCTGACATCCCTATTATTGACGTTGGCGACTGTGACAGTGTTAACGACATTTTGGACGAAGGAAGAAGAGATCCTATCGAGGATATAAATACGGAAGAAATGGAAGAATTGAGACTTCTACTGTTACGATCCTGGCAGCGTGTCTCTAAATGCGTTCCACGTGTGCTCGATGAGAACACCAAACGCTTGTAACTTACTCTGCAATAGGTGGCAATAGTGTCTTGTTTGCGTTTCCCATCACAGAGGTATAGCATTTTTCCATAGTTTTTCCAACAAACAGTCTTCCACTCGCCTTCCCCGATACTGATTTTAAGTGACGGTTCTATTTCATATTATTTTCATGTTATTTAATTTTATATCTCATACTTATTTGATATCTCATACACATTGATCTTGACAAAAGCCGAGAAGCGATTCTTCTTGGTGTTTCAGCTCACTGGGGCACTCTGGGATGCCCTCTGGGGCACTCTGGGATGCCCTCTGTGTCATTGTTTATTTTATTGTTCAGTTTAAAGTTGCGAACCACCCTTAGCTATCTCGTGAGATTTTTTTTTAAAGTATAGGTCTACTTTCATTTAAAAGTCTTACTTTTAGATCTATTAATTAATTGTTTATTGATTATAATCTATCGATGGGTTGCAGGGGTTCCGACCCCTGGGGAGGTGGGTCGGTATTAATGCATGGCTGTGTTGACTTAGGCGCTCCAGCTGTGTAAGGCGGGTGACCTTGAACGGGACTCAGCCGCTGCACGAGGCGCCAGGCGGATCGCGCTATATTACTTTTTAGTTTTATCGCTAAATATAGGGTATGACCAGTTACGAAGGAGATCTCCATTGTGCAATCCCAGTAGTTGAATGTAATTGTCAAGAGATGATGTGGTGGTATTCCCTGTTCCACAAGTGGAGCTGACGGCTTCGGAGCAATTTCCTCATTTCTTGAGTGTTGTTTCTGCAGTTCGTCGCACGACTGATTTCACCAGACCGGCACAAATAGCAGTTATCATATTTCTTCTTGCAAAAGAGAGCATGCTTCACAAATTTACCACAAGATGAAAGACGTGTACAGAGAGCAGTGTCTGGCGCGGCGCACAATGCTCCAATAGTGTCAGCATTACGAGGCGAGCTGTGTGGCCAAGAAGAGCCTCCTCACAGCCCCATGTGACTCACATATCTTCAACTCCTTAAATCAATTTCTGAGAGATCAGAGGTTCACCTGTGATAAGGAAGTGTAATACAATGTGGTAAACTGGAACCATCAGGAACACAAGAGCTTCTACATTGAATCCAATCAATCTTCCACTCCCTTCATACATCCTTGGAACCAAAATGGTTCAAATGGCTCTAAGCACTATGGGACTAAACATCTGACTTAGAACTACTTAAACCTAACTAACCTAAGGACATCACACATATCCATGCCCGAGGCAGGATTCGAACCTGCGACTGTAGCAGCAGCGCGGTTCCGAACTGAAGCGCCTAGAACCGCTCGGCCACAGCGGCCGGCCTCCTTGGAACCATGTATCAACACAACGGCAACAGCAGTTATGTGTAGTTCTACAACAGAGAGAGAGAGAGAGAGTGCATATATGTATGTGTGTATGTCCAGGAAGGATCTCCTCACAAATCCTTGGACCGACTTCAACCAAATTTGACACAGAAATAGCAGGCCTCACAAGTATCCATACTGTCATGTTTACAATGTTGTATCCCCAATAGTAGCGGAGATACAGGCCAAAACGGTTTTTCCCACCCGTGGCATATAGGCTGCCTTGCATGAATGGCGTATTGTATAGGAACAGTATCAGCTGGCCAAATCAAGCTGCTTTTCAGGGCAACCTACATGATAGGTGCAAGGAACGTTTTTCTAAGCCCCAACATGTAGGCTGCCCTGTATGACAAGCATTTTGGTGTAATATCAGCCTGCTTGCATGGCAGGCTGTACCTCAGGGGCAAATAAACGATTTTCAAACCCCTTATGTGCATCCTGCACAAGTGTATCGTGGGAGCAGTATTGGCCTGCTTTATTGAGCTGTATTTCAGAGGTTACAGTTGTCAATGAGCATGGCTGGGGATAGGTTGAGAGGGATAGAAAAGAGATGGACAGAGTGAGAGGGAGGAGGAAATGGACAGAAAGAGAGGAGCAGAGGAAGATTTATGAGGCAGGTGGAAAGTGTAGAAGGGTAGTGGGCAGCTGGAAAAGGAAAAGAGGGAGGTAGAGACGGAAAGAGAGAGGGGAAGGAGGTTATTGTAAGAGAGAAGAGGGAGGAAGTCAGAGAGAGGGTTCGAGGAAATGGAGAAAGAGAGGGTGACGATGAGATGCAGAGACAGCATGGATGATGGGTGTTCAACATGGATATCGAATATATATGTGTGGGGGGGGGGGGAGGCTAGTATTGTTATAAAAGTTTCTTTATAGATCACTGTAGACTTCTTTTCATTTGGGCACACCCTGTACCTAAATGATATGACACGCTTAGGACGTTCACCACTGATCTTGTAATCAGATACTATCTGATTGTTTTTCTTTGTTATTTACTCATTCATTAATTAATTCATCATGTTCCAAAGATCACATTATGAATAAGAACCTCTGGTGATGTGACTGAGGTATACATTAACATGAGATGACACATCACTGAAGCCTAATCTGTGTATTGTATTAACCAAAAACTATTCATGTTTATGCAATGAAAATTTAATCGAATAAATTAGTTAGTAAGATGCTACTTTGGAAGAAGCTACTGCCTCCCCAATTTTACTGTACAACTGCCGTTTATCTGGTATTAGAAGCTTAATATTCACTTGACTGCAGTGGTAGTTTCCAAAGAAAATATTTTTACATGTATTATCACTGAGTCATATTTACAGCAAATTGTTACTTGTCATATAGGTTTACAACAAACAGGGTGACGTGCCATTAGCTAACAATTCGTACATGATTTTAGGATACACAGAGTGCTATGTCCTGGTGGCTGCAGGAACATCTAGTAACTTTCACATCACAATAGCAGTCCCCAGAGGATCGGCTTTAGACCACTGCCGTTCATTCTTGAGATGGACACTGTCTACCACCGACGCTACTCTACGCTGATGTAGTCGTATTGGCTGCAGAACAAGTCTGATCTCCAGTGCCAAAGACAAGAGCGGAATGATCGACTTGTGGGATAAGTTCTGCGGATAAAAAAATAAAAAATAAATCTGAGTATATGATATCAGATCCACGGGGACCCGGGATGATCAACGTTGACGGAGCAGATCTACCAAGAGTAAGTTTGTCGTCTCTGCAATCTCTAGCAATGGCCAATTTACATACGAGGTCGACACAAGGGTGCAAGCAGCCTGTATGAAGTGGCGAACTTCAACCAGGAGTCACCTGCGATCGTCGGACTAAGGACCACCTGATGTCAAACGTGTACCGGACTGTCATCTGTCCCAGTACTGAGTGCTGGCCAGCTACAAAAGAGGCAGAACTACGACTGGGGTTCATAAAGATTAAGCTGCTTAGATGGACATGTGGCATTACTCAGTTGGATCACGTTTCGAATGACACTACCAGGAAACGTTATGGGGTCGCACCGAAGGTGCGAAACAGACGTCTGCATTGGTCTGGACATGTGCTGCGCGCAGAAGCCGATACTACTGCAAAGGCAGCTTACACAATGGAAGTCATATGAAAGATATCCGAGGGAAGACCATGACAGCGATGGGCCGCACGGCGACCTGACGGCTATACATATTCAACCACATATAACACACGGTCCAACAAAATGGAGACAGCGAATCCACAGAGCAGACCCTGGCACCAGGCGGGACATAAGAAGAAGAAGGCGCGAAATTTAGTTCACAGAGCTGCCAGGTTTGGCAGCAACAGTGGTTCTTACACGACTGGACGTCGACTCTACTGACGGTAGGGATACGTTACTTCATACTAGTTCAACTCTGTAAATCCTGGAGGAATTTTCGCTGTGCAGGGGCTTGTGTGCTGAGCTGAAACTTATTAGCAGATCAAAAGTGTCTACTGGATCGGGCTTCGAAACTGGGTCCTTTGCCTTTTGCAGATAAGTGTAGAACTATCGAAGTAAGAGTGACGACACATCCTCACAGCTTCAGTTCCGCCAGTCTCTCTTCTCTTACTTCCCGAACTTCACAGAAGTTCTCCTGCATACGTAACGATTCTAGCACCCCTGGATGAAAATGTACTGAGGAAAAAATCCCTAAGGCTGTGGCACGTTTTTCGACATCACAAATGTGTTCCATCGGGTTCAGATCAGGCGAATTTGGTGGCCAAAACATGAACGTGAGTTTACTGTCGTGGTCCTCAAACCACTATAGCACGATTCCGGCCTTGTGGCACTGACAGTTACCCTGCCGAAAGATGCCATCGTCGTCGGGAAAGGCATCAAAGATGCAGGGATGCACGTGGTCCACAACACTGTTCAAGCAATCCAGAAGTGTCATAATGTCCTGGATGACTAACACGAAGAAGCACATGTCTAGGCATTTTCTTGCTTTTATCTAGATTTAAAGGTACACTGCGCAACACAATTAAAGGATCACTTTTCCGAAACCCCGTAATTTTCTCCCACTGCGACGCATTAATTTGAAATCTGGCTCAAAGTTGCGTTTCACCTTCCTCTGTCATGGTAAAAAGCGTCAAGCCTGTGACGTCAGCCTCGGGCTCGGTCATGCTTCAAGGACGAGGAGGAGGAGGAGGAGGGGGAGGAAGAGGAAGAGATTAACGTCCCGTCGACAACGAAGACATTGGAGACGGAGCACAAGCTCGGACTAGAGAAGGCTGGGGAAGGAAATCGGCCGTGCCCTTTCAAAGGAACCATCCCGGCATTTGCCTAAAGCGATTTAGGAAAATCACGGAAGACCTGAATTATGAAGGCCGGGTGCGGGTTTGAACAGTCGTCCTCCCGAATGCGAGTACAGTGTGCCAACGACTGCGAAGCCTCGCTCGGCGGCGGCGCTTCCAACAGCAAGGTGTCGACACAGGAGAAAAAAAGCCGCAGGTCAGAAGTGAACGTGAGCTGTACGGTTTTTTTACTGGTGACGCACTGGCACTAATTTCACCACAATTCTGGCAAACGCTACCGTGGATGTGTCATTCAATGGGAAGGTCGTCACACCCCCTCTTACCTATATTTCATACGTTCTGTCGACGCCTCTACGGTTGGGGTTGGAAACGGGAGGCCCAGGGTTGAACTCGCACGGTTTTCTTATGTCGTGATGAGGAAAACATTTCGGACATATCGCCGCTCACAATCGACACGAAGAAGCCTCAGGGAGTGGCATAAAGGGTGTCAATGAAACCGCCTCTGTCCGTGAAGCGCTAATACCTACACAATTCGCGGCCGAGAAAGACGGCTGGCAGTGTGATGACAGAGCGTCATTCTTGGTAACCTTCGACACACTTGTCGTCCCTTGTGCTTTTCAATTCTACATTAAGGACACCATGAGGCTGCAGCCCCACTGAACGCGATGTAATATCTTTGGAGATGCTTTAATTCCGTTGCACAATGTACATAGCTGCTATTCATTACAAGCGGAAATTTTGTCCACGTCCATTTTCTATTTGGAATTCCTCGCGTCCGTCCAACGATGATATTTTCCGTACACAACAGGAAGAAACTTCAAATTTCTATTTGTGCATTCCGATTTAGATTTTCGAGAAACATCTGTGGCGGACCACAAAATACGGCACGGTCGCTTACTTGAACTCGAATTAGTATTTTGTCTGTAATGACCTCGACGACAACTAGACGCTGTGGCCTCACTTTCTTCCCATTCGGTATCCAGATCGGTGTGGTGCGGTAGAAGCGTTATCCGGGGGAGCTAACTGTAGTCCCAGACGTCGGCCTCAACTCTTCGGTGGCGGGCGATTAGCGGAGAAGGCGCGCCCGCAATGCGGGGGTCCGGAGGGAGGCCGCGGGCTGGTGGGGCCCCGAGGTGTAAATGACGCCTCGCCGCCTCCCAGCCGCCGACAGCTCTGATGGATGGGCCGGCGCTGCAGCCGCGCGTCGCTCCGCCGCCACCCCGCGCCGCAGCGCCACAAAAAGACGGCCGCCGGCCGCCGGCCGCGCCAACATGGCCACCAGGGTAACACACTCTGGCCGACTTTTCTTATTTGGCCACTTTTTTACTCGCCCCCCGTGTGACTGGGAGAGATCCGTGGGCCCAGATAAGCGCCTCCATTAGTCTGTCGGCCCCGGCGGTGACATGCTCAGTCGGGCTCCAACAGTTCTGGCCGCCCCTCTCTGCCTCTAGCGCTGCACCTCTAGCCCCAGTTCTAGCCCGTCCCCGTCGCAGGTCCTCTCGTTTACCGCCCACGCCTGCCACAGTTAAAAATACACCTTTATTGGACACACACTCTGACAGGAGGCCCGCCTCTACAGCTCGACCAATCGCTTCAGAACAGAGCCGCGGTAAGGTCACCACTCATGTTTACTTAAGGTGTGACGTCGTCATTCAAAAACGATTCTTGTGGAACCTTACCAGCGGACGAGTAATGCTGTCTGCGAAGCGAGCACGCTACTGTATGAGTTCCATAACGCGGCCATCATTGACAAAAAAAAAAAAAAAAAAAAAAAAAAAAAAAATGGTACAAATGGTTCTGAGCAGTATGAAACCTAACTGCTGTGGTCTTCAGTCCCCTAGAACTTAGAACTACTTAAACCTAACTAACCTAAGGACAGCACACACATCCATGCCCGAGGCACGATTCGAACCTGCGACCGTAGCAGTCGAGCGGTTCCGGACTGAAGCGCCTAGAACAGCTCGACCACCCCGGCCGGCAGCAGCATGTCACCTGTTCCTGCAATTTGTTCTATTGAAAGCAGTTTAGCCTCAGCCTGGTCCTTATACATTTTTGGCAGGAAACACAAAGTGTCTGCGTGAAAACCGCAGGTACATATTATAAAATTAGCTGTGATACACGAAAATTTTGCGATACTGTTCCTGATATTTGCAGCTTCAGAAACGTACTTTACACGTAATGATTTTCGAAAAAATCATTACGCCTGAAGATCGTGTATTGACTCACCGAAACTGGTTGCAATATAATAAAAAAAAAACATGAAAGCGACAGCTGCAGGTGTCCCATGTTATTACGTAAGTGAACGGCCGAAGTCCGGTAGACCATCAGTCGCAAAGATGGACATAGAACAATTACAGGAGAAGACGACATGATGATGGCAGTTGTGATGCTATAACACGGCAAGAGAATCCTTCTAAGGATAGGCATAATGCATTGAAGGTGATAATGGCAGTAAAATAACGCTTTTTAAAAGTACTTGTGACTGGTCACGTTCTCCCTCAACTATCATTAATTGAATAACACTACAAAACCCACCGCTGTTAAAATGACATTATATTTATGTAGGAGTTCATAAAAGGAACAACACGTATAAATGACCGTAATAAAACTTTTCGCAAAAAAACTAAAATGTTTTCTACGTTGAAGTCAAAGTCTGGCGACATGAGAGAATCTCTGTTATATTTGCCTGTAAATATCGCCAAACAGAACTTCGTTAAGCCGCCGCCCAACGAGTCGATACAGCCGTTGAAGCACTCGACTCGTATCTGCAAGAGACATTGGTCCAAAGTTCGATACGATTATCAAGATTTAGTCTCTCCGCGGATCCCCTGAATCGCTTATTATGAAGGCTGGAATGATGCATTTATAAAAATTACACGAGACGGTTAAGCTAAGCTACTCGTAAGTACGATAGCTTCCACTGACATTGACGAACAGGTGTACAGGTGTCAGTGTAGTATCTAGTAAGACGTGTTTCTTTCCGTGTGTGTTCAAACATTAACAAAACCTCAATGTGAAGATACTGACATAATAAATAAATTAGCAGCGTAAATTTCACTTGAAACGACCTAATAAGGATTTTTTTCAGTCTTCTGGCTGGTTTGATGCGGCCCGCCACGAATGCCTCCGCCTCTTCACCTCAGAGTAGCACTTGCAACCTACGTCCTCAACTATTTACTGGATGTATTCCACTCACTGTCTTCCTCTACAGCTTTTCCCCTACTAGCATGGAAGTCATTTCGTGATGTCTTAATAGATGTCCTACCGTCCTGTCCCTTCTCCTTGTCAGTGCTTTCCACATATTCCTTTCCTCTCCGATTCTGCGCACAACCTCCTCATTCCTGACCTTATCAGTCTACCCAATTTTCAACATTCGTCTGTACCACCAAAAATCAAATGCTTCGAGTGTCTTATGTTCCAGTTTTCTCACAGTCCGTGTTTCACTGCCATACAATGCTGCGCTCCACACGTACATTCTCAGAAACTCCTTCCTCAAAATAAGGCCACAGTTTGGTACTAGAAGTCTTCTCTTGGCCGGCATGCCCTTTTTGCCACTGCTAGTCTGATTTTGATGTCCACTTTGTTCCGCCCGTAATTGGTTATTTTGCTGCATAGGTAGCAGAATTCCTTAACTCCATCTGCTTCGTGACCTTCAATCCTGATGTTAAGTTTCTCCCAGTTCTCATGTCTGCTACTTCTCATTGCTCATTATACTGTTCATTCCACTCAGCACATTCTGTAATTCTTCTTCACTTTTACGCAGGATAGCAATGTCACCAGCGAATCGTATCACTGATATTCCTTCACCCTGAATTTTAATTCCATCATGAATCTTTATTTCCATCATTGCTTCTTTGATGGGTGCAGACTGAACAGTAGGAGCGAAAGAATACATCCCTGTCTTACACACTTTTTAATCCGAGCACTTCGTTCTTAGCCGTACACTCTTATTATTCCCTCGGCTCTTGTACATATTGTATATTACCAGTCTCTTCCTGTAGCTTAGCTCTATTTTTCTCAGAATTTCGAACACCTCGCATCATTTTACACTGTCTAACGCTTTTTTCAGATCGACAGATCCTATGAATGTGTCTTGATATTTTTTAGTCTTGTTTCCATAATCAACAGCAAAGTCAGAATTGCCTCTCTGGTGCCTTTACCTTTCCTAAAGCCAAACTGATCGTCTTTTCCATTCCTCTGTATATTATTTGCGTGAGCAACTTGGATGCATGATCTGTTAAGCTGATTGTGCAATAATTCTCGCACTTGTCAGGTCTTGCAGTCATGGAATTGTGTGGACGATATTCTTACGAAAGTCAGATGGTATGTCGCCAGACTCATACATTCTACACCTCAACGTGATTAGTCGTTTCGTTTCCACTTCCCCCAATGATTTTAGAAATTCTGATGGAAGGCTCGTTATAAGAATGGAAATATCAAGGAGGGTATGATGGATACAGTTGGAAGTAGTTGCAAAATGATCACTGATAATTTGGTAGGAGTGTCCAGAGAGTAACTTACGTGTGTCTTAATGGTAGCAGTTCAATGCTATTACAAGCACCGGAAAGCGAGTTACATCTTGCGTAGGGTGAGAGCCAACTGTTGTCCCGATAAGTACGAGAAAAAAGGAATTTTTACATCATAGAAATCTTTGTAAATTTCAAGAGTATTAGGGGAATTTTAAAAATCATTTTGGTCGGGAGAATACAAGATCCGTTTTAGATTTATTTTGGGGAATCGCATTACTCGCATCTTGACTGTACGGCAACGAACGTTCCATCAAGAAGCACAAGAGATACGAGTGAGGGCGGCTTAATGTCTGCCAGCATATCTGTCTCACGGCCGTCTAGGAGAACGAAATGTGGTGCATGGAGCAGGAAATGCGGCTCAGCAGTGACAAAGACACGCGTTCATCTTTGTGTCGGAGGCGGACGGCGGGCGTCACGGCGGTGAATGCGCGGCTCCGGGCTACAAATGGCCCACCGCGAGGCCGCGACGGGTGTTTTGACGCGGTCGGGCGCCCGGGACACGCGACACAGTATAAACAAGCCGGCGATACGCCACTCCCAGCGTCGGCTCCAGATCCTGTGCTCGTAACGACGTAAAGCGCCCTGCACGGTAGGAGCTCCTGCACTGACGATAGCTTCCGTTCTGCCGCGTCGGCGTTTCGTCTTGTAACTGACGTTGTATCACGGAGCAAGTAACAGTTACGGTGACTCGCCCCGTCAGATCCATATGAATCTGGTTACTGACTGCATGGTCTATCTAGACTGACTGCGTGTCAGTTTGTGCTTACGCTAGTAGGCCGTCGATAAAACTGATAACTAACTGCTTACGATATAAATAACTTGCATCAGGCACTTGTTTGTTGTACCACTATCTATTCACAGTCGATTTTCTTGAGAATTTTTCAGAGTTGCCTCCAAATGCTTTGTAAGACGTTTGAGTTCTGAACTTCAAGTGCCATAAATATAAAAAATTACTAAAAATCCTACTGCCGTGTGATCTCCTTGTTACACCGTCATCAGTTACTGTTCGACTCTAAAAATGCTTCAGTACGTGTAATCAACAATACAGAGGAGCACCGCCTCTGAAGACGTCCAGCGACGACGACGGTTCGAACCCGCTCCGGCCATCCTGATTTAGGTTTTCCGTGATTCCGCTAAATCATTTCAGGCAAATGCCGGGACGGTTCCCTTGAACGGGGACTGCAGATTTCCTTCCCAATCCTTCCCTAATCCGAGCTTGTACTCAGTCTCTAATGACCTCCTTGTCGACGGAAATTTAAAGACTAATCTCCTCCACATTTAGTTCGCTGAAGAAGATAAAACTAGGCATGCAATCTGTCGATTCACGTCCGTAAGTTAATATTCTGAACGCCTCTTCATATCACAATATGTGTTTCAAGTTCACAGTCGCGAGCAACGTTTCTGCACGTTCTCCTCCTGTCAACTGAACACCAGCAAAGGAAATCTTTTCGACGTCTGTTCGCCGAAGTCTAATCAAAACTCTTCCACTGGAATCAACAGAAAACGTCCTGGTCCGTCGAAGCGCAATACTCCCAGACGTTCATTCTATGTCGCTCACTCATCGCCACCTACAGATACACGCCTCAAGGTACAGTTCCGTGTGTAGCAGTGGGTATCTACTGCGTATTACTAAACGACTAAAACAATCAGCCCTTCACCAGGTTCTAGTTGCAGGTTACCTATCTAACGGCTTCCAGGAGAAACAACAATTTGGTTCTCAGTATTTCACATAATTGTTGACTGAGTTTAAAAATCTTACAGTAAAGCTTCAATACAGTAAACCAAGTACTGAAGTTGGAAACTGAGGCGGCATAACTCACGGCGTGAAAATTACCTCGACTGTATTCATCCAGTGTTTGATAATGAGAGCTCTTTACACGTCAGATATTTTAACACGTTAACTCATTTGTAAAGGAGTCAGGTGTTTGAAGCGGTTTTGTACATGGGACTCGGATTCTTTAAAAAATCGATGTTAGAGGTGTTATTGATATTGTTACTGCCTCAAGTCCGTCCCTTTCGGTGATCCACCTGCGGATGGAACGAGGGTTAATGAGACCTGCGTTCTTCTGTGCGAACGTAAATCTCCCTAACTTTATCGTGACGGTCCTTATGTTGGAAGCTGTGTTCGTTCTGCAGTCTATTGCAAATGCTGGTTCTCTAAACTTCCTCAATGGAGTTTCGCGAAAAAATTATCTTCTCTTCTCCATGCATTTCTATTTAAGCTCACGAAGCGTTTCCGTAGCGGCCGGCCGAAGTGGCCGTGCGGTTAAAGGCGCTACAGTCTGGAACCGCAAGACCGCTACGGTCGCAGGTTCGAATCCTGCCTCGGGCATGGATGTTTGTGATGTCCTTAGGTTAGTTAGGTTTAACTAGTTCTAAGTTCTAGGGGACTAATGACATCAGCAGTTGAGTCCCATAGTACTCAGAGCCATTTGAACCATTTTTTTGTTTCCGTAGCGATCGAATCGACTGCTGATAAATCTAGCAGCACGTGTGTGATGTGCTTCGATATTTCTTTCAGTCCGACCTGGTGGTGATCCCAAACAATCGAGCAGCAGGCCTGCGCGAGAAATGGTCGTAGAAGCGTCCAGTATTCCGTCTTCTTTACAGGAGAGCTGTATTTGCCCAGAAATCTTCAAACAATTCTAAAAGGACATTCGCCTTCCCTACAACTGTCGCTATATCTTACCGTCTCACTACTTGTCGGTTTGCAACACTACGCCTAAATGTTTAATAGCCGCGCAGGATTAGCCGAGCGGTCTAGGGCGCTGCAGTCATGGACTGTGCGGCTGGTCCCGGCGGAGGTTCGAGTCCTCCCTCGGCCATGGGTGTGTGTGTTTGCCCTTAGGATAATTTAGGTTAAGTAGTGTGTAAGCTTAGGGACTGATGACCTTAGCAGTTAAGTCCCATAAGATTTCACACACATTTGAATAAATGTTTAATCGACATGACTGAGTCACTCAGCACGCCACTGACATTGTATTCCGTCACTACAGTGATGTTTTCGGTATCCATCCGCATTAACTTATTCAGGGTGACTCCGTGATGATATTAGAAAGTTTCAGGGGCGACGGAGAAGGGTAAATTTGAGGCATCGGAATGTGGTCTGGAAACGACCGGGTCGGAAGTTATAAGTGAAAATCATTATGATACCTGTGACAGTGGAATATGGGTACAAGTACCGACCATGTTCTAGTGCAAGCTACTTTCAGAGGTAGTAGTATCGACCAAAACAAGAAAAAAAGTTCAATAAACGTGAGCCCTGAAGGGCGTACCCTAAGGACTACGGATACTTGTTCACTTTTGCGACTATGAAGCACATCTCTTCTGTCGAACAAGTGTTAAGGTAAGCACTTCACAGCCCATGTTTACTGTACAGTTTTTCTTGTTTTGGTGTATACTGCCTCCTCTAAAAATATGGAAAGCAAAAAAGAGCGTGCAGCAGAAGAGGTCCAATGGTAGAAATATAACTTTCGAATCGTTCTCTTCCTGACGTGGTTCCTTCTCATCTGACTGATACACCTATCCTTCTCCATGACAGTAGCATCATAACGGAATCACCCTGTATTTATCTGCGTCTGAAGCAAGCTGCCAGTCATCGCACGAAACAAAAATTCTGTCCAAATACTGGAACCCTACTGCAGGGCCAATACAAAAGAGAGGATTTGGAGCTGAAGGTCTGAGACAAGCTCCTTGACAGCATGTTGTCGAGTGTTTTCGTTCCTGCTTTCTCACACAGAGGGAAACGTGAGTTGATGTTCGAATACTGGGTAAAAGCACAAAAAAAAAAAGCTGATCGACGTTTGCGCCCACCCTTGGCACTGTAAACAGCCGCAGAGGCGTCGCGCTAAGCGACCCACGCCCCCGCCTCCGCCCCCGCGTCGGTTCCGCCTCTTGCCGCGCCGCACCGCACGCTCGCGGGGGCAGAGAGACGGCCACGTCACGTGCGCCTTCCGCCAGCTGCGGAGGAATCCCGCTCGGCCGGCCGCGTGTTTTACGAGCCGGCGAATCGACAAGCGGCCGACATGTGCGCACCAGTATTGTTCTCGCTGAGTTATGCGACTTTCTCCTCTTCTGGGAAGCGCGCGCTGACTCTACGCCCTCTCGTTCATCGGCGCTGGTATTTGTTGAGTCTGGTACAGGTGTACGGCGCCGCCTAGCTGCCGGCCAACTGCGCGTGTGCGTCGACACGCGGTGCGATCTTAGGGCCCGAATACCACCCCACCTTACGCTCAGCGAGCTGTCCCGTTACTTACACACCCCAGTCTTACGCAAGGTACATCACGTACAGGTGAAATTGCACGTCACTATTTCTCACCCGCACAGGCAGCTGTACTAAGGATGTCTGAGCACCACAATAAATGTCTCGTAGCACTAATTCACGTGTGTAGCAAGTAGTGGCGCAACTAGGGTAACTGGCGTCCAGTGAAGCTTTAATTTTACCTCACCTCCTCTCCTTCGTGACGTAACCCATTACTGTATTGGTTTAATCCTTATCGTTGCGTAGACTATTTATTCATTTATTGAGATCGGCACACTTTCCTAATGAAGTAGACGATGCAGATTTCGACTGTTCTTTTTTGTGCGATGCTGTTCAAAACACAGAGCAACACACGCACAGATCATAGCAAAGTGCCCAGTAGGGCCTGGCTAACGGTCAAAGGAAGCAGTTCAGTAAATCCGCCTTCTTCGGACCGAAACCCGAAATAAATACGGACCGAAACTCCCCTTTACATGAAGGGAATGACGGTAACAATGGATATCGAATCTTTCCGTCTTGTTACGTACATTACCTTATGTTTATTTATGTTGGGGGTCATCTGCTAATCTTTGTAGCAACCACTGATCATCCTGAATTCTCTCTGCGGTTCGTACCAAGTTTGTAACGATTACAGGCCTCTGTAGTACACAACTTGTCGCATGCGAACGGTCTGAGTGGTGGAGAATGTTCAGGCAGACCTATTATCCAGATACAAGCCAGGGGCGTAAGCTTCTGATGCCGATTTTCCGTATTTGCGAATTAATTTTGAGTTCTTAAACTCCGCCTTCTGCCTCTTTCCTTTTGCTCTTTGCCCAAATATATTTCGACACGTATGTGTTATCTTCAGTCGGTCTCCTTTTCTTTTATTATGGTATTATTAAAAATTACTTGTTCCTTTTTACTTCAAGCCTAAAAAGAGTAATACGTCTGATTGCTCACTAAAATGGCATTTATTTCCAAAATTGGTTGTACAGGTTGCCCTGCGCTTATCCATTTTTTGGCTTCACAGAATGTCATCTGCAAAGTAGTCGGAAGAATATGTTTCTTTGTTCGAAGAGTAATTATTTTTGTATACTTTCCCACCGTCGTTACTGGGAAAAGTATACACAAATACTCTTTGATAAAAAGAATACACAAATACTCTTTTAACAAAGACACATATTCCTGCGACTACTTTCCATATGAGATCTCTACAGGATAAACAGCATAAAGTGAGCAATCATCTATACAAATAGAAATGAATTGCCGCAAATATGAAAGATCATCACCTGAGAACGGCTTGACAGGTTTGGTTGATTTTTTTTTTTTTTTTTTTTTTTGTATTCGTTACTGTCAGGAAAAGTCGGAGGTTAACGTTAACATCAATTACTTCATGAATGAAATATCATCAATTAAGAACGGTCGACAGCTTTGGTTGATTTTTGTCTTTGTTGTGTTCGTAATAGTCACGACAAGGTTTGCAAGAAAGAAAATTTTCGGAAAAACCATCCAAAAAGTCAGAATTTAAAACCAATTGTGAAAGATCATCAACTGAAACTCCTCGAACGACCTTTTTGTGTACTTTCGTAATTTTTGAAGGTATTGGTATTTTTTATATTAAAAAGGAAATAAAAAATTGCATTCATCTTTCATAACAAAAAATGTCCGTTTGACAGGTATATAATATATAAATACATATCTAATATATAAAGGGGAAACGTTGTTACAGAAAAGCTCGAAACGTTCTTGACAGATTTATTGCAAATTTTTACACGACATTCTAATGAACGTTCGGACGGACATAGGCCACATATTTTTGTAATATATAATACATAAATGGGGAAGCGTTGTTACCACAAATCCCGAAAAGTTCTTGATGGATTTACTTTCAATTTTTACGTCATACTCTAATGAATATTCGGACGGACATAGGCATACATTTTTCTAGTATACTGCATAAATAAATATATGTGTAATATATAAAGGCGAAACGTTGTTACCGAAAAACTCGAAAATATCTTGACAGATTTACTTCAAATTTTTGCACAATACTCTACTGAACATTCAGGCAGAAATGGACACAAAGAGAGGGGAGGAGTTTACGCACACAGTAGGGGGAGGAGGAGATGTACGGAGGGAGGGGGGGATGAGAAGATGGCCAGAGAGAGAGGGGGGAGGGAAAGGAATTTAGGGTGTATATCCAATTCCCATGAACATTTAGCAATTGCGAAGCACTGCCCGGTGCATTAGTAACAAAATGAAAATGCACATGTTAATAGTTTTTAGGCCTAAAATAGAAAAGGAACAAATGATTTTGTACAATAATTTATAGAAATAAAACGAGAACCCCTGAGCATGGCACGCAGGTGTCGAATCTTTGGTAAAGAATAAAATAAAAAGGAAATAGACGGTGTGTTCCAGAAGACAGAATTTGAAAACCCAAAAAGATCTGAGTATTATAAGCTCACTATTTTACCATTTTGAAAATAAAGAATTTTCATATTTTAAGAAAGCGCAACAACGAAAGTGTGAGAAGCAGTCCCCTCCCCCCAACTGCCCCTCCACCACTCTCACTCACACACACACCCACACTCATACTCACTACGCTCGATATCGTGGCGAGATACATGAGGAAATACGATCGCTCCCCTAGGCCGTAAATTTCCATGCAATGCGTGGCGAGGAGGCAGAGCTGCCTGCGCGGCATTCCGGCCCTTCCGCCAAGCCTGAACGACGCCCCGACGCGAACACTGATGGATGCTGCTCGCAGCGCAGCGCCGCGCCGCGCCGCAGCGGCCGATATTACTTCCCTGTTTCCGTCGCGGCGGCTCGCGCACGCTCCACGGAGCCGCCGGCACAGGGCGCACAAAAAGGCGCTGCGCCCCACTTCCTGCCCCCGCTCATTAGCCGCCGCAGTGGAAACCGCGCTCCACATCGGCTGCGGCCGTGCCTCCCTCCCTCCGACTAGATTAATGCCGCGCCGCGTCGACGACGCCAGATAAAACTGGATATCTGCGTAATGAGAGTGATAATTCCGCGACTGTGTAGCTGCGGCCGGTGCAGAATTATTGCCGACGTGATGTCATTTAACGATAAAGTTCCAGCGTGCGACTAGAACACGACCTAGTCGATCGTAACTCAATGAAAATTTCAGCTCTTCCAGTCCAGCAGGCTCCCGTATCACGGCTTCGCCATTCCCATTAGAGACTTTTGATTTTTTCTGTCCCCTCCACAGTCCAGCTATGTCGTACGTCGTCCATTAGGAAGAGTGCCAAATTTGGCAACTGTCATCGGCGTTGCTGGCGCTATAAACCACTTCGATAAGCTGAATTTAGTTTTGTTATAAATTTGATGCAATCAATGTTTGAAATGTGTTCTTTTTTCTAGTTACTATATCAGTCACCTTTGCGATTTAAGTCTACAGCACTACGGAGGGAAAATGTTACAGCATTCCAAACGTAGCATATTTTCAGATAGCGAGGCTCATAAAAATTTTTGATGGAACTGTTTCGAAGTCCAGGTTTTCTGGTCGAAAGGGATTTATTATGATATTGTTATGTTACTTGCTATTCGTGTGTTATTAACACGAATACATGGGTCGTGTAGATTTTTTATCAACAGGAATAGCAAAGTACAATTGAGAAATGTTGAGAGGTTGCAATTCTACTACAACAGCACCGCTGCCGCTTGGATTTACTGTTTTAGAAGCCGATACGAAGCGTGCCGCATGCTTGGTTTATGGTCTTATAATGTTCTTCGTGCTACCATAAGCCGTAGAATTGGATGTTGGTAATCCATCTCATTCCACGTGGCCGTAACTGTAAGGATCGAGGGACTTACAACTGGATGGAAAAGGTCTTTGCATTTCGATAGTCTTGAACTTGTTGGAACCGTGTTTACAAATGTGCCGTAGGACGAAAAGTGTGTATGCACTATATTCACAATGTGCCACTTTGTGATATACTGTGCTCTCTGAACAGGATCAGAAATAACCTGATCCAGCACCTGAAGGTGACCCCCCAGGGCTCGAAATGAATCGTAT